>NC_132783.1:75999460-77436403 GCF_048418805.1 Vulpes vulpes | reverse complement strand
ATTTTTCTCTAGGTCATGAAGTCTCTTCTTTTCAAGACAATTAATACCATCCTAATTACTAAATGTTTGGTGCTTGTCTCTTATTTTAATTCACCTATTTCATTGACACTGCTGATTAATTACCTTTCTTGACTCTCTCTTTTAATTCATTCTGCGTGATTCTGGACTTCTGCCCATCTTCCCACTTCCGTGTCCAGTCTCCTTTGTTGGCTTGTCCAACTCTTCTTCTTTCCTCACACTGATGTTTATCAGGCTTTTTCTCTAGTAAACTACCCATTCTTCTTGAGGAACATAATTAGTGCCCATAAAGTATATATTAATAGGAACATAATTAGGTTTCCACTAAAACTCAGGTTTATAACCGTCTTTGAAGTGTTCTATTGTCAGGTATTTCAACTGCCTCCTTTTTCTATGTCTAGATCCAGGTGGCTGAGAGTTGCTAGAGAAAACACAGTAGGGGAGATTGATATTACTGTAAATTATTGATTTTTTAATTTCATTTGACATTTCAATCCTTAGTATTGTCTACAAATCCTATGGAGTTGTTCCTTCTTGATCTTCCCTCCTTGAAATTACAATTCCAGACCTTTTGTACTTTCTTCAAAATTTCTACTCATGCATTCCCTATTTGTGTTTGGCAAATGACCTTGCTTTCTACTATATAGATTAAAACTGATATCAAACAGCAATATCCTCTTCCAAGCCCACACACCTAACATAATGCATTCTAGATTCTTCTATTCCCAATAGAACAGTTGTTCCTCTTATTCCAAAGCAACACCTCCAACTTATTCTGGGCCTGTCCCTTCTTGTCTTTTCAGCAATCTTCCTTAAATCATTATATTTTTCCCTCTCAAATGTATTTTACTACTTAAAATGGATTTCTCCCACATATTTAATCTTCATATGATTTCACTCATATGTGGAATATAAGAAATAGTGAAAGTGACCATAAGGGAAAGGAGGGACACTGAGTGGGGAAAAATTAGGAAGACAAACCATGAGAGACTTCTAACTCTGGGAAACAAACAAAAGGGTTGTGGAAGGGGAGGGGGGTGGGGGAATGGGGTAACTGGGTGATGGGCACTAAGGAGGGCACATGATGATGTTATATGTTGGCAAATTGAACTTAAATAAAAATTAAAAAAAATAAGCATATGTAAGCCTCACTCATTTAAATAAAATTCCTCTAGTTATAGGGTGCTCACTCTCTTTTTCCTTTATAGTCAGACTTCTCAAAAGAAAAGATATTATCTTCATTTCCTCTCTTCCTGTTTGTTTCTTCAATTCAATACGATTTCTGCCTCTATTGCTTCCTCTGAACAGCTCTTCTTAAAGTCAACAACAATTCAAATATTACTAGAGCCAATGGACTGAGTTTAGTCTTAAACTTACGTGATTTCTTAGCTTTCTACAGTGTAGACCACTTTCCTCTTGGCACAGTTGTTCCCTTGGGTCACCATAAACCCACACTCTCCTGGCTTTTTTTCTGCCTCTCTAGAACTTCCCTCTCATATTCCTTTGCAAAGTCATTTTATTCTCAAGCCTTTAGGTGTCCTCCAGGGTGCAATGTTCTCTTCATTACAAATCCTTTCCCTTATCTTGTAGATTAATAAGGTAATCTTACATTTCTTAATCAGTATTTAAATGAAGATTTTAAAAAAAATCTGTATTTCTTTTTTAAAAAAAAGATTTTATTTATTCATGAGAGACAGAGAGAGAGAGGCAGAGACACAGGCAGAGGGAGAAGCAGGCCCCATGCCGGGAACCTTATGTGGGACTCGATCCGGGGTCTCTGGGATCCTGTGCTGGGCTAAAGGCAGTGCTAAACCACTGAGCTACCCAGGCTGCCCCCAAAAATCTATATTTCTAAAGCCCTTTTCTTTGTGCCTCAGACTTAAGCATTCAGTAGTCTTGATATTCCTGCTTGGATATTTCGAAGGTACTTTCAACTTAATATGTCCAAATTAAACTCCTGGTCTTTCACTCCAAATCGCCACACTATCCACAGCCTTCCCTCTCCTCATTGCTATTCTTGTTTCAAATCCATTACCAAATTTTATTGATTCTATCTCCCAAATGTCTCTCTGTTCTGCTTACTTCTCTTAATTTTCTGTATACTCCAAGTAGAAGCTTCCATTATCCCTCACTTAAATTATAGGAACAGTGCCCAACTGGTATACCTGGTTTTGTCTATTTCTATTTTATGGCCCATAATACATTATTCTTTACAAAATACAAATTTTGATTTCTCATACATGGACAGTCCTCCTCTTCTTCTGCACCCTCTGCACCTACAGCTTAATATCACTTAATAATTTACTATTTTTCTGTGGTGAAGAAAACAAATTTAACATAATTTTCAAGGAGTTTCCTGATCTGACATCCTACTTACTTTCCATATTTTTCTTATGCCACTCTCTCCCTTATTCTCTGAGTTCCAACTAAAAAGTCACTTACTTCCTCAAAAGTTTATGAATTCTCCTATTTTAATTAAGACCTTGGTTAATTCTATACTCTGTCTCAAATATCTCCTCTCTGCCTCCTTCTAACTTCTGATTACATTTTAGGTCTCAACTTTCCCAAAACTTTCACACTAATTGAAACTTCCTTGATATGTTTTCATAGTTTCCAATAATTTACCTTTGTACGTAACATATGTTTGCATTATTTTTTCTCTTCTAATTTGTGAATTCCAAAAGGTCAAAGACTCTTTATATTTTTGTTCACCATTGCATTCTCTGTGTTTAGTACAGTATCTGGCACAAACTCAGTTTTTAATAAAACTTTGCTGAAGAGTGAATAGATGTAACCACCACTTATGCATTGGATCCAAGTTTTCATCAACTTTTCTCTTAAATTTTAAATTGAATGAAATCACAAACTATAATAAAAACATACCTGTATAGCATTGATATCTACTTCAGGGAGCATTCTATCTTTCTAAATATTCCATCTTGTTTATATTTTCTCTTCACAGAATCCTGCACCAATGTGTCAGTTGGACAATGAATTGAAATGATCTCTCTATACACCTACTCTTTGAAATACATCCCAATTAATTCCTATTCCTTTTGCCTGTTCTGATACCATAGGTCTTTTTTTTTTGTTTGTTTGAATATTTCAACATCTGTACTGATTATATCACTACTGAAAGATTTTAAGATACCTAGAAATGCTTCTTCAGAGAACCTAGTAAGAATTTTTTATTTTCATTCACTTAAAATTGGTATTCTCTTAATTACAGTATAATAGCTATGCCATTGGTAAATTTGAATAGTTGAAAATTTGGCCACCAACTACAAGTCTCAGAAAATGTTTTCTTCCTCGTAAGGACACACAGGGTTCCCCCAAGAAGGAGCTTCCATTGTATATCAGTTATTAGATTTGGTGATCAATCACTTTTGCTCTAAATCTTAAAAATTAGTCATGATATACTGAATATATTCTGCATGTGGCTGATTTTTATAATATGTCTTGGGATGTTTACCTAACTTCTGACAGGCAATTTATTTGTAGCATAGCTATAGCTCTGAAATCTATTTTAATCATTAGTCAGTTCTGTCTGACCAATTTCCTTCTGAAATTCTGCTACTGGTTGTCCTGTCTGTGCCCTGTTTCATTCATTCTTAATATCAATTATAATATGAAATCATGGAATAAAATCAGCATTACTCATTTGCAAGCCTGTATTTGGAGTTTAATCAGTAAGGAGACTCTATTTAAGAGAAACTTCTAGTTGAGACTTTTTTTTTAAAGTATGGCTGGCTACCTTCAAAAAAATTCTCCATTCCAGTTCACCTACAAGAGATGAATTCCTTGTCTATTGCTAAATCCAGTTTAACATACTTATTTTCTAAGTTTAAGAGAATATTTTTTTTTTATTTTCTAACTTTCTGTGATATACTTGCTCCCTGGGAGGGAAATAGAAACCACGTCAGGGGAATAATAGCTCACAGAGAAGCAGGTGTGAGTGAGAACATTGTGGAATTTAAGAAACAAAACAAACGACCAAAGGGAAAAAAAATAATAAGAGCGTGAGAGAGAGAAAGAAGAGAAAGAAGAGAAAGATGCATAACTGTAAAGAACTGTTGGTTAGCAGAGCGGGGGGGGGGGGGGGGATGGATGAAACAGGTGGTGGAAATTAAGGAGTGCACTTGTGATGAGCACCAGGTGATGCATGTAAGTAATGTATATAAGTGTTGAATCACTATATCATACACCTGAAACAAACGTAACACTGTATGTTAACTACCTGGACTTGAAATAAAACCTTTAAAAAAAAAAAGAGTGACTTGATCAAATGGCATTATCCCCTGTAGGAGGAAGAGTAGTTGCTGAATAAGAAATGACATTTAGATGCTAAGAGAGATCTAAATTGTGAGCTTCTTGCAAATATTTTTTTGTTGATTTATTTTTCTATTTTTTTTAATTTTTTTTTTTTTTTAATTTTATGATAGTTACAGAGAGAGAGAGAGAGAGGCAGAGACACAGGCAGAGGGAGAAGCAGGCTCCATGCACCGGGAGCCTGACGTGGGATTCGATCCAGGGTCTCCCGGATCGCGCCCTGGGCCAAAGGCAGGCGCCAAACCGCTGCGCCACCCAGGGATCCCTCTATTTTAAAATAATACCTGTTCATTGGAAACCTGAAACATAAGTCAAAGTTCTCCAAAGATTTAATTTCATGGAGTTTTACCCCATAATATGCTTTATCTTTCTCATAACTTCTGAGAGTTTCTAGAGATTTTAATAAAGTTCCTTAATAAAAAATACTCAACAATTTTCTACCAAATGCTAAGTATATAATTGCAATGTAGAACTGAGAGATCCCATTCCCCCTTACCCCTCCTGTTATTAAATATGCCTTCTCTTTACCTACTATCTTTGAAATTTGTTTTCTTCTTATGTTGATTTATGAAAAGTTTGGGACTGGCTGCTCCTCTATTCAGAGCTCATAGTTTTTGTTTGTTTGCTTGCTTGTTTTGCTTCTCCAAAACACCACTCCGAGTTCTGAATTTAAACTTTTCTCTGAGTGTAAACTTTTTTTATGACCTAAATTGAACCTATTTTTTTCCCCAGGCTGCAGCAAGGGAGGGAATGACTCATTTACCTGAACTCCCTCTTTTCAGTATAGAGGATTATTTCATTTCTTCTCAGATTATGGAGTTTACGTGATTCTCATATGTTCACATATTCCTAATAGATTCCTGGTCTTTTTTTTTTTTTTTGAGTTATGGGAGTAAATTTTTCTGCATGTTTTTCTACCCATATCTTAACCTAAAGTCCTTTATCTGGGGTAATTTTCAACCTGAAAGAAGAATTCCAGCTGTATTACTTAGAAGAAACAGAAATGCAGAAAAGAAGACATGTAGGGATGCCTGGGTGGTTCAGTGGTTGAGCGTCTGCCTTCAACTCAGGGTGTGATCCTGGAGTCAAGGGATTGAGTCCCACATCGGGCTCCCTGCGTGGAGCCTGCTTCTCCCTCTGCCTGTCTCTCTCTCTCTCTCTCCTTTCTCTCTCTCTCTCTGTGTCTCTGATGAATAAATGAATAAAAAAGGAAGACATGTAAACACAGAAGCTAGGAGAATTGTAATAGGAAATAACAGTTTAATAATAGGAAATAATTTAATAAAAGGAACTACCTTCTGTTGACTCATCTTCCAAGAATGCAAATGTGTTATTTTATTTTGAACTTTAATTTTAGAAAATCATCCTTAAAGAAAATTTTGCAAAATAAAAAAGTTTTATAGGTAGTGCATATTGCTTTTACATACAAAGGGTAGTTTTCATTTCTAACAACATTAACTCTGTTACTCAGGTGGATATTAGTTCATATCCTGACTCTTCCACTTCAAGCTACTTGGGATCTTGGTGAAACTATTCAAGCACTTAACCTCAGTTTCCTTATAAACAGATATGGTATAATAGTATCTGCATCATAGGATTATTGTGAAAATGAATGAAATAATTGATATAAGGTTATAAGATGCATAACATAAGGATTAGCAGTTTTATAAGCCTTCACTAATGTTGGCTTTCATTATTTTTAGTATCATTGTCAGGTAAATACTGACCTGATATTGAATCAAGTGTCTGTCGCAAAATAAGAAAAGAAACAGAGGAAAGAATGGGTAGTAGTACATAGAATAAGAAGAAGACGAATAGGAATACATAGAATAGGAAGAAGCCTGTAGACAAACTCTAATGAGATTATAATTACAGTGCTATTACACATGGGAAGGAAAATGGCAAGCAATTTTATATACCAAGAATTTAAAAAGAAATAATAGTGATTCATATATTAAAGTTAAAAGATTTCAAATTAATCTGTGCTGCCAGGAGAGAACAAATTGAACCTTATAGAGAATTGTTATATGTGACATTAAATCCGACTCCCCTAACTTTATTTGAGGCCTTTTCTATTATTCAATGGCATGTGGAACCAGTTTACCCCACTCCTGCTCTTTTAAATGTACTTTTTTTTTTTTTTTTTTTTTTTTTTTTAAGGAATGGAAAGGTTATCCATGTGGAGAGAATTTAAAAGAAATAAACTTTTTTTTCCTGGAAATAATAATTGGAGACATACAAGATTTTTACCTCAATAATAGAAGGGGAAAAGGGCACCCTTTGAGACGAGGAAAGGTTTATAGTACTCTTGAAATATTACAAATGAATTATAAGAGATGAGATACAAGTAGAAAAGAAGCTGTGTATGTGAAATAGTGATACATAATACCTGTCCTGCTAAAGTCTCGATACATGAAGCACTGCCCAACCGAGCAGGGTCGCACCTTGAACTACTTTAGTCCTCTACTCATCAATTTTATGCAAAATCAATTTCATAGAAAATCACTTTTCCTAGGAAATGTATGACCTATTCACTCAGCAACTCAGGATAGTCTACTCCCTATCCTGTTTAAAATTTCTTATGATTGTGCAATTTATAATACCCATGAATAAATGGACTGTTGTTAAAATATGTACTACATATAAGGTTCCACATTACATATGGAATCTGAATATATGTAACTTTTTTTAACTGTGAGGGTCTAGTTTCTCTTGAAGACACATCTAGTATGTTCTGACAGAACAGAATGTTCGGTCTTTATGATATACCCTTCAAAATTTTTAACAGATTGCTGGGAAAATACACATATCCCACATAGATGTCCTGTTCGTGCTTGTATTTTCCTACTCTTTACTTCAACCTTAGCTCTTCTGCTGATCAATTTTTGCCAGATTCTTTTTTTTTTCTTTTAGAGATTGAATTTATCTATATGAGAGAAAGAGAGAGAGAGAACAGGAGGAGGAGTAGAGGGAGAGGAACAAGCAGACTCCTTGCTGAGCATGGAGTCTTATGCAAGGCTCTCTCTCAGGACCCTGAGATCATGACCTGAGCTGAATCCAAGAGTTGGATGCTTAACCAACTGAGCCACCCAGGTGCTCCAATTTTTGCCAGATTCTGCTTTTCCATATTATTATTCCACCTTTATCACTTCAACCAAAAGTACAGCTCATACCAGGCCCTAATATTTAACATTTTTTTCTCCTAAAGGGCTATAAATAACTTAAGGAATTTAAAACCCACAAAGACAGGACACCTGGGTGGCTCAGCAGTTGAGTGTCTGCCTTCGGTTCAGGGCATGATCCTGTAGTCCCAGGATCAAGTCCCATATAGAGCTCCCTGCATGGAGCCTGCTTCTGCTCACTCTGCCTATTTCTCTGTGTTTCTTGTGGATAAATAAATAAAATCTTTAAAGACCCCACCCCTATGACCACATTTAACCTTAATTATTTCATTAAAGGCCCTATCTCCAAATACTGGGGGTTAAGTCTTCAACATATGAATTTTGAAGAAACAGATTGTAGTCCATTACATACATGAAATAAAGAAGCAAACATTTTATTTTGATGAAAATATAAGGTCTTTTCTTTCTTTCTTTCTTTCTTTCTTCTTCTTCTTTTTTTTTTTTTTTTTTTTTTGGAAAGAGAGAGAGAGAGAGGTGGGGAGGGAGAGAGAGAATCCAAAGTAGGCTCCATGCACAGCACAGCATGGGGCTCAATCTCAGGACCCTGACATTGTGATCTGAACCAAAATCGAGAGTTGGGCTCTAATCAACTGGACCACCCACGTGCCCTGAGGATAAAATTTTTTAAAAATGAAGAAATTCTTACCTGATAAAACACAAATCTAGAATCCAGAACACAGTGCTTTTATCTAAGTTATTGAGTATATCAATAATTCCTTCCTTTTTATAGCTGAGTAGTATGCAATCGAATGTATGTACCACAAATTTTTCATCTATGTGAAGGACATTTGGATTGTTCTCAGCATATATGATTATGAAATAGAATTGCTATAAATATTCATGTACATATTTTTGTGTAAACATAATTCTTTATTGTCTAAAGTAAATACCCAGAAGTCGGATTTCTGAGGGATATCGCCATAAAGGTCATGAGAAAAGACTTAACTACAGCACATCTAAATCTTGTTAGAATTCCCTGGGATCTATCTGGACCATGAGAGCATGGGATCTTGGGAAGACTAGCTACAGGATCATTTTCCACCCACCTACCTATATTCCCAGGAGGCTATCATGAGACAGTTTCTTATCAGCTTCTGGGTGTAATGAGGCATGAGACTTTTTGCCTTACTAACCTTAGGGTACAACACAGACGAAGACTAAAAAATTGGTTATCAACATGAAATTGGCTCCTCAGCAACAGATTACCCTGCCACTCATGTTACATCATGTTGGCCCCTTTTGTTTCAGTTGTTATCCTGTAGGACAAGGGAGCTGGCACTTTTGCTCATCTTACTTTCACTGTGTATATAAGTTTTTTCTCTCTAACTAGGGCTTACTGTTTCTCTACTACCAAATCAATCCTTTGATTGCCATGACTTTGGATTACTTCTACCTTTTAACAATCATGAATAGGGCTTTTGTGTGAATATTAATTTTTATGTGAATTTTTTGTGGATTTTTGTGTGAATATAAATTTTCACTTATCCAAAGTAAATACCCAAGGATAGTATTGCTGAGGCATATGATAAGTATAAATATGAAATTTCCCACCACTAATCCAGTTGTTCTGCATTCTCACCAGTATTTGGTATTATCAGGAATTTTTAAATTGTTTGCTTTTTTACTAATGAGTACTAAGAATTCTTTATATATTAATATGATTCTATTATCACATAAATTATTTGCAAATGTTTTCTCTAATTCTGCAGCTACTCTTTTTATTCTCTCTCTTTTTAAGATTTCAATTATTTATTTATTTATTCATTGGAATGAGACCGAGCAGGAGCAGAGGCAGAGGCAGAGGGAGAGAAGCAGACTCTCTGCTGAGTAGGGAGCCCAATGCAGGGGCTTGATCCCAGGCCTGGGATCATGACCTGAACTGAAGGCAGACATTTAAACAATTGAGACATTGAGACCCCTATATATAATATATGCTAATCTTCTTATTCTCTTAACAGTGTCTTTTGAAGAGAAAGCATTTTAAATTTGGATGAAACCTAATTGATTTTTTTTTCTCATATGAATTGTGCTTTTGGTGTCATGTCTAAGGAATCTTTGCCTAAAACCAGATTTCTCCTATATTTTTTTCTAAAGTTAAAGGTTTACATCTTTCATATTTAAATTATAATCCATTTCAAGTTAAATTTTGGATAAAGGGTGAGGTTTAAGTCAAGGATATCCAATTTTTAAACATTATTTAATAAAAAATTACCTTTTTTCCATTGGATTGTTTTGTATGCTGTGTAAAATTACACATGTATTCTCTTCATTGATCTATGCATCTATCGCTTTACCAGTGTCACATTATTTTGATTATTATGGCTATTCAGTAAATCTTAAATTTAGGTAGAGTGATTCTCCCAACTATATTTTTTTTCAAATTGTTTTAGTATGCTAGTTCTCTTGAATTTCCATATACATTTAAAAATTAGGTTTCTTTTTTTTTAAATTATGTTTCTTATATCTACAATATCCTTTTGAGTTTTTTATTGGAATTGCAATAAATCTAAAGACTTGGGGGGAACAGTGGATGGTTTTACTATATTGAGTCTTTCAATCTATGAACATGGTATATCACTCAATTTATTTAAGTCCTCTTTAGTATCTTTATCAGTATTTTACTGTTTTCAGAATACAAATCCTGTTCCTGTTTTGCTAGATTTATACCAAAATATTTTTGACGGATCATAAATGGCAATGCTCTTTAAAATTTACATTTCTGATGTCATTAATATCATGCAGAATTAAAATTGTGGCAGGGTGGGTGGGGGTTAGCTTGTATCCTGTTACCCTGCTAAATTAAATTATTTAAGAGTTTTGTGGATTTCTTGAGATAACCTATGTAGGCAATTACATCATTTGTGAATAGGGATAATTGTGTTCTTCCATTTCAATTTGCATTCCTTATATTATTTTTTCAAGTCTTAGGATAATGGTTAAAATTTCTAGCACAAATTTAAATAGGGAAAGTTAGAGTGAATATCTTTGCTTTGTTTCAAATCTCAGGAGAGAAGCATACATTCTTCCACCATTAAGAATGATGTCTGTTTGTTTTGTTTTGTTTTGTTTTAAAGATGTTTGTGTGGGGGTACCTGTGTTGCTCAGTGGTTGAGAGTCTGCCTTTGGCTCAGGGTGTGATCCTGGAGTTCCAAGATTGAGTCCTTCATTCGGCTCCCCGCAGAGAGCCTGCTTCTCCCTCTGCCTAGGTCTCTGTGTCTCTCTCTGTGTGTCTCATGAATAAATAAATCTTTTTAAAAAATAAATAAAGATGTTTGTGTGTTTTTCATAATGCCTTTCATCAGGTTGAGAAAATCCCTTACTATTCCTATTTTATGTATTTTTTAAATACATAAATGGATGTGAATGGATACTAAATGTTTCCATATTTTTGCTGCATCAGTTGAAATGATCACTTCGTTTTTCTTCAGACTGCTAAACCATGGATTACGCTGATACTTCAATAATGAGCCAATCTTGCACTCCTGGAAGAAATCTCTTTTGATTGTGGTGCATTTTATATTCATATACACACACTAATATCTGCTATCTATTTGAACATTCTGTTAAGGATTTTGCATCAATCTTCATCAAGGATATTAATCTCTTAATTTTTTCTTTTTTTGTGCTGTTTTTCTCTGGTTTTTGGTATCACAGTAATGCTGGTCTCATAAAATGAACTAGGAAGTTATGTTTGCATTTTCTGGAGGAAATTGTATACGATTAGTATTATACCTAAATGCTTGATAGAAATTACTAATGAGACTTTCCAGGCCTAGGAGAGGATTGTATCTGGAAGGATTTAAACTATGGATTCAAAATTTTAATTGTTATAAAATATTCAAGTAATATACTTATTCTTTATGTTTGGGTAATGTCTAACTTTGAAGGAACTGGTCCCTTTCATTAAGATGTAAAATTTATGGCCATAGAGTTGTTCTAGTTTTTCCTCCCTATCCTTTTAATGCCTGTGGTTCTGTAGTGATAATCCCCCACTTCATTTCAGATACTGTAATTTAAGTTTATCTCTTTCCTTTGACAGTCTTGCTGGAGTTTTATCAATTTTATTGTTATTTAAAGGAAACAACTGTGGGGTTTATTGCTATAGTAATAAATTATAATAGACTGAATGGTTTAAAATCATACACATTTATTATCTTACAGTTCTGCAGTTTATTAAGTCTGATCCTGGTAACACTGAACTAAAATTAAGGTGTCAGTATGGCTGCATCCCCTTTTAGAGACTCTAAAGGAGAATCTATTTACTTGCCTTTCTGTCTTGTAGAGCTCATCTGCGTTCCTTTGCTCCTGTCCCCCTTTCTCCATTGTCAAAGCCAAACATAGTGGGTTTAGTTCTTTTACTTCATCACTCTGACTTTCTTTTCTGCCACTCTCTTTCACTTTTGAGGACTCCTGTATGGACTATGGACTCACCCAGATAATCCAAGATAGTCTTTCTATCTCCACATCTGTAACTTAATCACATCTGTAAAGCCTCTTTTGTCACAGAGGTAACACATTGATAGTGGATCTTTTGGAGGTTGTTACTCTTCCATCACAGTATTCTATAGATTTTGAATATTAGTTCAAGAGGATTTTTTTTATTTTTTTTAAGGATTTTTTTTAAATTAAATCTTAATATCATTTGTGGAAATTTAAAACATGTACATATACAAAACAATGCTTTTAGATTTTCAAGGGTACAAATATAAGTTTATGTATCAAAACATTAGAATTGGAAGAGTAACCACAGGTAAAAGGGCAGTGGGAAAGGGACTGGGAATGAAGGGGAAAAAATAAAAAGAGAAAAGATTTGTATAGATCAGTGATGGTTACCACACACTGAGAAGTATGATGAACTCAATTCTCTATACTGAAATCCTAAAAACAAAAACAAAAACCTCCAAACAAACAAGCAAACTCTAAGTGGGGTGAGAGGTAGGAATGGCCTCAGGGAAACCTGGAAAGGAGGCAGCTAGAGTACAGAAGAAAAAGCACTGCACCTGGCAGTCAGATAACCTGGGGCTGAATCTGAGCTCTGAGGCTTGCTGGCCCTTTGACCTTGGATGCATTCTTAGCTTCCCTCCTTGTGTGTCAAATAGGGGTACAAGATGTACACACAAGCAGATAGCAGAATTGTTCCTGACATACAGGATGGAGATAGCATTGGACAAATGTAGAACTGTAGGGCAAAAACTCACTTTCAAGATTGTCTAGTTAAAACTGCAAGTGGTTACCCATTAATGGGTCGTGAAATAAGTTTAGTGGGTCCCAAAGAGCATTAAAAAGAAAGAAAACAATATATCGGCAAGTGTTTCAATAAAAGTAGTGTTTTATAAAACTTTTCCTTAAATTATATATGAATATAAAATGCATTTTTAACCTATAGGATGCAGTTTGAAAAACATGGCTATTGCTCAAAGGAATTCTACACATTTATATTTCAAGAATCAAGAAGTATTCATCAGGACAACAGAAAGTTGTTCATATTTGCCACTTTTTAATATACAAAAGGCATAAAAATAGTAACTCATAATCTCATGTTAATATTATATCATAGAGGCACCTAGGTGGCTGAGTCCTAAGCACCTGACTTGATTTCCATCCAGGTCACGATCTCAGAGTTGTGAGTGAGATCCGTCCCAGATAGGGCACCACTAGCTTGAGATTCTCTCTCCCTCTGCCCCTCACCCTCTCTAAGTAAGCCTTTAAAAATAATTGTATCATAAAAGAAAGGATATTTTTAGCACTATAAAAATAGAACAGAATAAAAGGCTTTATGTGAAACTCAGAACACTGTACATATGTTTTTCTTTTTATTCTCTAGCTTTTGCAGCATGAAGACACAAAGCCAGAGGTAGTAATTGACTCAATCAAGGTCACTCAATCAGCTGTGGCAGAGGTAACACAACCCACAGGTGCAGGCTCTGCTTTCTAAGCTCTCCCCTAAGAGATCCATAGGTGGGGCTCTGGAACCCCCAACCTGCTCCACTAGGAGCAGCTCAGCTTCTAGGATTTCATTGCCTCAGTGCCAGCTGGCAGCCTTGTTTCAGGGCGTGCAGCAGCAGGTAGTCGCTTGCTTCGCCCAGGAGCTCCCCAGGCTCTCCCGTACCCTCAGGCGGTGGTGCCCACCGTCGCCACATGGCGGCCGCTTGGGTCGATCAGCATCCAGCACCCGGGGCACGGAGCACCTCCGCGCGGCCGCTGACCACGGCCCTGCGCCCGGTGCCGCATCCGTGCAGCGTGGGCAGCGTGGGCAGCGCAGCCAGCCGCCCGCGTTCGGCCCTGGACACTTGCTGCTGGGGTCAGCTGGAGAAGCCAGGCTCCAGACCCTCGGGCCTGGGGGCATCCCGGGACAGGCGTCAGCCGTCAGCCGTCAGCCCGGAAGGCTCCGCGGACAACCAGCCAGTGGGTGACGTAGACAGTGATCCTAGGCCGCTCCCCGCACCTCCAGAGGCTCCAACACCCGACCCTGAGCCCTCAGGCCCTCAGGCCACACCGCGGGCCTGTGCTCTGCCACAGTTGTCAAGAGAGACTTTTTGACTCCTACGGAGGATGTTTATATTTTTGTTTTACTAGACAGTTGACCTAGTTTGGTTTAGACCACAAGTTTCATCTCAGCTTCTTTTGGCTGTGGTTCCAATGTCTGTTAAATTATTTTTTGGTTGTTGTTGTTTTAAAGATTTTATTTATTTATTCATGACACACACACACACACACACACACACACACACACACACACAGAGGCAGAGACACAGGCAGAGGGAGAAGCAGGCTCCATGCAGGGAGCCCGAGGGGGGACTCGATCCCAGGTCCCCAGGATCACGCCCTGGGCTGAAGGCAGTGCTAAACCGCTGAGCCACCCAGGGATCCCCCAATGCCTGTTAAATTCTTAAACTTTGCTGTACTATTTGGAGTTCTCCATGTTTGTGCTGTCTCCTCCTTAGTCTCAGGTCTGAGAGGTGGCGTCTAGTTCATCCAGTTATGCTAATTTACATGAAATCCATATAAATGTGGCTTGGAGTTGAGCCCAGGAGTTCATACTGCACTTAGTAAGGTCATTTACTTCGACCCTTCCCTCAGCCTCGTCTCCCTGGTTCTTAGGGTTTTCCAGCCAGTCAGAAAATGGGACTTTGTTACTTGGAGAGGCTAAGGACTTCTACAACCGAGATCAAGTGGAGGGAGGACAAGAGAAATAATCCTTCTCTCTTGGGGTCACATATCTAGCAATTATTGCTGGAGTTTTGGGCAACATTGTTAAAGAGTTTAGTAGAAAATTATGCAAAAGCATATGAATGGGATTTGGAGAATATTAATTGCATAAAAACTACACATATAATTTCTGAATGCTACTGAAATTGAAATTTCATATAGAGAAAAATACAAATATCCTATAAAAGCAAAAACAGTGAGATACTGGTTTTCACCATCAGTTTGTCAAAAAATAGCAAGACTCATTTTTCTGCACAGAGTAGAAAATATTCTTATTCACTGTTGGTAGGAGAATTGTGTGGATTTGTGAAAACCTTCTGAGGGCAATTTGTCAGACTCTCTCAGAATTGAAAATGTGCTAAGCCAGCATTTTTTGTCTTAACAATCTATCTTACAAAAATATTTTCACATATGGACAAGGGTGTATGTACAAAGATAATTATACTCTGTGTAGTAGCAAAGAAAAAGTGGAAATGAAATATCCATATGAAAGGATATACATTAGGATTCAGCATTTGGGGCTGTAGCCATTAAAAAGGAATAAAGCAGACCTACTGGTCTCTCATATATAGTAGGTAAGTGAAAAAAATGTTAAAGAATAAATTATGTAACATTTAAGTTTTTGGCTTTATTTTTAAAAGAGCACTACCGAGAAGGAACTGGAAGAAAATATGATAAACTTAACCATAGCTAATGGAAATAGTTGAGACTTGACATTTTACATTATATATCGGTATTACCAGGCTTTTTTGTTATTAAACTTTTAAAAGCACAGGAGACATTTTACAAATGACAGAATACATAATTTTATTTTTAAATCTTTGCAGATCAAGAACTGGTAAGCTTGGAATTAGAGTGAGAGATTTTGAACTACTCTGAGAAACAGGCTTGCTGGTAACATGCTGGAAAGCATGATGGCTTTGGTTTTTGCCAGATGCTTGAGAGAGTTAAGTGGTTTAGTGTTGTTCACTTTATGTTGTGATAAAAGGGTTGAAACGTTTTAGATTAGCCAGCAGCCAATATTTTTTCCAATTTTATTGAGAAATAATTGACATACATTACTGTGTAAGTTTAAGGCATATAGTAGGATGGTTTGATTTACTTATGTTGTGGAATGATTACCACAGTAGATTCAGCTAATATCCATCTTCTCAGATAGATACGATAAAAAAAGAGAGAAGAAAAGAATAAAGGAAAACCAATTTTCTCCTTGTGATGGGAACTCTTAGGATTTACTTACTCTCTTAACTTTCCTATATATCATACAGCAGTGCTAGTTATAGTCACCATGTTGTTCATGACATCCCTTGTACTTAGTTATCTTGTATTGGAAATTTTTACATTTTGATCACCTTCCTCTGATTCCCACCTTCTCCACCCCCCTGCCTCTGATAATCACAAATATAATATCTTTTTCTCTTTGTTTTTGTTTTTTTTTTCTCTCCAGATTCTACATATGAGACCATACAGTATTTGTTTCTCTCTGCCTATTTCACTTAACATAATGCCCTTAAGGTCCATTCATGTTGTTGCAAATGGTGGGATTTACTTGGTGGTGGTGGTGGTGGTTTTTATGGCTGAATGATTCATTGTATGTATGTGTGTATGTATGCACATACATATGTGTATAGCACAACTTCTTTATCCATTCATCCGTCAATGGACACTTAGGTTGTTTCCATGTCTTTGCTATCTAAATAATGCTAATGTGACGGTAGGGGTGCAGATACCTTTTCAAGTCAGTGTTTTTGTTACCTCTGGTTGTACATCACAAGTGGGACTGTTGAATCATAGAGTAGTTCTCTTTTCAATTTTTTGAGGAATTTACATACTGCTTTCCACTGTGGTTGTACCAATTTACAATCCCACCAACAGTGGACAACACCCTCTCCACATTCATCCCAGCATTTGTTATCTTGTCTTTTTGGCAATACTCATTGCTAACAGGCGTAAGATGCCTGTGGCATTGTGGCTTTAATTTGCATTTTCCTAATGACTAGTAATGTTGAATGTTTTTTCAACGTGTTGGCTTTTTGTACATCTTCTTTGGAGAAGTGTCTATTCAGGTACTTTGCCCATTTTCTAATTGAACTGTCTTTTTTAAAATTTTTGTTTATTTTCTCTTTTGAGTTGTATGAGTTCTTTATATGTTCTATTAACCCCTTTCCAAAAATATACTTTGCAAATATTTTCCCCCATTCCATTAGTTGTCTTTTCACTTTGTTAATGATTTCTTTTGCTGTACAGAACTTTCTAGTTTGATGTTTCCCACTTGATTTTTTTTTTATTTTGTAGCTTATGATATCATAAGATGTCACATCCACAATATCATTACCAGGACCCATGTCAAGTAGCTTTTTTCCTATGTTGTCGTCAATGAGTTTTATGGTTTCAGGTCTTACATTTAAATCTTTTATCCATTTCGAGTTAATTTTATGAGCAGTGTAAGATATGGGTCTAGTTTTATTCCTTTACAGTGAATATCCAATTATCCCATCACCATTTATTGAAAAGACTATGTAATCTCCATTGAGTATTCTTGATTCTCTGTCAAATATTAGTTGTATATTCGTGTTTAATATAAGATAAGTATTAGAATAGAGGCACCTGGGTGGGTCAGTTGGTTAAGCATCTGCCTTTGGCTCAAGTCAGGATCCCAGGACCCTGGAATCAAGCCCCATATCAGGGCTGCTTCTCCTTTTGCCTGCCTCTCCCTGCTTGTACTGTCTCTTTCTCTCTCTGTGTCAAATAATTAAATAAAATCTTTAAAAAAAGTATTAGCATATATGCTTCGGTTTATTTCTGGGCCCTTGATTATATTCCTCTGATCTGTTTGTTTTTATGCAAATACTGTACTGTTTTGATGACTGTAGTTTTACTGTAGCTTAAAATTAGGAAGTATAATACTTTATGTTCTATTCTTCTTTCTCAAGATTTCTTTGGCTATTTGGAGTTTTCTCTGGTTCCATGTAAATTCTAGGAATGTTTTTTCTACTTTTGTGAAACATGTCATTGGAATATTGAAAAGTATTGCACTGAGTCTAAGAGGACTTTAGGTACTATTGATATTTTAACAATATTACTTTTTCCAATCCATGAACACAGGATAATTTTCCATTTATCTATATCTTTCATTTCTTTAATCAATATTTTGTAGTTTTTAGCATAGAGGTCTTTCACTACCTTAATAAAATTTATTCCTAATGATAATTTTTTTGATGCTATTATAGATAAAATCAATTTATTTATCTCTTTTCCAGAAATTTTGTTGTTAATGTATTTAGAAACACTATGGAGTTTTGTATGTTAATTAAATGACCTGCAGTTGCACTGAATTCATTGATTGAATCTAAGAGCTTTTATTTAGGCTGACTCTTCAGGATTTTCTATATAAAAAAATGTTGCCTGCAAATAGAAACAACTTTACTTCTTCCTTTCTAATTCTGTTACCTTTTATTTATTTTTCTTGCCTGAATGCTCTAGTTAGGACTTCTAGTTCTACCTTGAATAGAAAGTGAGAGTAGTCATCCTGGTCTAGTTCCTGATCTTAGAAGAAAAGCTTTCATCCTTTCATCATTGAGTATGATGATAGCTATGGGCTTGTCATATATGGCCTTATTATGTTGAGATATGTTCTTTCTATGCATCATTTGTTAAGATTTTTTTTATCATGAATGGATTTTGTATTTTATTGATTTTTTTCTGCATCTATTGAGATATTATTCTTTTCTTTCATTCTATCAATGTGATGTAACAGAATAATCAATTTTCATGACTTGTACTTTCCTTGCATTCCCAAGGATAAATCTCATTTGATCATGGCAGATTATTCTTTTAATATGCTGCCAAAGTTAGTTTGCTAGCGTGTTACTGAGAATTTTGGCATCTATATTCACCAGTGATATTGGCCTATAGTTTTCCTTTCTATAGTGTTCTTTTCTGGTTTTGATATCAGGATAATGCTGGCCTCTTGTCAAATGAGTTTGGGATATTTCCTCCTCTTTTTTTTTTTTTTTTGGAAGAGTTTGAGAAGGATTGGTGTAAATTGTTTAGTAAAATTCACTAGTGAAACCATCCCATCTTGAGCTTTTCTTTTGGGAGATTTTTGATTACTGTTTCAATCTCCTTGGTTATTGGCCAATTCAGATTTTCTGTTTCTCTGTGATTCAGTCCTGGTAAATTGTACGTTTCTATGAATTTATTTTTCTATTTTTTTCTAGGTTGTTAATATTATTGTTCAGAATAGTCTCTTATCCTTCCATTTCTGTGGTATCTTTTGTAATGTCTCCATTTTCCCTTATAATTTTGTTGATAAGGGTCTTTTTCTTTTTCTTGGCTAGTCTAGTTAAAGGTTTGTCAGTGTTGCTAATCTTTTCAAAAACCCCAACTCTTAATTTGGTTTATCTTTTCCATTGTTTTTCTGTTGTCTGTTTTATTTATTTCTGCTCTAATCTTGAGTATTTCCTTTGTTCTGCTAACTTGCATTTACTTTGTCCTTCTTTCTCTAGTTGCTTAAGGATAGATCTAAGTTGTTTATATAAGATCTTTCTTGCTTTTTCTTTTCTTTTCTTTTATTTATTTATTCATGAGAGACACACAGAGAGAGAGACAGAGAGAGAGAGAGAGAGAGAGAGAAAGGCAGAGACACAAGCAGAGGGAGAAGCAGGCTCCAAGCAAGGAGCCTGACACGGGACTCGATTCCTGGTCTCCAGGATCAAAGTCCTGGGCCTAAGGCAGACGCTAAACTGCTGAACCACCCAAGGATCCTCCTCTTTCTTGATTTTGAATGTAGGTGTTTTCGCACTATGAACTTCCCTCTTAGAGCTGTTTTTGCTTCATTGCACAAGTTCCGGTATGTTGTCTTTCCATTTTTGCTTGTCTCAAGAAACTTTTATTTCTTCTTTAATCTCTTTTTTGATCCATTGGTTATTCAAGAAAGTGTTGTTTAATTTCCATGAGTTCATGAATTTCCCAGTTTTCCTCTTCTTATTGATTTTTGTTTTTATGCCGTTGTGGTCAAAGAAGATACTTAGTATGGTTTCAGTCATTTTGAATTTAAGACTCGTTTTGTGGCCTAACATGTGATCTATCCCAGAAAATGTTCTATGTGCCTTTGGAAAGAATGTGTATTCTGCTGTTGTTGGATAGAATGTTCTGTATATGTCTGTTAGGTTCATTTGGTTTATAGTGTTGTTCACATTTGCTGTTCCCTTATTGATTCTCTGTCTACATGATCTATCCCTTGAAGAGGATGGGGTATTAAAATTCCCAATTACTATTGTATTAGCGTTTATTTTTCCTTTTAGCCCTGTTAGGTTTTCCTCTCTATATTTAGGTGTTCTGATGTTGAGCAAATAAGTATTTACTCAATCTTCTTAATGTATTAACTCCTTTATCATTATATAATGGTCTTCTTTGTTTCTTTTTACCATTTTTAGTTTAAAATCTAATTTGTCTGATATTGTATAGCTACCCCTGCTTTTTTTGGATACCATTTGCTTGAAATGTGTTTTTCTATATGTTCACTTTCAGTTTGTGTGTCTTGGCTCTTGTTTTTTGTTGTCACTTTTGTTTTTAAAATTTTTTTTTAATTTTTATTTATTTACGATAGTCACAGAGAGATAGAGAGAGAGGCAGAGACACAGGCAGAGAGAGAAGCAGGCTCCATGCACCAGGAGCCTGACGTGGGATTCGATCCCGGGTCTCCAGGATCGCGCCCTGGGCCAAAGGCAGGCGCCAAACCGCTGCGCCACCCAGGGATCCCGTCACTTTTGTTTTTATCCATTCAATTGTTTTATGTCTTTTTTATTGTAGAGTTGCATATATTTACATTTAAAGTAATTATTGATAAGTAAGGACTTACTATTGCCACTGTGCTATGTTCTACTTGTTTTGTAGATCTATTGTTCCTTTTTTCCCCCCTGCTTTGTGTATATATGTGTTCTGATGCTTTAACTTCTTTCATTGTGTTCTTTTGTATAATGACAAAATTTTCCCTTATAGTTATGAGGCTTACATAAAATATTTTAAGAATTTAATACCCTATTTTAAACTACGACTTAACTTCAATAGAATTTGTATACTTTATACTTTTATTTCTTCTCCTCCTCGCGTTAGGTTATTGCTGTAAAAATCTACATGAGTTTTTGTTTACTTGTTTGTATGCAAGTAATAACAGATTTTGGTAGTTATGGTTATTTTTGCTACATTGTAGCAAATGTTGATGTTTATACTAGAGTTGTGAATTATGCATCACTATTACTATATTGTGGAATCTAACTAGGACTATATATATACCATTACTAGTGAGATTTATGCTACTTTTTGTGTTTTTATGTTTTATGTTTTTTGTGTTAAATGATGTTAATTTTCATTTTTTTACTTCTGTGCAAAGAACTCCCCATAGCATTTCTTATAATGTCCGCCAAGTAGTAATGAACTCCCTCAGTTTTTATTTATCTGAGAAAATTTTTATCCCTCCTTTCTTTCTGAGGGACAGCTTCCTTAGGTTTAGAATTCTTCAGACAGTTATTTTCTTTACGTATTTTGAATATGTCATTCTGTTCTCTCCTGGCCTGCAAAATTTCTGTTGAGAAATCTGCCAATCTTTCTGTGGGGCTTCCTTTATATGTAACTTTATTCTTGCTATACATCGTTTCTTAGCATAACCCTATTTGGATTCAATCTATTTGGGGATTCCTCGGTGGCGCAGTGGTTTGGCGCCTGCCTTTGGCCCAGGGCACGATCCTGGAGACCCGGGATCGAGTCCCACATCGGGTTCCCGGTGCATGGAGCCTGCTTCTCCCTCTGCCTGTGTCTCTGCCTCTCTCTCTCTCTCTCTGTGACTATCATAAATAAATAAAAATTTTAAAAAAATAAAAAAATAAAAAATCTATTTGGATTTCTTTGGCTTCATGGATCTGGATTTCCATTTCTCTTCCCAGGTTTGGGAAATTTTCAGTCATTATTGCTTTAAGTGTGCATTCTGACCCTTTTTCTCTTTTCTTGGAGGAGTTCCCATTTTGCAACTGTTTATTTTCATTATGTCTCATAATTTTCTTAAGTTTTCTTCACTCTTTTTTTTCCCTCCTCTGACTAATTTCTAATGTCCTTTCCTTCAGGTTACTGACCGTTTGTCCTGCATGATTGAGTCTACTTTTGAAATTGTCTATTGAATTTTTCGGTTCAGTTATTGTATTTTTCAGATCTAGGATTTTGTGTGTCTATATGTGTGTGTATGTGTGTGGTTGCTCTTTCCTTGTCAAACCTGTCATTCTACCCATGCATGCATTTTTTTCCTAATTTTGTTTTGTTGCCGCTCTGTGTTTTCCTGTAATTAATTAAACTTCCTTAAGAAAATTATGCTGAATTTTTTTGTCTGACAGTTTATAGAGCTCCATTTCTTTAGGGTTGTTATTGGAGCTTTATTAGTTTTCTTTGGTGTTGTCATATTGATTTGATTTTTTTGTGATCCTTGATTTCTTACCTTTGTGTCTGCGCTTTTGAGTAATGAGGTTCTTCTTTACAGGCTTTATAGGTTTCCTTTGGCTGCAAAGTTTTTCAACAGTCAGCTCAGTTTGGGTTTCTGCATGTGTCCACTGGTAAGGTCTTTGCACAGGAGGAGACTGCTACTATGATGTATTTTTGGGTGAGGCAACTGCTCAAACTCTGAGAATGGAGATGGAGTGTGTGGCACTGGCTGAGGACAACTGGATAGGACTGGGGCTCAGTTCCTTACCCAAGTGATGCTGTAGAGTGGGCTTTGTGGTTATCTACATTCTCTGATAGGCTTACTAGATTGTTAGGACTGGGTACTATATACAGTAGTAGTTGGAGTTATGAATTAGCTTCTTTTTCCTGGCAGAGAAACAGGGCCTGTAAAGCTCATTGGTTGGGTGCTCAAAACAGGACTGAGTGTACAATGGATTCTTCAGTCAGGTGAAACCACAAGTGTTGCTCTGTAGATGAGGGAAGCCACGGGCTGTGCTTTCTACATACCACTGTTTGTAGCACTGTTGAACTGGCAAGGCAGCTTCCTATGTACTCTGATTAGGTTGCCTGCTTGGAAAGACTAATGGCTGTGTTCAGAAATGAGTGGGGCTACGACTTAGATTCTTTCAGCTCAAGTGCCATTGGGTTGCACAGCCTTAAGATATTTTTGCCAGTCCTCCTGGTTAGATGGGGCTAGAAGACACTCTCCACAGAGGGTGGGGCTGTATCTCAACTCTATTGACTGGACGGGAGGAGAACAGGATACTCCAGGCTATTCTCAATTTCCCAAATAGGCTCTCTGATTGGGAGGGACTAGGAGCTACCCTCAGCTTTGTCTATGAATTAATCACAGCACAAGAAGCCTCCAACCCTGGTACTGGCTTTGTTGTGAAAGTGATCATTTCTGTCAACCTGGCTTTTGTTTCAAGTGTAGCTGGGCCACACATCTTCCAGAAATTGTCAACAGCTCTTCTTGTCAGACAGGAGTGGAAGAGACTTTTCACAGTAAGTGGGGCTATGACTCTGCATTTGCCTTGGGTGGACAAACTGTACTTGATGGCCCAAAAAAACCCTCATTTGAGGTTCTAAATCAGGTAGATTTGTATCCTGCTGTGTTGCCTGGTAGAATGTGCCCCCAACTTGTTTCTGCAGATAAGCAAAACTTCTGACTGGGATTATAATTTGGACATCGTAGGTATGAATTCAATTTTCCCAGATCCATGTGCTGGTTGTTGTAAGCTCTAACCCTTCTACTCCTTTGAAGTCAAAATCTCAGTGATTATGCTGCACAGATTTCCCTGTAGTCCCCATGGTATGAGATCAGAGCAGGCCTCCCCCGCCCCCCAACACACACACACACACACACACACACACACACACACACAGTGCTGGGGAAATGGTTGTACTCCCTGGATTGCATTTTCCCATTGGGAGGAGCTAGAAACTTAGAGAGACCTCTCTATGTGTTACTGTACCAGTGTAGGGGAGGAACACTGTGTAGCCACTTTTACTACCCTTCTAATACAGTTTGTGTTGGTCTCTGTGGTAGAGGGGAGTACTTTAGACTTATCCATGTGTTCTAGGATTCTTTCAATAGCATCTTGTTCTTGAGTAGATGTTAGCTGTTTTTATGAGAGGGAATGAAGTCAGGAACACTTGTGTTGCCATTCTGATGACATTACACCACCTAAATTTTTATAATTTAATTATGAATTCAAGAGTTCAAGAAACCACTATTTTCTTAAAGTCTTAAGGAAATATTTATCGCTGTATTTATATAATTACTGTTGAATCTAGACCATTTTTATACCTTCTCTTAGACATTTAGAAGATAATTTTTTCTCTCCTTTTGTTTTCCTACTTTCTAAGGCTAAAATCTTCTTTTAGCCCTGTCCTGTATTGCATTCATATTTCTGGCTAGTTGTCTGTGCTTCATTTTTCTTCATTCATAAAATGAGAATGAGAATAATATTTACCTCATTGTAATGTTTTTGAAGGTTAAATAAAATTACATGAGTATATAGGTCAAGTGTAAAAATGTCTGACATGTAGTAACTGCTCACCAAATATTATCTATATTTACTCACAGGATTATACCATCCTAGGCCATAGTACTGCAACTGCTGTTATTATCTACAACAACCAATTATTCATTAGATTTGCTTTTTAGTATTATCATAAACAAGGTTATCTGCTAAATGTGAGTGAGTATGTATCTGCATATGTGTGCATGTGTTTGTGGTTATCTAATCTCAAAAGTTTTTTGTGATATGTACTATTATTCCATTTATGTTGGAGGAAATAGAACATGTGATCAGTCCATAGTCACAACATTGGTGAATGTTAAAATTAGGGGAAAAAATGTTTCTAGTCATCTTTTTTGTTTCATTTTACTTTGTTTTTATTTCAACATAACAGGCAGTAAAAAATTTTTACAGAATTTATTAGCATTGACAATACTTACAGGGAAAAAAACGCTAAAAGCAATTTAGTTCACATTTATGAAATCACTCCAATTGAACACTTAAACAATAAATCTGTTTCCACATATTAAGTTTGGATCACACTTTAAAATAACATTTGATAGATATTTATATCTACTGTCTATTTGTAGGGTTTTTTTTATATAATGTCTCATTCTTGAGATATCCAGCTCTCATTTTCCTAACACAGCAGGGAAGACGTATACATGTGTCCACTTAAATTGGACGGAGAAATAGAAATCCTAGACTGCAAAAATCTATACAAACATTTACCTTTTCCAGAACTAAAAGTTTCTTCCATAAAAAAAATTAATAACCAATCCCTATAGAACTAGGACCAGGATGCTTCAAATAAAACTATTCTGTTATTAAAATATATGATAGAAAGCCTGTTGGGTGATACGTATATATAGTCATATTTTACTTTATCTTCAAAAAAGCTTGATTTGTGACTTGGAAAGGGAACTTTGGAGTGATTGGGTTAAACAAAAATCTTTAAAAGTGCACTTCAGAAACATACTTGAAATAAGGAATAATTAATTTTGAGAAAAGTAACTTCTCTGGCTTGTACAAAAATGAGGCAGCATTTTAAATACTACTTAACAGAGTCTTAAGCTTGGTACATTTTTCTTCTATTGATATTTCTTCTTTTGAGGTGTTATCAGCAGAAGATTTTCTCTTTTATGTGTAAATATTTTAAGGAATGTTTTCTTAGCTGTTGAAAATGAAATTGGTTGCTATATTCTGTGATGTTCCCCAATATCATCCCTTTCTATTCATTCACAATGAAATGAGTATCTTCTACTTTATTTCTGAAAAAGCTGATACATGAAACTCTCAGTGTTTTGCTGTATGATGGTCCTTTAACATTAATAGAATAAAATGAGGTCTAATGCTTTACTATATTATACAGGGGACAATGGACAAGAAACTGCTCTTTTTATAGATTAGATTCACATTCAACTTACATACTGTTTATCCAACCTATACCTATGTTAACACTTCAAACAAAACATTTTGTTTCATTTTGTTTTTTTGTTTCCTGGGGAAAAAAATAGCAAAACTTTCTAGCATGTACATTAAGTGTCACTGCAAAATAGTAAAATAAGAAATTTAATTTTAAATTGCATGAGGTTCCAAAAACAGCTTATCCTTTTAAGATGTTGGGCTGACATGTATATACAATTATTTGGGGTAAACTGGGCTGTTAACTGCTATCTTTATTCTCTGAACTATAAAATGGAACTTAGAATGATAGAAAGTTTCACTTCAATGTTTGGCACTTTTTGAAAAAATCATTTACTATGCTAATTGCTTCAAAAAATAAAAATGAGCCAGCTTACACTAAGGCTTATGATGGAGAATAAGAATTGATTTCCAGTAGAAAACCCGATCTTCAAAACCAATGCTATCTTCTATCCACAAATGAAACCTATTATGAATTTAGGGATTTTAATATTTTAGTATCATTTGTCAATTTAGTCCATTTTCACGTAGAAGAGGATCAAAAGAAATTCACACATTTGTGTTACAAAAATAGCAGATTAATACTCTTTAGTACATGTTACTATTTTAAAAGATATATTACCGGACTCTGAGTCATTAAATGATTTTCTTAAGATGGTATTCTTTGGAATCTAGATTTGCTGGATGAATGCCCTTTGGTAATGCAGTAGTTACTGCCTTTTGCTAAAGGTTATAATTTATGTGGGCCAAAAAGCACAGCCTTTCCTGGAACTGAAGAAACTTTCCAAAGGCATTCATTTGTAATCTTTTACTTAACACTATTTGTTAAGTGAAAACTGTAACTATAAAAAATTCATTTTAATTTCATTTGTTGAAATATCAAAATCAAGCAATTGAAAAACAAATGCCAATGTTCTTCATATAATTTTACCACATTTTGGTGCCTATAGATAAGGGCCTGGCACGTGCGTATGGTCTTCATATGTTGGTTCCTTAATTCCCTTCCTGTCTTGTTTTTTTTTTTTTTTATTGATTGATATTTGTATACACTGCAGATTCCCAATCAGCATTAAGAAAGACAAAAATATGATGTGATTTTCACTGAATTTTCCAATAGCTTGTGGGTACGGCCACTCCATGTTGATGCACACAACCTCAGCACCTTTAATTTCCTCTAATTCATATCTTTTGTCTCTCATTTTCTTTCTTCTTTTCTTTTCTTTTCTTCTTTCTTCCTTCCTTCCTTCCTTCCTTCCTTCCTTCCTTCCTTCCTTCCTACCCTCCTTCCTTCCTTCCTTCCTTCCTTCCGATTTTATTTATTTATTCATGAAAGACACACAGAGAGAGAGGCAGAGACATAGGCAGAGGGAGGAGAAGCAGGCTCTATACTGGGAGCCCAATGTGGGACTCGATCCTGGGACTCCAGAATCAGGCTCTGGGCCAAAGGCAGAGGCTTAACCCCTGAGCCACCCTGACATCCCTGTCTCTCATTTTAGTAGCCATCTTGAGGGTTATATTTTCTGGGATTTTTGAATTTGGTTTTACATAGTTAATTCCATTAGCAGCACTTAACTTAGGTACTGATATTTTTCCTGTATCTATGGGTGTCATTATTCTTCCAATTGCTTTCTAGTGACTAAAAATCTAATTCTAAAAATAAAAAAATAATGGTTATGAAATAGTATATCTTCCATAAAAATGAAACAAACACATCTGGATCTACTTCCTTAGCCAAGCTCATCTGATTATTGTGGGTTTTGCCAAATTGAGGAATATAAAAGCAGATAAAATGACAATAGATCAAAAGAACATTAGTTAAAGTATAATTTTAGTTGTCTCTCATAAAATGTTGAGGACAGGAGAATGAGGTTAGTTTTTCTTATTCATCAGTTTGACTTTTTTATTTTTGGTGCAAACCATATGAGAAAAAACTTATATACTTCATTTAAGTTAATCTGTTTTTTTAAGTGAATCTGTTTTATGTAATAATTTGTTACATAGAATTCAGCCCTTGGTTCTGTGAAAAAAAAAAGTCATTATTTGAATTGCTACAAAATACTTCTATGGTTATTTTAATTGAAAAGATTTTATGTGAGTTTTATTTACAAGTTTGAGAAGAAGGATGTAGAAACAGGTTGAGAAAAAAATAAAAGGGAAACCCAACCCAGGCAATATAGCTTTTTAAACACTACACTTCTAATAGTTAATATTATGATAGTTTCAGTGTAAATAATTATGGAAAAGATGGATGAAGCAAATTTTATGGTTTTTCTGTCAAGTATTTCTATTTTGGATGTCAGTGAACAAAACTGAAACTTTATGATTAATTGTGGAAACTTGGGGGATCCCTGGGTGGCTCAGCGGCTTAGCACCTGCCTTCCGTCGAGGATGTGATCCTGGAGTCCCGAGATCGAGTCCCAAATCAGGCTCCCTGCATAGAGCCTGCATCTCCCTCTGACTGAGTCTCTGTCTCTGTCTCTCTCTCTGTGTCTCTCATGAATAAATAGAATTTTTAAAAAAATAACAAATAAATAAATAAATAAATAAATAAATAAAATATAAAATAAAATAAAATCTTAAAAAAAATTGTGAAAACTTTATGTTGTATTTTCCTTTTCAAAAGATCACCAGATATCAGAAATCTACCTAATATAATTTAGGAAATACAGAGTCCACAAATTAATTCTTCCTATGAATTAGATTGCCATCCACATGAATATCATTTAATCCTAACTATATGTGTATTGAAACTTTTACAAACTGCTTTTATATTCTAGAAAAATACCAAATTTTTTAAAGGTGTACAGTGTATATTCTACAAGAGGGTGGACTATGAAAAATTAAATTCAAGACCCAGAGTTTCTAAAAGCAATGAATCCTTTACAAATGTTTGTTTGTATAATTCACAAAAATAACTGGAGTTAAAGGAGTTTTTAATTATTTAATCTTTGAATTGCAAAGCAATATTTATAGTTCTTGTTAATAAAATACTGCTCATTTGTAGGGCTAGTTTAAAGTGAATTAAAGATATGACTTTATTAATTTACCTAGTTAAATTTGTATGAATGGACTTTCTTCCTTTTTTTCCCAAAATAATATCTCCTCATCATTTAGATTTCAATTTAAGCATTATTTCTTTAGAGAAGTAACTTCCCAAATCTGAATTGGTCAAGTCTATCATAATATTTTTGCCTCTCTTATTACTTATCATGTTGCAATTTTATTCTCTTCCATATGAGATAGTAAGCTCCATAAAAAAGAATGATTTATACAAATTATTATTGTTGTTGTTGTTATTATTATTATTACTGCCTGGCTTGGTACAATAGGCAGAAAGGTACAAAGTAGCCACTTGCTTATAGTTATCAGTTGAATGAAAACTATTTGAATAAAATCTCAACATAAAAATTGCATTGTTGGATCTTATTCAGAGGCATCTATCTAGGCTAACAAATTTGGAGGGAAAATTATTAGCAAACGTTTATATAGAACTTATTATGTACCAGGCCCTATTCTATTTACATATATTTACTCAATTTGTAGATAAGAAATCAATATGCTAGACAGCTGAGTAACTCATTTAATGTCACAAAGGTAGTTAGATGAAGGTGACCCAGGATTTAAACCCAGAGAATCTAGTTCTAGATTATATGCTCTATAGCTCTATACCCTTTTGTCTCTAAATGGGGATGGGTACCACATAGTCATGAAGACCACCTAAAGGCTGGTCTTTTTAATTATTGTATAAGAACCAAAAACCGGATTTTATTTATCAGTATTTAAACTTTATATAAGCAAGATAATATAAACAATGAATGAGAAGATAAGCAACATACAACATACACAGAGAAAATACCATGCATATAACAGGTACAATGGTTAAAGTGTTTGACTCTTTTCTATAAAATATTATTACAAATCAGTGAATAAAGAATTCACTAGAAAAATAGGCAGATATGAATAGGCAACTAAGATTTGAAAACTCAAATGCATATAAATAAAAATATGTATCTTCAACTTTACTAATAATCAAAAGAAAATAGATTACATTACAAAGGGATATCATTTTTTATGAGAGTCACATTGAGTCCAGTTTGTTCTCAATCAGTTTCACCTTAAGAAACATACAGTAGAGACCTAATTGTAAAATATAGATGTGCCATGATGTTCATTAGAATGTTGTTTTGATAACCCAAACTTGCAATAAATGCTATCAATATTAGAAATTGATAATAAAGTATGGTTCTGAGAGATTGAGAAGCTTGCCTGAGTTTACATGAATTGTAATATTTAATTATACTTTGATTTCATAGGAATAAAATAAGGAGGCTTTGTGATTTAGTGGGAAAAATCTTCATTCTTGTGCCAATTCTAATATGGATTTTCTCTGAGGCATTGGAAAATTGGACTTTGAAGCACTGGAAATTGGCCTTTCATATAAAACAGATACAAAGATTTTCTTTGAGGCATTGGAATTTGGACTTTCATATAAAACATATAGTGTTTTATATGAAACTATGATAATATAATTTTCATATTATTTATAGATAATTTATGAAATATATTCTTACTAATATCCCCTCAATGCAACATAATAGCTTGATGAGTTTTTTTTTATTATAAGGTGAAAATTCATCTTCCATTTTGTGATTTTTATGTTTTCCTCCAGTGATGTAATTTAGAGCATTCATACCCTGAGTACTTTGGTTTATTAACCAGATCATCTTTTATTATAGCCCATTATGGTAGATCTAATGTTCAACAGATTTACTGTACAAAAGTTACATTATTATTTTTATTTTCTGCATTTTTTTAAATTAACTTTTATTGGTGTTCAATTTACCAACATAAAGAAAAACACCCAGTGCTCATCCTGTCAAGTGTCCACCTCAGTGCCCGTCACCCATTCCCCTCCAACACCCGCCCTCCTCCCCTTCCACCACCCCTAGTTCATTTCCCCGAGTTAGGAGTCTTTATGTTCTGTATCCCTTCCTGATATTTCCCAACATTTCTTTTCCCTTCCTTTCTGTGTGGAGGTTCCTCAAAGAGTTAAAAATAGACCTGCCCTATTTTCTGCATTTTTAATTTGATTATTTTCTTCATTATAAGGAATTTTTAAGATTCTAAGTTATGGAATCTGAAAACCAAAATCTATAGAAATATGCTTATGCTAGCCACTATACTATACTATACTATACTATACTATATTATATTATATTCTATCTCACACACTTTAGAAATAGCTAAGCAAATCCTTTATTTTTTATTATAATCTTTCATTTTTGTTGTTCTTATTAAATCATTTCTTTAAGAATAAAAGTAATATAATTTTTAATATAAAGATCAGAAAAATTTCATCCATAATCTCACTATCCAAATACAAACAGTGCTATTTTTATGTATTTCTTACTGGATTCTTACTGAATATATTTCATAAAATTATAATTAGGGTACATCCTTTATATTAAAAAATGCATACAGTTCTTTTACTGACATAGCACTTGTATTCTAAAATCATTTTTTATGTTGTATAGTTTTACAAACACATTTTAAAGGTTTTATACTATACTCTTAACAGGAAAAAAAATTTTTTTACCATTTTCCTATTGTTCAAACTTTGAGTTACTTGAAATTATTTTACATAATACTTCATTATTTCTTGTATTTAAAATTGTATCATGGATTTAAAGAAATGAATTTACTAGATCAAAAAATATGAACTTTTCCTGACTTTGATAAAGTTTCAATAATCTAAGATTACACTGATATTCCACATCCTTGCCCTAACTGGATATTACCACTTTGAGTATTCTTTTAAAAATTTTCATGGATTAAAAAAGTAATCTTTAATTGTATATTTAATTATAATTTTTAAATAGTTAGTGAGATTGACATTTTCCTAATTCTGATTTAATGTTTGTATTATCTCTTTTGAGACATTTTGCTTTTATATTTGCTTATTTATCTACAAGATATTTTAAAATAATTTTTTTAAATTTATCTTTTATATTTCCTACAAATATTTCCTATTTTCAGCTATTATCTTTTGATTTCACTTGTTTTAACATGTAGGGATTTTTTTTAAAGATTTTATTCATTTATTCATGAGAGAGACTGAGAGAGAGGCGGAGACATAGTACACAGAGGGAGAAACAGGCTTCCTGCTAGGAGCCTGATTGCAGGACTCGATCTCAGGACCCCAGGATCACAACCTGAGTCAAAGGCAAATGTCCAACCATTGAGCAACTCACATGCCCCCAACATGTAGAGATTTTAAGTATTTTTAACATTTCAGCTCTTTCTTCAAATTTATACTTTGAAAATCCTATTTAGAAATTTGAAATATTTTCTAATTTTCCTTAATTTTTTAAAAAAAATATTTAACTCATTTTGCTGGTGTGTTTATATCTAATGAGGTACAGGTAAATTAAGTGTTTTTTCTTTCTTTCTTTTTTTTTTTTAAGTGTTTTTTCTTTTTAATTGACAATTTTTCTAAAACCATTTTTGGAAAATAAATCTTAGCTATAGTGATTAGGTATATATGTCTTTTTTAATTAAAAATTTTTTTTCTTCAGATCTTCTATGGTTATTCTCACCTATTTTTTGTTTTTCTTTTTTAATTCCAGATGAAAAGTTGGGCATGATTAAATGAGTGTGGTTTGGAAATTAGAAAAATTATGGATCTAAGTCCAGATCCGCTACTTCAAACTGTTTTGCGCTTGGCCTATTGACCTGAGGATAGGAGTCATATTTAATACTCTGTAATACTTTTGTAATATTCAGTTTATATCATCGGGACCTCATGGAGTAGGAGAGGCTGAGAAATAAAGAGACATTACAATAAGGTTTAGAGCATTCACAGGAATAGTATGCATTAGACACTATTTCCCTCACCAAATTATATCTTAGATCCCTTAACACAGTTTGGTCCATTTGTTTCAAGTTCATTATTAGGAATATCTGATATTGCATGAGGGTTTAGAAAGGTTTGTGTATTCTAACAAAATAAATATAATTTTTTTTATAAAGAACTTTTCTGATATATTATCTCATGTAATTTCAAAATAACAAGTTACATTAGGAACATTATTCCTATGTTCTCATGAGAGAATTCAGACTCAGAGATGTGAAGAGATTTATCATATTTCACCAAGTTGTAACTGACAGTTTGGACTGATTGTAAGCTTCCCACTAATTATATTATGCAGGACTTTGTTATCCAAATGCAAGAATTTCCATCTTTATTTAGACTGTGACAAGTCATATATTTCATGTGTGTCTTGAGTTGATAAATAATTGAAATACTGTATCCTAATTTGTCATTTTCCAGTTGTTGTATTTGAATTGGTCCTCCTGGAACAAAGTCATTGAAGGTTAACAGCAGTCCAGAAGGTTCTGGTGTATAACCACCTGTGTCTCTGGTCTTAGACTACCTGTCTTCACCACTTGTTGTCTGTTTAACCTTCCTGTGTTTCAGTTTCCTCATTTAAAAAATGAGAATGGTAATAGTATCTATACCTTGGGCTCTTGGTTGGATTAAACAGATTAAGTGCTTAAACCATTTCTGGGCACATGATGCCTGGGTGGCTCAGGTTGAGTCTGCCTTTGACTCAGGATGTGAGATTGAGGCCCACATTGGGCTTTCTGCGGGGAGCCTGCTTCTCCCTCTGCCTGTATCTCTGCTTCTCTCTGTGTCTCTCATGAATAAATAAATAAAATCTTAAAAAAAAATTCTGACACATGGTATGGCCTATATAAATGCTACTATTATTATTATTTTTTTCCCTTTAAATTAGATATCCAGTCATTAAATTATATTATTATTAACATAAGCAATGCTTTGGTTTCTTTATAAAGATGTCTGTGAAGGGGCACCCGGGTGGCTCAGTCAGTTAAGCAGTAGACTCTTAATTTCAGCTCAGGTCATGGTCTTGGGTCATGAGATTGAACCCTGCATAGGGCTCTGTGCTGAGTGTAGAACCTGCTTAAGATTCTCTCTCTTCTCCCTCTGCCTCTTCTCCCCACCTCCCACTTGTGCATTCACTTTCAATCTCTCTGTAAAAAAAAAAAAAATGCTTGTGAAGTTATCAAGCAAAATACAATACTCATGGCCATGAAGGCAGAATGAAACTCAAAGAACCCATGAAAAACATCTGTCTATATTCCAAGAAACTACATTTAGAATTTGGCACACTATTGACATTAACAATGCATACAATAATTGTATTATTTTACACAAATACTATTTATCTAATATGATACTATGTATTAAATGAAATTATTAGGAGATATTCTATGGAAACCAATATCTATTGTGTTTTCCTAAGTCATATAGATGATAATTGATGGCAGTAATAAGAAAATAAAATATATATGTGAGAGTGATTATGTGATCTTTGAATTGGTCACATGTTATTTCCTAATTCCAGAAATGTGATCTTAGAGGTATAATGAATTTTTAATCTCAAGGGGAAAAAAGTCTTTTTTGAAATAACAATTTACATTTAAATAAAATATAATTATTCATGTCATTCACTATTTACCTAAGAATATGTTAGAAGATAAATTTAATCAGCCAAAGAGGATTTAGAGGATTTTCTTTCTGTGAAACTCCTTTGGAAAGTTTAGGACTTCCTTTTCTTAACCTTGCAATATCACTATAGGTTAATTTATGTTAAGATTTACAGCATGAGGGCTTTCATACATTAGAATTATTTAAGGTTAAGTTTCCATCAACACATCACCACACATTTTTTTCAATTAAATTCTAGTGTGTTGCCAGATATAATTAGTCAAAGCAGACTTACCAAATAAAAACAAATTCAAAGTAATCAAAAAACACATTGCATATCACAATGAAGATATTAAATTATTTACTGAACAGTTTATTATTACCTTACCTTTATTTATGGTAGTAAAAATATGCAATTCCCTTCAGACTCCCATATCACCAATAGAAAAGTGGGTATGTTTCCTCTAGTTAGACAGATTATATATATTGCTAAAAATTCAATGATTCAATCAACAAACTATTATTAATTGCTATATAAGTCTGCAGTACTTAGATACTGGTAATATGAAGATTAATAATGCAGCATCAGCCCCAAAGGAGCTCAAGAGAAGGCCAGTAGAAAACACAAACACAATGAAAGGAGCATGAACCAAGATAACACTGCAAGTTCATATTGAAAATGCAATAAAGGATTAAAGGAAAAAGATATATAGCAAGGATATAAAAATAAAAATAAATATCAATATCTTTGTACATTAAACATTTCTTTTCAAATACACATGGAATATTATGAAAATTGACTATAAGCTTATAACAAAGAAGTCTCCCTAATTTCAAGAAATCAGTCCACTAGAAACTACATTATCTCAACACCAAAATTAGATAGCAGTGAAAATGCAGAAAAACATGTTTGCAAGCAAAGAAATATATTTCTAAATAATGGGTTAAAGGAGAATTCATAATAGAAAGTAAGAAATACATAGACCTGAAAGACAATCTACCTCATAACATATGGAAAGTATCTAAATCTATAATAAATATGAAAGCTATCATGTTAAGTATTTTTTATTTAAAATATTCTTAAATATGGGAAAAGTTGTGTGAGCATCTTCCTCTAGAAGCTAGATAAAGAACAATAGAGTTAATTTGGAAAAAGCAGAAGAGGGAAAAATATAGAGTAGATAATAAATTAATAAGAATACAAAGATATGGAGATTTTAAAGCTCATTCTTTAAAAGTTTAATAAATGATAGAGGACTTACAAGAAAGAATAAGATTTTGTTTCTTGAAGAGCACAAACAATATTTAATTGTGAAAGAAAATCTAACTATAGAGCATAAAATTGTTTAACAATAATATGAAAAATGTTAAAGAATTTTGCATTTAAGGAATGAGACTTCAGTATATTAGGAAATTTAGATGAAATGAGCAATTTTCAGGAATAAAGATTTAGTGATTATAAAACTAAGATAGAACTAAGTAAAATAGAAAACCCGAGTAAGGTGGCAAGTAAATTAACTCCTCCACTTTGCCCCTGGGAAAGGATAACTGATATACATATATTTCTGTTTTTTTTTTTTTTTCCTCCAAGCAAATTCTACCAAACATTCAAGGAAGAGAGTACAGATGACCCTTGAACAGATGAGTTTGAACTGTGTGGGTCCACATATAAGCAGAATTGTTCCCTTAAATACAGTACAATACTATAAATGTATTTTTTCTTCAATATGGTTTTTTTGGACATTTTCTTTTCTCTCGCTTACTGTATTATAAAAATATAGTATATAATACATAAACATACAAAATGTGTTGGATGTTTATCGATAAGGCTTCCAGTTAACAACAGACTATATTAGTAGTTAAATTTTGGGGGAATCAAAAGTTATATGTGGATTTTCAACCATGTAGGGTGTCAGCACACCTAAGCCCCACATCGTTCAAGGGTCAACTATATTCTCATATTTTACAAAAGATTTCAAGGACAAACAAAGATGTAAAGCCAGATTATTACATTTATTAGTGTCATTTTAAGATCCAGCACAGTCAGGAATAGAGAAAAATATAGGCCAATTTCACTATAAACATATATGTATAAATTAAAGCAACTCTAAAATGGCACACATTTTAAAAAACATTATGACTGAGTAGATTATTATTCTTAAATATGGATATATTCATTAAAAGACTGGTAGCTCTAGAATTTCCATTTAAGAAGAGGTTGGACAGAGGGCTGTAAAAACACTGTTAGGGGTAGATGTGGTTGATGAGACTGATAAAGGGATTAAAACTCTCCAAGCCACTGTTACGATAGGAATTTCTGTTCTTTCTGTTCTTTGTCTTTCTTTCTTTCTTTCTTTCTTTCTTTCTTTCTTTCTTTCTTTCTTTCTTTTTCTTTCTTTCTTCTTTCTTTCTTTCTTCTTTTTTCGTGAAGGTATTCATCTTTCTGAGGCTATAACAGCAGTTCTGTGGCTAGATTAAGTGACTTGGAAAACAACAAAGATTAATAAGTACAATGGTGAGATAATAAACAGCATTTCTCTAAGACCAATCCACCCTACAGATACATATCAGAAGAAAATAGTAGACACAATCCACTGTAAAATAGCCTATCAAAAACAGAGGAACAGCTTCCTGTTTTTGAAAAAAAAGTTTAATGATTATCAGCATTGTTTATGAAACAAGCCTACATGAAAGAATATTAATATTCGTCTTTAGGAACATTTCAGGCTGTGATTTGAGAATCATATATGCTCTTCTATTGTAAAAGATACAGAGAAACTGAAGTGGTATTGGGAAAAAATATTAAATGATTGAAAGTAAATGCAATGAGTTATCTGTAGGAAATTAGGCCTTTTAAAAACTTTCAAGGGTAAATGGGAGAATACTAATAAATATTTTCAAACATTCTTATCATTTTCACTTCGAGCAATTTGTACCCAACATTAAAAGAAAAAAAAAAAAACTGCAAAAAGTCATTGACTATAACTAAAGCAGTGACTATAAAATAAAGAATTAATGTGTATAATGGTCACTTCTAAAGATCAGTAAAGAAGTATCAACACTAAATAGTTCATTTATAGAGCGTAAGAAGTCAGGGCCCCAGAAATGGCCATCTCTAGAAATTCCTTTTTGAACAAATACAACCATGCCCCACTTTACTTCTACAAAGAATTGGAATCAGCAGGGTTCATTTCAGCTTTGCATTTCTGAACTCATTTTTTTCTCATATCCACATCATATTTATCATGAAGCTCTTATGAATTTTAAAATCTATTTTTGAGCTAAGGTGTCTGACCAGAGCACTGCTTGTTTCGAAAGTACTGGTATAGTTAAATTCTTTAATAATTGTCCTATTTCACCAATGAACAATGACAACAACAACAAAAAAGTGGAACAAATTTAGGAAAATAAAAAAATTACTAGTTTTTCTCCTAAGAAGTATAGCTTGAAGGAAAAGATGGGATAGACTGATTATATCAAGCAGTAGGACTTAGCTGTGAAGATTTAATGCAGAAGGAACATCTTTTTTATATCTTTCTTTTATATCTTCCCTTTCATATTTTAAAATTCTACTTCTGTGGAAAAAGTGGCAGCTATTGCTGATTGTGGGTATCTGGACTTGGAAAATTGCAATCAGAAATAAATCTCTCAAGGAAAGACCTTGTGTTCTGTTATTATGAGTCAGCACTCTCCATTATGGGACACCCAGGCACTGACATTTCTGTCTAACCTTCTAGATAATGGATTTACATGGCTGTTTAATCTTTTAAGGAAATATAAAGACTCCTGAGATTACATGTCTGTGCCTTTGTAAATCATGCATTAGTGGCATTCAGATACAAGAGGATGCCTTTTCAAGCTCTATAGTTTTGTACCAGCCAAATAATTAATGGTTAACACCATTTTATGTTATTTGTTTTCTAAAAGTGACAAAACATTAAAAGACCTAATTCCCAGCTATGATTAAAGTTGATTGGAATCAGTGTAAAAATTTAGGAGAAATTCCAAAGGATTGGCATTATCTAGAAATATGACAGTTTTATTTTTATTGAGTGTTGAAATTAACTATATGACCTTCTTCTAGAGTAAAACTTTTCAAACTTAAATGCAATACGTATCACCAGGGAGTCTTTTAAAATCCAGATTCTGATTCAGTAAGTCTGAGATGAGGCCTGACATTTGACATATCTAATGTACTCAAGTGATATTTGTGGTGCTTGTGCAGTGTACCAGATGTCAGTAGGAAGTATGGAGGTTAGAGGTTTGTAACCTAGCCTCCATGGATGAGCCCCAAGTTTTGTGTAACTATATGAAATTGATCACTGTGTGTGTGCACATGCTCATTTTCAAGAGAGGGAATCCCTGAATTTTATCACATTCTTGTATGACTTACTGCTCTGAAGTGTTAATAAATATTTCCTTGATGTATTTGGTATGTTCTTTGTAATGCTAGTCCCATAATAATGGCTGAAAAAAGGTAATCATATGTTTGGCAAACTCTATATACCGTCTCTCTTTTGTATATTTAAAATTAATATTAATATGTTTAACACTCCCTGGAGTTTTATACCTACTTAAATTTTCTTTAACCTCAGCATTTCTTAAACTGCTTAGTAATGGGATTCTTTTCCTCAAGTTTTACCAAATAATGTCCATGAACAATAAGAGAAGACTTTAGCTTCTCCTCTCATCTTGGGAGAATTCTTATAGGATCCAGAGCTTCTCAGAGTATTTTAGTGAGTCAGCTTCCTTTTACAGAGTCTTGCCTTCCTCATTTTCTTCTAGGTGTGTCTCCTGGGATAATTCGTCAACAAGTCTACATGCAGTTCTTCATGTAAGGTTCTGCTGCCAAGAATCAGTCTAAGATATGCTAATATTACACCATTGCCATATCTGGCTGTATTTATTTATCTTCTTTTATTTTCTTTACAGTATTTATCATTATCTGAAATTATTGTACTTATCCATTTCCTGCGGTTTTGTTGTTGTAGGCTTTCCTGGGTTAGACTTTTTTTTTTTTTTTTTCTGTTCAGTCCTGTGACTCAAATACTAGAATTATGCTTAATGATAAGTCCTGTAAATTTTTGTTAAATGAAATTGTGAAGTCTGTATTTGTGTAAAAATCATTGGAGAATAATTATCATGTTCACAATCACTGTATAGGAAATGGTTTTTAAAAATATTTATATATGTAATGATACAAATTTAATTTCCTAGTAAAGATTAGAGTTTTGATATACCAAAAGGAAAAACATAACAAAAGAAAAACAAACAGAAAAAAATCAAAGTGAGTTTGAGAACTAAATTCAATAGCTTTATCCCAATAAACATTTAGAAAAAAAAATTTTTTAAGATTTTATTTATTTTTTTGTTTATTTAAGAGAGAGAGAGAGCATGAGCAGAAGAGAGAGGGAGAAGCAGGCTCCTCTGCTGAGGTTATGACCAGAGCCCAAAACAGATACTTAACTGACTGAGCCACCCAGGCACCCCACAGAAAACTTGTTTTATATTAATTTACCTAATATTTCATTCTATATTTTAAGAGCCAATGATTTTATTCAAGATGTGGGGAAGGCTTTATGGATACTTTTTATTGACTGAAGGTCTACTTCATGCCAGACAAAAATTTTAGGCATATAAGCACATCTTTTTAGATTTTCATATATTATTTGCAAATATGACATTATTATTTGCAAATAAATTAGAAGTTGAGGGAAGCTAAGTATTTGCTTAGGGTCATGTATCTTGTAAATTAGGAAATCCAAATTAATACTCTTGTTTTCATTCTGAAGTCAGTTAAGGCAACTTGTTTTCTTTTTACCCCCTTGCATGATCTCATTTGAAGGTGGCATAGCACCTGGCTGTCTTTAATCAACCAAAATTGTTTTGTGAAAGGAGCCTGAATTCTTGGAGTCGTGAAACTGGGACTCTAGTCTCAGCTCTGCCAGTTACAAACCATGCTGTCTCGGGTTATTCACCTTATCCGTCAGACTTCTGTACTCTTATTTATGTAAGAATAAGAAGGCTCAATTGTCTTTTAGGAGTCCAGCCAGTCTTCAGTGTTTATTGGCAGAGTAAGTGTTGGGAAACACAGGCATTTTAGGGGCAGCAGCAGGATGAGAAGGAGTCTTGGAAACAGTGCATTTTCCCGATTCAAGTAGGGCCACTCTGGCAGATGCAGCCTAGAATCTGCTGATGGTAGAAATAGTCACAAAATGTAAACTTGGGCAGATGATCGATGACAAAAATGTCCTGACAGTGACTATAAGTGATTATTCTAGCAAGCAGGGCAACCTAGTGTCAGAGAACTAAGGTGCAGGTAATATAGGAAGTAGAGAGAGGCCACTAAGAAAACTAGTAATATGTGGGATGATCTCCCCACAAGGACTGAGGATCAGAGGTCCCCATGGACCTCTGGATGAGGATCCCATTCTGGTGGAGTAAATATAAAAGATAAAGGCTTGGGACCAAGATGCAGAAGTCTTAGTTGCTAGTACTTGGGCCTGGCATCAGAGAGGAACTAGCAAACTCTTGACTTGCTGCTGGGCTGCAAAGTTAACCGAGTAAAGGCTCCTTAGGTTTTTCTAGAGCTAGATGTGGGTAGTTCCCTAAAGTATATTAAACGCTTAATAGAGGAGAGTGGTCCTATCTGCAGAATAAATATATTCTGTGAAGAAGAGGCAGATGTGGAATCTTGACTCTACCATTATTTTCATCAAGGTTTTTCCCAAGGTTAAGGCTTATATATTTTTTAATCATTTTAATTTGATTCGTTAGGCAGAGTCATATTAAATGCAGTTAATTGCTTATAAACCTTCTTTTAATAGTCTTACTACAGCATTATAGGGCATTCCCCAGTATAAAGTCGTCTTAAAAAATACAAATGAATTTGTCTGTATGCTCATTGCCTTTTTTTTTTACAGATTACTTAATCATAATAGCAGAGAGCAATTCAGGCCACTAAAGGAGTAGAAAACGTAGGTGGTAAGGAGGGAAAAGTGGGAAAGATCTGAGACACTTGGTGCTTCATTAGTATGGAGGTTTCCAATAGCAGAACTGACAGTGTCAGAGGCACTCTTCGTTTTAAATGTTGCATTTTAAAGTTTTGAAATGTGACTTATTATAATGTTAATTTTAATTTTATAAAAACTATCAATATTCATTCTTGTTTTGCTGTTTTATACATAACCAAATGTATCTTTAATGAATAAGAATACTTAGAATACTTAGAATACTGTAATCTGTTGTAGTGTTATGGTCTCAGTGCTATCAAAGTTATTCTTTGAGTTCTGGATTTCCCAAAGTGGTCTCAAGTCAAATTCCACAAGATCAAACTTGATAATATATTTTATATCTATCACATTGCACCAGTGTGTTTAGCTATAATATTTATATATACTGATATATATATACCAGTATTTCTTCTGGTTCCTCACAGGAACTACAGGACCTAGAACAACCCCAAGTTCACTGTTGGCCTTTTTGTAAATACCTTGTGGTAGGTAGGAAATTCTGTGCAGAAATCAGATTGAAGAAGATAAAGTGAGGTGAGGTGAGAGTTCAGGAAGCATATTAGATGAGCCAATAGCACAAAGCAAAATCTGAGCAAAATAAATTCTCAAATCCAGGAAATTCCCCTTTGATCTTTTCTCCTTTGAGCTTCCGTAGAAATTTTGCAAATGAAGCCATCCTCATTAACCATGTTTCTAGAAATAAGTTAACTCTTCAGTATATGTAAAGGGTATCTAGAATACCAAGAAAAATGTCAATAGAAGTAGATTTGGTACAGTTATTAATTAGGTTGACATGATAACTCCAGAATTTCATAATTTTGTTTTGGCATAGTGTTCCCACTTGCAAAAGAGAAATGCCAGTGCATTTCGAGGTTATTTTGTATATTCTATTTCCTCTGTAGGTCAAGAGTCCATTGGCAGTATTTGTTCTTCTCATGTGTCAAGAGTATGAGTGAGATGCATGTACTTGTGGTCTGCTCATATAGATAGGAAGTAGCAAGGAGAACTCTGAAAAATATCTCCCTATGCCTGTCGGTGAATTATACATTCATTTTCAGTAGGTCACTACACTGTTCTTTAAAAATGTTTAATGTACTCATTAGATATTGAATTACACTCATTGACATTTTAGCTTGAATTTCTTTAATCTAAACGTTGATTGCCAAGGCTATTTTTACTAAAGAGTAAGTGCATTATTGAAAGAATAAATGAGGAGTGGAAGGAATATTTATAAATCAAGAAGATCTTTATGGCAGACATGGGTGGTATACTTTTGCTAGCTTAAGAACAATTAAAATTTGGGGTTTGGAAAAAGAGGTGTTATAAAATGAGATTAAAAAAGAGGGGCACTGAAGAGAATCATTGTCCCCTTTATAGCTTTTCTCTGATCCTTTGTGCCAATGAGAATGATCTGGGTCCCTCCTCTGCTGTGCACTGGGGAGCTTCTATTTTATGACTGAAAGATGACATATATTTTCTCAATGGAAAGAAAGAAGTGTTTGAATGAACTATAATTTTATATTTGAGGGAGAAAAAAAGGCCATCATTCATAAAATGAGAAATACGTACAAAATGGTGATTTAAAAAGTAAGTTGAAAGTGCTGGAATGAAACTGCAAAAAATGAATGAAAACACTTTAGAATATTTACAAGAAAATACAAATTATGTTTACAAGAAGTTAGAATGGTCTTTTAGTTTCAAATAAATATAGACCTACTATGAAAGCCACAGCTAATTTAAAAAAAATTAAAAGAGAAAAGGAATATTCAAATATTAGGAGTTATCTAAAAAGCATTATTCAAAAAATCTTTAATTACTTTTATTATTAATGCTAAGCATTCTGGGTACAGTACACAATATTGTACATAAGTAGGTCCATCCATCTGATATGTGCATAGGCTGCTTTAAAAGTGCAGTGGTGAGGTATTAGTAAATGCCACTGAAATACATTTTTTAGATGTGGTTTGGTTAGAGTTGATAGTACATAATAAAAGTGAATAACTCCAACCTTCCTTTCCTGTTTTCTTTCTTTTAAGCAGAGTTGTTTAAATTCTCTATATGATTAGAATACATGCACTTTTAAGAAAGCATTCTGCAGAAAGTAATTGGGTATTTTCCACATAAATCTTTTCACTGGTGTTTGATATTCTTGGAAAGTCAGCTGATAGGCATTTATTGCTATCACAGGAGCCCTCCAAAGAATAAATTCATAGTTGTTTAACAAAACAAAGTAATTCAATGAGTTCTAAATAAATGTAATCTTCTGAAAGAAAATTTTGTTCAGAAAGCTTTTAAACCTTAAGAAAGCAAAATGTATCAATGCGATCTACTTTTGCTATGAGAAGATGTATGATTATTTACTGAATAATCATAGAAAACTTATGTATATCATTATTCATTTTGACATAATTATACTAGAGTAGCAGCATGAAGTGGTTTAGAGCAAAAGCTTTTTTTTTTTCAATTGAGGTATAATTGAAATATAACATTAGATCAGTTTCAGGTGTACAACACAATAATTTGATATTTGATATTTGTATACACTACAAAAAATCACCACAATAAATCTAGTTTCTCCATCACAAAATGAAGTCACATAATATACAATATAGTATTATTGACTAAAGTCAACATGCTGTATATTACATCACAAGACTTACTTTATAACTGGAAGTTTGCACCTCTTGACCCCTTTCAAAACACGTTTTGACCATTGTACACCCTCCCTCGCTTTGGCAACCACCAATCTGTTCTCTGCATCTATGAGCTCTGTTTTGTTTTGTTTCTTTATTGTTTTCCTTTTTAGATGTGACATATAAGTGAAAACACATGGTATTTGTCTTTCTGACTACTTCATTTAACTTTAAAATCCTCAAGGTCCATCCGTGATGTCACAAATGGCAAGATGTTATTCTTCTTTCTTTTCCCTTTTTCTTTTTGACTGAGTAGTATTTTAGTGTATGTGTGTATAAATATATTTCACATCTTTATCCATTCGTCTGCTGATAGGCACTTAAGTTATTTCCATGTCTTGCCTATGATGAGTAATGCTGCATGAACACAGAGTTGGTCGGGTGTATAAAATTTTCAAATTAATGTTTTCATTTTCTTTGAAATAACATCCAGAAGTGGAATTGCTGGATCATATGGAGTTATATGTTTAGTTTTTTTGGCAGGCATCCATAGTGTTTTTCATAGTGCCTGCACCAATTTATATCCCCACCAACAGTGCATGAGGGTTCCCTTTCCTTCACAATATCGTCCAACACTTGTTATTTCTTGTCTTTTTGATAATAGCCACTCTGACAGGTGTAAGATAATTATCTCATTGTGATTTTGATTTGTACTTCCCAGATAATTTGATGTTGAGCACCTTTTCATATGCCTATTGCCCAACTGTATGCTTTCTTTGGAAAAATGTCCATTTAGATGCTGTTCCTGTTTTGTTAATGGGATTGTTTGTTATTAAGTTGTATGAGTTCTTTACATATTTTGGATATTAACCTCTTATTGGATATATGATATACAAATATATTCTATCATTCAGTATGTTGTCTTTTTATTTGCAAATGATTTTCTTCACTGTACAGAAGCTTTTTAGTTTTATATAATCTCATTTGTTTATCTTTGCTTTTGTTGCCATTGTCTTTGGGATCAGGTCCAAAAACCCTCATTGTTGAGACTTTTTATCATAAATGGATGCTGAATTTTGTCGAATCTTTTTCTGCCTCTTTTGAGATGAATATATGTTTTTTATCCTTGATTTCATTAATGTGGGATCAGTCGATAGATGATAGATGATAGATAGATAGATATAACATAAATAGTGGACAGGGAGAAAGTCTTTCAGTGGAAATGCGTAAGAATAAAGAGGTAATAAAAATGCCATGTACAGTGTTTGTTCAATTTAACAACTTTTACTGAGTACTGATTATATTCTTAACCCTATCCTTGGTTCTGAAAATTCAATAAATGAGAAACTGTTTTCCCGCAAGGAGCTCATAGCCTAATAAGGAAATTAACAGGTAAAAAAAAGATGTGAACAGTCAGAATATTAATAAACTCTATGCATGTAATCAATAGTTTGATAATCCAAAGTGCAAGAAAAACTAAATTCAGTAAGGTCTCTTTAATATTATATACTTGTTGAGTTGGCGATTATCTTTTTATGTTCCCTGAATTATCAGTAACATTAAATATGTAGTATAAAATAATAAAAACAGCTCTTTATCACATGAATTTTATCTGAGATACTTCACACTCCTATAAGATGAAAATTATTCTTTTATTTAGAAGTGTTTTGTTTTATAATTTCTTTTTTTAAAAATTTTTATTTATTTATGATAGGCACACAGTGAGAGAGAGAGAGAGGCAGAGACACAGGCAGAGGAAGAAGCAGGCTCCATGTGCCGGGAGCCCGATGTGGGATTCGATCCTGGGTCTCCAGGATCGCGCCCTGGGCCAAAAGCAGGCGCTAAGCTGCTGCGCCACCCAGGAATCCCTATAATTTCTTCTTTAAATGTACTTTAAAACTGAATAAACTAACAATATGTATATGGAGAATTTTCCCTTTTTGAGTGTATTACTCTCACTACTTGAATCAATAAATGAGTAGATTATGATAAGGAAAAAGCTTTTGGATGTTGGTTTAGGCAATAATTTTTTGGATATGACCTCAAAATAACATAACAAAAGCAAACATAGACATGGGATTTCATTAAACTAAAAATCTTCTTCACAGGAGGGGCACCTGGATGTCTCAGTCAGTTAAGTGTCTGCCTTAGGCCTAGGTAATGATGCCAGGGTCCTGGGAGCGTCAGGCTCCCTGTTCAATGGGAAGTCTGCTTTTTTCTCCTTTTCTGCCCCTTTCTTCTGCCCATGTGTATGCTCTCTCTCTCAAATAAATAAATAAGATCTTTTAAAAAATAAAAATAAAAGTATTCACAGCAAAGGAAACAATAGAGAGACGACCTATAGAATGGTAAAAAAATATTTGAAATCTATACATTTGATAAAGAAGGGGTTAATATTTAAAGTATATAAGGAATATAAACAACTCAATAGCAATAAAACCAATAACCAAAAAAAAAAAAACAAAAAACAAAAAAAACCAATAAACAGATTTTAAAATGGGCAAAGAATATAAATTGACACAACCATTATGGAAAACAGTATGAAGATTCCTCAAAAAAATTGAACATAGAACCACCATAGATCCAGCAATCCAACTTCTAAATATATATTCAAAGGAGATGAAATCAGAATTTTGAAGAGATAGCTGTCCTCCCATGTTCATTGCAGTATTATTCACTATAGCCTAGATATTGAAACAGCACAAGTGCTTGTCAATAGATGAATGGATTAAAAAAAGTGATATGCATATATATATATATATATATATATATATATATATATATATATATTATGTTATATATTATTCAGCCATGAGAAAGAAGGAAATCTTGCCATTGGTGACAACATGGATGAATCTGGAGGACATAATGGTAAGTGAAATAATCCAGAAAGAGAAAGACAAATAGTGCATGCTATCTCTTACATGTATAATCTAAAAAAAAAAAAAAAAAGAAAGAAAGAAAAAGAAAAGACAATAGTCTTCATTAAACCTGGGAAAAGAAGAGGATAAAACTTCCAGAGATTTTGGATTTTGTGCCCAGATTCCTATAGACTCAATGGCATGCAGCTTCAAGAATGGAAATGAAACTGCTGAGTGCTTATTATATTCTGAGTACTTGTTATACTTACTCTTTCCTGTCAAAGTCAAGCTTTGTGTTTATCATCTGAGTTGCAATATTTTATATCTCCTATGGTTTTTTGTATTTAAATAATATCATTCTAAGTGATCACTTTCTTTTTAAAAATGTTGAAAACTCACTAAAGCAGAAGATACAAAAGTCAACCAGATGCAGGAAAGAAAACTAAGTCAGAACCCATGGATACATAGCATTGAGAAAATATTCATAGCCAATTTTTAGTCAGGTGGTTTATTGGTGTGGATAATGCCATAAGAAAAAAAAAGCTTATGCCAATTTTCCAAAATTGTACGAAGAGAGCAAAGTTAATTATAGTCCCTCAAATTATTATTTTACGGGTAACCCAAAGCAACAAGGTAAACCACTAACCCTAAAAATAGACAATGAAATAAAGACCACAATATGAGTGAAAATTACTATTTGCAGCTCAACAAACATGATTGGAAAAGGAAATAAAATGGAAAAGGCAACAAAATGAAAATTAAAGGAAAACGAAATCAGACCAGATGTTGTGAATCTGTTTTTCATGCAGAGATGCTTAAATGCGAGAAATGGCCTTCCAGGCAAGGTTACTGAGATAATAACACTGAATTTGTTCAAGATGGTTTGATTAGATGGTCTGACAATGGAGGTTTAGAACTAAAAGGACCATAAGCTGTGTAGGCCAGCCAGGCTCTTTGCATTTAAAAAATGTATATAACTTGCACCTTTATTTAAGATCTTGAACAAAGATTTTATTTCCCTGCTTTTTATTTAGCTTTGGCATCAGAAAAGCACAACATGTTTTGTTTCACATTTTTGTCAATCTTTTTAACAGCTTACCTACTACTATCACCAGTTTTTGCTGTAATATTACCTTTCTTCCTGATTTTATTATCAGGAAGGCCTCATTATAGTACTACCACTAGCTTCCCCTGCTGTGCTTCTTATTGTATGGATGTTTGCTCTATATGCTACTATCTTTCATCATGTTTGAATCTTGGCAAACATTTCTCTTAACTACAATACCTTGTAGATAGATTGCATTGGTCTCATGCAATCATCGTAATTGCTGAACATATGATTGCTATTTGTGCCAATTTTCACCTCGGAAGTTTCTAAATTAGATGAAAACTTGTTCTTGAGCACAGAATTAGGAAAATAAAAGAACTAATTTTGTAAAAAAAAAAAAAAAAAACCTTTAAGCATGAAGTTTTAAAATTTTCATGCTTCTCTTTCTCTCTTTTCCTGAATTGAATTTAGGCTGAATTGAGATGTCCTTAAAAAAGAACATGAATTGTATTTTGCAAGTCATGAAAGAAGCAACTAAAAAACAAAATGTGCAAAGAAAAACAAAAGATGTAAACAATAAATAAACCATCTAATAAAAAACCCATATAAATTGTTTATGTGACATGAGAAATTTTGAGAAATTCTTCATTTTTTAATGCAGAAATCTCCCACAGTATGTCAGCTACTTGTCTACAAACTCTCATAATTGGATACATTAGGGACTGTTGAGTGTACAGTACTCATTTTGGTAGGAAAATTATCCTACTCCTAATTTCATAATAATCAAGGCACTTGTAAATACACTGTGAACTTTGAAAAAAATATTCCACAAAGACTGAGACCTACTCACTGTGATCAATCTGATCATATGGAGCAATCCAAGGTATATAATGCAATGATGGACAAACATAAAAAGTACATTGTAGGAAAAGGGAAATAGTCTAGTCACTCTTACCCATGTACATTGTGGCATTTGTCATATATTCCTTGCAGCTGTTTATTTGCTTATTTCTGTCATTAGACTCTGAGTTCTTTTAAAGCAAAGACAGTGACCTATTTATCTTGTCATCTCCTACACCTTGACAAAATGGTGGTAGGAACTCTATACTCATCAAAAAATGAATTTTTAAAAATATTTTACAATTAGGGATCCCTGGGTGGTGCAGTGGTTTAGCGGCTGCCTTTGGCCCAGGGCGCAATCCTGGAGACCCGGGATTGAATCCCACGTCGGGCTCCCGGTGCATGGAGCCTGCTTCTCCCTCTGCCTGTGTCTCTGCCTCTCTCTCTCTGTGTGACTATCATAAATAAATAAAAATTAAAAAAAAATATTTTACAATTACTACTAGTTTTCAAGTAGAAAGACAAAGAAGAAAAATAATCCTAGAATAATTAAGAGTGCTAAGATTTATCTGGGGGTATCAGATTTATTTACTGCAGCAACATAGAGCTGTTAACCAATGGTGGTATGCCTAGCTTTCCCAGTTTTATCCATAAAGGTTCATTCTATAATGACCTTGTTAATTAAGAATAGACTATTATTGTAAATATTAATCTTTAACATGGTAATACTTTTGTATTATGACATGTCCTATTATTTTATAGAAAATAACTGAATGCTTCAGAAAAAAATTAAACTTATCCATAATTGCCACTGTCTATTAAAATTACCATTAGAAGTTTTTGAAAAATATTTTTCCAGACTTTCTGGAGAGGAATTATATAGTATATTGTAAGTAAACAAATATATATTAGTGTATATATTTATACATAAATATATATGATTTTTAAACAAAGATTTTATTTTAATAGATGTGTATCCTGATGTTTTCCCTTAAAATTATCCCATAACCATCCTTTTATGCAACTTAAATATTTTATAAGCTTTTAAAATTGTTTTATAACATTCCATTAAATAAAGTTATTTTTTATGTTCACCAGTGGTTAGTTTGCGTTATAAAATAGACTCTTTGGTAGTTATTAATCAGCTACGTTTAAATTTCACTATGACATAAATTTGTAATTCTACATTTGTGTAGGAGAGCATCTTTGTTTACTAGAAAAACAATTTGAGAGTGATAATTTTGTGACTCTCATTTCCTGACCTAACTCCACCAATACACTGCATAAATAGAAGACTGAATTTATTTCTCTAGAACGCTTAATAACTATTTTAGTTTTGGTTGCCATTGCTGAATTGCTCATAAATATTTCTATACCTGTCACAGAAAAAGAAAAGGCGGATGTTTTACCTTTTAATTAGTTAGCTCTACCACAGCATTCCCATAACTGGGTTTATTTACAAGTTATTAATACATGTCATCGACTTTAGATTTCACTCTCATGTGAATACCCAACTTATAACTAAAGGTGAAAACCTTTATAATCATTCTCTTGAAATTTTAATTCATGACAATTTCACTTAGCAATTTCAGTGCTTTTTAAATAGAGTGTAATAAACTGCATCATTAATTATCTCTGCCTGATTTCATCCTACTTAGAAGAAAAATGTTTAAATATAACAAAAGAGATTTTTAATATCTGAATAAATCCATATTCATTCAGTAAGATTTTGGATCCAATGTATGTTTTCAGAGTTAAATTAGAAAATCAAATATCAGTCTAGAAATACTAGAGCAATGAGAAAGAGAGCTCTTGAAGAGAAAAAAAAAATGACTGATGCTGGTGAAATTGGGATATTTTCAGAGGTTTAGGATAGCTATGAGTCAGATCCATATGAAAATCATCTAGAGAGCTTTGTAGGAACTCCATGGAAAAACCCTACGGGAAGGTAAATAAATGATAGACACATAAATTAGAGAAATCCAAGTTAAGATGAAGTATACTGAGTTCCTTGAAGGATAGTAGCAATATATTTTAGGCAGTATCTTTTACCCTTCACCTTTTATTAGTTCTTATAATTTGCTGTCCAATGACATGTAGTTTGTAGCATCTTACATACTGTTAAAAACCAATCATGATGATTCCGACTGTTTTGTGAATGACACTGATATGGGGATCAGAAACTACACTCTGGATTTGCTTCTCACCCATGAGCTCCTTTGTCACATGTGGCAAATTCCAGATTGTAATATGTTCTTCAAAACAATTACTAATGAGAGTAAGAAAGAGAATTTATCTCATGGAGATACAATGCAAATTTCTGTTGCATCTAAGAGCAACATAAAAGAGAAATATAAATTTCATCAGAAAGACATTGTGACTAAGTTTAAATAAATTCATTGGCTATGGAAGTAAACTTCCCTATGGCATATATGCAATAATAATCTTATCCTTTTAAATTGTTAGCCTTTTCAGTGTGGAGAAATAATGTATTTTAGAAGGTAATTGAAACAATTGAAGTTTATACTTAATGTTTGAAAGAAGGAAGGAAGGAAAGGAAAGGAAAGGAAAGGAAAGGAAAGGGAAAGAAGAAGAAAAAGAAAGAAGAAAAAGAAAGAAAGAAAGAAAGAAAGAAAGAAAGAAAGAAAGAAAGAAAGAAAGAAGAAAGAAAAAGAAAGAAAGAAAGAAAGAAAGAAAGAAAGAAAGAAAAGAAAGAAAAAGAAAAAAGGAAGAAAGGAAGGAAATTTGCTAACTTATAAACAATTCATTTGTTCCTAGTTTTATCTTTACATTTGTCATTTTGTGGCCTTTATTTTTTGGAGTTTCTGCTCTACCATATGCATGATACACTCAAAGAAGTCATTTAAAATAGTGCCAGGATTTTCTTATCACTGTGCCCCAAAATACAAATTTCGTAATTGAACACCCAAGTTGTTCTGTATTTTGAACTATAAACAAGGAATAGCACACAAATGAATACTGATTGTTTTTATAAGAGTATTCAGCAACAGAGGCATCTAACATTGGCATCCAGTGTGCAGAAATTGAATGGTTTTATTGCGTAATATGGGAGAATTGCTCACTACTGTCTGTTCCTGCTGACAATCCTGATGTTCAATCTGGTAATATTCTCAAAGCTTTTTTTTTCTTCTTCTTTTTTTTCTTTTTAAGCCCAGTGCTTTGATATTAGATGTTAATAGGTTCTTGGTCTCTGGGAGAGGAAGAATGGGACAATTAACATGAAAAAGCTCCATCTAAGAGGAGTCATATAAGAAAGTATAGTTTGAATAAGAACGCCTAAGGTTTGGTTTATTTTTTCTGTTAGTTTACTTTGTCAAGATAAGGGCAGCATAAATGCAATAACTTTTGCTCCTACATCAGAATAGCTAAGTAGCTGTGGAATTGAACTTCATTTGTTAATTGCTTCTTCTATGGCCATCTTCTCTGGTGATCTCTGGAATACTTTAGGTTCCCTCTAGCTACAATGGTTCTATACAGATCCAGAATATTAACATTACTATAGCACTATCTATGTGGTATTTGCAGAATTAAAACTATTTCTCTAAAATACACATAGATGATATCTCATGCTCAATGAAAATTATTGTGAAAATTTACAATGCATTCAGCTATATAATATTATAAACAATTGACATCATTTTTTATAAATTTTGAAAACATTTTAAACCTGTAATCTCCCCTTCCCATTATACATTTGGGATAGCCGAATAGTTACAAAATCACTGTATCTTTTATTTTTTTTAAAAGATTTTGTTTATTTTTTCATGAGAGACACACAGAGAGAGGCAGAGACATAGGCAGAGAGAGAAGCAGACTCCCCACAGGAAGACTGATGCAGGACTCAATCCCAGGGCCCCTGGGATCGCTACGTGAGCCAAAGGCAGATGCTCAACCACTTACCCACCCAGGTGCCCCCCCCCCCCCCATCACTATATCTTAAAGTCAGTCAGGTGAGACCTTAACATTTATAGGACCTTAGCATGTGGGACAAACTTGATTTTTAGTTATGGCTTAATTACTGTAACTATGAATTTTGGAATGATATTTATTTGGTCAAAGTCTCCATTTCTTCATCTTTAATGCTGAAATGCAACATACATGTCTTTTAGGACTATTATAAGAATTTAATGAAATAATACACATATGTTACTTAGGACAATTCTTGAAGAACAATAGTCATTCCCCAGTTTTTTTTTTAACTCAAACAAATTGACAGAGATGCTACTATATGAAAGTTAGGAGAGTTGAGGAAAAAGCCAAACTTTTTCTTAGTTATATTCTGGGAAAAAAATGATGCATGTTCAAAATTATTGTCTCATTATTTGTAGATATCTGTAGATAATAAATGTTATTGAATATATGGGATTAAACATTATTGTCTTACAATTTGGAAGCTAAACAATGCTTATTAAATCTAAAGTGGACATTGATACTGAATACCAGATGTTTAGAGTCTCCAGTGTCGGTACAATTGAGGAAGCGATATTGATTTATTAGCTAAATTCCATAGTTTACATTAGGGTTCATCATTTGTTGTAAATTCTTGAGTTTTGATAAATGTCTAAGGACATTTCTGCACCATGAAAGTATCATAAGAAATAGTTTCATTACACTGAACATCTCCAGCGCTTCATCCATTCATTCCTCCCTCCTTACTTCAGAATCTCTAGCAACCATGATCTTTTTATTTTTACTATGTCCACAGTTTTGCCTTTTCTAGAATGTCATATAATTGGTATTATACAATGTGTAGTCTTTTCACACTGGCTTCTTTCGTTAGCAATGTGCATTTAAGTTTGCTCTGTGTGTGTGTGTGTGTGTGTGTGTGTGCCTTTGATGCAGGCAGGTAGATCTGAGGGCCCAGGAGGGAGTCCCACAGGACCAGCCAAGAGAGTCCTTGGCTTTACACAGAATAGAAATCAAATGTGAGCCAGAGAAATAGAAATATAATGTATTAAATAGTGTAAGTGACAGAGAATAGCAGATAGAGTGTCAAGGAGACTTGGAAAGGAAATAAGGAGTCTCATCATTGCTTGGGGCTAGGGGCTTGTATTAGAAAAGGGTCTAGGGCACATGTTCCTTCAGGAATCCAGAGTAGGCCCCAATCAAAGTCAAGTGTCAGGGGAACAATAGGTGTTATTCCAGAAATTACTGAAGGTAGGGATACTGATGCCAGCATTAGCTGAGGTTTGTTTGAAGCTAATGTCCTGCAACATGTTGGGTTCTGGCTCTTCTTAGATCTTATCAGGTGTTTGAGGTGACAAAACTCATAATGATAACTTTCTTGCTTCCCTTTTGAACTGTTAACATAGCTTTTTTTGGCTTATTTAGAGGCAAACTATGGAACATACATGTGTACATGCAGCCTACCAGATAAAGAGCATAGAAGAACTTTCTAAAATGGAGTCCGTTCAGCTTTCCTACTCCAGCTTGAGAGCTTTTTTTTTTTTTTTTTTCTAAATAATATTCCACTGTCTGGATGAATCACTTTGTTTTTCCATTTGTCTACTGAAGGACATTTTGGTTGTTTCCAAATTTTGGTAATGATAATTGAAACTGCTATAAACATGCATGTGAAGGTTTTGTGGGAATGTAAGTTTTAACTCCTTTGGGTAAATATTAAGGAGCACAATTGCTAGATAGTAGGGTAAGAGTATATTTAGTTTTATAAGAAGCTGCCAAACTGTCTTCCAAAGTTAATATAACATTCTGCAGTCCCCCTATAATGAATGAGAATTTCTGTTGCCCCACAGTCATCACATGATATTGTCGGAGTTCTGGAATTGATCGTTTTAATAGGGGTATTGTGGCATCTTGCTGGCTTTAGGGTATTGTGGCATCTTGCTGGCTTTTTCAATTTCCTGATGATGTTTGATGCTGAGTATCTTTTCATAGGCTTATTTGTCATCTGTATCTGTCATTTGTATCTTCTTACTTGAGAGGTTTGCCCAAATCTTTTGCTCATTTTAATTTAGATTTTTTATTTTATTGTTGGATTTTAAGAATTCCTTATAAAATTTGGATACTACACCTTTATTAGATATGTGTTTTGCAAATATTTTCCCCATTTGTGACTTGTCTTTTCTTCCTCTTAAGAGTGACTCTTGCAGAGCAGCCGTTTTTAATTTTTATGAATTCTAACTCATCAATTTTTCCTCTCATAATTTATATTTTCAGTGTTGTATTTAAAAAGTCATTGCCAAATCCAAGGTAACCTAGATTTTCTCCTAGGAACTTTTGAGTTTTGCATTTAAAATACAGGTCTCTGATTCAACATGTAATTTTTGCTTTACATATTTTTCCCCCGAACAGAAAAAAAATGCTTGAAATGAAATTAGTACCTTCCAAGTCAGAGCACACAAAGAGTAATTTTCAAAATTGAAAGCAAGATTTTTACATATTTAAAGTGAGTTTCTGTCAAAAATTCACTTGTTATCATGATGATAAATCTTGTTTAAGGAGAATTGATGGAGAAAGAATGATTAAATAAAATTTCTAACAAATGTAAAACTTTTCTAAATAAAACATCTAATTCTAAATAAAAGAATGATTAAATAAAATTTCTAATTTTTTTAAAGATTTTATTTATTTATTCATGAGAGACACAGAGAGAGAGAGAGAGAGAGAGAGAGAGAGAGGTAGAGACACAGGCAGAGGGAGAAGCAGGCTCCAAGCAAGGAGCCTGATGCAGGACTTGATCCCGGGTCTCCAGGATCAGGCCCTGGACTAAAGGCATTGCTGAGCCACCCGGGCTGCCCCTAAAATTTCTAATTTTTAATTTAGAAAGAATGGTAAAATTTCTAATTTAGAAATAAAAAAAATTCTAACACAACTTAGTGTACTACAAAGCAATAAGAATATAACTTTAGGATTATCTTTACTACAAAAATTATTTCTAACTCTACCAGATAAAAATTAAGTCACATGACTATACTACAAGATTCACTTATGTGGCATCAGTATTCTAACCAATAGTAAATTGCAAGTGAAGCAAATATTTACATTGTGGGGATTAGATTGTAGGCCTGATTCACAATTTCTGCCCAGTAAGACACTGAAATGGCATGCAATGATACTTTTGCCTATTTCCAAGCTTTTGACAAAATTTTTAATAAGTTCTAAGAGCCTACTTAAGACATACTAAAAGAAATATAAAAGCTTCAGTGACTTTATTTTTGTGATTTTGATTTCTATACAAGTTCATCTACATAAGTACTACAGAGTTTTGTCGAAAAGTTTAACAAAAAACTTCATTAAAATTATAAAATGACAATACTTGTGATCGTGCATATTTTGGGAAGAGTAAAGGACGATAAAAGAAAATAATTATTTCTGGTTACTAACTTGTATAGCTTTTGTGAACAGGGATTGTACCTTATTTATCTTTTATATCATCTCATTTTCTAACTAGTTCTACTTACCTTAGGGAGGAGAGACCAATGGAAGGTTTTAAGTCTTCTGTAGAAAAGAGATGAGGAGAATTATTGAACTCTACATCTGAAACTAGTGATATACTATATGTTGGCTAATTGAATTTAAAGTAAAAAAAAAAGAAAAGGGATGAGGAATTTTTTAATGTTTTATGTTTGGCTCCATATATGCTCTTTATTCTCAAAATATTACCTGCCTCCCTCTTTATGCAGGGTGTCAGGTAATTTGGAGACCAATCCTCGTGATCAAACAGAAATTTTAACCATCTTAAGGTAGACACATAAAATGTAACTTACTGGTGCATTCCATTTGCTTTTAATTTCAGGTTTTTTTTGTTAATAGAGAAAAATTGCTGTGTTTGTGTTTGTTGAGCGTTTGTGTAGTTGCCTATAAAATGAGTTTTAAATGTACAGTTATAGGTCCAGGTGTGCAAAAGTGGAAATTTATTTTCTTACAATTAAGGTTAGTTTAACTCTCTGAGCTCATAAACCATGGATAGCTAATCTTACCCTTGCCAATTTAAGAAACTTAACCTCTTTGGGCTTATAACTCAATCTCTTTAGAAAAAAATTCTTTAGAAAAAAAGATCCTTTTCTCTCTTTTTACTCTTTTCCTTAGAATTTTGTTTTAGGTCTGCATATATGAGGGGAGGAAACTTATTCCCCACTCAAGAGATTATAACATAAACCTTCTACTTCTTCAGGCTTTTGTCATTGATATATTCAAAGCCCAGCTTTGGGGATGAAACGAAAACAGATTTTTACCTCTCAACAAAGTCTGTTTTTGGCAAATAAAATGTGCTTTCACTTCCAGTATTTTCTTTGGGCTATAGATTTTTAAATTCTGCTTTGGAAGTCAAAAGCCAATAAATGAAGTTCTCTCTGAAGGTTTTATTTGTTTTCTACTTTGTCTAAGGCAAAGTCTAGAGAACGTGTGGCAAACTGAAGAATTCAGAAAAAAATCATAGAAAAAATTTAAATGCATTTCAAAATCTTATTATGTGTTGCTTGCTGCAGTGACTAAAGATGGAGTTATTCAGAGAAGTTTGCAACAGATGAATTATCTTTTCGTCTAAGATATGTTCCTGTATTGTTTTGTTTCTTACGGTTTCCCAACATAATAGAAACCCTTTGCATCTCAGGATAGCTATAAAATGATTGATAGAAATTGCTACTACTTCAACAATTCTCTGCTCTAAAAATAATGCACTTCAGCATTTCCCACAACATCAGGACATTCCACTCCTCACCCCAAATCAAATGTTAAACTGGCATTCTGAAATGAACAGAAATACTCAATAAATTCAACAAAAATGCAGTATTCTGAATGTACTTTTTCTACAATAACGTTTTCTTTCTCTTAAACCTCATTTTAAAAATGATGCAGTCTTTGAGTCCAAGTGCGTCTATAGTTAAAAATAATAAAATAAAATAAATAAAATAAAATAAAATAAAATGGAGGTAGAGTTCCTAGTGAGCTCTGCTAGGTCTGACAAATAAACCTATTTCATTACCAAAAACTTCAGAGATACATCAGGAGGAAGTTTTACACAAAGTATTTGGTGTTTAATTTCTTTCTGAGGGGTTTAACGTTATAGAGAAAAGCAGTGTTTATTCTTGGAAGATTAATTATCTAATAGACTGCAATTTCTGTTTAATTAAGGACAAAATCATAGCTGCCACAAACTATTTTTTCACTTCTATAGGACTGAACAAAACAGCTCTGCAATCTAAAATTAACCACCTATACAGATTAAACACATTATATATGTATGTGTGTGTAAATAAGTAGTATTAGTTTTTTTTTTAAAAAAAAAAACTTACAATATACTTGAAAAGTAATAGCCTCTTACTATGTCATTAAAATTCACATTTATGGACTTTATGATTACATACTTTCCACATTTAAACTTGTACTTTCAGTTCTAGGGAAATTTGATGATGATGAAATACATGCACTTTCTATTGAGATGGGACCATGCTTGGATTTATTGTAGGCCTTTTGGCACGTTCATAACTGAATGCTACAAATTAGGATAAAACTTTAGTGAATTTATAATGAAGGCTTTCAGTGTTTAATCCTTTTCATACAAATGACCTGATGGTCCTTGAGATGGGTTAAACTAAGTGCACAGATTGTGTCTATTGCATTTATAACCCACGATTTAGGATTCAGACAAAACAATTTACTGGTCTCAGGTATGTTACAAGAGGATTTCATTCATTTAACAAACACTTCTGTAGGTCTAACAGGTGCCATGTATTGTGCCAGGGACTAGATATGACACCTCAAACAATAAAATAAAATTCTTACACAAATATATTTCACAGTCTACTAGACAAGCAGTTGGATTAGTACATCATTAAAACATGGGAAGAAGCTGTAATGAAAACATATAAGCCACTTAATGGGAATCCAAAACTATATAGGACCAAATTTATCTTGTAGTAGGTCAGCATGAATTTCCTGAGGAAGGAATATTTGACTTAGTGTTGTAAAACAATAGTAGGAGTTAACCAAGCAGACCAAAGGAGATTGGCAGGTCTAATACTGTGATCTATAGTAAGAAATACATATTTGATGTTTGTCCCATTTATGGTACAGAACTCATAACTTTTGGAATTTCCCAAATGATGAGAGTGATAAAAAGTGTTTTTTGTTTTGTTAATGAGGTAACCTTTGTAACCTACCCACCTCCCCTTAGGGGCTGGTTGCCAGAGTAATGGACCACTTGATTAGAAGATTGGAACTTTGAGTCCCATCCCCTGGCCTCTGGAGAGGAAGAACTGGAGGGTGAATCAATTGCCAAAGGCCAGTGGTTTAATAAATCATGCCTATGTCATGAAGCCTCCCTAAAAGCCCAAAAGGACAGGGTTTTGGAGAGCTGCCAGGTTAGGAATATTTGAAGATGTGTGGATAATAGCACATCTGGAGAAGGCCTTTAAGCTCCTCACCCTTCCCACATATTTATTTTGCTTTATGCATACTTTCATCTGGCTGTTCTGAGTTATAAAAGTTAAATCTAGTAAGTAAAATGTTTTTCTGAGTTCTGAGAGCTGCTCTAGCAAATTAATCAAACCCAAGGAGGAGGTCGTGGGAGTTGATTTATAGCCAGTGGGATCAGAAGGACAAGTAATAACCTAGGCCTGCAACTGGCTCTGATTTGGGGGCGGGAGGCAGTCTTATAGGACTGAACCCTTAACCTGTGGGATCTGATGCAAGCTTTGGGTAGATAGTGTCGGAATTGAATTGTACAACATTCATTTGGTGTCCAGAGAATTGCCTGTTGGTATGGGAATGCCTCCACTATAGCTTAAATTCTATTATACACCAATGAACATTAGTTGAGTGGAACTCTATAGCTTTATTTTTCTACGTATTTAGAATAGCTGATATTTTTTAAATGTTTTATAATCTGCAGAGTGTTGTTTTTAATCAGAATTAAGGATTCCACCATTGTATACTTTATTTTTATTTTGATCTAGAGATTTTCCTCAATTTGCACCTATATATCACCCAAATCTAAAATCAAGTCAGTTGGAACTAAAATCTAAAATAATATGTAATCTATAAAAACGCAGATAAAAATATGGTTCTATATTTCACAAGTTTTGTTGTTAAAGAGATATAAGAAAAATCATTTCTTTTTTTTTCTTTCTTGTCAGTGTGTCCTTTATTCCCAATGAGTATTGCATCTGAAGTCAGAAGTTAACATGAATTATAATATGCTACACTAATTTGATCTGTTTACTTACAGAGAGCCATATCCTAGAAGATGTCAACAAATGTATCATAGCATTGAGAGACCAGGATGCTGATAATTTAGACCGTGCTGCAGGTGCTATCAGAGGACGAGCGGCAAGAGTTGCTCACATTGTCACAGGCGAAATGGACAGTTATGAGCCAGGAGCTTACACTGAAGGTGTGATGAGAAATGTTAACTTCCTTACAAGTACTGGTAAGTCTCAGTCCCCAATAACAGCTGAATTGTTCCTGATTTTTGAATCTGTGTAACTACCAAATATTCATACACATGGCAAGAATCTCTGCCTGTGTCACTTGATTTGAAATAGATTGTTCTCTCATCTGATAGATCCTTGCATCTTGTGGTTATATGATTCAAAGTTTATTTCTAGAACTGAATATTTTCATTGGGAAAAATAAGTCTTTTATAAATTTATGTGTCATATAAATTACCTATAAGCCTTAGCCACATAGGAATGTTTATTAATGCCAGAATGGTTAGATATATAATTGGGCCAGATGTGATAAGTATGTAATAGTTTCCAAATCCTCTTTTAGCTGTATCATTGATAACCCCAGGTTTTTGTTGACATTACTTAAACAGAAAACTTATCCTACATTTATAGAGAAAGGTTCTGTGCTGTCTTTCAGTCTTTCACAAAACAGCCATTTTGTTCTTTTACATAATCTTCTTTGATTACTTAGGATATATGCATCAGGATTTTGTCTTGGTTGCAGCATCCAACCAATATTATTATTATTATTATTATTATTATTATTATTATTAATATTTTCTAAATCAGCCAGTAAATGCTTACTTTGAATCACTCAGTGAAAATGTCATCATCTTTAACACTATTAACATTTCTCCTTATAGAAACTTATAGAATCATTTGAATTCTTAGGATTTAGAAAAAATGGATATAATTGAATGAGGTCAATCAGCTATTATTAGAAGTCATCATGGCAGAACTTTTTCCCGTGAAAACCCTTTGTGCTCTGTGAATTCCTCAGGTTGAATTTTTCTTACTAATAACTTCTTAACATTAGGGTGATGGTGCACCCACGATCACTACAATATTTGAAATTCCATACTTAAGCCATCAATTCTATATAGAGAATTTTTCTTTAGGTTATGCATAGGGCAAATCAAATTCGGACAATATATAAGTTGTTTAGGGAAAGTGGTGGAAGGAATGTGGATGGGTGATTTTATGGGGGGCAGGAGAGGACCTCCTCTTAAAATTAAATGACTAAGAGTAACACAGCAATAGTTGAATAAACAAATCTTCACTAGGAACTAGGTCTGAAGAGGTATACCACAAGATAAGCTTAGCAAGGTTTGTAGAGAACTGATGATTAATTTTGCTGTTTTCCTAATATTTTGGTATAGAAAATCATTGATGAATCTTGGCACATAATTTTCTCATGATCCCTTTTAAAATATTGCTAAAATAGTGAAACGTTGAAGACAGGCTAAGGAAAGGTGAAGGAGGTACATCTGCAGCTCTTGATATTATATTTCTATAACAACTCAAAGTCACTGATGTTACAAATAGGGCACATGGTAGTTGTCAGATGGCACGTACCACATACCACATAATGAAGTATCGTAATATATTTACTTGCTTATGGAGATGATTGTGTTCTGCATCTCTTCCACACTAAATTTTATGGGTCTTTCCTTGTTGGTCAAATCAAGGACAGAGGTATCTGATTTCTTTTCTACTTTCTGAGAATGGATTTGTAAGTGAAAGAAGAATGCAGCGGGGGTTCTCCTTTTAGCCAGCTGAAAATTTTCTGCAGGGAATTGAAGGTCTAATCTACCAGGATTTTACATGTATGTTGCTTCTGTCTCAGTTTTGTAATCGTATTAGTAATGTCTTATGAATGCACTGGATTTTATATCTGCTACAAGCAAAGAAGTGGAAATGAAGTTCTAAACTGTCCAGGATGTAAAGTGTGTTATAGGAACCCTGTTCACAATCAATTCTTATAATCCAGAATAAGAAAATAAAAATAAAGCAAAGTTATTTACACATTTAATTTATAAGTTTGTTAATACCTCTATGACTTATAATGATCTTACACAATAACTAACCAGTATGGCTACAAATTCATTCATTCAGAAGATAGAGAACTCCTTTTTCCTCTAATTAGTTGTGTGTAACTTTTTTTTTTTTTTATGATAGTCACAGAGAGAGAGAGAGAGAGAGAGAGAGGCAGAGACACAGGCAGAGGGAGAAGCAGGCTCCATGCACCGGGAGCCTGACGTGGGATTCGATCCCGGGTCTCCAGGATCGCGCCCTGGGCCAAAGGCAGGCGCCAAACCGCTGCGCCACCCAGGGATCCCCAGTTGTGTGTAACTTTAATTAAAATTCTCTCAGTAAATTATGTTCTGTGCCTCAAATATAATAAATACAGAATAATTCTGGGTTGTTCTGTAAGTTCCATTATTAATGTAACTGTAACTTATGACTTTCCAATTTTGTCATTTTAGTTTTTCAAATAATATTTTCATTTATCTTTGGGGAGGGAGTCTCATTTTTCTTTTATATGTCTAATTCCAAAATTCAAAAGCATACCTCACTAAAGGGAACTCTGGGCAATAAATTAGATGAAAATGCTAATTAGATCAATTTGATCTTAACTAAAGTTGAAATATGTGAGCATTTTCTCTCCCATAGAGATATTATCTGAGAAAAATACTTCCAACTATTCTATCCTTCATAATTAAATACAGAAGATGTTCATCTCTGTTCATATCTGCTCATAACTTGGACTTATTATTTATAAATAATCCTCAAATTAAATAATTGGAAATGCCATGTTTTGTGTCATGAAACCTTAATCATTCACATTTTAGCAAGTGAATGGTCTGTGTGGCCTGTTTTTCTTTTCTCCTATACAGTTCTCAGGTCTTGACCCTGCTTCCTGAAAATAACTTAATAAGGAGCTATTGTGAATTGTTTTTATTACTGAGACTTCCTTAACACTGCAAAATTTGCCTTAAAGTACTGTAATCAATGATGAAACCTAAGCCATACTTATCTAAATCACAGAGTGTTTTTGGAACATTGCACCTTTGATTTTAATCAGACTTTGTGGCTCATTAGCACATTTTCAAGATTTGATGATCTTCTAAGTATTTTCTCAGCATTAGGAAGCAGAGCTGCCCTGTTACATTTTGGGAATTTACATTGTTCATAAACTGTACCAGTTGGTTTTAAGTGAAATGTAGGCAACATCTGGAATGCTGCATTTCATTCAATGGAGGCATGATTTTATCATCTCCATATGATATTCTTTGTTCTGCCCAATTTTCCCCTGTTATGAAGCATCTTCATCTGTCAGAAATTCCTGATATGGGAGAGAAAAAATATTAGTCATTTTCTGTAAATAACCTCAATTTTAGTGTGAAGGCTTAGAAGTTATATTGTTAACACCATCTTTAGTTCTTTCACACTAGATTAGGGAGAAACCTAAACAAAGAGGAAACTGATAACAGTACTTTTTGTGTGTGATTTATGGACTCTTTTCAAATTCAGAGATTAGAAGACCCCAAAACATCTGTTGCAAACCACCAAACTCCTCCTGGTTTCAATGTCAGCCAGCCTCATGGACCAAAGCAGAATAGGCACATAAAAAAACCTGACCGAGACACCCTGGTGGCATCCACTGCTGGCAGCTTGCAGTGAGGCAAGTAAAAGGTCATTCATCAAGTACTCCATCAGGCCCAAATTGGAAAATGTGAACTTAGAATCCTCTCCCTAATAGAATGGAGAAGAGCTATATATGGTTGCAATTTTTCTTCTTAAAGACACATGAGGTAGTTGAAAAAAATTTTGAGACAACAAATATTTCCAAAACTTCTTGTAAATTTTTTTTGCAGCCAGTTTAAACAACAGCATCTCTGATCTATAGCCTTAAATAATTACAGGATAAAATACAAAGATTTTAGTTTTACAGTTTTTCCCTCCACAATCCAGCAGAGGTTGAAAATTAGTGATCCATATACTAGATATGACCCAGTATGACTCAAAAGACTTTTTACATGTCCAGTAGAGTTCTGACCAACATAACTTTGTTTTGTATTTAGGAAATACATATATCCTAGATTAATGGCTTATTCTGATAAATGAGAAAGTCTGGCAACACTAGAGCAGAGTTTGGCTGGAGCTTAGTGGTGTCTTCCTTTTCTTTGAGCCTGGGCCATAGTCTCCTACACTCCCTTTCATTATATACTGCTTCACTCACTTAATTTATCTGTCTGAACTTGGTAGGCATTTGAGTTCACCTAAACATGCATGTGTGTGTGTGTGTGTGTGTGTGTGTTTTCCTATTGTGGGCCAAAGGCACTTTCTACTCATCTAAGTCGATAGTTTCATATTTTATTTTCACATTTTATTCTTCTTTCAAGAAATAGTTCATATCCTTGTCCTGTAGAAACTTTTCTTTTTTCCATCTGGCAATTGTGAATTCTTTATGACTTCATGTACTATAGATTTTAAAGGACTTGCCATTCACTAGCATCATTCCCGACAACTATATGCTGTTGATGAACTCTTCAGATATACTTACATAGAAATTATTCTTCCTTCAAAATAGAATGTAAGCTATAGAAGAAAAGGAAACTTAAAAAAATTTATTTATTCACGAGAGACACACAGAGAGAGAGGCAGAGAGATAGGCAGAAGGAGAAGCAGGCTCCCTGCGGGGAGCCTGATGTGGAACTTGATCCCAGGATCCCGGGATCACGACCTGAGCCAAAGGCAGACACTCAACCACTGAGCCACCCAGGAGTCCTGAAAAGGAAACTTGTATGCTTTGGATTTCTTTATTTCTCTTTGCATCTCTTCCAGACCTACCACCGTGTCTTGCATGTGTTAGATTAAAATAAAACAAAACAGCACAACAACTCTTGAATTGTGTCTATATGCCTGTACTAATTCCATTCCAAAAGTGAAAAGTCTCTTCTTCTCTACTGCCCCTCTAACATTGTAATTATTGTCTGACCCTTTCTCAAATGCTGCCAGTTTTGCATAGGAGCTTCTGATTCCCCTTCAGTAGAAATAATTGCTCTCATTATCTGTGTTACCATGGATGAGCTTGTCCTCTAGTTAGTGCTTATTTCACTTTGCCTTGTATCATAATCAGTCATTTATATATAAGTTTCTTCAAGTAGATTGTAACATTTTTAAAGGCAGACATCATACTTTATTATTTTTATATTTCCCAGTTGCATTTTACATGTCATAGAGGTGCTCAAGTCCTTTAACCAACTTAAAATTTAAAATTCACTACAATAGTATACTATGATACATTCTAATACAGTTAAGCAAGTGAACAAGTTATAATCCCAGTTCATGAAAAGACAAAAAGCAAAACTCAAAAACATAGTAGACTATGTCAAAGGCTGGGGGAGAGAGAAGGTCAGGGAACTGATTCATTTCTATCCAGAGTGAGATATTAGCTACTTCCAGAAAACTTGGGATCAGATGTTTAAAACGTCTTTAACAGGCTTTTGAACAAGAGATCCGATCATTTTTATGTATTCTATTACTTATAAGAACCATCCTTAGAGCGTCTGGTGAAAGATCCCATTGCACCTAATTTCACTAATGGTTCTAGCAAATCACTGTAAGGAGTAGCAACCATACCTGTTGCTATTCCTAGTGAACTTCCTTTTTGTGGTAGCAGTTTGAGACAGGACTCCCACTTAGTTACCTAGTTTTTACTTTTAGCTTCAGCTCTAATCTGACACCCTTTGACACAGAGAGAATTAACAGGAAGCTTCTATCTGCAGATCATTTGGCTAACCTGGATAAACAAGTGTCTTCCTGTTGGTGATGCCAACATCAGAAATGAAATGACAACCCAGCCTCTTTAAAGAAGAGGAAGTTCCCGTGGCTTTGGATGTATTTCTCTTGCTGTAGTATTTGGGGAATCCTGGGCCAGCATTGTGAGTTAAAGAAAGTAGCAGCTAGAACTCCTAATGGGAACCCTGTTTTCTGCCTACAGAGAACTGGATTTGAATAAGATCCATATCTAGTTGGTGGGCTGAGGATACGTTTTTATCTTGACATATTAATTAATTGGAAATATACACTTATCAGGGAAAAAAATACTGTAAAAACTGAAAAAAATATACTAGGGATGCGAAGGGTTTTTGACTTTTTAGATCCTGAGACAAGTACATGGAATAATCTAAAGAAACAAAACAAAACACGGTTGATGATAACTTTATTAATAAAAAGAATACATTCTTACAGGGTAGAAATTTTATTATCAAAGGAGGAAATAATGTAGGTGCTTAAAAGTGGATTTCAGGGAGGAAGAGGGGGCAAGAGTAGGGTCCCCAAGTCACCTGTCCCCATCAAATTACCTAGATAACTTTCAAATCATCCTGAAAACCTACGAATTCAGTCTGAGATTTAAAGAGAGAACAACCTGGAATGCTACAGTGAGAAGAGTTCGTGCTTCTATCAAGGTAGGAAGATGGAAAAAAAAATAAAGAAATAAAAAGCATCCAAGGGGGAGGGGCCCCAGCAAGGAGCCAAGCTAAGACTGTGGGGCGAGTGTCCCCAGGACAGGAAAGCCCCGTCCTGGAGAAGCAGGAGCTTCACCAATCTTCCCGAAGGGAAAGGGGCTTGCAGGGAGTTGGAGCAGGATCTCAGGAGGGGCGGGGCACTGGGGGACACAGCCCAGGATCCGGCGCTCCCTCCGGGACAGACAGAGGCCAGGAGGGCACAGGACAGCAAGGACGCTCCTGCCGCTGGGCGCCACGAGCTGTGCAGATCAGCAAGCCCCGCCCCTGGAGCATCCAGGCCCCTGCGGATTGTGAGTTGTGGTAGTTACTGCAGGAGCTGACTCTAGGGCTGGAGAGCTGGCCGCCGCCACTGTTGTTCTTCCTGGGGCATCACAGGATAAACAACCCCCAGTGAGCCTCACAGTGGCCTCACGGGATAAACAGGATAAACAACTCCCACTGAGCCCTGCACCAGACAGGGGGCTGAGCAGTTTCCCCAGGTGCTCACACCTGAGAATCAGCACAGCAGGCCCCTCCCCCAGAAACAGCTAAAAGGACAGGGGAAAAGCAAGTTATTGACCAAGCAGCACTGGAAAGTTCCCAGAGAAGTCGAGGGATTTGCAGTATATAGAATCAGAGGATACTCCCCCTTGTTTTTTGTTTTGTTTGCTCCCCCCCCCTTTTTTTTTCTTCTTCTTTTTTCTTCCTTCTCTTCTCTCTTTCTCCTTTTTCCAGTACAACTTGTTTTTGGCCACTCCGCACTGAGCAAAATGACTAGAAGGAAAAACTCACCTCAAAAAAGGAATCTGAAACAGTCCTGTCTCCCATAGAGTTACAAAATTTGGATTACAATTCAATATCAGAAAGCCAATTCAGAAGCACAATTATAAAGCTACTGGTGGCTCTAGAAAAAAGCACAAAGGATTCAAGAGACTTCATGACTGCAGAATTTAGATCTAATCAGGCCGAAATTAAAAATCAATTAAGTGAGATGCAATCCAAACTAGAGGTACTAACAACGAGGGTTAATGAGGTAGAAGAACGAGTGAGTGACATAGAAGACAAGTTGATGGCAAGGAGGAAAACTGAGGAAAAAAGAGAAAGACAAAAGATCATGACAATAGGTTACGGGAAATAAATGACAGCCTCAGAAGGAAAAATCTACATTTAATTGGAGTTGCCAAAGGCACCGAAAGGGACAGAGGTCCAGAATATGTATTTGAACAAATCATAGCTGAGAACTTTCCTAACCTGGGAAGGGAAACAGGCATTCAGACCCAGGAGATAAAGAGACCCCCCCCCCAAATCAATAAAAAACACTCAACACCTCGACATTTAATAGTGAAACTTGCAAATTCCAAAGATAAAGAGAAGACCCTTAAAGCAGCAAGAGACAAGAAATCTCTAACTTTTATGGAGAGAAATATTGGATTAAGAGCGGACCTCTCCACAGAGACCTGGCAGGCCAGAAAAGGCTGGCAAGATATTTTCAGGGTCCTAAATGAGAAGAACCGACAGCCTTACTTTATCCAGCAAGGCTCTCATTCAAAATAGGAGAGATAAACAGCTTCCAAGATAGGCAGAAACTGAAAGTATATGTGACTACCAAGCCAGCTCTGCAAGAAATACTAAGGGGGACTCTGTAATAGAAAGAGGAGGTCCAAGGGAACAATCCTCAAAAACAGGGACTGAATAGGTATCATGATGACACTAAATTTATATCTTTCAATAGTAATTCTGAACGTGAATGGGCTTAATGATCCCATTAAAAGGCGCAGGGTTTCAGACTGGAGAAAAAAGCAAGAACCATCTATTTGCTGTCTACAAGAGACTCATTTTAGACATAAGGACACTTATAACCTGAAAATAAAAGGTTGGAGGACCATTTACCATTCAAATGGTCCTCAAAAGAAAGCAGGGGTGCCATCCTTATATCAGATAAACTAAAGTTTATCCTGAAGACTGTAGTGAGAGATGAAGAGGGACACTATATCATACTCAAAGGATCTATCCAACAAGAGGACTTAACAATCATCAATATTTATGCCCTGAATGTGGGAGCTTCTAGGTATACCAATCAATTAATAACCAAAGTTAAGACATACTTAGATAATAATACACTTATACTTGGTGACTTGAATGTAGCACTTTCTACACTCGACAGATCTTCTAAGCACAACATCTCCAAAGAAACAAGAGCTTTAAATGATACACTGGACCAGATGGATTTCACTGATATTTACAGAACTTTGTATCCAAATACAACTCAATACACATTCTTCTCAAGTGCACATGGAACTTTCTCCAAAATAGACCACATACTGGGTCACAAATCAGGTCTTAACCAATACCAAAAGTTTGGGATCATCCCCTGCATATTTTCAGACCATAATTCTTTGAAATTAGAACTAAATGACAAGAAGAAGTTTGGAAGGATTTCAAACACGTGGAGGTTAAGGACCATCCTGCTAAAAGATGAAAGGGTCAACCAGGAAATAAGGGAAGAATTAAAAAGAATCATGAAAACTAATGAGAATGAAGATACAACCTTTCAAAATCTTTGGGATGCAGCAAAAGCAGTCCTGAGGGGCAAATACATCGCAATACAAGCATCCATCCAAAAACTGGAAAGAACTCAAATACAAAAAGCTAACCTTGCACCTAAAGAAGCTAGAAAAATAAACAGCAAATAGATCCTACACCCAGGGAAGAAGAGAGTTAATAAAGATTCGAGCAGAACTCAATGAACTAGAGACCAGAAGAACTGTGGAACCGATTACAAAACCAGGAGTTGGTTCTTTGAAAGAATTAATAAGATAGATCAACCATTAGCCAGCATTATTAAGAAGAAGAGAGAAAAGACTCAAATTAATAAAATCATGAATGAGAAAGGAGAGATCACCACCAATACCAAGGAAATATAAACGATCTTAAAAACTTATTATGAACAGCTATACGCCAATAAATTAGGCAATCTAGAAGAAATGGATGCATTTCTGGAATACCACATTAAAAAAATACAGCATCCACTCCTGACCAAAACTCTTCAGAGTGTAGGGATAGAGGGAACATTCCTCAGCATCTTAAAAGCCATCTACGAAAAGCCCACAGCAAATATCATTCTCAATGGGGAAACACTGGGAGCTTTTTCCCTAAGATCAGGAATAAGACAGGGATGTCCACTCTCACCACTGCTATTCAACATATTGTTAGAAGTCCTAGCCTCAACAATCAGGCAACAAAAAGAAATAAAAGGCATTCAAATTGTCAAAGAAGAAGTCAAACTCTCCCTCTTCACAGATCACGTGATACCATACATAGAAAGCCCCAAAGACTCCACCCCAAGATTGCTAGAACTCATACAGCAATTTAGCAGTGTGGCAGGATACAAAATCAATGCCCAGAAGTCAGTGGCATTTCTATACACTAACAATGAGACTGAAGAAAGAGAAATTAAGGAGTCAATCCCATTTACAATTGCACCCAAAAGCATAATATACCTAGGAATAAACCTAACCAAAGAGGTAAATGATCTATACCCTAATAACTATAGAACACTTCTGAAAGAAATTGAGGAAGACACAAAGAGATGGAACAATTTTCTATGCTCATGGATTGGAAGAATTAATATTGTGAAAATGTCAATGCTACCCAGGGCAATGTACACATTCAATGCAATCCCTATCAAAATACCATGGACTTTCTTCAGAGAGTTGGACCAAATCATCTTAAGATTTGTGTGGAATCAGAAAAGACCCCGAATAGCCAGGGTAATATTAAAAAAGAAAACCATAGCTGAGGGCATCACAATGCCAGATTTCAGGTTGTACTACAAAGCTGTGGTCATCAAGAGAGTATGGCACTGGCACAAAAACAGACACATAGATCAATGGAACAGAATAGAGAATCCAGAAGTGGACCCTCAACTTTATGGTCAACTAATATTCGACAAAGGAGGAAAAACTATCCACGGGAAAAAGGACAAGTGTCTTCAATAAATGGTGCTGGGAAAATTGGACATCCACATGCAGAAGAATGAAACGAGACCATTCTCTTACACCATACACAAAAATCAACTCAAAATGGATGAAAGATCTAAATGTGAGACAAGATCCCATCAAAATCCTAGAGGAGAACACAAGCAACACCCTTTTTGAACTTGGCCACAGCAATTTCTTTCAAGATTCATCCATGAAGACAAGAGAAACGAAAGCAAAAATGAATTATTGGGACTTCATCAAAATAAGAAGCTTTTGCACAGGAAAAGAAACAGTCAACAAAACTAAAAGACAACCTACAGAATTGGAGAAGATATTTGCAAATGACCTATCAGATAAAGGCCTAGTATCCAAGATCTATAAAGAACTTATTAAACTCAACAGCAAAGAAGCAAACAATCCAATCATGAAATGGGCAAAAGACATGAACAGAAATCTCACTGAGAAAGACATAGACATGGCCAACAAAAACTGAGAAAATGCTCCGCATCACTTGCCATCAGGGAAATACAAATCAAAACCACAATGAGATACCACCTCACACCAGTGAGAATGGGAAAAATTAACAAGGCAGGAAACAACAAATGTTGGAGAGGATGTGGAGAAAGGGGAACCCTCTTACACTGTTGGTGGGAATGTGAACTGGTGCAGCCACTCTAGAAAACTGTGTGGAGGTTCTTCAAAGAGTTAAAAATAGATCTGCCCTATGACCCAGCAATTGCACAATTACCCCAAAGATACAGATGCAGTGAAATGCCGGGACACCTGCACCCCAATGTTTCTAGCAGCAATGTCCACAATAGCCAAACTGTGGAAGGGAGCCTCTGTGTCCATTGAAAAATGAATGGATAAAGAAGATGTGGTCTATGTATACAATGGAATACTACTCAGCCATTAGAAATGACAAATACCCACCATTTGTTTCAACGTGGATGGAACTGGAGGGTATTATGCTGAGTGAAATGAGTCAATCAGAGAAGGACAAACATTATGTGGTCTCATTCATTTGGGGAATATAAAAAATAGTGAAAGGGAATAAAGGGGGGAAAGGGGAGAAAATGAGTGGGAAATAGAGAGGAGACAGAACACGAGAGACTCCTAACTCTGGGAAACGAACAAGGGGTGGCGGAAAGGGAGGTGGGCGGGGGGTGGGGATGACTGGGTGTTGGGCACTGAGGGGGGCACTTGATGGGATGAACACTGGGTGTTATGCTCTTTGTTGGCAAATTGAACTCCTATTTTAAAAAAAGTGGATTTCAGGAAACCATAGAGAGGGCCTTAAGTATTCCTACGTCTGGAATATTAAAATATGTTACTTTGAGGCTGATGCTGAATGACATATGGATAGGAAGGCCTAAAAGGAAGGAAACATTGGAAAAAAGAAGTGGAAGATGTGGACCTGTTGTGTGGATATTCACTACTGCAACAGTGTTCTAGAGGTGTTGTATCTTCTTTAAGTTTAGTCTAAAACTCCTATGACCAGGCTTCAATGCATGTTCTCCAGACAAGGAAGGCATTATCTGGAAAGGGAAATAGGTCCTACCTTTTCTTTCTCGTCTTATTTTCACATACTTTCAGTACAAAGATTAATTCAGTTTTATATTATGGGCCTTTATGTGAAGGTGTAAATACAACAATAACGTATTAGGGATGAGGATTGGGGTACATACAACAATAACGTATTAGGCATGAGGATTTAGGCATGCCTAAAGGATTAGGCATGAAGTTCCAGTTTCAGCTATGGATTCCAAACAATGGAGTCTAACTGTGGCTAAATCAAGTAGAAAACAGACAAACACACAAACACAGGAAGATAGACTGCAAAGGATGCTATATATTGGAATCCAGTTAGTCACCCCAAAGAGCAATCACTTGAGGTGCCATTCCAGCCCTCTCTGAACATTTAATGCCATTATTGGCATCTTAACATTATAATACTGGACCCCACAGATGATACATTAATTTAATACCACATTCCAAATACTTCTACTAATGGAATAAAAACCTAAAGAAATTCCTGCTTTTGTCTCACTTGAATTCACTTGAATTCAACTTCCTGAGCTGAGGCATCATATTAGTAGAGTTTGAATCATGTGCCCACACCTTGACTATTGATATGGGGTGGGAGCAGTTGGTAAGTACTGGCTTTGAGTTTCTGTGGAGACAGTGCTTGGCCTCACACTGAGACCCTCATTCAGGCAGGTTCCCTAGCACAAGAACAGGTTTTGGAGTCTAGGGATGTGGAAGTGTTAAAAAGCAGCAGAGGTAGACCACCACCAAGGGAGTAAAAGGACCCAAAGAAGGGAAATTGAGGACTGACTTTACCATCTTGGGTTGATCTTCGATGTCAGGATAAGAAAAATGCTTCCATAATCACCCAGGTAGGAGCACTGCCTTTCAGTATCTTGTTGCCAAACCCATTTTTTTGATGGTTTATAAAATTTAAAAACAAGGATAAAAGCATGCTTGATTCCTGATAAATGTATTAAATGAGGTGTTATGATAGCACTTAAAATCTAAGTATGTTCCAGGGTGTATATGCCTTAGCAGAATATCTGATGTGAATGTGATTCTGTTGCCAAGACAATGGCAAAGGTAGACATATAGGGGAAGGGGATCTGTGAAGTCTTGTGAAAAAGTGAAAAAAAAATATCTTTTGATGATGTCTTCCTTTATTCTTTAACAATGACAAATAAACCCAAATAGGGTTGTATCCTATTATTGTTCAAATGTACAGTGAAATATATCAAAAGATATGATTTTGTTTTAAATCCAAAGGGATGGGGCATCTGACCTCATTTACTTTAAGATTTTTTAAGGACTAACCATTTTTTGTAACAGCATAAACTAGTGTCTTCTAAAATCACAGTGTGTGCATAGCCACTGGGAAAGAGTAGTGGCTATTTAAGGCCAGTGGGGATGAGAGGCTCTGGAGTCTTAAGTAATGTTAGGTCCTTCCCAGCAATCCTGAGAACTACAGGGATCAATACATTAATACATCAATACCCCACTAAAACACACCCATGTCCACACAGGGAGCTCTGTGCTAGGCTACCATCTATTGGGTAATCAGACAATTAAGTCTCTTTATAGTACAATTATTGTAAAATGTTTTGCGAACTGTAACATATATGTTTTTTAAAATGTAGACAAATATCTGACAGGAGTCTCCTTCCTTCTGCTCCATCTTGAAAGTTAGATTTCTGAAACTAAGGAAATAGCTCCCTTTAGGTGTTACAAGTATCTAGTTCATGAGATCTTTATATATAGCCTGAAAAGTCTGATTATATACTTATTGATATGGACTGGTAAAACTTTTATATACTCATCTGTAAAGTAAATATGAGACTCAAGGTCACTGAGTCTAGAAAATAAACGGAGGTGGTATGTCTTTCAGATTTTACTCTGGCTTTGAAGTAAGCATTAACCATGTGAATGCATAAATCAGATTGCATGTCTTTGGGAGTTAAGTAATTGGTGCAGATAGCTGAGCTTCATTGGCAATAATTTTAGCCATTTCATCTTCAGTCTCTGTTTCTCAACTATATTTTATATCATTCTTTTCCTGAAATTCTTTAAATGTAGTCATACTTGTGTGGGCATGGTGACCGTGGACATAATGATATTGCCACATATCCAAGATGAGAGCATGTGTAGTGAGTGAAGATTTAAGCATTTCTAAGGTAGATAGCACCTATAGCTGTTGGCAGAATAAGACAGTAATGCATTTATACTATTAAGCTTTGTGGTTATGGGCAGCCTGGGTGGCTCAGCGGTTTAGCGCCACCTTCAGCCTGGAGCCTGATCCTGGAGACCCGGGATCCAGTCCCACGTCAGGCTCCCTGCATGGAGCCTGCTTCTCCCTCTGTCTGCATCTCTGCCTCTCTCTCTCTCTCTCTCTCTCTCTCTCTCTCTGTGTGTATCTCATGGATAAATAAATAAAATCTTAAAAAAAAATAAAGCTTTGTGGTTATGGAAGCAAATGCTGAAAAATACTATCATTGTAAAAAGAAAAAAAATAGCAGGCCTACATTTTCAGATGAAAGTGCTATCTACAAGCATTGTTAATAGATGTGAATATTTTCTTTAGTGAAGTTAACAAGTTGTTTATCATGATTGGATGAGTTAAAGATTATTTCATCTCTTGGTGAAAATTATAAACTTGAGAAAAACTATAGACATATTGTATGTATATCTCAAGATTTTCAATGGAGGAAGAGGAGATGATTTGAAGGAAGAAAGGATAATTTCAATGGCAGCCACAGTTGGGAGAATAAGACTGGGTGTAGATCAAGTGGAATAAACATTGGTCAGTTGTCTATTAACCAACTCGCGAGGATAGAGATAGTTTGAGAAAAAAACAAAGAAATGTTAGGCAACTGGAAATTCTTTTGCACTGTGTACCCAAGCTGATTTCTGCTGACATATGTTTTTGTTTCCCAAGTTAAATTTTCAAGCTAATGGTAATTTGCAACTTCCTCTTTCATCAATTACAAAAGAAAGTACTCCTGCTTAACAATCCCACACAGCAGGCTAAAGACCTTGGAACAAGTTTCTTCTGAAATGTATTAGTAACCCCGTGGTATCTTAGAAAATGTAATATATTCTGGTGATCATCCACCATTTACTTTTACTGTCTGCCAAAATCTGTAGCAGTTAAAGTTAAGTGAACAATTTATATTATAAAATTTCTCTGCTGATGTAGGGATTTTTAAAGGTATCATTTATTATAAACACTGCTGGCAGTATTTCTTTAAGATTCCAGATATTCTAAAGTCTATAGTAACAAATGCATGCATGGTATGTGGGCTCATCAGGAAAAATCTGGAACCCAGAAGATAGAAATTATCTAGACACATGAAGAGAGAAGAAAAGAGAGCAGCAAACCCCTCAATCCAGAATGCAGAAGCAGAGGCCATCAAGGAGATTAAGGTTCCATCTTGCCTGATGCTGACTGACCAGCAATACTGGATTCTAGAAAGCAATGAAGCAATGGCTTCACATTCAGTGAGCAAATTAACTTGAACTTATAATACTACAGTCATCCAAAATGTGTGATAAAATAAAAAGCATTTGTGTGCATAAGAACCCAGAATATCTAAGTTGCACAATTCTTTTTGAGAAATGACTTGAAAAGACACTCAAACAAGAGTTAAAAACAGAAATAGTAATGAGATGGAACACTGAAATTGTGAATCTAACTCAGGAATGTAATGGATAAAATAACAAGATGGTAGATCCCTGGTAGGTCTAGAAAATGACTGATCCAAAATAGAACAGAAAGTCAGCAGACTGTAAGAAAAAAAATTCTGAAAAGAGCCTGGAGTACATTCAGAGAAACAAAATCACTCAGCCACATGATAAAGAAAGTAATTCACTATCCTCTTTAAAAGATATTAGTATAGAAATCCCACCCAGCAGGCTTAGAATATCATGAACCTAACTACAGAATTTTAAAACTTTAAAACTTTTTCTGATTATAATCAGCTTATACTTAACTATTTATATTTGTTCATTGTTTTTATTTGTCATGTCTTTTGTTATTGTCAAGAAATCAGATTTCTTACATAATATATATTATCTTTTATACCTATTATGAATTTATATCTATGTGTATACATAAATGGCATATGCACACATATATGTATATACATATGTTTATATCCATTTATAATATATTATACATAGATATGCTATTTTATCATATTTAATATTGTTATAACTATATATATGCAAGTACACATGCTATATTATATATAAAATAGTCATTTTGTCTAGACTAGTCAGAGTGTAAAATAGTTGTTTTACAGCATGACTGGGGCATCTCCAGGAATGTCTGGAAGTCTGGTGCTGACTATTGGCTATGATAAAAGCAATGGACTAGCTAGTAATTTCGAATGTGTTGTCATTGAAGCCTTACATGATTGATGGCTTACACTTGTTTAGCTAGTGACATTGCTCAGCTTGGCTGAATGACCAGGACATAAAAGACTGTACTGGAATCCTTTGCCGGAACTCTCCCAAAGCCATATTTTCTTGCATATATCTTAATGGTTCATAACCCAGAAATGAAATGCATTCTGTGTGACTAAGAAAGTATTCTGTGTAGATGTGCCCGCAAATCTCCAGGTCTTGATACTGGCTGGCACATTCTACCTCCTGCTTTGCTGTATTCTTGAAGAAGTATGTTTACATAAGTTTTATGTAAGTATCCTCTACAGAATTTTTGTAAACTGTTTTATTTATACAACCTTTTGTAATTGTTGAATCATAACTCATTTACCCCACAAAATGTATTTGAAGATACCAAGAAAAAGACACACAAATACACACACACATACTCTCACACACCTACTTTAGTCATACAGAATAAGGCAATTATATTTTGTTAATTGCTTTTTTCCTTCCTTTTTTTTTTTTTAAGATTTTATTTATTTGACAGAGCGAGAGAAAGTGAGAGAGAGCACAAGCAGTGGGGGCAGCAGACAGGGAGAGGGAGAAGCAGGCTCCACACTGAGCAGGGAGCCCAATTTGGGACTCAATCCCAGGACCTTGGGATCATAACCTAAGCCAAAGGCAGACGCTTAACTGACTGAGCCACCCAGACCGCCCACTCACGTTTTTTTCTTTTTTGAAAGTCCTTAGTAAAGCTTTAATTGGACATTATGTACCTGGAACTGATGGATCATCTTTTTTTTTTTTTTTCCTGAGGTCTTTTCAAGGTCTGAAATCTTAGTAGCTAAACTTTTATTTTATTTAGAATAACTAACTTACACAATATAACTCAATAGTGAATGGACAAGCCTTTCTCATCAGTACTGACTCAGCCTTTTATGGCTTGTTCCCTCCAGTACTGTGATCTGTCCACCAAATTGCCATTTCATTACCCTGCCTCCCTAAAAATTGAAGGCTAGCAAAATGTATCACTTCTATATTAGTTATCTATTGCTGCATAAAAAGTTACCCTAAAATTTAGCAAATTAAGACAACAAACATTTACCGTCTCACCATTTCTGAGTCAGGAATCTGGAAGCAGCTTCCTGGGTGGTTCTGGCTCAGGAGCTCTCATGAGGTTTCAGATAAGCTGTTGGCCAGGGTTGCTCTCATCCAAGTCTCAACCAGGGCTGAAGGATCTACTTCCAAGCTCATTCACATGGCTGTCGGCAGGAGACTTCAATTTCCTGCTATGTGACCCTCTTCATATACTGCCTGAATGTTCTCACAATATGGTACCTGGCTTCCTTCAGAGCAAGCAATCCAAATAAGGGAGAGAGTTAGAGAGGGAGAGAGAGAGCCTAGGATGGAAGCCAACCTTTTTGTAAACCTAATTTCTGAGGTAGCATACCATCAATTTTGCTATATTCAGTTTTTTAGAAGGGAGTTACTAAGTTCAATGGTTTACTAATTTACTTGAAGAGGACTTAAATATTAGGGTACAAGATTATTGGACCATTTTACAGATTGCTTACCATAACTTCTAAATTTTTTAATGTTCTGGATATGCTCACTTTTTTTCCATGTACCTACACAGACTATATGTTTTTGAGTGTCTGTATCTTTCAACTGCCCTCAAGTTTCTGCCTTAACATCTAATTTTGGAGACATAGCAAAGAACCTGGCATACAGTAGACATTCAATATATATATGTTAAATGGGTGAATAAAGAATGAATATACAGCTCACTGAGGACCCATAATAAATTCAATTGATTGACAGAGCAGAAAAATATGGAAAAAGAAATCCTCTCCATGACTAATTCATGCTAGATGATTTTATAGTCTTAGAGACATTGAAGACAAATTCACAAATATTACTCTAAATGTTACTTTATGTCCCATGGTCAGATAAAGAAAGTATTGCATAGAGAATCTGAAAATTTAAAGTTCTTTTTTTTTATTTTGTAAATTTAAAGTTCTTAGCTTTCCCAAAATGTAATTGTAAAACAAGTTTCTTAAACTGTTTGGACCCCATCTCTCCAATTGCTAAAAGGGGGATGGACTAGAAGATCTACAGTGTTAATGCACATCACTTAACTCGTTATTTTTAAATTTGAGTCATTTATCTACATTTTAAACTTGATATGCCCTGGTAGATTTACTAACTAGCAGATTTCAAATTCTCAAAATCCTACATAAATTCCAATTCTGATAGTTATATTATCAAAACTGCTTTCACTTCTAGAAATATTATTTTTATGATACAAGTTTATCAGTGAGTCTTTTCTTCAAAGTAAGATCATTTTGAAGAGAAAAACATTTTAAATATTCAAATTATAAGTAGCACAAGAAAGAGCAAGGGATATTTTTTGCCTGATCATTAGCAGCTCAGCCTAATTCTATTTTTGAAACATACTGCTATTACGAATGCTTAAGGAATACAATAATACGAGACAAATAATACAGTTTATACCAAAAGAAAAGCAGTGGATAGTCTAAATCATCTGATCCATCTGAGATTGTAGTGAAGGCATTTATTTAAAGAATTCTTTTTTTCTTTTTAGAAGCAGTAACTCTTTTAGAGAATCAAAGAGGGATCAAGAATACCTAATTAATATGCTGAGTCATTTTAATGACAGTTTAATATTTTTAAATGTGAAAAGCAAGTTTGAGAACATCTCTGTATATCAAACTTATACAGTATTTTTTTAAAAAATAAATATTTCACACAACTGTCAGAGCAAAGATATTTGAAGGGACTCCAAAGCTTGCAAATTATCACATTGGTTTTCAATAACTTCATGTATCTCTGAGATGCTTCCTGGCAAGTGCTGATTTCAACAAACCAGTGGTTTCTAACATTTTGTGAAAGCTCCATGTGATCTTCTGATCCATCAAGGGCTAACAAACTCTTACTCAAAAGTGTGTGCCTGATGCAATGATAAGATGCCAGTTAGAACTCTATTAAAGGAAAAGCAGAAGAATATAAGAAAATTATAGAGGTAAATGATATAAAAAAGTATCCTCATGTTAAGAAGAATGATTAGTTTAAAATGCAGGTTAGAAACAAATCTCAGGTTTTTTGTCCTTCTAGGAAAGTATGTAGTAGTTTAAAAAATTCAATATAATTTGATTTTGGATAATCTCATATTTTAAAAACGAATTTTTTGATAATTTTGTTATTTGGTTGTCATATTCAAATACTCTACTGGATGTTTGTTCAGTTATCAACAACATCAGTCTCCCACAGGAAAATGGGGAAGACCACACTTCAAAGTGCTGTCCTTCCTGTAACAAAGACTCAAGAGGAGAAAAGAAAGAACCTTCTTCTTGGAACTTCCCCTTTACACAGGCAGGAGTAGAAAATCCCTGTTACCAGTGTATAGATAGTGGTGAATATAAAAACATATGATGGGAAAGGAATCATATGGGAAAAGTGACCAATAATTTAAAACAAAATTAAAGGTTTTTCACATATCAGTAGTGTTTTAGGTCTTTAAAAATGCTGAACATAAAATAAGATGATAATACTGACATACATTAAAATGAGAGCACAATGGCATATAGTTAGATTACAATTAGGAAATCTCCTTAATATCTCTTTGTGCCACAGTGATGTACAAGACACCATACCTATCAAGTGCTGAATGGAGAAAAAATAAATAAGACAAAACTCCCCCTCTCTTCTGGAAGTATAAATGTGTTGGGGGGATAATGAAGAGGAAAGTGTAATGCAAAATGAAGCAGAGATGTACAATATCTTGCTCTTGATACTGTGTCCATATTATACAGTAATGTATAGTCAAATTATAGAAAATTGAGGAAACTATTCTGGAGCAAAATATTTAAGCACCAACTAATTTATGTGCTCTATCACATAGTTAAGGGAGACCATTAATCCCTCATCCCAAAAGAGGCTGAATTTGGATATCACCAGCTTTTTCTTTAAATGCATCACTATGGAAAGAGAGTTTAATCCATTCAAAATTTTCATCTTTAACCAAAACCCTTCCCACTCATTCCATATTCAATAATGGATAATAATAATTCCATATTATTTTAATAATACAAAACATTAGACTTCAGTCCGTGAAAGTAAATGCAACTTTTCCTCTCTTGTGTTCTTATTTTGCTACCTCTGATTAATCAGCATTTATTTGTAAAGAGCCTGTAAACCTGTATCCAAGTTTTCAGCAAATATATAGATATAATATTATCTTCTCTGCCATTTTGGGGTCAGAATATAATAAAGTATTAAACTTCTTTTACTTGTATTTTTCACTCAAAACTTATTTGGCATTTATGTACTAGGACTTTAGCATTAAGCTAACTGCTAAAAAGTAGAACATGATCCAAATCTTCAGGTGTTTAACTATGGTTGAATTAAATAGGATTATTTTATGAAACAAATTTAGAATACATAGGCCCAAATGCATATGTTAAAAAATAGGTTAAAGAATAATGAAAGTAGTATAAGTCTTGTATGTGAGAGAAGACTACATGGAGGAAATAGGGACAAAAATATGAGAGTCGACATTATTTAAATTAAAGGGGTAAGTACACTCTTGCTGGAAAGAATGTCAAAATAATTGTATTACATTACAATGTAATTAGAGACAGAATTATACTGAACATAATTTAATTATCTTTTGATTGAGAAGATACTTCAGCTTCTTGTAATGCTTCAAAAATCATCCTTAGAGTATTGTGCCTTTAGGGAAAAGTGAATAGAAAATTGAGTACATTTCCATTATAACACAGGGATTTTATGCTGACAATAAGTTATAGGTAAGACTGGATAGCTGGTGACACCAGTCCCAGTTAAAATGGAGTAAGTACATCTTTCCTATCTCTCACACTGATAACAACTACAACTTTGTGCATAATATGTAAAACAATTTTTGGGTAAACTCTCAAAAATAATAGCAGACATGAGAGGAAATCGGAATTTAAAGTGTAACCTCATACAATGGTAAGCTCTCTGAATTCTCTTTTTTTTTCTTCCATATTTCCTGGCTTAGACTCTTGGACAGTCTGAATCTGGGAAGAGTGCCCCAGGCACAGATGAGTTCCAAGAAAAGTCCCTTTTCTCAGGCCAGAAGATAGATATGTGGGAGTGAGGGAAGGGATGCAAATCTGTTCATTCTTGCGGTCCTATGTGAGGCAAGTTCACTCCTCAGGTGATGGTGGCAGTGCCCCTGGAAATTGAACACAAGAAAAGACAAAACACAAATTACTAATATCTGAATGGAAAGGAATACAAACCACAGGAATTAAAAGGGGGATCCCTGGGGGGCTCAGTGGTTTAGCACCTGCCTTTGGCCCAGGGCGTGATCCTGGAGTCCAGGGATCGAGTCCCATGTCAGGCTCCCAGCATGGAGTCTGCTTCTCCCTCCTCCTGTGTCTCTGCCTCTCTATCTCTCTCTATGTCTATCATAAATAAAAAAATAAATAATAAATAAATAAATCTTAAAAAAATAAAAAGGTAATAATAAAATACTACAAACAACTATGTGCACATATATTTGATGAACTAGATGAAATGAACCTTGTGTCCTTGAAGGATGCAAACATTTTAATGTCATTGAGCAGATCATAACAAGTACTGAAGGATGTGAAGAAATTGGAATCCTCATATACTATGGGAATGTAAAATGGTGAAGCAACTTTGGAAAACAGTCAGATGGTATAAAAATAGTGAAACACATTATTTACCATAAGATCCAGCAATTCCATTCCTAAGTACATACCCAAGAGAAATGAAAACAGATATTTGCACAAAAACTTATAAGTAAATACTCATATCAACATTAATCATTATAGCTCAAAAGTGGAAACAACTCAAATGTTCTCCAATTGATAAAATGATAAATAAAACATGATATGTGCATGCAATGGAATATAATTCAGCATTAAAGAAAATGAAGTATTATTACATGATACAACATGGATAAGCCTTGAAATGCTAAGTCAAAGAAGCCAGTCAAACACTACAGGTTGTATGATTCCATTAGTATTCAGCATTATTTCATACGAGACAATAGGCAAATATATAAGTACAAAAGGTAGATTAGTGGTTATGTAAGGAGAATGGAAGGATTTGAGAGCAATGGGTAAGAGGTGCAAGATTTCTCTTTGGGATAATAAATATGTTTTAAAATGAACCGTGGTGATATATGCACAACTCTGTGAAATTACCTCAAACCATTCAATTGTACCCTTTACATGAGTCAATTATATGATATGAGGATTATATCTTAATAAAGCTGTTGAAAAAAAGTCATTGAAGAAGAAAGTGATATTCTGAGTACTCTGTATCCATTAAAGAAATTGAATTTGTAGTTTAAAACCTCCAACAAATAAAGCTCCAGGCCTCATGAAGTCTACCCAACATTTAATTAAGAAATGACATTAATTACATTTCTAGAAAATAAAAAAAAGATGGAACACTTCCCAACTCATTTTATTAGACCAACAATACCCCAACAGTGAAATTAAATAAGGAAATCACAAAACAAAATTACAGGTCAATATCTCTCCTGAACATAGATACAAAAATCCACGACAAGATATTAAGAAATCTAATTCACCAATATATAAAAAGAATAATAACTGCATGACCAAGTACAGTTTATTTTCAGGGATGCAAGACTAGTTCAACATTTGAATATCAAACATTGTAATCTATAATACCAACAGACTAAAAAAAAAGGGGGGGGGAATCATATGATCATATCAAAGATAAAGGTATTCAACAAAGTTCAAATCTCATTCCTGATAAAAATTCTCTATAATAGGGGGAGGGGGAGCTCCCCTAACTTGCTAAAGGGCACCTGCAAACAACCTACAGCTAACATACTGAACAATAGAAGAATTCATGCTTTCTTCCTAACATCAGAAACAAGACAAGGACATTTCCTTTACTAGTTTTCTTAAACATTGTGTTGAAAGTCCTAAACAGTGCAGTAAGGCAGGGGAAAAAAAGAAAGGGTTTGTAGATTGGAAAAGAAAAAAGTAAAACTGTTCCGATTTACAGGTAATGTGATTATGAACTTTAAGACATTAGCACACACACACACACACACACACAGATCCTAGAACTAAAGTTCACTAATGATAAGTGACTACAACAAGGCCCACTAATGCATAGAGATCAATGGTATTTTTATACAGTAGCAAAGAACAACTGGAAACCAAAATTATAAAAGGATGCCAGTTATCACAATTCTAAAAATTAAGTACTTAGGAATAAATCCAAAGAAATATGTGCTGCATCTATATGCTGCAAAGTACAAAATGCTGATCAAAGAAATCAGAGGACCAGAATAAATGGAGCAACATATCATGTTCAATTATTAGCAGACTCAGTACAGTTAAGACAACAATTCTTCTCAAATTGATTTATACATTTATTGCAATGCTAGTCAAAAACCCAGCAGACTTTTTTTCAAGCTATTATAAAATGTATATGAGAAAGCAAAGAAATCAGATGAGCCAAAATTATTTGAAAAAGAACAAAGTTGGAGGATCGATCTTACTTGATTTCAAGACTTACTATAAGTAAGTCTTCTTGATTAAAACAATATCTGTAAAAGCATAAAAGCATAGAGGTCAATGAGACAGATTGGAGAATCTAGAAATCAAGCAATTCTTGACAGAAGTGTAAAGACAATTCACTGAAGGAACTCAACAAATGATGGTGCTGCAATAGTGGTGATGGAACAAGTGATCTATGCCTTATATCATTTACAAAAATTAACTCAAATTGGATGATAGACTCAAAGTAAAATACAAAAAATACAACACAATAAAACTCTTAAAACATAGGAGCGAATTTTTGTGAGGTTGGTTAGCAATAGGTCCTTTAAAAAAAAAAAAAAGCAATAGGTCCTTTATACAACATCAAAACATGACAGACAAAAAAAAATCGATAATTTGGATTTCATCAGAAGTAAAAAATATTGTCTCTATGAAAGCCAATCTAGAGAATGAAGTCACAAAGCATAGACTGAGAAAAAAATTTGCATATCGTGTAACCTGCCAAAAAAAGTTACATCTAAAATATATAAAGAAGTCCCCAAATCCAAAAATAAAAAGATATTCTGTTCTACTGTTTGTGTGTGTGTGTGTGTGTGTGTGTGTGTGTGCGCGCATACACACATCGCAGCTGTATTTCACTCTGGAGGGTAAGAGAGAAATAGCATTCACAGGGTTTACAGCATATCAAAGGTAGTTCTAGATGATTTACATTTGCCATCATATTTAACTTCGGTACCAGGCCTATGAGCATATTATTTTCATTTTAAAGACCAAAAATCTAAGACTGGAATTTAGTAATTTTCCCAGTGTGACCCAGTTAAATGGTAGATCCATGAAATAGTGGCTTTCCACCATAAAATGGGCGTGGTACCAAAACTGGCAAAAAAACACAGTGGCCAAAGAGTATCCTAAATGAGTTTCTTACATACTGAGTCTTCCATAATGAACTTAAAATTGTTACGTTCATTTTTTTAAACTTATATGCTACTCAGCTGAATTTGCTTTATCACGGCCTTCAGGTCTGTTTGATGATATACTCCACATCAGAATTTAAACCTGTCCAGTGTCTGCTCATGCCTTGGTGTGGCTGAATATTTGATAATTCGTTAAAAAGGATATTAGCAGTAAATGTCTGAGACTGACTTTTTGGTAACTCCACATTGGGAATGATTACTGCCAATTATGCTTTGAATTACACCACACTAGGACTTAACAGTTCTGGGAACATGTTTTCTGTTGCCACGCTTCTTCATTCAATAAACATTTACTGAATACCTCTTGTGCTTCTAGCACTGTGCTGGGTGTTGAGATATGAAAAAGTCAATGTCCTTAAAGATCACACAGTTAATTTGGAGAGGAGAGATGATCAACCTGCAATGACTATACCTACTGATGAGTATCTAAATCTTACGAAAATAAGGTGGAGAATGTCTTCTCAGAGCATATGAAGTAGAAAGCTAAATCCAAAGAGGCTGAGAAAGTTACCAGACTGAAGAGGATGGAAACAGAGGAGGGAATTTTCAATGATCCACTTACTCTGAAATATAGACTCCCAACCCAATTACCTCTAAGTATATTGTTGCATGTATTTAAAACTCAGCTGACCTATTCTCAAACTCAAGGTCAAAGAATTAATGTAATTCAGATTTTTCAAATACCTTTGGACACATTTTTGATATTTCAAGGTAATTTAGAACATTGTGCTTTATACAACAGAAGAAGGCAGAGCTTGATAACTTCTTAGTGTTGTGTCCAAAGCCAGTGTCAGTTTCGTTTTGGATACTGACTATCAAGGACTTTTTTTTTCAATGTTCACAATATTTTTACTGTCATAGACACTCTCATATAGGTAAATGGATGATTATTTTTCCTCACTATTAATCTTTTAGTCCTTTTACTTTTCTTTTTATTCCTCTTTTCTCTTTTCTCAGTTGCGTAGCAAAACAAAACAAAAGCTTCCTGAAATTTTCCTTTAAAACCAAATTTCATCTCCTGAGATTTATCTGCAGTGATCCTTTTCCCTTGTTACAGAAACTAACTCTGGGTTGATTCACCTCCAGTTCCTCCTCCCTGATTCCCCTCCCCACTTTTTCTCCTGTATCAATTTCTAAAATCCAGAGGGAAACAAAGGGCAACAAATAGGATATTTTACTTTTGCTTGGTTGCTTCCCTAAAAGGATGAGTGGGCAAACTGACCAGCTGTCTGTCCTAATTTCTGTGGGTAACTTTACTTCCACGTTCATTTCTGCTTGGTAGAAAAACACATCACACTAGCTCATTTTTTCTGCAGTTCTCCCTCAGGCAAAAGCTACAACCTGATTCCCTGGTTATGAAAAAAACAAAAACAAGACAACAATATTTTATTTTTGCACATATCAACAGATGTCTGCTTCAGCACAGTGGATTGTGCAACCAACCAGTATTGTGCAACCAATACTATATTCATAAAGAAAACTTATGAATATAGTATTTTTAAAATATGTATTTGAACTTTTGAATTTGCAATTTTACCCATTTTTCTGAGCCCTAAGAAAGTCACTGTTTTTTTAAATTAATTTTTTAAGTCACTGGTTTTAAATAAAAATTAGTCTGATATCATAGCAATGACAATTAGGAAATTACTGAAAAATATCTGTCCTGGACCTTAAAATAGAACTTTTTCCAACCATTAAAAATATGTTTTCAAGGTATTTTTAATGATACTGATAAATCTTCAGAGTATATTATTTTTTTAAAGATTTTATTTATTTATTTTAGAGAGAGAGTGAACACCTGTACATATATACATGCTGGGGGGAGGGGCAGAGGGAGAGGGAGAGAAAGAATCTGAAACAGACTGCACATTGAGTAGGATCCCCACAAAGGGCTTGATTTCATGAGCATGAGATCATGACCTGAGCTGAAAACAAGAGTTGGATGCTCAAGAAACTGAGTCACTCAGATGCCCCCAGAGAATATTATTGAGGGACATAAATCAAGATACAAAAATAGAGAAGCATATACAATAATTTTTAAGACTATAACTGACTTCTTTTAAAATCCATACTTATTCATAATAAAATATACAAAAATATTAAATAATAATGATAATAAAATAAGCACCCATTTACCTATAGCTCAGCTTATGAGATAGAACTTTTTCCATGAAGCTCCTGTGCTTCTGTACCACATCCTCTTCCTACTTCACCATCCCACCCCCAAGAAACCACTGAATTTTTGTTATTTCTTTGCTTTAAAGGGTTTTGCCAGATATGAACATAGTCCATAACAATGTATTGTTTAACTAATATATTTTTGAGATTTACATAAGAGGATCATACTATAAATACCATTATGTGACTGACTTTTAATTCATAAATTCATCCCCATCTTGGGGATGTTACGGTTGTAACAACTCTAGGGAAACTTAAGAGTGAGATTCTCTTATATCTCAATTAGGGGAATTTCATGACAGACTGCTTTGCCACATTGAATGATACATTTTGTTATACAGCCTATTTCATTCCAAAGTATACACTATTAGCAAGCAAATGGGTTTGGGTGAATTGAAGTCCCCATTCAATGTAGTGCTGAGAACTACTGTTTTCCTCTCTCCTTTATACCCTCCTTGCTATGCTCACTTCCTAATCTTCTTCCTTCATTATGAGTTTTCCTGCCGGATTACCTCTACCTTCCAGATTTGGTTCAGTCAAATCTTTACCAATTTGTTGTAAATATTTTTCCTGTGCTTTGACCACAGTTGCTCATTGTATATGTTCCCTCTCCCTTAAGGAGCTCCATGTTATAAATCTGTCTATGAAATTAGGTGCAGTTAGAGGATAGACCCTAAGATCTCAAGCTGTGAAGCTTTGAAGATTTCTGAATTTTCATTCTGGTACAACTAGAATCTTGTTATCTAGTAAGTATAATAGGATATACCTCACATTTGACACTTCCTTTCTTGCATATTTAAATTATACTCGTGTTTAAAAACTCAGTTAAGTGGTATCTCCTCTTAGAAAACTAAGTCAGCATGAAATCCTACATATCTTTAGAACTCTTGTTTTCTTTTATGATGTTCAGTACTTCCTTCATGATACTTATATGATGATGACAATGATATCTATTTCATCTCGATAGTAAAATTAACATTTGATTCTATCTCAAACTTATACATTGACTGGCATACAATAGGAAACCACTAAATGTTTGCTAAATTGAATTAAATTTGTATTATTTGTGCAATAAAATGATTTAGCTTTTCAGATCTTTTTTTGTACAAAACTGTGTGACAGAGAAAATAAAATATGACAGAGGAAATAAAATATGATGAAAGTAAAAGGATTTCACATACATCCCTAGGAAATATCACCTTATACATCTCACTTGGCTGCAAGATTGTCTTGGCATCCACCCACTGGAGCTACCATGTTACTAAATATGGCAGTATACAAATTTTATTTGTTTGTTTTTGGTAATTATCTACAATGTATTCATATTGTTAACCACCTACTTGTGGTATCCCATAAATCTTAGAATTTTGTGATTTATAGCTTTTGATTGCAGAGAAGATATGAATCTTATTAAGCAACCATTTTCTTAAATCTTCTTGGATGAATTTAAGATAAGATTTCTGGGTTTTCAACTTTGACTCCTAGATATGTCCTGAAAAAAAAAAAATGTTGTTATGTAACAGTAAGGACTCAGAAATCAGATTGCCTGATTCAAATCTCAACTTTACTTCATGCTGTTCCACCACCTTGAACAAACTACTTAACTCACCCCAGACTCACTTTCCTCATCTGAATAATTAGGGAAAATAAGAATACCAACTTCATGGATTGTTATAACTTGTACATATTAAGTGGAATAGCAGGGCCCATGGACCATAGTAAATTCTCCGTAAATAAGAATTGATGTTGGAGTGGTCATGCTAACACATCCTCAAGGGGATTTATTTCCAGATGTATGCCCTGACTTATAGAAGTAAGTCCATTTAATACTGCTGTAAATGGGAAATGAGATTGTTGGGACTTTGTACAAAATCATAAACAATTCTTTTGTTATTTTATTTTCATAGAAAATAAGGATTTTTACAAAGAACCTGGCACAGTATATTAATTCATGTTTACTTGAGTAATCACTAAAGAATGGCTGTTTACTATTGAGTTATCAAAGGGCTGTTTTCTAAAGACAGTTTTGTTTTTAATGAAATTACTGAATCTTTCCCACAGGATCTTGAGTAGTCCTTCTGTGGAGAGATGGGCTTTGTTTTCTCCTAGAGTACACTAAGTAAAATCTCAAAAAAGGAAATACATAAAAACTGTTAAATTTAGGATACTCAAAGACCAAACACAGTCCTCCAACTTATGTTTAATATGTAAATAAGCCATCCAGTTACTGAAACCTCTTGAGATAGCATCAGTTCTTTCATTTGTTGCCCTGAAATGAGGGGAAAATAAACATTTTCCAATTGATTTCTCAACAATTTCTCTACCAGGCATTTTTTTGGTCAGTAGTTTCTTTCCATTTCCTATACCCCCCCCTTTTTTTTTTCAGTAAGACTGAGAATCCCTTCCTTCTTTCCTAACTTCCCTTCTTCCCTCCCTCTGTCCTTCCTTCCTTCCCTCCTCCCCTCCTCCCTCCCTCCCTTCCCTTATTTTATTTTATTTTCTCTTGGAGTTGCTTTTTTGAGTTATCCTCTATTCATTGACAAAGAGCAGGAAATATCTTTCTTGTCCACCCTCAGGTAAATTTGTTCAACATTCAATTCCTTGATGGGGAAGGGAGCACATATTTAAGCTTCCTATTTTGTTTGTAGACAAAAGCTAAAAAATATAATCAAAGTTTCTCCTTTCTCAGAGCAAATTGAATGCTTTTGTTGTTTATTTGAGCAATGACAGCAGAAAGACAGTGAGTTTCTTTTCGTCTCCCTGTCCAGAATCTTGCCTCCATGGTTCTTGCCTCCATGTGCAGCCCTATGGATCTTTCAGAGTAGCAGCTAAGACTACTCAGAGCAGAGCCAATTAAGTCACTTTGAACTCTCTCTCTCTCTTTCCCTCTCTGTCTCTCTCTCTCTCTCTCACACACACACACGGGATATTGCAGTTACCCAGACAACATTCTTGACAAAATATCCCATTTATGTCTGCTAGCTAGGGCAATTTACACTAAAACCATAAAATAATTCTATATACTAGTTCTTACAATTCTAAACCACCAATGTTCTACATTGTTGTGGTAGAGGAAAGTGTGGCATCCTGGGGAGTTGAAGAATATGAGTAATTGTCCACTCAGGACCTCCTCATTTGACCATTGTCAGTGTAGAAATGATTTCTATGGAAAAAAAAATAACTTTTAAAGATCATTTTGACAATGCCATTTTCTTAAGATTGCAACTATTGCAAAACATTCATGGAATTTTTGAATGGTTCTTGAAAGAATAACCTGCCTTTTCTGTCACAAGCCACTATTTTATTTCTTTTCTCTCTCTCTCTAGATGTATTAGCTATCTATTGCTGAGTAACAGTATGACGACAGAGTTATTCATTTACAACAATATACATTTAATATTCTACAGCTTTTGTGGATCAGAAATCCAAGCAAAGCTTAGCTGGATCCTCTCCTTGGAATCTGGGAAAGCAGAAATCATACTGTCAGACAGGTTGTGGCCTTATTTGAGATTCAACTAGGAGAGATCCTCTTTCAAGCTCATTCATCCTGTTGTAAGAATTCAGTTCCTCATGGTTGTAGGACTGAGGGCTTCAGTTTCTTCTTCTGGACCATCTAACAAGGCTGCTCTCAACTCCTAGAGACTGTCAACAGGTTTTGCTATATGGAATTCTCCAAGATAGCTACTTGTTTTCTCAAAGCCAGCAAGGAAGAGAGAAGAGACTCAGCAATGCTATAACCTTATGTAATATAATTGCATTATCATGTACACATAATCAAATCCATTCCATGAGCTTTGCTATGTTTATTGGATAGAAACAGGTCACAATTCCTGCTCAAACTCAAGATAAGAATATCAAGGTGACTACCTTAACAGTCTGTCTGACATACCAAAGAAATGCATGATAAATTTCAATGAAATGCATGCCTAAACCTTATGAAATCTGTAGAGTAGTAGCCTCGGGTTTTTTGTTGTTTGAGCAATCTATACATGACCTAATCTTAAAAGTTGTTATATGTGTAGACTTAGGGTACATTGTAATGCAATCTGATTCTAGTCAGTTTTATCACCATCATTAATAAGTGGGCATGTGTAATGCATAGAGTAACTCTCTATAGACTTTAATAGCACCTGGCTAGCTCAGTCAATAGAGCATGTGGCTCTTGATCTTGGAGTCATGAGTTCAAGCTCCACAGTGGGCATAGAGCTTACTAAAAAATAAATAAAAAATAATTCATCTCTTTATTGTATATCAACTTAAAAGTAAACTTGATTCTAGAAACAAAACCAGATTTACCATTTTAATATTAAGTTGGCCTAAGTAAAATAACTGATATTCAATTTTGACCCATAAAATAATTTAGTATGGGTCAACCTGATACTTCCCATGTATTTTGTTCTCTACATCCCGGGAAAATCCTCACAAAAATACTATATAGAATAATATACCTTGTATATTTGAAGAAACTGAAGTTCATTGGGATTATGTGACTTGCCTAAATTTATGCTAACAACGGGTTAATTAAGAAGTAGGATTGATGTTGAAATGCAAGTCTGTTGTTCAAAGCCTGTTCTCTTAAGTATTATTTTAGGGCTGATTAAAGAAAAAAATATAGATTGATTGGTTGGTTGATTAATTCTACCAGTACATATTACCTAAGGTGGAGATGTTATATCTTCATTTTAGCAATAAGGCATTGAGGAAAGAGTAGGTATAGGAGGCAAAGACTTAATAGTCTGTATTCCTTTCTGAGTTCACTCTCAGACTAGTTCTTTTTCATATTTAGATGCTCTTGCTGCTTTTAAGATTTTTTTTTTTTTTTGGTCTTTGGAATCCTGCAGTTTTATCACGATATCCTTAATTATGTTTTTATTTTTATTTATACTACTTGGTAACCATTTTGCCTATTTGTGAAATCATGTCTTTAACAAGTTTCAGAAAATTTCTAGTTGTACTCTATTTAAACATTTAATTTTTTTCTGTTCTCTCTATTCTTTCCTCCTGAGAGTTTGATAGTATACATGAGGTTGTTCTCATGTTATCCCCCATATTCTTAACCTCTAGCTTCCATATTATTTCATATTATTTTCTGTACTATAATATGCCATTTTTTCATATCATTTTTCAGTTCTCTGATTTTTGTTGAATGTTGTCATTTTAAAGACCAGTTCTAGTTTCACAGCAAATCTGCAACAATGATACAGAAATTTCTCATTACTCTCTGCCCTGACACATGCATATCTTCCTCCATTATCAATATTCCTCACCAGAAAAGTACATTTATTGCAACTGATAAATTGACATCGGCCGTCCCTATCAACCAAAAATTATAGTTTGCATTGAGATTAACTTTTGGTTTTGTACATTTTATGGATTTGAATAAATGTATAATGACATGAAACCCCACCACTATAGTGTACCCAGTAGTTTCACTGCCCTAAAAATCTTCTGTGCTCTGCCTGTTTGTTCCTCTTTTTCCTCTAACCCTGAGCAGCCACTGATATTTTACTGGAGTTTGGCCCTTTCCAGAATGTTACATATGTAGATAATATTCCATTGCCTGGGTGTATCATAGTTCATTAATCAATTCACCTACCACAGGACATATTGGTTACTTACAAGTTTTGGCATTGCTAATATGGACATGTGGGCATGTGGGCACAAAGGCAATTTTGCCTTTCACGGTTAGCTGAAATGCTTCCTTTTTTTTTTTTCCTTTCGATAAGTTTTCTCTCTTATTTAGATCTGAGAACTGTGATAAAAATAGTTTTATGTAAGTTGGTATGTAGTAATCTAGTAATTCAAATTGTCTTAACATAAAGCTGTAAGCAAAAGTCTCTCATTCAGTCATTAGCAGTCATACAAAACTTCTATCAAGAGAAAAGCTACCTAGCAAGAGTTTTTACAAACATACTTCCTACGCCATTGAATTTGCTGCATTGCAACAAATTGGAGGATGTTTTGTATATACTTTCTAAATGAGAGGAGGTTATAGTTTCAAAGGTAATATCACTTAGCATTTTAGTTTAGGTATTGGATGTTTTAACATGATTCAGGAGCTTCCTTCTATTTTACCTCTTTTTTCTTTGAACATAGCTTGTCATTAAATAGAGGGATTCAAAAAATTAGTCTTAAGTGTTTCATGAAAAATTCAACCAGATGATACTTAACCAAAGTGAAATCACACCTTTGTTCTTTAAGGCCATACCAAACTCCCAAGCTTCTGGCTTTTCTGAGTACATTTATTCTCAAAAGTAGGTATTTCGCATATTTATTTAAAGGGAGAAAAACTTCCTCCCAGCAGCTTGGAAATTGCTTCAAACTGCCAAGTATATAATAAGTCCTCTCAGAATGAAATAATGACCTAGAGAAGTAGAGTCTATCAGCTATTCATACTGCCTGATTTGACCTCTGTCATCAATCGACATATGAGTAAGCATTTTTATCTTTGATACTTTTGGTTAATGTTTTTCAGAGGAAACATGGCTTTGGAGTTTTTGATAGTATAAATTGTAGAAGCCATTAACAAATTCTGCTGCAGTGGGCCAAATTGCCTCTAAACAACAGTCTAGCCTTTATTGTGTCTTCTGACATTTTGCTTTTGTTTCCATCACATATTGTTATTTAGTGACAGTATTATCTCAACAGAGGCACTTGTGGTTGAGATTTCCAACAAAAATTCTATACCTGAAAATATGAAAACTATGCAATATATATGTTCTTAAAGTTACTAAAAATCCTAAGCCCCATCATTCTCCTCTATTTTGCAATTTACCTGTGGCTTACCATTAGTATACTTCCTAAAACATTTCTTATTTTTTATTAAAGATTTTATTTTATTATTATTTATGATAGACATAAAGAGAGAGAGAGAGAGAGAGAGAGGCAGAGACACAGGCAGAGGGAGAAGCAGGCTCCATGCAGGGAGCCTGATGCAGGACTCGATCCCAGGACTCCAGGATCACACCTTAGGCCCAAAGCAGACACTAAACCACTGAGCCACCCAGTGATTCCCCAAATTATACACTCTTTTAAAAAAAAGACTGTTTGGTTTTGGAAACAGGGAAAAGACTTTAAGGACTGTAGTCTAGGGATGTCTGAACTTAGTTTTTTTAAAGTAATTGAATAATAAAAGGATTTTTGGTATTTTATTTTTTAAATTTGAAACATACCAATATACACAAAAATAAATTTTATGGAAATATTATGGCAGAGTGAAAATTACTGCATTTGAAAATTACAAGAGTTTGTCTTAACTTTGAACTCTGTCACTGACTGGTTTTGTGTCTTAGGCAAAGTGCTTAAATTTTCTGAAATTTAATATTCATTTGTGCAAAGTGGTGACCTCATGGGAGATTTGTTGGGAAAATTAAGTAAAGCAATACAGTGGAAAGCTTTTTGGTGCACTTTACACACAGATTTCAATCAACAAATAATCTAAATAATTCCTTGGAATTCAGATCGTCACTAAACAAACAATTCAGCAAATAAAATATCTTTTAAGTATTATTGAATATTGAAGACTTAGAATATTAAAGAAGAAAGATCCTGTGATGTAGTTTGTATCATAACAATATCTCAAATAGTCCATTTCTCTTGGTGAATAAAGCAAAGAATTAATAAATTATATGATCAACATTTATAATATAAATTTCATTTATTTTATTTCATATAGTTGTTTTAAACTGTTAATTAGGAGAATCTCATTTATTGAAAATCATTGTAAGCAACTTATATTTCATACATTTTGTGTAACATTGTTCTCTAAAGTTCTGTTGAATCTGTGGAAGATAATATTTTTTTACATAGAAAATTTTCCCATATAATACCTCATTTCTACATTAATTATGGATTTGAACCATCTGGAAATTTCAGAAGTTAAAAAATGTTTGATTTGGAATGCTAGTATTTATAAAATATGCACAATTTTCTAAATGAATTCATTTTTCATTTGCTCAGTTAGTTACTCATTTACTGTTCTCTATTAAGTGATTAATCTGTGCTACCCATTTTTCTGAGCTCTGGGGAAACAATGGTGAAGACAGGAACCCAACCTTCAAAGACAGTGCATTTCATTGATTTAGTCTAGAAACTTTGCTGAACACTATTCACTATAAAGACAGTTTAAATTATTAATGTTCTTTGCAAGAATGTAGTGTAATCTAGGACCTGGATGAGAACTACTATACCTAAGAATCGGATAGATGAATTAGAATCTTGGTTCTGCTCTTGAAGTCCATGTGATCTTGGGTGAGGAATTTCATACCTCAAGATCATTATTTTGATAATATGACATATACATACATACACATATACATAATGATGTCTACTTTATGAAGGTAATAGAAGTATTAATCATCCTGCTATGATTTCTAAAGACTTATCATTCAATTTCCACATATATTTTCCCCCTGGGTATAATACTAGTGATGGGAAACAACCTCCTGAACAGCACTCAGACTCAGCAGCCATCCTCAATTTCTCTTAACTGGTCTTTAAGAGTCTGTATATTATTGGTATTTTTTTTCAACAAGGTCATCAAATTCCATATGCTTAAATAGGCTATAGAACATGTTTTTTTTTTTTTATTGGGATTTTAATTTATGAGACTCATTTACCCATGCATCATTGCAAAAAACAAGTTTGAAAAGGTAACATCAAATGTAATGATGCATTTTAATGTTGGGTGTTTACACCTGTTTTCTTAGACTTTATTCTGTGACTCAAATAGGAAGATGACCTCAAACACTGCATAAAGAGAGGTCTAGAAATGCAATTTGCTATGTCCATTATTTCTGCCAGCTTTAGTAGTAAGTACTGATGAGTCACACATTTAAGATACACAGCCTAGGAGGCATATGAGTATCCAATTAGTCCTACTTCTTCTTAGAACTAACAATACTCTTTTATTTGTAGTTTTAATAGCTTAATTTTGCTGATGTTATAATTTGGAATGAACTTAGTCAAAATAGCCTCTGACATCCAAAGATAGCAGGTTTTGCTTCCACTGAGTTTATTTTTTAAGTCTCTTATTATCTCAAGTTACAGCATGGCAACTAGACAACTTTATTTGCATTTAGTAAACTTTCAGAACATGTGCAGTTTTGATAACTCATAATTTACTGGAATGAGGGCATAAAGAATTAGATGGTTGCTGAGGTGTTTGTAGTTTCCTAAAAGGAAACTGGTTTTGCCATCGTTTTTTCATCTACTTTTAACTCATCAATAAGCATGTTTGTCTCAGAAAAAACATCTTTGACAGTAACCATGAAAATAGGTGGTACTCTAGGAGGACTCAGAACTCATACTCAATAGCATTTAATGTTTATCCACTTGCCCTTTATATAAATATCAGGATTCCATTTTTCTGACAAAGGTATATTTCCTAAGATAATTCCAGTTATCATTACTCCAATATTCTATTTAAAATACACTATAGAAAAAATAGCATAATTTGTTGGGAAAATTAGAGTATAGATTTTTTAAAATGCTAGGGTATAATCACCTGAGGGACTTGTGTCCCCTTGGCCTCTCTCAATCTCAGATTTTTCTCTGGAACTGAACAAATATGGAATTGCTATCCACAATGGAAAAATCCCCTAGTGGAGTTAGACTTTATATACTGGACATGACCTTATAGATGCTATAATTATTTGTGTCTGGAGAAACAGTTTAACAACCAATATTATAAGTCAAGAAAGACAATCAGGCAAGAGAAGTTGAGTTTCTTGAACATGTATGTGATGATAATAATTGGTGGTAATTTATGCAAGAATTAGTGTCAACCAAGACCCAAAATTATAACTCTATACTATACTATGCATATGTAACAGGTGTGCACAATCATTAGTACATGTGGTTTTAAGTATGAGGTCAAATGGGCAATAGCAGGAGGGAAGTCTGCAGGGCTCTAGCCACTGGGCTGTATTTTAAGGGTAAGAATTCTAAGAGGGATCCAGTAAGAGACCAGTGTAATGAGGGAATCCACCAAAGTAGTCTAGTGATGAAGAATCCAAGTTACTGAAATAAAAGAGAAAGTGATGCATTATTCTCATGGGTAAACCAGAATTCTAATTACTAGAATTAGCCCAAAGCCAGAGCTGGATTTCCCATATGCAGGGAGGTGTCTATGATACCATTTGTGGAGATAAAAGGAATTTGGGAGTTTAGAAACCATGCAGGACATGATAGTATATCCTGGCTGAGTTTAGTTATCTTTTTCAGCTATCTTTTTATTTCAGCTTTCCTTCCTTTCTCTTTCCCAATATTTTTTTTATCTTGTCAAAGGAAGAATCAAAATTGGTGAATCCAAGATCCCTGCTGACTCTATAAAATATTTCTAAGACATACCAATTTTTATGTTTATGATATAGAAATTAAAGGTTGATTCAAATATTAATCATACCAGTGCCATTTTTCTGTTTGCTTTGAAATAAATGTGATTTTTTAAAATATTGTTTTAAAATACTTAAATTTTCTGTTTTACTTCTTATTTCTCAAGGATTCTCCTGTGAGTCACTCACTCTCAACTAATTCAACTAATAACAGAGGTTAATTTTAAAGAACCACTTACCATGTGTGACTCATTGTGTTTAGGAATGCATGTGTTTCATGTGTTAGCTCATGTAATGATTTCAACAAAAATTATATATTTTTTGGAAAGGTAGATCCTAATAGTATCAGATGATGAAACTGAACATTAATAAAGGTAAGTAAAACCCTCAGGATGCACAGCCAGGTCGTTTGATTCCAAAGGCTCATTACTTAAAATGCTATGTCTCACTGACCCCTCTATGTAAAGGCCCTCTCTCTCTAACTTAAAACAAAAGTAAGTTATTGGTTAACTGAAACAGTCAAGGAACCTTATGAATAATGATTTATTTAATTCCTTTAGCTGTCTCTTCTAAATGGTTATCAACTGTACTATGAAGTAATTTAGTTTTATCTAAAATGTCACTACCTCTCAATATATATATTGTTTTCATACAATAATTTAGTTTTGGCATTATTTTGCATTGGGTTACCATCTATATATGCTTGTAGGCAATGAAATATTGCCTTGTACATATCTGTCTAAACTAAATGACCCTATTCCTTAGGTCTCTACAAATAAGTGTCTAGTATTTCTTTTCCTTCTCCTTCTTTTTTAAAAATATTTTTTCTTGAATTCTTATTTTTCCAGGCCTACATTAAAAGCAGAACCCTAAATGAAGATGGGTGTTTCATTAAGGCTCAATTCAATGGAGATATGAATTAACAGTATATCTTTAAAACTAAGCAATTTTAATAATAAATTTAATGCACGCTAACTTTAGAAATTCTAGTAGTGTCCTCAAAAATTTTTAAAAAGAAAAAAATAGTTAAACACCTACCCTTCCAGAACTCAGAAAAAATGAGCATTTTTATTTGTGTATTATGAAAGGTTAAAATATATATTTTGGCATATTAATTTTCAGTCCTTTTTCTATGTTGCTCTACTTAAGGCCATCCTGTGTATAAATCTGTATTTTGCTTTTGATATTAAACATTCTGGCCTAAATATTTTCCTTTATCACAATTGCATTGGTAACATCAATTTAATTATTGCATAACAGTTCATATGTGGATATACCAATTTACTTGTTCTTAAAAAATGTAAGTAATTTTTAATTTTTCCACATGGAGAATAATGACAAAGATTTACATTTTAATCTTTTATACAAAACCTTTAAAAATTTTTTTCCTATATCTAATAAGATAATTTTTTTTAGGATAAATTCCTATAGCAAAAATCCCTGGGTCAAAGGAAATGAAAATTTTCGAGTCCTGATGTCTTTTTTCACATTGCTTTGCACAATGGTTGTTCTAATCTACTCAATACCAATTTGCCTTCAGAATTTTTTTTTTTTAAGATTTACTTATTTGAGAGAGAGAGAAAGAAAGATGCACATGGAGGGTGGGGAGGGGCAGAGGAATGAGAGAGAATTTCAAGCAGACCCTACTGAGCAGGGAGCCTGACACAGGGCTTGATCCCAGGACCCTGAGATCATTACATGAGCTGAACCAAGAGTCCAGTACTCAACCAACCATGCCAGCCAAGTGACTCACCTTCAGAATTTTTTTTAAAGATTTTATTTATTAGAGAGCACAAGTGGTAGAGAGGGAGAAGCAGGCTACCCATTGAGCAGGGTGCCAATGAGGGGCTCCTTCCAGGACCCTGGGATCATGACCTGAGGGGAAAGCAGCCATTTACCTTTCTGAGCCACTGAGCGGCCCCCAGAATCTTGAAGTAACAGTAGCATCTTGGCTCTCTGGTCTTTGCCTCATCATTCTTACACTATTTTCTGTTTAAGTTTTCATTCCCATCTTTGTTCTGAACATATTTTTGTGTTTTCTCCCTAATATCTATGAGGCTTTAAATCACTAAATTTGCTTCTTTTTCTTTATTATCACTGAATGCATAGATTGATATTTCTTTAACTACTATAAATTTTTTCAGTAATTTGTAGTAGGAGACCATTCCAAAAAGATGTCAATAAACCCGCACATTTTTAAAAGCTATTTTATTGAGGCATATTGTATATATAATAAAATTCACCATTCCAAGTATACAATCCAATGATGTTTTAGTGTATTTCCTGAATAGTGCAACTGTCCCCCTGAATCAGTCTTCGGGTTTGTTCATGACTACAGTAAAATTCTTCATACTTATTGACTGTACACCCAGCCAATCACTTATCTTTTTTTCTTTTTTCAGTCTCTTTAAATTTGTCTTTCAGGACATTTGATATTGGAATCATTGTACATGGTCCTTTGTGACTGACTTCTTTTCATTGAACATAATTTTTTTTTTATTTAATTTAATTAATTAATTTACTTTTTGAGAGAAAAAGAGTCAGAGAGGCAGAGGGAGAGGAGAGAGACAATCCTAAGCAAGCTTCCCGCTCAGTTCAGTGCAGAGCCAGGCATGGGACTTGATCTTATGACCGTGAGATCATGACTGAGCCAAAAGAAGAGTCAGCTACTTAACCAACTTAGCCACCCAGACGCCACATTTAGCATAATTTTTTTGAGGTTTTTATCCGAGTTGTAGCATCTCTCAGAACTTCATTCTTATTTATGGACAAATAGTATTTCATTGTGTGGATGTACCACATTTTATTAACCATTTATCAGTTGATGAACATTTGGGATTGTATCTGCATTGGGGCTATTATAAATAATGCTATTATCAACATCTGTTTACAAGTTTTTTGTTTTTGTTTTTGTTTTTTTTTTACAAGTTTTTGCATGGACATATGCTTCACTTGTCTTGGATATGTATATATATATATTCTAGGAATGGAATAAATGGATCATATGGTAACACCTATGTACAACTGCTTGAGTAGACTGTTTTACAAAGTATTTTATATTCCCACAAACAATATGTAAGGGTTCCTTATTTCTTCACACACTTATCAATATTTGTTATTCCATGGCTTATTTATTATGGCCATTATAGTGGATATGAAAGGGCATCACCTTGGGATTTTAATTTGCATTTTCATTGTGACTTATGATGTTGATCTTTTCATGTGCTAATGTATCAAGTTTTTGAGTCTTTCTTGAAGCTGAGTAGTATAACAATTAAAACTTGAAGTTCAGATTTAGTCTGGCATGCTTCAAAGCCCAGTGGTTTATCAATCACTTGTAGGTGAACACTCTGAACATCCTGAGCTACAGATTTCTTTCCCATAAAAGAAGAAAAGCAATACCTGGCTTACAGTTATTTGGAGGATTAATTTATGTAATATATATATAATGGCTAGCTGATTGGACAAACTCAATAAATGATAGTTGTCATTTTCATTAATAATAATGAATTCAGTATTTATCCTTTTAAAGATGTTGAAAGCAGCAATTCTCAAACTTTTTAGTCTTGGGGCTCTTTTGTTCTTAAGAATTATTGAAGACTCCAAAGAACTTTTGTTATATGCATTAGATTTATGGATTTATTGTATTAGAAATTAAAACTGAGAAACTTTAAAAATATTTATCTTTGAAATAACTAATTAAACTCATTATAAGTTCAATAAATAACATTTCACAGAAGATAAATGTATTTTCAGGATAAGTAATACAGTGAAAAGAAAGGCATTGCTTTACATTTTGTGAATCTATTTAATGCTGTGCTTAATAGAAGACAGCTGGATATCTACTTCTGCATTGAATCTGTTATGTTACCACTTCATGTAGCCTCTGGAAAAAATCCAAGGAAACTCATGAAAAGAATAAGATTAAAAAGCAAAGAAAGCCTAGTATTATGATGAAAATAGTTTGACTTTGCAGATGCCTTGATGGATTCTCAGGGACCACATCTGTCCCTGAAGCTTTGGACTTTGAGAAGCATTGCTGTAAGGGATATAATGGGGTTTCTCAACTCAATTGACTAGATCCTGTTTATACTCAGTACTATGTGCCACGTGAATGATTTGGAACTTACTTTTGAAGAAAATCTATTATTGGAAAGGAAATGTGAAATTTTTGCAAGCAGGGAATTGTATGAGTAGACAATATCCCAAAAAATATTGTGTGAAGGAAGACTATTTTGGGCAACTGACACATGACTGTGGGATGTTGATGAAGATTGTCTTAAGCTGTATGACAATTCCTGGAAGATAGAAACTGTTCCATAGATTTTTAACTTCTTGCAGTTCTTTTTACATAAGTAAGATTTCCAAGACTATTTTCAAATGGCTAGATAAAGGGTGGCTAAATTTTGGAGAGTCAAAAATTGGATAAGAAGAAAGAAGATATGTATTTCTTCTTCTTCTTCTTCTTCTTCTTCTTCTTCTTCTTCTTCTTCTTCTTCTTTTTGCAAGCAATCAATGAAGTGGTTGTTCTACATTTTATTTTTGTGTGTGTGTGCTTGGAATCATGCTCCATTTAACCAGCCATGCAATATCTATTTGATGATAACTGCTAAATTCCAAAATATTGTATGAGAATTTATGATGAAAACTGGCATGAGAAATAGCTTGTATATCATGAGTCCAAGTAATCCAGCAATTTAATGTACAGTCAAATTATTTGGGTTTAATGACATAGGATGTTATATAATGTGAATAAAATTTCTTAAAAATTAAGTTTTAAATTTGAAAACACTAGAAAATTTCCCAAGGCTATTTGATATAACTCTCTTCCTTTCAGAAAAAAATTAAAATTTTCTCATCCAGTTGAGTATGTGGCATATTCACCCCTTCATTCATTTTCTCAATCATTCTTTCATTTACAGACTGACATATGATAGTGCTCTTCTAGGTTTTTTATTTAATTTCCTGAAATATGAGTAATCTTTAGTTTCTCCACAGAGATAGGTAAAGACTAGTGGCATACACAGAGCACTATCCCATATTCTTTCTTTTTTTTTAAAGGTTTAGTTATTATTATTATTATTTTTTTAATTATTTATTTTAGAGAGAGAGATAGAGAGCGAGCATGTGCAAGAGAGCACTAGTGGGGGAGGGGAGGGGCAGAGGGAGAGGGAGAGAAGTAGACTCCCTGCTGGGCATGGAGCCCAACAGGGGGCTCAATGCAGGGCTCCATTTCATCATCCCAAGATCATGACCTGAGCCAAAATCAAGAGTTGGCCAATCAACCGATCAAGCCACCTACGTGCCCCATCCCCCCATCCCATATTATATTCTATTAGATACTTAACAAAATGGACCATGACCTTCCAGAAAAGGAATCCTGTGATCATTAAAAAAGACTTCTCTATAAAGAATGAACCTGAACTGCAATGATTATAAAGGAAAAATGAGGTGTTTTGTTTTTGTTTTTTATGTTTTTGTTTTTTTGTTTTTTGTTTTTGTTTTTGGTTTTTGTTTGTTTGTTTGTTTTTTAGTGAATAGAAAGTTTGGATTGACATGGATTCAGAATGCTTGAAAATTGTAGGAAAATACCATGATACTACAACTATGTACCCTTCACCATGCTCAGGTCTCTTCCCCCAGCTGTCACTTAACACCACTTTACCTAGGGAAAATTAAAGACAGTGGATCCTTATTAGTTTTATAATTTGGGAAAATTATCTAAGCCTTTGCTTGTCATTTATAAGCTGAGAGTAATAAAGCTTATCTTACAACTTTCTTATAAGGAGTAAATATAATGTGTGGAAAGCAGCACACTACCTAACTCCTAGTAGGCCCACAAATAAATAATCGATATCATTATTGATCCTCATCGCCCAGATAGCTATTTTCTGACAGAGATTTCACTTGAAATGTTATTGATATGGTGCAATACCAATATTGGAGAACGGCTGCCTGAAAAGGAGGTCTTAAATTCCTATCATTTAAATTCTCTTACTGGAAATAATCTTATTTTCCATATTTTCAAATCTTCTTTCCCGAGCAAATAACTATGGCAGCTTTTCATAAAATGATTGATCGTAACAAACAAAAGGATAACAGATCAAAATTATGAAACATTGATATGCTCAGACTTGCTTCCAGACAGAAAATCTTATAGTGCAAGATAGCAAAATAAAATGAAAGAAAATTATTGCATTTATAAAAAGTTTTGAGTTAACTTAGGTTTAAAAGCTAATCTTAAATCTCTTTGTTTTCTTTCTAAACATCAATATGTACAAAGGAAATTAAAAAAATAATGTAGAGTTCTAAGAGATACACTTGAGAATTTTTAAGATTAAGATTAGTTTTTAAAATTCAAGTCTTGCATAAGATTAGAGTGGACAAAAAAAAAAAAAGATTAGAGTGGACATGTTTTTTTTAAATTTCATTTATTTATTCATGAGAGACACAGAATGAGAGAGGCAGAGACACAGACAGAGGGAGAAGCAGGCTCCATGCAGGGAGCCGGATGCGGGACTCGATTCCAGGTCTCCAGGATCACACCCTGGGCTGAAGGCGGCACCAAACTGCTGGGCCACCCAGGCTGCCCTAGAGTGGACATTTTTAAGGGAAAATGGGTAAAATAATATTCTACAATGCAAAATCTAAACTAGAATGGTGAAGAAGTAATATGCCACATGTGTAGAGAAATTTCAGGATTTTTTTTTTCTCCCTGAAAACCTGTTAGGTTCTTAACACTTTATTGTATCTATTTTAGTATGGGTATTAGATAAACAACTGCAATCTCAGGGTCCTTTTGTGCCAATTTTTTTTTGACAAATAATGAAAATAGAAAGTAAATGTTCCTCTCAAGTTAAGGGTTTGCAATAAATGTCTATTTTCCTACTGTGAAGAGCATCAACTCCATATGTAATATAATTATTCACTGTATATATAGAAAATTGATGGCAGGAGAATTCCTATTTGTCACATTCATAGTTGCCAGCTTTTAAGCTTTTACTTTTTTATCATTACTTTGCAATCAATTTTAGTTTTGTGGCTTTGAAATATATGCTAGGTCACATTTAGTTAGTTGGATTTTGACATTGTTTTCCAAGAGTCAAGAGGTGGCTGAAGTTCCTGGGGGCCTAAAAATAGCTCTGAAACAGAAGTGTACACCCTAGGGGCACGATTATCACCGTGAGCATGCAACTGTATTTTCAACACAATTAGCTGCCTAACTATGTGACTAAACTTTTTTATGTATTTGCATGTATAAGTAATTATGATGGAATTAAAATCTAAAGAGCTCTATGCGTATTGTTTTCTCCTATAAATCAAAGTAAAAACATACATTGAAATCTATTTTATAAACTTATTCGTTGAATGAATCAACATTTAAAGATTTTTTTTTCATTTTTTAATAAAGAGAAAAGATAAGAGGCACTATGAATAAATTTGAAAACATTTGTTCCAAGGGGCTAGCATCCCTCCCACATAGAAATTTAGAGAACTTATATAAACATGAATTTATAATTCTGTATTAATTTAAGATATATATCAATTGACTGTTATAATCTTTATTTATAGTGATAATTTATAGTTTCTCTCCTTCAGTGTACTGTGTTCCTATACTGAAGCAGCATTTGAGTTACTTACATTAACTCTATAACTTGTATGACTCATTCTTTGTATCTCTGTATTTTCCGTGAATCTAACTCTGAAAAGAACACTTAATACATTACTTAGTACATTCTTTAGATATGAATTTGCCCTTTACGCCAATCCATAGATGGATGCCAAGCTGTAAGGCATTTATAAGTACCACCTGTGCCAAATGTCAAGCTAGCACATTTGCCTTATGAGAAACTTCTGTTGGTTATCCAGATGAAGAATGTGTATAAGGAATGCTGGGCACAATGTAAGAATATAGAGAAGGTAGATCAAGTATCAATTTCTTTCATTTTACTCATTTCTGCTATTAGAAACATTCTCCTCTAAATGTCAGAGGATCTTTTAAATCATTATATATTGCCGTGGTAAAGCATTGTGAATTGCAATGTAGTCATTCACATCCCAGTATTACTTTTTAAATTATAAATGCCACTCCATATTTGGGTGATTTGGATTGGGGTTGTTCATTTTACGAAATTCTGAGTTAGTTTTCCAAAGTTTGAATCAATTACTTTAAACAATGCAGGCATTTAAAATTGAGTCATTGGTGTTTTCAGCCATTTTTTAAAGGGTGGCTCATTTCATGCATAGTTGAGTGTGATTTTGGCTGTTAAATCCCACTGCTCCACTGAAACAAGCACTTTAATTCAGCAATTGGAAAATCTTCAATAATAGGCACTGTCCTGCCCTCCTTTTGCTCTCAACACTTCAACTATTCAGTTTTCTCATTAAAAAATAATAATAATATAAGTATCTCAAACAGATGGCCTTCAGTCCTAGGTTCAATGACCTCTAGTAGCAGGACTCCATTTGGACCCCCTTTGGTAGTTCTTGGGGCTAAACATCTCACAGTCCAGAAGTCTTTCCTTATGACTTAATCTGAACTGCCTTAGTGAATTGGATTTCCTTGCAGGGTAGATGCTGAGCCGGTAAGAATCTTTCTCAGAACAATTCTTTATTGTCTTCATTAAAGGCAGCTCATAAAAACAAAACAACAACAAAAAAAACCATTATTTTTCCTGAAAATCATTAGCAACTCACCTTTATTCATTTGTATTTTTTAAAATGACAAAATCATTTCTGTCATTCAGGTTTTGCAAATGGAAGATGCTCAGTGCATTTTTAATGTTTCTTTGATCCATAAAATACAGAAAGCAAACTATTAATACTAAAAACAAACACACACAAAAACAAACAAAACCAGCCAGGATACATGTAGCGGAGGGACTTATGGTCATTCCTGATGATTGTTAAGTGTAATTCTACTCTTGACTTTTTATGCCTACTTCTATGTTTTTTTTTTTGGTTTGTTTGGTTTTTGTCCCCCAAAAACTCAAAGGGACTTCTCTGGAGATTTCTGGAACTGTTTCTCTGTATAGCTTCCTCCCTTTTGATACCATCTCCTGCAAATCCAACTACCACACTTCTTCCAGATTTCACCTCCTTCAATAGCTGAATAAGACTTCTATGTCTGGGTTTCCCCTCCCTGTGACTAGCTCCAGAAAGTGCCTACAATGTTTGGTTTGCAGATTTAGAATAGCTCTGTATTTCTTAGAAAATATTTTCTAAAATATAATTATTCCTGTGCCTCCAGTATGTAATTAGGTCAGACAGGGCTTTTGCTGAATTCTACCTTAGTTCTTTTTAAATATTCAAATTTGGTTTAAGAATTGTGATATACTAACTGGAGCAAACTGATGACCAACAGCATGCATCAGGTTAAATGATGGCTTCTCCTATCATTTTGTTCATACAGTAGACATGCAGGTAAAAAGAAAATTGAAAAGATCTCCTATGGAATTCTTGATGATTAAATACAAGTGACTTGAACGTAGAGAATAGATAGTAAATGTGGCAATTTAATTTACTGAGACGTTAGTTTATATTTTGTGCTTGTTGCTGTTGGAATTATTTTTTTTTACCTCCTCTGTCATTAAAAATACATTTCAAAAAATTAAAAGGCAATTAATCATGTGGTATCTTACCTCAGAGGCTTCTGTGCTGCAGATTTGAATCAGAAGTGACCAGGTACCTGTAAGCCAATTAACTTCTGACTTGTTTGTTCATGTCTAGGCTCAGTTATGGGGATTATGATGGGTTGTTCTGGAAGGACAATGTGAGTGTTTGGATTTTAAGAGATACAAGTGATCCGATAGAAGAGAGGCTTTTGAGAGTTCATGCCAGATTGGTCCTGAGGCTGGGAGAGACTTGAGTTTTGCAAAACAGCTTCCTTTTCTCTCACGCTACCCTTGGGAGTGGTGCTGCTAGAGCAATGAACCATTCTGTACAAGCTACTCAGACAACCTCAGCATCACCATCAGCTTGACTAAATTTATGACAAGTTTTTTCCTGTCCTCGACCTCCCTTTTTTTGAACATTTACTTTAGAAAACTTGCCATTGTAAATTGTTTCTTTGTCCTTTGAGATGTAAATTTTCTCCCAGCCTCCAGCCAGTTTTGCAACCTAGGAATGCCTTTTTCAAAGACCTAGGAACCATCCCTTTGAAATGTAGTCTTCAAAAAAAGCTAGCACCCTTACCTTCTTCTGAGAGAAGGTAGGGGCCTCTTTAATTGGCACTAATTAGCAAACACAGATTGCTTCATCATGCTGACTAATATCCTCTGGTGCTTCTCCACCCTCTCAGCCCAGCACTTCAAAACTTTCCTACCTTTTGTTTCAGTGAAGAAGTTGTGTTCAGTTCTATACTGAACCTCTGTCCTTTACTGGAGTAGCTCAAATAAAATCTGTCTGGCCATTTTTGACAAGTGTCCAGTCTAATTTTTCCTTAATGCAGGTCTTTGTGTTTTGGCAAAAATCTGTTTTCCTCAGGTTGAGGCTAAAGTGGAGGTGGCAATATACTGTTAACAACATCCAAAGACCAGAGGGTTCTCTCCAATGTCTTTTCTGGAGGGTTCAGAACAGAGGTCCCCCTTCCATGATCTTGCATAACTCCAAGATGTTCTTTTTCCAGGATCTGTCCTTTCCCCAAGAATTTTTCTTTGCAAGGTCTTGTGGTGTTTCTTCTCTTAATTTAAAGATTAGTACTCAGCAAAAAAATCTATAGTTCTCTGATATAATGTTTCAGAAATTCCAGCTACCTCACTTCCTCAAACTGAACTTTGATCCTGGGCTATCATTTCAAGGATATTTGTTTAGTGACCAGACTAGACTAGAAGGATGTTCTATCTCTCCTTAGCAAAAGTCAGATCTTTTTCACAGTCTAGTATAATAAAGATAAAATATATTATCTTTATATTCAGAGTTACTCAGAATTTTTAAACAGTTGAATAACTAGGGATTTGTGAGCCTTCTTTCTGGTGCAATTCAATCAGTAGTATCCACTTCATCATGGACATTTTGTTTGCTTCTCTCTATTTCAAATGTAAGTCCTGGAGAGGGATAATCCAAGGATCAGGTGTCTAGTCTCAAATTATTCAATTTTGTACAAGAGCTCAAAGTCATATATCACAGCTTGGGCACTGGGGAACTCTTATAGCTATGCACATTTCCATTGGTTCAGCATAATCAAAGGGTATTATTTGGGGCTTTTTGGTAGCTATGGGCAAATGTTAAAATATAAAATTTTAAAAGTTTATTGTGCATATAAAGTACTTTGGTAAACTAAAAATACTTTGAGAATGTAAAAAATGTGTTATATTTTTGATCATGGAAAAATAGTATTTTGAAATTTAAATTATGACATTTAAGTAGTTCTTATAAAAGAATATTCACTACAAGTTGTAAAAAAACACTATATGCAAGTAACTTTGTAGTACATGAAAACATTAAGACTAAATGATAGAATTATTGATAATAAATTGTATGACTCTAGCACAGACTGAATTTTATATCCGTTTTCACTTTCTGATTTTACCAGTATTTTACTTTGTACTGTAAAAAGTTACTTTTTAGGATTATTAGCAAATCCAGTCCTCTTCCACCACCAACCTTTAGACAGCAGCAGTCTACTAAGACATACATCTATCTCTAATTATTATATTTTCTAGTTATTTAGTAGAATGGACAAAATCTTGACCCCAAAGAAGCATGTTTTTTCCCAAATTATCTTCTGCAGAAAAGTCTTCCAACATGTGATTACTTTTTTTTTTTTCAAAATCTTAATCTTATTTTTTTCTTATATCTTCAAAAAAGATGGTTGAAAATAATTAAAAGTCACTGATTCAGTTTGGAGTTTGGCCATCACGTGAAAGAAGTCCAAGGTACACTATTTGCATTTTTGTATATGTGAGCAGGACCCCTGCGGTTGTGAAGGCAAGAGTCTAGCCAGCTGTTTGTGATGGTCTTGGTCTGGAAGGCAAAACCATTAAACTTGGAGATGGAGGTATTTACATTCTTGATGCCATAACGATAACATACATATGATCTTAAGAGGCCAAAAGTCTGGAAGATGGTTATAGTAGCTCACTTCTTCCACAAGAGTTTTTTTTTTTTTTCTAGTCACTTTAAACATACCAGTATATATGAGAAGCTTCATTTTATATTATTGTCCCTTCTTCCTGTTTGTTCCTCCTTTGTCCACATTAATGATATTTTCCCATTTCTATGGTGTTAGAAGTATCTGTTAAATCATAAGTTCAAAAGTATTTTTACAGGTATAAGACATGAAATATTATATATAAAGGAAAAATGTATTTTCTTTTAATGTCAGGAACAGAAAGTTTCAGGTTAATGGAAGGAAGAGGGGATCAAGACCTACACTGAAGTCTTAGTGATATGCAGAAAACCAACCTGTGACTATCTCCTCTGCCATGGGCAACTAATGACCACTGTCTATGCAGATAGCCCAAGGGACAAGGAACTGACAAAGACAAGGATTTATAAGATTCATATTCAATTTACATTGGTTGAATGCCTATTTTGTTATAGGTGGTATCTCGTCACTTTAACATATGTTAGTTCAACATTATTTAAAGGCAAGAAATATATCATGTGCCAACAGGTGAGAAGCAGGAAGAATTAGAATCAAGCAGTCAAGAAAAAGTAGTGCATAATGGTACAGTGTAAAGCAAGGTCAAAGATCACATCTAGAGAGAGAATTGGAAGAATTAAAGTGACAGCCCAAAGCCAAGACAGCTGTGACTAACCAGTAAAAAAAGATCTTCATAATGACAATGATGATAAGGATGATCATAATTATGATAGCTAATATGTATGCATTGAGGTGCTAGACAAGGCATTGTGCTAGGCAAGGCAACATATTCAATGTTGCATCAAAGCTCACAACAATCCCACAATGTAGGTAAAATGTAGGTTTGATGATTGGTCAGAATGCCAGCTTTATTACTGGTAGCTGGGTTGGAAAATGCAATGAATGCTATGAATCAACTTGACTCCTAATGGTCTTCTTAATAGGTTTCTCTCAGACTAAAATTCACCCACCCAGCTGCAGTCACAGACTGAACATCTATCTACTCCCACCAAAGAGAGAAGAAAAATTAGGTAATGTGTGTGTTTGTCATTTTTTTAGTCTTACAAATAGATACTTTCTTTCATGAGGAGTAGGAGTAAGGAATGGAAGAAAATTGTATCAGTTAGAAATTGCATTTGGGTGCTAGTAACTAGCATTCCCCAAAAGTGACTTAAGCAATGTAGTGGTTTATTTTTCTTTCATGACAAAAAAAATTGGAGGCAAATGGTTGTTGGCATTAGAATATCAATATAAGAATACAGTGATACTTTTGTACTTTGGCATTTTTCCAGAGAAGACATACAGATAATCAATAAACATATGAAATGTACTCAACATCACTAGTTGTCAAGGGAGTGCAAATTAAAATCACTTTTCACCTGTCAAAATGGCAAGAAGAAGAAGAAGAAGAAGAAGAAGAAGAGAAGAAGAAAGAAAAAGAAAAAGAAAAAGAAAAAAAAGAAAAGAAAAAAGAAAGGAAAAGAAAAGAAACAACAACTGTTGGTGAGGATGTACAGATAAAGAAACCCTCATGCATTGTTGGCGGGATTGCAAATTGGTGCAACCACTATGGAAAATAGTGTGGAGGTTCCTCAAAAAAATAAAAATAGAGCTATCCTATGATCCAGTAATTCTATTACTAGATATTTACCCAAAGAAAACAAAAACACTAATTGGAAAAGATCTATGTTCTCCTATGTTTATATCAGCAGTATTTACAATAGCAAGGAATGGAAGCAACACAAGTATCTGTCCAAAGATGAATGGGTAAAGAAGATGTGGTCTATATATGCAATAGAATATTACTCAGCCATAAAAACGAATGAAATCTTCCCATTTAAAATGATATGGATGGACCTAGAGAGTATAATGCTAAGTGAAATAAGATAAACACCTTATGACTTCAGTCTTATATGGAATTTAAGAAACAAAACAATGAGCAAGCAAAGAAGAATCCAATTTCTTAAGCAGTTGTTACCTCTTTTCTTTTTATTAGGAGTAACTTAAAGGCTGGGGATCACAAGCTAATGGGGAGAGGATATTGAATTAGGAAAAATAGTTCTTCCTCAAGGTGTGGTGATATGAAGTTGAAATACCATTGGGGCTCAGAGCTGTCTTATTTGTTTTCACAATGTGTTATTGGATTGCATACATCAGAATCATTTCACCAAATACCTGAGCATGGAGGCTGGCAACTGCATTATAAGAAGCTCCAAACAGTATTCACATATGTATGCTAAGCCTTGGAACCTCTCTAGAGGATGGCATTACTTCCATTTAAGCATGGAAACATCTTTGGAGGAAGATGTATTTAAGCTAGTTTTAGAGAATAGAGAAGAACTAGAAATATGAAAATAACAGTTCACACAGAGGGAGTAGGTTGAGCAATGACACATGAGAAAAAGTATGTGGCATAAGGAGATCGGAAAGGAAGATCAGAGGGCACAAGAGAGCTGGGAGCAATCAAATTGAAATGAGGGGAGACCAGAGTAAGTCCAGGAGCACTGGACTTAAAGACACACACACACACACACACACACCACACATAGATATAGAAATCATAGACCTCTAAGAATATAGAAGATGAGTTATTTTTGGAAGCAAATATCACTTCTCCAAATTAGTGTATGTATACACACACACACACACACACACCATATATATATATGTATATATATATATATAATATATAAGTAAAGTATATATATATATATATATACTTTAAAAAGTAAAATTATATATATATTTTTTTCCTTAACTCAGCAACTATATCTGCAAATGACTTTAGTCAGCTGATTCCAGTAACTATTCATAGGTGACTTGGTTCCAGGAACAAATGGCAAGGCAAAGCCCTAATATCCCACTGGGCCAGCTGCAAAAGATGTTTCACGGGGAAAAGAAATTAGGACCCCCCTGCAGAGAAGGGTCCAAAGTGAGATTAAAATTTTCCAAGAAGTATTTCCAATTATATTCCACAAAGTCTTGAACTCTGTTATGTTTTTCTTAGTGTATGGTCTGTATAGTTGCTGAAATGTACTTATTTAATGAATATAATTTTTTCTTTTTTTTTTAAAGATTTTATTTATTTATTCATGAGAGACACACAGAGAGAGAGACAGAGACACAGGCAGAGAGAGAAACAGGCTCCATGCAGGGAGCCCGATGCGGGACTCAATCCCAGGTCTCCAGGATCATACCCTGGGCTGAAGGCTGCACTAAACCGCTGAGTAACTCAGGCTGGCCTCAACTTTTCTGAAATAAAAGACCCCATTAGTGAGTGCGGTTAAGTACTACTCTTTATTACATTATTTGATGAGCATTGTGAGAGCTTTTGGAGATCATTTTCATATCCTTGGCAAATGGAAAATTCAAATCTCCTTTCCTACAAGTCACATTAGAAATAAATCACAATACGTTCCTAGACTGTTCATGTCATTGACATTAAACAAAACTAATTTGATAAATTAAAAAGGAAATTTAACAATGCTCACAAGTATTTCTACACACAATTTATGATGAGCAACTTCAAATAAACTGTGTTATTAAGTAGAAATGGCAAAACTTCACTAACCATAGATTTATTTTGAGAAAAATATTACATTATTTAAAGGCATGCATTGGATATCAGATATTAAACTCCTAAATACTCATTAAAAGCATCATTTTCTCTTTATTCCTAAGTATTTAACATAGTCTTTCCATACCAGAAATTTGGTGTGTGAATTTTATTTTGTTGTCCAGCTGATAACTGGGCTATGTTGGTAAAATTTTTCTGTTACTTTATATAAGTGCAGAAGTCTGAGAGAAATAAAATCCTATTTTCAGAGTAATGCAAAAGCAAACTACTCTGCTTTTGATAATATGTGCATTTTATACTTACTTCATCATTATTTTTAAGATCACTGATCATTCTACTATTTAATCTTTTTAAAGTAAAAGTTATATGTAATTAGGTTTATTCTATAGTCATCAGTTCACGAGAAAACACAGATTTTGGCAATCCATACAATAAGGTGGATTTGTATACAATCTTTTTAAATACTTACCTGCTGACTGGATAATTAAAATCTTTTTTTTTTTTTAATCTCTTTTTTTTTTTTTAATGTTTACTTATTTATGATAGTCACACAGAGAGAGAGAGAGAGAGAGAGGCAGAGACACAGGCAGAGGGAGGAGCAGGCTCCATGCACCGGGAGCCCGATGTGGGATTCGATCCAGGGTCTCCAGGATCGCGCCCTGGGCCAAAGGCAGGCGCTACACCGCTGCGCCACCCAGGGATCCCGGATAATTAAAATCTGAATTGAGTATTTTAAGTTTAAATAGGTTGTGATGTTAAGATGATGGTAACAAAGGGGTAACTGACTTTCAGATCTTTCCAAAGACTGGCTTAAGGATATCATTTATTTTCTTTTATGTTTTAGATTTTTATCATGTTGGGAATATGGGCTTTTGCTTTCCCAGTACTTAGAAGAAATAAATTGTAACCTTTGTTTTGAGGGCAAATCATTACAGAATAATTTTCTCTGTAGGTCATAATATAAGTTAACAAGAAATTCTTTATAAGATGTCTTTTATCAGCCTCACCCTCTTCTATAACATCGGGCCTGAGGATTAATCAGGTAGGTAATAAGCTTTCTGATATATATATGAAATACCAGAAATAATTTACAAGTTGTACATAAACATGAATCTATTATCCGTTTTCAAATCAAAACACTTAAATACACATACACATGTGCACATGTGTCCACACACATATACACACACACTGGAGGGAAATAAGACATTTGGAGCCACTGAGCTCTAGCTTGGTTCAAATACAGATGCTTTTTAATATTTGTCACCCTTGAAATTTTTTCTGTCCATTAAAAGAGAGTAAGACCTACCTTGCATGGTTGTTGTAGAAATTAGAGGTAAGGTAGACAAAACTCCTTGTGCAGCTCTGACCCATATTTTTGCACCTAACATATCAGGTAGCTGTTACCAATAATGAAATGGGAACAGCATAGAGGATATACTATAAAATAGTCATTAGAAGTTGTGATATTAGAATTAGGATTCCTGAAACTTTTATACATTCAGCTTTACTTAAAAAGTATTTGTAGTGAAGAGGGGAATTACTTCTTTCAAATGAAAAAAAAATGGAGCAACATGTTATCGTCAGTAAAATTGATCAATAAATCATCATAGCATGCTGGTGATTACCTTTGAAAATTTTAACCTTTCCCTTCCTCAATTCTTTACATATCTTCTTGAGATAATAGTACAGTGTAGGAAGAAGTAAAAAACTAATACACTACTAACTATAAGTTTCTCCTTAAGAACTGTTACTTGTCTTCTCTTCCCCCCCCCCCCCCCGTGGGGACTCAATTTTGCATAGACATATATAATAGATAGCAAGAACAGATGCTTGATTATTTTTTTTTTTAAGTTGGACATGCTTGATTTTTTTTTTTTTTTTTAGTTGGACTGTCACAGTTTTCTATTCTTGTATTTATCCTTGGATTAAAAACAACCAAAATTGGTTTGGAATTTAAGTATAAATATTGTTTTCATTCTTGAAAAATAAAATTTGAATTGCTCTTTTTCTATATAATAAACTATTATTGAGATTTTTATTCTTTAGAAGAAATAGATTATCTATTAAATCCATAATATTGAATCTTTATAAGAAATTGAAGCTCATGGAAATTGAGAAACTTATTAAAATCTCTGTATTTTAACTGGAGGAAATCAAGTTCTTGTCCTAAGGGTATTTGAATTTAGTTTTCTCCTCTATAGTTCAAGGTCTTCTCCTTGAGGGTAGGGAAAGAGGAGAAAATTATATCAGATAATTATGATTAGCAAAACTGGTGGTTAGTGAGAACATAGCTCCACAGATTTTTTTCATACATATTTTTAATTTTTAAAATTAATTTTTACTAACTAGAATTAGAAAGATTTTGCAGTGGCGCCTGGGTGGCTCAGTTGGTTACAGTCAGTTAAGCATCTGCTTTCAGCTCAGGTCATGATCTCAGGGTCCAGGGATTGAGCCCCCTACCCATGGGGCTCCCCGCTCAGCAGTCTGCTTTCTCTCTCTCCCTGTGCCCCTCCTCCCACTCATACTCTCTGCTTCTTTCTCTCCTTCAAATAAATAGAAAAGAAAAAGAGAAAGATTTTGCATAAAATCTAATTTTGGGCCTCTCTTAAAAACAAATAAAAAACTCCGATATTTGTCAACACCAAGCCCCATTCAACCATGTATCATCATCCAGTGATTAGCTGTAGCTGGAGCAGAGCTGTCCCTTATATTTGAAAGGTATATGGTCCTGTGCTTAATGCTCTCCCTGGTCCAGCTTCACTTGCTCATGTTATCTGTATATCTCCAGGAAGAATTACAACACATAAGCTATGATTAAGCAGAGGCACCCAAAGGGATGTTTCCTGTGACTGAAAGAGCCTGAGTTGCCTGCAGAGACTGGCGACCCTATTTGTGTATGTATATATGTATGAATTTATTTTTCCTTCACGTTTCCTTTAGATCTGCAGTCTGGGGTAGGGAGGATGAAAGGGTTTACAGGGCCTCTCATTTTGACAAATCACACACTGTAGATTGGGGAAATATTTGATGATTCATTATTTTGCTGACCTCTATTTGCTTTCTTGTAGTGATTAATAATGGAGGGGATTAATATGTAATGACTGAGAGGTAATTCAAACTTGAGATCAGGATTTTTTGTTTTATTCATTCAACTATATATTGAATGCCTTTATGTCAATATTGTGGGAGGTCCTGGAGATATAAATGTACCTACCTTCATGGGCCAAGCCTTGTAAAAGAGACAAGTAACCAAGTGAATAAAGGATTACTCATGTGAAGTGTTATAGGAGCTTTACATAAGCTGGTCAGAGAGGGCCTCTCAGAGCTGATGACATTTGAGTTGAGACTAAAGAGAAGGAGCCAGACACTGGAGTAGCCAGGAAGAGAGCATTCTAGCTGAGAGACCAAGAGCCAAGAACTTGAGGCTGAAGGGCTTTCTCTTCCAGTTTTAGAAAGTAAGATCAACATTATTACAGCATACTTGAATAAAAGGAAGATGATGATGTTAGTGGGATGGGCAGGCCACCATGAGAAGATTGGGCTTTACTCTAGGTTCATTGAGAACTCTCATTTAGTCCATCACACAACCCCATAAATGAGGAGAAAGTCTTGACTCAAAAATCAGGCAGACCTGTACTAGTTGTCTAATCTTGAAACTGGTTTTTATCTCCTCTAAGCCTCAGAGATAATGATACCCATATCACAGATTCTTTATCAGGATTAAATGGAATATTCCATGTAATTTTATGACACTGCCCAAACCATTGTAAGAGCTTTATAAGTGTCACATTTTATTATTTCAAATAGGGCAGGTGGAAGGTGCACTCCCTCTTTCCTCAACCGACACTTTCTTTCCCTTCTTTCACTTGATAATGATAAAATTTGTATGATTTTGTTTTAAAGTCTTTTGTGATAAAGGCCCATCTCTAGGAACATCAGGAGATAATGTATCTGAGCTCCCTCTTCACCTCTTCCCACCTGTAACATTGGTTCTTGTTCCTTCCTTCACGTGTCAAGCACTTGTTGGCTGCTTAAAGAATCTGCAATCCACAGCCTCAGAGTTTCTAAGGTTTTAACCCTTCAATTCTTACAACAGCCCTCATAGTCATCACCACTAACATATTTAGGCATACATGCATGCACATGCATGCACACAAATACACACAAACTTCTAGATTGGGATGGGAATCATGAAACATCTAAAAAGACAGCTCAAAAATTCTGAGAAAGGTTGTGGCTCAGTTGGTTAAACATCAGACTCTTGGTTTTAGCTCAGGTTATGATCTTAGGGTCCTGAAATTGGGTCCTGTGTGGGTTTCCATCCTTGGTGGGGTGTCAGCTTGGGGATTCCCTCTCTACCCCTTCCCCAGCTAGCACTCTCTCTTTCTGTCTTTCCCCCTCTCTCTAAAGAGACTGGGTAAATCTTAAAAAAAAAAAAAAAATCTGAGAAAGTTTGTTATAGGCAGGGTAGGCATATATTACCCCAGGCCTAACTACATGGCAACATGTAGGAAATTTTAGGATTAGGAATCCTTGCGTTTTACTGAATGGGACCAAGGGGTGTGAAAGGAGAGTAATCATGCGAGCAAATGAATCAGGAGAGTGTGTCATGGATATTAAGCAGACACTTCAGAGATACTAGAGAATTAAGAACAGCAAAAACTCCATTTGAATTAATTAGATGAAAATAATTATAATTATGACCATTGTTAAAATGACCTACATATAGCAAATTATTATATATACCAAAGCTTTAGCCATGCCCGTAATAGTGATGTGTGGCAGCTTTGTTTAGTTTTAAGTTTTACATAATTACAACATTAAATTCTGTTCAGCTATGCTTCAACTTCTGTTGCTCAAGTAGCAAGACATCTACCAAAAAATAAAATTTAGAATATAGAACATGGCTTTTAGAACTCTTCCTGTACATTTAAATATGGCCAAATCGTTGGGAGACATTAAAGCACAGGGTTCTCAAATTCCTTATGAGGTTAACTATTGGGAAACAAGGGAAAAGGATAATGTTTCCATATCAATTCTCCAACTCCAGGAATTCCATGCATATCGCAACCCGTGTTGAAATTTCCATTTATGGTTGTCTTTCTGAGTCTAATACTGATACTCCTGGCGTTACTGTATGCCTAATCCACAGCTGTATGTCACAGTTGCAGATTGAATACAGATCAAACACAGAGCATAGTTTGCCACAGCATTCAGGTCAAGGCACTGTCACTGTATTAAGTGAAATAAAGCACTATTCGGATGTTAAGTATTCTTATTCTTGTGGTCTTTGGGATCACTGCCACATGCTCTGTATGTGTGATTTAGCCAAAGCACCTGATAGCTACAGATGGTTTCGTCCTCTGATTCCTGGACTGACTGCTATATACCAACGTGGAGGGATTTAGCCACAAAGACTTTGGAAGCTCAGCTGTTCAGCTTTGCCTTACACCTGGGCATGATTCTACCAATGCTGCTTTGAGATAGTGTAACTTGTCACAGAGGAAAAATGCTTAAAAGCTCAAATTACAAAAAAAGCAACAAACTCTTTAATGTTTCCCTTCTTTTAACCCAGAAAACTTTGAATTTAGCTATTCTTCATTTGAGTTATCAGTCCCTAACTGGTCATCGACTATACAAAATCTATAGGGCATAAGCATTCTTTGTGTACTGTATATAAAATACTCTGTATAAGGTGGACATGTAGTTACTTGATGCTGATTCTGTGATACACTGTACCTATGTTACAATAGAATGTAGAACACCATTGTATTGGGGATGATAATATACAAAAAAAGTGAATTAATGCTACTTCCACTACATAAACCAGTATTACGGTCCAACTGGAATGTGGCCTGGAATAGTTGGGTATAAATGTTTGTTTTTTTGTGTTGCCTTCTTCAGGCCATGGTAAGCAAAGACATGATGAACACATAATGGAACAATTTAGAAACTGAATTTACTACGGCACAGATCTCAAAGGAAAACATGCCAAATTCTAAAGACACACAATTATCATCCATTATTGCCTAAAGAAAAGCAATCTATAAAAATCATTTAGGATACAGTGATGGATGGTGATGGGATACTAAACCAAATTTAAAGTTATTAAGACCTGATTTCATGGGCACCTGGGTGACACAGTCAATTGGATGTCTGACTTTTGGTTTTGGCTCAGATTAAAGATCTCAGGGTCTTACGATGAAGCATCGGTCAGACTCTGTGTTCTGTCCAGAGTCTGCTTAAGATTCTTTTTCCCTCTCCCTCTGCCCCTGCCACTCATGCTTGCTCAGTCTTAAAAAAATAAGTAAATGAATAAAGTCCTGATTTCAGTCTGCATGTTAGTAAATCAGCCTCTTTAGGCCTCAGATTTCTTTTGCTCCACTAAATGAGAATGTTACCACTATGCCTAAATCATAGAATTACTGTGAATTGACTAGTAAGTATTTTGTAAACTAGAAAGTGTGAACTCATGAAAGATATCATCAAAGGCTTAAGATCTAATGTGCACAGGAGAAAAAATAAAAATATTATTCTAAGAAAGTCAGCAGTTTATTGAGAGCATATTAGAAGATTTGTTTGTTCTAAATTTTCCCACCTATTTAAGGTTGGAATCTAGCCTTGATGACAGAATCTTGGAGCTTTGGAAATGAAGTCTTATTAGCATGATCTATTTATGTGTGTGTGTGTGTGTGTGTGTGTGTATGTGTTATTGTCATGCTGACACACTTAAGTATTTAAAACACTGGGGCAAACTTTTGGTGGAAAGTCATAAAGAATTTCAAATGAGAACAGAACATAGTCCTAAGTCAATCTCTCTCTCTCTCTTTTTTACTCAGAAATATTCACAAGCTCAGACCTAAAGAAAAGCTAAAATTTCCCTTTAAAATGCTTGCATGTGTGTATTTGTAAGTAGATATTTTGTGATTCTTCTCAAGAAAATATGAGTGATAGCCATCTTAGTGATGGCAAACGTAGAGATTTGTACAAAGATTCCCTTAGGTTAGTTGAGACTGTGTACCAAGAAGAAATAATAAGGAGATAAAATAGAAGATTAGGACATTTGAGGAAACTTCTAGGGAATCTGCTATTTTTCATTAGTAGAGTGGGTAACAGTTGTTAGGGAAGAGTAAGTAATGACTTCAAATTAAGATGAAGCCGAAAACATTGGGTGAACTTCAAGCCACCTTGATTAATTTTTAGAGCTTTAAAATATATAATAAAACAAATTTTTGTGGACATTTAAAATATAAGCAAAGTAGTCTTTACAAAGGCTAGCCAAAAGAATTTTCTTCACTGACATAATTTGCTTTTAAAAATGCAAATGATAAAAATGTCTTAATACAGAATTAAAAGTATTGATGATTTTTAAATATACATAAATAAATATATATTTGAATGGCAGTATTTTATACTATTGGAGGTCTAAATAAAGATTTTTAAGATTCACAGTTTCAGCTTAAAAAGATTTGGTAAATTTTTGTTTTGTGCCTTAAATTACTGTTTTTTTTTTTCAATTATTAATACTAAAGTTATGTGGTATTTCAGGAAGAATGATACCTAAACCAATAGGCTTTGAAATAAAGTCATTTGGAATAACTGGTTTGGTACAGATATAACCACTTTCAAATTTTAAACGAGTAAATTCTGTTTTTAAGAATTTCTGTAATTGTTCCTTTTCATGTATTGAATAATTTTTAAAATTCAGAAAAGATTGTGGAGTAAGGAGAAAAATTAAAACATATATAAATATTATCAGATTAAACAATGTATTTTAGTTTATAAACAATAACAAGAACAGGAAGTACCCACCTTCAGGACCCGACCATCCTCTCTGGAACTATGTGAACATTTTCGTAAAACATGATCTGATGGATGAAGCACCTTAATTTTTCATTTGCAGGAAAGTACAGGGTTATAGCAAGATGTAAAGCATAAAACTCTTGCCACCTACAGTATAAACAAAGGTATGATTTAAGCACGTGTTTCATCTGAAAGCTCGCTCAGATGAGACTTCAGTCCCACAAATTAGGGAGACAGTTCAGTGACCCTGTCACCCCCTGCCCCAGGTGTGTCTTCAGCACCAGTGACCATTACAGTGAACATTCAACCCACCAGAGAGTGGCTGCTTTATGGAGGTGAGCAGCAGCTGCATTTCTTTCCACGTTTGACAGGCAAGTTCAGTCTCAGCTAGTAAACCTTATTTAGGAAACTAATGTTATCTATTTGTATGTTTGCAAAGGATATGCTTCAGGCGATGTCACAAAATAAATTATCAGGAAATAAACTAAAAATGAAACTCAGATCTTCCGACCAATAAATTACAGTGCCTGTGATTTTTATGAACTTCATAACAAGTGTCACAGTCTGCAAATGGGAATCAACAATAGACTTCATTTATTTTTATTCTAAATCAAATTAAAATATGCTTTTGTCAGCTTAAGAAAACAGCTAATGGGAAAGTAACTTCAGGATTTAAGATATCCAGTGTTATCTCTTTGAATAAATAAGTTTTAGAGATGACTGGAGCTGCTTATATATTTTAAGATGTTGTTACAATGTCAACCATAAAAGCATTTGTAAATCCATGGACTAAAAGTTTACTTGTTTTTATTTGGAGACTAATATTTTAAGCTTCAGTATACTTCCATGTACTATTTCACATAAGTAGATGATATGCAAAATTTTTGGGATGATAATGATAAAGAAAACTAATTACAGGTTTAAAATCTTTCCATAAAAAAGAAAAAGAATGTGTACTCCAAGTTTTGCTTCCTTATGAGCATATAAAAATCATGCTCATGACTATTTTACATACAGGAAGAAGGCCTCATTCCCTGTTGAACAAAAACTGTTCAATAGAAACTGTCCTTGCTTCTGGTCCCTGTTTTCTTTATGCAACTTCAGACCGCTGTTTCTTCATTTATAAACTGGGAATAATACTAGTATTTACTTGAAAGGGTCGTGAGGATTAAGTGAATCAATATGTGAAAATACCTATTACAGTGCCTAGCACATACATGCTCAGTAAATCTTAGCTAGAAATATGTGTTTAGTAATTTGGGGTGCAGGAATAGGTAAGTTGTACTTCAATTAGCGGTTCTTTTCAGACTCGAGTTTTAAGCTCATTATTTAAGTCCCTTTGGTACAAAGTTCCTTGAGAACAAAGCTGCTCTGAACCTTTAGAAGTTCAGTTGTCCTTTTTCTTAGTTAAGGGCTGTTCAAATGTACCTTTGTATGCATCCAGAGTTTACAGGCATATGGGTAACCAGTCTCTAATTTTTTAACTCCACTCTAATCTTTGAACCAAATATTGCTGTCAGGCAAGAGCAGACAAATACACATTTTTTTTTCAGCAGTGAAAAACTCGACAGTCATTATGGTAAGATGATTTTATAGAAACCTCTTTCACTTTTACCCTTGCATATGCCAGTATGAAATCATGGAGTTTTGTCCTTTAAATCTTGTTTTATTATTAAACGAAGTCTCTATGAGGTAGCATGGCTCGGTAGAAAAACAATAGATTATGCTCCACTGTAAATTCTAATTCTGGCATCACCACTGATTCACTCAGCCCTTCTGTGCTGTAGCCTGAAGTGCATTATTGAGAAACATCAGTGCCGAAAGCTGTCATTTGGCTTTCTATATTGGCAGTGTCCAGAAGATACTGTAAATTCATAGCAGTTAAAAAAAAGAGGACTCAGAGAGCAGGAAGGGACCTTATTGAATATCTAGTTAAACTATTTCTGTTCTCAGATGAGGAGGCTGAGATTCAGGGAAGTTACTTGATTTTGCTGAAGGTCAAACCGCAGAAAACCAAATCCAGGTGGCTGATGGCCAGTTTTGTGGTCTGTCCACTATGTGCGATACCAGATGGAAGCTGGGGGGAAAAATCAGTTAATTATCTGGACACTGTAGATGTATTGCTTCAAATCTGGAGGTTTTTTCTTTTTTCCCAATCCTCTAGATAGTTTTATTTTTTTATTTGGAATTCGGAATCATCTGATAATCTAAAGTGTAGAAATAATTGACAAGTGACATAATGGCAAAAGTACATTTAGTTGGGTCAGGATGGGAAGAACCATGGTGTGACTTTGGATTCTGTCAATTTAACATTCTTGCTGAGACTTGAGTTTTATAGCTCAAAACAGTCAGCTGCGTGGAACTGATAAATGAGGCAAAATGGAGGGGATAGGAGAGAGAATTCACCTTTATTATTAAGTACTATGTGTTTGTCACTGTGCCAAGTGTTTTATATAACTTGTCCCTTTTAAAGAAGAAGATGATTCTCTCTGAATTTGGGCATCAGTGTCAGAGTTGTCACTGACTACTTTTCAACCTCAGATGAATCTTTTAACCTACTTGGACCTTGGGGTCCTTATTTGTAAAACAGGCAATCTTAAGCTCACTACTTCATGAACTGGAAGACTTCAGCCAGGGAAACTGTAGAGAAATATAAGGCTACCTCAGAATTTAAAGTCGTACATGATTTTTTTTTCAATTGATTCTTTCTGACATTTATGTTTTGTCTAAGGGGATTTTAACTTACATTCTCTGATTTTGTATAGGATTTCAGAAGAAACGCAACATAGGATTTAATTAGCTAAATGTGCTGTCTGAGTAAACAAGGTTGGCAGTTTGTTTCACCTTGTTTTTCTTTTGTCTTCATTTCTTCCATTTCTTCGTATGTTGAATCCATTATTTTTTATAGATTGTATTTATTTGAGAGAGAGAGAGAGAGAAAGAATGGAGTGCATGAGCGGGGCAGATGGAGAGGGAGAAGCAGGCCCCCCACGGAGCAGAGAGCCGCATGTAAGGTTCTATCCCAGGACCCTGAGATCATGACCTGTGCTGAAGGCAGACGCTTAACCAGCTGAGCCACCCAGACACCCCTATTGAATCCAGTATTATCAGTGCTATTTTGAACACATTCGTTTATAGAAATCTGCAAAAGTACTTGGAAATTGGTATCATGTATATATGAAAATTAATACAAACAAAGATACCTAAATACCTAGGGAAATAATATTTGTTATTCTAAGTTGGAAATATTTTTATGTTGTGTTTCAGTCAGGATAATTGGGTGCAAGCAAGAGAAACTAATTTGGTTATCTTAAGCCAGGGCTCAGATACCAGGCAGGAGGTGAGAATCAGGCTGCCAAAATGGGCAGGGATCAGGGCGAGGCAGAAGGGGGAGAAGTAAGAAGTGCAGAAAGGTCAAACAACTGATTTTTTCATTGTTACTTATTATTGAAAAATATGTAACCACACACTAAATATATATATATTATTCAAAATAATACTAATAGTAAATCCAGTGAATATCTGTACTTAACCCTTACTGTATGACCTTCTATTCTCTCCTCGATTAATCACTGTCCTGAATTTTGTATTGATTATTTCCTTACTTGTTCTTATAATTGTACACACTTAATATAATAATATAATACTTAGGTATGTGTGTGTGTGTGGTGAATATGTGAAGATATGCTTCGGTGTTATTTTTTTTGGATCAAAATTTATTTCATATATCTTCTGCAACTTTTTTTCACATTTTTTTCAAACATGAATGCCTTCATTAAACCATTACATAAATATATAAAAATGCATTTATTCTATTGCTCAGGAACATATAGATTATTGGGACATTTCTTTCTTTTCTTGGTCTCTTTCTTTCTCTCTTTCTATTTTATATTTTTTGTATATTTTTTTTGAGTTCAGTTTGCCAACATATAGCATAACACCCAATACTCATTCTGCCAAGTGCCCCCCTCAGTGCCCGTCGCCCAATCACCCAAACCCCAGCCCACCTCCCCTTCTACTACCCCTTGTTCATTTCCCAAGTTAGGAGTCTCTCATGTTCTCTGATTTTTCCCACTCATTTTCTCTCCTTTCCCCTATAGTCTTTTTCACTATTTTTTATATTCCCCAAATGAATGAGACCATATAATGTTTGTCCTTCTCCAACTGACTTACTTCACTCAGCATAATACCCTTTAGTTCCATCTACATTGAAACAAATGGTGGGTATTTGTCATTTCTAATGGCTAAGTAATATTCCATTGTATACATAGACCACATCTTTATCCATTCATCTTTCGATGGACACCGAGGCTCCTTCCACAGTTTGGCTATTGTGGACATTGCTGCTGTAAACATCGGGGTGCAGGTGTCCCGGCGTTTCACTGCATCTGCGTCCTTGGGGTAAATCCCAAGCAGAGCAATTGCTGAGTCATAGGGCAGATCTATTTTTAACTCTTTGAGGAACCTCCACACGGTTTTCCAGAGTGGCTGTAGTAGTTCACATTCCCACCACCAGTGCAAGAGGGTTCCCCTTTCTCCACATCCTCTCCAACATTTGTTTCCTGCCTTGGTAATTTTCCCATTCTCACTGGTGTGAGGGGTATTTCATTGTGGTTTTGATTTGTATTTCCCTGATGACAAGTGTTGTGGAGCATTTTCTCATGTGCTTGTTGACCATGTGTATCTTTGGTGAAATTTCTGTTCATGTCTTTGCCCATTTTATGATTCGATTGTTTCTTCGCTGTTGAGTTTAATAATTTCTTTATAGATCTTGGATACTAGCCCTTTACCTGATATTGTCATTTGCAAATATCTTCTCCCATTCTGTAGGTTGTCTTTTAGTTTTGTTGACTGCTTCTTTTGTTGACTATTTCTTTTATCTTGATAAAGTCCCAATAATTCATTTTGGTTTTGTTTCCCTTGCCTTCATAGATGTATCTTGCAAGAAGTTGCTGAGGCCAAGTTCAAAAAGGGTGTTGCCTGTGTTCTTCTCTAGGATTTTGATGGAATCTTGTCTCACATTTAGATCTTTCATCCATTTTGAGTTGATCTTTGTGTATGGTATAAGAGAATGGTCTAGTTTCATTCTTCTGCATGTGGCTGTCCAATTTTCCCAGCACCATTTATTGAAGAGACTGTCCTTTTTCCAGTGGATAGTCTTTCCTGCTTTGTTGAATATTAGTTGATCATAGAGTTGAGGGCCCATTTTTGGGTTCTCTATTCTGTTCCATTGATCTATGTGTCTGATTTTGTGCCAATACCACACTGTCTTGATGATCACAGCTTTGTTGTACAACTTGAAATCCGGCATTGTGATGCCTCCAGCTCTGTTTTTCTTTTTCAATATTCCCCTAGCTATTCGGAGTCTTTTCTGATTCCACACAAATCTTAAGATAAGTTGTTCCAACTCTCTGAAGAAAGTTCATAGTATTCTGATAGGGATTGCATTGAATGTGTACATTGCCCTGGGTACCATAGACATTTTCACAATATTAATTCTTGCAAGCCATGAGCATGGAATATTTTTCCATCTGTGTCTTCCTCAATTTCTTTCAGAAGTGTTCTGTAGTTTTTAGGGTATAGATCCTTTACCTCTTTGGTTAGGTTTATTCCTAGGTATCTTATGCTTTTGGGTGCAATTGTAAATGGGATTGACTCCTTTATTTCTCTTTCTTCATTGTTAGTGTATAGAAATGCCACTGACTTCTGGGCATTGATTTTGTATCCTGCCACACTGCTAAATTGCTGTATGAGTTCTAGCAATCTTGGGGAGGAGTCTTTGGGTTTTCTAGGTACAGTATCATGTCATCTGCAAAGAGGGAGAGTTTGACTTCTTCTTTGCCAATTTGAATGCCTTTTATTTTATTTATTATTTATTTATTTATTTATTTATTTATTTATTTATTTATTTTTGTTGTCTGATTGCTGAAGCTAGGACTTCTAGTACTATGTTGAATAGCAATGGTGAGAGTGGACATCCTTATTGTGTTCCTGATCTTAGGGTAAAGGCTCTCAGTTTTTCCCAATTGAGAATGATATTTGCTGTGGGCTTTTTGTAGATGGCTTTTAAGATGCTGAGGAATATTCCCTCTATCCCTACACTCTGAAGAGTTTTGATCAAGAACGTATACTGTATTTTGTCAAATGCTTTTTCTGCATCTGTTGAGAGGATCATATGGTTCTTGTTTTTTCTCTTGTTGATGTGATCTATAATGTTGATTGTTTTATGAGTGCTGAACCAATCTTGCCTCCTGGGGATATATCCCACTTGGTCATGGAAACACCTAGTTTCTTTTCTTTTCTTTTTTTTTTTCTGCATCTATTGACATGATCATATTATTTCTCATTTCAGATTTCAGCCTATTGATGTGATGGATGATTACATTAAGTGATTTTGTAATGTTGAAACTGCTTTTCATACCAGGAATTAATCTCACATGGTTGTGGTGTGTGATTCTTTTTATATACTACTGGATTTGTTTTGCTAAAATTTTATTGAGGTTTTTGCATCTATTTCATAAGAAGTATTTATCTATAGTTTTCCTTTCTTGCAGTGTCTGGTTTGGGTAATAGGATAGTGCTGGTCTTATAGGATGGATTAGAGAATAGTCCCTCCACTTCTATCTTCTGGAAGACAATGTAGAGAATTGGTATAATTTCCTTCTTAAATGTTTGGTTTAATTTACCTGTGAGTCCATCTGGGCTTGGTTCTTTGTCTTTTGGAAGGTTAATTATTGGTCCAATTTCTTTGATACAGGCCTATTAAGAGTATGTATTTTTGCTTGTGCAAAATGTTGTGTCTTTTAAGGAATTGGTCCATTTTAACTAGGTTGTTAAATTTGTGACCATAGGTTATTCATAATACTCCTTTATTTTAATGTTCATGACATCCATTATGATGTCCCCTATTTCACTTCTGATATTACTAATTTGTGTCTTCTGACTCTCACTCTTAGTTAACCTGGCTGCAAATTAATTGGTTTTATTGATCTTTTCAAAGAAGCAGCTTTTGATTTCATTGACTATCTTTAATAATTTTGCATTTTCAATTTCATTGACTTCTGTTCTATTCTTTAATATTTCTTTTCTTCTACTTTGAATTTAATTTGTTCTTTTTATAGTTTCCTAAGGTGGAAGCTTAGATTATTGAGTTTAGATCTTCTTTCCCCTAATATATACCTTTGTTACTTTTATTTATTTTATTTTTTAGAAGATTTTATTTATTTATCTGACTCGGAGAGAGAGAGAGAGAGCACTAGTGAGACCAGAAGCAGGAGGAGTGGCAGGCAGAGGGAGAGGGAGAAGCAGGCCCCCCAAGGAGCAGGGGGCCCGATGTGGGACTCTATCCCAGGAATCTGGGATCATGACCTGAGCCAAAGGCAGATGCTTAACTGACTGAGCCACCCAGGCACCCTATGTTTGTTACTTTTAAAGAGCACTCACTGGCCAGGTATTTTGTCAAATGACTCTCAAGTTTTAATGATTTAATGATTAGGCTGGGCTAATAGATTTTGGGAAGAATGCCACAGAAATAAAGTTCTCTCATTATCACCTAATTTAGAGGCTTATAATATCACTGTGAATTATAACTGGTGATGTTGACCTCAGTCACTTGGCTAAAGTAGTATCCATCATGTTTCTCGACTATGAAATTACTACTTTTCCCTCTCCATGCTTTTTCATTAGAAGTGAGTTATCAAGTTCAGCTCATACTCAAGGGAAGCAGAATAATGCTTCACTTCCTGGAGGCAGGAGTATTAAAGGATTTACATCAGGCTGTATAATAAATCTTTTGGAGGGTATATTTTGCGGCTATGAAATATCCTATTTCTCTTAATTTTTTGCCACTGATTTTAGCATTCATCAGTAGCAATTATTCGTGTGATATTCTAATGGTGATAATTTTATTTTCCTCATTTCTATTTCTGTGTGTATATTATTTTTATTTTTCTATTCTTAATTACTCAGCATTTTTGACTCTGGAAATTACTCTGATCCTCCAGTAAACATGACAGGAGATTGGGTAAAACCATGGTGCCTTTACCACATAAACCTGGGAGTCTTATTGCACCAAGTAGTTCTTTTGAAACTCATCCTTTGTTTCCCCTTTTCCTAAAAACTATCACAGGATATGGTAAAAAGTTTCAAAGGAAGAAGGCATGTTGATTCTGGGGGATTTTGTGAGAGTAAAGTCAGATGTTAAAGCAATGCCCTCGCTGAGTATTGGCTGTAACCTCTGAACTTTCTCTCCCTATGCAGCTATAATGATGGAGATTCCTACCCTAGCAGTTGACATTGAAATAGTGTTACTTTAGGAGAATCATTATTCATTTGGTGAAATAATTAGTAGAGGAACTAAATAACACTAGTTCTAAATAATGCTGTTGAATTGCATGTCTTACCCATCTTATGCTTCATAAGATTCTTTTGAATTTCTAAAAGGTCTTAGCAAATATGTCTGAAAAATAAAAACTCATATAGTTTTCTTCATACGTTTCATTCATTGTAGTTCATGAAATTATAGAGCTTTAAGTTTTTTCTCTCATGTTAAATATCATCTTAAAGATAGTAAACACATGAAAATAAATGCCATTTTATTGTCTAAATTCATGCTTTTAACTGCCATATCAGATGGCTGCATTATTGCTTGGTCTTATGTTATCCAAATATTATCTTGCTCTTGTATTTCCTATTTTCTGATAAATATTATCTTTTTTTAAAGATTTTATTTATTTATTCATGAGAGACACAGAGAGAGAAGCAGAGACATAGGCAGAGGGAGAAGCCGGACTCAATCTCAGGACCACAGGATCATGACTGAGCTGAAGGCCGATACTCAACCACTGAGCCACCCAGGCATCCCAATAAATACTTTAAAGTATTTTAAATATGTCACCTTCATAGGGAGTTCAAAGGAGCACTATTCTGGACCTTTAATTCAACTCTATGCCCAACCTATTTTCATTAACTAGAAAATGCCAGATATTCAGTATCCCTCCTTTCCTTGTTTTTAGTAGTGGTTATACTACCCATTTCTTGATAGTAAGGCATAGAGAGAAGTTCTTGGGGATTTTTCCCTCCCTTAAAGAAAGAGAACTCTACTGTTGTCCTGTATTTAGTTCTAGGCAGACATGAAGCCAAGCTGCAGTAGCCATTTTGCAGCCATGTAGTAATAAGCCTGGGGACAAAAGCCAATACACTGAGTAGTGTAGAATGAGCACAGAAGAAGGGCTTAGGTCCTTGTTAATATTGTTGAGCTGCTGGATCTTCACTGATTGTCCAACTCTGTAATGATTATATAGAACAATAAGAAACACTTCTTTCTAAAGCCACTGTCATCTGGATAATGTTTTCTAGCAGCTTAACACATTCTAACTGTAAGGCTGATCATATTTGAGACCCTTTATAAGTATGGAATAAAGGGCATTAGGAGGAGATATTGTAGGAAAATGGAATGCTTCTCTAAGTGGAGACGGTGAGAGATAATTTTGATAGAGATATAAAATTTCCTTCTGTTATGTAAAATTCCTTCTTAAATGTATTCTGAACCTGCTTTTCAAGGTGTTTCTATTTAAGTTTATGTCACCATCATATCCCTGAAATTATGTTCAATTATTATTTTGTTTTCTATTTAAAGGAGGAAATTAAAAGGAGTAATCCTATTTTCCTCTCTATTTTGTATACAGAACCAGATTCCCTTCATCCATCTCCTGCTATACTGTCCTTTCTTATATAAGTTCACACATAAATTCACAGAGTCTATCTGCCTGCACATTATATTTCATTAATGTTTTCAGTTCACTGAAATGATATAACACTCCGTGTATTGTTCGGAACAAACAAAATTGGGAATGTCACTTTCCAAAAGAAAATAGACAAGAAAAAGAAAATATAGTCATTAGTATTTTGGTCATGGATTTTCACTGGAGCAAGAACTACATGCTTGATTCTTTCTCTGCTTTCAATTTAACACATCCACCTTTTTTATTTTGCTCCACAAGTAGTTCTACTTTCCTGTTTGTTATTTTTGTTTGCTAATCAAGCTTTCAAAACCTCTTGGATTGTGAATTTTGAAACTGGAGGAAAAGCAAGACACTTAACCAACATTTTCTCAAATGTACAACACTTAGGGAGGTAGGATCTTCTTGAAATCCCTACAGATAATCTTCCTTTAGATTATAGGCATTATACAATTCCCTTTAGTTTCCAAAATCAATCAATCAACAAACATGATTTATTTTTTGAATCTTTATTCCAACTTTGCTATTTTAAAAGTACATTTTGGGAGAAATAGACAATGTGGTGATCATCTTTGAAGAGACCTTGCTGTGTGAATCTAGCATCAGGAAGAAGAAACAGAATTTCATGCTTTTGTTTAGAAGAAGACTTCATTGTCATTTAACATGGTGATGAATCAGAATATGAAATTCCTTTATGGTTATAATCAATTTGAGTAACAGCTGAGAAATTATAATAGAAATCATACAGTTTTACCTTTGCCCATAAAAGTCATGAAATATCCTGACAGGGCAATTCCATCTACTTGCCTCTTCTTATAAATCTTTTAAAATCTGTTTTAATAATGGACTAATTTCCTTACCACATAAAACAAATATACTCCTAATGGATTTGCATTTATTTCATTTTTGTCTAAATACAAAACAGAAAATGAATTAAAAAAATCAGTGTTGATTATGGCTAATAATTCAGAATAGGTATTCCTTGCTTACTTAATAACTAGAAAAGTTAGAAATAAATCCCCTACATTCAGGAAGATTTTGAAGAAACAACCTGATACTACAAAATGCTATTGCTATCTCTAAAATGTTTCTTACTAAAGCAAGGGACAGTGAGAGATAATATTAATAAGAGTGTACCATGTTCCATATTACCCCTTCTTCAGATGACTGGAATTTTTGCCTTACAGAACTTGGGACAATTATCTTGTCCTTTGTGTTCAGAGATGATGTGATGACAGGTTATTTCCTGAGCAATAACTGAGATATGTGACCTGCTGTCCTTGCCAGAAGAGAGCCATTTTGTAGCTGACAGCAGCAGTCACTGAGAGAAGAGCTTGACATTTGTGGCCTTGTACCCTTTGGGTCAGCTGAGTTTGTTTTGATTCATTCTGGCTGATCTGGTATTCTAGCTTCTGTCTTGTCTTGGTGACTATTGTTGACACTGCCTTGTTATGAATGGTCTTTGCATGCATTTCCTCTCTCCCAGTACCTATACATGCAATTACCTCCCATATTCTGCAATCACAACCTTTTAATTCTGGTGCCATTTCCCTATACTCTTATCAGTGAGATGTAGTAAGCCCCATTCCAAATGCAGTCAGAATCCCTTTTACTCAGTTCTCCTTGCTGGAGAGTGTGCTTTACTACCATTGCCCAAAAAAGAAATTACTGACTCAAAGATTATGCATTTTTAACCTATTAGATGTGTGAGTAGAACCTTGTTCCTACAATACAGTAGATAAATACAGATTCATTAATGAATGCTGAAAGGAAAGGAAAAAAAGTGTTGCATTGATAAACCTCTTATAATAATTTAATAGTAATAACTGTGTCAAAAATACTTCTATCTTACATTTGGACAATCATTTTGATTTCCATAGTTTTTCACATGCAATAGATATTACTGCAGTATGAACAAGTAATCACCAAAAGAATGAAGCTTCTATTTCAAGAGTCTGTGAAATGCTATCAGCAGAGATACATTTAATGACTGACTACCAGGTTCCTCTTTGAAACTATGAGAAAGTTAGGATAACACCAAAGCATGTATATCTTAATGTGCATTTTAAAATTGTATGTTCTCCTGGTTCTCCTTCTGCTTGTTCTCTGTCACTTTGGCTAACTCCACTTATTTTTAAAAATTGTATTATTATTATTTATTTTAGAGACAGAGCATGGGGGAGGGGCAGAGGGAGAGAAACTCAAGCAGACTCCATGCTGTGCATGGAGGTGAGCCCAAGGTAGGGCTCCATCACAGAACCTTGAGATCCTGACCTGAGCTGAAATCAAAAGTCAGATGCTTACCTGACTGAGCCACCCGGGTGCACCTAGCTAACTCCACTTCTAAATATTTTCTCCAAAATATACGACTTCAAAGTTCTGTGATTTGGTTTACTGCAATAGTTCCAAATATCATCTCTATGCAAATGCTTGTTAGATCTCTATCTTTCCCTCTTTCTCTCTCTCCTTCAACTTCTCCTATCCCTCTTCCCTTCCTCCCTGTCTCTGTTATCTCGGTCTCATTCTGAATGTCTGATAGATAGCTGGACTTGAAGATCACCTCAAATTCAACATGAACAGACTTATTCTCTTCTTTCTGAGACCTCCTTTCTTCCTGCCTACTTCATTACTGTTTATAGTTCCTCTATTTCTTTAGATATCCAGGATCGATACCTTAGTCATCTTGGATTCCTCCCAGTTTTATTACCACCTGCATCTAATCAGTAGTAAAATCTTGACATTTCTATCTCAGTACCAAATATGTCAACCTTTGGATTGCCATCACCAATGTCCTCATTCAAATATTTATGCACTTTTCTTCTAGCTTGCTCTAACAGTGTCCTAACTTGTCTTCCTACCAACTACACAATTTTATACCCCAATTCTTCATTAATTGTGTAAGAAAATTATTTCCCAACTACCTTTTTAGTATTACAAAGTTTTATTCAAATGAAGTATATTTATTCAAAATAAATATATAAAAACAGAGTTGCTTCCTTTGAAGGAGGGATTGGATGTGGGCACTCACACCTAATCCTACTTAGGTTTCTCTTTACCTTACCTCTCTGCCCAGTCACAGTGCTTTGAGCAATACTCTCATGGGAACATAGTTGAAAACCATGTTAAAATATATTCTCCAATTAATTATGACCAGATGATAAAATTGTATTCCAAGCATGCAGCAAGGGAAGAAGCTTTAGAAAAAGCAAATTCAAATATATCATCTTAGTAGAGATGGTTCATGAGGGGAAATGATAAAAATTATTCGATGACATATAACCATACCGAAAATTCATCAAGTTCTCAGCATGATGATTAGTTGAAGCAAGTTTAACTTCCTCGAAGAGATTTTAATCTCATGAAAGTCTGTCAGAAAATTACACTGGTTATTTTATCAGAAATGTTGATTCGTCTCAGAAAAAGTAATAAAATACATTATACAAAATATTTTGTCCCAGATAAGGTATGAAATGATTTTCTTTCTCACCAATTTTTACTCAAAATTTCCAAGGGTTTTTAAGTATTTACTCAATTAAGAACAAATTTTTGGGCTTGAAATTTAAATCACAACCTGATATATTCTCACACTGTTAGCTCTTTTATGATTTTACTACTTTGTTAGTTATTACAATATAAATTCTACCATTTCTAATTTCTTAATTACAATCATAAGTTTTTATGTAGTTTTGCATGATTACTGCTTGTCTAATATGCTTCTTCCTCAACTTGCCTCCCTGTGATTTTCTGTTTACTTTTTAGCTGTTCCATAAGGTCCAATGTTTTCTGTGTCACCTTTTCTATGAGGATTTTCTAAAATTTATTCAGTTGGATATGATTTCACCAGTTTTAACCATTCTCTTGAGTTTTGTATGCTTCTATTATGGCAGTTGCCTTTTTCTGCCTTGTTTTCTGTATGTAATGGGAAACACAGATAAATATGTAACAGACAATTTACTGAGATTGCATTGTAATACAGACAAAAACATTCATGTTGACCATGTAGTTTAACCATGTACTTGTTGCATCTCCAGATTGTTAACTTTTTAAAAAAAAATATTTTATTTGTGAGAGAAAGAGAGAGAGAGAGAGAGAGGCAGAGGGAGAAGCAGGCTCCACGCAGCGAGCCCGATGGGACTCGATCCCGGGTCTCGAGGATCAGGCCCTGGGCTGAAGGTGGCGCTAAACCGCTGAGCCACCTGGGCTGCCCCCAGATTAACTGTTTTTAAAGATTGGTGTTAGGGATCCCTGGGTGGCACAGCGGTTTAGCGCCTGCCTTTGGCCCAGGGCACGATCCTGGAGACCCGCAATCGAGTCCCACATCGAGCTCCCAGTGCATGGAGCCTGCTTCTCCCTCTGCCTGTGTCTCTGCCTCTCTCTCTCTCTGTGTGACTATCATAAATAAATAAAATTAAAAAAAAAAAGATTGGTGTTAAAGGTGTAAAGTATAAAGCTTAGTCCTTAGAATTATTTTGGGGACCATCTTTTACTAGTTATGCAATTTTAAGCATAAGTATTTAATCTCGCTGAAATATCTGTCCTCTTCAAATACAGCTAATTAGTTAAATAGCTATCTATTGAAATGATTTTTCCCCATGATAGAGAAAAAAGCAATGCACATAAGTACAGGGGAAGATATCCTGAATATAAGAGTTTACTGGACCTTTCTGGGAATCTCGAGGATAATGGACACATAGGCACAGTGATGAAATCCTCTGAAGAGAAAAGGATAAGTCTCAGATAAATCTAAGACTTATTAAGAATAAAAACAACAAAAATGCTTCTATATACTTTCTGTCTTTACTTTTTCTGGCATACTTCTGATGACTCTTGGAGAACTTCAGAAGTAGAAATAGTGAAATGATATGTAAAGGGATTTTCTTGCATCAAATGAAAGATTTTCAGAACATTTTTGCTGGCCCACAGAATTCTTGCTGGCTTTGGGTATTTCTGGTTTTATCCTAATTAAGCCTCTTAACTTCAGAGTTTTGTCCATCAGTAATATACTAAGTGTACTGTGTGTGTGTGTGCTATAGAAGCAAAGCCAAGCATTGTAGTAGCAGAGCTTTAATGTATAGGAAAAGTACAGATTTGAAGAGTAAGGTTTTCCATAGGGAGAGACCCAAATTAAATATTCTGCAACTGATTTAGTAGTCACTTTAACTAATGGTAAAGTTATAAAGTACATTATCTCAAAACAAATTCACTGTGAGTTATAGTTTTAAATTTAAGCAGTTATGAAGTAACTTCCTAGTCTAAGAATGCTTGGAGGTAAGATTTTTGAATTAAAAGAACTTGAGCTAGAAAATTACATTCACTCAGTGCACAAGTACTGAGCAACTATTATGTAAGAAGCATTTGGAAGGCTAAATCTGCAGGCTAAGTGGTTGACTAGATATGGAGGGTGGAGGTAGATGGGAAGAGAGAGAAGTAAATTTTGTTAAAGAACAGATGATAACAGATGCTTAGGACACACACATATACACACAATTTATGGTCATATATTTTCTAAATACCTTATCTTTTTAGAATATAAAATGGGGTAAAAACTAATAGTATATGAAGCACAGAAGCAGAATACTTACCTAGTCTGAGATGAGGGTAGAAAAAAAATGGAAAATTCACAAAGATGTGAAGACTAAACATGCTACTAAATAACCAATGGGACAAAGAAGAAATCAAAAGAGAAATTAAAAATATATTGAGACAAGGAATATGGTGATATAACATTAAAATTAGTTAAAAGCAACAAAAATAGTCTTAAGAGGGGAATTCATAACAATAAATCCCTACCTTAAGAAACAAAAAAAGCCTCAAATAAACAAGCTACAGTTGGAAGAAACTTTGGGGTTCCTTACACATCAAGAAACTAGAAAAAAAAGAATAAATGGAGCCTAAAATTAGCAGAAGGAAGGAAATAACAAAAATTAAAGAATAAATAAATGAAAATTAAAAAAAAAACATAGAGAAGATCAATGAAACCAAGAATTCTTTGAAAAGATAACTAAAATTGAAAAGTCTTTAGCTAGACTTAACAGAAAAAAATATGGATTCAAATAAATAAAATCAGAAGTGAAAGATACATTATAACTGATACCACAGAAATACAAAAGATTGTAAGAGACTATGAACAATTATTATTATTTTTTTACTATGAACAATTATATGCCAACAAATTGGACAACCTAGAAGAAATGGATAAATTCCTAGAAAAATACAACCTCTCAAGACAGAATCATGATGAAACAGAAGTATGAACATATTGATTACTAGTAAGGAAAATGAACCACTAATCCAAATCCTCTAAACAAACAAAAGTCCACAAATAGCTACAATGATTAATTCTACCACTCAAGGAGGAATTTTGGCAAGTTTTTATCAAATTCTTCCAAAATAGAATAGGGGAGAACTCTTGCAAACATATTTGTGAGTCTGGAGTTACCCTGAATACCAAAAGCAGACAAGGACATCACAAGAGAAGAAATTTATAGACCAACATACCTGATGAGCATAGATGCCAAATTTGAAAAAAAAAAAATCAAAACCAAAGCAAACCAAATTAAACAATACTTTAAAAGATTTATACACCATTTTCAAGAGGGATTTATTTATTATTTATTTATTTATTTATTTATTTATTTATTTATTATTTTATTTATTCATGAGAGACACACAGAGAGAGGCAGAGACATAGGCAGAGGAAGAAGCAGCTCCCTATGTGGGGAAGGACCCTGAGATCATGACCTGAACTCAAGGCAGATACTCAACCACTGAGCCACCCAGGTGCCCCATCAAGTGAGATTTATTCCAGGGATGAAAACATGATTCAACATCTGCAAATCAATCAGTATAATGCACCACTTTAACAAGTAAAGATAAAAATATATGTTCATTTTAATCAATTCAGAAAAAAGATGTGACAACATTTAACATTTGTTTATGTTAAAAAGTTCTAACAAAGCAGGTATATAGGTAACATACTTCAACATAATAAGGCCACATGTGACATAACCTCAGGTAACATAGTGAATGGTGAAGAGCTGAAAGATTTTCCTTTAAATTCAGGAACATAAAAAGGATACCCACTCCTGCCATTTTTATTAAATGTTGTGTTAGAAGTCCTAACCAGACAAGAACAAGAAATAAAAGGCACCCAAATTGAAAGTAAGAAGTAAAACTGTTAACATTTGCAGAGAGCATGATGTTATATAAGAAAACTCTAAAGACTCTGTCACAAATTGTTTAATAAACAAGTTAAAGTAGCAGGATACAAAATCAATACACAAAGCCTGTTGCATTTCTAATATGCTAATAACAAACTACCATAAAGAGAAATTAAGAAAGTAATTTTACTTACAACTGTATCAAAAAGAATAAGATACCTAGGAACAAATTTAAGCAATGAAGTAAAAATACTTGCATATTGAAAGCTAGAAGATATTAATCAATCAAAGATGAAACAAATAAATGGAAAGATATTCCATGCTTATTGATTGAAAGAATCAATACTGTTAAAATGTCTATAACTCAAAGCAATTTATAAATTCAATACAATCCCTATCAAATTCCAGTGGCATTTTTCACAGACCTAGAACAAATAATCCTAAAATGTATATGGAACCACAAAAGATCCTGAACAGCCAAAACAATCTTGAGAAAGAACAAAGCTGGAGTCATCACACTAGCTGATTTTAGGATGCATTACAGAGCTTTGGTAGTTAAAACAGTATGGTATTAGCATAAAAAAAGAAGACACATAGATGAATGGAAAAGAATAGTGAGCCCAGAAATAAACCTATGCATATATGACTAATTAATTTATGGCAAAAGAGTGAAGAATATACAATGGGAAAATTCAATAACCAGTGTTGGGAAAACTAGATAGCCATAAGCAAAAGAATGAAACTCAACTCCTATCTGTGTAGCATACACGAAAACTTACTAAAAATAGATTAAAGACTTGAACATAAGACCTTAAATCATAGGTAGTAAGCTCCTTGACATAGGTTTTGGTCATGATTTTTTGAATCTCACACCAAAAGCAAAGCATTAAAAGCAAAAAATTAACAAATGAAACTACATCAAACAAAAAGTTTCTGCATAGCAAAGGAAACCATTAAGAAATGAAAAAGCATCTTACTGATTGAGGGAAGTATTTGCAAATCATGTATCAGATAAGAGGCTTATATCCAAAATACAGTTGACCTGTGAACATGGGTTTGAAATGTGCAGGTTCACTTGTATCCATATTTTTTCAATAAATATGGTACAACACTATAAATGTATTTTATTTATTATTTTCTTAATTTGTTCTCTTTAACTTACTTTATTGTAAAGTATATATATTATATATATAAATATACAAAATGTATGCTAATCAGTTATTCAGATTGTTAGTAAGGCTTCCAGTCAATGATAGGCTATTAATAGTTAAGATTTGGGGGAATTAAAAGTTATATGCAAATTTTTGTCTATGTGGATTAGGACCCCATGTTGTTGAAGTGTGAACTATGTATAAAAGGCCGACGCAACTTAACTGTAAAAAAATATGATTTAAAAAATGGGCAGAGATATGAATAGATATTTTTCTAAAGAAGATATACAGATGGTCAACAGACACATGAAAAGCTCAACATCACTCATCTTTGGGGAAATACAAACCAAAACTAGAATGAAATAACTCCTCCCATCTTTAGAATAGCTACTATCAAAAAAGACAAGAAATTACTAGTATTGGAGAGGATATAAAGGGAAACTTCATACACTTCTAGTGGTCATGTGAATTTGTGCAGCCACTATGGAAACAGTATGGAGGTTTCTCAAAAAATTAAGAATGCAACTATTATATGGTCCGGCTATTCTGCTTCTAGGTATTTAACCAAAGAAAATGAAAACACTAATTCAAAAAATTATGTATACCCTATTTTCATTGCAGTATTATTTACAATAGCCAAGATATGGAAGCAACCAAATATATATATATATGCATATATGTATGCATATATGCTACTCATTCACAAAAAAGAATGAAGTCTTGCCTTTTACAACAAAAAATATGGACTCACTATGCTAAGTGAAATAAGGCAGAGAAAGACAAATGCCATATGATCTCTTTTATATGTGGGACCTAAAACAAACAAGCAAAATACTCAGAAAAATAAAACAAATAAAAATAAGCTGTATGGAAATCTACCCCCAGTATACTACCCTAATTTTCATTGGCCAGAACAGGGTGTCAGGGGTTATCTAAACCAATAAATGACAAGGGACATGATTAAATAATAATTAGGATTTACTTCTGAGCTGAGAACTAAATCACTTTCTTGCTGTTTAGATACCTAAATAAATTCATGTTTGTTTGTTTGTTTGTTTTAAAGATATTATTTTTTTATAAATTTATTTTTTATTGGTGTTCAATTTGCCAACATATAGAATAACACCCAGTGCTCATCCTGTCAAGTGCCCACCTCAGTGCCCGTCCCCCAGTCACCCTCACCCCCTGTCCACCTCCCCTTCCACCACCCCTAGTTCATTTCCCAGAGTTAGGGGTCTTTCATGTTCTGTCTCCCTTTCTGATATTTCCCACTCATTATATGGTCTCATTCATTTGGGGAATATAAAAAATAGTGAAGGAATAAAGGGAAAAGGATAAATATATTATTTTTGAATAATGTCTACCCCCAATTTGGGCTCCAACTTATAACCCCAAGCTCAAGTGTAGCATACTGTACAGACTGAACCAGCCAAGTACCCCAATTTATGGTTCTTTTAGCAAAGATGTTGGTAATCAGTGTCAGAGAGCCAACCAATTGTATCTACCACATGTGATTCTCGAAGTGTGATTCTTGGATCAGTAGCATTAACATCATTTGGGAACTTGTTAAAATTCAAATTCTTCTGCTCTACATCAGACTTATTGAACCAGGAACTCTGTAGGTGGCAACCAGCCATCTGTGTTTTAATAGGCCCTCCAGGTGATTCTGATCTAAGGTAAAGTTAAAAAACCACTCTGTTATAGTAAAGTTTACTGAGGAAAGAATATACTATTTTCTTGGAGCTACAGCTTTTGCACGACTCTAGGGAGCCAGTGTATATAAAGTGTAAAGAAGAAAGTGACCTCTAGGTAGGTAGTTTGACTACAAATCTAGCCTTATCACTGCCACTCATTACTTCCTTCACCCTGTGTGAAGCACTAGCAAAGTTTTTGGTATTTAGTAAATAATCGATAAATATTTGTTTGCTTTTTTTCCCGGAACAATTATATTATGTATCAGATATTGTGGTGGTCACTTTCAGATAGATCATCATATCTTGGAATCCAGATATCTGAGGCTTTTACAGCAAGAATACCAGTCCCTTTCACTTTCTCAAGAAAATATCAATTTTTCCAGTCAACACTTAGTATCTAAAGCAAATGGAAATTCTTTTGCCTGATAACCCTGAATGCCCATTCTATAAGAGCTAACTCACTGTTGTTATCAGTTTCAAATATTTTATAATTCACTGCTGTCAAAAGTCATGCTGAGATCATTCATTTATCCATTAAATTTCTCTCTAGAATCAAAGTTCCCTAAGTCCAATTTCTGTATTTATATCAGAAAAACAAAAAAAGTACAAACCTAAGTTCTAGCATTTTAACTTTCCGAAGATGAGCTGATATTATATGGCATAAACAGTTTTATGAGGAATGCTTTTGCATCTTTTGTAACACTCTTTGTGAAGACCATTGTTCATTATGTTTAATAATGAAAAATACAAATACCTAAGTGATACATTCATTCCTCTTAGCATACAATATTGAGGAGGAAAAATCTTTTTAGGTTGCTCCCAATAAAATTTCCAAGTACTTAGTTTCATTTTAATAGATACTCATGTATCTATTAAATTCATTTAATATAACTCATGTTTCATTTTTGTTTAGAATGCAGGAGATCAGTTTTATGCTTCATTGCTGTCCCTTAACTCTAGAGTTTTAGATGATTATGCGTCTATTCCCCAACTTTATTATGTTCCTATTATATTGGCCTTGTTTGAAGTTTTATTTTTTTAAAAGATTTTATTTATTTATTCATGAGAGACACGGGGAGAGAGAGAGAGGCAGAGACACAGGCAGAGAGAGAAGCAGGCCTCATGCAGGGATCCCAATGTGGGACTTGATCCCAGGTTTCCAGGATCACTCCCTGAGCCGAAGGCAAGCACTAAACCACTGAGCCACTCCAGCATCTCTTGTTTGAAGTTTTAAAAGCTTACTGTATCCTTGCCTCTTTTTAAAATTTCTTTGATTTTTTTTGACATAGGAGAGCTATAAAAATAAATCTCTCCTCCATTCAATCACACATCCTGACATCCATGCATCTAACAATCCATCTTTTCTTCCAACTACCCATCCTCTTTTACATTTACCCATTCCCGCATCCATCCATGTATTCATCCTCCTATCCATTCATTAATTTTTTTCAATGTCTTTCTGCTTATAACCAAATATAGCCAGAGAAAGTGAATACAATGCATGTTATGATTGTTAGTAGGTCCAGGGATCCAGAGTGTCTATGCTACAACTAAACCAATTTCTTCATTTTACAAAAGAAGTGTATTTGCTTTAAAAAAATATTATTTTATCTGACTTTTCCCGATTCTGACTTACACTGATATAGAGATTTTCTGGAATTCTGTAACTATTTATTAATTTTTAAGCATAGATATAAATCCTGATATATATTTGTTTCAAATAGTGTTTGTAAACTTCTGTACATAAATATGACTCTAAAAAAATGAAAATAGGGGATAAAACTTATGAAAGAAGTCCCTTCGGTTGCCTTAAATACTGAGCTTTCCTACTGCACTTAAAGTGTGAGTTTCAGGCAGCCCTGATGGCCCAGCGGTTTGGCGCCACCTTTAGCCTGGGGTGTGATCCTGGAGACCTGGGATGGAGTCCCACATTGGGCTCCCTGCATGGAGCCTGCTTTTCCCTCTGCCCATGTCTCTCTCTCTCTCTCTCTCTCTCTCTCTGTCATGATTAAATAAATAAAATCTTAAAAAAGAAATAAAGTGTGAGTTTCCTTTATTCTTTCAACAAATAGTAGTAAAAGGGCTAATTCAAGAACGACAGGCTCTCTCACTAAAATGTTCATAATCAATTTTTATTCTAGATAAATATCTATTGCATGAATTAAATATACTTACATGTTTAAATCATACTAAGTTGGGACACCATGAAGTTTTTCAGATATTGATTATAATAGTAGGAAGATTTAAGATAAGTGAATGTTAGATACAAAGAAATGAATTTGTTCTTTAAAAATTTTAACCTTGGGGGCACCTGGGGACTCAGTTGTTTAAGCATCTGCTTTTGGCTCAGATCACGATCACAGGGTCCTGGGATGGAGCCCTGCATCATCCAGCTCTCTGCTTCTCCCTCTCCCTCTGTGCCTTTCCCCGCTCTCTCTGCTTTCTCTCTCTCAAAAAATAATAATTAATAAATTAAAAAAATCTCAATCATGTACACCTGGACATAGGAAGATTTTATGAATCGTGATATTCAGGTATTATCGGGAAACTAAAATCACTACTATCAATGAGATTTAGTCTATACTCTTTTTTGTGACATTGCAACTCAGTAAAAATAAAATTGTTAGAGTCAAAGTATGAAGTTGGAACTGAAATTCCAGGCATTCTTAACATATATTACAATTAGTATAATTTCAGAAGATGTGAAATTCCATGACCTTCATAGGATTAGCACAATTAATACAGCAAAAATATCATCTATAGTTTCTAAAAGCACAAATAAAAAATACTTTATTGCTATGTCATTACCTATATTTATACCAAGATAGATATCTGTTCATCAGCAAAGCTGAGAATGGTATCAGTATTTAGAATCTCAGCAAGGCTGAGAATGGTATCAGTATATAGATATATAATTTTGCTATAGCCAGGACATATCTAGGTATCACAGAGGGTTTTTCAAAAGTTGGCAACTTATATTGATGAAATGTACACAGAAAACCACAGAGATGATACTTATTTCACTTTTCCAGCATCTAAACCAGTGTCCCACAGAGGACAGGTGCAACAAATAAATGATTTGCAAATATTTGGAACAGTGCTCTTCAACAAGACATTTTTCAATGATGGGCTATATCTATGCAATCTAAAATGTAGTATATGTGGTAGGCAGCTAGAGTGATTGAGGAAGTGAATTTTTAACTATATGTAATTTGTTTTCATGTAATATGAAGTTAAATAGCAGTTTATTTCTGGTAGCTACTGTATTGGATAGCACAGATTTAGAAAGTAGTCAATGTAAGCAACTCAATGGTACACACCTTGAGAATTCAGAAAAAAATTCATTTGTTCATTTGTTATTCGCAAGTGTTGGTTTTCCTTCCCCTGCCCATATCCTTGTTGTCAATTTTAATGTTTTTAATTGTAAACTCTTAACATGCTTACATAAGCTAAAAATATGCAGAATGTATTTTCAGAAATTCTTCTCTCTTCTCTCCCTTCCACCTTATTCTTACCATCTCTTGTAAATAATGTTTCCTTATTTTTTTAGTAATTCTTCATTAGAGCCTTTCTCATAGTGTGTGAAAATAAGCAGATTAAGACATACTTTCTTATTTTCCCTCATTCTTAAACAAAAGGTAATATATTGATACATTGCTTTATTTGAACTATTAAGTTTATGGTGACATCTCCCATGAAATCCCATCCCATAGAATTCTCCATTGTCTTATGCCATTCCCTTAGCAGTAACTTCCTTATTTTATAGCAAGAACCCTGGCTCTCAGAAATATCTACATATTTAATTATTGTCTCAATGCCACAACATGCATATATACTTTTTAAAAAGATTTTATTTATTCATAGAGACACAGAGAGAGAGAGAGAGAGGCAGAGCACAGGCAGAGGGAGAAACAGGCTCCATGCCGGGAGCCCTACATGGGACTCGATCCAGCGTCTCCAGGATCACACTCGAGGCTGCAGGAGGCGCCAAACCGCTGTGCCACCGGGGCTGCCCGCATATATGCTTTTGGAGTATTTATTACACTGTTCTTCTAATTTAGCTATTCCTTCAGTTTTCCTGGCTCATTTGGATTCACCTTTTGTTTTGTCTATTGATGGGTATCTTCCTAATGAAAAGTTCATGGAAATTAAACATTTTATGTACTTGCATGTCTAAAAGAATTTTTATCCCATGGTTTGCTTAATTATGAATTGACTAAGTATTGAATTTCATGTTTACATAATGTCTCTCTAGAATTTGAATATGTTGCTTCATCTTTTTGTTCCTTTCTGTATCCAGTGTTGCTCAAGAAAATCTATTACTAATCTGATTTTAATATTTTAATGATGATGCTTTCTCTCTTGAAGACATAGTTCTTCTCTTAATCCTCAGTATTTTGTATTGTTTGAGGGTATGTCTTAGAATGGTTATCCTTTCATCCAAGCAGTAGAACATAGTGGTAGTTGGGTATAGGCTCTGAGTACCTGAGTTTGAATTCTATGGTCCCTAGACTTTCCTAGGAAAAAATAGTGACTTGCAGAGTTTCTGTTTTGTATTTTTTTAAGGTTTATTTATATGAGAGAGAGAGAGAAAGAGAGAGAGAGTGTGTGTGAGCAGAGGGAGGTGCAGAGGGAGAGAGAGAGAGAGAGAGAGAGAGAGAGAGAGAGAATCTCAGTAGAGTCCCCACTGAGCACGAAGCCTAGGCAGGGCTTGATTCCAGGACCCATGAGATCACGACCTGACCTGAAACCAAGAGCTGGAGGCTTAACTGACTGAGCCACCAAGGAGCCCTGAGTTGTTTTTAAGAGTTCTCTGGCAAGTTTTTGAAAGTGGCTGAGTAAAGGAAAACACATATATTTAGAGACATAGGCTTGTTCACAAATGTATGTCTGATGTGTTAGCATGTCTAGGAGACAAGATCACCTAATACAACTGGTGTCATGGGTTGAGATGGTAATCATGGAAAGTTTCTCAAAGAACTGATCTCTAAATTGAATCTGAAGAATAAATACAAAGTTAGCAAGTAAATAGAGTCAGGAGAAGGGATCTACTTAGGCATATAATCATAGTTAGGAGGAAAGAGTTTAGAGCGCTAGGATGAACTCTTTTTGTTTTCACCCAGCAAATTTCCAGCAATGTATGATGGACCACCTCAACACCACAGGTCAATGGATATTTGGTTCCTATAGCCTTTAGGCCACATTGAACTTTGTTTTACTAGAGCTGTAGACCTCAGAGCTCTTTTACCTCTTTTTTTTTTTCTTTCACTCTTTCCCTGGCGTGTTTTTCTTGCTGGTAGAACCTGGAGAGGTTAAAAATGATCTTGAGTAACAGATAGGTTGGGATCGTGGGTGATTCTGAAAGAAGAATTTTTAACAGTTCAAACTCAAGAACAGCAGAAGAGTATATAAAAAATGAAAGTAATCTGGATGGTTAACCATGATATCTATATACCTGACAGAGATATGAAAAAGGAAGAAGAAAGGCTAAAATGTAAAAGATGGAATATGCCAAGTGTTAGTGAGGACACAGATCAACTAGAACTTTCAGGCATTGTTGATAGAAATAAAATTTGTTCCAATCAACCTGGCATATATGTATATGTTATGACCCAGAAATTACACTGATAGACATATTCCATGAAAATATGTACATATATTCCTAGTACCAAAAGACATGTACTAAGATGTTCATGGCATCACTATATATGATAGTCCCCAAATGGAAAGTATCCAAAAGTCCATTAACCGCAGAATGGGTAAATAAATCATGGTATATTCATATAATGAGATCTTATATAATAATAAGAAATAATGTAAAATTATATATAAACTTGTAGGGTAAATTGTGTAAGTTTAATATTGAGTAAAATTTAACACAAGAATATATACAATATAATTCCATTTAAATTAACCCAAAACAGGCAAGACAGATGTATTCTCTTAGAACTTTGTTATTGAGTAGTATCCATTGTAAAACAAATTACTCCAAAATTTAAAAGATTAGAATAGTGAGTGTTTATTATCTTACACATTTTCTGAGAGTTAGGAATCTAGAAGTAACTTAGCTGGGTATTCTGCTACAAAATCTCTCATGACATTACAGTATGATGTCATCTGAGGCTACAGTTATCTGAAGTCTTGACTGAAACTAGGAGATCCATTTTTTTAAATTTAATTGAAGTATAGCTGACATACAATACTAGTTTCATGCGTACAACATAGCAATTTGACGCTTACAATATTATGAAATGATCACATGATGTCTAATGATGTGTCTAATGATCATGTGTCTAATGATCATGTGTCTAATAATCACATGATGTCTAGTTACCATGTCACTATATGAAGTTATTACAGTATTTCTGAATATATCCCCTATTCTGTACTTTGCATCCTTGTAACTTATTTGTTTTATAAGTGGATGTTTGTACCTCTTAATCCCCTTCACCTATTTTATCAATTTGTGAGTCTGTTTTGTTTTTAGTTTTCACATATAAATGAAGTCTATGGTATTTGTCTTTCTCTTTTGACTTATTTTTATTTAAGATTTTATTTATTTATTCATGAGAGACAGAGAGAGAGAGAGAGAGAGAGAGAGGCAGAGACACAGGCAGAGGGAGAAGCACGCTCCATGCAGGGAGCCCAATGCTGGACTCCATCCCGGGTCCCCAGGATCACACCCCAGGCTGAAGGTGGCGCTAAACTGCTGAGCCACCTGGGATGCCCACTTTTGACTTATTTTACTTAGCATTATACTCTTTAGGTCCATACATGTTTTGGATATTGCAAGATTTCATTCTTTGTTATGACTAGGTAACATTTTTTTGTATATATGTACCACATCTTTGTCCATTCATCTATTGCTTGGCAATTACATTGCTTCCACATCTTGACTATTGTAAGTAATATTGCAGTGAACATAGGAGTGAATATATCTTTTTGAATTAGTGTTTTCATTTTTTGGGGGGATATAAAGCCAGAAGTAGAATTGATAAATCATACAGTAGACCTATTTTTAATTTTTTTGAGGAACTTCCATATTGTTTTTTATAGGGTTGCATCAATTTACATTTCTACTTACAGTGTACAAGGGTTCCTTTTTCTCCATGTTCTCATTAACATTCATTGTTTTGTTGTTGTTGTTGTTATTTTGATGTTAGCCATTCTGACAGCTGTGGGGTACTATCTCATTGTGGTTTTGATTTGCATTTCCCTGATGATCAATGATGCTGAGCATCTTTTTATGTATCTGCTGATCATCTGTATGTCTTCTTTGGGAAAATGTCTATTTAGATCTTCTTCATATTTTTAAACCAGATTGTTTGTTTAGAGTTAAACTGTATGTGTTCTTTATAATTTTGGATACTAACACCTAATTGGATATATTATCTGTAAAGATTTTCCATTCAGCAGGTTGACTTTTTATCTTAATGCTGGTTTTCTTCCCTATACAAAAGCTTTTTAGTTTGACATAATCCCATTTATTTTTGTTTTGTTACTCTTGCCCGAGCAGAAAGATCCAGAAAAAATATTGCTAAGACAGATAGATATCTAAGAGTTTATTGGTTATTTTCTTTTAGGAATTTTATGGTTTCATTTTTTACATTTAGATCTTTAATCTATTTTGTGTATTTTTTGTGTGTGTGTGTATATGGTGTAAGAAAATGGTCTAGTTCCAATCTTTTCGTGTAGCTGTGCATTTTTTTCAACACCATTTATCGAAGAGACTGTCTTTCCTCAATGCATAATCTTGCCTTTTTTCTTATAGATTTATGGACTATACAAGCACAGATTTACATCTGGGTTATCTATTTTGTTTCATTCATCTATGTATCTGTCTTTTGTGTGCCAGTAGTATACTATTTTACTATAGTTTTGTAGTATAGTTTGAAATTGGGGAGCGATATACCTCCAGCTTTGTTTTTTCTTTCTTAGATTGCTTTGGATATTTGGAGGTTTTTATGGTTCCATAAAAATTTTAAATTTCTTTGTTCTAGTTCTGTGAAAAATGCCACTGAAATTTTGTTAGGGATTGCATTGAATCTGTAGATTGCTTTGGATAGTATGGACATTTTAACAATATTAATTCTTGCAATTCATAAGCATGGAATATCTTTCCATTTATTTGTGTCATCTAAAATTTCTTTCATCAGTATCTTGTAGTTTTCAGTGTATAAGTCTTTCACCTCATTGGTTACATTCATCCCTAGGTATTTTGTGATTTTTTGGTGCAATTATATATGGGATTGTTTTCTGAACTTTTCTTTCTGATAGTTCATTATTAATGTATAGAAATGGAAAAAGTTTTTGTGTATTGATTTTGTATCCCATAGCTTTGATGAAAGCTAATAACTTATAATAGTTTTTTTTTGGTGGACACTTTAGGGTTTTCTAGGTATCATGTCATCTACAAAGAAAGAGGCAGTTTTCCTTCTTCCTCGCCAATTTGGATGCCTTTTATATCTCATTCTTGTCTAATTGTTATGGCTATTATGTCTAACACTATGTTGAATAAAAATGGTGAGAGTGGGCATCCTTGTCTTGTTCCTGATCTTAGAGGAAAAGCTTTCAGCTTTTTCACCATTGAATATGATGATGAGCTGAAAGTTTGTCATGTATGACTTCTATTATTGAGGTATTTTCCCTCCATATCCACTTTGTTGAGAGTTCTTAACCACAAGCGGATTTTAAATTTTGTGAAGTACTTTTTTGGTATCGAGATGATTATATGATTTTTATCCTTCATTTTGTTAATGCAGTGCGCCACATTGATTCATTTGTGGATGTTGAATCATGTTTACATCCTTGGAATAAATCCCTCTTGATCATGGTATGATCCTTTTAATATATTGTTGAGTTCGGTTTGCTAAAAATTTTTTGAGGATTTTTGCATCCATGTGAAGCATAGATATTGGCCTCTAATGTTCTTTTTTGTGTGTTATCTTGTCTGAGATTGGTATCGGGTAATCCTGGCCTTGTAGATTGACTTCAGAAGCATTCCTTTCTCCTCATATTTTTGAAAGAGTTTAAGAATAGGTGTTAACTGTTCATTAAATGTTTCATAGATTTCACCTCTGAAGTCATCTGGTCCTGAACTGTCATTTTTAGGGAGTTTTCTGATTACTGATTTATATCATTTCTTTCTTTCTTTCTTTTTTTTTTTTTTATTTATGATAGTCACAGAGAGAGAGAGAGGCAGAGACACAGGCGGAGGGAGAAGCAGGCTCCATGCACCGGGAGCCCGATATGGGACTCGATCCTGAGTCTCCAGGATCGCGCCCTGGGCCAAAGGCAAGCGCCAAACCGCTGCGCCACCCAGGGATCCCTATATCATTTCTAATAATCTGTCCATTCAGATTTCCTATTTCTTCTTGATTCAGTCTTAGAAGATTGTATATTTCTAGGAATTTATCCACTTCTAGATTGGGTAATTTCTTGGCATATAGTTGTTTATAGTAGTCTCATAGTTCTTTGCATTTCTGTGATATAAGTAGTTACTTTTCCTCTCTTATTTCTGATTTTATGTGGGTCCTTTCTTTTTCTTAAGGAATCTGACTAAAAGTTTATCAATTTTGATTATTTTTTCAAAAAACTAGCTCTTAATTTTATTGATCTTTTTTATTTTTGAAAATTTAGTCCCTATTTCATTTATTCACTGATCTTTATTATTTCCTTCCTTCCACTACTGTTTTATTTGTCATTTATTCAAAAAATAGCTTCTTATGAGATTAGATTGTTTTAAGGTAGGCTATACTGTTATGAGGTAGGCTATATTGCTGTAAATCTTCCAGAGGATCCACTTCTTAACTCACTCATATGGCTGTTGACCTGAGGCCTCATACGCTTGCTAGCTTGGCTAGCAGTGTCAGTTCACTGCTTTGTGGGCCTCTTTATAGGGCTGTTTACAACATAATAGCTAAAGTTCCCAGAGCAAACAATGTGTGAGAAAGAAAGTGACTAGGATGGAATCCTTAATGTATTTTTAAAACATAATCTAAGAAGTAACATACCATCACTTAATTGTATTCTATGGGACATACAGATGTGGTACAGTGTAGCAAAAAGATACAGAAAGATGTGAATTCTAGGAGGTTGGGATCATTGGGGGCCATGCTGAGAGTTGGCTCTCACAGTGGTAAAAATTTAGATTAATGGATTTTGAGAAGTAGGAAATTACATTGATAAATATTTGAAAATGTCTACCGAAAAGTACAAAGACAATTACTGCCTCCCAACTTTTAAAGAGGCAGTTTTTTTAACTCTATTAAAATAAAGTGGTACATAAGAAAGCAAAGATCATCATAGATATTATTAGAATCAGGACCAATTTTAAATATTTAAATAATTATATTTATTTAACCAATTCTTGTGAGATAAACAAATTTGAAAGTGATATGAAGTATAAAAAAGCTGAGGTTTTATATTAAGTAGTCATTGACTAATCTCTAAAATATTTAAATCAAGTTATATTACTTCTTAATATGAACGTATTATTTAGATACACCAAATTTCTTAAAATTCTAGCTCCAGGGAAAGGAGTTCAGTTTCTAAGTCACCGAAGGTATTGAAAGCTGAATCCACTGTCTAATTAAGTGATCCAGAGTTCTGTATGTAGAAAAAGATCTCTGGTAGAAAGAGAAACATTTGTCAGTATCATGAAACCATAACAGAGGCACTCTCTCTCTTCCTCTCTCTCTCTCTATATATATATGTGTGTGTGTGTGTGTGTGTGTGTGTACACACATATGCAAGCTCACTATATAAATATAAATATATGTATATATATTTGGAGATAGTCCAGATGCTTGAAAGGTATATGTAGAGTAGAATAGTGAGGTCTTGTTAACTATGTGTTATGTCATAAAGCATTCACTCAACTCTGATCCTTGATTTTCTCATTGTGAAAAATGGCAAAATTCTCACCAGTCATTGAATTTTATGCTATATAATTTATGTAGAATCAAGCACATTTTTGATTCATAATATTGGATTCCTAAATATTAAGAAAATATGAACCACAAAAATAATTTTCAACAAATAAAAGACATGAAGGGTGTAAGGCATTTGTAGAAGTTATACATATGCTTCATTGCACTTTCTATTATTAATTCCCTCCCAGTTACTTAGCATAACGTAACGAAATGATGACTTAGTGTTACATCAACTTTCAAAGCCAAATTCCTCTACCATTAGTAACTTGCAAAGATAATGATATAATTAGAAATATTTTAAATCTGATTTTACACATGATAGAAAACATAATTTGGTGACATAATTTTAAATCATTACCTGTAATGAGTCTGAATTCTTTTCTGACCTATTTATTCCTATAATTATGTACCCTCACCTGCTTTCAAATGCACATAATAATTTTAGCAAGGTTTAAGAAGGAGTAAACTATTCTTTTTTTTTTTTTTTTTTTTTGGAGTAAACTGTTCTTGAGTTACTGTTAGAGAGGGACTCAAGGCCCAGGCAAAGCTGGCTCTTCAGATTTGTTATCCTTATTGTCAGAAAATTAACATTAATTCTCTCAGGAGCACTGAAATGTAGAAGTCCTAGGAACTTTACTTATCAAAAGGAGTCAGTGCAGCTCTAGGGTTCAGAGGGCAAGCTCTGCAGTTTCAGTTGTCAGCTCCGACTTATTAGCTGTATGATCTCAGTTTCCTCTTCAGTAAAATCAGGATAGCAATAGTTCCTGCCTTACAGGGCTGCTGTGAATATTACATGAGACAATGCATATAAAATGCTTAGCACAGTGCCAAGATAAGTAAGCACTCAATAAATGTTAGCTATTATTCTGCATATTGTGAATAAAGTCAATAAGGAAAGTACAGATTTCTAAAGAGCTCAGAACTGGTTTAGAATTTGGCAGTATAAAACAGACAAGATATGTTAAGGTTGAAGCTTAGAATGTATTGACCCAAAGGCCACCTTTGTTTAATAAATCTATGCTCCAAAGTTCAGAACAGTTTATACCACCTGGCATTTCAGTTGATTAGAGTGAATTTATTTAGGGTACTGCCCTCCTTTTTTTGATCAATGATTGTACATCATCATGGTATATTATGTGTAAAGCTAATTTTCTTGAAACTTAAGTAGATTATGGATTCAAGGCAGGTTTGTCAATTTGTTGTTCCTTCTAAATTACCATTAACTGGCTACTTAATTGTACTCACTTTGTATTTTCTTGAAAGCATTAAAAAAATTCACTTCTAGTCTGATCCAAGCAACCATATGTCCATAGTATGAGTAAAGCACATCCACAGCTGATGTTTAAGTTAATGAAATGAGAAATGTATTACATATCAGCTTTGAATAGTTCATTTATGCTGTTAGAGTGAAAAAGTAGTAGTTTCCATCTGTACTTCAGAAATTAAACATTTGCTTCTGAAAGATTTTATTTTAATTGGAGCTAATATTAGTTTATTAGCAAAAGGCCTCTAGAGGCGTTAAAATGTAATCATGTAGCAATAATGAAAAGGCTATGTTGTATTTTTCTTGAAATACCCTAAATCTTTCTTGCATTATCTCATATGGCAGTGAAAACTAGACCTTTACATGATTTACATTTGTCTTTTTTAGCAAAGGTCTACACAGGAAGACGATGGTAGTATTTTCACTATTGTAGAAATAGTAGTAACAGACTGAAGGTTTTGATAGGAGTATTAAAGTATTATTGTGGCATATTTGTTTGGTAGATGTGAAAAACTCTCTTTAGTAGGTATTTAGACAGGATGAGTTTGAGGTGTTATGAAAGATTCAGATAGAATTTTTCAATAGGCAGTTGGATACAGAGTTCTAGAATTCAGGAAGAAGATCTAGGTTCAAGACCTATTTTAGGATTCACATCCATATAAATGGGAACTATGGTTTGGGACTTCTTTCCTAGGCAAAGTGGTGTGAGTTAGTTTTCTCATTGCCTTTAATATCCCATTCACTGCAAATGAGACAGTGGTATGATGGAATCTCACTATAGAATATTATTATCCAGGGGCACCTGGGTGGTGCAGTTGGTTAAGTTACCCATTCTGGTTTCAATTCAGGGAGTATCTCAGGGTCATGAGATCAAGCCCATGTGGAGTCTTCTTAAGTTTCTGTCCCACTCTCTCTCTCTGCCCCTCTCCACTTTCTCTCTCTCTCTAAAAAAGTAAATCTTTAAAATAAAAAAAGAATATTATTATCCAAAAGAAGTTTCCATGATGATAGAAATATTCTACATCTTCACTCTCGGAACAGTAGTCACATGGGGCAGAGGCTTCCTCAATATAATATAGTGTGGTAGTTAAGAGTGTAGATGCTACCTACTGGCAGTATGAATTCAAATCTCTGCCTTGCTATATACGAGTAGATTTATCCAGGGCAGAATTTCTGACTTTTCTTTGTTATCACTATTTTTTAAAAATAGATTTATTTATTCATTCATGAGAGACACACACACAGAGAGAGAGAGAGAGGCAGAGACACAGGCAGAGTGAGAAGTAGGCTCCTTGCAGGGAGCCCGATGCGGGACTCGATCTTGGGACTCCAGAATCACACCATGAGCTGAAGGCAGATGCTCAACTGCTCAGCCACCCAGGTGTCCCATTGTTATCACCATTTGATTAAGTTTTAACTTCAGGTTAGTAAGAGAGTTGTTTTATGATTTAAATCACAATTGACATTTTAAAAAGTGCCTTAAATCTACTGAAGAGTTAATAAATGTTACTATCATTAATTTAAAAGTAAACTTAGAGAAATATTTGAGAGTATTTTGAAATCTTAAAAAAAAAGGCAATCTATGAGTTGACCTGATTGATAGATGCATCCTTAGACTCATACAATGTTGTGTTATTTTAGAAACATTTTGCATGTAAGATAGTCTATTTTTAAATATTTTTGTGCTTTTTAAATTTTTTCCAGGTTAGAGAGATAATTTACAAAAAAAAAATGTATTTAAGATGTATGACATGGTGTTTTGATATATATACATAGTGAAAAGATTACCACAATCAAGTGTTCATAACTTCACAATAAAGTGTTCATAACTTCACATGGTTACCTTTTCCTTTTCTTTATGATAGTGAGAACAGATAAGATCTACTCTCAGCAAATTTCGACTACTATACAATGTAGTAGTATTAGCTATAGTTATACTGTACACTGGAACTTCAGAATTTACTCATCCTGCATAACTGAAACTTGTACCCTCTGGGCAACATCTCCTCATTCCCTCTACCTCTCAGCCATTGGCAACCACCATAATATTCTTTACTCCTATGAGTTCAATTTAAATTGTACATATGAGTGTGATCATGCTGTATTTATATCCATACTATTTTCCATAATGGATATATCAATTGGCATTTCTCTAGCAATGCAAAAGAGTTTCCTTTTCTCTTCATACTCACCAACACTTGTTATCGTCTCTCTTTTTGATATTAACCATACTAATAAGTATAAAGCATATGATTTACATTTTCTTGATATTTAATGATCTTGAACACCTTTTCATATACCTATTTGCTATCTGTTTTTCCTGGAAAATGTTATTCAGCTCTTATGTTCATTTTTTTTCTGTTTTTTTTTTATTGTTTTTGTTTACTTTACAATTGAGTTGTATACATTTTTTATATATTTTGGATATTAACCCTTTATCAGATTATAGTTTGTAAATATGTCTCCCATTCCACAGGTTTTTTTCACCTTGTTTATCATTTCCTTTCTGTGTAGTTTTTTTTAGTTTAATGCAATATCATTTGTCTGTTTTCACTTTTGTAACCTATGTTTTAGTGTCATACCCAAAAAACCATTGCTAAGACCAATGTCAAGGAGCTGTTTCCTTGTTTTCTTCTAGTAATTTTATGGTTTCAAGTCTTATATGTCTTTAATTCATGTTGATTTTTTGTATATGGTGTGAAATAAGGGTCTAATTCCATCTCTTTGCTTTTGGGCTTTCAGTTATCCTAACACCATTTATTTTTTATTTTTTATTTTTTTATTTTTTTTTTATTTTTATTTTTTATTTATTTATGATAGTCACAGAGAGATAGAGAGAGGCAGAGACACAGGCAGAGGGAGAAGCAGGCTCCATGCACCGGGAGCCCGACGTGGGATTCGATCTGGGGTCTCCAGGATCGCGCCCTGGGCCAAAGGCAGGCGCCAAACCGCTGCGCCACCCAGGGATCCCTCCTAACACCATTTATTAAAGAGAATATTCATGCCTCATTGTGTGTCCTTGGCAGCTTTGTCAAAGATCAGCTTCCTGGAGATGCATAGGTTTATTTCTGGTTCTCTGTTCCATTCCATTGGTCTATGCCAGTGTACTGTTTTGTATTGTTTTTTAATTACTGAGGTAAAATTGGTATATGTTAGTTTCAGGTGTACAAAATAATAATTTAATATTTGTATATACTTAAAAGTCTGGTTAACATTCATCATCCCACAATTGAACTTCACCCTTTTCACCCACCCATCAAACCCCTTCCCCTCTGATAACCAATAATCTGTTCTCTGTATATGAGTTTTGTTGTGCTGTGTTTGCTCATGTGTTTTGTTTTTATAGATTCCATAATGTAAGTGAAATCATAAAGTATTTGTCTTCCTCTGATTTATTTCACTTAGCATAATACTCTCCAGGCTCATCTCTGCTGTTGGAAATGACAAAGTTTCATTCTTTTTTATGTCTGTGTAATATTCCATCATATATATATACATCACATTTTCTTTATCTATCATCTATCAGTGGACAATTAAGTCGCTCTCATACTTGGCTATTGTAAATAATACTGCAATGAAGAGAGGGCTGCATATGTCTTTACAAATTAGTGTTCTCATTTTCTTTGAGCAAATACTCTCTGTCCACTTTTAATAAGATTGTTTCTTTGGTGTTGAATTGCATGAGTTTTTTGTATGGTTTGGATACTAACTCCTTATCAGATATATTATTTGCAAGTATGTTCTCTAATTTAGTAGGTTGCCTTTTCATTTTGTTAATTTCCTTTGCTGTGCTTTGTGGTTTTATGCAGTCCTACTTGTTTATTATTTCTTTTGTTGGCTTTGCTTTTGGAGTCAGATGCAAAAATCCAATGCCAAAATCACTATCAAGGAGCTAAATGCCTATGTTTTCTTTTTTTGTGGTAAATATTTAATATATAAATATTAGACAACATACTACTGCACAAGCACTGGGCCAAGAGGGAAATCAAATGTCAAATGAAAATATTTCTTAGAACAAAATAAAAAGAAAACACAATATTCCAAAGCCTATGGGATGCTGCAAAAGTGGGTATTAGAGTGAAATTTATGCTAAAAAGCTTAAGAAAAAAGTTCAAATAAACAACATTATACCACAAGGACTAGAAAAAGAAGAAACTTAGCCAAAATTTAGTAGAGGAAGGAAATAATAAAGAAAAGTCAGAAACAAATAAAATAGAGACCAGAATAAAGAATAATACAACATTAAGAGTAATGGCCAGTTTTTCTAAAAAATAAACAAAATTAGCAATACTTTAACTACATTAACTAAAAAAAGAGAGTGAGGACTCTAAAACCAAGATAAGAAATGGAAGAGAAAATGATACAACAGATAACCATAGAAATACTGAGTGTGATAACAGATGACTAGAAACAATTACATACTAACAAATCAGATAACTTAGAAAAAAAAAGACAATTTCTAAAAATGCACATTATTGAATCCTGAATCCAAGAAATAGGAAAACTTCTTAGACCAGTAACAAGGATAAAAGTTGAATTAGGAATCAAAAAACTCCCAGTACAAAGAAGCCAAAACCACATGATTTCTTTTTTTTTAATAAATTAATTTTTATTGGTGTTCAATTTACCAACATACAGACTAACACCCAGTGCTCATCCCGTCAAGTGTCCTCCTCAGTGCCCGTCATCCATTCACCCCCACCCCCCGCCCTCCTCCCCTTCCACCACCCCTAGTTCATATCCTAGAGTTAGAAGTCTTTATGTTCTGTCTCCCTTTCTGATATTTCCCACACATTTCTTGTCCCTTCCCTTATATTCCCTTTCACTATTATTTATATTCCCCAAATGAATGAAAACATACACTGTCCTTCTCCGATTGACTTACTTCACTCAGCATAATACCCTCCAGTTCCATCCATGTTGAAGCAAATGGTGGGTTTTTGTCGTTTCTAATGCCTGAGTAATATTCCATTGTATACATAAACCACATCTTCTTTATCCATTCATCTTTCGATGGACACCAAGGCTCCTTCCACAGTTTGGCTATTGTGGACATTGCTGCTAGAAACATCGGGGTGCAGGTGTCCCGGCGTTTCATTGCATCTGAATCTTTGGAGTAAATCCCCAACAGTGCAATTGCTGGGTTGTAGGGCAGGTCTATTTTTAACTCTTTGAGGAACCTCCACACAGTTTTCCAGAGTGGCTGCACCAGTTCACATTCCCACCAACAGTGTAAGAGGCTTCCCTTTTCTCCGTATCCTCTCCAATATTTGTTGTTTCCTGCCTTGTTAATTTTCCCCATTCTCACTGGTGTGAGGTGGTATCTCATTGTGGTTTTGATTTGTATTTCCCTGATGGCAAGTGATGCAGAGCATTTTCTCATGTGCGTGTTGGCCATGTCTATGTCTTCCTCTGTGAGATTTCTCTTCATGTCTTTTTGCCCATTTCATGATTGGATTGTTTGTTTCTTTGGTGTTGAATTTAATAAGTTCTTTATAGATCTTGGAAACTAGCCCTTTATCTAATACGTCATTTGCACATATCTTCTCCCATTCTGTAGGTTGTCTTTTAGTTTTGTTGACTGTATCCTTTGCTGTGCAAAAGCTTCTTATCTTGATGAAGTCCCAATAGTTCATTTTTGATTTGTTTCTTTTGCCTTCGTGGATGTATCTTGCAAGAAGTTACTGTGGCCAAGTTCAAAAAGGGTGTTGCCTGTGTTCTCCTCTAGGATTTTGATGGAATCTTGTCTCACATTTAGATCTTTCATCCATTTTGAGTTTATCTTTGTGTATGGTGAAAGAGAGTGGTCTAGTTTCATTCTTCTGCATGTGGATGTCCAATTTTCCCAGCACCATTTATTGAAGAGACTGTCTTTCTTCCAATGGATAGTCTTTCCTCCTTCATCGAATATTAGTTGACCATAAAGTTCAGGGTCCGCTTCTGGGTTCTATGTTCTGTTCCATTGATCTATGTGTCTGTTTTTGTGCCAGTACCACACTGTCTTGATGACCACAGCTTTATAGTACAACCTGAAATCTGGCATTGTGATGCTCCCACCTGTGGTTTTCTTTTTTAAAATTCCCCTGGCTATTCGGGGTCTTTTCTGATTCCACACAAATCTTAAAATAATTTGTTCTAACTCTCTGAAGAAAGTCCATGGTATTTGATAGGGATTGCATTAAACGTGTAAATTGCCCTGGGTAACATTGACATTTTCACAATATTAATTCTGCCAATCCATGAGCATGGAATATTTTTCCATCTCTTTGTGTCTTCTTCAATTTCTTTCAAAAGTGTTCTATAGTTTTTAGGGTATAGATACTTTACCTCTTTGGTGAGGTTTATTCCTAGGTATCTTATGCTTTTGGGTGCAATTGTAAATGGGATTGACTCCTTCCTTAATTTCTCTTTCTTCAGTCTCATTGTTAGTGTATAGAAATGCCATTGATTCCTGCCACACTACCAAATTGCTGTATGAGTTCTAGCAATCTTGGGGTAGAGGCTTTTGGGTTTTCTATATAGAGTATCATGTCATCGGTGAAGAGGGAGAGTTTGACTTCTTCTTTGCCAATTTGAATGCCTTTAATGTCTTTTTGTTGTCTGATTGCTGAGGCTAGGACTTCCAGTACTATGTTGAATAGCAGTGGTGAGAGTGGACATCCCTGTCTTGTTCCTGATCTTAGGGGAAAAGCTCCCAGTGCTTCCCCATTGAGAATGATATTTGCTGTGGGCTTTTCGTAGATGGCTTTTAAGATGTTGAGGAAAGTTCCCTCTATCCCTACACTCTGAAGAGTTTTGATCAGGAATGGATGCTGTATTTTGTCAAATGCTTTCTCTGCATCGAATGAGAGGATCATATGGTTCTTGGTTTTTCTCTTGCTGATATGATGAATCACACTGATTGTTTTACGAGTGTTGAACCAGCCGTGTGTCCCGGGGATAAATCCTACTTGGTCATGGTGAATAATTTTCTTAATGTGTTGTTGGATCCTATTGGCTAGTATCTTGTTGAGAATTTTTGCATCCATGTTCATCAGGGATATTGGTCTGTAATTCTCCTTTTTGGTGGGGTCTTTGTCTGGTTTGGGAATTAAGGTGATGCTGGCCTCATAGAATGAATTTGGAAGTACTCCATCTCTTTCTATCTTTCCAAAGGCTTTAGTAGAATAGGTATGATTTCTTCTTTAAACGTTTGATAGAATTCCCCTGGGAAGCCATCTGGCCCTAGATTCTTGTGTCTTGGGAGGTTTTTGATGACTGCTTCAATTTCCTCCCTGGTTATTGGCCTGTTCAGGTTTTCTATTTTTTCCTGTTCCAGTTTTGGTAGTTTGTGGCTTTCCAGGAATGCGTCCATTTCTTCTAGATTGCCTAATTTATTGGCATAGAGCTGTTCATAATATGTTTTTAAAATCGTTTGTATTCCCTTGGTGTTGGTAGTGATCTCTCCTTTCTCATTCATGATTTTATTAATTTGAGTCTTCTCTCTCTTCTTTTTAATAAGGTTGGCTAATGGTTTATCTATCTTATTATTCTTTCAAAGAACCAACTCCTGGTTCTGTTGATCTGTTCCACAGTTCTTCTGGTCTCCATTTCGTTGAGTTCTGCTCGAATTTTAATTAACTCTCTTCTGCTGGGCGTAGGGTCCATCTACTGTTTTTTCTCTAGCTCCTTTATGTGTAAGGTTAGCTTTTGTATTTAATTTCTTTCCAGTTTTTGAATGGATGATTGTATTGCGATGTATTTCCCCCTCAGGACTGCTTTTGCTGCATCCCAAAGATTTTGAACGGTTGTATCTTCATTCTCATTAGTTTCCATGAATCTTTTTAATTCTTCCTTAATTTCATGGTTGACCCTTTCATCTTTTAGCAGGATGGTCCTTAACCTCCACGTGTTTGAGGTCCTTCCAAATTTCTTGTTGTGATTTAGTTCTAATTTCAAGGCATTATGGTCTGAGAATATGCAGGGGACTATCCCAATCTTTTGGTATCGGTTCAGACCCTATTTGTGACCCAGTATGTGGTCTATTCTGGAGAAAGTTCCATGTGCACTTGAGAAGAATGTGTATTCAGTTGAGTTTGGATGTAAAGTTCTGTAGATATCTGTGAAATCCATCTGGTCCAGTGTATCATTTAAAGCTCTCGTTTCTTTGGAGATATTGTGCTTAGAAGACCTATCGAGGGTAGAAAGAGCTAGATTGAAGTCACCAAGTATAAGTGTATTATTATCGAAGTATTTCTTCACTCTGGTTATTAATTGGTTTAAATATTTGGCAGCTCCCACATTTGGGGCATATATATTGAGGATTGTTAAGTCCTCTTGTTGGATAGATCCTTTGAGTATGATATAGTGTCCCTCTTCATCTCTCACTATAGTCTTCGGGGTAAATTTTAGTTTATCTGATATAAGGATGGCTACCCCTGCTTTCTTTTGAGGACCATTTGAATGGTAAATGGTTCTCCAACCTTTTATTTTCAGGCTGTAGGTGTCCTTCTGTCTAAAATGAGTCTCTTGTAGACAGCAAATAGATGGGTCCTGCTTTTTTATCCAGTCTGAAACCCTGCGCCTTCTGATGGGGTCATTAAGCCTGTTCACGTTCAGAGTTACTATTGACAGATATGATTTTAGTGTCATCATGATATCTATTCAGTCCTTGTTTTTTGTGGATTGTTCCACTGAACTTCTTCTTAAAGGGGAATTTTAAGAGTCCCCCTTAAAATTTCTTGCAGAGCTGGTTTGGAGGTTACATATTCTTTCAGTTCCTGCCTGTCTTGGAAGCTCTTTATCTCTCCTTCCATTTTGAATGAGAGCCTTGCTGGATAAAGTATTCTTGGTTGCATGTTCTTCTCATTTAGGACCCTGAATATACCCTGCCAGCCCTTTTTAGCCTTGTAGGTCTCTGTGGAGAGGTCTGCTGTTACCCTAATACTTCTCCCCATAAAAATCAGGGATTTCTTGTCTCTTGCTTTAAGGATCTTCTCTTTAACTTTGGAATTTGCAAGCTTAACTATTAGATGTCAAGGTGTTGAACGGTTTTTATTGATTTTGGGGTAGGGGTCTCTCTATTTCCTGGATCTGAATGCCTGTTTCCCTTCCCAGATTAGGAAGGTTTTCAGCTATGATTTGTTCAAATACATATTCTGGACCTCCGTCCCTTTCGGTGCCCTTGGGAACCCCAATTAAACATAGGTTTTTCTTCCTCAGGCTGTCATTTTTTCCCCTTAATCTATCCTCATAGTCTTTTAATTGTTTGTATCTTTTTTCCTCAGTTTCCCTCTTTGCCATCAACTTGTCTTCTATGTCAGTCACTCGTTCTTCTACCTCGTTAACCCTCCTCATTAGGACCTCTAGTTTGGATTGCATCCCGTTTAATTGATTTTTAATTTCTGCCTGATTAGCTCTAAATTCTGCAGTCATGAAGTCTCTTGAGTCCTTTATGCTTTTTTCTAGAGCCACCAGTAGCTGTATAACAGTGCTTCTGAATTGGCTTTCTGACATTGAATTGTAATCCAGATTTTGTAACTCTGTGGGAGAGAGGACTGTTTCTGATTCTTTCTTTTGAGGTGAGGTTTTCCTTCTAATCATTTTGTTCAGTGCAGAGTGGCCAGAAACAAGTTGTATTGGGAAAAGGAGGAAAAGAGAGGAGAGAAAGAAGGAAAGAAAAGAGAAAAAGAAAAAAGGAAGAAAAAAAGAAAAACAAAGAGAAGAAAAAGAGAAAAAGAAAGAAAGGAAAAAGAAGGGGTGGGGGAAACAAACAGAAATCAAAAAGCAAACAAACAAGCAAACAAAAAGCAAAAAAACACGGGGGGGTATCCTCTCATTCTGTATACTGTAAGTAAGTCCCTTGACTTCCCCTGGAACTTTCCAGTTCTGCTTGGTCAATAATTTGTTTTTCCCCGTGTCCGTCTAGCTGGTCTTCTGGGGGAGGGGCCTGCTGTGCTGATTTTCAGGTGTTAGCACTTGGGGGAGCTGCTCTGCCCCTGCCTGGTGCAGGCCTCAGTGGGGGTTGTTTACCCCGTGAGGCTCCAGGAGGAACAACCGCAGTGGCGGGGCCAGCTCTGCAGCCCTGGAGTCAGCCCCCGCAGTAACTCCGGGGTTCTCCGTTTGCAGGGCCTGGAGGCTCCAGGGGCCGGGCCGCTGATCTGCTCAGCCCCGGGCAGGAGTGTCCTTGCTGTACTGGGCCCTCCCGGCCTCTGCCTGTCCGGGGGAGGGGGAGGCCGGATCCTGGGCTGTGTCTTGGCGCCCTGTGCTCCGGGGCCTGCGCTGTTGGATTCGCGCTCCCGCCCCGCAGCCCCCTCCACGGAGCCGCCGCCCGAGCCCCTCCGAGCTGCTCCGGGTCCCGCCTTGCGCGCTGCAGCCCTTAGGGAGCTCGGCGCACTCTCCCGGGGCGCAGGTGCCTGTTAGTGTCCCCGGGAGCCCGAGGGCATCCCCGCCCTCCTGGATCCTGCTCCAACTCCCTGCGGGCCCCTTTCCACCCGGGAAGGTTGGTGCAGCTCCTGCTTCTCCCGGACGGGGCTCTCCTGTCCTGGGGACACTCGCCCCGGCCTCAGCCCGACTCCTCGCGGGGCCCCTCCCCCTTGGAGGCCTTTTGTTTCTTTATTTCTTTTTCCCCGTCTTCCTACCTTGATAGAAGCGCGAACTCTTCTCACTGTAGCATTCCAGCTGGTCTCTCTTTAAATCTCAGGCCGAATTCGTAGATTTTCAGGATGATTTGAAGGTTATCTAGGTAATTTGGTGGGGACAGGTGATTTGGGGACCCTGCTCTTCCGCCATCTTTCCCCTCCCCCCAAGACCACATGATTTCATTGGTGAATTCTACAAATGTTAAAAAAAGTGTATAATGACCATCTTTATCAAAATCTTACAAATAGTAGAATAGAGAGAACACATGCAACATTATTCCATGAGGCCAGTGCTTCCCATGATACCAAGCAGTATAAAAACAAGAACAAAAAAGTAAAGTTTGTCCGATATAAGTATTGCTACTCTTTGTTTTGACATCAATTTGCACGATCAATGTGTCTCTACCCCCTGACTTTCAATCTGCAGTTGTCTTTAGGTTTTATAGGTAGCATATAGATGATTCTTGTTTTTGTTTTTGTTTAAGGAGATAGAAGTTTATTGAATACATCACAAGGGAGTGACAGGCAGGACAGCAAAGGAAAGGCTCTTTGCTGACTCTTTTTTTTTTTAAGATTTTATTTATTTATTCATGAGAGACAGACACACACACTCACAGAGAGAGAGAGAGAGAGAGAGAGAGAGAGACAGGCAGAGGGAGAAGCAGACTCCATGCAGGGAGCCCAACGTGGGACTCCATTCCGGGTCTCCAGGATCACGCCCTGGGCTGAAGATAGCACTAAACCGCTGAGCCACCCAGGCTGCCCATTATTTATTTATTTTTTTATCCATTCTGACACCTTATGTCTTTTAATTGGAGAATTTTATTTATTTACATAGAAAGTAATTATGATAGATATGTATTTATCTCATTTTACTCCTGTTTTGTCATTATTTCTGGAAATTTTCTCTATTCCTTTCTTGTAGTTGTCACTTCTGATCTCTTTGCACTCAAGGGACCTATTTAATATTTCTTGCAGGGCTGGTTTAATGGTCATGAACTTCTTCAGTTTTTGTTTGTCTGGGAAACTCTTGATCTCTCCTTCTATTCGAATGATTGCCTTGCTGGATAGAATATTCTTGGCTATAGATTTTCCCCATTTAGCCCTATGAATATATCATGTTACTCCCCTCCGGCTTGCCAAGCTTCTGTTGAGAAATCTCCAGCTAGCTTTATGGGTCTTTCCCTGTAACTTAAGGACTTCTTTTGTTTTGCTGCTTTTAAGATTTTTTTCTTTATCATTGTATTTTGTAAATTTAATCACAATATGTCTTGGTGTTAGTCTGCTTTTGTTGATTTTGATGGGAGTTCTCTGTACCTACTGGATTTGGATGTCTGTTTCCTTTCCCAGATTAGGGAAGTTTTCAGCTAAAATTTTGTCAAATAAACCTGTCTCCTTTACTTTCTCTTCTTGTGGGACTCCTGCCATATGTTAAGTGTTATACACTTAACTAATACCAAGTGTTATTACACTTGCTGGAGTCACTGAGTTTCCTAAGTCTGTTCTTGTATTACATAATTCTTCTTTACCTTTTTTGTTCAGATTCATTATTTTGTTTTCTATGTCACTAATTCATTTCTCTGCTTTCTCCAGCCTGCTGTTCATTGCATCAAGCCCATTTCTTGTTTATTGCATTCTTCTTCTCTGGGATTTATTTATTTATTTATTTATTTTATTTTTTACTCTCTGTCGTAAGAGTCATTAATGTCTTATATTCTTTTCTCAAGCCCAGTTAGTATCCTTATGATTGTTGCTTTCAATTCTCCATCAGGGATGTTACTTATATCTGTTTCGCTTAGATTTCTGGCCTTATCTTGTTCTCTCATTTGGGATAATTAGCTCCATCTTGGCATTTTGTCTAAGTCTCTGCCTTTTTCTACGTGTTAGAAAAGCCAGTTATGTCTCCTGCTCCTAAATGTAACAGCCTTACGAAGAAGAAATCATGTAGTGCTTAGGGCCTGGACTTTCAGGGAATGTGTCTCTCTGTGTGCTGTGTGAGCTCTGCTATTTTATTTTGATTGCTGTATCCTTTGGGCCAGTCTGCAGAGGCTGTCATTGTCTACTGTGGGCAGTGTTTGGTCTTTGGCCTAAATGTGGTGAGTTTTAATGAGGTATGCTCTGGTCTGCTTGTGAAACGAGAACTGACACCAACTCCATGAGAACTGAGACCCTGCAGAATTCTCTGGTTAGGAGACATGGTGTGGGCAGGGAGTTTTGCTGGTCTTCTGAGAGAGGATCCCACCACACTGGGACTGAGGCAAGCTTGACTGAAAAGGGCAGTCCCACCAGAGCACAGGGGGCTGAGTCTTGGTCTAAGTAGTTTAGGTAGCCAGTGCTGGTGGTGTGTTGCCTCCTGCTGGTGGTTCTGTGTTTATGCTGAGGGGTAGGGAGGGAAATAGTACTGTTCCCAAAGAGGCATCTCTGTGAATGCCGCCTCCCCTGGAAACTGAGTGCAAAACCTCCCCGCTGTGTGCTCCAGGTGTTCTTCAGACCAGTTTCCACTCTGTCTGCCACCAGGGTTGTTTGCTTGCCTTCTTTCCAGGAGCAGGCAGCACTTGGGGCTCAATCTCAGCCAAGCCCACTAACTCCAGGCCTAAGCCCTGCTGGTTGCAAGAACTCAAGTAATTCAGCCCCTCTCATTTTCCAAGCCAATGGAAAAGCCATTGTGTATTCCCCATGCTTTCCTCTCTCCTTCACCTTTCTTCATGTTCAGGACTCCCTCTCCTCTGCAGCAGCTGCAACAATCTGTTTCTCCCCTAAACCACATCTCCGCACTTCCTTCCTTTTCCCATCTGGCCTCTACTCTCCCTTTAGTTGTGAAATTTGTTCTGTCAGTCTTCAGGTCAATTTCTGGGTTATTTAGGATGATGTGAGTTATCTAGCTGTGTTCATGAGAGATGAGCCTAGACTCCTCCTACTCCTCCTCCATCTTAGGAAATTCTAATCACTTCTGTTCTGCCTATGTTTTCTTTAGGAGTTTTATGGTTTCAGGTCTTACATTCAAGTCTTTAATCCACTTTGAGTAAACTTTGTGTATGGTGTAAGAGAGTGGTCTAGTTCCATTCTTTTGCATGTAGTTGTCTAGTTTTCCCAGCACCGTTTATTAAAAAGATTGTCATTTTCCCATTTTATATTCTTGGCTTCTTTGTTGTAAAGTAATTGGCCATATATGTGTGGGTTTATTTCTGAGCTCTCTATTTAATTTCATTGATCTATGTGTCTGTTTTTATGCCAATACCATACTGTTTGGATGATTATAAATTTGTAGAATAGTTTGGAGTCATGGTGTGTGACACCTTCAGCTTTATTCTTTTTTCTCAAAATCATTTGGTCATTCAGGTCTTTTGTTCCAAATTTTAGATTTCTTTGTTTCTGTGAAACATGTCATTGAGATTTTGATAGGAATTTCAATGTATTTATAGATTGTGTAGCATGGACATTTTAACAATATTAATTCTTGCAATTCATGAATTTGGATTATTTTTCCATTTATTTATGTCATCTGAAGTTTCTTTCTCATCAGCATCTTGTAGTTTCAGTGTACAAGTCTTTTACCTCCTTGGTTAAATTTATTCCTAGGAATTTTATTCTTTGTGGTGCAATTATAAATGGAATTGTTTTCTGAATTTTTCTTTCTGCTAGTTCATTATTAATGAGAAATGTAACAGTCTTTTGAGTATTTGATTAGTATAATTGATTTTGTATCCTACAATTTTGCTGAATTTATTTACTGAATTCATTTTAACAGGTTTTAGTGGAGACTTTAGGTTTTAGTGGAGACTTTATGTATGGTATCGTGTCATCTACAAAGAGTAATAGTTTTACTTTTTCCTTACCATTTTGAACGCCTTTTTATTTCTTGTTCTTGTTTGATTATTGTGGCTAGGATTTTGAATAATATGTGAGTAAAAGTGGTAAGAGTGGGCATCAATGTCTTATTATTGATCTTAAGCTTTTCATCATTGAGTATGATGTTTGCTGTGAGTTTTTCAGTATGACTTTTATTATAGGGATGTATGTTCTGTCTATACCCACTTTAGGAGGGTTTTATGATAAATAAATGTTAAATTTTATCAAATGCTTTTTGTGTATCTGGAGATGATCATGATTTTTATTAATATCATGTGTCCCATAGATTTTGGATTTTTATATTTAGATTTCATAATCTCAATGTATTTTTCTTTAATTTACCCTTTGATTTCTTCATTGATTCATTGGTCATTCTGTAGTGCGTGTTTAATATCCACATATTTGTGATTTTTCCTGTTTTCCTCTTGAAATTGATTTCTAGTTTCATATCATGGTAGCAAAAAAGATGATTGATATGGTTTCATTCTTCTTAAATTTACTGAAACTTGTTTTGTGGCCTAACATGTGATTTATCCTAAAGAATGTTCCATGTGCATGCAAGAACAATGTATATCCCTGCTATTGGATAGAATGTTCTGTATACACCTATTAGGTCTATCTAGTCTAATGTCCTATTTAAAGCTTTTTTTTATTGATTTTTTTTTGTCTGGATGATTTATCCACTGATGTAAATGGGGTCATTAAAGTCCTTACTGTTCATGTGTTGCTGTCAGTGTCTTCCTCTAAATTTGTTAATATTTGCTTTATATATTAGGTGTTCCTATGTTGGTGCATAAATATTTATAAATGTTCTATCCTCTTGTTGGATTGACTTATTTGTCTTTATGTAACATCCTTCTTTTTTTTTTTTTTTTCCTTTATTACGGTCTTTGTTTTGAAGTCTGTTTTGTCAGATACAAGTATAGCTACACCAGCTTTCTTTCTGTTTTCACTTTCCTGGAATGAAAATTTTCATGGAATACTCTTTTTCCATCCCTTTGCTTTTACTCTGTTTATCCTTAGATTTGTATTTAGTGTCTTCAAGGTAACGTACAAATGTATCATTTTTTCATCCATTATCCATTCTTTGATTAGAGAATTTTTTTCACTAACATTTAGTTATTGATAGGTATGACTTATTGCCACATGTTTAGTTATTTTCTGGATGTTTTTGTAGTTCCTCTCCATTCCTTTCTTCTCTTGCTTTCTTCCATTGTGGTTTGGTGACTTTCTTTTGTGTTTTGTTTACATTCCTTTATCTTTAATGTATCTAATATAGGTTTTAGCTCCAAGGTTACCATAAGGTTCACATGTTTTAAATTGACAGAAACTTAAAGTTGAAGGTATTTTAAATCCCTGCATTTTTATTTTCCCATCAACACATTTTATGGTTTTGAAGTCATATTTTGCATTTTTAAAAAATTTGTACATCCCTTAACTAATTACTGTAATTATTGTTAATTTTACTACTTTTGTCTTTTAACTTTCATACTAGCTTTAAGAAGTCCCTTTAACATTTTTTATAATGCTGATTTAATGTTTACAAGATCCTTTAGCTTTTTCCTGCCTAGAAAACTTCATCTATCCATCAATTCTGAATGATAGTCTTACTGAGTAGAATATTTTTGGTTGGAAGTATTTCCCTTTCAGTACTTTGAATATATCATACTATTTTCTTCTGGTCTGCAATATATCTGCTGAAAATCATCTAATAGTCATATGAGGATTCTCTTGTATATAACAAGCTGTTTTTCTCTTACTTCTTTTAAGATTTTTTTCTTAATCTTTAACTTCTGACATTTTACTTATAACGTGTCTTGGTGTTGATACCTTTGGATTTATCTTCTTTGGAACTCTTTGTGCTTCCAGGACCTGGACATCTCTCTCCTTCCCCAAGATAGGTAAGTTTTGAAAGATTATTTCTTCAAATTTATTTCTGTCTCTCTTTTCCTTCTGGAACTCCCATAATGAAAATATTATTCTGCTTGATGTCCATAGGTCTCTTAAGCGACCTTCACTTATTTATTATTTTTTTGCTACACTCCTTAGGTGAGTTTCTCCACTGTCCCATCTTACAGATTACTGATCCATTCTTATCCTTCCTCTGGTCTACTGCTGAGTTCTTCTCATATATTCTTTCAGTGCAGTTACTGTATTCTTCAGTGCCATGATCTGTTTGGCACTTATATTTTCTATGTCTTTGTTGAAGTTTTCACCGTGCTCATTCATTCTTCTTTATGAATTCGGTGAGCATCTTTATGACAATTACTTTAAATTTTTTAACAGATAGATTACTTATCTGTGTTTCATTAAGGTCTTTCTCTGAAGTTTTGTTTTGTTCTTTTGTTTGAAGCATATTCCTCGTTTCCCCATTTTGCTTTACCCTTTATATTTGTTTCTGTGTATTATATGAAACAATGACTTCTTTCAGTTTTGAAGTAGTTTGTGAGCATCTCAACGTTGCCCTGAGCTTGGTTCTCCTGAACCTTTTTGATTGTCTCAGTAACCTGATTTTGTTGTTGTTTTGGCTTATTCATTCTTGATATGCTCCAATTATTGAGGGTGTGCCAAGACCTGTCAGTATACCAAAGAGAATGAACTCAGTCAGCACCTAGTTTCAACTGACTAAAGCAAAATTCTTAGGCATCAGTTTTTATTGTATATAAATATATATAGTCTCTGGGACCACAATTGTATACCCATCTATCTCCCGGGCTAGAAGATCTGGAGGTGTCCCCTGGTTGACAGTTGCAAAAATTGAAGTTCAGATGAATCTATGAGTGCCTTTCTGGAGATATCTGTAAGCTTTGGTGAATCCAAAGAAGGGTGCAAAGCCCATGGCTTTAGTGAGGGCAGTAAAGAGTAAAGGGCTGGGGACAGGGTACATCTGCAGCTTTAAAAATGCTAGAAAAGCATGCTTGGGCGGGCACATCCTTGGCTTTAATGAGTCTGTGTCCTCCCACACCCACCTGTGCTAGCAAGTTAGAGAGAGGGTAAAAATATGGTTATCAGTGCCTCCATCCTCAAAGAACATCCCAACTTGTTCCTCTGCCTCTGGTAGATATTAGCAAATAAATCTCCTTCACTTGTCTTTCAGCACCTCTCAAACTGCTTCCTTTGCACTGGTCCTGGGATGAGTGAGTCCAGGACTATCCCCTTGAAAGTGGTATCTGAGATTCTACAGTTCCTTGGGTCCCCTGAGTGTAAGCCCCATTGGTTTCTAAGGCTAGATGTTTAGGGAGCCTCATCTCTCTGGTGCAGATCCTAAAGGTTAGGATGCCTGATATGGAGTTCAACTCCTCACTCCTTAGGGAGAAACTCTGGACCCATGAAATCTCCTTCCTATTGTGTAGGTAGGATTTTGGGGAGACTGCATCTCTGCCTCTCCTACCTGTCTTGATGTGGTCCTTTTATTCCTTGTTGTGGAGAGAGCTGTTTAGCTAGTTTTTAGTTCTTTTACATTGTGAATTAGTCCACATATAGCTATAGATTTGGCGTGTCCATGAAAGGAAATGAATTCAGGGTCTTCCTATACCACAAACTTGGAACATCTGCCCCCCACCCCCCCACTAATCTCTTTGATGATACGGGAAACATTTTAGTGAAAGAAAGTTTATGGTGTTTTTATTATTTCTATAAGATAGAGTTACTACCTTTGATTAAATTTCTTACAGTTAGCAACTCAAATGCTTTTTCTCTTTAAATATGTTTATGTTTATAATTTCAGTTTTTAACACATCAATTCTTTTTGGTAATTTCTTGGGGCTTATATTGGATAGGATAAGAAATGATTATATGGTTCTAGCCTTGGTAGAAACAAAAATTACATACAGGAGAAAGATAATCTTTTTTTTTTAAGATTTATTTATTTACTCATGATAGATGTAGAGAGAGAAAGAGATAGGCATGAGACACAGGAGGACGGAGAAGCAGGCCCTACGCCAGGAGCCCAACGCGGGACTCGATCCCAGCACTCCAGGATCGCTCCCTGGGCCAAAGGCAGGCGCCAAACCACTGAGCCACCCAGGGATCCCCCAGAAAGATAATCTTTTAAACATTTCTATAAAAATGTATTTTATTGTCTTTGATTCTTTTTACTTTTCAGTGATCCAAAATTATCTTGCCAAAATGTTTTGTTTCTTTACATCAAAAAATAATTAAAATTCTATTAACCAAATATTTATTTAAAAATGTGTCTCATATTTTTTATGAAACTCCAGAAATCTGAAAATACAAACAGGATAATCTTCTCTATCATATTAATTTTAACAGCAATTCCTGAGTTTGTAACACAAGTGAATATTGCCTTGGAAGCCTTAAGTAAAAACTCTTTGGATATATTTGATGATGATCAATTTGTGGACATCTCAAAGAAGATCTACGATACAATTCATGATATCAGATGTTCAGTCATGATGATTCGAGTAAGTTTGCTTTGCTTTCCACTGAATTATTGCAATGCTCTTTGCCATCTGGAATGCTTGGAATGATTGCAAGAAATATTTTATTTCTATTTCATAATGTCAATGCTGAAATCCATTAGAACTTTAGAAATTCATATGTATCCCTGAAGTCAAATCTACTGTCACAAACAACACTTTCACTTATGTATTTGGTTATAACTTATGCAAATGAGCACATTTAACTGCTGTGTGTGCAGAAATGATAGGATTCCTTGTGTTCAGAATTCACTGAGGTGTCACATAGCATGATCAGGAGCCAAAGAAAAATACATAAAGTATTTTGCTTTCTTTTCTTGAATGGAAAGGACAGGATCTTTCTCATCACTGTATTGAAATTGGTAGGAAAATATGTCTAAAATAGGATGTTTCTAGGGCCAAACCCTCTCATACCAAATTATAGACTCAGACTATTCTGTAAGAAATTTCACTTGGAGCTGACAGGAACAACAAACACTTGAACTGTCCCAGTTTAGGAGTTGTCTATTTGGGAGAATATATGCCATCTTCTTAAGGGTGAAAGTGAGCCATTTATTGTGGGCATATATACTGCATACACAGAGACCAGGATTATTTGTTTTTACTTAAATGTTAATGTGGAGGGCTTTAAAAAAATTTATTTAAAAAACAGTGGAGGTTTTCTGGAAAATGCACTTAATGTAAATATATGGGGGTATTTTTATCAGGCAGACCCTGAGCCAAAGATTTGTGTTACCATTAGTCTATTTAAGAGAAAGTAAGACTGAAAAAATGAGGTAGGGAGGGGAAGTAAACCAGCAAAATGTAATTATGCATCATTACTGGAAACTAGGGCACAATCCTGCTGGGGAACTTTGGACAATCCTATAGAATGCTCCTCAGAATTACCTTACCTGAGGTGAGCAAAACCCAGTTTATCCACCTATTCATCCTTGATTAAAGGCTATTCCTCCTCAGAGGTTACTTCAGTCTCGTGGCCAAAAAAAGCAACCCTCAGGCAGAGTGGCAGGTGCTTGCAGTAAGAAGATTCAGTAGGAATGGTGAGTGTAATTTGTTAAGTATGAATAGAGTTTAATTTGAAAGCCTTCAGATTTAAGCATTAGTGAAACTATAAAGATGGAACTGGAAGTGCTGAGGATATATGGGCAGAGCACCAATAGTATCTGACTGGCTTGAATGTTACAGTTAGGTTACATGGAGAGATTCATAGAAATGGAGTCATTTGGGGATCTTGTAAGGAAAAGGGCCAACAAAAGTTGAAGACACTGACAGGGCAGATGAATGCTTATGAAAGAAATTCTAAGAGAAAATCTAAAGGTGTCAAGATATAGGATCTATCACTTCAGAGCATGGGAAAACCCAAGAGCAAACCAATAATACATGTAAGAGAGAAACTCACATATCTATTCATGAACATCCAGGAAGTATTTGTTCATATATAATTGAATACTGTGGCACTTACCAGTACTATGTCTGAGCTACAAAGTACCTTTTCAAATATTTTCTTCTAACAAAGGATTTTAAACCTTATCCATGTGGACTAGTGGATTAGTAATAATCCAAAACTGGGAAAATAGGTAGAACTGGGAGAGAAACATTGAGTGAAGACATATGAATTTCAGGAAATAGTTTTTCCAAGTAAAACACTTGCATTTCCAATATTCCTAGGTGAATATGTGAGAAGATGAAACCAGTGAAATAGCTTAGGTGCACCAGGGTAGGAAATGATTTTTTTTCCCTGAAAAACCTATCTAGGGATGAAAAAGTCTTGTAATTTCTCCCATTTGTATGTTTTAGTATTTAAAAATTTCCTTATTATCAAAATAGCTTACTGATTGCAAATCAAATTATCTTTCCATTATTTCCACATATCTTTCATATCCAGCAGTCTTCTGTAGGGCAAGATAACAACTTATTGTAATTATTTAACAGCCTAGAGGGCAGTAATTTCCCCCATACTCATCTCTTTCTCAAGGTACATACTTCAATTTATTTTAAACTTTTCCTCATAGGAGTAATTTAGTACTTTGTTTTCTTTACTAGTCCTTATTTAACTTTTCAACAAAATTCTCAAATGCGACTATCAAAAAGTAAACTCTAATTATAGCCTGTCCAAAGTCAAATAAAGTGGAAGACTTGTTCTTATGTTATTGCCAATAATATAGTCAACTGCTGTGAACTTATTTTTCTCCCTCTTAAACACCACGATTATTGGATAGACAGTGATTTCCTTTTATTTATTTGTTTTACCCTGTTGTTACCTGTATATTCTTCTCCATTTTGACTTGATATGTTTGCTTTTGGTCATAAATCCTTATCCTATAAAGTTTTTAATATTTTGAAATGATTTTTTCATATAATTTATCAGGTTATTTTTAAATTTGGTTGTGATTGTACCTAAATTAGCATCAATTAGAAACAAGAGATTATAATCTCTAGATTATAATCTAGATTACTAATCAAAATGTTGACTTATATTAACCCTTCCTCTGACTGTAATCTCTGCTAGACAGCTCCCCTTAAGGATCTTAGTGTCAGGGGATCTTAGAAGCTGACATTCCATCCAATGGAGAACATACTGGTAAGTGCATGGTTTAGTAAGAATGTCTTCTGAATTTTGAGGTAGAGCTATTCTTCTTTCAAACACACTTTATGACCTAAAGTAAATAAGTAAAATGTATTAGAAAGAGTTGCTGCACTTGAAACCATGCAGGTGAATCCAGGGACTCATGTGCCTGCACACCCAGTTCCTTAGGCAGCCTCTAGGGAAGCTTCTATGGAACTTCTACAAGGATTCCTTGGAGGATGATCCATAAATCTGCGTACTTAACTGCTAATTGGATTATATCTTGAAAATAGAAGTCTAACTCAGGTGCAATTAATGAAAATCTTTTTTTCCCCTTGAAGACTATCTCTTCATCATAGAAGATAATAAAATTGATCTGGTGTAATCTTCTCTTTATAAGGTCAAATTTAATGCTGACCGATATTCCAGTCTTAGAACTACGAAACATTTGATGCTTTTCCAAAGTACCTAAAGACTGTCAAGATTAAGGCAATATGTTTATAATTATGCAAGTTCAAGGAGGGCTAGGCTATGCTCTTGAGAGTGTCTGTGAATATTGTGGAATCCTTTGCTATGCCTGAATTTTCAAGAATACTCTCAGTGCTCTGAAACAATAAAATACTAACCTGAGATCAGTGCCTGAAATTTTACAAATAGTTTTATAAAAATACAATGGTATCTAACTAATATTTATTTTGGAGAATAATTATGTTAGTAACTGTTCAGATTGTTTTTAAAATTCCTACGCGAAAATTCTGTGAAATTTAATATTACTCTCTCCACTGGATTCAGCTTGTGGGCAAATAAGCTTATTGAACCTCACTCCTAACAACCCTAGGGAGAAGAGAGTGTTAAGTGTTTATTATTTTTTTGGTGTTTAATATCGATGTATAAATTTTACAATTTTTAAAAGTCCACAAAATAGTTAAGATTAAAGCAAGTCACAAATCTCACTAACCCTCAGTTTCTTCCTTTGTAAAACAAACTTTGTATTAAACCTACATCAAAAAATTATTATGCTGACAAAATGAGCTGATAGAAATGAAGTACTCAATAAATAGTAGTCTTTTATAAGAAAATAGCTATGATTGCTATTACCGTTATGAATAATGCTAGAACTACTGAAGCTGCTTATTACTTTTTTATATTTTGAAGAATATTACCTATAGAAGTTGTAGAATTGTGCCTGCAAGGCAACATGAAACTAAAGCCCAAAAAATACCTTAAAAGGTGAAGTTCTAAATAAATATATTTTTTCTAAAGTTTTGTTTTATAAAGGATATTTAATATGTTTATTGATTATCTTAATTATAGATTATTTATTTATTTATTTATTTATAGATTTTATTTATTCATGAGAAACACATAGAGAGAGGCAGAGACATAGGCAGAAGGAGAAGTAGGCTCCCTGCTGGGATCCTAAGGCAGAACTCAATCCCAGGACCTGGGGATCATGCCCTGAGCTGGACACAGATGCTCAACCACTGGGCCACCAGGAGTCACTGAATTATAGATTATTTAATTCAAAATTAATTCAAATTGTGTCTTTGAGCCTATATTACTTTAAGCTAGCATATAATCTATATATTGTTTTTATTAATGTCTTGAAATGTGCAAGGACTTGGTTCATCTTTTTGGGAAATGTGCTTAACCAGAAATAGATGTTAAAAAGGGCAACATAATTGAATTGTGAGAAAAATGGGTGGCCAGCAATGAAATGTTCTCAAAAAGAGGAAAAGATTCAGCAAAAATTCAGCCTTTCAAAAGGTATTCAGAATGTGGGCTTCATATATTTTTGTGTGAATTTTCATATGTGACTTATCAAAAGTACGTTTTCTAAACCAAATGTGAATATTTTCAGGACTACCACTAACAGATCTTCTTTGTTAGTTGTCTAACTTTATATTGCAGAGAACAAAAATATATTTTGGATATGTTACTTGCTGAAAGTTAATTTTTGAAGAAACAAAGGAAAATAAAATAAAAAACTATTTACATGGCCCAGTTTCCATGAACCATTTCTATATGAATCATTTACATGACCCTTATAAATGGAACACAGTTCAGTATATAACTTAAGCTTATATAGCCAGAAAAGCCATTTTTCTCTTTTACAAAAATAATTTATTGATTTTTTATTTTTTTTTTTTAAATCTTTTTTTTTTTTTTTAATTTATTTATGATAGTCACAGAGAGAGAGAGAGAGGCAGAGACACAGGCAGAGGGAGAAGCAGGCTCCATGCACCGGGAGCCTGACGTGGGATTCGATCCCGGGCCTCCAGGATCGCGCCCTGGGCCAAAGGCAGGCGCCAAACCGCTGCGCCACCCAGGGATCCCAATTTATTGATTTTTTAGAGAGAGAGAGTGCAATAGCAAGAATAGGGGGAGCATGGAGGGGCAGAGAGAGAGAGAATCTTAAGGAGGCTCCACACTCCAATGTGGAGTCCAATGCAGGACTCTATCTCACGACCCTGAGATCATGACCTGAGCCAAAATCAAGAGGCCAAGGCTTAACTGACTGAGCCACCCAGGTGTCTCAAAAAGCCTCTTTTTCTGATTCTACTGTACTTACAGGAGTTGATAAATTGCTTTCACTGGAATTATTTACAGTTTTCTTAATTTAGATTACTTCCACTGTCATAATTTCTTGGAATATTTTATTGTTCTCCATAACTTCTTTTCAACTAACCTCAAAAAATTATTTTTCATTATATGTCTTCTAGACCAAGCTGCTGTTTGTTTCTTTGAAGTCTCACACTCAAACTATAGAAGGAAAAGAATCTGATAGCGTCATTCACTAACTAATATAGATTGTTATCTTATACAACTATAATTCTATTGAATTAAGTTCACAAATGAAATCATGAGAAGAATTTTGTGCAAAACCAAGACATGTGTTCAAGTATCAGTTTTATGTGTTATCATTTAGTTTGTTACTTTACATGATATTAGTTTCTTTACTCTAGAGGGAAAGACTAGAAACTCTAGTTTCTTTACTCTAGAGGGAAAGACTGGAAACAAAGTGAGAATGTCCGTGCTCCAGTGCAATGAATATTGTAGATGTCCTAGCCAGTACAGTATATCAAGAAACAACATAAAAAGTATTCATATTATAAGGAAAAAGTAAAACTGTCTTTATTTGCAAATTATATGTTGAACTACATTGAAAATCCTTTAAAAACGTTACAACAGAAAAAAACCCACCCTAGTAGAACTGGTAAGTGAACTTAGGAAAAGGTAAAGAAATAAAAAGATAAGGGCAAAATTAATGAAATAATAAAAATATAATAGAGAAATACAATGAAACTCAATATATGTATTTCTATTTAATCACAACTAAAAATTAGAAAACATATTTTAAAACTAAAATATATTAGCATCAAAAATAACAAAATAAACTTATTGATATGTTTAACATACCTACAAGATTTATACTTTTGAAATTATGAAATATTACTAAGAAAACAGAAATTTGGAGAGATTTATCATATTCTTAGAGTGAAAGACTCAATATTATTAAGGTGTCAAGAATATTCAAATTCTTTTTATTTTTTAAGGATTTTATTTATTTATTCATAGAGACACAAAGAGAGAGGCAGAGACATAGGCAGAGGGAGAAGCAGGCTCCCCACAAGGAACCTGATGCAGGACTCAATCCCAGACCCCCAGATCACACTCTGAGCCAAAGACAGACGCTCAACTGCTGAGCCACCCAGGTGTCCCAAGAATCTTCACATTCATTCACAAATTTAATGCTGTCCTAAACAAATTCTCACTAGACTTTTATTATGAAAATCTATAATCTAAGGTAGTTACTTGAATGTATACACATTTGTCAAAATTTATCAAACTATACTCTTAAAATGGCAGGTAAACTACATGGAAAAAGTTGATTTAAAAAATAAAGAATGTTTTACCCAATAGTCAACACCTGAGAAATCAGGTAATTTTATTTAGATAAAGTCTTATCAAATGTATTAATTAGGACTAATTTAAAAGGCCTGCCTAAACCACTGAAAATGCTGACATCTAGAATATTATAATAAAATGAACACTTTTCAAATTTATAAGTGATTATTTGTCAAATATTTCTAATGTATGGGTCCTCTTTTGTTGATTTTTTGGGAAGAATTTATTTATTCATGAAAGACACACAGAGAGAGGCAGAGACATAGGTGCTTGGTGTTTGAGCATGGTTGAGCATCTGCTTTGGCTCAGGTCGTGATCCCAGGGTCCTGGGATGGAGTCCCACATTGGGCTCCCCACAGGGAGCTTGCTTCTCCCTCTGCTTGTGCCTCTGCCTCTTTCTGTGTGCCTCTCATGAATAAATAAATTAAATATTAAAAAAATAAATTATGTATTATCTCAGATCCGGGGGTAGCAAACTTATGGCCTTTGGCTGCATTTAGTTGACCATCTTATTTTGTATGGCCTATGGGCTAAGAATGATTTTAATATTTTAAGTAGTTGAAAAATTCAAGAGAAGAATAATATATTCTGACATGCAAAAGTTATATGAAATTCTAATTTTAGGAACCACACCAATAGACACCTCTTTGCACTATAATAGCAAGGTTGAGTAATGGCTAGAGAAACTATGGCTCACAAAACGTAAAACATTTACTGCTTGGCTCATTACAAAAAAAATGTTATTGACCCTTGTCAATAGATAATCTATTTTGGCTTTTAACTAACACTTAAAAAAAAAAACTTACTTATTTACTCATAAGAGACACACAGAGAGAAGCAGACATAGGCAAAGGGAGAGGCAGGCTCTCTGTAGGGAGCCTGATGCAGGGATCATGCCTTAAGGCAAAGGCAACACTCAACCACTGAGCCACCAAGTGCCCATCTTTACTAAAGTCTTGACTGGGTTTTCCAATGATCCAGTTGCCCCTTTACTAGTTTTCCTGCATAAATCCAATCATCCAAAATATTTGAATATTAGAACTGTCTTTCCTTTAAAATTCCTTGAGTCATGTGACCACCCAGTGCAACTTCTGCTAATCCTTTTTATTTTTCCCATAGTAGGGTCCCAGGCACTTTTCTCCACCCTCTTTTCCACTGTCATCGTTTTTATTCTTCTGGGTGCTCTCAGTTTTTTACATTTTCTTTTGCAGGTCAAACTATCTGTGCTTTTTTCTTTGCAAACTTTGTACTAATGCCCTGTGACTTTGCAAAGAGTGCTTTAGTTTCTAGGATTCTCCAAAGACTGTAAGGATTTTTTTGCATTCCCTCTTAGTATTTTGCATCATTTTTTCAGCAGGTAAAATTAAACCTGACCTGTGATTTTTATACACTTAGAAATTTGATTTTTGAGGTTTGCGGGGTGTTGTAATTCATCAACTTCATTCAACCACTTCACTTTTTCTCTTTTTTATGATTTATTTGAGAGAGAGTGCAAGCATGAGTTGAGGGAAGGGAAAAAGGGAGAGAGTCTTCAAGCAGACTCCTTGCTGATCATAGAGTCTGACCTGGGGCTCCATCTCCATGACCCAAGAGATAATTGCCTGAGCCAAAACCGAGAATTGGATGCTTAACTGACTGAGCCACCCAGGTGCCCTTATTTTATCTTTTCTTATGTTATAGTAGTAACAATTTTTCTAAGGATTATTGGATTAAAAATGAATTTTCATAAAATAAGTACTTGGTAAGTGACTTTAACATCCAGGAATTTAGGGTGAGTATATGCTTTATTTTCCTTAGGACACATTTGTATTATACTCCCCTTTACTCTCACACATGTCCAATTTGAATGATAAAGTGTCATGTTCATCTAGTTACTAGGCCCTGATTATACTGCTTGAGGCCCTGTGGTGAATCACCTCCACCCACTGGGTGATGCCCACAGTGTTGAGGTACTAATGATCACATTTCGTTATCAAGCCCATTTTTCCAACCCTAGGGAGCATTTTGTCTCCATAGGCCTAACTGCTATCAAATGTTAGTTTCCTCTCTTCATGCTCTGTGAATCCTTTGTTGACTGTGGAGAATCTATTCAGGCACCGTTTCAAATTTATTTAATGTACAGAGACTACTACCTTTTCATTTTTTCAGTGTTAAGCAAATTTCCTGAATTCATCTTAGTCATCCACTCTTCGCTCTCACAGGAGTCTTGTCAGGGAATCCCAGTTAAAACATTCTGTCCTTTTTGGGAAGTGATATGACTACTTTATAATAACAGAACCAGTTTGTAAAGAAGCCAGCTACCAGAGGGCTTTCTGAAAGAATTTAATAAAAGATCTGTAGCAAAGTAAATTTAACTTTATATGCAAATTTAAATCAAGCATTAGTAGGAAGAATTCTGTAGTGAGGCTCTTGCTATTTCCTTTGAAAATAAAGAGTTTAAGGTAAGGTAAAACAGAACTCCCTGCTAGTACTGGTCAACAAGAGATGAAATTTTATGAGCTCAGCATGCTTAATGGCCTTCTTCGTGTATATACCATTTGAGGAGACTTGAGTAAGGCAACATAAGTGACTAGAGCAGGAAAGAGTGTTCATTGAGAAACATGCTGGTTAAGCTATGAAGCAGCTCTAGCTAGTGATCTCTGTTGCTCATTCTGAGAGAAAGATGTTCAGCTTGAAGTCATTCTGGATCGTCTTCATTTGCCAGAAGATCAAAGCCACTGGACTGGCAAGAGAGCCCATGGTTGAGAAGGGCTCTGAGGCAGACTAATCCTGCACTCAGAGAACTCTATGCAAGTGCTGCTCAGAGCCTTTGACTCAAGATGCCTGAACATAAGGAGTCAAGAATCCCTCTTTGAAAACACTTTCAAGGGCAATGGCTAGCCCTGTGAATAGAAGAATGGCCTAGCAAAGAGGTTTAGTTGTCAAATCATAAGGCATTTTTTTGTTTATTTTTGAGATGTTTATTACTAAATGACATTTTATTAATTTTAAATAAATTTGAATTAGTAATTAAGTTAGTAAATTTATATTAGGTATTAAATCCAATAATATATTTTTATTACTTTATATTTTGTTTTTAGCCTAAAAACTTACAGGGTACTGATTGTTTAGCCTAGAATAAGATGTTTGGCTATTTACTACATTTCAAAAGTAACTTCTGCTCAGTAAACCTTCTAGAGAAGAATCTGAAAAATACCATTTATAAAATGATGACTTAGAAAATTTATGTTGGCATGCCTAATAGAAAAAAGGGATATTGAGAATTTTATATTTCCAGTATCCAGTTTATTTTCAGTAAATGATGTAGTTTCAAAGAGAGAAAATATTCCAGAGACTGATAGCAAAATGTCTGTAAATGAAATAAGGCATTTGAGGTCACACTCTGATAAGGGTAAGTAACAAGTTAAAATCTGGGGTCTTAGGGCACCTGGTCCAGAACATTTCCCTTTATCTCAGGAGAAGGAAATAGCCCCGTGTTTTTACACAACAGGAGCCCTTCTATGCCACTGACTTCCCTTTGTTGATGGGCCAGTTATAAACACATAAATTCCCCAAATTACTTTTTGGGTAGTTTGTTGAAGAATACCTAACCTATAATGCTCCTCTCTGCTACCTCAAATTCAGACATATTGCCCTTCTTCTGTTCCTTGTATTGCCAGATGTGCCACACTTTCTGGCATCTTTATACTTCCTGTATTTTGTAACCAGATGCTTTCTCCAATAACTTGCACAGCAGACTTGTTCAGTCAGGTCTGATCCATAATTACTTTTATATTATCCTGTACGGATCCAGAGAAGGAAAGAGCATCTCTCACTTCAGCCACTCTGTCTTCTCTCCCAAGTTTATGTTTACATAGTGTTTATCATGACAAATGACATATTATGTCTCTTGTCTATTTATTGTGTGTCTCCTCAAAAAAAAAAAAAAAAAGGTAGGCTTTATGAAAAAGGTGCTTTTTAGACCTTTACAATGAAATCAGATTTTAGGCTTTTTTACAATTAAATAAAGTGATTGATTTAGTTGTCAAATTTGTCACTTGTTTGAAACATAGTCACTGGACCTCAAGGAATTAATGGCAAGAAAAAAATTACTTTGTTCTATTTTATATTACAAAAAGTGACAGACACTAAGAAACTACCTTGATAAATACTTTCACAAAGAATTAAAATTCACTTGATCTTTGGTTTAAGATAGTTTTAAAAGTACCAAAGATTCTACTATGGATTTTACTTTGTGGCCACAAATGGATAGACATGTCTGTGTTCCTCTCACTACAAACTTCTATAAAATGAATATATAGTTGTTTTATTTTTTTATTTTTATTTTTTTCTAAGATTTTTTAAATTTATTTATTCATGAGAGATACAGAGAGAGAGAGAGGCAGAGACACAGGCAGAGGGAGAAGCAGGCTCCATGCAGGGAGCCTGATGCAGGACTCGATCCCAGGTCTCCAGGATCTCACCCTGAGCTGCAGGGCACTAAACCGCTGCACCACCGGGGCTGCCCTATAGTTGTTTTAAAAGTCTTTCATGTTACCTTGTTCAGGTGACAAGATTCCTTCTTAAAGATGATGATAATTGTAGAGTAGCTCCATGAGACTTCTGGATTGTATGCACTGGCTGTTGGGTTGTGGAAGAAAGAGAATGGAGTTTGTGGAACTTGCTGAAGTGTATTTTACACACATAATCCTCCATTATCAGACCCTTGGTATTAGAGGTTCTGAAAAGTCACAAAATTATCCACAAATTTAGTAATTTAAAATATGTTTTATATTGTCTTATATTGCACTGTTTGGAAAAGAAATCAGAAATTTAATTAAAGTCATAAAATATAGCAATAGACTATAACAAAAATTATTTCTAACCTTTAAAAATGGCTGTAAAATACATTGTAATGAGTCCACAGTGGTCTATTTACTAAAAAAATATGAAAATAAAACCAGGGATTTTTGCATATCTTCTATTAAAACCAAAATGAGTGATCTAGGAATAAATTTAGACTACCTGCTTAACAAATTTTATATCAACAATACATTTATACAAGCTTAGCTCTTCCAAAAGATTTTGCAAATTTAACTCCGGGAAGACAACCCAATTTTAGGTTTGCCTCACAGTCATCCATCTTCAAGGAAATTCCCCTTCTTTTGAATATCATTGTGACCCTGAGTAAATCAGATCATTTCTCAAGTTTGGATTTGCGTTTGTAAAATAAGGAAAACAAACATACTGGCCTAGCAATATTGTTGATCTGAGTTTGAGCGGGATAACATATGCGCAACACTAAACTAAGTTTTCTAGGATGTTGTAAATGCTCACTGAATTTGTTTTAGTATTACAGTGTAGCAATACAAAGAATTTGTTATGTGTATTAGTCAAAATAACAAATTCTATCTTCTCTAACACAACCACACACATCCCAGTAGATTATTTCATTGATCATTTATTTATCATTTATACTTTTTTCTGATGTTAGCCAGTTTTCCTGAATAAGTCTCTACTAGGTAATGACTCAGTGATTCAGGATTTTCCAATCTTTTTACACTGTCATCTTTATAATGTGGCCTCCACTGTCACTGGAGAAAGGGAAGAGACAGTGGATGATTGATTAAGAAGTTTCATATGACCATACCTCAATGTGGCATAATTCTCTATACTTCCCATTGGTCAATACTCAGTCAAATGAGACCCAAGTAAACGACAAAGGAGCAGGTAAATGTGTTCTTCCTTTATGTCTAAGGAGAATAAATGTGACTAGTGAACACCTAATCATTCCTTGTCACACCCTTTGTTCCAGTTATTACTGCTGTGCAACAAATTATCTTAAACTCATTGGCATTAAACAACCACCACTATATTATGTTCACAGATTCTATGGGTCAAGAATTCAGAAAGGGCATAGGCTTGTTCACTCACATATCTGATATCTGAACTCAATACAGAAAGACTATGGAAAACTACATTTAGCATTCGTGGCTTGGCTTTCTCAGAGCATGACAGCTTCCAGATAGTTGTTTGTTTCTTGTTTTTTTTTTTTTTTTAATATATTTTTGCATGGCATATCAGAAATCCAAGGATAAATGTTGTGGCCAACAAAGCGTGTACAATATTTCCTTTTCTATCTGATCTCCAAAATCATGCACTGTCATTTCTGTCATAATTTATTGCTTATAAACAAGTCAAAAGCTTCTCCAACTCCAGAGGAGGTAACAAGAGCTTCACCTTTCAGTGGAAGAAGTATAAAGGTCAAAAGGAACATACAGGATGGGAAATAATATTGAGCCCATCTTTGGAAAACATAACGTTGCTCCACTTATTATAATGCTCATCATTGTCACTGTCATTATTACTACTAATTTTTTACTGATTAACTTTGTTACCATAAGTTAGCTTTAACAGCTTACTGCTTTTAAGTAGGAAAATAAATCAGTGGAAAAATTGCTAAAATGTTGCAGATAATCATTTGTTTAGTAATAACTTTTGGGGATTTCTCATTCATAAACTGTTCTAGTTAATAGAATATAATATTTTATAATAGAATAATAATATTTAAATTACCACATTTTAATGTCTTCTATAACTGTATTCATTGCCTATTTAAGATGTTAAGCTATATAAAGTCTTTCTGATACCTCTCTCTAAAAAGTTCCCTCAAAATAATAATAACTAGAAAGTACAAGATAGGATAAGTCGAATTTCTTTTTTTTAAATGTTTTATTTTATTTTATTTTTAAAAAATATTTTATTTATTCATGAGACAGAGAGAGAGAGAGAGAGAAGCAGAGACACAGGCAGAGGGGGAAGCAGGCTCCCTGCAGGGAGCCCAACATGGGATTCGATCCTGGGTCTCCAGGATCACACCCTGGGCCGAAGGTGGTGCTAAACCACTGGGCCACTGGGCTGCCCAATAAATCGATTTCAATTTTAAAAAGTCTTGAAAAGTGTCTGTAGAATATAAAATTGTCATGAACTTAGGTGACAAAGAATGAAGAAAGCATCACATTAAGGAATGATTTTCTACCTGTTATATAGTCTCCTCAGTCAACCTCTGGAAAGATAATTGAGTACCTTCTGTCTCCTAAGCACTGTGCTAGTTTTAAGAATACACACGAGGGAAGCATGATCCCTATTCCTAATTAACTAGTATTCTCATGAAATAAGGAGAAATGTGAGCAAATGATACGGATTTATAGTAGTAAGTGCTATGATAAAAGCATATAGAATCATCAAGGCAATTAAGAGTTTTTAATTCTGTCATGGAGAAGATTATGCAAAGATGTAATAATTTGGTGACATTTGAGTTGGCTTTGTTGTATGGATAGGAGTTGTATGGTTGGAATTGTGGTTTAGGATATTTGAAAGGAAATAGAAGTAAAGGCGTGTTTAGAGAATTATAATTAGGCCAGAGTGCCTGGACTCCAGTGTATAGGTGGGGAAAGACTGGGTAATAAAAAGAATCCAGCTTATTAATATATTTTATGCCATGTCAAAGATACATAACTTTGACAAATGTCAAGAGGAACAGAATCACTAGGCTTGGCACAGAATATTCAGGATTCATTCCATGGGGTTGGATGGGGGAGTATCTTCCTCCTCCCCTGCCACAGCCATCCACTGCAAGCTCCTAATGTTTGAAAATTGAGTTTCTTTTGGCAATAGAGAAAGTAGAAATTAGTGATTGGTTAGACAACAAACAATCCTTTACATTATATTGACTATTATAAGAGAGAAGGAATTTTAATCACATGCTAATTTACTATTTATGTCTCACTAAATAAATTGATCAAGTGTAATTTTCAGGGATTGCTCTTCCTTGGGATCTGAAACCTCTTCAAAAGGGATTTTGGAAGAATAATAAAGATAATGGCAATAATGATGATGATGATGATGATGATGATGATAATAATAATAATAATAATAATAATAATAGAAAATAAGTGTTGTCTTTGGAACCAGCCAGCAGTTTTGTATTTGAAATGAGCTAAAGCCAAGCATATGCCAACAGTATTTCTAACTGCCTAACTCCCTTGTAGGAGATTTAGGAAATCAGACTGACAGTCAGGCATGCTCACCACTGGAGCAGCCAAGGTGAAGGGATTGAAGTGCTATCTTGCCAGCTTCAGAGACTCATTGAGTCTGTTCCAGAATATAACATGCCACTGATTACTGAGGATTTTGGTGTTAAATTGACGGAAGAAATTGCTAATCAAAATTCAAGTGGGAGATGTAAATGCAAAAAGATATGAACTCACCAATTAATGCACAGAGAATCATTTTCTCCTTCAGATGCCTTGTTTCGTTATTAAATCTGAAGCTTTACACATTAGCTTCAAAAGAACCACATCAATCAGAGGTTGAAAGACAGTGTGTTATGCTGTGATGAGCACTGGATTAGAAATTGGAAGACCTTGATCTTGGTCTCAGCTACTTTATATAGTAGCTGAGGAGTCCTGATTTCCTACCTTAAGCATATTGTTATTCAGTTTCCTAATGCATAAGAGGAGATAATCACACCTGTCTTCTTATAATCACACATTTTACGGGGTCCTTCCTTCCTCCTTTCCTTCTCTCTCATTCTTTGAGCTATTCATTGAATTATTTTGGTTCATTTATTTTGATATGTTTTTATTGAATACCCACTATCTACCAATACGTTTGTCTGGTATTTAGGCATATACAGATAGATAAAATATGGAAGATCTTTACTCACTTGGAGTTTATATTCTAGTGAAGAGAGAAGTAAACAATTAAAGAAAGATATTGGCAAGGCAGTTATGATGGATGATATGAAAGAAGTAAGCAGGATGATGTGATGGAGAGAAAACTGTCAAACGGATAGCAACATTTTAAATACAGTAGTCAGGGAAAACCTCTCCGAGGAGATCAAATTTGACTTAATATGAATCAGGATGATTCAGCAATTTTAAGATGGAAGAGTGTTGCAGGCAGACTTGAATAAATGCAAAGATGAGAAGATAGGGGAAACCCTGGTTACATCTGAAGAACAAGAATGAGGCACTGTGTTTAAACTTAGTGAAGGGAGGAAGAGTAGTGATATAATATTATTTTAGAGAGTTAGAGAATAGATTATTTTGGCTATTTCAGATACATAAATAGTTTGGATTTTATTCCAAAGTATTGATGACTATTAAAATATTTCTAACATGTGAATGGCATGATCCTATTTGCATTTTTTTAAGACTCTGTTTATTTATTCATAGAGACACAGAGAGAAGCAGAGACACAGGCAGAGAGAGAAGCAGGCCCCCTACAGGAAGCCTGACATGGGACTCGATCCCAGGTCTCCAGAATCACACCCCAGGCTGCAAGTGGTGCTAAACCGCTGCACCACCGGGGCTACCCTCCTATTTGTATTTTAAGAAGTTCTCTCTTGCTTTTGTTGACTGGTGACTTTCCAAAAGACCTCTAAAATGTGTTTATCAAGCAAAACTAAGTTCATTAGACTTAGAGTAGTAAATGGTCTTACTAGTATCTCAAAATGGGGAAATTAGGTGAGGCTTTTTATATCATTTTAAGGCCTGTGCTGAGTGATTTTATTTTATTTTATTTTATTTTATTTTATTTTATTTTATTTTATTTTATTTATTTATTTATTCAATCGTTCATTCATTCATTCATTCATTCATAAAAGACACAGAAAGAGAGGCAGAGACATAGGCAGAGGGAGAAACAGGCTCCATGCAGGAAGCCCGATGTGGGACTTGATCCCAGGACTCCAGGATCACACCCTGAGACAAACAAAGGCAGATGCTCAACTGCTGAGCCATCCAGGCATCCCATGCTGAGTGATTTTAAAGTGCACTTTCCAGAGGAAAAACTGGTTGGGATTTGGTGATACAGTATATATATTTGGATGGGAGAACATGGTGAATTGAAGATCTTGAAATGAATATAGATGAACTTGTTAGTCTTGATGATTTAACAGGTTAGCTGGCTCAGTTTCTCTTCCAGGAACAGGTATTTCCTAGAAAAAGCAGTTCGGTTATTTTTGCTTAATCTTAGTATTATGGAGACAGGAATAAAAAAGTCTTCCAGTCCCATTATTGTTTAGCACAAGAGCAGAGAATTCTGTTGTTTTCTCACTAGTCCATGGAAAATATGTTGTTGGGGATGGGACTGGCAAGAGAAGAAGTGAGAATATCACATAGGAGTCTGTGGTAGTCTTCTAAGGTAAGAGATTCTGTTGATGTAGATTAGCTCTACACTGTTCAGTGCAATAGTTGCATGTGGCTATTGAACACTAGAAACTTGGTAGTGTGAATTGAGATGTGCTACATGAGTGTAAAACCCACAACAGCTTTTGAACACTTAGCAATAAAAAAAGAATAGAATATATCATCTATTTTTTATATGTGGCAAATTGACACTAGTAATATATTTTAACCAAGTATATCCAAAATACAAACTTAACATTTTTTTTAAAGATTTTTTAATTTATTCATGAGAGACAGAGAGAGAGAGGCAGAGACATAGGCAGAGGGAGAAGCAGGCTCCTCATAGGGAGCCCAATGTGGGACTTGATTTCGGATCCTGGATCCTGGAATCACGCCCTGAGCCTAAAGCAAATGCTCAACCGCTGAGCCACTCAAGCATCCCAACTTAACATGTTTTAATTTTTATTTATTTTATTAGTGTGACTGCTAGGGAACTTAAAATTGCATATGCTGCTTGCATTATATTTATATTGGACAGTTGGATTAGAGAGTTGGTAAAAGAGGTGGACATATTTGAAACTTATTTTGGAGATAAAATATACCAAATTTGCTGGAAATAAATGTGAAATTAAAGGAAAATGTAGAAAGAAATTTGCCTCTTGGATGTCTTGTTTTGGGTCATTGTGTGGATGGGTGACTTAATGAGCTGGTGGAAAAGAAACCAATTTGGGGTAGAAGTTTAATTACATTTTAGTGGGCTCATTAGATATTAAATTTGCTTATTTTATAGATACATAGGTCACTGGATATTTGATTTGGGAACTTAGAATAAATTTGATCTATTATAGAAATATGTTTTCCCTTAGCATAAAACATAACTCACCTTTGGAGAGAGTATATTAGAAAAGAAAAATATATATATATATATCTATGGGAACAAACACATTTAAAATTCAAGCTGAGGAGGAGTAGATAGCAAAGGAAACTGACAAGAAGTAACAGGAAAAATGAGAAGAAAATCAAGAGTGCTGAGTCAGGGACACCTGGGTGGCTCAGCGGTTGAGCTTTTGCCTTGGGCCCAAGGGTTATCCCAGGTTCCGGGATCCGGGATCAAGTCCCACATCGGGCTCCCTACGTGGAGCCTGCTTCTCCCTCTGCTTATGTCTCTGCCTTCTATGTATCCTATGAAAAATAAATAAAATCTTAAAAAAAAAAAAAGTGCTGAGTCAGAAGCCAAGGCAAGAGGTTTTCACCCGTGTAGAATGTCACATAGAAACTGGTAAGTTAAGAAGATATGTTCACTGTATTTGGGGACATAGATGATCAGATAGGTTTAGATATGCAGGGTATTGGTGTCAGGGTTTCTTAAAACTGATGACTAATGCTGCATCAGGCAAAAGGAGCTAAATACTGCAATTATAAGTTGAGAAAATGCCGGCCTGTTGGGACCAGGACACCTTCGTAGAGCTTAGATAGGAGTAGAGAATTTGGGACAGGAAAAGAGAAATCAGAATTTTTGAAATGAGTAGTGCTCTGAGAGAGAAATTAAACAGTTCTCCCTTTCCCTTTGGAGTCCTTAGGACATTCTGTGGTGTCCTCACACCATAATGGGAGAACATCAACAAAATAAACCTGACACCCTGACAATGACTAAACCCACACTCTGAAAGTAAACTCTTTATGTAGGCATAAAGTCATAGAATTGTAAATATTATATATAGGGTTTTGATAAAAACTTGAGTTGATGACTGTGTGTCTTGATTCTAGCCCAGTTTTTTTTTTTTTTTGTCTTTTTTTTCTAACATTGTTTACTATTGAATCCTTGTCCTTATGGTTATCTGCAAAGTCATTAGTCTGTGTACTTCTGAGAGAAGTTTCTATAAAGGTAATCTTTACCTATCAATTTCTATGGAGAGATTAGCTTTGCTCCAATATGTTCTGCAAAATCCTGCCGAATCCACATTCGATTCTGTTAAATCCAGGGTTGGCTTTTGCCTAGCTCTCAGTACTTTCTGTAATGTAAAGATTTAGTTCTACCTGTGTTTCCTCTTCCAATTATATTTTAATTACCCTAATTAGTTTTCTTGCCATAGATGCAATAAGAAGAGCAGTCTCAAATCACTTTCAGAAGAAAGCACCACTTCCTGCTTGGGCCAAGTTGAAAACAGATTCATCCACTGGCAATCTATTTGTTGTGTAATAATAATAAACATTCCTCCATCTTGAATCACTATCTCATTAATAACTTTATACCGAATTTATAGTAAACTACAAAGCCACTTTGTAAAAAAAAAATTGAATAAAAACAAATATTAGTCAACAATAGCATTTTTCTTATAAGAGTAATGCATGCTTTGATAACAAATTAAACAACACAGACTAGTTAATGGTAAACATTCAAACCCTTACTATTCCTACTCCCCTGTTGCAAACTGTTTTCTTCCAGTGCTAATTGCTTTTAGCTCTTTTGTTTGTATCCTTTCAGATCATTTTCTACATAAATTCTAACACATATACTTGATTTTCTATGTATTATCTTTTGTTTGTTTTAGCAGAAATAAGACCATTCTATAACTACTGGAAGCTTGATTTGATTTTTATAATTCCGTAATGTTACACATTAGGTTCTCTTAGTTTCAGCCTCAAATAAAAGTTAGCATGAACCCATAAAATTCCTGGTGGTACATCGCTTTCTTATAAGTTTTCCTGTAGTGGGAAAAGTATGAAACAGAAGAAAGGGAGAAAGGCAGACAGAGACAAAACACAAGGAAAAGTGGAAGCAAACAGTCGTTTGAGGTCATGGGTAGAAAAATAGGGAAGCCAACATAATGTCATTAGTGGAACGTTGCATTACTGCCAAAGTTAAATTCCAAAATGATAGAGCTGAGTTGAGTAAAAAATCACATAGCTCAAATTTTTAGAAGACTTTGAGTTCTGTAGAGGTGAAGTGATATATTGCCTAAGTGCATACAGCTTAGTGTCAAAGTCACAGATCTCCTGCCTGACTCCACATGCAGTGCACTTTTGATGTTACGACAACCACAGATGCAAATCAACAAAAAGAGAAACAAACACATTGTAGTGACCGAATGCACTTGTAATACAATGTATTTAGTAGAACATTTTGTATTAATTAAATACATATACCTTTTTAAAAATCACGTAGAGAATCGAATTTGAAGTCATTGGCTAAGAACAGGAACATACTAATATAAGGACTGAAGAACAAGTGACAAGTAGCTTGGGGAGAAGGTCAAATTAGCTTCTCTGGAAGAGAAGATGAAGTAGGAAGATCAAAGGAAATAATTTAAATGTATTGAATTTGTTTAAGAAGTGAACTAAGGGAAAATGCCCTTCAGTTTAAAATAAAATTCCCAACAGAAACTGAGAAGATCAAGTAGAGGTAAAAGTTATATCCTTGAGCTGCTGATACAGAAGTCTAGCCGGAGGGGAGAAAGTTTTGTTGAGAGATGGTTACCTGGCAGGAACTGTACATACATTCTCTCATTTCACCCTTAAAGAAACCCTTGAGGAAGGGATTCAAATAGCCATCTTATTGGCAAGAAAGGGAACAAATCATTTACAATTACTCTCCCAAAGTCAAACTGCTAGACAGTGTCCAACAGGGTTCACAATTAAGCATTTTTATCTGGTTCCAAATCCTGCATTATTGTTGCGACCCATACAGCCTTTATTACCCACTAAGCTAAAAGTGATCTTAGTGTTGTATCTAGAGTTTCTGGGTATAGAGGTGTGGGAGACTGATTTTATTATTTCTGAACTATCCTTAAAAATGTAGAAAGCTTAATTAAATTCAGTTATAAAGAAGGTAAGATTAAGAGGGGGAGGTTGCTGGGTATTGCACATTGTTTTTCAAAGGTTTTCTAAGTATAAGCTTCCTGTCATTTACCTATGCTGCTGTTCCCTACTGAATTACTCTGCTTGTTCCGAGCTTGAAGAAATTTGAGTAGATAGAGATAGGAATGCATAGCCAAGTAAACAAATCAAGGCTGAAAGCTGCTCCCTTAACTAAAACTTCTACCTGCACTTCAATTCTTACATTTGCATTGATTTTGCAAGTTGGCCCTAACAGAGTCTTGGAGTCAAAAATGGGACAGGGCTAGACTCTAACATAGAAATTTTATTTTCTCAGAATCCTGTTAATATTTTATGCGAATATGGACTTGTTTTGCAGTCAGGCCTCATCTGGTTCTCCCATTTGCAAATTTGAATTCATATCCTTCTTTAAGAAACAATTGTTTTGAAGCTAAAGCTATTCATCTGCAAGAGCAGAGCTTTTTGAGAGGTAAGAAGAAAAGATTTTTGAAAAGCCCACTTTTAAAGAAGAGATATAAAATTTATCAATAACAAATAGATTTAAGAGAGTCTAGAGGAAAAGCTGGAAAAGCCCACCCCCTATGCTGTGTATTTTAGTAGTTTTATCTGCCTTGAGGGGTCAGAGTAACAAAGGAAGTCTGAGACACCAGACTTGTCTAGACCATATGGGAAAAATGAGTGGGCATGTGAAGCTCTCCTGCTCCTCCCCGATGAGTACTTTAGTGCTCCATGACAAGGAGCCTGCAGAGTGCCAAATCACCATCGAGTGATAATTTGTCACCTATACTGAAAACTTTCTTCCTGTTGCGGTTCAGAGATAGCCACCGACATATTGCTTGGATTATAGAAAAGAGACTCTTCGGTATCTCTAGACTGTGCTTCTTCCTGTTGGAACTACTATATGGTCAACTTCCTTTATAGAGACTCTGGAGGATACTTAAAACCATCCTCTACTCATAAAACTAAAAGGGAGAGGGATCCCTGGGTGGCGCAGTGGTTTGGCGCCTGCCTTTGGCCCAGGGCGCGATCCTGGAGACCCGGGATCGAATCCCACGTCGGGCTCCCGGTGCATGGAGCCTGCTTCTCCCTCTGCCTGTCTCTCTCTCTCTCTCTCTCTCTCTCTGCGTGACTATCATAAATAAATAAAAAAATTAAAAAAAAAAAAACTAAAAGGGAGAGAGACAGAGAGAGCGGGGCTTTGGATGCAAAATTATTTTGAAGGAAAAGCCTAGTGCACAGTTTAACCGATTTGAAGTGCCTACTTCATGCTGAGCTAGAGCACTGGTGAACTCTGCCGCCCTTTCAATATGGTACCCCCCCAAGAAGATGCTTTATGGCTTCTGGGTCCTTGTTGACTATTTCATTTCTAAGTTCATAAGTGGACAGTGGAGGTACATGGAACTAGAACTGTCAGAAAGGGATTCTTCTGACATACACACACACCCTTGTAGTGTGGTCCAATGAACCTGTATTTCCCAATCAGAACATAGAGCAAAAACCTGCTAAATATCAGAACAGATTAAAAAACTAGAGGGAGGATAACAGAATAAGAAAGAGGCCTGCAGAAGCCTTGTGTAGAGATGCATTGTCCTTCTGCGTCTGCTTGGCCGTTATACAAAATATTTATGTGCCCTTTGCACTTGGTAGTGGTAAGGGTGTTCACATGGTTGATCAAAACTTTCTGCCAGCCGTGATGTACTGATGATGGATTGCTCCTGTCAGGATAGCTAGTGAAGAATTCCTACATTAGGTAGCAAAAGGGATAATATGACATAGCCCTGAATTCGGATAGCAATCTAGATTAAAAGAAGACATCGTGTACTTTAGACAGTAGAATTACACATGTGTTCTAAAATTGAGTAGAAATAATGGTAAAAAGAAATTAATTTTATGTGCTTTCCACTAACCACCTTCCCTACAGCTGAGACGTTAGTCAAACAATGTAACCCTTTTAAATTTCAAGCTAGAAAATATCTTTGAATCTCCCAAAAGGTTTTTCTCAGATTAAATGGAGATCATGGGTATGAAAACAGTTTAAAATGAAAACTGAAGGAAATATTAATATTTACCTGATCTCTGGAGCCAGGAACTTGGCCATCGTCCTCTGTTATCAAATTATTTACCAAGTCCTATCACCTCTGAATATTTAATCATTTTGTCATTCTGTCTGGCCCCTCTACCCTTTCTCTATATTAATTTTTATTTATGTTTGTATATCTGTTTGGGTGTCATTTCCTTCTGGAAGGATTTTCTTAACCCAACTTATGATTAGGTATTCTAATACATTCACATAGCACCTAATACCTACCAATAATAGCAATGATTACAACTATTTATCATGTTTTCTTATTAGAATCTAAGCTCTAGGGAAAACCCAAGACTATGGTTCCAAGTGTCTTTTCATTACTATGGCATGATGATGCTTAGTGCATAGCAGATCATGAGTAGCTCGTTTTTGAAGGAATGAGTGGATGATTTTTCAGAAATTAAAAATTAGAGAGGAATATTAAAATGAGAATAATATGAGTAATGATTTTTATTAAGAACTGATTAATTTAAAGAATATTTTGATGCCTAAGGCAAATAAACTTCAAAATATGTTCTCAAATTAATAGGTTGGTTTGATACATTATTTGATAATCCTATAAAGATTTGGGAAATCTAGAGAATGTAATGATAATACATACTGATTTTTATTTTCACAAAACTTATTCTTTTTAAAGTTTTTAAACATATGTAAAAGTTAACATATGTCACAAATAAATACCTTTTGCTAGATTAACCTGGTGTGTTTTTTTTTAACGGAAACTCTACACATAGTGGGGCTCAAACTCACCATCCCTGAGATCAAGAATTGCATATTTTACCAACTGAGCCAGCCACGCATCCCAAATTAATGCCTTTCATATTTCACAGACAAATCTAGCATAATATTTAAACATAGAGTCTTTAGATCAAACTACTTGGAGTTCATTCTTTCCACCACTTAATAGCTGTGTTACATTAGGCAAGTTGCTTAACATTTCACAAATGTTTCCTCATTTGATAAATGGGATTGATAAATCCCCCACTGAGGATTAAATGTTCCATTCATGTTAAGTACTTGGAACTCTGAGATATAGTAACTGCTTACAAAATAGTTCTTATTTTATTATTTTTCAAACAATGTTTATATTTTTCAATTTTTGAACTATCATATTAGAGTAATTATTATGATTCTTATATTCTCAAATCATTTTGGGGTACTGAAATATCATGAAGCATTTCTTATATAGCTGCTGAACCATCCTGCAATTGGCATTCTCTTGTTTAATTTCATTTTGCCAATATGGAACTATTGGAATTTATGGATTCCAAGAATTTAGTTCAATGGATTTTAGTCTACTACAGTGACATGGTGGAAAGATTGAATATTTTATTTTTTTATTTTTATTTTTTTAAGATTTGATTTATTTATTCATGAGAGATTTATTATTCACACAGAGAGAGAGGGGCAAAAACAACAGGCAGAGGGAGAAGCAGGCTCCATGCAGGGTGCCCGATGTGGGACTTGATCCCGGGACTCCAGGATCATGCCTTGGGCCAAAGGCAGGCGCTAAACTGCTGTGCCACCCAGGGATCCCCAAGATTGAATATTTTAGATGCCAATTACCCTTAAATAACCTATGAAAATGCAGCTCCAAACTAATTTTCAAGAGTTTTTTTTTTTTTTTTTTTTCTGGAACTGACAAAATTATTCTAAAATTTGTCCCTAACAAATGCACCAAAAATGTTAAGATTTAGAAAATGAAGAATATGAAGGAGCATTTTCAATGTCAGATATTTAAAGAATTTCAAAGGTATGGTATTAATCATATGGTGCTGCTTCACCAATATGAAGACAGATCCATGGAATAAAAGAGATGTCCCTGAAAGAGACTCTAATAAATGAATGTGTTGAGGCAGACCATGCAAGGTGACCTCTGGCTACACTCCTCTTTCCAGAGAAGCCTCTGTGTGCCTGACATTTTCACAGTTCCCTTCAAAGGGATTCCTAATGCATGCATGACTGTGTTTAGTTCTATATGCCTCTGCAAATCTAGCCATGGATTATTGGAGCAGGGATCACTTCTCATCCAAAGTCAGCCATGTAGAATGATCAGTAATCTATGAGGATACCAGCACGAGAGTTCTGTACTATCCAAAACTGATATTCTCTGCCATATGTGACAATTGGCCAATTCAGTCAGATCCCCTTTTGTGAATTATATTAAAGTCATAGAAGTCACAAAAAAACAGAAAACACAAGGATAAAAGATAGTAGTGGGATGACCTTATTAGAAAAAGCTCTGAGTAAACAGAAATAAATTTTGAAAGAATGTAGAGTTTATAATGGCAAGAGAAGAAGAAACAGTAGACAGGAGTAGTTGAGTCATTGTAGAATATTGGATTAGGGAGCAATTTTACCACCTGCTGGTAAAATTAATTGTTAAGACAGCAAGTTTATTAGAGCTGCAAAGTTATCTGTTTATCTGAATGTGCTGGAAACTTTGCACCTGTCAATTTTAATCCACCATTATGTCACTATTTTGTCCTTGAAGATATTTTGATTCCAACCTTATAAACTTGTTTTGTTCTGGCATTCTATACTTTTGCACTAAAAAGATTCTTTACCATGGCATTGTTATGTATAGTGAGAATATAGTGTGAAAAGTTTCTAGAGGTAAACAGAGAAATTTCACGATTCAACTAGTAATTTTAAGTATTATGTTCATTCTTTTAGGTAAATGAGTTGTAGTGTTGAACTGTCTGCTGAAATATTTTTGTATGCATGTAAACAGAAAATGATGCAATGTCAAAAGCATCAAACTGGATTAAAGAAAATTCATTTCAGTGATCACTTGACTGCTTTTTGAAAATAAACCTAGATAAAAAAATCAATAAAATAAATTTGAAATTGGTATGGATTTTGACAATAGGGAATCCTGAGGGCAATTGAAAATCTGAGGGTAATTGTTCATTATATTCTCATGAACAAGCTGAGCAAAAATCCAAAGGAATCAGTTCTAATAAATTTACTTTTGATTAATTTTATATAATATGAATTATTTATTTTTTGCTTAACATAATATTTTTCATCTCATCTATATTGCTGTTCATAACGATAGTACACTCCTTTTTATAGATGAATAGTACTCCATTATAAATGAGCCACAGTTTGTTTATCTATTCTCCTATTGAAGTCATTTAGGTTTTTCTCATTTTATGGGTTATTATATGAATGAGGAAACCATGGACATTCTTATTGCATTAATTTGTGGAATTCTTATTTCTTCTTCATAAATTCCATTCTTTTATTTTCTTTTTTATAAATTCCATTCTTAATAGTGGAATTGCAAGGGTTCTGGGTAATTGCAAGGGCATATGTTTAACTTTTTAAGAAACTCCCAAACTCCTTTTCAAAATATTTATACCACTTTATATTCCCACAAGTAATGCGTGAGAGTTCTAATTGCTTTACTTAACATTTACTATTCTCAATTCCTTTCATTTACTTACTCTAGTGAATACAAAATGGTATCGCCTAATGGTTTTAATATAAATTCTCCTAGTGATCAGGATGTTAGCAACTTTTCTTTGCTTATTGACTCTGTGTATATCTTCTGTTTTAGGTATCTGTTCACATTCTTTGCCCATTTTTGATCAAATTTTTCATGTTTTTATTGTTGATTTATTTTATTTTTTAAAAGATTTTATTCATTTATTCACAAGAGACATAGAGAGAGAGAGGCAGAGACACAGCAGAGGGAAAAGCAGGCTCCCCGTGGGGAACCCCATTGCAGAGTTCTATCCCAGGACTCTGGGATCATGACCTGAGCCAAAGGCAGATGCTCAACCACTGAGACTGTTCCTTTATTGTTGATTTGTAGGAATTCTTCATATATCCTTGACAGTAGTCTTTTGTTGGATATGTATATGGTGATTATAGTTATTTAAATATAATTCATATTATATAAAATTCATCATAAAGTAAATTTATTAGAACTGAATCCTTTGGATTTTTTAATTCCAGGGTCTTAATGACATCCCCAAATATAGGTTGTAAGACCATTTTAAGGAAATTTATAAGATTAATTTTCTTTCATTTCTTTATAAGGTTTTCTAAGATTAATTATTTTTCACATTAACTCTAATTAGATTATACAGGTCATTCTTTATTTGCCTTTATTTTACTTTTTTAACTTTTAGTTTGAGATTCTTGTAGGTTCACCTGCAATTGTAAGAAATTATGCAGGGAGAACTCATGTACCCTTCAGCTGTGAACTTGTATAACTTGTGGTACACTACCACAACCAGGAAATGAAGAGTAGAACACTCCATTGACCAGGTTTTCATGCAGTCCTTTGTGTGGGTGTGGGTGTCTTTTATTTTTTAACCTTTTAAGAAGACGAAGACCATTCAAGGTTTCGGGTTTTTTGCTTGTGATTCATCTGGTGCAATATGAGTTTCAAAGAGCTCCTTATTTTTTATTTAAAACAATTTTTTTGTATATTTTTTAATTGGAGTTCGATTTACCAATATATAGTATAACACCCAGGGTTCATCCCATCAAGTGCCCCCCTCAGTGCCCATCACCCAGTCACCCCAACCCCCCGCTCACCTCCCCTTCCACTACCCCTTGTTCGTTTTCCAGAGTTAGGAGTCTCTCATGTTCTGTCACCCTCTCTGATATTTTCCACTCATTTTCTCTCCTTTTCCCTTTAATCCCTTTCACTATTTTTATATTCCCCGAATGAAGGAGACTATATAATGTTTGTCCTTCTCCGATTGATTTACCTCACTCAGCATAATACCCTCCAGTTCTATCCACGTTGAAGCAAATTGTGAGTATTCATCGTTTCTAATGCTGAGTAATACCCTATGACCCAGAAACTGCACTAGTGGGGATTTATCCTAAAGATACAGATGCAGTGTAATGGCAGGACACCTGCACCCCAGTGTTTATAGCAGCATCCACAATAGTCAAACTGTTGAAGTAACCTCGGTGTCCATCGAAAGATCAATGGGAAAAAAAAAGATCAATGGATAAAGAAGATGTGGTCTATCTATGTATACAATGGAATATTATTCAGCCATTAGAATTCTTTAGTTTTCTTTATCTCCGTAATAGCTTCTCATTCTTACTAACAAGGCAATGCATGGATGACTACAGGTAAAGCATTATTTTTTTTGTCTCTTTGTATTTGAAATCATTAGATTGCTATTTCCTCAAAATTAGGTTTCCTCAAAATTACTCTGATTTGAGGATAAATTTTTTAATATTTTCTTAAATCTGTTTGATAAAGATTATATAATAGCAAGCTTTGTTCTTTATTAAAAAATAATTTTTGGGATTGCCTACATAACTTTTCCTTGTTCTTTGTCACAAATGCCATATTTATCACCATGCATTATGTTTATTTGCTTGAAAGTCATCATTTGGTTCCTGATGCCTGTTCTCTTTGTTATCAAAGGCTATTCCCTTTATCTTTATATGATTTTAACCAACACTTTGAATTATCCCTCTTTGAAACTTCCCAATATTTGGAGATGTGAAATTTCTAAGGTTCCTTCCCAATCTCTATTTTTAAAACTTTGTTTATTTTTTGTTAGAAAATAAGGTTAACAAAGAGCATCTGTTCCTTTAAACTGTAGTACTACAGTGCATCTGGTAACCCAGTAGGCTATCTATTTGGTTCTTACAGGGATCTCTAGGTGTTATAAAGAGTATTATTTGTCTTGCCTGGCTGATGTATATTCAAAAGCCCAAAGAGGAAATCACATATGGATGATGCAATGATTAAGGTTAAGATATCTGTGTTTTATAAACAGAAAAGTCAAGTGTGATAATTGCAAATAGGCCACTTGCATGTTGATATCAGAATGATGATTTGCATTTACTGATTTTGGTACTTCATTTGAAATGTTAATGATTCATTTCCACAGGCAAATGACTTTTAGAATCTTGGAATTTCCTAAGAGAACAGAAAGGCAGAAAGGGGAAATTACAACCCAGACTTTCCTACTAAGCAGCCTTGAATGTAAAAATATGCCAATGTATGAGTTACCATTATAGTAAAAATACAGAAATACAGGTCACATATGTTAAAGTAATTAAACAAGGAGGCCATTAGACCTCGGTGGTTCTAATCCCTTGGCACGGAACTGAAACCAAAGCCACAGTCAATTCCAGTAAGTGCCTCAAGGTTAAGAAATCAAGAACAAGCAATCACAAATAGCAAATTGGCTTTCCCAAATGGCTGCTTAAACTATAGCCAGTCAACTAATTTCCATTTTTGTTTCTATGTCTGTTTTATAAAAGCCTTTCCTCTATCCTGGTCAGTGGAGGACTCCCAGCCATTTTCAGTACGGTACTGCCCAATTCAAATTGATGTTTACTCAAAAATCATAAGCTCTTCAAATATTAATTATTTTAGTTTGTTTTTAAACACTTTATCGTTACAGATAACACATTTGTTAAAATTTAGGGATATGTATATCCCTAAATACGTATATATGCACTAAAATGGCCATACTTTATTATCATTGTTCCTGGCTTAATATTTATAGCCTTTTTTCTTGGAATAGCAGGCAGGGGAATTTAAACTGAACATATTGTACAAAGATAATACATAGTATTTTGTGTTCAAAAAAAAAAAAACCCTGCCCAGTTTAACAGTGAAACAAATACTTTAATAACATGTACTACAACATCATGTCTTGTCCCATAGTTGAAGAGAATATGAACAAAAACAATAAACAAACCAGTGCAGTGCCACTTAAAGTTCATGAAGGAAATACTTAAAATGTTTGATGAAAAGTAAGTATGAAACATGGATATTTCTAAGTGAACTGTAGAATGCTACGAGTGATGTGATAATTGCCTTATTTTCTAAATGATAATCAAGTACTTTTGTTTTTGATGATGATGTTGTTATTGAGGGTTCCTAAATCTATTAGGTTTTATCAACATGATTTTTGAACCAAAAGAGACTATGAAAAAGCAAAAGAGACTATGAAAAAGCAATTGTAGAGTAAGGCCTTTTCAAACATGAACAGTCAACCTGCTGATTTTAATAGTAAAATACACCAGGGTGGGGAGGCTGGGGATGGGAAGATAGTACATTAACTATTTCATGCCCAGGGTTAAGGGAATAAAAAATTGAAACAGAATATTGTCAGGCTTAATCTGATTGGTAGTGAAATGAAATAGGCCAGGCAAAAGTTGGTGGAGGCAAGCTTTTCATGGGATGTGCTCTTGGGCAAGGTTCTGGCCCACAGGGGAGGGAGAAAGTGGGGAAGTCCTGCCCAAAGGGAGAACATGTGAGCTTTTTAAGGTGTGAGAGGTAAGGGGTTGTGTCTGTATGGGGTGATAACTGCTTATACCCTTATTTGGGGTTTGGGTAAGGTGCGGTTCAGGTTTCCTGCATAGGTCCTGTCTCCCCATGATGAGGTGTCCTTGGGCAGTCTGCTGGTGGCGGGAATGTCCCGAGGGAAGGGTAAGAAGATGGAGGGTCCGCTGCCATTTTGTTGGTGCTTCCTGATCCCCCTTGATCCCACCGGCCCAACAAATATAAGGATACTTTGTATTTTAGAATTTAAGATGAAGTGCAATTAATTGATGAAATGTCATTTTAATAATTTCTTATAATTTAATTATTTATTTTCCTTTGCTCTGGGTTAGCTCTTGGGCTCTGTTACTTTCCTTTGGTAATGCTCTCATAAAATTCTGTATCTAACTTATGCATTATTAGATTTTCTTTGTTGATCCTGCAATATTTCTATTAAACTATAAGCTCCTCCTGAATAGAAACAATATTTATCTTACCAATGTAATACTGATTTCTATCAAAGTATTTTATACAGTGGAAAAAAATGAATGTTGATTTTATGGTCTCTTAAACAATCTTTTAAAAAATTATGCAACTAAAATGCATATTTATGATAGGAACATTAGAAAGAATAGAAAGAAAAATAGAACAAGAGTCTTAATTGTCTTACTATCCAGAGATAACTATTATATATTCTTTCAGACATTTCCCTGTAGATATATGCAAATATATGTTTTTAAATCATTTAATATTCCAAAAAGGGATCAGATTTCTCTCCAGTCTCTGTTTTTTTGTTTGTTTGTTTGTTTTGTTTTGTTTTGTTTTGTTTTCCCCTCCTGTTTAGGCTTTTCCACCCAAAGCCTCATTTATTGCTGTTTTCTAAACTAGCCAACTCATACTATTTTAGCTTTATATTTCATACATATGAAGGCAATCCTTCTTTGGCTATTTGTAGAGATTAGCCAATCACCTTCATAGGCCCCTTTTGTTGTAGAGACTCTGGAGCTAGAGTTTGAGTGATGAAACCATCCTGTTAGCATTTTGTGTCCCCTCAATCATACTAAATATGAACTCTTTCACCACCAGAAAAATAAAAAATAAAGACATTTTTTAAAAGGAGGAAGAATCTTAGATAGCCCTATCAGGCAACTGCTGGATCACAAATTGTGTAGGTCATTGTTGCAGTTGGAATACTACATATTCATGCCTTTTTTTATATCACAAAAATCTATTATTGATCTCAAGAAAATGGTATTTTGAGAAAATTATGAAGCAAATGTTGACTATGAGCCTAATAATGCCCTCAAATTCCAAAAAAGGTATAATTTGTAATAAATAATTAATATCCCAACCAGAGAAGATAGACTAATAATATATGTCAATTATGTCACGTAAGTCATTGCTTGATCCTAACAATTGTGTTTTTATTCTTACAAAATGCAACAATTTCCTTAAAAATTCAAGTAGCAAGCTACAGAATTTTGTATGAAAATTGGATAGACATAAGCCTTTACTAGTATTGTAAATTACTTTTCTATTGGTAAAACAGAAGAAGACTCCCTTACCCCCCACACACATACATATATACATTGGTTGAATATAAAACTTTTTTCCTGTTTTTATAATTATGGAAATAAATTCGGTTTTTGAGGCTTTTGTCAACTACATGTTACCATTATGCATGAGGAAATGAACTTTTAAAATCAACAGCTGAGCAAATTCTAAATGAGCACACGTATATTAGAAAGATAAACCTAGAGAATACTTTTTTTGTATCTGCTGTTTTTCTCCGAAACCTGGATTGTCATAGCATGGGTGAGGATTGGGGAGCTACTTCAGAAAAAAACTAAAACCTGTTGCTGATTTTACATTTTTATTGAAAATTATGAATAGTCCTGAATTTAGATTTGCAAAACTCTATATAATTTACAAAGACTGCCATTTAACATTCTCTCTAAGAATGAAGAAGTTATGCACCCTCACTCAACCCAATAAAATATCATAAAGAGTAAATATTATCAAATATTTAAATAGTCACATTTTTCAGGATGCAGTTCCTCTCAGGTTGTTAGGTTCTGTTGGACAAAGTCTACCTTCAGTTCCTTATCATGTGTGCTACTTCAAAGAGCAGCTCATACAACATGGCAAATGCCTCATCAGAATGAACTGAGAAGATAGCACATATGAGGAAAACAAATCACATTCTTTTATAACATAGTTTGGAAGTGACATGTCACTTTTGCTGTATTCTGTTCATGAGAAGCAAGTGACAGGATTCAGACTACACTAAAGAGAAGGGGAATACACTTAATTGTAAATACTAGGAAGCAGGAATCATTGGATGCCATTTTAGAAGCTGATTACCACACAAAATAATGAATTGCCCTCACTGTATTTTTTTACCAGCCTCAAAGATAAAGGTCACTATATAGAGGTTTACCATTTCACTTAGGTCAGTCTCAAACACTCCTAACCCAATATTATACAATTCTTACCTTTTATATCATAAAGAGAAACTATAGGTTATATACATACACATATAAATATATATACATATATGATACATATATTTGTACATGTATATGATATATACACATATATAAATATATATGTACATAGCAACCGTAAAAGTTCTTTAAAGATTAATATTCATCAGTCATCCTTCACAAATGTATCTCCAGTGTAACAATATTTGGCCAGTATGTTTATATATGTATGTGTGTGTATTTATGTGTGTGCTTTTCAACTCTGTAGGCAGCACTGGAGGAAGAAATCCTATTGAATAAGGGGAGATGTATTCTTGTGGATTTATTCCTGATTTATAACAAATATATATTTCTTTGGGTTGTTGAATAATCTTTTGTTGAAGTGTAACATACAAAGAAAGTGCAAAATCAGATGTACAAATTCATGACTTTTTACAAAGTGAAAGCACCATGAAATCAAGAAATGGATACCATCAGTATGCCAGAGGCATGCCTGGGTGCCCACCCAGTCATTAAATTTTTAGAAAGTAACCATTATTTTCTACCACTATTTAGTCTCTTCTGGCTGCTATAGACTAGAGGGTTTATAAATGACAGAATTTTTTTTTTTTTCTCACAGTTCTAGAGGCTGGAAATCTGAAATCAGAGTGCCAGCATGGTCGATTTCTGATGAGAACCCTCTTTAGGGTTGCAGACTGCTGAATTCTTGTTGTGTCCTTATATGGTGGGGAGAAGAGAGCAGCAAGTTCTCTCATGATTTCCGTAGACTCTGATCCCATTCATGAAGGCAGCCCTATTTAACTGGCCTAATGAGATTACCTCCTGAAGGCCCCACCCATCACTTTGCAGGGTAGGGTTTCAATATATAAAATGGGGGGAGGGGCACAAACATTCAGTACAGGACAACCACCATAGAGTAGTTTTGTCTGTCACTTTTTAAGATTTATATGAATGCAATCAAATATGTACACTTTTACAATAAGCTTCTTTTACTCAGCGTGGTTTGTCAGATTCAACTATGACATTTTGTTTAGCTCGGTTCATTCATTTTAACACCTGGAAAAACGTATTCTGTTTTCAGGTTTTGGCAATTACTATTAGTGCTGCTATGAATATTCTTTATACATTCCTTTTAGCACACATAGGAGTATATTTCCAATGGATTTCTATACCTAGGAGTGTCCTAGATCATTACTTATAATGGATTCAGTTTTAGAAGGTATTGCCAGGTTCTAAAATTTCATACCAATTTTATATCCACTAGAATTGCACAGAGTTGCTTTTTAAGTTGCTTCAGATTTTAGCCAACACTTGATAGTAATTAGTCATTTCCATTTTATTCATTCTAGTCAGTGTTAGTGGTACTACATTTTAATAGACATTTCCTTGATGGATGTGGATTTTGAAAAGCTTTTCAAATATTTATTGACCATTTGAATTACCTATTTTGTGAAATACTTATAAAACTCTTACCTATTTTTTAAAGGAATGTCTGATTTCTTTTTTTTCTTTTTTTCTTTTTTTAAATTATTTTGAATGTCTGATTTCTTAAATTGATGTAAGATTATTATATATTCTAGATGCTTTTCATTGGTGAGATAAATATATTATGTATCTTTTTCCATACAGTCACTTGTTTTTTTTCCTTGGTGGCTTAATTGAGAGAAATAATTTTTTTATTTTAATAAAAATGACTCAACTGGACTTGTCCTTTATGATTAGTGACATTTGTCTCATTTAAGAAATAATTGCCAAAACTTGAGGTCATGATATTGCATAGAATTTATTGTTTTCCTTCTATATTTAAATTGTACAATTTACCTGGAATTGGCTTTTAACTATTTTGTGGGATAGAGGTCAAGATACATCTTTCCCTATGCGGCTATCCTATAGATCTGTTAATTAACAATTATTAAATCAACCATCTTTTTCCATTCACGGTCAACTTTGTCATAAATCAAGTGATTATATATATGCCACTTTGTTTCTGGACTAACTTGAGAATCAACATCTTTAGAATACTGATTCTTCTAATGAAAAAACATAATAAATTGTATTCATTGTCTATTGCTGCATAACAAATTATCACAAGTTTAACAGTTTAAAACAAAACGAATTTATTATCTTGCCATTTCCATGGGTTGGTAGTCTGGGTGCAAATTAGCTAGATTCTCTCACCAGGCTGAAATCAAGGTGTTGGCTAGGACCGATATCTCATCTGAACCTTGGGGAATCCATCACTCTCATTAGGATTTAACGATGAAAACCTCAAACTATGCAGTGATTAGCATACATTGCAGGCTGTATTTCTTTTGATCTCCCTGGGTCCCTCTCTTCTGTTTAGACTGTGAAACCATATTTTCTGTTTGTACAGTAAAAAGAGTTTCTTCCCTAGAAGCAGCAGTGTAGCATTAAGATAATTTTATTCAGTAGTGCTAATTTGGTCTTTTGAAATCTGAGAGTAAGGAGGAGTAGAGAGAGAATGGGGGCTTTGTCAGATAATTGTGAAACTCTTAACTTTCTCATTGTTGGAATTCTTACAAATAGAGCTAAATCATACATATATTTGTGTATAATTGGATAATAAGTGCTAGTTTATATACTGTGGTTTTGCAGTGAGCTTCTCTAGTAGAAGAGAGGACAAAATAAAGTAACTTTATTAATTTAAAATATATAGCCATTCCAGACATTTCATTTTGTTTGCCTTTACGCTGAAATGAGTGGTGACTAAAACCATTAATTATATTGTATGAATATATCTTAGTGTATAATGAGGGAAAAAGCAATAAACTCAGGGGCCAAGAAGTCAAGCTCTTGTGTCAGATTACGTTCTTAAATGTTCCTGCTTTGGGAGGATCACCTCACCCCCTAAAATATTTCAGAGGGATGACTACCTCCTATTAGGACATTTCAAATGAGTTCATAGAAATGAAGAAAAGTACTTGATGATCCAATCTTGTGAGTTTTGTCCATTATGAAATTATTCTATATGGAAGAACTTTTTGAAATGAAGTTAGGTTCAGAAAATAAAATCACCATTAAGAATTACATGTACACTGCTTTTGAAAAATCATTAGGACTATAAACTTCAGTGTATGGTACCATTTAATTGCTACCAAATAAGGTTAGGAAAGCAATGTTAAATGTTAAAAGTTCTCTTTTGATGTTAGAAATGTTAGGGCTTTAATAAAAACATATTAGTTATCTTTAGATAAAGTTCTTTATTATATCCTTTTCTTAATTATGTTAAAGCATAACTGAGCAGGTGAGAATTGCCATTGGTGTCTGATTCTCCTCTATATCCACCTTGTGGGAAGAAAAATTGAAAAGAAATTCCTAACTTAAAAGCAAATATTTGATAATAAAATTGTTGCAATACACATTATTATCATGGCAAGCAGACAAATGTTATATGACATTTCCAAATACCAAGCCTTGTAGAGAAAGTATTTTGTACTAATTAGCACTACCTGGAATAGTGGGAAAAGCATGGACTATGAATCATGGCAGGCCTAAGTTTAAAGCTCCACTGGATAAATCTTTGTTGAACTGAATGCTTCCTATTAAATACTAATGTGATAATCTTGGGCATTTATATCTGACTAAAAATGGACAGGCTGGGTAATTTATATTTATGAACCTCAGTTTCTTACCTGTAAACTAGATTACATGAAGATTTGCAATTGCTTTATAGCAATCCTAAAATCCAAAAAAACCCTCTGAAAAACAGAACCTATTCTTGTAAATTATTTACTGGTAAAACTTGTGTGAAGTGTTACAAGGTTAGTGAGAGTCTTTATTTAACCTTATCTAGTATGAATTATCATAACTTTGGTTGTTGAACTATTAATGTAATGGAAAGAGAAAGAAATGCATTAGTTTTCTAAATCCAAAAGAATATAAATTTTATTATATATTTTCTGCTATAGAGTTTCTATAAAATAATATAGATTTAAACTTACTTTTCATAAATAACACAGCATATAGTATACAAAAAAATGCTAACTTCCTTTCTGCTATGTGGTATTATTCCTCAGATGTTTAGATATTTACTCCTTACTTGTTTTACCTGGCCCATATTGATTTTTCCTAATCTCCAGAAACATTACAAACAAAAAAACTGTGAGGTAGAGACACATTTCAGGGATATTCTAAAGGTCAGCTTAAGGGAATTGCAGATATTTTATGAAGGATTTTTTTTTGGGGGGGGATCTCAGAGCTGAAAGTAGGAATGATAACCCAAATATCTAATTATGTACATCTCAAATACAGCAACTCAAGTAAATAAAATAAAGTAAGGACAATTATTACCAAGTAACTTTAAAAAACAAGGACTTTGACCAGATGAACTTGGTCTAGAAAAGAATATCCATTTAGAAAAGAATGAATTTTATTTCAGAATATTTGCTGTCATATGAACACTATAGCATTTTAGTGTACTCTCATTTGTTTTCATGCCCTTCTGCTAGACTGTAGGACCTTGGAGAGTAGGATCCCTTCCTTATTTCCTTCCTTCCTCCCTCCCTTCCTTCCTTTATTTCTCTCTTTCTCTTTCTCCCTTCCTCCCTTTCTTCCTTTAAATCCAACTTCTTTAATACAGTAAGAATTTTTAAATAAATGAACAAACACCAAATAAATGAAAAAAGACCAAAAAAAAAAAATAAGAGGATTATTTTGGACTCATGGTCAAATGACAATGTTTGAATTAAAATATATTAAAACTAAGATCCAGATATATAGCTAACAATACAGGAAATGAATAGACATTGTTAATGAGCAAGGGTTCTTTCTTAAGAAAAGAAATCTGGTTAGATGAGTAACACAGATTTAATAATAGCAGCACTGAATTTAGAGTGAGATAAGTTAAAGATGAATTTATGGAGACCAGAGGAAAGCTCATTAGTTGTTTAGATGAGTACAGTTATCATGTTCTTTGGACTTCAAGAATAACAAACTCATTTTTTTCAGGGCATCCAGAAATTGTACAGAATTATGGTAGCTGGCTTTTGTTAACATGACCACAAACACTTAAATTGAATGTTTATTGTTTTAGGATTTTGGCCACAGAGGCAAAATAGCTTAGAAATAATATCACCTAGCTAGTGAACTGATATTTCTCTAGGAAAATTTGTGCATTAATCCAGGTTATAATTAGAAGGTGGCTTGGTGAATGTGCAAACAGAGCGAGAGCTGGTTGGATGATCTAGCATTATCAATTTTTTGTTACCCTCAATAGGGAGAAATATTGGCCAAGTGAATTCATACTACCAAGATATTTGCTCTCCTGAATGGTGCCAAGAAACACACTAATGACTCCTTTTGTTTTACTCAAAGAGGGTATCTTGCAGTGTGTTAAAGATGTATTTTCCAAATTTTAACCACAATCTAAATATGCCTTTTAAGACAATATCATAGACATCCTAGCTGTGTTTAAAATGGGGACAATTTTACAGAAATTTTCCCAAATTATTTCTATATCTGGTAATTCTTATCCATGTTTCTCTATTTGTGGATGTCTTTATTCTTAAGTCTTATTAGCAACTATATATTGTAGTTGCCACCCCAGATGTCAATGGCTTGAAAGTACATTTATTTTTTCCACAGATTCTGTGTGTCAGGAATCCTGCAGTGATATAGCTGGATAGTTTTGGTTTAAGTTGACTCTTTAGGTTTCCGTCAGTGTGTTGGCTAGAGTGCAAGTATATGAAGACTTGACTGGGATTCAGGAATATGGTTCTAAGATTGCTTATGTTGCTGTTGACAGTAAAATGAAGTCCTTTACCGTATGGGCTACTCACAACATATCTTTTCCCACAGCAAGTGATAAGAGGGAGAGAGAGAGAGAGAGAGAGAGAGAGAGAGAGAGAGAAAAGCAAAGAGAGAAACAAAAAAGAGAAGCTACAGTTCTGTATAATCTAATCTCAAGATTAGCATACTGTTACTTTTGGCCATATCTGATTAGTCAAATAGACCAATCCTGATGTAATACCAGAGGTAACATTGAGAGGGTGTGAATACCATAATTTGAGGATCATTGGAGGCCATCTTGTGGGCTGATTGCCTATGATCTCCAATGATTCATACTCCTTGTTTAGATTATATGATTTTATTTAACATCCCCCTCACACCCTTTTTAGTGTATCTTTTCCTTATTGCACTTTAGTCTAAAGGGCAAGGGTAAAGTAGGTTTTTTCCAACACTTTAGTTGGAAATCTCCATAGCTAGCTCAACCAGTTTATTAGTATAGTATATATATGCTTGTACCTTCCACATTTTTTGCAGGTAAGTGGATAAACTTTCTGTCACTACTTAATAAGGATTCTTTTTCTGCCAGTTTTTAGTAATATTTTCCATACTTTCTTTAAAGTCCTTCAAGCTTTTACACAAGTCAATTTTTTTCTTTTTTTCTTTTCTTTTTTCTTTTTTTGGAAGAGAGAATGGGAGCAGGGGAGAAGGAGAGGGAGGGAGAGAATCTCAAGCAGCACCCATGCCCGGTACAGAGCCTGACATGGGGCTTGATTTCATGACCCTGAGATCATGACTTGAGCTGAAATCAAGAGACAGATATTTAATTAACTGAGCCACACAGAAACCCTTATCTTATATAAGTCAGTTCCATAAACAGTGTGTTTAAGGCCCTTTAAGCCCTCACTAGTATTTTTTCTTAAAGTCCCTGCAGTTTATTCAGCTCCATTCATTAATTACTTTCAAAGCCACTCACGTATTTAAGTTCTTATCATTGTAATGTTATACCTCTTACATCAAAATATTTATTTGCTATTTATGGTTGCATAATGAAGCACACAAAACTTAGCTTTTAAAAAATATTATTTCACTGTGTGTATATGTGTATTTGTATATGTGTGTGTAAGGAATCTTGGAGTGTCTAGGATGGTTGAGTTTGGCTTAGACTGTCTCATAAGAGACAGTCAAGATATTGGGCAGGATTATAGTTTTTGAAGACCTAAATGGGGATGAAGAATTCACTTCTAAGCTCTTCTATGTAGTTTTGGCAGGAGTCTTCAGTTCTTCACCACTGGACTACTCTCATAGGGCTTATCACAATGTGGCTTCTTCTAGAACAAATGGTAAAAAAATGAGAGAGTGAGAGAAAAGATAAAATAAAAGCCTATTCTTGGAAGTATATATCATTCCTTCTGTCATAATCTCTCGGTCATACATTCCAATATTAGTTAAACATGGAGAGAGATTATACAGGTTGTGGATTCCAGGAGAAGGCACAGTTCCCTGGGGACTACAATCTGGCTACCACAGCTACTCTGGATGTGGCTTGATCAAATTTCGGATGCACTAAATGAGAGTGATAAAACATGGCTCACTATTCTGGGGAAAAAAAGAAAAAGGCAATTTCTTAAAAAAGAAAACAAACCCTGGTCATCCCCAGTGGCTCAGTGGTTTAGCACCGCCTTCAGCCTAGGGCGTGATCCTGGAGACCTGGGATCCAGTCCCATGTCGGGCTTCCTGCATGGAGCCTGCTTCTCCATCTGCCTGAGTCTCTGCCTCTCTCTCTCTCTCTCTGTCTCATGAATAAATAAATAAAATCTTAAAAAAAAAAAAAGGCTAAATATACACTTACCTTACATTCTGGGCATTTATTTCAGAGAAATGAAAACTTAAGTCCATGCAAAAATATGTACGTAACTGGTCATAGAAGCTTTTTAAAAAATGGAAAGGATTAAAATGTTCATGTGATTGGTTAAGCAAACTGTGATTTACCCATACAATGGAATACTACTCACCAATGAAAATGAGTAAAATACTGCTTATTTGAACCAACTTGAATGAACCAACATGAAACAACTTGAATGAACCTCAGGACATTTTTCTGAGTGAAAAAAATGTCAATCTTAAGAACTTACATACTGTATCATTACACTTAAACAGAATTCTTGAAAGAAAAATATAGAATGGAGAGCAGGTTAATGGTTGCCAAGATTTAGAATTAGTTAAGGAGACAATGGGTGTAACTCTAAAAGAGTAGTCTGAAAGAAATCTTTGTGGTACGGAATACCTTGGTTTTGGTGGTGGTTACATGAATCTACACATGGAATAAAATGACATGAAAGTACATACACACTTTGTACCAATGGCAGTTCCCTGGTATTGATATTATAGTGTAATTATGTGTAATGTAACCATTGAGGGGTAAACGGTAAAGGGTGCATGGCACTGCTCTGTACTATCTTGCAACTTCCTTTAAATATAATTATTTCAAAATAAAAGGTTAAAAAATAATGCATGGCTCTTCAAATTAGATAGTGTTCAAATGCCAGCTCTGTTACCTATTAACTGTGGATAAATTGCTTAACCATTTCTTTTATTAGTTTAGAAAATCGAGTTAATTTCTTTGGATAATTTGTGGTGACTAAAATTTTACCTGAAGACTAGAAAGAAATCGCCTGAAAGTGAAAGCACATGAGGTTTAAGATTTTACCTTTTCCTGCTTCCTACTTTTGAAATCTGTACAAAAAAGGGGTGAAGAGATAGTGGAGGAGGGGCAGAAGGGGAGAGTGAAGTCTTTCCAGAATTTAATTGTCAATGGGTAATTTATAGCTTGTGCTATTCTTACTGGGGGGTGACATTATTTTTGTTTGTTTCTTTCAAATTTTATTTAAGTTCTAGTTAGTTAACATAGTGTAATATTGGTTTCAGGAGTAGCATTTAGTGATTCACCATTTATATACACTGCTCGGGACTCATCACTAGGGCCCTCCATAATCAGGGAGCGTCATTCTTGAAAGTTGATTTTCCTTCTTGGGTGTATCCATGACAAAAGCCTTTGATACTTAACCATTGGTCTCAGCTCTTATATTATTCTTATTTCAATGGTCTTATTTAGTAATATTAGTAATCTCATTGTGTTTTATCTCAGACCTTAAATTACATTTTTTAAAAGTTTCATTTATTTACATTAGACACACACACACAGAGAGAGAGAGAGAGAGAGAGAGAGAGAGAGAGAGAGGCAGAGACATAGGCAGAGGGAGAAGCAGGCTCCATGCAGGAGCCCAATGTGGGACTTGATCCCGCTGGGATCACGCCCTGAGCCCAAGCCAGATGCTAAACTGCTGAGCCACCCAGGGATCCCCATTACGTTTTCATTTCAAAAATTTTTCTCTTTATCTTTTTTAAAGTTTGTATTCATTTATTCATGAAAGACAAAGAGAGGCAGAGACACAGGCAGAGGGAGAAGCCCGCTCCGTGCAAGGAGCCTGATGCAGAACTCGATCCCAGATCCTGGGATCACACCCTGAGCGGAAGGCAGATGCTCAACTGCTGAGCCACCCAGATGTCTCTCAAATTTCTTTTTCTTAAACAACAACAACTAATCAAGTTATTAAGAAGGTTGACTTAAGCATCAGCAGTGGTGACTTCAGCCTCCACTCCTGGCTCAATACTGATGGAAGTAAGCTGCTTACCAATCTCAGAAGAACTGTGCACATACATCAATGAGTCGCTTGTGGATCCTCACCTGAAAATGATCCCAAGTCTTAGAACCTCCACTGGGAGGACTTTTTCTTGTAGTGATTCTCAGAGTCTTGGTGGGATCTGGATGGACCTTGCACTTTGAGATTTATTCCCTTTGTCCTCTAATCAAGTCAGGGCACACCTTCTGTAAAGATTTGACCTTGCTGCAGATGAGAGTAATTCTAATTTGGTGAATCGCCACTTCTGGTTCCATGGGTGTCCTTCACTTATCTTTAAAAGCTGTGGTTGTGGTGCAGCTTCCTATCCCATCTGTTTCTCTTCAAGAGTGAACAGCAGGGAGTCAGGAGCAGCAGCGGGAGCTTCTGAGCATATGGAGCTCCACTGTAGCTAGACCTCGACCTGTCTTCTTCAAAATATAGTGAACAATCTTCCTCTGCCACCATTTTAGGGGTGTGTATACACAGTTACCATATATTGTTCTACTTATAAATTCTTATTAATGTCATTATTTCCACTTTTGCTCTTCGAATATTGATTTACAACCCTATTTCCACAGCCCCTAGAGATGGAGTCATTACGTGTTTTCAAGTGTAAAAGGAGGATGATACCTAGAAGTGGGTACTTCCCTTAAGACATCTGCCCTTAAATAATCACTTGCCTCATTTGCAAAATGGGAATTATAATATCTAATTTAAAGACTTACTATGGTGATCAACTGAGATAAAGTTTGTAAGGGCAGAGCAGATCGCCTATGTTGGCTTAAACTTTGAATAATCAGTAACTCAGTATGCCAGCACCTGTAATTTCTTCTGCTACTGTTTCCCTTCAGATCTGTTTATAAACATTCTGTTTTTTGCACTGGCTCATGATGGCAGCCCTCCAGTGTCTGAAGTTGTGCTACATTTTCTGGGTACTCTCACCTCCCGTAGTTCCTTTCACCCCATCATTTCTTGCCCATTACTCTGTGCACATGAAACTCCACTGGATCCTGAAGCCAAATTGGAAAGAGATCCATCTTCCATTTTGTTGTTTTCAAGTGTTGAGTTATACTCCACAATAACAGAAAAGTGCCGTTTTTTTTTGAAGATTCACTCATGAGTCACAAGTCTATAGGGAATCAGGGTGGGGGCTACTTTAATAAAGGGAAATCATCACACAATACTGAGGATCTCCTCTACTCTCAGGCAATCAACCTGCATTTTTGGACAGATTACGCACATCATTTCTATTTCACATAGAATGAGTTCCTTTCTAGGAGGTTGTTTAGTTCCTGAAACAAATAGACTTCTTGTTCCAAAGAGACAAGGTTAGTAAGTTCCATTACAAAATCAGAAGGAAGCACTATTTTCCTTCTCTTTTCTCCTCATTTTATGTTCAGAACATCCACTAATTGGACAATATGTATTCTTTTTCTCTCTTTCTTGAAACACCTAAATGATAAGTAATGCGATAGAAAATTAGAAACTATCCTAACCAGTTGTATTATAAGAGACACTAAGAGAAAGGAAGCAACCCTTACTTCTTGGAACAACAAAGAGTACATTGTCTAGAACTCTCCAGGCTGCATGCCCCCACTGCCCCACTGTGCCTCTTTCTCTCTGTCTCTTCGGATATGTATATACATGTATATAGAAATGCAGCAAAAATAAATTTTATGCAACTATCCCAATTTCCTAGTCAGACACAAACAATATAATGAAGTACACTTAACTAAGATTTTATGTCTTTATTGTAATGTCAGAAATTAACATGCTATTTTCTACAATTTATATGCTAGGTAAGGATTTAACCTCCTGCTAGCGGATACACAAATATTTTATATGAGGAAGAAGCAAGCACAACTTAAGCAGGTCTGACTTCATGCTGCAGATGTCAATGGGCACCTTTTCTTTTCTTTAGCAGGGAAGGGTAATATTCCTCTGAAGACAGTGAAAGAAGTGGAATAGTGGCTACCTCTGTGTGTTTGGCAGGCTGCCAGCATCCCTGGCAATAGAGTCTGCTAAATCTTTTTTTCTTATCATTTTTGCTCATGTAGACTACTGAATACAATGCATAGAAACACAATCCTTTCAAAATTACACAGCCTCCAGTGCTCCTTACAATGTTTTTGGCTGCTATCAACCAAAACCCCAGTTTCTGCTGACTCCCCATTTTAAATTACTCTTAAAATAATTTCTTGAATTCCACTTTCATGAAGGAATTCTAAGGGAGAAAAAAAATCCTCCTAAGAAATTTGGGTAAATATGGCTAAGGGCCAAAGCAGAAAATGTGCTTTGCAAAGCAAGGCTGCCATTTCTTACATATTAAACCCATTATTGTGAATTAGGCATTTAGTCACTTCTTTCTTCCTTAAACATGTCTTATAGCCATAGGCATTTGGAAATGCTCTGAATTTAAAAGTTTGGGAGTCTTAAATTAGTTCCTGGTCTGTGATGGGTGAGTCCAGAACTGATTTAAGAAGCCAAGGTGGGTTAATGCTACTGATGTTTGCAAGATGGTTTCAATTTTTCTTCTCATCAGCTTAGTTCATACCCAATTAAAAGATAATAATGAAATTATGCTGGAAATCATCTTATATCTATTTTAAGTGCTGGTACAATATTATACAATTTCCCTGACATACATATGATACAGTTTCTTAATTTATCTTAGCTAGTATGATATATGAATAAATTACGATTTGCTTTTTAAATTTTTAAATCTGCAGTGCTATATCAGATATACCAAAGTAAAGACATTCAGAATACTATACCAGGCATTTGAATTTATGAGGATTTCTTTTCTATATTCATCTGCAAATATGAGGATACCGAACATTACAATAAATATTTTTTTGTCTATTTAAAGGTAACCTAACATTCTGTGATGTTATAAGTAAAAACTCTGTAAAAAGAAAAATATTCTTAAAGGAAAGCTATTTTAGTGAAAAATTTGCAAAGGGATTGTGATAAATGATATATTTATAGGTTGTAATGGAGCAATTTGTACAACATAGGCAAAAAGGACATCTCTTGTCATTCTTGTTTTGGTGCTGTTTTCCTGAGAGAAAGCTAAACTTTAATAAATACATCATGCAAATGCTAAATGGGAAATCTTCACAACAGTGCAGGATTGAAAGCTGTAGCCCTCAATTACTTGGGTTTCACTTTCCCATCCTTCCCTTTTGGTGTAGACAAGGTCCTCACAGCACAACTCTCTCTCTCCCTCAATAATCTCTTGGCAGACACTGCCCACGTCTGCTGTCCCCATACCTGGAGCCCTGTAGAGCTTTGGCGTGGTGAAGGTTGAAGTGTTACATTATTCATTTTTACTATTTTGCTTTTTATTTTCTCTGTACGGTCTAGCTCCCCCTTTGGAACTTAGCATCCGTTATATCCTTATGCCTTGGCCAAGACTTCAATTTTTTTAATTCCTCAAACTGCTGTCTTTTTCTGTGTCGATGGTGTTACTGTTGCTGCTGTGCTGCTGCTTGGAAGCATTCTGGGAAGGAAGCCAGCTCCAAATTTACATTGGTTATAAATCAGGCAATTCATTAATGATACAGAATGACCAAAAGTTCCCAAACCTGTGAATTACCACTTAGCCCTGTAGATGCCTCCAGAGAGCTCTCTGTTTAGGGGAAATGTTCTTTCTACAATGTAAAATCTGAGAACATTTCAGTGTGGGTAACCCAGCGAAGAACGTGGCATCCTGAATTATATAAGGTGGCTTGGGTCCTAGAGAGATGTTATAATTCTATCATTTTCTGTGAGATCATGTTTTCAACATATTTTACAAATCAACTGTATGTGAATTGTTTTGTGAACCTTATACAGTTATGTTGGGGTTTTTCTTTGTTGTTGTTGTTGTTGTTGTTGTTGTTGCTGTTTACCCCATCTGCTTAGCATAGTTTTATATATATATGCAGGATACATTGATATCTTACCTGCATTATAAAAACCTCTTTTATGTTGTTGTAGTTAGTGCAGTTTTATTTATTTTTTATTTTTTTATTTTTATTTTTTTTAGTTAGTGCAGTTTTAAATGACACATCATGTAAATGTAAATCTCTGTGAAAATAAGTGCACCTAAATGTATACATTTATTTAAGATAAAGGTATAAGTACTGGCTCCCTGAATGTAACCTTAAAATCATTGTAACCATCGATTAAAAGAAATAATTCATATCCACTCAGTAGGTTTTCTCTGGAATTGTGAAGTAGCCCATCCTCTAAAGAAACTCTTTTTTATTCCTAAGCCTAATAGATCATGTAATAACTGGAGGGTTTGTTCTTATCAGGATAAAAAAATGTACTCCTTAATTTTTATTTATTTTTAAAAAGTTTTCATTTATTTATTTGAGAGAGAGAGAGAAAGAGAGAGAGTGAGGGAGAGAGCATGAGCATGGGGTGCAGCAGAGGAAGAGGGAGAAGCAGACTCCTGGCTGAGCAGGGAGCCTGATGCAGGGGTCCATCCAAGACCCTTGGATCATGACCTGAGCCAAAGGCAGACACTTTACTGGCTGAGCCATCCTGGCACCCCTCTTCTCCTTTATTTTTAATGCAAGAACCTTTGACGCAATTTTTCTCCTATAACAGCTGTATATTGAAATCATACTTCCTAGCATACCTAACCATTTTCTACCCATATATGACACAGTTTTTTTTTTCAGTGCCTAAAGATTTTTTCCCATATTTATTCTTATTTTACTCCAGCTGGTGTGTACAATGCCATTACTTTAAACGGTCAATTAAAATTTGATTTAAAACACCTTAGGTGTTACATGCTAGATGGATTTTCTTACAAATCCATATCAAGTAATATATTTGACTGTGTTTTCAAGAAATGAGATCCAGAAAAGAGCGCTAAGTTAAAGAAAAGCATTTTTAGCTACTACATATTTATGTTTTACTTCTTTCTCTCTCTATCTCTCTCTTTTGTCTCTCTTAGTCTCATATAAAAGTTGCTTAGAGAACCTACTGAAATGTTAGTTAAATTATATAGAAAATGTCATAGATATTTGCCACTACATGTACATATTTCAACCACGCATAAGAAACACATGCTAAAATTTTCCTGAGTCCACATGGTTTACTATCCTATAGCTCCAATTTGGAAGCAGAACATAACATATTACTACAAAATATGGAGATATTGAATATGGGCTTATCTCTGACTCTTGTATTTCCTCATGCCTTTTAAAACACATTGCCTTCTAAGAGACCAACAATCTCTGCATCTTCTACCTCCTAAACATCCACTTCTCCACACTGACCTTTTTTTTATCGTTTCTCAAACATGCCAAGTATGATCCTACCTCAGGGCTTTGGAAATGCCTGTTCTCTTTGCATGGAATCTTTTTACCCCAGACATATGCATGCATCTCCGCCCCCCATCTCCCTCACCTCTTTTCCAAGTGTACCTTATCGATGAGATGTACCTTAATCTCCCTACTTAAAATTGTAACTGCCACCTGTTTTGTGTACTCCTCCTTTTTACTCTGTTATAATTTATAGAATTTATTGCCTTATAGAATACCATACATTTACTCCTTCATGACATTTTTTTGTCTTTCCCCTCACTAGAAGGTTTTTTTTTCTTCCTCTCCCACTTACATATGCCCAAATCTTAGAACAGTGCCTGGGATAAAGTAAGGTCTTATTTATTGAATGAATAAATATGTATGGCATAGCAGAAATTATGTTATTACTTTAACTGCAACAGTATCTTTTTTTGTTGACATGTACAGAGATTCTAAACTGCAGTTTGAATACTGCCACCTCTTCAGGACATGAAGATGGGGTTGGAGAACTTTCAAAAATATACATTTGCATAAAAAGCATACCAGCTTTACACTGAATATTCTCAGGGTGGCCTTGGTGAGGTCCCTGGTGGATATTGAAATGCAGGGGACTATGCCACCTCGTCTTGTATTCCTTGGGCATTGATACCTCTGCTGCCTAGGAGAGGAGAATCCTCATGTTATTAAAAATAATGGTGCTTATGTGGGAATGTGGAGTATGTGAAGTCCACGTGAGAGAAGGAGTGGTATTTCATCATGTAGTTGAACAAAACAGTACACGTGAAAAATATAAAGCCATAAAGAAGTTGCTTTTCAAGGTAAACTGTCTCTACTTTTTGGTGATTTATAGTGTTTTTATATACATCTCTCCATTTTAAATTCCTTTAAGTACAATTTTACCGATTGATTTGATTAAACACCTTTTGTTTTCTTAAGCCATTCTGGGGAGGTTTGGTTTTTGTGTATTTGCTAAGGATGATATAAAAGCAGAATGATTATATATCCAAGCAATTTAGAAACTGCACAGTATTCTACAAATGCTATTTATTTTAATGATTATTATTTAGTGGAAATTATATTTTGATTTAGTTAAGCTTTACTATATTGTTCTAGGATATTTATTATCAGTCTAGGAATGCTCATAAAGTTCAATATCATTTGTGGTTGTATTTTGTCTTTATAATCTATTTCCAGTGAATATGTAAAGGGAAAGGCATTGACAAGTTTAAAATTCTTTTCATTTTTCTTTCCTGTGTTTGAATAGCTACAGAATTACTAAATCCTATACAATTTCCCTCTCCATCTATCTACCTAGTTCTTACTCCAGAAATGAGAAACCAAAATCATTAGCTGCTTTTCACCTTTGCCTGAGCCTCACTATTGCCTGGGAATCTTGAAAGTATAAGTAGGATGGAAAATTGAGCCCTGATAAAAATAATTTTTGATATTCTGTCTCTACATTTTCTCATTAAACATACAGAGAGGAGGTTCACTGATGCTGACAGAGTAGCTGATTGTGCCTGGAAGAAGTATTGTGGTGGCAAGTACAAATTATATCATCTTGGACTAGCTTGTGTTTTGCTGTTTCAGCAGCTACGAATGACTATAGCAAAATAATATTTTATTAATGTGAACAAATACATCAGGTAGAAAACTACTTTAAAAATAGTGATTTGGGCATTGTAATACCATTTCAATTAAAATGAGCACACTAGTTTGATAAGAGCTAGATGATCATCACCAACCCTTATTTATTTGTTTTTTTAGTTTGAACTCAAGTATTTAAAAAGCAATAAAGATACCTAGAGCTAAATAAATTAGTATATTTAGTAAACATTTTGCCTACTCCATTTTTTACCTCTTGCCATGGTTAGTTTCATGATGTAAAAGGCAATACTTTTTAAAAATTGCTTTTTGACAAAATAGATAAATTGATGGTGTGTCTAAAAGATGGGCTCATTTTGAAGGTAAGAATAACATGAGAGCAAGATACATGGCTGAGGTACGCATAGCATTTTGAAAAAGATTCTCTAGCTTATTTCATGGCTATCCAGATGTGTCAAACATGGGGAGATCATCCATTGTTTTCAATAATGTTCTTCTTTGGGAAAAAGAAACACTGCTCTCTTTGGTTACATTTGATACAAAAGAAGTGTACCAACTGCATACAGAAAAACATCTCCTCAGAATGCCTAGGCACGTTTTTTTTTTTCCCCATGAAATGTAATGAATAAGTTTCATAAATGTTGTAAAATCACAGTATGACCTTTAAGGATCAAAATATATACTTTTTAGAACAATATATATTAATAATAGCATTACAAATTATATATTAGAGAAGCTTATTTTCTTCCTTGTCTAGTCTAATACTCCTTTTCCTTTAAGATGACTTGTGTTTAGATATTATTTATTTTCACTCACCAAAATATACTGAGTTCTGAGAAAGTACATGACAACTGAATATACATACACATCCTTTCCTCTGCCAAGAGGCTGCCTTGAAAAAGTATTAAAGACTTCAAGACCAAAAGAAACCTAGATAACCTGAATAAAAAAAAAAAAAAATGGGCAGAGGACCTGAATAGACACTTTTCTAAAGAAGATATACAAATGGCCAAAAGACACATGAAAAAGATCCTTAACATCACTAACCAAAAGGGAAATGTAAATTAAAACTACAATGAAATATCACTATGTAACTGTCAGAATGACTAAAATAAAAAAATATGAAAAAGTAATGAGTTTTGGCCAATATGTGGAGTAAAGGGAACCCTCGTGCACCATTGCTGGGAATGTAAATTGGTGCAGTCACTATGGAAAATAGTATGGAGGTCCCTCAAAAATGAAAAATTAAATTACCATATAATTCAGTAATTCCACTGCTGGGTATTTACCCATAGAAAATGAAAATACTAATTTAAAAAGACATATGCACCCCTATGTTCACTGCAGCATTATTTATAATAGTCACAATGTGTAAGCAACCCAACTGTTCATTTATAGATGAATAGATAAACAGGATGTGATATATATATTATATATATGTACATATATAAATTTTCTTACAATTCTATATCAAGTAATATAATTGACTATGTATATATAATGGAATATATGTATAAAATGGAATATTACTCAGCCATAAAAAATGAAATCTTCCCATTTGCAACAAAAAGGTAGGACCTAGAGGGTATAATGCTAAGCGAAATAATACAAAGATAAGTATCATATGATTTCACTCATATGTGGAATTTAAGAAAAGAAATGAACAAATCAAGAAAAAAAAGAGAGACTTAAGTACTGACAATAAACTGGTGGCTGCCAGAGGAGAGGTGGTTTAGAGATGAATGAAACAGACAGAGGAGGTTAAGAGTACACTCACTTATGATGAGCACTGAGGAATGTATAGAATTGTTGAATCATTATGGCATACCTGAAACTAATATAATACTGTATATTAATTATACTTAAATTTTAAAAAAGGTATTAAAGATTATCAATGTATAATTTTATTTTGTGGATTATATTTATTCAAAAATTTAGATGTAGTAAGTAGATATACATTTTAAAATGTATAAATACATTTAAAATGTAAAATACATTTTGGTTAAAACCCAAGCTGTGCATATGGGCATACCTTAGTCTGATTCTATCCTTTATTACTTGTATGACAGAGGTGATGTTGTGGTATATGCCCATGAATAGAAATACCCCACATATAAACCAGTCTTTTATTTTACAAAGGAGATAATTTTTAATTGGCCAATTTAACTCTAAAATCTTTCAGAGTATAGATGAAATAATCAAATATTGGAAATTAATACATACTTTAAATCTATATGTTTATGATAAAATTACATGAAACATCTTAATTGAGAGCTATTACTTGGCCTTTGCTCTGATTTTATCAAACACATTTCTTTACATCTTGAGACCTCAGCAGCTTCATCTTTTTTGAGACTTTGAGTCATCTAAGACAATTTTCCAGAAAGCATAACTCTGAAATACTAAAAAATTTTTGAAATACTCAAATTTATGAATATATGGATAATGTTACCACTTGAAAATTTATTTCACAGATATCTCAGAGAATTAGGTCATTTGCATTCACTCATTTATTTTCTAGGCATATATACATGATCTCCAAAAGGTAATTGTTTACTTTGATATAGTGTTTTTCAAAATGTTGTTTACAATTATATCTAATAGTTAATAATTATGAGATGGCATCTCAGGGGTAGTTACTAACTTGTTATATTTCTTTGCTTTAAAAAATGATATAATGGTCAAAGCTAGAATTGATTGAATATTTCCTAAGCATGTTGACCAAAATAAAACAATTGAGAGTACAACTGGTGAATTGACTAAATTTGTAAGAAATCAAATATAAGGTGATTACCTTTTTTCTGAGTAATATTTAAATAACCAAAGTTTCTTGTTATTTAAAGATTTATTTATTTATTTATTTATTTATTTATTTATTTATTTATTTATTTGAGAGAGAAAGTGGGAACGGGGGAGGGGCTAAGGGAGAGGGAGAGAAAGAATCTTAAGCTGACTCTGTGCTGATTTTGGAGCCTGATGCAGGGATTGAAATCATGACCCTGAGATCATGACCTGAACCAAATCAAGAGTTCAACATTTACCTAAGTCACCCAGGTGTCCCCCAGAGTCCCTTTTTATAGTTGAGTATATCCATTGAATTTATATCTCCATTTTTAAAAATCAAATTGGAGCATAATAATATTACTGATCTTTCTGGAGAGTAATGAGGTTTAAATTAACAGTGTGCTTGCTTAGCTTAGTAATTTGCACATAGTACTTGACATATGGCAAATAAAGGATGACGTCTTATCTTTTTATAAAGAATCTGCAATGTTTATACTGTATTGTTCTTCAATGTTAATTAATAAAAGGCCTGTTAAAAGATGCATAAATAATGCATCCACACATAATGACAGGTCATGTAGATCACTTTATCATTTTGTATCTAATTACTACCAGAATCTAAATGAAATGAAAAATTAAAAATGATGATGCCATTATGCATTAACAAACATATATTTGTCATTTGAAAATTTTGTTTAAAATGTGTTGATAGGGACGCCTGGGTGGCTCAGGGATTGAGTGTCTGCCTTCGGTTCAGGGTGTGATCCTGGGATCCAGGATCCAGTCCCTCATTGGGCTTCCTGCAGGGAGTCTGCTTCTGCCTCTGCCTGTGTCTTTGCTTCTTTCTCTCTCTCTCTCTGTCTCTCTGTCTATGTCTCTCATGAATAAATAAATAAACCTTTTAAAAAATAAATAAAATGTGTTATAAGAGAGAATTGTGTCTGTAACTATATGTGTTTTTTTGTTTTTTTTGCCTTTCAATAGCTTTCTGACTTTATATTTATTTATTTATATGGCAGAATAATTGACATACAGTATTGTGTTAGATTCAGGTATGCACCAAAGTGATTTGATATTTATGTACATTATGAAATAGTCACCACAATAAGCCTAGTTACTATCTGACCATATGGTAATTTCTGATTTACATGTTTTTCTTTTTAAGATTTTATTTATTTACTCATGACAGATGCAGAGAGAGAGAGTGAGAGAGAGAGGCAGAGATACAGGCAGAGGGAGAGGCAGGCTCCATGCAGGGAGCCTGATGTGGGACTCGATCCCGGGTCTCCAGGATCAAGCCCTAGGCTGAAGGCAGTACTAAACCGCTGGGCCACCCGGGCTGCCCCTGATTTACATGTTGAGTATAGATTTTTCTTTTTTGCTTTTTACACCTTGCATACAAAAGCAACCCTTAGTTTTCACACAAGTTACATTCTAGAAATTCACTTCTAAATTAGGAATTGAGAACTTAGAGAATACATTTATAGAAGCATTGTGTTTGAAAGTGTTTAGATTTCAAAATCAGCTTCATCCACATTATTATCAAATTGCTGGGTGATATATGTGTGTGTGATGAAAATTTGCAGAATACAGTGGTATAGCAATTAAACACAATGAAGTAAGAAATATTCCACATGTTCGAACTGTGCCTGGAAGAAAATAAAATTTAATTAGTGGACAGGAGAGTGGAAAATAGAAAATTTTGTGTATGTCAAGGTCATTTACAAGTTAATGGTTCTGGTGTAATGGGAAACCATTTCTGAGGTATTACCCAGTTAAAAATTGAATATGAACGCTTAGGGAAAGCCAACATGCCTACTTTCCTCTGCCCAAATGGGTGTAAACTAAGCTAATCAAGTAGAACTGAAATTTTGGTTGGGGCTGCTGGGTTGTGATTAACTGATTTACTTGATAATTAGTGCATTGCACTCCAGTTTTAACCATTAGTTGTAAAACCACAATCTTGTCTTGAGTACATGAGCTAATGTACTAACCAAGAATCCAAAGGAATCCTAGTTAACAGGTTTGAAAGAACTCAAAAATTTTAAAAGCATCCTGATTCAAGGCAACTTAATAACTTTGGTGTTAGGCAGCAAATGAAGATGGTTTCTAACAATTTTTTAAGTAATGTCTGCCCAGTGTGGGGCTTGAACTCAAGGTTGTTGAGATCTACCAACTAAGAATGATAAAATTGCAACAAATGAGATTCTACTTTGAGGCTTGATAAACCTTGAGCTAGATGCAAGCAATTCGAACATGTCTACCAATAAACACTAAATAAAGGTGTGGTTTCCAGTAGAAAAAATTTAAAGAAGAAATAAATATTTGGGTCTCCTTAACAATGCCTTAAGTGCTCTATATCTTTTTCCCTTTGCTTGTAGTGTAACCAGTAAAAAAAAAAAAAAAAAAAAAAACTCGTCACTGATCAAAAGCTTTCAGATAACTGGAGGATAGACAGTGCAGCGACATCCACGTATGAAATAGGAAACCCTCCTAATTATCGAGGGCAGAGTTGCATGAAGAAGCATGGTATCCCCATGAATCACATTGCCCGGCAGGTTACCAAGGAAGACTTTGCCACATTTGATTATATACTGTGTATGGATGAAAGCAATCTGAGAGACTTGACTAGAAAAAGTAATCAGGTTAAAAAACTGCAGAGCTAAAATCGAACTCCTTGGGAGCTACGACCCGCAGAACCAGCTCATCATCGAGGACCCGTACTACGGCAACGAGTCGGACTTCAAGGCCGTGTACCAGCAGTGCGCCAGGTGCTGCCGGGCCTTCCTGGAGAAGGTGCGCTGACGCCGCGGGCCTGCGCTTCCTGGGGCCCCACACGCAATAAAGGGGTTTCCTCCAAAAAAAAAAAAAAAAAAAAAAAAAAGAGCAGGCTTCTCAGCATGTCTGTTAGATCAAGAGATTGCTGATATCATTTTTATGATAAATTTCATCTCAAAATATTTGCCACCTTTACATTAATTTTGATAGATCCTTAGTTCAATCCTATGGGTTGGTAAAAAAAAAAAAGAAAAAAAAACACACACACAGTGCTTAACATTTGATATTTTTATGCCATTAATTATGTATATGATTCCTCATGTCAATTGCTTCTTTGGCTTCTCCCCTGTGCCCTAGCACTTGAATAGGCATTAATTCCAGCAGGAATAAGCTATGGCCCCTACATTCACATAATTCAGACTAACAGGAGAATACAGGTATTTAAACTGATAATACATACATGAACAGATGGGAGTACAATGGAGGAAGTGATCACCTATGGGCCACTGAGAGTCCTGGATACTTGTAATAGGTTCCAGGAGACCTTATTCAGTACTATAATGAGATATACATCTGGAGGGGAATGCTGGGGAAGAATCTTGGAGCATATTTACACCATACCAAGAATTTGGAAAGTTTACTTTATAAGTGACACAAAACTAGCAAAAGGATTTGAACAGGAAAGAACTCATAGTTATGGGGCACCTGGGCGGCTCAGTGGTTGAGTGTCTGCCTTCGCGTCAGGGTGTGACCCAGGAGTACCGGGAATCGAGTACACATCGGGCTCCTTGCATGGAACTTCTCCTCCCTCTGCCTATGTTTCTGCCTCTCTTTCTCTATATCTCTCATGAATAAACAAATAAAATCTTTTTTTAAAAAAAAGAACTCATATTTATGAGAGCTTTTAATCCTTTGACCTTTAAAATAAAGGAGATAGAGTAGATATTTTCTATCCCTGCTTGTTCTAAAATCTTGTGATTTATCAGTGCAATTGGATCATTATGTAGTCTAACAAAGAGGAAGGAGAAAAGAGAAAGAGAGTCTGAATGAGAAATTTAGATATATTGATTACCTATGATCAGCTACGACATAGTATTTTCAATCAAGGAAAACTTGACTGTGATTTAAAGTAGCCAAGAAGTGAAGAGATAGAACAATGTGAGTGGTTCATTTCCATTCCTTTATTTAAAATAATTATTTTACAAGATCCTATTCTTTATGAAAGACTTCTTACCTTTCAGGACATGATGATGATTTTTGCTTTTTACTAATGCTTGGTAGTTTTATTAGGAAGCAAGAATGGAAGTGGGATCAAAGATCAGCAGCCCTGGGAAGACTGGATAGGTGATGGTGGCAGAAGAGGGAAAGAACCTTCGGAAGACAGGCTGTGAGGGAAGACAGTAGTGATAGAGGGATGCTGAAACTTAGTCTGGGTAGTGAGTAAAGTGTAGTCAGGAGTAAGCTAGAGAAGCAAATGACAAAAGAAATAGTGATGTAGAGAGTTTGATGCAGATGACATGGAAGTTTAATAGTTTAGTGAGAATGGGATTGATATCACCTAAAAAGGTTCTAACTTTTGAAGATAGAGAAATACCAGGCGATAAGTTCTATGTTAGAAGTCAGTCATTATAGTAAATGAGCTCAAGGAACTGAGTGTGAAGGTGTCATATGAGTTAGCAACACTGGTTTCAAAGGTGTCAGTAACAATGGATAATAAGAAAAATTCTAATCTAAATGCTGGAGTCATGAGGAAGATAGGGTGATTTGGAGTTTTTAATCATTATAGGTAGAATGTTTTCTACAAACTGCAACCTAAAGCAATTTTGCCTTACAGCAAAATACTGCCTAAACCTCGGCTATTAAGTTAGATTTTATATGCTGAGTAATGTTTAATACAACACGATTTCAGTAAAATACTATAAGCACAGGGATGTGATTTGTATGCATATTTCAGAAATAGGAGGATTGAACAGAAATATAAAAGGACTGCCCATGGTCATAAATTAGAAATTACATGAAGAAAATTTTATTGGACACATTTGCAATGCAATTCTGAAGAGAAGTCCAGTGATTGTGATATTCTCATCCATATTTTATACTGAACTTCATCATAGAGCTTAAATCATCATTTCAAAACTAGCTAGTATTTATTCAAACTGCTTCAGTGCATTTAATAACTCCATTCCTATCTGAAACCTCATATAACCCTTGTAAGAACTGGTGGTCAGGTAATCACTCCAGGTTATTTTACTTTTGTTCATGCTTCAGAAGCTGTTCACTTCATTCCATTGACCTTGGTTACAGATCCCTTTGCTTCGGACTGTACTCTTGCCTTTCTGCTATCTCTACTGGTTTGATGTAAAACATTGTCCCATCAATTCTGAAGCCTGCCTCTATAACATCTTTTCTTCTCCCTTGAAATCACCCTCGCTCTATTGGATAGTCAGTTCTGGTCTGACTCTCTGAAACAAGATGAGCGCGCACATGTGTGTGTGTGTGGGGGGGGGGTGGTATATACATGTGTTTCTGAGTGGATCTTCATCATCAAAATTTTGTGGAAAGAAATTTTTAAAAATTATTTTGATAAGAACACCAAACATATGATCTACCTTTGTAACAGTTTTAAATCTACAGTAGAGGATAGCTAACTATAAGCACTGTGTTTTATAGCAGATCTCCAGAAATTATCCATTCTAAATAACTTAAAGTAGGACAAATTAATCATATATATTCTTAAGTGATGATGAGTGTAGATAGTGTGAATGATCCATTGAGTAACAACTCCACATTTTCTCCCTTACCTTGGCCCTTGGCAACCACCATTCTACTTTCTGCTTCTAGGAGTTTGTCTATTTTAGATATGTCATATAGTCAAATAATGTAGTATTTGTTTTTCTGTGACTGTCCTCCAGGTTCATCCATGTTGTCACATATAGCAAGGTTTCCTTTTTTTTTTTTTAAGGCAGATGATATTACATGATATGTTGTATACCACATTTTCTTTATCCATTCATCCATTGATAAACATTTAGATTGTTTTCATATCTTGGGTCTTGTGAATAGTGTTGCAATGAACATGGGAGTGGAGATATTCCAGATTGTTTTCATATCTTGGGTCTTGTGAATAGTGTTGCAATGAACATGGGAGTGGAGATATTCCTTTGATAACCCAATGTCAATTCTTTTTGATATGTACTCAGAAGTGGGATGGCTGAATTATATGGTAGAAAGGAGTTTAAAGAAAGTTGATTATTTTTTCTGAGCCCCACTTCTTGTTTTTGTTGAGTCCATGAGTATTTAGTTAAAAAGTAAACCAATTAGAGTTGCCTGGGTGGCTCAGTGGATTAATCTTCTGACCCTAGGTTTCAGCTCCGGTCATGATCTCAGGATCATGAGAAATTAAGCCCGTCACGGGGCTCTGTGCTCAGTAGGGGGTCTGCTTGAAATTATCTTCCTCTCCTTCTGCCCCTCCTCCACTCCCACACACTATCTGTCTCAAATGAATGAATGAATGAATGAATGGATGAATGAATGAAATAAGTAAACTGTTGTGAGATAATGTGTGATGATATTTCATCTTGAAATGTAAGCAGGAAACAGTATATTGCACCAAATATTTTTGACTCATTAAAACGTTTAAGTATGGACATCATTTTATAAAATAGAATTCTCTTTATGTGGTTAAAAAAAAAAACAATAGAGTCAGCTACCAGAAGAGAGAGATATTCATTTGGGTAGTTGGCATTTCATGGTTTTTCGGTTAAAAACAATTTAATATGTTACATTTTGATGTTTTTAATATAGTCTTTGAAATTTTTTATATAAAACTGGTGCTTCTTCCACTAGCTTTCTGCTAAATGATTTGATAAGAGTAGCTAGCATCACCTTTCAACTCAGATTTCTCAGAGGAGAGAAGCCAAGGATATCGTGCCAACTTTGAAAATCAGGCCAGAAAAGAAAGTAGAAAGTCAAGTTAGCAGCAAGGAACATTATTCACATGATGTAAATAGCCCCTTAGTTAAAAAAGAAAATTTTGTGTTGGGCAAGATAAAAAGAAGATTTGTTTTTTTTGTTTTTTTTTTTTTTTCAAAGAAGATTTGATCTTACAGTGTAGGCTACTAACACTCATAGAGGAGTTGAAAAAATTGTATCATATTAATTATTTAGAAGCCCAATGGAATAAAAACACATTTCTTCAAAATCCTCAAAAGGAAGAAAAAGACCTAGCAATATTTGTTCTCACTAAAATACTGAAGACAATAGGCAAGGGATTAAAGACTTTATACAATGTTTAGAACATATATATTTTCTTTTTTTTTTAAGATTTTATTTACTTATTCATGAGAGACACACACACAGAGAGGTGGAGACATAGGCAGAGGGAGAAGTAGGCTACACACAGAGCGCCCGATATGGGACTTGATCCCAGAATTCCAGGATCACACCCCGGCCCGAAGGCATGTGCCAAACCGCTGAGCCACCCAGAGATCCCAGAATGTATATATTTTCTATGTATGTATATATGCTATAGGTTTCTAAGTTGGTAATTTTCCTTAGTTTAAGAAGGTTTCCTTTTATTTCACATTTACTAAGGCATTTTATTATTAGTATTGAATTTTATTGACTATTACTGAGAAGATAGTTTTTTTCCTTTAATATGTGAATATGATAGTTTTTGATAGATTATCTGATGTCGAACAATCCCACATTCCTATGAGTATTATTATTTACACTCTGGCAAATTCAATTTGCTATAGTGTTTTATTTAATAGTCTTGCTGTGTATAATATTCATCTGTGATTTATTTCCTTGTTCTCTTCTTGTCTGGTTTTGCTACCCAAGTTATACTGACTCACCAAATAAGTCAGGAAGTCATCCCTCTTATAATCTTCCATGAGAGAATTTTCCTGAAATAGGAATTGTCCTGCTTCTAATTAGAGGTGGTAGGTTATACATAGATTATATTCTGCTTTTTCTCCAGATCTCACTGAGAATGCTAACATATATATATAATCACATATGCTAACACATATATAAGATATATATGTGTTAGCATTCTCATAAAATACATAATACTATATATATAATATAAATAATCACAAAAGAACTGAATTCGGGAAAATAAGTAGTCTCAGATGAGAAACGATAATAAAATTTTAGAATATTGACAAATGATTGAGCAGTCCCTGACCAAGTAGAGACAATATAACTAAAATTGAATTATCCTTAAAGAGGGGACTCCTGGATGGCTTAGTGGTTGAGCGTCTGCCTTTGGCTCAGGGCGTGATCCCAGGTCTGGGGATCAAGTCCCCCTTTGGGTTCCCTGAGAGGAGCCTGCTGCTTTCTCCCTTTGTCTGTGTCTCTGCCTCTCTCTTGTGTCTCTCCTGAATAAATAAATAAAGTCTTAAAAAAAAGAATTATCCTTAAAGAGGAGAACAAACAAGAAGCTAGTAAAATTTGTTTCCCCAATCTTAGAAAGGCTTAGGAATTAGACATAGAATTACTGTGGCTCTAAGGGATTTGAAGGATGGAGTCTTTTTCTCAAGCCTATTTTTAACCTCCTATCAAAAATCAAAAACAAAAACAAAACAAAAATCAATCTCTTAATGATATTTTTTTTATTCCCATTTACCTCCATAGAGCTTTTCCTCCGTATAGTTCCCTCATATGTTTTTCTCTAGGCATCTCTGAACTGAACTTTTATCCTCTCAAGTTGATGATGAACATAGTTTTTTTTAACCTCAAGTCACAAGGTTTATAAGAAGTTGGTATTTGTATTCAGATAAAAAACACCCCAGAAAACTGCAGGTCATTACTAGGCTTTTATTTGCTCCATAATTCTTAGATATTAAAATGTCACTAAAAATTCTTTGTGAAAGATTTCAAGAATTTCTCCTTAAACCATACCTCTTGGCTATCACTGGGCTTCTAGACATGAGGAAGAATAGAAATCTTATGTCTTGCGTAAGTTTTGATTTAAATTACAAATTAATGCAGCTTTTGTACACGGACCAACATCCTTGCATGGTAGCGGTTTTCTTAGAGTTGGGTAGCAGCATGCTGTCTTGAGTTCTCCCTAGTTTCTACCATTCCTTTCTATATTTCTATCACTGGAGATGAGTGTCAGTTATAACGTGCTCTGCCTAATATAGCAGATCCAATTCATGAGCCTGCTCTGATTCATTCAACTTCATTTGTCCACTGAGCCCTTGGTCACTAGCTCATGGAGGATTCCAGTGCTGGTGCCACTATTGCAACTGAATCTGCCTCAGCTTCTAACTCTTCTTTGGGGCTTAGCTACCTCTGCAATGAGCTACAGTGGCCTATGTTGTTTCTGCCTATCTGGTAGGAGTCACAATTGCTTTGGAATGTCCTGCTTAAACTAAACAGATAAAGAGTCTCTGGCTCTTTCTACTACTTCTATGCTTATGTAAAGTGTCCTGCTGACAGGGCATGGAATGTGGTTTTCGTCCAAAGTCATCCAAGGGGCCAGATGATGCCACCTGGAAGGAAGGAAACTAATTCCTGTCAATGCAAATGTGAATCAATGAAGCGTAGATCTCAAGGAGTTAGCAAATATATCTTTCTTTCCTTTCTCTAAGGTATAGAGACATGGAGGTTCTGTATGGCTGTCTGGAAATGTTGTCTTTGGAGAAGCAACCAACTGAATCTTTTCGTGAAGCCATAGCCAGTTTGGTAAAACCACCTTGACTTTGCCTGGCATCTCTTTTAATTTTAAGCTCTTTTTCCCCTCTGAGCTTCCTGGTTTGGGATTGCAGTCTCAATATGTAAGCTTTGCTTCACATCCTTGGGAATGTGTTTTCTTGGAAATCTGGACTTGAACACTTACTTCACTCACTGATGTTATCTGGTTGGCCTGTATAGGCTTTAAAAGTTTTAACTCCTGCTATATTTTCTTAAACTTTAATTTTTTTTTTTTTTTGGCCATCAAACAATATATTATATATATCTTTCCAATTTGGCACTTGAATATAAACCCCATTCTTTTAAAAAAAATACATAGAACTCGGGCAGCCCAGGTGGCTTAGAAGTTTAGCGCTGCCTTCAGCCCAGGGCATGATCCTGGAGACCCGGGATCGAGTTCCACATTAGGCTCCCTACATGGAACCTGCTTCTCCCTCTGCCTGTGTCTCTGCCTCTCTTTCTCTCTGTGTCTCTCATGAATAAATAAATAAAATCTTAAAACTACATAGAACTCTTGTATAAAAATTATATGATTTTCTTTTAATAATTTCCTCCTTTGAAGGATTTAGAATGCTTTAACTTTCACAGATATCTTTGCTAAAGATTCTCTGTGGCTGTGTGTGTGTGTGTGGAGATTAGCAATAGTTATAGATAGATATTTTTACACACTGATGGCAATGCTTTAAAAACCTTAATTTATGGTTCATTACTGTGGCCATAGCTAACATGTGTTCACCCAGCAGGATTTTGCTTTTTTCAGAATCTGTTAACATTCTGTATATATGTTCATCGCACTATAAAAATAGATCTTTTGCCTAAGGCAGCACAAGCAATAAAAATTAGAGGAGATATTGATAATGTTCCATTAATTTCACTCTGCCTTAGCATAGTGACTTACTCCAGTTGACAGTTTTCTGTAGCAAAGTAGGAAAGATTTAAATAAAGTGCATTCAAAGACTTGCCCAAGTTTGCTCTCCCATGTGGAAATTCTTGGACCATCTGGTTTGCTTCTGCTGCAGCACCTGGTATATTACTGGCGTTGAATAAATGTACTCTATTGATAAGAGAGATAAAATTTTACACATACCTTCCAAAATGATTTGATCATGACATTACAAATAAATTCACCTGCAATAATTTTCTTAATAATGTTATTTACATCATCAGTGATGTCAGAAAGGACTCACAATTTTAGCTAAATGTAAGAATTTGTTTTTGTTTGTTTGTTTTATCTTTTTTTTTTTTTTTTGGTCACTGGTAGTATATGACATAGCAGCTCAAAGATTGCATTTTAGATATTTCTGACTGATGGAGAAGTCTTAATGAACCTGTTTTCCACAGTGTTATCTATAGAGGAAATAAAAGGTCATCAAAAAAATGATACTGGAAAGCTCTTGATCTGTTCTTTAATTCTCAGTGATATCTAGTTGCTGTAAAATCTGTAGGCTCCGTTCATCAGTGGCCAATATGATAAAAATCCTTCTAGTTTCGTTAGAGATCTAAAATAAATCTTTATACATAGGAGTCTACCTAAATGGTTTAATGTCATTTTTAAAGTGCATGTGCAGTCACACTATTAAGAGAAAGGTCTTTGGTTGTACTTCATACAGCAAATTAAATTAATTTTTCTCCTAGAACAAAGTGCATTCCTTTGAGTCATTTGAATAACATATAAAATATATTCAGGATTTTTTTTTCATTTCAGTAGTGGGGAAAAGGCAAACTAGAGCCTCATTTTCAACATAAATTTACTTAACCTGATCCTTGCAGTGTTGGACTAGCATAGATAGGTGTCTGTTGGTGAATAATGAGGTACTCTGCAAAGCCATGTCACATGGACCATTGTAGAAGACTAGAGTAGGATGTGCATGGTAGTAAAGCTGAGAAAAGAAATAGAGTCAGTATTATCCTTTATCACATGTATGTTTCAAATTCTCAACAAATGTGAACTTCATTTTATAGTAAGTTAGTTTATGTTTTAAATCTATCCATTTTGGCACATCAAATGATTAGTGAGAAATGTAGTCATAATTACCTTATTGTAATATTTTACTAAGAAAAATGTTAACTTTACTATTTAAAAAAAATATCTCCCAGGTTATACCTGTATTCCAGGACTATGGCTCCTTAATAAATTGCTCCTACACTGAAACAGTTGTCTATGTTTAGATTATCAAGTTTTGAAAATCCCTGTGGCTGTTTCATAGTGTACTATTTCCAGAATATGCCATATTTAAATTTTCATCATTTTTTCCTTTCTCTCTCTGAAAGAAAAGGCATAATGGGTTTTATTACAATTATAGTCACTGACTATCCCAGTGCCATTTAGCTATATATGGGCAATATATCCTTGAGTACTACAGAGTCAGCCTTGAGGTACTTCTGTGCCCATAATTCTTATTGACTTCAGTGAATATTATGCACCCACAGGAACTATGAGATGGGTTATTAATAAATAAAGGATAGCCCACTATATGTTGCCATGCTTTGGGGGAAGAAAACTGCTGTAAATTGTGCTCTCATATTGAGATAAATGAAGCAGAACACTAAGAAATAAGGATAATTGAATTAATTACTAATATGTAATTGAGAAGCCTTACTAGATTCTCATTTGGTTTTGGACAATACAGCATTACTTTTAGGGACAATTCCTGAGATGATAATTCCTTCAGATTATGTAGTTCAGAATTGGCCTATTGATGTCATATGACTTCCATTCTCATCAAGCCATCATATCAACTTTCATTATGACCATTAGTGACCTTCTTGCCAAATCCAATGGAGATTATATATATATGAAATATATATATAATATTTGTATTTCCTTTATCTGATCTTTCTATAGCCACTCTACTCCTCTTGAAATAGACTCTTCTCTTGTTTCTGGACACCACAGTCTTACAGTTTTTATTCAACCACTCTGTATAGTTCTTTTCAGACTCCTTTGCAGTAGCATCCTGCTCTGCCCAGACATTATATACTGAGATCCTCAAGGTTTTATTCTTAGACCCTCTTCTCACTCTATTTTCTTCCAGTAGATCTGGCAAATGGTTATGGCTTTCATTACCATTCAATAAATAGAGACATACACCTTTATTTTTACTAAGGAAATTCTTCTCTAATTTATTCACTAACTTTATTCACAAAAATTTATTGAGGACTTAGCCTTTATAATCCATACAATACAGTGGAGATGCGACAGGGCACACAAAAAAAAAAAAACCAGATGGTCCCTCCTCTCAGGAAATGACTGTCTTGTGGAGGAAATAAAATCAATCAAATAATCACACAAACGGTATAATTTCAATCAGAGTTAATCATTTGAAGTGAATGGAACACAATTGTAAGTTAACTTATATGCAAAGAAACTTACTTATACAAGCTGGAAGATGTAAAAAATGTTTCAGACAAGGGACAGAAAAATTGCAAACACTCTAAGCTGGGAGAAAATATTATCTTTGAGGAAATAGAGACAGGCTAGCTTGGCTAGAGTTTAAGGTACAAGAGAGGTGAAGCTAGTAATTAAGGCAAATGTTTGATCCCTCGGGGCTTTTGTTGCTTCTGTTAAGCATTTGAGTATTTATTTTAAAACTGGGGAGAAAAAGAATTTTTAATTTTTTTGCAAGTCATTATATTTAGGATTGCTGATTCTTTAAAACTGCTGAAAGTATGATGAATTTGTGGAGTTTATTTGTCAGCTTACCTCAAGGTTTGTTATCAAATTAAAGTGATTGGGATATCTAAACATAGTCTAAAACTTTGGGATGATCTTCCCCAAGATTCTTTCTACTCTGTAGCACCAAAATATTTGCTGAATGTGTAAATGTGGTGTGAAATTCCTTTCATCATTGTAAACTGTTTTATCTCTAAAGCCAATCTATCAGGCAATATTTAATTACTGAGAGTATATGTGTATGCATGTATGTATAGGGTATGTTTCTTTTGGGAAGGATGGAGATATCACTAAAATATGGAAAATCCTTTCTTAAAAATCATGATGTAGTTGGAGGTATTTAGTTGGCAGAGTTTAGAAGACTATAATATTAATTAAACAAGAAGCTAAAAGAAGATATCTTTAATTTACTAAGGGGCTTAATTATATGAGTCTTGGAAAGATTTCAGAATGAAGAGATAAACTTTCTTGATTGTTGAGTGGGGTTAAAAGGGATTCCTGGTAGAATTGTGAAGTGCTTAAGACCTCAAAAATAGATACTTTTATATTCTAAAATGAGCCTGGAGAAAGAAAATGTGCCTCTGATTGCCTCCAAATGAAGCTTATCCATCCATGGGAGCTGGCTGCAAGGACAAGTCATCTCAGAAAGTGACCATTCTGAGATATTTAGTGCTCAGATGAATAATCCATCAATAGTGGAAAATGGGGCATAGATGCGAGATAAGGAACACATGCACTAATAGCTCAGAATCTAGGCATCTAGACTAATGCAGGAGTAGAGAAATGCATGAGTAGCATAGGAGTGGGGAAAAAAGCCATGCAACTTTCATTGAGATACTAATATATCTCAGGGCAGGGCAATCACTTCAGTAGCATTGCACAACAAGGATTTCTGGTGACGGAGAAAGTATAACTGTGGGACTATAGAGTATAGATTTTTCTGTTTCTGCATGGTTTCAGTTTTCTGAATGAAGAAATCTGCTAATTGGACTAATGGATAGACCTTCCAAGTTAAAGAACAATAACGTAGTGAAAGACGTCCAAGGTATGTATTTACATTTATGTGCTTTACATTTCCAAGACGAATGAAGTTTAGGACCAGGGAGACTTTTCAAAGGTCATAAACCTAGAGATTCATGTCCTATCTTTTCTCTAGAGACATTTGTTTCCATTCCCAAGTCTAAAGACCCACCAATCAAGAACATCTCTAAGAATATTTTATATTGGAACAAAGGTTTTTCTCCCTCTCTCAGGAATGGTGACACATTAGTGATGGAATCCCCTTTTGCATGTGAAGGCCTGTCCTGGCTTTCATCACATTATCACAAAGGGTATAATTCTAGATTTGATCTGGAAATCTCATATACTTTCAATATACAATGAATAAATGTGGATATTGAAAATGTTTCAGTGAACACAGAATACAGGAACACAATTGCCTCAGGAATAAATTGTGCAGGAATACAGGGATACAATTACCAGAAATCCCTCAGAAATACAATTGCCTCAGGAATATAATTGCCAGAGATTTTATGGGGTAGACTTTCCAAAGGTCTTCTGCTATGGAGTCATTGCTGTTTACACCCAGACTCTGTTAGTGAAAGACCCTTGTCTTTGAAGAATGATCTACCAGCTGGCAGACAGGATCTTTGGGAAGGTTTAGCTTGATTCTTTACTCAGTTCTCCTTGTTCTGAAAGAGATGATGGTGGTCTGTTATGTGAGTGTCTTATCTTGCTCAAAGTCCTTCTAAATCTTATGAAAGAGATTACAGGATTAGAAGATGTAGAAAGGAAACGAGAAGTAGAACCCTAGAAACAAAACAAACATGGAGATAAGGAAAGAAATAATGGATTAGAACTCAGGTTTTGCTGGTGAAGAAAGAAAACTTAGCTCATGTACAATGTGTGCATAATCAGGAAAATGACTGATCAAAGAATCCTTACAAGCCAGTCCAGAGGACATTGGCTAAACTAGGTGTTTATGATGTGAATGGCTAAAGGGAAAAATCCTGCAGAACAAGATCTGTACCAAAGGCTCTGTGACATTAGATTATATATAGTACAACAAAACTTATCCCAACTGACCATTATAAACAGATTAATGATGTGGGCCACTCAGTCTGTAAAACCTCCATGCTGTAGCTACTATTAGTATACTCCCAGGCCTCCAAGACCACTCTTCCATAAGACACATAATATCAGTTTCTACAGGTGGAGTTATGTGTCTACTAAGAATTAACAGTGTTCCTAAAGCTACTTATGCCTATTGAGTCTAGTTATTATAATTTAGAAATATGTTTTGTTCAGCAGTAAAATAATAATGGAAAAGTAATAATGATTGTTTTAGACTAGTTGAATTATCTGAAAATACTCTATATAAAGAAAAATCCATAGATGATTGCATCATATTTGATGAAGTGAGACAATAACAAAATATCAGGGAAAAAGAATTAAAAGCTTATAAACATGCACCTTCATTTATTTTTCACAGATTAACAGAAATCTATCTTTTCTTTAAAGAAACAGAAATGGAAGTATTGGACTATATGCTAGTATTGGTGTTGCATATATAAGAGTGAAGAGCAGGGGCTCTATTAATAATTCTCTACTAAAATAAGCATTTTGATTTCTAAGTCTAAGGTTTTCCAAATGAATGTACTTACATTTGAAACTTTATGTACTCATTTTAACCAAACATTTTAATTACCTATAAAACTGCTGTTATCAGATCACAGGGTTTCTAATATATTTGGAGATGGTTATAATGCATATACCTTGCTTTTTGAGAATCATCAATTCAGCAATTAACTTAGTTCAAAACTATTGATGGACTTTTGTATCAGATACTGTGACAGACTAGACACTGAGATCGACTATTAGAACAAATCATAAAATGAGCTGAAATAGAAACAAACTTTTAGAATAAATCTACTAACAATTCAGAATGTAAGTAATTTCCACAGTCCTAAAATTAAATGATAGGGCAAACTCAAAAAGGTGCACTGGGCTATTACTATGTCTGTCAAACCTAATGAACACCAATTTTTAGTTCAGGGATAGAAGACTAAGCCTTGGGCTTGCCGGAGTTGACCAGTCTCAGTTGGTCACACACATAAACCTATGCCAAAGCACCACACACTTTACGTATGGGTGAACTGAAAATAAATCCCACTCTGGCCTACTTTTTTCCTCCATTGGCATCACCAAAGGAAATTGCCTATTGGGAGCCTTAGAACTGGTTGAAAAGCCAGACAAAATCTGTCCCCTAAATATCTAAACACACCATGGCATGAGTGGATTATTTGCTTGATTCTTTGTTTTGCAGCTTAAATTGTTAGTACTTGGGAGACAGTTCCATGTTGATGGTGTTTCCTGATAGAAGAGAATGCAGATCTCATCTGAAAGAACCAATCTTCAATGCACCTCTTAAAAAGAATTTATGTAGATAAGTGCAAAACACACAGGGAAATTAAGTAACATGAGCAACTGAATAAAACAGGAGATTAGATTGATAAAGACTTCAAATACTGGAATTATCAAACAAAGGACAGAAAGTCAGTATGTTTTATACATTCAATAATGGGGTGTCTGGATGGCTCAGTTGGTTGGGCATCTGACTCGATTTCAGCTCAGGTCATGATCTCAGGTCAGGGCCTTCAGGATGGAACCACACATTGAGCTCTGTGCTGGGAATGGGGCCTGCTTGAGATTCTCTTGCTTCCTGTCCTCTGCCTTACCCCATGCCCCCTCTGATTCTCACCCTCTCTCTCCTTAAAAACAAAATGAAACAAAACAAAATAAGAACAAAATAAAAACAAAGAATATAAAGGAAAGGAAAAGATTATTATTAGGAGTGAGGAAGTGAAAACAAAAATATGTCTAAAAAGATATGAAAAACAATGAGATTGCCTGTTTATACCAGGTTTTGACAATTATTTTTATAAAGATTTTATTTATTCATAAGAGACATCATCAATTTAGATTTACAGAGAATTATTTGCATAAATTTGGATAGATTGTACAAAGAGTTCTCATATACCTCCAACCTCTAGTTTCCCCTGTTATTAGTATCTTACATTAGAATGGTACATTTGTGACAGTTAAAAATCATAATTGCAACACAATTATTAATCAAAGTCCATTCTTCATTTAGATTTTCTTTATTAATTAATGTCATTTTTCTGTCTCAGGATCCCATCTAGGATATCACATTACATTTAGTGGTCATGTCTCTTTAAGCTCTTCTTGGCTGTGACAGTTTCTTAGACTTTTTTTCTTTGTTTTTGATTTACCCGACAGTCTTGAGATACTTGTCAAGCATTTTATAGAATGCCCTTGAATTGGAATTTGACTAATGTTTTCTCATGATTAGATGGAGGTTACCTGTTTTGGGGAGGAAGGCCACAGAGGTAAAGTGCCCTTTTCATCACATCATATCAAGAATACATATTGTTAACATGACTTACCACTTTTGATGTGAACCCTGATCATCTGGCTAGGATGATGTTTATCAGGATCCTCCACTATAAAATTACTCCCCTGCCTCTCCCCACTGTTTTCTTTGGAAAGAAGTTACTATGTTCAACCTACAATTAAGTGGGGAGTTATGTTTCACCTCCTTGAGGACTGAGTATCAACATAAATTATTTGTAATATTTCTGTATGGAAGATTGTTTTTTCCTCACCTATTAATTTATATTAGCATAGATTCATACATTTTATAAATATGTATACTTTGGGTTACAATCCAATGCTATTTTATTTTATTGTTTATTTTTTTCCAGTTTGACCAGATGGGGCTCTTTAAGTTTGCTCCTGTGTCCATCTAATGTATCCTCATTATTTTACATGTTTCTGTGTTATCTATCTATCATCTATCTATCTATCTATCTATCATCTATCTTTCATCCATGTACATATCCAACTATTTATTTATGGACTACAACCTTACATTTTCTCAGTAGAAGATTCTCCAGGAACATTTTATATGTTTCTGCCACATTCTTAGAAGCATCCTTTTTTTCAAGCCCTGATTCCTTTTACTGGAGAATGTTATTTTAAACCAAAATCTGGCTCCAGAGGAGCTTTTTGATAATGGGGCATCATTTTTTTGTAAAGAAGTAGGGAGCAAAGAGTTTCAACTTTTTGAGGCATAGTATCTCTGTTGCAACTACTCAATGTTTATTGTATTTTTTTAAAAAAACAGTGTTAGCTAATATGGTCATTGCTATGTTCCAATAAACTGCTTACAAAAGCATGTCACAGGTAAGATTTGGTCCAAAGGCTTTGCCTTGCCAATCTTTGTTTTAAATTAAGTAATCACAATAATAAAAACAAAATATGTCATTAAAAGATATGTGAATTATTGAATTTACATAAAACTTCCAAAGAAAAATTTACAAATGTTTATGTATGGATTTGTCTTCTCACTGTTTTTATGGTAATTTTTTATATTTGCTTTTATATTCAAAATGTTTAAAGTTATCTATGATCAATACTTTTTAATGATCACACCAAATTATTTTTTAACTTTAAAAAATTAATATAGTGATACTATAAAATTCACACTCTTAAAGAGTATAATTAAACTGTTTTTATTGTATTTGCAAAGTTGCTTGTCTATCATCACTATCTAATTCTAGGATACTTTCATAGAGTTCAAAAAGAAACTCCATATACATTATCAGTTATTCCCAATTTTCCACTCTTCCCTCATTCCTGGCAGCCCTTTATCTACTTTCTGTCTCCATTTCTATTCTGTACATTTCACATAAATGGACTCATAAAATAAGTGGCCTTTTGCAGTTGACTTATTTCACCTAGCAGAATGTTTTAAAAGTCCATCCACATTATAGCATGTGTCAGTACTCCATTCCTTTTTATAGTTTAATAATATTCCATTGTATCAGTATACCACCTTTAGAATCCATTCATCAAGAGATGGATATTTGGGATGTTTCAGCTTTTTAGCTTATGAATAATGCTGCTATGAAAACATGTATCAGGCTTGTTTCAATTCCCTTCAGTACATAACTGGAATAAAACTTGCTAGTCTTATGTTACCACTATGTTTAATTTTTTTGAGGATCTGCCAAACTGTTTTCCATAGTGCTACACTATTTTACATTACCACAAGCAAGATATGAGGTTCTAATTTCTCAAAATTCTCAGCACTCACCAACATTTGTTATTGTTTGTTGTCTTAATTATAAACATCTTAGTAGTTGTAAAGTGATATCTCATTGTGATTTTGTTATGCATTTCCCTAATAGCTAATGATGTTGATCATTTTTTAAATAGGTTTATTGGTGCTTCTAGTATCTTCTTTGGAGAAATGTCTATTTAAATCCTATGCCGATTTCTCAAATTATTTGTATTTTTATTATTGACTTGTAATAGTTCTTTATATATTCTAGGTACATAACATCAGACCTGTATTTCATAGATATTTTCTACCATACTGTAGCTTTGCATTTCATTTTATTGATATTAGCCTTTGAAGCACAAAAATTTTTAACTTGATGAAATCCAGTATATGTATTCTTTTGTTGCTTTTCCTTTTGATGTTACATCTAAGAAACCATCGCCAAGTTCAAGTTTGTAGTATTTACATTTTTTCCTTCTAAAGTTATTGTTTTAACTATTATATTTAGGTCTTTAATGCATTTTAAATTAATTTTTGTATATGATGTGAGGAAGGGATGTAACTGTAATTGCATGTAGATATATACTTGTCCAAGTAATGTTTTCCAGAAAGCTTATTCTTTCCTTACTGAATTGTCTTGGCACATATATTCAAACTCAGGTGACTATAAATGTAAAGGATTATTTCTGAACTCTCAGTTCACTTCCACTGAGAGAAATGCACACACATGTTTATGTTTTATGCCCATACCATACTGTTTCAATAACCATAGTTGTATAGTAAACTTTGAAATCATTAATTCTAAGTCCTCCAACTTTGTTTATTTTCAAGATTGTTTTGGTAGTTTTGGGTCTTCTGCATTTCTATATGATTTTTTTTTTTTTAAGTAGGCTCCACACCCAACGTGGGGCTTTAATTCACTACCCTGAGATTAAGAGTCATGTGCTCTAGCAGCTGAGCCAGCCAGATGCCCCTGGATGAATTTTAAAATAAACTTGTCAATGTTGCAACTACAACATTGATAAAAATTTTATTGAATCTGTATAACAATTTGGGGAGTAGTGACATCTAACAATGTTAAATCTTCCAATCCATGACTGTAGGATGTTTTTCCATTTATTTATGTCTTTAATTTCTTTCAACGTTTTGTAGCTTTTAATGTAAAAGTGATAATTATTTTGTTAAGTTTATTCATAAAGATTTATTATTTTGGGTACTATTTGAATGGAATTTCTTTCTAACTTCATTTCATATTGTTTATTGTTAATGTGTAGAAGTAAAATTGGTAGTATATATTGATCTTACACCCTGCAACTTTGCTGTACTTGTTTATTAGCTCTAATAGTTTCTGTATTCTTTAGGATTTTATACATGCAAGATTATGACATTTGCAAATAGAGATAATTTTATTTCTTATTTTTCTTGACTCCAAAAAAAAAAAAAAAAATAGAAAACCTGAGTTAGTAATCAGAAATCTTCCCACAAAGAAATGCCTCTGATTAGAGCCATTTTGTGTGTCTCTGACACACAATAAAGTACTAAGTAATAGATTTTTTATATTGAGAGACTGTAAAGATTAGAGGCATTTGTGAGTAAATTCTACCAAATATTTGAAGAATAATTAACATCAATTCTTCACAAACTACTTCAAAAAAATAAAAGGGGGAAGGGAGACATTTCCATTTAGTTATATCAGGCCAAAACAGCAAAAGGCATCCAAGAAAGAAAAATAGAGAATATCTCTTATAAATTTACACAACAAAATCTTCGACAAAATATTAGTAAAACAAGTTTAGCAACATTAAAACTGTAAACTTTTACCAAATGAGATTTGTCCCCGGAATGTAAGGCTGGTTCAGTATCAATCCACATAGTACGAAGTATCATCCAGGATAATCTTCTTAAGATTCATAAATTAGTCACATCTGGAGATACAATTCTTTTGCTATATAACCAATATTCATAGATTCTATAGAATAGGACATAGATGTCTTTGGGTGGGCCATTTCTCAGTGGCCCACAAGCACAGATGTTTATAGATGTAATTTTCTTCATGTAATGAGCCTTTTCATTATAAATTGTAATTGTTTACATGATATGTAAACAAATGGGCATGGTAGGTAAATATTCGCAAAAACAGGTGGAGGGCTGGCTGATTGTAATGTTCAAACCCTTGACTCAGGGATGGAGTATCTAAAGATTTGTATGAATTGATTTTTATTCCCCACCTCAAAATCTTTTGTTCTTCTGATACATGGTATCCCATCTTATCTTCTGAAAAATAAATACCCTTTTGTAATGGATTTTCCCTTAAGGAAATTGCTGCAAAAGCCCGAGGTGGTCCTGATAACTCTTCTGGGGAGGCTTTAGGAGCCAGAATTCCTAGTAAGGGCTCATTTTTCCATATTGTAGTGTTTTGTTTTGTTTTTATTTTTTGTTTTTATTTTTTATTTTTTTATTTACGATAGTCAGAGAGAGAGAGAGAGGCAGAGACACAGGCAGAGGGAGAAGCAGGCTCCATGCACCGGGAGCCCGACGTGGGATTCGACCCCGGGGTTCCAGGATCACGCCCTGAGCCAAAGACAGGCACCAAACCGCTGCGCCACCCAGGGATCCCTGTTTTGTTTTGTTTTTAATGTACATCTAATGTTATACTCCTTTTCATGAACTGGCCCAGGATATGTCTCTGACACACAATAAAGTAATAAGTAATGGGTTTTTGATATTTAGAGACTGTAATTTTAATCTTGTGAATGACTTTGCTATACTATGAGTATGGATATTTTGCTTTCACTTAGAAGTCTGAAATTATTCCCTTTGTAAAATCATCTTTCATTTTTGTCCTCCTTAGCCTCCTCCTCCTCCTCCTTCATCTTCTTCCTCTTGTCCTCCTTTTCTTCTTCCTCTTCCTCTTCTTTTTGTCATGAGATCCTGAGAGTTTGGCTATGCTGCTAGAAAGTACATAGATTCAGTAGAAAAAGAAAAGTCCACACTTTGGGGTGCTGCATTCTAAAGTAGATTGAATCTTGGCAGAATTAGTCTCAGCTATCACATGAAATAATCCTAGTTAACAATAAGTATATTTATGAAGACTGGATGAATATTCATACCTTAAATTGGAGCTTATGCATTACTCTCAGGCTGCCATACTTGAGTACAAAAGGTTAAACTTATGAATTCAAAATAAAGATGGGAAAAAATTAAAAAAACAAAATAAATATGGATCTTATAAAATTAAGGGTCAAGCAGTTTGAAGATATTATTTCATTATATTGTCTGCATTTTGCAGATATTTGTTAGGATGTCAACAACATGGGATATGGGTTTGTGGATTATCATTAGACATTTTTACACAATATTAGCAGTTTTAAAGTTATCTTTATTTTCAATTTGAATGAAGTGATGCTAACTTGTTATCTCAGGCAATAATAAGCCTGAAAGGAAATTAACTGAATGCAAAAATAATTAAAAACATGGCTAATGGTTATTGGATTTTTAAGTATTATTTATTTGAATAGCTTTACTGTAACTGATTGGAATGTCAAAGGACTATAATTTGAGTAGGCATATCAGCCAAGAAAACAAACAAATTAGGATAACAATTATAGCATTGAAATGTGAATATTGTACATTTGTCACATGAATTTAGCTTGGAACAACTTCTCAGGGTGTGTTCAGTATACTTCTTAGGCACTACGCAGATGCAATTTTCAGTGATATGAAAAAACTTTTTTAAAATATGGGGGAATTTTGGGACACCTGGGTGGCTCAGCGGTTAAGCACCTGCCTTCAGCTCAGGGCATGATCCTGGAGTCCTGGGATGGAGTCCCACATCAGGCTCTCTGAATGGAGTCTGCTTCTCCCTCTGCCTATGTCTCTGCCTTTCTCTGGCTCTCATGAATAGATAAATAAAATCTTAAAAAAAAGATATTGGGGATTTTAGCAATATAAGCCATCAAATTAGTACTCTGGAAGGAAATGAGAGTGGGAGTGTGTAGCACTGGGCAAAATTATGCTGGGAGAATGAGCATAGAGGACCTAGCATTACCTGTCACTTATATTAACAAGTAAATCAAAACAATACCAATTTTGTAAGAGTCCAAATAGTTCTTGTATCACTTGTAGGTGAAAAATATATTTATGCTTTAGAATTCAAAATCTGAAACCATGTTTATGTTTTATTTGATAACTTGATTCTTTGGTAAATTGGCAGATAGCACAAATCCGTACTGAGTAAAATTCCATTTCATCATTTAAATTGAGAAATAGAAAAGATAAACATGCTTTTAAAATAAAAGATAATTAGATGAAAAATAATTAATTTAGTACAAGAATTTCTTTTAAACTCAATAGAAGTTTATGAAAATAACTTATTTTGAAGTCAGTATAAAGGTAAAAGAGTTGTTCTCAGTTTGATTTTACAAATAGAGTATTTTAAGTTAGCATAATTATCTTTAATTAAATCCCTGAATAAAAATTTGCCTCCCACAAATCAAATTTGTCTATTTACATTTGGATCGGAAATGGTCCGTTTTGATGACCTAATATTTTCATGGGAATTTTATCACAACTTGTATTTATTCAAGTGGCCACTAGATGGCAGACCTATCACTAAACAGAATTTAGGCACAAAGTAAATTCCCCGAGTATATCGAATCACACAGCAGAGGAACGTTGTACTTCTTATTTTTTTATTTTATTTATTTTTGTAATTGGAGTTCGGCTTGCCAACATATAGTATAACACCCAGTGTTCATCCCGTCAAGTGCCCCCCTCAGTGCGCATCACCCACTCCATCCCCCCCCCCCCCCCCCCCCCCCCCCCCCCCGCCCTCCCCTTCCACTAACCCCTTGTCCCTTTCACTGTATTTCAAGCTTGGTTTAGCTTCTCACCCTGAGCCCTCTCCATAGTTTTAGAGGGCCATAATAATTAAGTTGATCTAATAATTTTACATTGTAAGATTTTAATAGTTCACACACATTCCTTCTTATAATAATCTTTCAAGTTAAAACAAATAAGCATTGCTATATTGTAGATGAAAACATGAGTTTCCCAGGGCCTATGGCAAAGATTTTTGGTTTTTGTTTGTTTGTTTGCTTGTTTGTTTGTTTGTTTGTTTAGAGTACCGCAAGGAGATAACATTGAAGAATTTTGTTTGAGGCCTCCAGAATTTAATTATCCTACATATATAGATGATTTGGGGATAACTTTTGGTCTGTGTCTGGTATGTAATTTCTGCTTATATTCTATACCTTTATATTTCCAAAGAAAAATCAATCCTTCTAGGAGACTACAGAATCAATTAGAACTAAAAGTCATTCCCTCCTCAATGATACTGACTTCTAATTTCTTGATTTTCTCTTGCCTTTTGGATTCTAGAATAGAATTATCTTTATCCAGCTTCTTTCTGTTTCGCCTTTTGTGTTCATTGAAAGCTCCCATCATCATCATTTAAATAGCCTCTTGATTTTTGATACTGAGCACTGGGCTTCACTTCACTTTCAGCTTTTGAAAATAGGACAACAGGGGGATCCCTGGGTGGCTCAGCAGTTTGCGTCTGCCTTCAGCCCAGGACGTGATCCTGGAGTCCCGGGATAGAGTCCCACATCAGGCTCCCTGCATGGAGCCTGCTTTTCTCCCTCTACCTGTGTCTCTGCCTCTCTCTCTTTCTCTCTCTCTCTCTCTCTCTCTCCGTGTGTGTCTCTTATGAATGAATAAATAAAATCTTTAAAAAAAAGAAAATAGGACAACAGTTTTATGAAAACTTATAGGGATCCTATACAGAAATTAGAAGCTCATGTATGTGTGTGGGCACAAACACTCAGCTAAGCAAAAGCAGTATGATTCCTGATGCTGCTTTATCTGGCTGGCCATATGAAGCCATACTATAAAGTCATTACATCAGAATCTCTGAGATTTAGAACTAAGACTTTTAAGTTCTGAAAGAAAATTTAATTTTTGGTAAATGTTAGTGAATCTAAGAGTACCTAGGATAGAAAGAAAATGTAAAGCCAGCACTTTTACAATTCAACTCATCTGTCCTTTTACTCAAATTAGAAGCTTGTACTCTTGCCATAAAATACCCTGAAAACAGGTTGCCTTTTTAATAATAGAGGGTAGATTTAAAAGTTTACTATCACACTTAGAACATTATAATAGGGGCAGCCCGGGTGGCTCGGTGGTTTGGCGCCGCCTTCGGCCCAGGGCCTGATCCTGGAAACCCAGGATTGACTCCCACGTCAGGCTCCCTGCATGGAGCCTGCTTCTCCCTCTGCCTGTGTCTCGCCTTTCTCTCATTGTGTCTCTCATGGATAAATAAATAAAATCTTTAAAAAAAGAACATTATAATGATGTGAATATAAGGATGTGTTTACATGTATGTAATAGTTTAGATTACAAGACATTGTATTTCCTCTTATTACCAAAGCGGTAAGTTCACAAACAAAAATACAAATGAAAAATTTAAAATTTTCCCAATCTAGAAATCCCTTTTGTGACTTTGTGAATATCTTTCTGGTTATTAAGTTTAGATTGAACAGTGTATATAAAATTACTGTAGATTCATTCACATGTCATTTTGTTAAAGAATAATATGATGCAATCCCATATACCCTTTACCAGTTTCATCCAGTGGTGACATAAAACTACCAGGAGGTTGATATTGATATAGTCAAAATGCAGAACATTTCCATCATTACGAAGATCCCTCCTAGCACCCTTTTATAGCCACACTTACTTGCCTCCCACTCCTCTCCTTCACTAGTGGCAAATGCTAATCTGGTCTCTATTTGTTTAATTTTGCCATTTTAAGATTGTTACATAAATGAAATCATGCGGTATGTAACCTTTTGGTGACTGGCTTTTTATGCTCAGCATAGTTGCTCTGGAGACTTGTCTAGATTCTTGCATCCATCAGTAGTTCAGTTCTTTTTATTGCTAAGTGGTGGGATTCCATAGCATGGGTGTAGCACAGTTTGTTGAACAATTCACCCATTAACATACATCTGGGTGTTTCCAGTTTGGGGCTGTTATGAATTAAGCTGCTATAAATATTCACATATAGGCTTTTGTGTGAACATAACTTTCTATTTCTCTGTGATAAATTCCAAGAAATGCAACTACTGGATCATGTAGCAGTTGCATGCTTAGTTTTTTTAAAGAAAGCATCTGTCTTTTCGAGTGGCTGTACTATTTTACATTCCTATTAACACTGTATGAATGATCCAGTTTCTCTGCATCATCATCAGCATTTGATATTGTTACTATTATTTATTTTAGCCATTCTTACAGGTATGTAGGGACAATTTATTGTGGGTTTACTTTGCAATTTCAATGTGGCTGAAGATGATAAACATATTTTTGTGTTTATTTATTGCCTGCTTATTCTCTAGTGAAAGCTCATGTCTTTTATCCATTTCCTAACTGGATAGTTTGTTCTCAATTTTAGATTTTTGAGAGTTCTTTATATATTCTACATACCAGCCCTTTGTTATTTATGCAAGCTTGCAAATATTGTAAACATTTTTCTTTTTCTCTCTAACTTTCAGAATATACAATATGTATATACATTAATTCCAAGGCTTTTAGTTGTATAATATACTTAAGAGGAGGAAAAGAGAAAAGTGTGCCTGTCCCACCTTCTCAGAAGCAAAGTCTTGAAATTATTTTTCATTGTAAATAAAGAGATGCTAATTTATAGTTTTCCTAGTATTATATTTACATGCATAACTAGAAAAGATAAGTTGAAAACAAAGATTCAAAGTTAGGTGCAAATGCAAAGAAATTTATAAAATAAAATTGTAGGGTCTATGTGTCAATATTTCTAGTATTATATACTTAAACATATGAGTGTTGACTAGGCACAAACATTTCTTCATTGAAGTATGCCTGTCTTAAATAAATATTTTATCAGCAAGTGAATTTAATACGTTTTCAACAGAAATTAGTAATGGAAACTACTTCTGTATTTATTTTAGAAGTAGTTGAGATGTTTAGATTATGCATACATTTTGAATTATCCACCTGTATTTCAAAGATTCTTTTTTATTGAAATGACCTACTTCCAACTAGATCTTTGGTAAATCATGGGATACTTAAAATATGTATATAGGTAGTCAGTAGAAATAATTCATATTAAAATAATATATTTGCTTGGGTTTTTTTGTATGTTAAGGTTTTTAGCATAAAATAATTGCTACAGTTTGTAATCAGGATAACATTCTGCAATTTGGCAGTAGCAATATATTGTAAAACCCATTTTAAAAAATAAAAAGAATCATTTCCTTTATTATTTGGCTAGAATTTAAGAAGAGAAATTGTAATCGTTTCTCTTTTCTTCCCAAATTTGATATTTCCCTCCTTGGAAAATAAATCCCTCTAATGTAGTGTTATTCTTAAAGTAAGGAACGAATTTTTTTAAGTTCTATTTTATTGGTGGATATAAGATAAATGCTTCTTCTTATTTACTGAACCTAAGGAGTCAAATTTGTTCTGTCTTAATTTTTAAAAATACTATTTTTGCTTTTTGTTTGTTTGCTTGTTTTGTTCCTAATCTTAAAATAGTTCAGGAGATTTGGAAAATTCTACATCAATTTATTTTATGTCAGTTTATATAAACATTGTTTTTAATATATTTGTATTTCAATGACAAGAAAAGGTTGGGGAAAGTTATAAACCTTTAGTTTTCTGGTACACTTCCCAAAGACATTCAGATTTTAAGCAGTTACTGGTTAGATTTAGGTTGTGCGTGGGTGCATATTTATTCTGCATTGTGAGTTTTATATGGATTTAAGACTTTTAGAGAATTATAAGTTACTGTCTGATCTCTCCTATGCTCAGTTCTCTAAGTTCAAGAGTTCTTTTTAAGTAAGAACACGTCTTTTTTTCCCTAAGAAACTATTTGCAGTTTCTGAAGACTTCAGTGATTTAAAAATATTTCATATACATAGGTCAGAACATGGTTTATATAAGCCTCCATTTTTGTATCTGAATGATTATTTCCAAAAGCAGTCTTCTTGTCTTTAAGATCATGATCTCTCACATTCCTTTAAGGATCTATTTTCTTCTTTGTCCAATTATATAAATATACCCGTTCACACACACACATGCACACACACACACAGCTACTGAACTTGCATGAAAGACAATTTTATAGCCACAATGTAACATCTCTGCAGATTTCTTCACAATTATAATGATTATTACCAATTACGTTTCCTAAAGTTCAGAAAATAAAACTGCTCACATTTTGTGATTAATCTCCAGTTAATTGTGATAAAGAAATAATCTAAATAGAAAAGCCAAATAGAATTCCAAACAATTCTTGAGCACATCACTTTTTTAGGTGATTGCAGAATTATCAGCATAGATAATTTTGAAAGTCTATCTCCCTTGGGGTCAGTATCATCATAGGTATAAGCCATAATGATTCTCTTAATATTAGGCACTTTCATAAGCAATTTCTGAATAATGGAATGTTTTTACTTCTTTAAACAATCATTGCTAATGAATCTTGAGTGTTACCATCAGCTAAATAACAACGCCTAGGAGATAAGTTGGAGAAAGATTAGCCAACAAATGCCACATTGCCTTTAGTGTGACTGGTCAGTTCAGAAGAATTCTGATATAAAAATTCTGTTCATTCAAAACACCCTCCTTCTGTTGACAGCAGAGGTCTCCAGCAGATCTCCTGAGCTCCTCTTTGTTATTTGTGCTCATTGCTCCAGAAGCAACTCTTTTCTCTGACTTCTTTGAAGGTACCCACACTACTGTCCACACATGTCTACTTATTCAATGTCTGGTGATAACCTGTTTTCTAAATGAATATCCCTACTGCATTCATTTGCCTTAACTTGGCCTTATTTTTCTTGACACAATCTTTTCTCTCAATGGAAATTGCTCAATCTCATATTCTACATCTTTCTCATGTTATTCTGCTTATTCCACTGTCTTAGTTGTAGAGGAAACGAAGAAAACATACTCCATTCATGATGTTCTAAAAGATTGATGGGTATGTTTTGGTCACTTAACCTCTCAGAGCCTCAGCTGAGGAGTGTGTGTGTGTTTGTGTTGATTCTGGGGAGCTGGGATAATAGGTCTCACAAGGGTCATTGTGGGAGTGAAATAAGATAGCATCTAACACAGGGAGCAGAAACTGATACACAATAAGCTCTCAGTAAAAATGTAATCCTTTATTTTTCAGTCTTTGAGGCAATGGTACTCTGATTAACACCTAAATATATTTTATTTGACTTTGTGTTCTAGACCAAGCACTGCTGGTGTTTATTTGTGTAACATTAAGTAAATCACTTAAATTCACAGCTTGAATTTTTCACGTGTTAAATGACAATGTAACAAAGTTTATGCTTTCTGTAGGTACTGAATTAAAGAGCAAAGGAAATAATGTATATAAAAAAAGAAATAATGTATATGGATGCACATTTATTTATTAAATTAAAAAATATTTTATTTATTTCTTCATGAGAGACACACAGAGAGAGGCAGAGACACAGGCAGAGGGAGACACAGGCTAACCACAGGGAGCCCAACGTGGGATTCAATCCTGGGTCTCCAGGATTACACCCTGGGCCGAAGGCGGCGCCAAACCACTGAGCCACCTGGGCTGCCCTGTGGATGCACTTTTAAACATTCAAAGCAACATATAAATGTGTATATATAATTACAATTATAAAAGTATCATATAATTCCTCTGAACTTCTACTGAATGCCATTGTGTGCTAGATGCAATGCTGGTATTTTGTGTATATGAACTTAAATCTCTATAGAAGCTTGTTCATTTTTCAGTCATTATGTAATCATCATGAAACTTAGTGACTTAAAATAACAATTTAATATTATGCTACATAGTTCTAGGAATTGATTGGGCATAGCTGAGAGATATTTGTATCCATTTTCTCCTGTGCTTTCAATCAGTTGATGCCTGTATCTGCTGAAGCTATCTGTATTATGTATTAGTTTATGCATGGTTATTGTAACAAAGTACTACAAGCTCAAAATGTTCTCACAATTCCAGATGCTTACGTTTCAAATCAAGGTGTCAACACTACCATGCTTCCTCCAAAGGCTCTAGGGAAGGATCCTTTGCCTCTTTCAGCTTCATATGGCTGCCAGGAATCCTTGGTGTTCCTTGTCTTTTGTACCACTCCAAACCTGCCTCTGACCTCACTCCAACCTGACTTTCACTCTCCTTGTCTGTGTGTTCAAATTTTCATCTTCTTGTAAGGGCATGAGGATCTCACTGAATTTGGGACTCACCCTAATCTAATATGGCTTCATCTTAATTTGATTATATATGCAAAGACCCTGTTTCCAAATAAGGTCACATTCACAGGTGCTGATGCTTAGGAGCCGAATACCTATCTTTTTGGGGAATACAGTTCAACCCACACAGTCCATCTGAAGCCTCAATTGGGCTGGATGTCTAAGATGGCTTTTCTTCTCTATGTCTGCCACCATATGACAAGATTGGGCTTCTGGATAGTAGAACTGTATACAAGCAGTCACAAGTCTTACCTAATGACTGGCATCTTCCAGAGCAGAGTTCCAAGGGACACATGGAGAGCCACAGTTTTCTTGTAATCTAGCTTCAGAATCATACCACTGCAGTCTGTGAGTCAAAAGCAGCTCACATTGTCAGAACATAATCAAGGGGAGGAGATTACCTCAGGGTGTGAGTATCAGGAAGAGCCTAAATGGAGAGTCATTTGGGGAGAACTATCTATGATGCAACAAGGCTATGATCTTTGTTTTAGGGATGGAGAAATTGAAACTCAATGACTTAGACAACAGTTCAGAGCTGATTCAACTGAGACTTGTCTGTCTTCAAACTCTTTATTCTTTCTTATGACCCGTGTCCCCATTTTTACCTATGTACTTCCAGCACCTTCTTTTCACATCTTCCAGCCTCTAGGCATCTTTCAACTTCCTTCATGACTTAAAATGTGACTCAAATTCTCTTTACCAAGCTGTTTCTTTTGTTATAGACATATTCTTATTGACAACTTTTACCTTGGTTTTAGTCAGAGGGAGTTAGGGGATTCTAGTAAACCTTATCTCTGCTGCTGATTCAGCAGGATCCATGATTGATTGCATTAAAAGTAATCAGTGTGATGTGAATTCCATCCTTCAAAATCTTGACCTCTGAAACCTTTTTTGTTTTATTGAGGTAATAATTGATTTACAGAAATTGTATATATTTAGTTACACATATTTTGATGAATTTGGACATATGCATTCACCCATGAGAAGTATCATCACCACAATCAAGATACTAAACTTACCTTCAGGGGCACCTGGGTGTCTCAGTGGTTGAGCATCTGCCTATGGTTCAGGTCGTGATCCTGGGATCCTGGATCAAGTCACACATTGGGCTCCCTTCAGGGAGCCTTTTTCTTCCTCTGCCTAAGTCTCTACCTCTCTCTGTGTGTCTCTCACGAATACATAAATAAAATCTTAAAAAAAAAAAAACTTACCTTCACTTTCAAAAATTGTCTTTTGTTCCTGTGTGTGTGTTTATGTGTGTGTGTGTGTGTGTGTGTGTGTGTGTGGTAAAAACACTTAACATGAGAACTATTCTTTTAATATACTTGAAAATACACAATACTGTCTCAACTATAGGTATTTCTATAAGGTATCAGGTATTATAATCAATTTCATGAAAGCTGCTTCAGTCTTGTAGAAAATGAATTGTCATCACATTGAGAATTTCTAAAGTCCTCTGAAATGTTTTAAAGGGTAGCTACAAATCATGCTAGAATAGAATACCCATTCCATCTTCTAGGAACCCACAAAGAAACATTTTTTAATATACAATTTCTTTTATATATCAGCTCTTTTAAAATTAAGATTTTCCCTTTTGAAAAAAAAAAAAGCTTGTCAAATTGTCAAAACATTTGACTGTCTATTGTAGCTTAGTTTTTTATTATTAGGAAATAATTTAGACTGAGTAAAATAAAAGAATATATTGTATGTGCAAAGGATTAATGTACTAATAACTCTTTATTTGTAACACGTGTTTTTTTAAGATTTTATTTCTTTTATTCATGAGAGACACACAGAGAGAGGTAGAGACATAGGCAAAGAGAGAAGCAGGCTCCCCACAGGGAGCCCGATGCAGGACTCCATCTCAAGACTCCTGGATCACGACCTGAGCAGAAGGTAGACACTTAACCACTGAACCACCCAAGAGTCCCTGTAACAGAAGTTTAAAAAAAAAAAAAGATTAACGGAAATTGCTTCCCCATGTATATAAATAAACATTTCTGGTTGCCCACACACATACACACAAGCCATTCTCCTTTTTTCCCCTCCCCTAGTCCTTGGCAACCACCATTCTATTCTCTGCTTCTCTAAATATTCTATTTTAGATACCTCATATTTGTGGAATCATGCAATATTTGTCCTTCTTTAACTGGTTTATTTCACTTAGCATAATATCCTCTCTGATCATCCATGTTATCACAGATGATAGGATTTCTTTTTTTTTTTTAAAGACTGGATAATTTTAACATTTATTTACTCATTTTCTTTTTTTTTTTTTTTTGTATATTTTTTATTGGAGTTCAGTTTGCCGACATATAGCATAACACCCAGTGCTCACCCCGTCAAGGGCCCCCCTCAGTGTCCATCACCCAGTCACCTCATCCCCCCACCCACCTCTCCTTCCACTACCCCTTGTTCATTTCCCAGAGTTAGGAGTCTCTCATGTTTTGTCACCCTCTCTGATAATTTACCCATTTTCTTTTATACATTTATATGTTGACAGACATTTGGATTGTTTCTACGTCTTGGCTATTGTACACAATGCTGCAGTGTACAAGGGGTTGCAGATATCTCTTTGACAACCACATTTCATTTCCTTTGGCTATATGCCATAAGTAGGATTGCTGGATTGTATAATAGTTCCTTATCTGAGCTTTTTTCCTTTCTTCCACTTCTCCTTGTCCATTAGTTCTGAGTAAGCCTCTGCTTTATCTTTGTGCCTTCCAGAACTTTATTCCCTCTTTTAGAGAAATGGTTTCCAAATGTGTACTTTTCCTGCACTTAGACTCCTTTATACGTTAAATTTTGCAATATCTTGACTACTTTCTTGTATTTGCTCAACTTTGCTGTAGAAAGTCCAATATCAATTCAGTCAGTGTAGTAAGCATCTATGTTCCTGAAACTGTAATAATACTAAGACACCAAAAAATACCTCAAACAATGCTCTTGTCCTTAAAGAGTTCAGAGTCCAATCTGAAACTGCTTTATAATTTCAATAATACCCTATATAGAGATCTGTAAAAAAGTACCTAGATCCACATTATATTCATATCAGTCATGTTCTCTTTTACTCCATACAATCCTCTTATTCATTTCATATTGATCTCTATCAATATGATTGATTGCTATACTCTCAATAAGAGGATTCAGTTATTTAGTTACATGAAGTCCCCAATCCCACCTTCTACCTATACTTTATTTCTACTTTTATATTCAAAGCAATCCCAATGTGAGCCTTAACAACATTCCTTTATTCACATCAAACATTCTGTGTTTCGTCACCAACTCTCTCCTTTCCATTATAATTCTGAAGAAAAAGTGTTTCTTGTTGTATTTGCACTAACTTTATCTCATATATTTCCCCATACAAATCACTCTTCCCTACTATAGGACTGTTTAATCCAATTCCCCCACTTTTTCTAGCATCTGTAATCATTGGCTTCTCACTGACTCCTGCTCATTTATTTACTAAAACCTTACTTATTTGTAAACCTGTAAATAAAATCTTCCATTATTTCTGGCATTGAGGTTTTTTAACTTGTCTAAAACAGATCCTCTGCAGCTTCACTTCCTACAAAACTCCAGTGGCTATAGCCCATTGCTAAGCCCACCACTTCTGGTTAACCCCAAGTCTTAGACTTGGCCTCTCTTCTATCATGGCAGGATAAAAACTCATGCTTCCTCGACCATGAATGTGATGAGGTGAATATTGCTGCTAGTTAGCCATGATATGGAGCTACTGATAGGCTTTGTCCCTAGCCAAGGGAGAAACTGGTGAAACTCCCAGCTGTCAGGAACTCTTGAAAGTTCGGAGATGAAACCTTATTTGGAAGCTAGCAGTGTAGTTATCACAATTTCATGGATGCTGGAAAATGGCATAGGCCTACTCAGAAATAAAGGTTATTTTGTCAGTTATAGCAATAGCAGCAGCCAAAGTATCAGCACGTACCAGCTACCCAAGCATCATTTCCCATAGGAGAACATATAAAGGGCCAGATAGTTCCTGCACATATAGTACTTTGTGATACAGGAGAGGAAGCTCAAGCTAAGGAAAACTGACTCTTTTATAAAATGTAAGCATGCATATTCTTTGCTCTGGAGGGGAATATTATTTTTTTTAAAGATTTTATTTATTTATTCATGAGAGACACACAGAGAGAGGCAGAGACACAGGCAGAGAGAGAAGCAGGCTCCATGCAGGGAGCCCGACATGGGACTCGATCCCAGGTCTCTAGGATCACACCCTGGGCCAAAGGCAGCCGCTCAACCGCTGAGCCACCCAGGCGTCCTGGGAATATTATTTTTAATACACTGAACAGTAAATAAGCCTACCCTTTGTTTCATAAGGAGACGTTGCTCTATTTTATAAGGCTGTTAGAAAATGCCCTTTACTCTGGAGGACACACTATCTCTATTTCTCAAGGTAGTTTGATACACTGACATCCTTGAAAAGATAATCTTGAGGAAGGGGCAATTGGTGCCTAACTGGCAAGATGTGCAGAAATGTCCGGATCCATAGAGAATTGGTAGCCTATACTAACCACAAATGCTGAGCCTCCATGATAGGGCTTGTTTCTATCAGGGCTTATTGCTATTGTACTCTGCCCTGATGCTCCTCTTATCATGCTACTTAAAAGCATCATAGTTAGAGTCAGAGTCCTTTTCAGCAAATCTAGATCTCACTAAGGGCTGAGAATGCAGGGTGTAACAATGGGCCTACATACTGCAAATCTTCATCTGTGATCTCATCCTGGTGGATGTTGCTCCTCAGGTTGTGTGTGTTCCTTGGCTACAAGGGACCCCGATGACTGTGTCTTTTTAGTTATCAAGGATTTCAAAAGTTATATCCATATTAAAAAAATAGATTTAATTGAATCAGCAAATATTTATCAAGTATCCTCAATAAATGTGTCAGTACAATTACTGGGAAAAAGTCTTTTCATAAAACTTTCATTCTAGGTGAAATATCATTTATTTTCCTATAAAATTAAAAAGGATTAAAAAATAATAATACAGTGCTGAATAAAGATACAGTGAAATGAGCAATCTTACATCTTGCTTTTGATTATGATTGCCTTAAACCCTCTGTAGAACAATTGACCAATACACAGAAAAGACTGTAAAAATTTCCAATGTTATATAATTTTTCAAATTGTTTATAAATATCAAAAGTTACAAATTACATGTCTAATATGTTGAGAGGGACTAAATAAGGTTTTATATAACTGTGAGATAAGCTTTTGTCCAATAATTATGTTTACCAAGGGTTTTCAAAGAGATGTAGGTAAATTAATGATTTAATGGAAAAAAGATATGTTCTAAAATTGTATATATATTAAATTTTTCAATTAGGTAAAAATGCACAGTAATATTGTAAAGAAATATGCTGAAATACTGATAGTAGTTTTCTCTGTAGAAAGTAGTAGTACTTCCACTATGATAGTTTTACTGTTTCCAACATTTCTCCAAAATGTCTCTAGATACTAGATCTGTGCAATCGAGTATGATGAGTTAAAGCTCAGGCTCTGGATTCATACTTCTTTGGACTAAAATTCTGGCACCACCTTTCTCAAGCTGTGTAGCCTTTGGAAAGCTATATAACCTGCTAAACCTCAATTTACTTATCTAAACAGGGTGTCATAACAATATGTCACAAGGCTGTGGTGAGTATTGAATTGAATAATGTATATAAAGCACTTAGAGGAAGCAAGGCAGTATTTTGTTGTGGTTAGGAGTTAGATTCTGCAATCAGACTTCCTGGCTTCCAATCCTGGCATCTTTACCAGCTCAGCAAGTTATGTATGGTTATTTTGTGCTTCAGTGTCAGTTCCTTGTTGTATCATCACCTCTTATAAGAGTGCTTGGAACATAGTAGCTGCTCAATAAATATTGAATGTATGAATTAGTGGTAGCTATGATTATGTTATTTAAATATTAATATAGGGACATGTGGGTGGTTCCGTGGTTAGGCATCTGCCTTTGGCTCAGGGCATGATCCTGGAGTCCTGGGATCGAGTCCCACACTGGACTCCCTGCATGGAGCTTACTTCTCCCTCTGCCTGTATCTCTGCCTCTCTCTCTCTCTGTCTCTCATGAATAAATAAATAAAAACTTTAAAAATTAATATATATCTAATATCTCCAAATGTCTAAGCCATCTGATTATAGCTTCCTCCCTCTATGTACATGAAACATTCTTAAAGGTCACTCAATATTCTTTGTTACCGCATTTGAATTTGTTATCATTTGTTATCTTACCATTTGTTACCATATCTTACCATTTGTTACCGCATTGAATGTGTTACCATATTGTTGTTGATATCTTGAATATGTGACATTGCCATACATTTTCTTTTCCACTGAATTTTGGCAATTGGCTTTTGTACCTATGCTATCTTGGTTTGTCCCAAATCCCCACTATTTCGCTTTTACCCCTTATTTTTTCTGAATGCATATATAGATGTTTCCTCGAAGTTCTACAATTCAGGTACCACGGTAAATGTTTAAATGAATAGCATTTATATATTAACCCTTCTAATTTATTAGGGTACATGTGAAAAAAATATACTTTTTCATAAAATTCCCATTATTTCTCTTCAACTAGAAATGACTGCCACACCACCATCTCTGAATTTCCATCATTTGTTGTGTATTCTCCCTTAGGATCTTTATCACAGACCAAACTAGTCATGTGTATGCTTTAAATCTTCTTTAAATTGTGGACTATCTTAGGCCTGACTTTTTTATCTTTACCTTCCTCAACAGTTGTTATAATGTCTTCTCTAAATTAGGTACCAAATTGTTGTTGCTATTTGCTTGTTTATGTGCTTATTTTGAACCGGTCATCCAATGAAAATCCTTTATTACCTCATGGTTTAGATATGGATGTGAGGACAAATCATACTGCAGTTCAAAAGCTCCAGGGTTGGTCCAACTTATGAGGTAGATTGTCCTTTCCTTCCTCTTGATTTTGAATATCCCTGAAGTTAATAGTTTGATTAAACTGGTCTCTTTCCCCAATGAAATATCACTATTTTAATATGTATATGATGAATTTAAAATACTTGAGATTTTTCTCTCAAATACTGGCCATCAATATTATAGAATCATAACAAAATATCACAAAATGGCAAATATTAAGGAAAAAAGCATACGTGTGTGTATATATATATGTATGTATATATGTGTGTGTGCATGTATATGTGTGTATTTGTATGTACATATGCATATGTTATATATAAACATAAACATGTATATTTTATATTTATACTTGTAAACATAAACATTTATTAATATACTTTGTATATTTTGTAATGAAATATAAAATAAGAGTGTCAATGCAAAAAATTAGGAAAAATAATTATATGGGATAATGTAAAACATGTTCAACAACTCAAGCTCAAAAGTGCCATAATTGACAGCAAGAGAGTTAACTGACCCAAATATTGAATTAGGTTTTGGAATTATACATTTATGGCAGAAAGGCAAAGACTTTGCTAAACTAATGAAGTGATTATTACATAATTTTTTTTCTGTACCAAATATAGGGACTCCAACTGTATTTTTAATAATTTCTTTCACAATTAAGGCAAAGGGAAATTGTGTGCTTCGCTGCTATCCCCTGTTTGGTCATATCTTTAAACTTTCAGGAAGCATATAACATTAATCATATAAATTACCTTTCCATCTCAGAAGGAATGCATGTAATTCAGGCCAATGAAGGACAAACACATCCTCCTCTGCAATGGTGAAGAGAGCAAACACTGCCAGTGTATTTTATTAGTAAGGGAGCTTTCATACTCTTTGCCACCTGATTGTGTTCCTAATTCCATTAGTGGAATCCATATGAAATATTAGAGCATGATATAGATATTGACACTGATAATAGAAGTTAGGTCTCTAATGTAAAAATGTTTTCAGCTACCCAGCAGCATAGATTATATATTTTTAATTTTTATGTTCCCTCATGATTTCATGGTTTAATTGTATTAAGTATGTAATTAAATTTTCATTATATTCAGGGCCTGCGATTCTCCATCACACCACCTGCAAAATCATGGCTCCAACTTTCAGCTAATTCAATCATTAGAGACTGTACTACTAGTTTTCTTCTAAATGAGGCCAACTCAAGGCTGCATAAGCCTAACCAAAGGGCAATTTTCCCAGAAACATTTCTAATTGGTAGCATTAAGAGGGCATGCTGAAGGCCCTTAGAAAGTGCACATTTAATTTATGTCATTTCTGTTAAAGTTTTTTGTTTGTTTCTTTGTTCATTTTTAAATAAAGCTGAGCATGGCCTAGAGGGACCTGCTTAGTATGGTTCCTGTTGATTCACTTGGCCTCATTTTCCTTTACATTTCTTTCAGGTTTTTCACACTTGCTGTTTGGTCCGCTAGAAGGCTCTTGCCCCCACTTCTTCCTAATTAAGTACCCTTCAATTTTACCTGGTTAACACCTCTTTATTTTCCAAATCACAGGGAAAACATCACTTCTTCTGGGACATCTTTTCTGATTTGCATAACTAGACAAAATCTTTTATATTCAGTCTTCTCTCTTTTTTTCTTCAAGATCTTGTTACAGAGGATCCCTGGGTGGCTCAGTAGTTTAGTGCCTGCCTTTGGCCCAGGGCACGATCCTGGGGTCCTGGGATCGAGTCCCGTGTCTGGTTCCTGGCATGGAGCCTGCTTCTCCTTCCTCCTGTGTCTCTGCCCCTCTCTCTCTCTGTCTCTCTCTCTTTCTCATGAGTAAATAAATAAATAAATACATAAATAAATCTTAAAAAAAAAAAAACAGATCCTGTTACAATGTATGATATTTATTTCTTTGCCTAATGCATACGTCTCCCTATCCTCTTAAACTCTAAGCTCTCTGAAGGCCATATCTGTTAGAATCTTCATTTTATCTCCCTTGCTTCAAAATAGTGCTTGGCACATGCTTGGCAGGAAGTCTAATGCTTTATTATTCACAAACTTGTAGAAATAAAGTTCTAGAGAATGGAGCTTCTTAAATGTCAAGTTACTTCTGTTCCAGAGTCTATGTTGTTCAGAGCTATTCCACCACAAAAGGAAGTTAATGAACTCATCTGTGAGAATGAGTGTATAGAGCAGATGTAGGAAAAAGGGATGAGTGTTAGGAAGAAGAGGAGTAATTTCTGACTTATTAAAATATAGTTTCAGTGAGAGAGGTAATCATACCTTTAAGTCCTCAGACCCATAGCATCTTATATATAGAAGACTTCCTTTGTCAATTGTTCATTCAACAAACATTTATTGAGTTTTAGGGATCAAGCATCATTCGAGATATTGATGATATAGTGGAGGGCATTAATCATATGATTTTATGGGGACAAAGCTACAAACGCTGGAGAACAACAAAACAAGATTATTGCATTTGCTGGTAAGTAATATAAAATAAATAAAACTGGTAATAGGAGAGTTATTGGTGGGTGACAAGGTGCTAATTTACATGAAATGATCAACAAAGGCCTCACTGACCTGGTACTTGCGCTGAAGTCTGAATCATTTGAATGAAGCTGTCATGTGGAAATTGAAGGGAAGTACATTCCAGGCAAGGGAGACTATAGGGGCTAATCAGAGATTGGAAAATATTTTGTTTGTTCAATGAATAGAAAAAGCTTACTGAACAATAGAGTGTAATATGCAATGGGCATAGTGTAGAAAATGAAGGTGGGAAGTTAGGGGCTGGACTATGTATGTTTTGTTTCTTTTAAAATACGTGGGTAGATTAAATAAATGAATTGGTGGATAATGCGGTGGCCTAACCAGAAGCAGTGGTTCCCTACCTTAAGCTGTGCCTCTTATTGTTTTTCAAAATGTGATTTGACAGTGTGGTGCAGGGAGCCTCCATGTGTGAAAAAGTAGAAAGAAAACCACAAAGTGATCAAATTACTAGATTCCAATAGATTGCACATTACATATTGTCTATAAAAAAAGAAAATCTCCAGAAATTCCTTTATATTTCACATGAGACCCATGACCAGCCTTAAGGAAAGTGACCATGTCATTCATGGGGATACTCCTTTTAGACCTTCAACTACAGGGAGGAAAATTAACCAAGGGTTCAAGCTGCTGAGCTGTGAATGCATTCTTGCATCTATACTGACACTATCTATGAGTCTCATGAGCGGTGACTCACCAGTGCCCATGTGCATCCACGATGCTAAGGCATGCCCATTCCTGGAGACAGTGTCCCTGATGTCTGTCCTTGGCTTAAGGATTCCCCAATGACTTTACTTCATTTTTCTTAAACTGCACATTAGTCTAGGAGTTTTACCTTCCTTCTTTCTCCCTCACTCAGAGTCATGCTTGTACCTTGGTATGACTACTCTCTCAGCCATTTCCAGCTTTCTTCTGATTTTCGCTCAGACATTTCTCCTAATAAGTCCTTGCATTTAATCCCATTTAAGTGTCTGCTTTTCAGAGGACCAGGCTGACAAAAGTGATAAAGCAGATCAATTTGCTTTTGACATCTCAATTTTCCTGTCTTGCCAACAATTATACCAAAATAATATTGCAAACATTCTTATTTCCAATGATTTTGATTTAACATAGTCAATTAAAGTCCCATCCAACAAATCTTTTAAAATATCCCTTTCTATGGTTCTAAACTTAATGATCTCTATGGCAGGTGCAAAGATACAATATCATGAGGAGCTTAAAATTTTGCTGTGGATGGAACTGGAGGGTTTTATGCTGAGTGACATAATTCAATCAGAGAAAGACAATTATCATGTGGTTTCGCTCATATGCAGAATATAAGAAATAGTGCAGAGGACCATAAGGGAAGGAAGGGAGAGTGAATGGGAATAAATCAGAGAGGGAGAGAAACCATGAGGGATTCTTAACTACAAGAAACAAATTGAGGGTTGGCGGAGGACAGGTGTGTGGGGAAATGAGATAATGGGTGATGGGCATTAAGGAAGGCACATGATGTGGTGAGTACTGGGTATTATACGCAACTGATGAATTATTGAAAACTACATCGGAAACTAATGATGTACTATATGTTGGAAAATTGAATTTAAATTAAAAAATTGCTATCACATTTGCAAACTATTCTATTTCTCATTTCCAATTCTTATAGAATTTCTGTTATACAAATTCTTATAATTCAAATACTACAACTGTAATTGTTATTGAATTCTTAGTAATCCAACATATAGAATATTTTTTTTTCTTACTAACTTCTTTGCAATTATTTTTGGCAGGAAGGTAAAACTTTTGTCTTTAAGTAGATATCAATACTTTAACAAACTTAATCTATAGTCTCTTTTGCTTATGACACAATCTTATGTACCCTTCTCTTGATTAATTGTGTCTCTTTTTTTTTTCCCTAGAAGACATGTGTGGCCATCTTGTTTGTGACAGGAGATATTGCATGCTTCAATACTTAATGTTTTGTTTTGTTTTTTATTTATGATAGGCATACAGTGAGAGAGAGAGAGGCAGAGACACAGGCAGAGGGAGAAGCAGGCTCCATGCACCGGGAGCCCGATGTGGGATTCGATCCTGGATCTCCAGGATCGCGCCCTGGGCCAAAGGCAGGTGCCAAACCGCTGCGCCACCCAGGGATCCCAATACTTAATGTTTTTATAAGCAAATGACATTCCATCAGATCTAAACTCCTCTGCCTGACTTTCAAAGTTTCTTGAAAAATATATTGCTGCCCCCCTTTTGTGTCCCTGAAGATCCTAGCAAATCCCTTTTTTCCTAGGATCCAAACACAGGAATGAAATTCAAGCCTCCCAGAATGTCCTACCATTATATTAACTTATCCACATATATATATCCACATTTTCATGTATCCTTTAGGACACAATTCATATTCTTTTTCATCCATGAAACTGACCCTGGTCCTGCTTACCTTTATTTACCCTTGTACTTTGATCATCTGTTAACTTCATTTGCCTTTATAGTTATAAGCTATATTATATATTATTAAATAATATTAGTATAATAATAGAATTAGTAATATAATGAATATACTAATATGTTAGTGTAGTTATTAATCTAATGAATATATTACTATATTATATATTATAATTATCAATATGATGATATATTACGTGATGACTTCAGTAGTTCATGACTTATTTTGTGTTTTGGTGATACCTCTCTCATTGTGGATATGCATGCTTATCAGATGTTTTGTGTACAACATGGAGATGAGAAACATCTGAACTGGGACTGAATTCTACCTCTATTACCCACCAGTTATTTGACCTTAATCTCTCTGAACTTCCATTTTCTCATAAAATAATAAAATTACTGCCTTTAAGATTTGAGGTTCAAATGAGAAAGTTCATATAAACACATTTTCTATAATGCCTTCCCTTTTTAAATAAGTAAGATATATTTCACTACTTTTCTTCTATCCTATACGTAAGTCTTTTGGAAACACTGGGATATTGGCTCTTTGGGTTCTTAAACATTTTCATGACCCAGTACCATTTAAGTATTCAGTACATATTTTTCATTTGCAATATTAGATTCTATATCTGATCTTTGACTAATATAGTAATAGAATTTTTTCTCTTTTCTGTTCTTTTTTGAATAATAAATTAGAAACTATGTATGAATTGAATGTGTTCCACATAATACTTACACAAAGATGGAAAATCACATTTGTCTCTCTCCAAAATAATATAATTTCGTAGAAATAGAAGCAGGGTGGGAAGGTGAATGCAGAGATGCAGAGTTTTGTTTATGTGTGACAAATTGGATTCATTGATATATTATACCAAGAATTTTATTTGGATTTAAAATTACTACTCTAGAATAAATATTTGAATCTTAAATAGAACACAACCAAATTTTTTTATTCATTTTATCATTTGTTCCATATTTAAAGAATATTTATTAAGAATTTCTTGGGATTTCTGGGTGGCTTAGTGGTTGAGCGTCTGCCTTTGACTCCAGGTATGATCCTGGAGTCCTGGAATCGAGTCCCACATCAGGCTTCCTGCATGAAGCCTGCTCCTCCCTCTGCCCATGTCTCTGCCTCTCTCTCTCTCTCATAAAAAAATAAAATCTTTTAAAAAAGGATTTATTTTTCTTAGCTCAAAGTATATATATTTTACTTGATTCTCAGGTAGGCTTTATCCAAATTGTTACTCATTTGGTCCTTACAGGCATGGATCCGAGAGAGACCTTTGGAAAACCAGCGACTTGTGTCCACTTCCAAGAATAAACTCTAATTGGGTTTTCTTGGATGCTATCCTATTCAGGAATCAGTAATTTTTGCTAGGACAATAGGATACTTTGGAATCCTTGATTTGTACTTTCATCAGCATAATATAGAGAAAGCAGCTCCCCAAAAGTACAAATATAGGATAGAAAGTAGGATATGTCCACTACAATAGCTATTATATTAAAAAAATAATTGGCAAATGGTAGTCTTCCTACCTTCCACTTGCTTTCCTTACCATCAGTCTGTTCTCAACATAACAGCTATAATAACCTCTTAGTAAGTATACCTGAACACATTAGTCCTCTTTCCTAATCACATATTATTCTTCTCCTCCAACGCACAATTGAAAGTCTTTATCATGACCTGCTGGTCTATATGACCTGGCATCCCACTAACTCAAAATAATACTACTTTTCCTCACTAACCACACTCCAGACACAGTAACCCATTTCCTTACTGTTCATTGAACATGCCAGGACCACTCCCAACTCAAGGCCTTTGGACTAGTTGTCTTTTTGACTAGTTGTCCTTTGTCCCTGGTCAGCTCTTTCTGTAGAAACCTGTGTAACTTTATTTCTTTGTTTAAATACCACTGTGTGGAAGATAGCCTTCCTGAATGCCGTATATAAATAGCACATCTTCCATCTTTCTTTATGCTCATTACTGGTTTTTTCTTCATTTTATTTTCACTATGTGACATATTATATAATCATGTTTCTTTGTTTTTGTCTGTTTCTTTAACTGGACTGAAAATTTCTTGAAGAGAGGCTATTTTCTTGTTGCTATTTATTGCTTTTTCCTAGCACCTATAATTATACTTAGCATATACAAGGCATTGAGTAAATTTTTTAAAGTAGCCTTTTAATTTTGAGATAATTGTGGATTCATATGCAATTGTAAGAACTAATACACGGAGATCCCATGAATAATTTAACAGTTTCCCCCAATGGTAACATTTTGTAAAATAATGCAGTCAAAATATGGAACATTTCCATCATAATGATGCCTGCAGTTGCCGATTTTAGGCAGTTGCCTGGCTATTTGGGCCTGTTGTCAACTTCTTCAGCTTCAGGTCTGGAGAATGAGACAGAAAAAAAGCCAGGTAACTCACCACCATGTTGTTTCTTGGGTCTCAAGAAGATTGGCCAGCTGGCCTCCTCCTCTCTACCTTCAGTCTTTTAATATTTGTTGCATATATAATGCCCAAAATTTTCAGTTGTACTTGGAGGAGATATCATTTCTTCCTCATTTCCTGGAAGCAGATGTACCTCAATAAATTTTTTTCAGAATAAATACTAAACAAAACTTTTTACAAGTCAATATTTTGGAACAAATTTTGACCCTGTCTCTAATAAAAAGTTCATGAAACTTTTGCTTTTATGCTCCACTCATTGCCTAAGTGGGTTAATCTAATTTCCAAAGATGACTTCTGTCTGTCCCTAGAGTGACAGATACATACAGCAGACCTTTTTTTTAAGAATATTTTGAATAGCTTTTTCTTTTTTAATTTATAAAATTTCACATTCTAAGTATAAAGTAAATAAAACTGGCTAAATATTTCAAAATCAAGTATGCTTTCTCCCAGACCACTACTTAAATGGTGCGTTATTTTTATTTGTCCCTTGATATAATTTCTAAACAATGTGGGCATATGCCAGTGCTATCCATGATAAAAGATACTATAGAGGTTTGGATCAAAGTCCTGTCTGCTTCAAAGTCCAGCTCTACATTTTATTATTTCTGTCAATTTAGGGAATTTTCATCACTAGCTTCTTCTCTGTGGCTCATTTGCTTTCATCTGTAAATTTTTAAAAAATTTATTCATGAGAGACACAGAGAGGCAGAGAGAGAAGCCCGGGCAGGGAGCCCGATGTGGGACTCGAATCTGGGACTCCAATCGGGTCCTGAGCCAGAGGCAGACGCTCAATCACTGAGCCACCAGACATCCCGAATTTTCTTTCTTCTTTCTTTTCTCTTTCTTTTTCTTTCTTTCTCTTTCTTTCTTTCTTTCTTTGTTTCTTTCTTTGTTTCTTTCTTTCTTCCTTTCTTTCTTTTCTTCCTTTCTTTTCTTTTCTTTTCTTTTCTTTTCTTTTCTTTTCTTTTCTTTTCTTCTCTTCTCCTTCTCCTCCTTCTCCTCCTCCCCCTCCCCTTTCTTAGAAAGAGTAGGGGGAGGAGGGGCAAAGGGAGAGAGAAAAGCTCAAGCAGGCTCCATGCTCAGCACAGAGCATGCATGACTTGATCTCATGACCCTGAGATCATGACCTGCACTGAAACTAAGAGTTAGATGCTTAATCCACAGAGCTAACAAGCTGCCCCACCATTTGGATTTTATCTTCTTTCCTTTGTTTAAAGTTTTACTTAAATTCCAGTTAGTTAACATTTAGTATTATATTAGTTTCAGGTTTAAAACACAGTGATCCAACATTTCCATCCAACACCTGGAGCTGATTACAGCAAGTGAGTGCTCTCCTTATCCCCATCACCAATTTCACCCATGCCCCTACTTACCTCCCATCCCCCCAGATGGTCACCATCAGTTTGTCCTCTATAGTTAAGAGTCTCTTATGGTTTGCCTTCCTCTCTTTTTTCTTTTCCCCTATGTTCATCTGTTTTTTTCTTAAATACATATGAGTGAAATCATATGTTATTTATCTTTCTCTAATTGACTTATTTCCTTAGCATAATACCCTTTTGCTTCATCCATGTCTTTGCAAATGGCAAGATTTCATTCCTTTTTATGGCTGTGTAATAATAATATACTATAATAATATATAATTATAATTGTAATATAATAAATATAATAATACAATATATTCCATTGTATATATAGACTACATCTTCTTTATCCATTCATCAGTTGATGGACACTTGGGCTTTCCATAATTTGACTGTTGTAGATAATGCTGCTATAAATGCTGGGGTTCATGTATCCCTTGAATTAGTACTTTTTATATTCTTTGGGTAAATACCTAGTACTGAAATTGCTGGATCATAGGGTAGTTATATTTTATTTATAAGCAGTCTTCACTCCCAATGTGGGACTTGCTCACAACCCTGAGATAAAGAGTCACATGCTTTACCAACTGAGCCAGCCAGGTGTCTGGGGTAGTTCTATTTTTAACTTTTTGAGGAAACTCCATACTCCTTTTCACAGTGGCTACATCAGTTTGCATCGCCACCAATAATACAGGAGGGTTCCTCTTTCTCCATACCCTTTCCAATACTCGTTGTTTCTTGTGTTGTTGATTTCAGCCATTCTGACAGATGTGAGGTGATATCTCATGGTAGACTTTCAGGTTTTTAAAATTTATTTTTGTTGTTTCAGTTTTTATTTTAAATTCTAATTAGTTAACATATAATGTAATATTGTAAACATCAGGGTGCATATGTCCCTTTGGATTAGCATCTTTGTATTCTTTGGGTAAATACTTAGTAGTGCAATTGCTGGCTCATAAGGTAATTCTATTTTTAACTTTCTGAGGAACTTCCATTCTGTTTTTCCAGAGTGACTACACTAGTTTGCATTCCCACCAATAGTATAAAAGGTTTACTTTTATTTCCCTTGCTTCAGGAGACATATCTAGTGAGAAATTGCTATTGCAATGTTAAAGAAGTTACTATCTGTGTTCTTCTCTAGGATTTTTATTGTTTCAAATCTCACATATAGGTCTTTAGTCCATTTTGAATATATTTTTTTGTATGGTATAAGAAAGTGGTCCAGTTTCATTCTTCTACATATTGCTGTACAGTTTTCCCAACACCATTTGTTGAATACACTGTCTTTTTCCCATTGGATATTCTTTCTTGCTTTGTTGAAGATTAGTTGACCATATAGTTGTGGGTCAATTTCCATTTTTTTTTAAAATTGTGTTTTATTGATCTATGTGTCTATTTTTGTACAGTGCCACTCTATTTTGATTACTACAGTTTTGTGATACACTTTGAAGTCTGGAATTGTGATGCCTCAGCTTTGCTTTGCTTTTTTAAGGTTGGTTTGGGGTTTTTTGGGGGGGAGGGGTTGTGTTTCTAAAACAAATTTTAGGATTTTTATTTTCTAGCTGTGTAAGAAGCACTATTGAATATAATAGTTTTCTGAAAGGGATTACATTAAATATTTTGATTGCTTTGGGTAGTATAGACATTTTAACAATATTCTTTCAATCCATAAGCAGGGAGGTTTTTCCATTTCTTTGTGTCAGCTTCAATTTCTTTCATCAGTGTTTTATAGTTTTGAGAATACAGATCTTTCACCTCTTTGGTTAGGTTCATTGCTAGGTACCTTATTTTTGGTGTAGATGTAATTGGAATTGATTCCTTGATTTCTCTTTCTCCTTCTTCATTACTAGTGTACAAAATGCAACAGATTTCTGCATGTTAATTTTGTATCTTGTGACTTTACTGAAATTATTTATCACTTCTAGCAGCTTTTTGGTGGCATCTTTGTGTTTTCTACATAGAGTATCATGTCATCTTCAAATAGTGAAAGTTTTGCTTCTTCATTGCTGATTTGGATGCCCTTCCTTCCTCTCTTTATCTCTATTTTTTTGACTCTCCCAAACTCTATTTTTTTAAGCAGAAAAGTTGTATGTTTCTATAAACACATTTCATTAACATGTTATTTTAAAAATATATTCATATAATATGCTTTTTTAAAAAAATACAAGTGCAGGACTCTACCCAAATTCTGCTTTGTTATTTATATAGATATATATTTTACAGAAATAGAGGATTTGGGGATGCCTGGGTGGCTCAGCGGTTGAGCATCTGCCTTTGGCTTAGGGCGTGATGCCAGAGTCCCAGGATCTAATCCCACGTCAGACTTTCTGCATGGAGCCAGCTTCTCCCTCTGCCTATGTCTCTGCCTCTCTCTCTGTGTGTCTCTCATGAATAAGTAAATAAAATCTTAAAAAAATAAATAAGAAATAGAGGCTTTTACTACAATTCTGGGTTTTTTTTATTGGAATTTAACTTAGTTTTTTTAAAAATCTATTTTTTAAAAACTTAAATTCAACTAATTAACATATAGTGTATTATTGGTTTCAGAGGTAGAGTTCAGTGATTCACCAGCATTTATAACACCCAGTGTTATATCACATAACACCCACTCATTATATCACATGCCTCCTTAATGCTCCATCCCCCTACCCCCTCCCTTCTTACAACCCTCAGTTTGTTTCCTATGATTAAGAGTCACTTATGGTTTATCTCCCTCTCTGATTTTGTCTTGTTTTATTTTTCCCTACCTCCCCTATGATCCTCTGTTTTGTTTCTTAAATTCCACAAATGAGTGACATTATATGATAATTGATAATTGTCTTTCTCTGATTGACTTATTTCACTTGGCATAATAAACTCTAATTCCATCCACTCATTGCAAATGGCAAGATTTCTTTTTTTTGATGACTGAGTAGTATTACGTTATATAGATATATCACATCTTTTTGTTGTCTGATTACTGTGGCTAGGACTACAGTACAATGTTAAATAGAAACTAAAAAAAAAAAAACAGGTCAGTGAAATCAGGAATTTGTTCTTTGAAAAAATTAATAAAATTGATAAAGCCTTAGCCAGACATCAAAAAGAAAAGAGAAAGGACTCAAACAAGTAAAATCACAAACAAGAGAGGAGAAATACCAACCAATGCCACAGAAATACAAACAATTATAAGAGAATATTATGAAAAAGGATATGCTGGGGTGCCTTGGTTGGCTCAGCGGTTGAGTATCTGCCTTCAGCTAAAGACGTCTCAGAGTACCATCAATATTCATAAATCAATAAATGTGATATACTACATTAATAAAAGAAGGGATAAGAACCATATGGTCATTTCAATAGATGTAGAAAAAAACATTTCACAAAGTACAACATCTGTACATGATAAAAACCCTCAATAGATTAGATTATGTTTTAAATTTTTATAAAGTTCAATGTATCAACTTTTTATTTGCTCCAAAGTCATAAAAATATTCTCCTATATTTGATCCTGAAAGCCTTATTATTTTGTATTTCACATTAGGTAATAATTTTCTATTAAATTGACTTTTGGGTATATTTCATACCATACTAAAAATTTTTTCTCCAAAGGATATCCAGTTGACTCCATCCAGTTTATTAAAATGATCACCCTATCCTACAGGAACACAGTATTATTTTGGTGGGGAAGCATAGATCAAGAATATATGTGAGTTTATTTATGGACTTTATTCTACCGATTAGTTTGTCTTTTTTCAGTTTGTCTTTTCTTAGTTTGTCTTTTTTTTCTAATGAAAATATAACTTCTATAGTGTGATGCCACTTTAAAAACATAATATGAAATTCTGTTTACTTAATAAACAAATTAGACATCTTATTGTCCAATAAGGTAGTACAATGGATAATTAGTAATATGCATTTTTTCCATGTGTTCTAGTTGTTTCATTAATGTAATCACTTAGACAAAAGAATGGATTCTTAAATCAATACATAGGAAGTCACTGTTAAAAATATATGAGAGTTCTTCTTGAGGTATGTTTATAGACTTTGGTCTTGTTTTAAGGAGTAGTAACACTATACTGGAGAAATTAAGATATAACTTGTATTTATTTAGTATTAAAAGATTGACAGCCTATAGCCTATAGGCCAAACTTGTCGGCCATCTGTTTTTGTAAATAAAGTTTTATTGACTACTTTTGCACTACAATGGCAGAGTTGAGTAGTTATGAAAAAAATTATATGATCCACAAAGCCTAAAGTATTTACTGTCTGGCTCATTGTCTAATATATTTGTCAATCCCTGCTCTAGAGAATCTGCATGTATTCTTAGAAAAAAACTGCTTAACATCATAGTTGTCCTAAGAAATTAAACAGGCTATCTTGCTATATTGTTTTCTAGATGCAATTTTGAGAAATTAATACTGAGTTTTGACAACATCTAAATCTATATAAACTGTTCAGAGAAAAAGTATACTAGAAAATTTTCAAAAGCTATTGAGAGAGGCAAATTATTGACCAGAGCTACTAGAAGGAGTTTCTAACAATGAGATCTGCTATCACCTCCATTGATGGAAATTTTAGTGGGAGCCACTGTCCCTGGAAGTAGCTTCCATTAAATGGCAAAATGTTGCCATTGAAAATTGTTTGCCAATGAGAGACTCCTAACTCTGGGAAACAAACAAGGGGTAGTGGAAAGGGAGGTGGGCTGGGGGGAGGGTTGAGGTGACTGGGTGATGGGCAATGAGGGGGGCACTTGAGGGGATCAGTACTGGGTGATATGCTATATATTAGCAAATTGAACTCCAATAAAATAAAATAGTGTGAAACTCAAAAGAAATAAAAAAAAATCTTTTTTAAAAAAAGAATATATCCTCTCCAATACATCTTTCCTTAGTGTATCACCAAAGAAATCGTTCTTGTATTTCACTATTAAATAAAATATGGCAATTTCAAAAAAAAGAAAGAAAAGAAAGAAAGAAAGAAAGAAGAAAGAAAGAAAGAAAGAAAGAAAGAAAGAAAGAAAGAAAGAAAGAAAGAAAGAAAAGAAAATTGTTTACCAATAAGATCCAAAGCTAATATAAAAATACAGGAGATACCTGGGTAGCTCAGTGATTTAGCGCCTGCCTTCCGCCCAGGGTGTGATCCTGGAGTCCGGGGATCAAGTCCCATGTCGGGCTCCCTGCATGGAGCCTGCTTCTCCCTCTGCCTTTGTCTCTGTCTCTGTCTCTCTCTCTCTCTGTATCTCTCATGAATAAATAAATAAAATATTTTAAAAAAACCACAAATGTTTTCTAGTATTTTTCCAAGTGGTAGAATGTCTTTGAATGGTACTTCTTTTTCCTTCTTTTTTTTATTTTAATTATTTTAATTTTTTTATTTATGATAGTCACAGAGGGGGGTGGGGCAGAAACACAGGCAGAGGGAGAAGCAGGCTCCATGCACTGGGAGCCTGATGTGGGATTCGATCCCGGGTCTCCAGGATCGCACCCTGGGCCAAAGGCAGGCGCCAAACCGCTGCGCACCCAGGGATCCTTTCTTTTTCCTTCTTATTGCAGAAATGATTCTGTGCCGATTATGTAAAAATAATTCGTCATGGTTATATAAAGGGGCAAAACCATAGATACAATATGACTTCCTTTTCTGGGTAATTAGAATGATCAAGAATAGTGATTTATGGAACTTCTTATATTCTGTGATGGAAATGTAGTCACAAAAATTGTACTTATGGAACATTCAGTCCATATGTTCCAATGCTAGTGTGTACCAGATGATTATCATTTGATGTTAAATACATAATTAAGATAGGGTTTATGATTTGGTCTGATGTTAGACAAATCAAAATATATGTGACTAAAAAAAATTTAAAAAATTAAAAAAAAATACATGTGACTGAGGAATTGAGTAATACTTTTAATTCTGGGATAGCTCATTTCAAACTTTCATATGTCAAGATATTTAAAGTTAACAGGGAGGTGCCTTAGAGATGAGCCTGTGCTTCCGAGTTATTGGTGGCTGGAGAACAGAAGAAGGTATATTTCACTTTGTTAGATATTTATAGGAGATGCCTCTATTTTTAGTATATTCCAGAAATCCAAAAATTGGCAAATCAACAAATTGTTCCTTGCTATGTGAACACATTTGATTTATTTGTTATGAACTCTTAAGTTTTATCTTTTTGAATTTCATATTTCCAAATACATGAAACAAACTGAGGAGCATCAGAAATAACCATCCTCAAAATTTTATAAATATTCCATAATGTGTTCTAACTCTTGGCATTGTCACATATTATAATTATCAAGTTTTTTTGTTAAAATATTTCCCCCTTCTTTCTCATTTTGGAAAGTCCCCAAAAACCATGTCATGTGTGACCTTCTCTGTGAAGCTTTCATACATGTGAACCCTCCTACCACACTTTTCCCCAATTAGAAGTAGTTGCTCCCTCATGCATTGTTCTCGGTACTTTATTTAAATATTAATTCAACTATTTGCCATTCTAAATTACAATTAACTCTCCTCTTCTCATTAAAATGTCAAAAATAAGCTTATATCATAAGACATTAGATGAAATATAAACAAAAATATATAATCATGATAAAGGAAGTAGGAAGACAGATAAAAAAGATGAATGGATTGAAATTATTTTTTAGAAGTTTAATATATATATATATATATAATTTTGCAAACATCATTAAGACAAACAGAAGAAAGCCAAAATAAACTACATTATGGGTTAAAAGGTTTATGAGAAATGTTATTTTGGTATTAACTCAAAAAATATAAAAAAAAAAAGAAGAGGAAGAACTCTTAAAGTTAGGGAAACATATTAAAGATTTATCATTATAAATACAAGGCCATGATATTTTTATATGTTTCTTAGTAACATTCGGTAAAGTAGGTTATGAGGTGCAGGACTATGAAAATAGAAGACAATCATTCATTTTATTTTTTTATAAATAACCTTAATACTAATAATCTGTGAAAATGTATAAAAATGAAAACTATAAATCATTTTCCCTTATGACTAAAGGTACCAACATTGTAAATAAAGTAAAAGTACATTATATTTAACACTGAAATAATATTTGTTATCTAGGATACCTTATTTCAAAACTGTGAGGATGGTTATATATTAGGGAAAATTAATAGTACACTTTATAAAAATAAATTAAAGGAGGAAAACACATGATTACATAACAGATTAAAAAAAATTGATTCAATTCAGTGGATTAAAGCAATTACTGTAAATGTGGCTAGCCTAATTTGATACTTATGAGGAAAATAAAAATAAACTCCATTTTTTATCATATTAAAACATAATTTTTAAATGGATTAAAAATAAAAATGTACATTTACATGTATAGTTGGCCCTTGGACAACATGAATTTAAACTATGCAGGTCCACTTATACATGGATTTTTTTTGTTCAATAAATACATTACAGTTTTGTAAATGTAGTTTTTCTTCCTTATGATTTTCTTAATAACATTTATTCTCTAGTTTATTTTATTATAAGAATACGGTATGTAATACACATAACATGCAAAACATGTGTTAATTATTTATGCTATTAATAAATCTTTTGGTCAAAAATAGGCTATTATTAGTTAAGTTTTTGTGGAATCAGAAATTATATGTGGATGTTCAACATCATAGGGATATCAGCACCCCTAACCCCACATTGTTCAAGGGCATTAATTTTTAACTTATTGTATTAACTTTTAACCTATATGTAAAACTAGGAGGTACTATTTGTGTAACACTGTTGTGATGAGCTTCTCTTATCCAAGCAGGAAAATAAAGGACATAGATAAAAAATTAAATGTATTTGTTTACACAAAAATATAAATAAAAAACATAGGCCACAATATACCATAAATAGAGGACAAAATCTTGACTGTGTTAATATCCTTAATATGTGAAGAGCTCTTAAGTAAGAATAAGAGAACCCGATAGAAAAATAATTAATTATAGAAAAGGAAAAACTTTAGGACAATAAAGATATGACTTGAAACTTTATTTTTGATCAGGATATGTGAAATAAAACAATGGGTGGCATTAGATGAACAAAAATAGGGAAAAGTGATATTATCCTGTTATTGAGTATATGTAAGTATATATTTTATAGAAAATAAACCAGCAGTTTCTATTTAAATTAAAATTTAACTCAGAATTCCACTTTTAAATTTTTTAAATTTTTATTTGAATTCTCTATATAGTAACATATCATCTTCAAATAGTCAAAGTTTTGCTTCTTCCTTACCAATTTGAATGCCTTTTAACTCTGTTTTCTTGTCTAATTGTTGTGCCTAGAATTTGTAGTACTATGCTGAGTTGTGAAAGTGGACACCCTTGTCTTGTTCCTGACCTTAGGAGAAAAGCTCTCAGGTTTTCCCCATTAAGGATGATGTTAGCTGTGGGTTTTTCATATACGGCCTTAATTATATTGTTATATATTCCCTCCAAGACTATTTTGTTGAGGGTTTTTATCATGAACGGATATTGTACTTTGTCAGATGCTTTTTCTACATCTCACATGATCATATGGTTTTTATCCTTTATCTTACTGATGTTATTACATATCATATTGATTAATTTGCAGATATTGAGCCACCTGCATCATGGGAGTAAAACCCAATTGGTCATGTTGAGTGACTTTTTAATGTATTGTTGGATTTGGTCATAATTCTGTTTTTGAACATAAGTTATAGAAATAAAAGTAACATTAAAAGATATATTTTATAGTGTTAAATAATTAGCAAAGTAACAACAAAATGAAACTGAAAACAACCTGAATATCCCTCTGGAAACTGAGTCCGAAATAACATGGTACAGTAATTGTATGGAGTATAGTGTAAATTTTAAAAAGAATGGGAGCTAAATCTGTTTTCCACAGAGAATGGCATGATATTACAGGTACATAAAACACCTGAATAAAATGAGAAAGCTATGTTACATGGTAGTTACTTCAGCTGGAAAAAGAAGACAAGTGGTAAAAATACGAACTTTTTCTTTAAATTTGTAGAATTTCACTTGTTACAACAAACATGAATTACAGTCCTACTTTAAAAATCTAATAATGAAAATTTTTAATGAATAATATTGAGTATTTATTTTTTTCAGATTTTATTTACTTATGAGAGAGAAAGAGAGAGAGAGAGGTGGAGACACAGGCAGAGAGAAGCAGGCCCCATGCAGGGAGCCCGAGGTGGGTCTTGATCCGGAGACTCCCTGGTCCGAAGGCAGGCGCTAAACCACAGGGCCACCCAGGGATCCCCTTGAGTGTTTAATTATATTTTATAAAATCATCATCTGTAAATCATAATATTCATAGTACAATACTATAGATATAATTTATTAATTATTTAGGTGAGAACTATTCCTTTCTATCTTTTAAAGATTTATTTATTTATTTTAGGGAGAAAGATCGGGGGGAGGGATAAAGCAGACTTCATGCTGTGTGGAGCCTGACACAGGGGTCAGTCTCACAACTCTGACATCATGATCTGAGCCAAAATCAAGAGTCAGATCCTTAACCGAATGTGCCATCCAGGTACTCCTATTCCTTCCTTTTTTTTTTTTTTTTTAAGATTTATTTATTTATTTGTGATAGACATAGAGAGAGAGAGAGAGGCAGAGACACAGGCAGAGGGAGAAGCAGGCTCCATGCGGAGAGCCTGATGTGGGACTCCATCCCAGGTCCTCAGGATCATGCTCTGGGCTGAAGGCAGGCACTAAACCACTGAGCCACCCAGGGATCCCCTCCTTTCTATTTTTAAGGTTAATGCTATAAACTAATTTCTGGTAATGGCCATTTTTCCCTAACAAATATTAACAAGGGAGTTTCAAATTGAATTATAATTAAAACACATAGCAACACAGCAACAGAAAAACATTCTAACTTATAACTCTCTTTAGAGGAGTGTTTTATATTCTTAGACAAGAGCACTCCTTTTTGACTTTCCATTCTGTCAAAATCTGTGAATTCTAGAGGAAAATCTATGATATTACTTCCATAATACTGAACTTTACTATTTCTGCCTCCATCAATTTCCTAAGCGCTCATATTTTTCTGTGTACTGGTTAAAAATAATTTTAATGCGATTTACTAACTATATGCTCTTTGTCTTATCTTAGTGTCATAATCTTCTCCATGACTGTATCCTATCTAATATTCTATTAGTTCCTAAGTGGTGTCAAGAGAGCAAGAGAGGCCAAATAAACACCTACATGAATCGTTGGTGCGCTTATCAACTAGAGTGCCCATTATTTAATGTAAATAAGATGATATTCTTCTTAAGTGGGCCTATTTCCTTTTATTTTTTTTTTTTGGATTTGCACTGCTTTATTTTATTCAATAGAGACTGCTGCTGCTCCTGGTTTAACTGGCTTTAAGGATTTACAAATGACCTAGAAGGGCCAGTATTTTAAATTTTACTCAGACTCATATTTGAATCTCTTAAGGCTGAGATACAAGAAAGAGCTACTTAGTGAGTGAACCTAGCTTATAATGCAACATCTGTGTGTCATTTTGATTCTGTGTTTCTTTACATTATCTATGAATAAGCATCAATGCTTATTAAAAAATATAAACACCTCATGAAGAGAGATAAACTCAGATGACCATGAAGGCTCATTCATCCCCCTATTAATAGTGTAGCAATAAACTGGCTCAGGTGATCTGAGCTAGCCCAGTGAAAAAAGCTTTTGAAACCCAGAAGTGATGTCTTTCTACAAGACCATTTCCTCCACCAAGAAGTACCTATTTTCATACAGTGATTTGAGAACTCCTGCCCCATTTTTTCTGTAAATAGTATAGAGACATTTCAGGATCAGGGTTCCTTTTCTGGAGCCCTTTCATTGGTGTGTACAATGGTGTGAACAAGGCCCACCTGGCCAAAGCAGATCTTCCTGTGGCATAATGACACCTTCAGAATCGTCCTCTCTGCTGCTTCCCTATAGGGAGGTTTTCTTAATTCCACCCTAGTTTAGCTTTACACAGTGTGGTAATAATCTACATTCTTCCTTGTCTTTGTGTGAAAAATGGCCATGGGAACTCAAGTGCTAGAGCTATACAGCAGAACTTGGCAGATGTCCGTCCCCCATCCACCTCCTCTGTGGCAACCACCAGTTTGTTCTCTATATTTAAGAGTCTGTTGTGTTTTTTCCTTTGTTGATTTTATTTCTTGAATTCCACATATGAGTGGAATTATATAGTATTTGTCTTATTGAAACATTATTTATAATAGCCAAGATATGGAAGCAACCCAACTTTCCATCCATAGATGAGTGGATAAAGAACATGTGGTGTATATATATATTACTCACCCATAAAAAAGAATGGAATCTTTCCTTTTGCAACAACATGGATGGATCTAGAGGGTATAATGCTAAGTGAAATAAGTCAGTTACAGATGTTAGATTTTGAACAGCATATGGATACACTGTAGAGAGATGCTAAAAAGCTATCATTTTATTCCTGTTAATGACCAGTAAGTACTGAATAGTAGATAGGCTCTCCTTTATAAATGAAGACAATACCTAAGGACTGATATAAGGACTGATAATGATCCTTGTTCACAAGGATATATTAGTAAGTGAAGAAAGCCAGGACGAAAAAGCTACCTTCCCATCATATATACATTTTCTTGCATTTCCTAAAAGAAATACTAGAAAAATAAACTAACAAATATATATCACTAAAACTATGTATATGAGAGAGACTGGCAGTGTGTCAATAGTGGTAGTGAGACTTCTCTGTTCAACATATTTTCAGCTGCTAAATCATTTGATTGTTATCTTTTAAATAATTGAATTAAAAGCCAACAGCACATTTTTCTTTTCATATGATATTCTAGACTAAAAGAACAAATTTCCAACATTTTCAGAATTCAGGAATATATTCTATTTTGTTTAGTTGCATAAAAAAACCCAAAACTATGAAATAAAATAAGCAATAAGTAAATCCTATATAAAGTTGTATAATTGACTAAAAATTTATTTTCTTGCATAACCATGGAAATAAGCCATAAACACTGGTGTGATATGATCTTAATTTTTTAAAAATGGTGTGGCCTTGCAATAAATTCCATTTTGCCTCATTTCTATGTGCATATTATAAGAAGAATTTTTAGGGATGTTATATTTTAAAAAGTCACAGTAATGCAATAAAATGCAGTGAAGTCATGAAATAACAATAATAAACTGTCTTGAAAAGAGGATTTTTATCAGGGTATAGAATTATTTTATATGCATTCAAATGTTTCATGGGGGCAAACCAGTGCAATCTAGGAACATACTGTAAGACATATTTTTTTTGTAAGACATATTTTAAACTAGTAAGTAATTAATTTACAATTTAACCATCTTTTACATTAGACACCTAAGTCAAGATTACATTTCTATGTTAGAATTGACATATGGTTTAAAGTTCAAGATAAATCAGACTGTAACAATTGTACCATATGTATTTTAAAAATTCATATCAAAATGTTGAGGTGACAAAGGAAATGGAGTTAGGTGAAAAGACCGGCTCCTGGAACCACCTGGGGGTTTAAGTGATTAGTTTTGTAGTTTAACTGGGATCCCATTGGTCAACCTTTCCTTTCCTATCCTCAGAACTTTTCCTATGGAAGTGTTTTAAAAGGAATTAAGGGAAGTAATGAAGCATACGAAAGCGATTCCATTTATCTTTGTTTAAGTTATTGTAGCCATTTAAATTAAATTTGATTTGTAGTAGCTTTAAACATTTTAGTTTTGCTTAATTAATTGTAAGTAGAAACAAGATTTGTGACAGAACTACTGTGTTTAATAGACAGGAATGATATATTTAACTACCAAATCAAAAAGTGACAGTTTTACCAATGCTGTAAGTTATTTTCCTGAGGGCTATTTCAACCTTTCAGAAACAAATAAACAAAAATATGGACCTGTGAGGAGCACCTGGATGGCACAGTTGGTAGAGCATGTGACTCTTGATCTCTAGGTTGTGAGTTTGAGCCCCACATTGTACATAGAGCCTACTTAATAACAACAAATATATTGATCTTGATTTATCTATAGACATATATGTAGACATATATATATATATATATATATATATATATATAGAGAGAGAGAGAGAGAGAGAGAGAGAGAGAAAGAGAGAGAGACCAGTTCTCTGAACAAAATTTAAAAAGTGGTTTTAATGAAAAATTTACAACTTCCCTTGTATTTCAGCAGTTATTGCTTTATATCTTAATGTCAAGTTTTAAAAATACTGAAATGACTCCATAGTTTTTGATATTATAGGCATATTTCAATCAGTAATGCATATCTATTCCAGTTTTGGGGGTAGCATTTTTCTATTAAATGACTCTCATATTTTTTAACCACTGATTTCTGTAACAATGATGCTGTATTCTAGTAAAGAATGAACACTTCTCTATTAAAATATTTTCTAAATTAAAAGGACACAAAATATAGTTGTTACATGATCAGAAATTAAGATAGTTTCTGCTTAACTTGGCTTTCTATGTTAAGATTGCCAGATGGCTTCAGCATCTTAAAAAAAAAACAAACAATTTTAACTTTCCCTCCTTTTCAATCCACTTTTTCTTTCCATATACTTGTTTCACTTCTTATTTTTATATCATTCACTTTTTTTTTCTAAACAATTTCTGCCAGCAGCATCGATAGAATTAGAATTGAATGGGAAAATGGTACCAAAAAAAACAAGTGTTACACATTGTTGTCAGACCCTTAATCCTTAAAATGTCTTCAAAAGGTATCATTTTATGGATGTTGAGCTACTATTTCAGTGTCATAAGAAGAGTTCCATGTTGGAGTCAGATAGATCTTATATAAATCCTGGCTAAAAATTGGATCTACCAGTTCTTAGCAAAATAAGATGAGATGAATTCTCTGATATTCAGTTCTTGGGATTCTGTAATATGGAGATAATGTTGCCAATGACTGGTATATCATAAATAAGCAACATATATTTTTCCTCACACTTCTCAATAGTTTAATAAACTGATAACTAGGGTTGTTAGATTGTATATATGGTATTTGTTAAACTGGGCACAATTCTAAGTAAGCACTGATAGGCTTTGGTAAGGAGAGCTGAGTGCCTAGACAGTTGCATGAACAAGATGTTTGTTATACTGTATTATTAAAAAATAACTTATCTCCTATGGTGTGGTCTAAATATAATCTGAAAGAAATCACAGGACAGTTTCACAACATTGTCAAAAGAGAGGTTGTGTGGTTGAAACTGTTTCAAGAGGCAGAATTTTGTACATTCAGAAAAATAAATCGTGTTTTATTTATATTCATCCACTGTTAGACATTGCTTTAGCTAATGAATACTAAGACATGGTAATTAAATTTCTTAGAAAAGGGATGCCTGGCTGGCTCAGCGGTTGAGCACCTGCCTTCGGCTCAGGGCATGATCCGTGATCCTGGAGACCGGATCCAGTCAAACAACAGGCTCCCTTTGTAGAGCCTGCTTCTCTCTTCCTACGTCTCTCTCTTTCTCTCTCTGTGTCTCTCATGAATAAATAAAAATATTTAAAGAAATAAATTTCTTATAAAATAAAGGATAAAAACCATGATTCTGTATTTTAATTTATGTTAAGAAATTTAATGCTTAAGGAGACTTAACAAATCACACATTTCACCTGTATCTTTACCAACCATAGGAAAATTACACAGGAAGCCAAATTATAAGAGGGCTGTTTGATGAAAATAGAATCACATTAAGAACAACAGTTGATTATATGTGGATTTTATTGATTATATCAGCTTTAATAACTAAGGCATCCATCTCTTAAAGAAAGAGAAGGATGTTTTCTTTCTTTAAGAAAACATCTGCCTTAAAACACAAAATGCTGGGATCCCTGGGTGGCGCAGCGGTTTGGCGCCTGCCTTTGGCCCAGGACGCGATCCTGGAGACCCGGGATCGAATCCCACGTAGGGCTCCCAGTGCATGGAGCCTGCTTCTCCCTCTCCCTCTGCCTGTGTCTCTGCCTCTCTCTCTCTCTCTCTCTCTCTCTCTCTCTCTCTCTCTGTGACTATCATAAATAAATAAATAAAATTTAAAAAAATAGTAAAAAAAAAACACAAAATGCTTTCAGCTTCTAAGTAGTACTTGAGTGGGAATGGATGATGATAGATGACTCTGTGTGTGTGTGTGTGTGTGTGTGTGTGTGTCTTCCTAAATTCAGTTTTTTTTTTTTAAGATTTTATTTATTTATTCATGAAAGATACACAGAGAGGCAGAGACACAGGCAGAGGGAAAAGCAGGCTCCACACAGGGAGCCTGATGTGGGACTTGATCCCCAGACTCCAGGATCACGCCCTGAGCCAAAGGCAGACGCACAACCACTGAGCCACCCAGGCATCCCATAAATTCAGTTTTAGAACGACTCCTCCTATGTCTGACATTATGTTCTTTAGACATTATATCATGATGAAATAAATAAATAGTTTTGTAAGGATTGCAAAATCAATTCATTGGAGTGCTAAAAAAAGTCATAAAACTTTAATTGATATTTAACTGTAATTCATCCCTTATAATCTTAGTTTATGTATGTTTGAGTCAAACTAAGCTAAATTTTTCGTAGGCTTAAGATTCATAATTGATGATTCCCTACGTCTCTGATTCTAGCAAGTTTGTGTTGATTTCAGATTTCAACTGTACTTTAACTGTCTGAGGGCACCTTTTAAAAAAATTTCTTTAATTCTAGGAAGTCATCTCTTTTCTATTCTTTTTTTAAGAATTTTATTTATTTATTCATGAGAGATAGAGAGAGAGAGAGAGAGAGAGAGAAAGAAAGAGAGAGAGAGAGAGGGGCAGAGACACAGGCAGAAGGAGAAACAGGCTCCATGCAGGGAGCCCAACGTGGGACTTGATCCCAGGTCTCTAGGATCAGGCCCTGGGCTGAAGGCAGCGGCTAAACCACTGAGCCACCCAGGCTGCCCTCTTTTCTATTCTTTGTATCAATATTAGCATTCCTTAGTGTGAATTTATAATCTTGTGAATTCCTAAAATTTTAAAATTTAAACTAATTATCTTTAAGAAAACTATACTGCAAATAAAAAAGCCTTCTCTTAAAATTTTCTGTGTAAATGCTCTTAGATTATCATTTCCCCAACCTCTGCTTCTTTTCAACTGCTAGCAGCAACAATAACAAATTCCCTTAAAATAAAAAATATAAAGAAGCATAATCTTAGGAGAGAAGATATGGTCCATTAACCTTTCAGTATATTAAGTAGTCAAAATTATAATTAATTGTTAAAAACATTAATTTTCTGTCATTTACATAAGAGTTCAAAAATGTATTAGGTCACATTTCTGTTTAAACCATGCAGTGCAGGATTTTCAGGGTAGGATAGTTTGTTCTTAAATGGCTATTCAGGATTGTTGTTCAACAGTGACAAATAAACAATGGGCCATTTTATTGCCAGAAAGGGACAAATACATGAAGAAAAAAATAGAATCACAATGTCAAATGGTATTATAGATTAAATAGACCTAACTGATTTAAAATAATATTTTATAGAAATTGTGGCATATATCTGTGTTCCTAGGGTGCATTATGAGCATTATAGAATGTCTGGAGACTAGATTTTTATCTTTATTTCTCTGGTTTGCTTTTGGATTATTCACACCCGTGAAGTGTATCTAAAAAATTAAATTTCTTTCTTAGAGTTCATTGGTTATTACTATACTTCTCTGAAAATGATTGGAAGGAGAAAGGAGTTTAACTAAATAAAAATCACACTTTTACTAGCTCTCTGCTTTTGGTGTGAAATTTTGAAGGATTAGAAGTAACAAACAGGATCTCTCTCTTTAGAACTTGTAGTGTCTCTTTGTGTTGCCTGGCAATGAGTTAGCTGGAATACTCCTTTGTATCCTGCACACAAAAGGAGTCACTACTCAAAACCTCACCTTCTCCTGAAGATCTACAGCTTCTTTAAGCATTGTTATCAGGCACGCAATTACAAGATCCTTTTATTTCACTAGTAAGGCCATTTTCAGAACCACAAAACCCTTGTGCAACATGTCCCAGTGACTCTCCTGCTCCTTCATTAAGTTAATGGAAAAAGCCCCTTTCCTGGAGTTCAATCCAGGATATTCCATCCTAGTCTGATCCAGACATTCTCAGGGAGGATTCAGGACTGGTCCCTGCTGCCTCTGAGTTCTACCTAGAGCTGTGGAATGTTTGCACTGTCCATGCCCTTTACTTGAAAACATGTGACCATGCTGAGAAGAACAATTATGTTTCTCTTTTGTAATATAAAAAATATAATTTACATGTATTGAATATTTTTATAGAAGTATATAGGAAAAGGGGGGAACGACTCACTCCCCAAGTTTAAAGTTGTCTTATAAAGCCTATAAACCTAGAGTTGGGAAACTCTGAACACTCATCAAGATTTTCCTTAAACTCATTAGCAGGTTTATGCTATCAATAATAAATCAAACTAAGAGTACTGTAATCAAAGAAGGACCTTTCCTTTCACAGAGGAAAATCTAGGTCTGTACATATTGCAAGCCATTCATATGAGATATGAGTGGCTCTCAGGAGCTGGAACAAAATGCCAGCAAGGTATAAATGGCATCAGGGGTAGTCTTGCCTATAAATATTTTCAGATTTATAGCCTTTGGTGTGAAAAACATATTGTGTGAGGAAATACATTGTGAATAAATGGAAATTGTACTCTACTAAAGTCAGAAAGGGGAAAATACAGTTTTATTTCTTCCCAACATTTCTGCATCATGGTATCACTAAGTGTGCAGTCATAAATCTGAGATGAATCTCAAGAAATGGTGTAAAAGATTTCATTGCTGATCTGTCAGATTTTAGAATTTCATTCATCCAGTCGGTTGGAGAAAATCACACAGGGCAGAGGCAGACAATATGACCAGAAAGCATGGGAGATCTTTGGCTTCGCTGGTCACTTAGTGCAGAAATTTGAAATTGTGAAAAAATAAAGATTAAATTGCTTTCATTTTCAGAGAGTAATGTGTAAAGATCAGGTATCTAGTCATTGTCTGTCAGTCCTGTAATCATCAAATGGATAGATTACATAAAGAATTATCATAGATAAATGTAGTATTGTTTTCTCTGCCTTAACAAAATACAAAGATTTAACCACATGGGAATAGTTTTTCTTCAGCCATTAGAGATTATAGCAATCATTATATTATTTATCAAAGATATTCCTTTTTTAAAATTGATGATCTTACCAGTAAAATAATAATTGTTATGTCATGGTGTGGTTTGGGGCATTAAGTGAGATGATACTGGTAAAGTGAATTGTCAGGTTCCTGATCCACTGTTCTTGCTCAATAAATATTAACTAAAATAATTATCCTGGATCTAGAACTAAAGTTATGATATATCTTTAAAAATACAAATTTGATAAAAGATCTATACTCTAAACTACAGAACAGTTATGAAAGAGATTGAGGAAGACACAAAGAGATGAGAAAACACTCCATGTGTATGGATTGGAAGAATAAATATTGTGAAAATGTGCATGCTACCCAGAGTAATTTACTCATTCAATGCAATCCTTAACGATATACCAGGGACTTTCTTCACAGTGTTGGAACAAATAATCCTAAGATTTGTATGGAACCAGACAAGACCTTATTTAGCCAGAGGAATGTTGAAAAAGGAAACTAACTAACTAACTAACTAACTAACTAACTAAATAAATAAATAAGCAAGCAAACTAACTAACTAACTAACTAAATAAATAAATAAGTATTATTTAAAAGAAAAAGAATAAAAAAAGAAACACAAGCTGGGGCATCACGATGCCTGACTTCAATCTGTATTACAAAACTGTGGTCATCAAGACAGTTTTTTCTCATGGTTAGTCTGGGGCTTTGTGATTTTAGGTGAAAGAGTACAGTGATAGAGTGCCATTGTCATCACATCATTTCAAGTGTCCAGCTATCAACATTATATGTCACTATTGATGTTGACATTGATCATCTGGCTGAGGTTGTGGTTTCTCCATTGTAGAGTTAGTTTTTCCCCTTCCTTTACTCCACTCTGGAAGGAAGTTACTGTGTGGCTATTTAAGGAGTGGAAATTATATCTCCCTCCTTGAGGACAGACTATCTAAGTAATTTATTTGGAATTCTTCTTCAAAGGATATTTGATTATTCTCTCCAATTTATTAATGTACTCAACTATTTACTTCTATCAGTATGGACTGTTGAATACTTAATCTATATTGTAGGCGGTAATCCAATACTGCTTTATTTATTTTGCTTCTCAAATTGTTGCAGCTTTGGTCATTGAGAGCTCTTTCATTTGGCTTCTGTGTTCCTTTGACATAGGAATTGTCAACATTTCTTAGCGCTTCTTTACTTTTTGGCAATAGAAGATGCTTCAAGTTCTTCTTGTATATTTCTGGCCCATTCCTAAAATTGGCAATTTCTCCAAGGAACCCCGATACCTTTATTGGAGACATAGTCTTATAAACCATTCTGGGTGCTAGATGTGCTTGTTGCTACCAGGCCTTTGTTTCCTTTAGGATTTCTCAGCTATCACAGCAAGGAAATATATGTGTGTACACTAAACTATGTGTGTAAATACATATCTATAAATATTTATATAATGTTTCATCTGTATCTATATTTAGCTAAAAATGAATTCAAGTGATGTTTTTCATTATAACCTACTACCATGTCGTCATTCTAGCTTACCCCCACTAGCTCCTCTCTAAATTCTCAGAGAAACTCTCTCAGAGAAACCTGGTTCCCATCATCACCATCCATGTACCTAATTGTTCAATTAGCAGTAGACATGTGTAGCAGTATCAGAATTGTTAATCTGTCTTCCCGGAACCAGTTTTATCAACTAAAGTGTATATTTTTTAAATTCGTTTTGGCTTTAGTCTTATAGATTAAATTCATCTCCAAAATTTTTTAGGTCAACAGCTCTCCAGTGAGCTCATTTCATACAGTTAGATACTGTTGTTGCAATCTGCATACCTTCCTAAGATCCCCCAACCTACTAAAAGGTATTTTTTAAATTTACATAATTAATGTTTACTCTGTGCTGTAAATTTCTATGGCTTTTGAAAAATATGTAATGTCATGTATCCACTATTACAATATTATACAGAATAGATTCACCACCCTAAAAACACCCCGTGCTTCACCTATTCAACCTCCCCTTCTCCTTGAATTCCTGGGAATCACTAATCTTTTTATTGTTACAGATTTGTTTTTTCCAGAATATATGTGATTGGAATCATGCAGTTTGTAGCCTTTACAAATTGGATTCTTTCACTCAGTTATAAGCATTTATTTATGTATGACTTTTCATGGCTTGATTGTTCATTTCTTTATATTTATGAACATCTCTGTCTTTTAAGTTATTACTATTTCTTTACTCTTTTGCAATCAATTATATTTCTTTTTGAAATTTTTAGTAGTTGCCCTAGAGTTTTCAGTATATGCTTACAATGATTTTAAGTCCACTTTGATATAACAATAGTGCTTGACAGCTAGTGGAGTTATTTTTTAACATAGTATTGCCCCCTTTAATCCTTGATAATAGTGTTATCACTTATTTAACTTACGTATGTGCTATTATCATCCAAAATACTGTAACTATATCATTTGAACAAACTGTTGTGTATTAGATAAATTAAGAACAAAATTAATTAAAAACAAAGTGTCTTATTCCATCATCTTCTGACTTACATGGTTTCTTATGAGAAGTCTTCCATATTCAAATCCTTTTTTCCACTATTCGTAAAGTATTTTATCCCTCTGGCTTCTTCAATATTTTTTCTTTGCCTTACATGCTTTACAGTTTAAATATGATATTCCTATTTGTAGTTATTTGGTATTTAACCTACTTGATGTTCTCTGAGATTTGTGGTTTGCTGCCTATAATTAATTATTGAAAACTCTCAGTTATTATCACTTAAGATGTTTCTTCTGCTCCATTTTCTTTCTTGTTTTTCAGCAATTACTTGTTTTTTTATACTTTTTTATTATCCCCCAGTTATTAGATGTTCTGTGTTTTCTATTCTTTTTTCTCTTTGCATTTCAATTTGGGAAGTTTCCACTGATTTATTTCAAGCTTTCTGGATTCTTTCTTCAGCTGTGTCTAGTCTACTGATGAGCCCACCAAAGGTACTTTTCATTTTTACTATAGTTCTTTTTCTTGAACTCTCGCATTTCCTTTTGATTCAATCTTAGATTTTATCTCTATTCTTATATTACTCATCAGTTTTATATTCATCTATTCTCTAGGTTAATCATTTAACATTCTCTTTGATAGGGATCCCTGGGTGGCGCAGCGGTTTGGCGCCTGCCTTTGGCCCAGGGCGCGATCCTGGAGACCCGGGATCGAATCCCAAGTCAGGGCTCCTGGCATGGAGCCTGCTTCTCCCTCTGCCTTTATCTCTGCCTTGTCTCTGCCTCTCTCTATATATATGACTATCATAAATAAATAATAAAAAAAACATTCTCTTTGATAATTCTATAATCTGTGTCATATATGAATCTAGTTGGGCTGCGTGGTTTGTCTTTTCAGGCTATGTTTTGGTTTGCCTTTTGAGTATACTTGTGCATTTTTTGTTGAAAGCTGGACATGATATATGGATAATAGGCATTGAGGTAAATAGGCCTTTAGTCTAAGATTTTATGTAAATCTTCCTAGGAGCTAGGCTGTTTTATTGTTTGATAAAGCAAATGCCAGGGGCTCCAATTTCCTCTGTTGTCTTTGTTTTTGTCTCCTCTTGTTTGAGTTTCCCTAAGAACTCCTTCTTAAACTGAGACTGTTTGCAGCTCATTATAGCTGTAATCCACTACTATTGTACTGGAAATATGTTTTAACGTGATAGTAAAATGTAAAGGAAGGGAAGCATTCTATACTCCTGTAAATAAATCTAAGTCTTTTAGTGGGCTTTTGTCTGGGATGTAGTTATCCAACTATGATGGATAGTTTTTTGTTTGTTTGTTTGTTTTGTTTTGTTTCCACTCCCCCATAGGTGAGACAGGAAGGCTAGCAGGGGCTGGTTTAATAATTGCCCTTTCTCCAAGTTGGATAAAGATCTGGTAAAGTCTTTTCCCCTGGAGAGGAGGCATATGTAATAGAAAGTGCCCTAGGAATATTTCAAAATATATATTTTTTTTCTTTCCCATCCTCTCCCAAAACAGGAGGGGATTTTTTTCCCTCAAATGTTCCCTGTAAGATATGGGAGGTGATAAAACCCGCCAGTGTGTAGAAACCTCCCTAAGGCTGTGATCCCCAGAAATTTGTTGCTTTTATGCTAGTCCATACTTAGCCTTCAACAATTCATGAAGATGTACAAGTTAAGTGTTACAGGCAGTTTATGGCTTCAGTAGCTTCTGTTCAGGTAAGCTTATCCCACTTGTTTTTCTTTCCACATTATTTACCTTTCTTTCCAGATTTTGGAGAAGTTTGTCCTGTGACCTCAATTTTTTGGTGGGTTTGTTCTTTGTTGTTGTTGTTGTTGTTGTTGTTGTTGTTATAGTGAGGACAACTTCTAAGTTTTTTCATGCTAGAGCTGAAACCAGTAGTCTCATGAGTTATTTATTTTATATTTTAGGTTTTGTTTGAATTTCCTGGGCTTTCGTGTATATAATTATATTGCTTGTACATAAAGATAGTTTATTTCTAATCTCCCAAAACAATTATAATAATTTTCTCAGTATGAAATAATGGAGACAATTGGAATTTCACTTTGGTCCTAATTTTAGTGGAAATGCCTATAGTATTTTTAACTAGTGTGGCAAATTCAGATCTGAGGCATGTGTAATATGTTAAGAAAGTAGCCATAATTTTGTTTTATTGAATGTTTTAAATAGGGAAAGGTATTGAATTTTGTCAGGTTTTTCAGTGCCCATGGAGAAATCATGATTTTTACTTTTATATCTAGTAATATAGTGAATTATTTAATTGGAATTACTAATACTGGAGCATTCTTGTATTTCTGGAGTAAATCCCACTTTGCTGTTTTGTATTTTTTAATGTATTGTTGTATTTATCAATATGGAGTCATATTCTTTGAAAATAACATAATTTCTAGTTTTGTTCATTAAAAGGGCTTGGAGCAGTGACATCTTAGCTACAGTGAACACATGTAATTCCTGTTCTTGGTTTTTAAGTACCATACCCCATTTTAAAGGAATCAAAACTCATGGAGATAATGCTATATGGAGCAGAAATTTGACTGTTATAGAATTGGATTCAGGTTATTGGCACAGAAACAGAAGTAGTACCAACATTAAAACATTAAAATTAATTCACTGCATCATCATTGGCATTTTTTCCAACAAAAAGATTAAAGTTGATTATGTCATGCATGTGGTTAATTTTATAAAAAACAAAACCATAATAAAAAATAGATTCTAATTCGTAGTGAAATAGGGAGTGTCCATGAAAATTTTTTGAATCACAGAGTTTCACTGGTTGTTTTGAGCAAATATTTCAGAGTTAGCAAATTTGAACAATTTTTTCTTCTGTATGATCATTCCAAAAGTGTTTATCTCTTCTGAAATGTCAAGTAATAGTCACATTAAACTGGTATATATAATATAGTATGTGTGCATGTATATGTTTGTGTGTATTGCATGAGGACATAATCATGGAAATACTGAGGAAGATGTGCAATCAAAGAACTTTGGAGGGGCACTTGAGTGGCTCAGTTGGTTAAGCATCTGCCTTCAGTTCAGGTTGTGATCCCAGGGTCCTGGGATCTAGCCCCACATGTGGCTCCCTCAGCAGGGAGTCTGCTCCTCCCTCTGCCTCTGTCCTTCCCCCTAACTTTCTCTCTCTCTCTCTCTCTCAAATGGATAAATAAAATCTTAAAAACATACATACACACAAAAACAACAAGAACTCTGGAGAGGTTTTTTATTTTTTTGTTTTTAAGTCCGAAGGGTTGAATGAATGAAGGCCCTCTATCTGCTACAACTAGCACCGTTTTAAATTGGGTGTAGAGGGATCCCTGGGTGGCGCAGCGGTTTGGCGCCTGCCTTTGGCCCAGGGCGCGATCCTGGAGACCCAGGATGGAATCCCACATCAGGCTCCCGGTGCATGGAGCCTGCTTCTTCCTCCGCCTGTGTCTCTGTCTCTCTCTCTCTGTGACTATCATAAATAAATAAAAATTAAAAAAAAATAAAAAAATAAACTGGGTGTAGAGATTTATAAGCAATAAAATTTATTGATTTTTAATTTCCACTGTTTAACCATGAATTAGCAAAATTAGATCAAAGACTAATAAAGATTTTTGTTTAATTAAGAAACCTGATATTATTTTAACTGTTGATCTCTATTTCTTGAGCTGTTATGTTTTACTGAATGTTCCAAAAAAATAAATTAAAGGCCTCTGTGTGGATCAGAGGGCATTTAGTGGATAGAGCATCTTTTTTTCTAGCTTCAGTTGAATTTTACTCCCATTCACATTTTGTATATAGGATATCTGAGTGCATTTTTATGTGGAAAATGTACTCCATAAAGAGAAACACAAAACATATGAAGGCCACTGGCCTTCTCACGTGGGTTATTTTCACAGTTTCTATTATTATTATTCTATTATTATTTATATTTTATATTATATATATTATAATATATATTATATATTATATATTATTTATATTTGTATATTATATATAATATATATAATATATTATATAATTATTCTATTATTCTATTATTTCACAGTTTCTATTTCACAGTTCCATTTGATTAAGGTAACTACAAACATTTGCAATTCCTCCCATTTGAACCATTTCTCATGCTGTTTCAGGTCTTTGCTGCCCTCTTGCTCTCTCTTCTGATTTTCATTTTTACCTTTAGTATGGCTTTTAAAATGAAGAAGCTTCAAGTTTTACAAATTATTTGATACTTTCTCTGAGTCTTAGTTTCTTTAAGAGTTAATTCTTCTGAATGTTTTCAATTATATAACAAAACAAAGTGAAAGTAAAAGATGATGCTACTTACTGATTTCTTTTTTTTTTCTACTTACTGATTTCTTAATTATATTCATAGCTCTCCACCAGTTGATATTCATAACATATTTTAATAATTTTATATATCTTACTCATTGAGACTTTATAGCCTTTCAGATAAAATGAAATGAATCCCATTTTACAAAATGAGGAATCTAGACTTCAGAAGTTTGAAGTAACATAATCAACATTATTTAGTCAATAAGTGATCAAACCAGGAGAAATTTTCTAACTTCTGGTCTAATATTCTTTATTTAGTAGTCTAAGAACATTATGAATTAGATTAGTGGGCAATATTTCTTGTCATTAGTTAGAATGACATGATAGCTGATATTTATGTGAGTGCTTACTCTCTCTCTCTCTCTCTCTCTAACAACATTATTATATAGCTATATCAAAATTAAGGTTTTACATACTTCTCCAGTGCAATTCAACTAAACTGTGGTGTATCAGAGTTGGAATTCATTTTGTTTTTCATCCTGTTATGCACGGTCTTAATTTATCTCCTATACTGCAATCTTAGGAAAGAGAAGAAAAGAAAGAATTTTAGTGAGAACTTACTATGTGCCCTGAACTAAGAAAGAGACTTTATAAAGCTAGCTTCCCATAAAAATGAAAAGTGTGCCATACATTATGTATATACAGAGTTAAATCCACATTTATCAACTGAGTTGACCATAATGACGTATCAATGAAGAAGAGGTAAAATGTAAAACATGAAGAAGGCAAGGACAAATATCTTTATTTTATGGGACACGAAGCCAGATACTAGATAACTTTTCTGTAGGCACAAAATAAATAAGTGACATTATCCCATTGCATGGGGAAACCAGTTTGATTTTATTGGTCATTCTATGATTAGCAACTACTACACTATCTGTCATTTATGAATACTTATTAAATAAACAGAGAATGAATGAATAAAATGCAAGAATGAGAAGCTAGTTATTCTGACTTCTTGACCCCAAACACTGAACTTACTATCTTATTAAGTTCCACATATAATATGAGAGTGTTTTTCCCCCCATTTTACAAAGAGTCTAGAGTTGAGGTCTGAAATAAAAGCTGTATTTTTTAAATGATTTTATTTAATTATTCATGAGAGACACAGAGAAAGATGTGGGGAACCTGATGCAGAACTCGATCCCAGGACCCCAGAACCCCAGGATCATGACCTGAGCTAAAGGCAGACACTCAACCACTGAGCCATCCAGGTGCTCCTAAAAGCTGTATTTTGACAGTTTAATCCCTTAGTAGGATCAAAAGGTACTTAATCAGCATGAGAATTAAAAAAAAAAAAGAATGTCTACAAGATCCTGGGAAATCTTGAGGTGCACTGGCTGTACTGTTCACTTTAGAATGTAGCTAAAGCAATTTGTAAATATTATTAATAAAGTAATAAAGGACGGCTTGTAGAGTCTAGAAAATAAATCAAACAGGACATCTTGTATAAATCAAAAAGTTTTCCACTGTGCAAATAAAGATGCATGTTGATAGGAGAATGTGAATAATATATTTCAATATTCATGAAATTTTGATTAAAACTCAGTACACAGAACTTTGTTCCTTTATATCCATAAAGATAAAGATGCCCTCCTGTGATTGATGACAGTCCCATAATACCCAAACATGCTACACTTCATACCCAGTTAGTAATCCATGAATATCTTCTAAATATAAACTGTGCCTATTTAAAAATTTTCTCTTTTTGAACATTAATAAAAAGTAATGTTTGATATCTTCAAATTTTAAAAGAATAATGTCACACATACACATACATACATACATACATACATACATACCCCACAGTCATTGAGGTTAATTAAATCAAACCTGGCCAATTCTCTTAGATAAAATATGGTATACTGTTTCATCTTGCCACATTGATAGAAGAAATCTGATTTCCAAAGTATATTGTCTCTCTCATTGTAAAACTAATTTTAGAACAATGTTCCCTTTCCGGAGATCATATATTATTTCTGGTTTGTGGACAGGGGATAAGATTTGCAGGGAAAGGGATTTTTAAGACAGAACAATGTTAGAAAAGGAAATGATTGGCATACTGAACAATTTTGAATAGGTAGAAGATAAGAATAAAAGGTGAGAGTTGAAAAGTAAGAAACCAATAGTTTAGCTGCAAAGTGCTTAGGATATTTTTGGTTAGACTATAAGAAAAATAATTATTTGTTTATATATATATATTATATGTTATTGTTAGTTTTCTTATATAACTTCATGTTAGAAATAAATAAATTAATATTGTTCATCTAAAGATAGCCTGAGTGGTTTTTTGAAAACAACATGCATTGTTTGGGTCTGGTGACATCTAAGACTACTTATGGGTAAATCCAGAAGGAAGCAGTAATGGAATGGAGGTTACCTGGAAAAAAAGACAAAGCAACACATCATTAAAACATACAAAATACAGTAGATGTCTTCTGTATTTATTGCAATGAACAATTGTAATTGCTATTTTACTTATTATATTTTAAGATGAACTAAACATATAGTTACATTAGTCATATACAAGAGGATGTCTAGGTATATAATAATCTTTAATTCTGTGCATTTAACCAGTAGTTTGATGATACCTTTCTGAAATAGCGTGGACCAACTTCTGCTTACATGTAGAGGATTAAACTCTCCAGAGTGAAAGCATAGTGGTGCCTAAGTTGTGATCTTTAGATGGTCAGCATGAGTAGAATTGTTTCCTGGTGGGAATTAAAGATGTGCAGGAGAGAGACCTGACTCTTCAGGCTTCAAACCACGTACACACACAGATATGCACATGCACATGTGCTTTATGACTTGATGCTTTAGTCAGAATAATTTCATATTATCTTGTTCTATTACTGTTAAATATGAGCATTCTTACTTTCATTTGAGAAAGGGGTTCTCCTACCAAGATTTTTGAAAACCCCTTTCTGAATAAAGTAAAAAAAAAAACAGTTCAAAATTAGGTTTGATATTTCATAAACACAGTTAAGTGACAGAAAAAAAATCACATTCTTGCTAGAATATGTTGTTATTCTTATCAGTGGTCTTTTCATATTCATGTCAACATAGAAAAGCCTGCAGTTGGCATTATTCCTATTAAAGGTACACTATTTCTTACCTCTAAGCACCTCTGCTATTATGACCCATGGATTAGATGCCTTATTGAAGCTCATTTTTTATAACAATTTAACAGTTAAAATTAACATTGATAACAGAAATTGAACATTTTTATTAGTTTAGATTAAATATATGGTCTCTTACTATGAATTGAAATCCATTTTATTAGCAAAAAAAGTTTATGTTACATTAATTGATTGAATGTGAACTTACAGTATTCCTCCTTTTATGTACTCATCTGACATAACTTTGCATGGATGATTATAGTCTTGGGCTAAGCAAACAACTGCTACTTCATGTAATATGTGTCTAGACAGGCAATTGAAAAAATAAATGCAGATTTCTGACAGCATTATGGTTGTAAAGTTGAATTTAATAAGCTGTGCATTTTAAAGCATACAGTTTGATGTTATATAGACAAACTATATAGCCTGGAAACAATCACCAGAAACATAAGAAACATATATATCAAATCTAAAATTACTCATGGCCCTCTGTAATCTAATCACTCCTTTCCCCAGACTCAAACGACCAGCAATCTGATTTCTGTTCCTGTAGATTGATTTGTTATTTCTATAAGGTTGTGTAAATACTACACCTTAAGTATTCTTATTTGGCTTTTTTCACTAAGCATAATTATTTTTTTAAGATCTTATTTATTTATTAATGAGAGACAGAGAGACGGAGAGAGAGAGAGAGAGAGAGAGAGAGAGAGAGGCAGAGACACTGGCAGCAGGAGAAGCAGGCTCCAAGCCGGGAGCCCGATGTGGGACTCCATCCTGGGTCTCCAGGATCATGCCCTGGGCTGAAGGTGGCACTAAACCACTGAACCACCCGGGCTGCCCTAATTATTTTGACATCCATAAGTATTGTTACTTGTATCAGTAATTCATTTCTTTTCATAATTGAATAGTTTCATACTGAATGGACATATGTTTGGTTATAGCATCCTTGGTGAATATCTGAGCTGTATCTATTAGTTGGCTATTTCAGAACTAGCTGCTATAATTATTTGTGTGCAAGCCTTTGTGTGAATATATGTTTTTATTTTTGGAGGGTAAATAACTGGGAGTTGAGTAACTGTATTCTATGGTATGTATGTGCTTAATGTGTTAAGGAACACATGAACATTTTTAAAATCTAATTTCTTTACTGGGTTTGCTTTTACCACTTGTCGTAATTCCATTGATCAGGACAGGTCTGTATAGAAACAGTACCATGCATTTGCCATGAGCTAGTTTCACAGCGACTTGTATCTGACAACATCTTCAACAATGATGTATTCACTTGCTTCCACAAATAGGCCTTTTAGTTTGGAGACTTAAAAATCTCTTTATATAGAGAGTATAATTCTTCCTTAGGGGTTGTCCAAATATTTGTTTTGTTGCATTCTAGTGTTCTATTTTATATATAAGCTGCCAACTTAAGGTACTTTTTTCTACTAGTGTAGGGAATTCTTATGTCCCATAAAGCAAACTTCAATCCAATAACCCTGAATAATATGTACAAAGCTCTAATATAGATCTGAATTACTGTCTTACTGAGCAACATCTTCTCAGTAATGTTGAATTTCTTTGATATTTTTCCATTATTTAGTTCAGTGAAATAGGAGTGTCGGGTTTGGACACCTTAGCCTTACATAATCTCCATGGCTGGAACACAGCAGGCAGTTTTCTGCTTTATTACTGTGCCTGGGATTACTTTGCAAATCTAGATAGATGAATTTGGCTAGGACTGTTGATATTATACCTGGCTGCCTTAACAATTTCTGGAAGCAAAAGATTTCCTGTACGTTAAAAAATATATATCCCCCCTGGGAAATCAAACCACAACTTTCCTTTCCTCAAAATCTTTGTTAAGGAACACTTTGTAAAGCCAGTTTCCAGGACGCTGAAAATATAGTATGTGAAATAATGAAACAAATGCTTCTACACATCCACAGAGCTCAAAAGAGCACCATGTAATATGGGGACATAGTGTGGGGGCCAGGTATGGGATATTCCTCTGTATCTGCTATCACAGTCTTCTGTAGTATTTGCTCTGATAATGAAGACATATGCTTCCATTTACCTCTCACTTATTAAATGCTTTTGTCTGTGTCCATATCAGCTTCGAATATCGTGCCTAGTTGATACACCAATTGCAAAGTGACAAGGCCAGCTCCCCCTGCAGTGAGTTTTGCAATCTTGCTTTTTTTTTATTGCTGACATGTCCTTGAAATGGCACATTCAACCTGAAGCAGATTTTCTTGTAACACTCGTTGCTTGTTCTTCCCCCAATGATAAAAGCATAATTTATTGTTTAAAAATTTTAAAATAAAACAATTATAAAGAAGAAAAACCATGTATAATCGCTCTCTGTCTCGTATATGCACAACGTTTTGTATAATTAGAATATACATATATGTATACATTCAGTTAAAAGTGCATTAAGTGAGTTTTCTTTACTATTAAATTTCTCTTAAAATTTTTTGAAAGAGAGAGAGAGTGCGTATGTGAGTGAGAGTGGGTATGTGGGAGAGGAGAGGGGCAGAGATTGAAAGAGAATCTTAGGCAGACTCCATGCTGGGCATGGAGCCCATGGTGGGGCTCAGTCTCAGGACAATGAGATCATGAAATGAGCCGAAATCAAGAGTCAGACACAACTGACTGAGCCACTCAGGTGCTCCTCTGAAACTCTTATTTTAATATTTATAGAATAGATATTTTGAAACAGAAAAATTAATAGTTGCTCAGTTAGATAACCTCTCTTCAGCTGTCTATTCTAAGATATGAACACAAATTCAGATATGAGTCTGTTTGGCATAGAGTTTGATGGAAAGGTGAGATTTTCCTCACTTCAAATATAGTAGGATTTGTCTGGTCTTCAATATAGCAATGTTCATACCCAAAAAGTTGAAGGTCAGGGTGGTTATTAGTCATCTATTGTGGCTGCCACCACTACCACCATCATTACCACAATCTCTACTACTCCTCTTGCTATTGTTATTCTGTTGTTTCTAACAACTGCACATCACCCATCTATAAAGCAGTGAGCATAATTGTACTGCCATAATTCTCTAAGGCATCATGACTTACTGCCTATGAAGAACCATCGTCCTATGTAGTCCTGGATAAAACAAGTTTAAAAAGTTGTTTCAGGGATCCCTGGGTGGTGCAGCGGTTTAGCGCCTGCCTTTGGCCCAGAGTGCGATCCTGGAGACCCGGGATCGAATCCCACGTCAGGCTCCCAGTGCATGGAGCCTGCTTCTCCCTCTCCCTATGTCTCTGCCTCTCTCTCTCTCTCTCTGTGACTATCATAAATAAATAAAAATTAAAAAAAAAAGTTGTTTCAAACCTCCTGAGAGGTGACAATTCAAAAGGGACTTGTGCTTTTTTTTTTAAGATTTTATTTATTTATTCAAGACAGAGAGAGAGAGAGGCAGAAACACAGGCAGAGGGAGAAGCAGGCTCCATGCAGGGAGCCTGATGTGGGACTTGATCCCAGGACTCCAAGATCACATCCTGAGCATGAAGGCAGATACTCAACCGCTGAGCCACCCAGGTGTCCCTCAAAAGGGACTTGTGATCTAAAATTACATGCAGCATTTCAAAAGGGTTCCCTGCTACTTCAAATGTATATATATATATATATATATATATTTAGTTTGTTTATTTTTGTTTGTTTCAATGTTCATTATAAACAAACTTGCAATAGACTTGTAGAGCGAACAATAGAATTGTGTGAGATTTTTTTTAAATCATTTAGTTCCAACTTTTTCATTTACTTCTGAAGACATTGAGTTGTCATCAAGCCATGTATTTGTTTGAGGTCACAAGCTCTTAAAGGAAGCATTTGACCTGGAACCAGATTCTCACTCTTCATATTATGCTTTGCCACATTTCTTGCCTCAGTGTAAGAACTTTGGCAAGATACTTAGCTCAGGTTTTCTGCTCATAATTTGGAAATAGAATATAAACTCACAACTCTGTCCAAAACATATTTAATATTTTTGCCAATCTATAGATTAATTCATAGAACTAGAAAGAAGAACAAAGAATGACTCAGGACCATTTTTTTTTTCAAATTTATTGACACACTTTTGCTCATGCTAGGGACCAAAATCATCTCAAGTTTGGTATAACTTGAAGCCGAGACAACATCCTGATAAATGATCAGGATTTCTTTTAGTTGAGTTTCTAAAGACTATATATATGGTTCAAGGTAGTGGCAGTGGAGCAATGAAGAAAGGCTGAATCATCTCTTTGCTCCAGATGCCAAGTTTACAGGTCTAGAAATTATATCCAGCAGGGGGAGGAGTAGATTTAGGACCAATCTACTGGTGTGCTGCTGATCATAACCCCTAAATACCTGGCCCACCTTGCTCTATAAGCAATATACTCATGCTGCTTGAAGCTTATTTTCTAGACTTGGAAATTTTAACTACTCAGTTACCACCTTTACCATGCATTTGTGACTACCAAGCTGGTCCATAAAATTAACACAGGACTTACTTTGAAGGAGTCGTTTATTAAGTGTGCAATCCTGGATAGGTTTTGATAACTCTAGGTCTCAGTTTCCTCAACTATGGTATTGAAATTGTAACAATTGCCTCCTCAGGTTTATTGTTAAGATTGAAAGAGGAAAGGAATGTGGAATAACCCAGCGGAGTGTTGTTAATGAATAATTAAATGATTAAAAATGATTTCCTCACCTTTCTGTTTTCAAAAAGAAGAATGTCAAGGGTCCCAATCTGGAGGCATCTGGGTGGCTCAGTTGGTTAGACTCTGCCTTGGGCTCAGGTTATGATCCCAGAGTCCCTGGATCAAGCCCCACAGAGAGCTCCCTGCTCAGTGGGAGGGGGTCTGCTTCTCTCTCTTCCTCTGCCCCTCTCCCCACACGTGTTCACTTGCTTTCACTCTCTCTCTCTCTCTCAAATAAATACATAAAATCTTTTTTTTAAAGGATCCTGATCTGAATCTAGATGTTTCTCATAGTTGAACTTTCCAAAAATATGCCTTCATTCAAACCTTATTCTTCATGGCTTCATTAGTCTTTCATATCTTTTTTTAAATGTCAAGCTGGAATACTTCTTATGACAGTTTCCATGAATTAGACATGCAGTCCTGGGAATTAGAGCTGGATCACCAGCTCATTTTGTGGTTGAATAAGTACCATGATATTGATGATGCCACTTTCATTTATGACCCTCTTACTGATTTGCTGTGTGCTTTTCCACAGTTATTAGCCTCATTGGTGTCTTCAGAAAGAGGCATGACTGTCACAAGGTTCCTGAGAGAAAGAAGGCTTAAGGTTACAATATACTTTACCCTGTGTGATTCTATCATTACTTGAGTCCTTAGAAAGACTTTATGTAAACTTAAGTGATTGTAATGACCACCCCTTATGATAATCATCATAATCCAGGTTCAACCATAAGGCATTTTGTATGATTAACTATTTGATGGTTGCGGGCCTGGATAGGTTTTTAAGTAGAAAACTAGTAGAGACTTATTTCATAGAAAATACATGAACAACTAAGGCTGTGTCTCCTCTGTCAGCAGTATTATATGTGTTCAGGATTGCTTTGCCCAAGTTGTCCTATTTGATTACATGTTTAATTACATCCTCTTATACATTGTAGATGTAGTCTTTCCTCTTACTTTATTGTTATTTTTTAATATATTCTGCAACATAGCTTTGTCAAACTGTATTTCAATTGTTGTAGCCTTTAAGGGATATACTACTCACCCAGGCTTCTTAGTTTCACCATATGGGATAACTTATATGGTGTTGCATGTTGGAAAAGAAGAAATGGCTTGTGAAATATAGAGAGATGATAATGGTATCTAGAGGCAGTTTTGAATTGTTTTTTGAAAAATTATAAGAAGAAAACTCACCAATGATCTATTGTGGCAAATAGTGATATATGTCTTTATGCACATCATTCTTTATTTCTTCCTCTTTTTATTTTCTTTCTTGTATTAATGCACCAAAAACCATATTTTTGAGCACTTACTTTTTGCCAGCATTGTGTTAGGCATTAGAGTTATAAAACAGAATAATACTATATGCCTTCTCATTCCTTGTGAGAGTGAGAAGATATATCTATTCAGGAGAGGAACCATATTTCTAATTGGTATGATGAATTAGAATGAATTTGTTTCAACTGAAATCAGTGGATTTACCAGATCTCTTCTAGTGTTGAGGAGTCCCAGTACTGAAGAAACATTTCATCCACATTGACGCTATTCCTTCGATTTACATGAACTCATAAAATCTTAAAACTGAGGGACTTCCAGAATATATCAAGTTTTACTTACTTCCCATCCCTATTTTATAGATGAGAAAATTGAAACATAGAAAAATTATGAGATTTGCCTAACAACATACAACTAATTGGTGACAAAGTTAGAATGAAAACCCAGGTATTCTAACTTCAAGTTCATTAAACTACCACAATATCACAAACCCACCAGCGTTCTGATAATACAAGAAAAGCCTTCCCAGGTTAACCTGAGGTATTTTACACTCCTTTCCCTCTTCTGCCTGTCATTTCTAAGGAAATTTCTCTGTATCTTACCATTCAATCTCAGTCTCAAACCATGTAACTCTAGGGAATATCTTTTATTTCTATTTAATATCCTTACCCTTTATCTCTCTTGAGGGCAAGGATTATGTTTTATTTGTCTCAAGATCTCCAGAATCTAGAATAATAGTGTGTTTGTATGCATGAAAGAAATAGACACTCAAATATGTTAGTTGAGATAACTTAATTTGATTTTTTAAACTCTTTATTACTGATCAAACAAAGTTGGATTATCACTGCATATCTTTAGGTAATCATTTCTTCATTATTAATAAAATTGAAAAAAATTCCACAGAATGAAAGCAGCTCATTAAATGCTGGCATACAGCTGTGACCAAATTTGTAATGTTTTCTTCAAAAATCTTGTGAGATAGTCTTGCATATGTTTGGTTAGTACTAAAATGAATAAATAGTGCCCTCTTCTGTCTGATAACCATACTGGTGTTATGTGGGGTATGAATTATCATCTCAGGTGTAGAAGAAAAAAAAAGACTTCTTATTTTTGTATTTTCTAACACAGCCTGTTTTTACATTTTCTCATGGGGAATTTAAACATAGTCTTTGGAACTTCCCTTTACCTTTATCACTTGTATTGGGCCGGGTGAACCAAAATTCTAGATCAGTAGTTCTCAAACAGGGGTGATTCCCTCCTCACTCCTTCCCCCTGCCCTGTCATGTGGGGACATATGGAAATGTCTGGAGCTACTTTTGATTGTTACAACTTGAGAGGGTCCTACTTCATGTAGTGTGTAGAAGCTAGGGTAGTGCTAAACACCCCACAATATACAAGATAGTCTCTTGCAATCAGAATTATTCAGAGCAAGATGTCCGTAGTACCAAGTTTGAGAGACTATTTTTCTAGAGGCTTAGATGTATCAAGACATCAGAATGACCCACCAATTACTTGTCATTTTCCCACTTTGGTTACCAGTGAGATACCCATTGACCTAGCCCATGGTGCTCCTTCAGGTGTACTACTTGCTGTTTTCATGGTACTTTAGGGGAAAATGTGAAACTCTGGTCTGAGTTTAGATGATGTTTTCTCTAAAGCCTTTTTACATACACACTGAACTTTTAATGGGATACGTAGACATCTTCCTACTCTTCCAAATCTGAGAATCTTGAGCTTCTGGAAGAACTCTCTGCACAAAATCTATTATTTCTAATTTCTATAGTCTTTATTTTTAAAAAATGAAATTTGGGAATCTTTGCCTCAAACTTTCCCTTAAGCAAGGAATCATTAAATCAACACTGAAGGCAAAAGGGAAATGACTAAGCATTACTCTATATCTTAAAAAATGTTCCATGAAATTCTTCTGACATTGATACCATGCTTATTAGTCATTAAATAATTTCTTTCTTTTGTCAGTTAGTGTATTTCTATTAAATACATATTATATTTTGTCTCAAGGTGCTCAGAGTGAGGTAAACAAGACAGATAATATCCTTATTCTCATGGAAGTTATGCTCTAATGAGATAAGACCAAAACATATCCCCTCTCAAAAAAAAAAAGGAAGAAAAATATAATTTCAGGTTTTGACCATGACAGGAGAGTTAAAGAAAGAAATACAAGGTAATGAATAAATAAATGAAGTAGGGGAGGGATTACTTTTAGACAAACCGACCAGGGAAGACTGGATAAGGCTGAAGATAGGCATCGGAGTTCCCATGGTGAGGAGGATCCAGCCATGTGAGAGCTCTAGGATCATTCCAGGCAAAAGAGCAGTGAATACATGGAGCCAAAGAACCTGGCATGGAAGGAGCAGAGGAGTGGGCCATGTTTGAGGAGTAGAAAAGGAGCCTGTTTGTATGTTTTCAGCAAAAAGGCATTTCTTAGTTTTCTATAATTTGAAATTATGTATTAATATATCTACCCCTCTTATACAAATGTATTTTAATTTGAGACTCTCCACTTTGACATTCCAAAATCATCCTGTGCTATCAGCTCATCTAGGAGGCCCTGACTAAGCATGCTATTCCCACTGTCTGCTTCAGAAGATCCCCATAGACCCTTCCTAACAGCTTCCCTGAGTATCAGACTGCTCCTGACACTGCTGGGGCAGTTACTTGATTTTAGTAAGACAGTGATGGATAGTCACAGAAATATGATTTATGACCAAATCATCTGCAGGATTTAGAATTCAACTTTAATTTGAGAGGAAAATGTCAAGCATGACTCTTAATCCTAGACTATATTTTTCTTGTTTTTTTTTCTTTTTTTCCTTCTTTCTCTTCTTTTCTTTCCTCTTTTCTTATCTCTTTGGTGACCACAAGTTTCTTTTTTTTAATATTTTAAATTTAAGCATTCATAAAGTCTGTGCCAGTGAATTTTTATGTATAATAATCCTGCATAGCATTCACTAGGAATGCTGAAAGAATTAATGAGATAAAGTCTGTAGAGAGCATTAAGTATCTTGGGAAAAAAAGTTATATAAATGCAGTCATTTCTATCTTGGTAAGTCTATATACATTTATATATAAGTTTATTATGACTCTGAAGTTTAATGTGCCACTATAGTCATTGAAGCTCCGGTTTGTATATGAAAACCTCAGCCTGAATATTTCCAAGTTCTATACTTGTTTCTGGCCTCTTGCATAAAGTGGGGCCTTATAATAAGATTTATAATAATAATTTATAATAATCACAAAAAATATTCAACTTCAATACTTTCTAGTCTCTGAATAATGTTCCAGTTCATCATCTCATTTTATTTTCACAATAACCCCAAGAATTAGGTAATAGTTTTGCCATTTTACCAGGTGAGGAAACTAAGCTAATTTAAAATCACTTTGAGCTACCTAAGAAATGCTTCACAACAAACAAGAGTTAAAATAAAAACACATGAAGTAGTTTTCCTGAATTCTCATATAAGAAATAGATGAATAATAACTGAGTTTATTAACACTCTTTCCAGGAAAAAAAAAAAAAAGAAGAAGAAGAAGAAGAAAGGTATCTTTCTCTTGGTTTGATTAAGAGCCCAGCTCAGAGAGGGGAAGTTATTTGCAATATCACTGAGAATCTATGTGAGAGTGAATCTTTGCTGGTTCCAGTTTAAGGGATAATTTAAATCGGATTAAAACAAATCTTTACTGGGAATTTAAGAAAGAGCAATATGTGTGGAATTATATTAACCTTGTTTAGCACAGGACATTATATACTCAAAATGGGTTGAATGTAATTAGAAGCAGCTAGTAAGTATCAGATCAATCCAGAATAACAAATTTGGAGTAAAATGGAGATATTCAAATTGCCACAAATGTTTTATCCAAAAATATAAAGTGTGATGGGAGGAGGGTTAGAATAGTGGAAGAAGAGGAGAAAAAGCAATAGAAACAAAGAAACAAACTTTTCCTACACTCCAGCTGTTTGTTGGCGAATTCTTACTTAAAGCTTCTTACTACAATTGAGCCTCACAATAAACTTCAGGGTTAGGTATTATTATGTAAAACTTTGTTCTGAGGAAACGAAAGTTTAAAATGGTACACAAATGCCCAAAGTCCCACAGTCACTGATCAGAGGGCCAGAATTCAAATTTAGGTCTCTATTACTCAACATTTTTGGATCTTTCTAATACATGACGCTGCTCTAAGATAGTTGGTCTCCCTTCCCCTAGAATGAAAATTAATTAGAAACACACACACACACACACACACACACACACACACACACCTCCCAGATGTTTGCATCTTCCAAAGTTACTGGATGAGTAGGAGGAAGCTTTTTTTAAGAGTGTAAAATACAGGGTACCTGCATTCCTCTTCCCTTTTACAATGCTTGCTTTATTATTATTTGTCTTCAGCCCTGAAGTAGTTAATGTATCACCTCAAAAGTGATTAGAGTACTCCTATTTCTCTCTTAGTTTCCACTTAATTTAACTATAACATTGTATATTTAACTTGTTATTTTTGCAATACCAGCCAACTGCTTGCCTTACAGAATGCAAAATGCTGCCAGCAAATGTTTTGAACACTCCTCCACTGATTTTGTTTCTGAAAAGAAGAGGTCAGTTGTGGTGGCTTTGCAAGAAAACTGATTAGTCCTATGTTAAAGACAATTCCCCCCCCAATACCACCCCCCCAAAAAAAAACAGAAGTATATGGGCATAAATGGTAGGCTTATCTCTTCCTGCAGTATCACCAACAAAAATGGTACTTATGACTTCTGACAGCAGTGGTTGTTCTTAGTTTCTGTTAAGTCACTTTATTTTGAGTTGAATAAAATAATGGAATCAGTGATGAAGTTATATGTCACCTCACGGTAGAGTATAATCCAAGTTATTAACAGCAGACATTTATAAGGAACAGATCACAGTAGGGGCACCAGACAGCCTCAGTTGCAAAACAACAGGACCCAAGAAAAGGAATTTGATCAATTGAATTTATTCAGATGTTTCAGAGGCTGGTGATATATCAAGGAAGGAAATAGCAAAGTTTCCTTCTCAAGAATACTATGGGAAGAATACACAAAAATGGCTGATAATAAAACATGTGTGATTGTGTAGAAGTTCCACAGCAGTGAACTCATGTTATTAATACTTAATAAAATATAATAAATTGCCCTGTGACCATAGTTGCACAGTGTCACAGCAAAAAGGGGCTGCATGTAGAAATAAACATACATACATAACAGTTACTCAAGGATATTAGAGGCCTTGCCAAGAAGAGGATCATTAATATCCAACTGGAATTCGCTGAAATAACTGCAGAGGATTGGGTGATGCTCAGTGCATCTCGTAGAGCTTTAACAAATCCGAGGCCATTAACGGTAGGAAATAGGTAGTTTTAATTATTGCAAGTTCCCATCTCTGGAGTGGTCCAAGGGAAGGTAAACTCTCCATAGCCTTGAAAATAAACAAAGGCCTGTGTGCAAAGCAAGGTTGAAGGGAAACCAGGGCTGGAATGGGGAGGCAAGCCCTGCCCCTTCCCAGTCTTTAACAGCAATATGTACAGAAGAGATCTTCCACTTCACATTTGGTTGCTTTTCATGAAAACTGATTTCTGCATTTCTTACCAAGGCTTTGTATTAAATGAATCATACATAATTTAAATGAAAATAAATATTAAATTAATTCTTAAGTGCTTTTGCTTGGATTTGCAATAATGACAGATACCTTTAAATTATTGGCCCAATGGGATTAAGGAGAAGAGATTAAGTGAGATTAGGAAAAATAATATAAGATGGATAAAAAAAAATTAGTTTGAAATGTGGAAGATGGAAGCACAGTAAAGGTACAGTTAGGATGAGTGTTTGCTATTGCCATTGATAGATTTTCTTATGCTCATATCCAATCAGCTATCACTGATAATTTTACTTCAACCATTCAAAAGCATGGATGTGCTTCTTGTAGTGATAGGACAGCAAGTAGGGCAGACCCAGTCCTTACCTCATAAACAACTGGCTGCCTGATGCAACAAACAATCATGTATGGTGAGCATTATGACAGTAGAAGTAGAGGGATCTGGAGAGGCTTGGCGGAGAAACCCAACGAACCCTTGTCTTCCTGAGCAGGACACCACCCTGATATAAGACGTTTGAGCTGAAATTGATAAAAGGAAATGGAAGTAGGTTAGCTATTTAGACACTGAAGTTAAAAAATTTATTATTTAATTTCCTAGAAAATTTAAATTCGTAATAATTTTTGTGGCATAAAAAATTCCATGGCATATAGTTTTAATTATAATTGTCCCATCTATTTATCACATGTGAACACCTACTTTATGATGACGACATAGTGCTTAGCCAAATTACTATTCATCCAGAGAAAAGCTTCCTCTTGATTATATTGCTTTCTTTTTCTTTCAACATTTATTGGGATATAATTTACATACCACAAAATTCATCATCTCAAAGTGTAAAACTGATTTTTTTTTAGTATATACACACAGTCATGCAATCATTACCACTATCAAATTCCAGGATGTTGTGAGCATCCCAAGGAGAGACTGCACACCTATAAGCAGTCATTGTTCACTCCCTCCGCCTGGTTTAGGAGCCACTAATCACATTTCTGTCTCTATAGACTTGCCATTTCATACAAATGGAATAATACAACATATGATGTTTTGTGATTGACTTATTTCACTTACCATAACATCTTCACCTATGTTGCAGCATGTATTAGTACTCCATTTCTTTTCAAAGCCAAATAATATTATATTTTATAGAATTCTGTTTATTCCTCAGTAGGTGTTTGTTTGAGTTGTTTCTACTATTTGGCTATTACAATTGGTGGAGCCTTGAATGTTTTTTTTTTTTTTTACAAGTTTTTGTGTGGACACATATCTTGATTTATCTTGGGTATATATCTAGGAGTAGAATTTCTGGGTCATATTGATAACTGTGCTTTTTTTTTTGAGATACTGCCAGACTTTTTTTTCCATTTGCATTCTCACCAGCAATGCTTTGCTTTCTTTTTATAGACCCCAGAGGAACTGGAGGATGTTTCTGACTTGGAGGAGGAACAAGAGGTACGCAGTCACACCAGCATTCAGACTGAAGGGAAAACTGACAGGGTAAGTTACCTCCCTGGGAGGAGAGTTGTATGCTGTGCCCTCTTCTTGTCAATCAGGCAGCCTCTCACAGGTGGGACTCTTGGATCTGGAGCTGGTTTTGTAAAGCACAGGAGGAAGAGCCTCAGAATCTAGGGGCTGCAGCATGAGGGGAATTACTCCCTTGACCTTGAAAGATCACAGTGAGACCATTTTTGGTCAGGTAGTAAATCGCTTCATACCACTTTTGATCTTTATAGTAGTCAGGGGAACATGAAATTGAAATGTGTACACATTTGTTTAGGGTAGAAAAGAGAAACCAAGAAGTTATAAATATGCTCTGAAATTCTAGGAGAAAAAAACACTTCTGTGAAACTTACTCTTTTACTTTTCTTCCTTTCTTCAATGTTGCCTTCTCCTCTTACCCTCAACACACACATATACACACCCCTCCAAAGATGCTGATCAACTTCTGAATTACTCTGAGATGTTGTATTTCACTTTACTTAGAACCAGTGAAAATTTGGTTTCCTAATCAATGATAGCTTTCTGCTGCAGACCAGACTACAGAATTTGGGTCTGAAAGCCAGGCAGTATAGCGTAGTAGCATAGCAGCTAAGACTGGAACACATCTGAATTAGTCATTCCTTGCTGTGTTATCTGGGAAACTTAGTCAGCCTTTCTCTAACATGGTTCTCTGATCTGTAAAATAAGAATACTACTGGTACTCTCGATATGTGGATTATTGTGAAAATAATTAAGTTAACTAGTAGCGCACTTCACACACTGCTTAGCTCATAATAAGTTCTCGATAATCATTAGTTGTTATTTGTAGTTGTAGTATGGATAGTATAATTATTATCACTATTATTATATTATTATTATTATTACTTTAATTGGTTAAATTCAGTGACATTACCTTAGGAGATGGATAGAAAAAGAAAAATTTAAGACAGTTCCATATGCTCAAATGTTCAGATTACTTAGAATTGACATATATTAGTCACTTATGTTCTATTAGAAATGGTGATTTTCTTGAGCTTCCATTCCTTGATGATTATTTGGGTTAATCCTCAACCCTCCAGAAGCCAGTTCATGCTGGAAACTCTCTGGGGGCACCCAGCATCTGAAATAAGTTTCTTTCAAATCTAGTAGGCATCTTTGGTAAGAGATCAATTTTCACAAATGGCAATGGATTTGGAAATAAATTTTGCTAACAGTATAGTTTGCTCATGCTTTCAGGTAAGTAAATGAGTGATTCACTTAGGCTATGGAGGTAGCCACTAGAGGGGGAGAGTAGCTGTCAGGACTTACAAAATAATTGATGGAGGAACTTTTGTTACAATACAGGTGCCTTTTAGGATTCTGGGATTAGGATCAACATACTATACTTCTCATTCTGGATCATCACATACAGACAATGAAGTTTTGCTTAAGACCTTGAGACTTAGAAACTTCAAATTTCTTCATCTACAAATGGAAAGAATAATATCATGCCTTCTCACAGCATTATTGATAACTTCAAAGAGGATAATGTAAATGAAAGTCTTTTATAACATTTATAAAAATTTATGCTTATTTTCTTAGCATATATTTTAAACTTCTTATTACTACTATTTTGATTTGTAATTTTGCTCTTGGCTGGGGTTACAGGCCAGCTAGATACCCCCTGACTATTGTAAGGTAAGAAGTTGATGATCTCCATGGTCCTGGATCTTAAGAATCTTTCATGGAAGCCACTGTTTCTAACCATGTAGAAATCACCCTGGAACTGCTCTGTATTCTGGATTTGTGTTCTACTGTGCAAAGTTCCCTGACAGGTCAGTTTGTTTGGAATGCCCCTGGCAACACCCTCACTAAAGTCTAGTGGCAAGTTAGCACCCTAACCATCAAATCTACTGGGAGTAACATTATATACAACCTGGTCAGTTGCTGCTCTAGTAAATCTCCCTGCATAAATTCTGAGTAGCTTAGATTTTATTCATTTCCTGCCTTGAGGCTTCTCTGAAATTGCTGTGTGGAATCCCTCTGGAAGCTGTTCAGATATTCTAATACATACACAATCTTATGTGAAGCATTAACACTCCACAGAGCAACCTTGATGAACACTCTTATATTCCTTGGATAGACCATTTTGCATTTTCCATAGGTCTTCAGAGGGTTCCCAGTGGGATCAAGCCATACCTCTACCATGGCGAACACCTTGATAATATATCTTTGGATTTTCCCTCCTTTTTTTTTTTTTCCTGATCCATTCTTCCCAGAATCCCAGTTTTGTTCCCCAAGATTTCATCTCAGAATAAGTTACCTACCATTTTTAGGTTTTGCTTTTGACGAAAAATAAGAGAAGATAGTCACAGCATATGAACTACTTAATTATCACATTAACTTTGATATATTTATATATTATCCTGATATATTTATACATTATCCTTTATTATATTATTACTAATAAGATCACTGAGGCACAGTTTTATATAACTTGTCTAGTAAGTGGATTATGTTTTCAGATAAAGAACTTTGGTGATTACTACATGTCAACTCACTTAAAATACAGAGTTAGCGAAATGAGTCTTTTACTAACAAGCAAATAAACCACCACCACCACCACAATGAATTTATTCACCATCAGTGGAAAGAAGGGATGCTGTAGTGGTCTGAGAGATGGAGGAAGAATACAAATTTTCTTTTAAATGTTAAAGGGCAATTACTGTATAGTATGGGTAATTAACTCAAATAAAAATCTCTCATTGAATATCTGACTTGTGAGTTTATTCCTACAGATTCTGTACCCATAGCAGGCCAGCTCAAAATGTCCCCCACCCAAACACCTGAGCAAAATGATCATGTTTAAATAAGTTTTATGATTTCTTTCATGTATCTTGCACCCCTAACAGATTTCATATTCTCTATAATTGTAATTCTATGCTTGGAATATATTTCTATGTTCAGTTTCATATGCATTGAGACTAACATTCCTGATGTTTGCATCTACTGGACTGAGTATATTTTTTGACATATTTCCCAAATACCATCAGTTTGAGAAGATATCGTAAGATTTTGAAATGGATTGAATACTCATGCCATGCTCTGGTCACTGAACAAGACATGTGCTTGGGTTCCTTTTTGTTTGCTGTTAAATGACTTTTTGGTTCTTGGATTATGCAGACTCTGCTATATCAAACATGTAGTAGAACCAATTTCAGGCACTGTTTAGTAATGGAGTGACAATTATTTATTATCATTTTACTTTCTGCATTTCACTCCCAGTAGCTTGGGCTTAACATCATCTGTTATTGCTGTCATCAGTGGCAAATGCCACTGGGCATTGTAAAGGTCTATAACCAACAAATAATGATTTAGAGTCCACGGTCAATGAGAGTGAAATACTTAAAGACCAATAGTGCATACCTTATGAAATAGCAAAGGAACAGCAGTAGAAATTAGTGATTATTTTAATTATTAAACATGAATACTCACTGGACCAATAGTGTGGTTATATACAGTAATCAGGCTTTCCACAGTGATATAGGAGTGTGATTTTGCTATTGATTTATAGAACATTCTTTAAAGATCTCATTGTTTATTCTGTTCATGCTCTTAGCAAGGATAAAATAGAAATCTTTTATCTTAAAAACTGAAATTTGAAAGAGACATGAAAATAGACTCCTGTGAAGAACATCAAATTTCTAAACCTACTGATAATAAGACTTTTTGGTAAGTCCTAAAGCTTTCTAAAAGATTATACTAAATGCATGCTAACTCATATTTTCCATTTAAACAGAACAGTGCCAGCTATCATTTAACACTTTATAGTTTACAAAAAAATTCCAAATTGGTGTCTTAGTTAAGAAAAGCCCTGGAGTTTATTTTTTTCACTTGATTTTACTAATTAGGGAATTTAGCTCAAAGAATTTCAGTAGTTTATGCAAATCATGTAGACTGGAGCTAAACCCCAGGTCTTCTGGCACCAACCATGCTCTATCCAATATAGTACACTTGTAAACTTAAGTAGAATCTTACCATCCCTCAAGATCTTGTTGCCCTCCTGTTACAGCCAGCATTATGGAGTTGATATTACAATTCCTCTACTAGAAAAATGACTCATGAAACTAAAGAGCATTAACCATAAGTATCAGAACTTCTTAAGCCTCACAAGTTTCAAAATGTCTCAGGGTTACAATCTTCCATAAATAACAAGATTGCTTTGTTGATTACCATTCAGAAACTATATAGTGGCCAGTCCTTAGCAGTGTCTTCTGGTGGATAACTTCACTTAGATGAAGTAGAATATTAATCAGATAGAGTCAGACAGTGGCAGACCTTGTAGGACAACAATTCAGATATCCAAACACAGAATCTAGAGAAGAGAGGCAGTTTATTCCTCAGTCTCTTATCACATTGACCTCTGTGATATCTCCATACAGCAAGCATTCTAATTTCTAGATTTCTAGATTTCTCCCCTCCTTTAAGAGACTCTCAGGAAATAAGTAAAGTGTCAGCAGGGTGGTGGCTAAAAGTATGTTTCTTATGCTTACCTGGGGGACTACAGTAGTTTCAGAAAGACAAGAAAACATGAGGCACCTGGGTGGGTTAGCCCATTAAGTGTCTGACTCTTGATCTCAGTTCAGATCTTGATCTTGGGTCATGAGAAAGAAAAAGACACAATAAAATAGATTGAAAGAGAGTTTTGTGAGTGGGGAGGGTGAGCAAGTGACTTGTCTTTACTATGATCGCCTTATAATGTAGAGGTGTATGAACATGGGAATTGTATAAGCTGTAGTTCAAATCTGGGTTCAACCCATTACTATCCATTTGATCCTGGAAAAGTTAGTTTACATTTCAAACAGTTTTCTCATCTGTAAAATTGTGATAATAATAATAACAGTATCTATAGTCATTCTTGAAGATTAAGCTAGATATATGAAAAATTTCAGTTCAGTTCCTGGTATTTAGGAAGTGCTCAATAAATTTTATTTTTATTAAAAAATGAGTTTTGTGGTAAGTGTAGACTTGTGTGTTAGTGTTATACTTTGACTTCCTTTTGAGTAGTTCAAGGAGCTTTGTAGGGTGCCTGGGTGTCTCAATAAATTAAGCATCGGCCTGTGCTTAGGTCATTATACCAGGGTCATGGGATTGATCATCCTTTATGGAATGAAATCTTGTCATTTGCAACAACATGGATGGATCTAAAGAGTATAATGCTAAGTGAATTAAGTTAGAGAAATACCAATACTATATGATTTCAGTCATATGTGAAATTTAAGAAACAAAATAAATGAAAAAAAAATTTAAAAAGAGGCACCCCCCCCCAAAAAAAAAAAACAGACTCTTAACTACAGAAAACAAACTGATGGTTGCCACAGGGGATGTTGGTGGGTAGACGGGTGAAATCGGTGAAGATGATTAAGAGTACACTCATCATGATGAGCACTGAGTAATGTATAGAATTGTTGAAGCACTATATTGTACACTAGAAAGTAATATAACACTGTAAATTAACTACACTGGAATTAAAATAAAAAAATAAAATTTCCTTTTATTTCTCTACTCTTATCCAAGAAGAACATATGTCCTAGTAATTCTTCCTTCTGTGTATACTACTTGAAAGCCAGTAGGTCTAAAAAGTAAACAAAAGATTTTGTTCTGTCTCATACAATTTAAACTTTGATGGTAGTGTCTTGTAGATGAGATATTTAACATTACTGACAAAAGCCAGACTTTTATTTGAAAGTATTTGAAGCTGTGGTCTCAAAATGCTGAAATTCAGTTTAGTGAACATAACATTAAGAAAAACACTTAAAATGTATGATTTCAATTGTAGTCAGATCATATTTCATCATGATGAAATTATACCGCCTTTTAAAAGATATATTGTTCTTTGTATTTCCTGATGATCCAAAATTAAAGAAATTGTAACATGTAGTCTTTGATTATTATGATTTGTCATATCTTTAATGTTATATTCCCTTTAGAGTATATAGTTTGCTCTGTCTTAAAGAATATCTTTAAGTCCATTGAATCTATATAAGTTCTATACATAGAAGTAATTGGGACAGAAGTAAGAACAGTTGCCTAGGTTACTGGACACAACCTCAAAATGTCAACAGCAGCAAATGAATTGGAGCATGTCAAATCTTAAAATACAGGAGATGTTTCTTGGGTTAAAAAAGAAAAAAAAAAAAGCCATCATGTTGGTGATTGGGAGAATGTCCTCTTTGTGACTTTTTACATGCTGAATCAGCTAAATACCCTCCAGTGACAATAGGAAAATGCCATGAATGGGTGGTTTATTTTAAAAATTGGAAACATTTTAATAGGCCCTATTTATTATTAGAATACACTCTCAATAACTCAAATTTATACTGAATTAACATACAAAATATGGTAAGACATGACCTCATTACTTTTCTCTTGATATAATTTGGTTTAAGTTGTTATGGGAAACGCAGTTTACATAAGCCTGGATGAAATTGCATTATTCAAGCAGTGCTACACTAAGCAATGTATTTTCTCTTCATTGGTTCTCTTTAATTCCTACTGTGTACCTGGCAATAAATCTGCTTTCCTGTCTTTCTGGGTGATCATTCTCAATGCTTCATGGTTTCCTCTTCCTTTATCTACTTCTCAAACATTAGGGTTCCCTGGAGTTCTGATTTAAGCTCTATAGTACTCCAATTCTTCCCAATTTTCTTGAACACTCTCACACAGTCCCAAAATTCCTAATGTCTACATAGATAACTGAATGTAGCCACATCCTGTCTTGTAAACTCTGGCTACTTACATTGGCAAGCCTGTAAATTTTCTCTCCTCCTGTGGCACTTGCTGTTTTTTTCTTTCCTCTTGTGGCACTTACTGTTTCCAAGCCTGAATGCATTGCCTTACCCTACAAATCTACTCCTAACTCCTAACTCTATTCCTTATAACACTTCTGTATATTTGGTTGAACACATCTGAACCTGGGAGCCATTTTTTTACTCCCCTCCACAGCTAGTCATACAACAGGTTCCAACTTTACTATCTTCTAAATATTTTCTGAACTTGTCTATTTTTTCACCACCTTCATCATCACTACTTTCAAAGAAAATTTGCATTGGACAAAGTTAAACAGGAAAGAAAGGTTCTATTTAAGACTATTCCAGTAGGAGAGAGAGACCAGAAATTTGTTTGCATTTGACTGTCCTGGAACAAGGGGCTATAAATTTTTGAGAGATGGAGTGAGGGAGACTTCAGGCCAACTGTTTTGTTAATTGGCTTTGCCCAAAGGAAAAGGGACATTCTCCCTCCTCATGACAGAAGGCACTTTTACAATGTGGAACAAGGTGCCGTCTAAAGTTAGGTTCCTGCCCTCCCACAGAGCCTAGGAGGTAGGGGTTCTATCTTCTCTGATGATTGCGTTTCAAAGGGACAGCTCTCTAGTTCTCAAGAAAGTCCTTGTTCATAAAGCTGTTGAGAAGCATTTAGGAATATTTACATCTTAAAGGGGCAAAGAGAGAATTTACAGTTACAAGATCTGTAAAGTATAGACTGTAAGAAAAGAGAGATGGGGCCTAGAGTCAGAAGGTAGCCTGTCTAATACTTAGTCAAGCTGAGGAGAACGTCAAGACCATCTTGGTCACTATCTGATGATTGTGGTCACTATCTGGGTGACCTATCTGAGGTCTGGTTCTATCATCTCTCAACTAGATTTCCTTCAGCAGGCTCCCAAATTATCTCCTGCCTTTATTAAACCTCCATTCTCTCACTTGAACTTGAGATGATATTTTGAAAGTGTAAATCTGTCATCTATCACCATGCATACACCTTCTTCAAGGTCTCACTGTCTCCCCTTATCCTTAGCACAAAATGGTGTTCTTTAATGCCCTGTGTAAAACAACCAGATTCTGCTTCCTGCTTCTTTCTTCTGCCTCATGTTTCACATTTTCTCTCCAATCCCTTTCCATTGTATGCATGTCTTCCTTCCCATAAGCAAGCACTAGGCTCTCTGGTGGTCTTCCCTCACATCCCTCAACTCATCATCTTCCTCTTCACCAATGAAGATCTGCTCATCATTAGGATTCCAGGTTACCATTGACTTCACTAATACAAATCTAAGAGTTAGTTTCCTTCCGAAATTCAGGCCTGGATCTGAATGTAATGCGTGGAGATTCCCATATCATGACATTCATTGTGCATGCATAATTTCTTGCATAATGATGTTTCTTTTCCATTCATTAAACCTCATTAGTGCAGGGACTGTGATTTTTATCTCATTTTGTGTTATATTTTCAGAAAGTCCCACATTGCCTGGTACAGGTATGTGAGAGACAAAGAAGAGAACCTACCTTTTGTAAGGCATTTTGCCTCAGAAGTGTACTAGAGTTCCTCAAGATATTGAGCCTAGAGGATTACATTAATTTCTTTCTTGCTCTTTCTTCCTTCCAACAGTTGTACCTACTTGTGTCAGATAAATCTTACTATAAATTGCTGGGTCAGTACTCTGAAATATTCAATGGCTCTCTATTACCTAGTCCCTGCTAGTATAAATATTATTTGCTCCACTTTTTTTTTGCCAAAATCCTTTGCAATACCCCCTTATTCCTGGCTCTATAAAGTATATAAATTCAAAACTTTAAAAAAGAGATTTTATTTATTTATTCATGAGAGACATAGAGACTTAGGCAGAGGGAGAAGCAGACTCCCTGCAGGGAGCCCAATGCAGGACTTGATTCCAGGACGCCAGGATCATGCCTTGAGCCAAAGGCTGACTCTCAACCACTAAGCCACCCAGATGTCCCAGAAAACTAAAGTTTAAAACATTGCATATTATTTTATCCCAAAATTCTTGTACTAGAGTTCTTTTAATAAATATGTCTTGAGATCTCAATCCAAAAAGATTGTTACCAAATAGCTAACATACTTTCATTTATCAGGCAATGGAAACATATTGAAATATATACATTTTAACCCTGCCTTGGTTTCTGGAAAATTCTGAGGTAAAATTAATGGCCTAGTAATTAATCTTAGGTATATTTGACTCTTTGTTCTCATTCTATTCTTTTGTTTTTCCTTAGACATAATTAATCTCAAATACAAATTCTGTTTAAAATATTTAAAATATAACTATTTTATTACAGTTTTCCTCCAATATATTGTTCTTTTTACTACTGAGGTAATATATTTTAGAGTGAGAGGAGAAAGCATATCCAGTATTGGATGCCTGGATGACTCAATTGGTAGATCATGCAATCTTGATCTCAGGATCCTGAGTTCAAGACCCACATGATGCATAGAGCTTAGATAAAGGGGAAAAAAAGCAGCTCCAGTGTTATATCTTTTTACAGTCATTTCAATGTCTGTAATTTAAGGATAAATCTCTTTACTCTTTTGTTTAATTATAGAATAGAACCTTGGAACTTATAAATGTATATATACTATTTTTTTACATTATTGGATAACCCAAAAACTCATGTATGAAGTTATTTATAAGGCCAATGGAGCACGAATTTAAGTGACACATTGTGATATTTATATGCAATTCACTTGCTCGTTAGTGAAATGAGCCTTCCTCCAAGCTTTAAATAGAGTATTTTCTTCTCCTTGATGAATTCACAGCAGAGGAAATAGCAAGTAGAAAAGCCTTGGAGGCAAATGTTAGTGAGGCAAGAGGAGGTCTCAAGCTGAAAAGGAGGGCTGATCTTGTAGGCAACATAAACCACTGTAAGCTTTTTGGCTGTTATTTTGAGTAGGATGGGAAGCTATCAGAGGGCTTTGAGCCAGAGAGTGACATAGATACTTATACTTTAAAGGGGTCATTCTGAATGCTGTGCAGAAAATAGTCTGAGAAATGCTATAGGAGGAAGTGGGAATTTAGGAAGTCATTGCTGTTTACCCAGGTGAGAAATGGAGGCTGAATCAAAGGTTTTAGAAATGGAGAAGTTGAGAGCTATTGATTAAGCATAGATATATATGGTAATGATAACTGAATTTGCTGAAGACTTAGATATGAGTATGAGAGAGAGAAAGGAGTCAAGGACACCACAAGACTTTTGACTTGTGAACTGGGAATGTGGACTTGCCATTTATGTCAATATGGGGAGGGACTGAAGTGAACAGCTTGGAGATGGTAGAAGAACAGAAGTTAATTTTAGATATGTCTGGTCTAAAAAGTCTATTAGACAACCAAAGAAAATGTCAAGTAGGCAGCTTTGAAATTTATAAACTGGAATGGAAGTCACCTCACATACATAGCTTTATATTATCATTTTATGACCTTCTAAATTTACATTGAAGTTTTACATGTTACATGGTGACAATTTTTTTCCTCAAAAGAAATTAGTATTTTTTATCAAAATAAATTGATATTTTAGCTTTAGGTCTTGTTTCCTTCTACTTTCAGACCTAATCCCCAGCAAATCTCCTCTTTTCTGACACACTCTTTCAAACATCAATTTTTTTTGCAAAGCCACCACTAATTCCCCTGCTTAAAACTATACCAGGGCACCTGGGTGGCTCAGTGGATTAAGCGTGGGACTTCAACTCAGGTCATGATCTCAGGGTCAGAGGATTGAACTCCCTGTCTGGCTTTCTGCTCTGGGGGAGTCTGCTTCTCCCTCTCCCTCTGAACCCACCACTAGTGCTCTCTCCCTTGTGCTCTCTCTCTATCAAATAAGTAAATAAAATCTTAAAAGAAAAACAAAAAAACACAAAAACTATAATATTCCCAACCAACGTATAAACCTCTTAACCTCACTTTTTAATTTTTTTCCATAGTACTTCCTTTCACTGTGACATACTACATATTTATTTGTCTGTTAAGTCATCTACTAGATAGTGAATTCAATGAAGGCAACTATTTTAATCTTTTTTCCCTTTTGATGTATTCCCCATACTTAAAACAGTATCAGGCACATAGTAAATAAGCCATAAATATTTACTGAATGAATAAATAAATGAATGATGCTGACCTTATGATGTGCTTTGAGAAAAGGAAAATGTGTAGAAACTTTGGAGGAGGGGGTTGTTTTGGATATAACATTTCTATCTAACCAATACATAATTTGCTTACAAAATAAGTGAGATAATTATAATGTTTTAAAAAATAATGCTTTAGTAAAGAATTGCCATAGTTTAATAAAGAAGATGATAGTCATTTGGAAAAATTTTCTGAGGCTAAAGTGTTTAAACAATTCTTTGCCTTGTCCAGTTGAGGTGCTTATAATGGACATCTGGCTTCCAAGTGCTGCCCTATTTTTTCCATTCTCTGAATTATTCTCATTGAAAATTTTCTATTTCTTTTAATTTTGAAAACATAACATATATAAACTAAATAATTTTGAATTATTAGTCTAGAGTGAAATATGAAATACATGCTTGCTTCTTTTCCTTCTAAGGACAATGTGTATCAAGTAATGTTTAGGATAGAAAAAAAAAGAGCTCAAGATAAAATACTGTTTTAAAAAATCCTTTGATATTCTAAAAATTACCTTGTGTACTGAAAGTAACGCAGTCTTAATCTGGGTTTCTATATATGCATATTTTTAATCAGAGTGATAATTAATATGTTTAATTTTTAGAAATGTGAACATGTATTTCTTATAATGAGTTGCATAGGCTATAACACTACCTATATCTAAGGCTTGGTTAAAATCCCATGTAAATATGAAGGAATGTGGACCATAAAAATTTCCCTCAGAGTGGAGTCATCAGCTCTATAAAACTCATGTACTTGTAAGAAATAAGGCTTTTTAATATTTTTTAATTTTTTATTTATTTTTATTTTTTATTTTTTATTTTTTTCTTAATTTTTATTTATTTATGATAGTCACACACAGAGAGAGAGAGAGAGAGAGGCAGAGACACAGGCAGAGGGAGAAGCAGGCTCCATGCACCGGGAGCCTGACATGGGATTCGATCCCGGGTCTCCAGGATCGCGCCCTGGGCCAAAGGCAGGCGCCAAACCGCTGCGCCACCCACGGATCCCAATTTTTTATTTATTTTTAATGTTTATTCAAATATAATTAACATACATTCAGTGAATGTATATAACATATAACATACAGTGTTTTATTAGTTTCAGATGTACAAAATAATGATTCAGCAATTCTATACATTTCTCAGAGCTCATCAAAATAAGTGTACTCTTAATTCTATTTATCCATTTCACCTTGCCCCCCATAACTCCCCTCTGGCAACCATCAGTTTGTCCTCTGTATTTAAGGTCTGTTTTTTTGTTTGTCTCTCTTATTTTGTTTGTTCATTTGTTTCTTAAACATTCATGAATGAATGAAATGATATGGTATATGTCTTTGTCTGACTGACTTAAATCACTTAGCATTATATGCACTCCTACATTTATTGCAGCATTATTTGTAATAGCCAAAATATGGAAACAACTCAAGTGTCCATCTACAGATGAATGAATAAAGAAGATACGTATGTATATACAATGGAATATTATTCAACCATAAAAAAGAATAAAACCTTGCCAATTGCAACAACATGGATGGACTTAAAGAAAAAAGTACTTTAAAAAGTCATACCTGGGGGCTCCTGGCTAGCTCAGTCAGTAGAGCATGCAACTTTTAATCTTGGGGTTATAAGTTGGACCTCCACACTGGGTAGAGTTTACTTCAAAAAAATTTTTTGAAAAAAAGAAGTCACACCTGGACATGTCTCCCTCTTTCTGATCTTAAGATAATTGAAAGAAAGAGAGCACAGTTTTTGGAATCAGACTCCCAAGTTTGAATTTTGATTCTGACATAGCTATTGACATTAGGTAAGTTACTTAACCCCTATGTCTCAGTTTGCTTATTTTTTTGGAAATGGAACTACTCACACCATAGAATTATTGTGAAGTTTATGAGTTAATATTTGTAAGAAATAGCACACAGTTAAGTGATAAAACTTTAGTGACCATGGTGCTTATTGCCACCAATACTACTATCATTGCCATCATCATCATCATCATCATCGTTGTCATCATTGTCATTATCATCATTTGTGAATTGATTCACATTTATAACCTTTCTGTTAGTTCCTCAGGTTGGCAACATTCACTTTCCTGATTAGTCTTCAAATTCTCCAAAACAATCTGTGGAGAACCAATATGATTGGCTGAGCCAAATAAACTTCCTTGTATGTGTAAAGCCTTTTGTGTAGGATTTTTCTCATGGCTTAATTTGTGGACGGTGGCCTCTGAGTCAGGTTCCTGCACTGATCCATTTTTAAGCTGTAACTGAAAATAAAAGAAACTCTATGTTGTTTTCTTGGGTAGAAGATTACAACAGGAGCAATATCAGGTATAAGGAGACACTGGCTGTGTTGAATGTTAAGATAGGCACACAAAGGATAATATTACAAAAAATCAATACCATACTATTGCCAGGGAACTAAGAGTCATCTGTATCCATGAAATGTCCACAAAACACTTGCTTGTATAATTCATGATCCTGGGTCATATATGCAAGGAATATGTGGTCCACAGAATAGAAATGTGAAGACATTACAACCTGGCTAATAAAATACATTTCACACTAATAAAAGCAAGTGCATTGTACAAGTAGGAAATTTGAATAAATTCTAGAAGTCTCTGACTTGAGAATATACAGCAAATGTCTGTTCAGGCTGTGTAGATAAGGGGAGGCATTCAAAATTTTCCTCATCAGTCCAGGGGATTTTATATAAAGTGTAAATTATGTACTTCCAAAGCAATAATTTAGAAGATTTTTATTCCCTCTACTCTCTAGCTACCATGAGCCCATCCTGGAAATTAAAAGTGATAGATTTTTGTCTCCCTCCTCCCTCTTAGGCTCAACTAGAGATGAAGTGTTCAAATCCCTTTTCAAGCAAAATCCAGGGTGCAAAGGGGAACCTAGATAGGTAATAAAGAACCTAGTTAGCAACGAATCACTTTATGGTTTCAATTTACTTGAAAGGTAGAACTTTAAAAGAAAGAAGAGTCCTCTTGAGTTCACAATAAGACAAATTTATCTTTATAATAGTTCTTTTTCAAACTGTAAATAGCTGGATGCCTGGGTGGCTCAGCACCTTTGGCTCAGGGCGTGATCCTGGAGTCCCCGTGAGGAACCTGCTTCTCCCTCTGCCTGTGTCTCTGCCTCTCTATCTGTGTCTCACATGAGTGAATAAATAAAATCTGAAAAAAAAAACTGTGAATAGCACTGATTATAGTTTCCTGTTGGAACTTAAAATTTTACATATTACTAAAATTGAGTTTGATAATATCAATTTTTAAACTCTTCCAATGTCCTGTTGTACTAAAATTACATATCTATTCCTCTGGTGTAAATATGTGTCTTTGAAAAAGCATGTCATTTTCTATAGCCTAGTAAATCAAGAAGGAATTATATACCTTAAATTAGACAAATGTTACTTGGATCACCATGATCATAGAGTTGGCATCCAAAGCATACTCTTGGGGAATTTGGAATTATCATAGTCTTCCATGGAGGAGTCAGAATGACAAGAAAATACACTTCTACCTTTAAAAAATTCAAAATTTATTTTCAGAAGTTATGTCTTTTATCCATAATGTATCTGGATATATCCTGGCATATCACAGTTGCCTACTCTAAGGACAATAATAATAATAGTAGTAGCAGCAATAACATAAGAATTATTTACCCAATGCTTAATATATAGCAGGCACTTTAAATTTTTAAATTGTTCTGCAAATACTCTTTGAGGAACATATTACTATCTATCCCCACTTCAAAAATATATAGAGAGAAACACAATGGTTATGTAAGAACCCAATATTACATAGTGTGAAGTAACAGACCTGAAATGTTCCTGCCCCCTGACCTACCTGCTTGTACTCCTGCTCTTCCACTGCACAACATAGCCACCCTTCCTACAGACCAGGCTTTCTATAGGACTGCTTGAAGAAAATCAGAGCATACTCCTGGCAAAAGTGCTGTATTTATGGGGGATGAAGACTGATAAAAAAATTTGACCTTAAAATCTCATTCCAAATGGCAAGAAAATTCATTTTAAAATTGAGCTAAATGGAAGTAGAACTAGGGCTGTTATTATAGCTGTTATCCATATCCATTTGCTTGCGATTGTAAACTATATTAGGAAATGACAAAGTTAAGAACTACTGCTACTAAAATTTCTTAAGATTATATAAAATGAGGGGGTACCTGCCTGGCTCAGTTGGTAGAGCTCTAACTATTCATCTCAGGGGGTTTTGAATTTTTTAATTCAAGCCCCATGCTGGGCATTGAATCTACCTCAAAATAATTTTTTAAAAATATTTTAAAATTATATAAAATTGAGATGCCTGGGTGGCTCAGCTGTTTGGTACCTGCCTTCGGCTCGGGTTGTGGTCCCAGGATCTGGGATCGAGTCCCACATCAGGCTCCCTACAAGGAGCCTGCTTCTCCCTCTGCCTATGTCTCTGTCTCTCTCTCTTTCTCAGTCTGTATCTCTCATGAATAAATAAATAAATTTTAAAAAATAAAAAAAATTATATAAAATGGAGTGATGGAGATTCCATTTCCAGGTTATAGTTTCTGAAAATATGCAGAGCTCCTTTAGTTCTATTTGCTTCTTTTTTTTTTTTTTAAGATTTTACTTATTTATTCACAAGAGACATGGAGAGAGGGACAGAGATATAGGCAGAGGGGGAAGCAGGGACTCGATCCCAGGATCCTGGGATCACGACCTGAGCCCAAGGCAAACACTCAACCACTAAGCCACCCGGGTGCCCTTGCTTCTATTTTTATAAGAGATAATAAGAGGTAAACAAAAGGGCCCTGGATTTAAAGTCATCATTGCTGGGGTAAATCCTGGCTACTTTTGTTAGAGACTAGTTGACTTTTACTAATTTATTTATGTCTCTGAGATTGTTATTCCTTATATATCAGTTTAGTTAATTCATAGCTTGAAGTATTGTAATTGGAAAGAATGTATGTAAAGGATCTGTACAGTGATAGAAACATAATAAATGCCTAACACATGGTCAGCTTTATTTTAGTATTTATAAAATGCAATAATATCTAATCATAAGGGACTCATATATTGTGCACTGAGTTTAGTATAAGCCCTTTAAGTCAAGGTGAACCAGAACACATTTAAAAAATGTGTTTTAATTTACAGGGAAGGAATAGAGAAATAGGCACGAAGAATGGGAAATGAAGAGGGGAAGAAGGAAAAAAGGAAGGAGGGATGAAAGAAGGAGGGAAGGGAGATTATGTTGAGATAGGGAAAGCCCTCTATTTATCAGGAGTGATAATGTGCAATGAACTGAAGAACATGAATAACACAATCTGTACTAGATAAAAAGAGTAAATATTTATTTTTGTGACCTTATGATAATAAAGGACTCTCTATGATACCAAAGGCAGAAAAACAAAGGAAAAAGCAAGCAAACTATACTCCTGAGAACATGAAAAAATAAACCAAAACAAACAAAGCACAAAATCAAGTCTGAAAAATTGTTAGAAGACATCAATTTAGAGAGCTAATAATCACAATTTATATAAGAAAGTGTTTATATATAAACAGATTTTCACCAATCACTAAGAAAGAAAATGACTCCACTTCCTCCATCCTACCTCCCACCAACAGAAAAATGGGCATAGTACCTGAAATGGATAGCCATAAAAAAGCTATTTATTTACTTATTTTTTAAAAAGATTTTGTTTTTATTTATTCATGAGAGACACAGAGAGAGACACAGAAGGAGAGGCAGGCTCACTGTGGGGAGCCTGATGCTGGACTCCATCCCAGGACCCCAGGATCATGACCTGGGCTAAAGGCACGTGCTCAACCATTAAGCCACCCCAACATGCATATTTAAAATGAACAGGTACATAGTTGCTCCCTGTCATCAGATATCTCAGAATTGCAAATGAAAGGTGTTGAAATACTATCTTTTAACATATTTGCAAAAATAAAAGGTTGTTAATATCCATTGTTAGAAAAGTTTTTTGGAAAATGTACACTTATACACAGTTTTGGGGGATATTAATTTGGGTAAACTGAAGGGAAATTAAAAATTATGCATTTATTTTGTTAAAATTCTTCCTTTGTCTTCTATAATTTTTCCTCCAGACACATTTGCAAAGATACAGAAAAGTATCCATCACTTCTTACTCAATATGCACAAATATATGCATATATATGAACACAAATATCTATCTATCTATCTATCATCTATCTATCTATCTATCTATCCATTTGTCTACATAAATGGTAAATACCTGATAATCATTGAAAACTTGTAAGTAGATGAAACTGGATCTATACAATGAAATAAAAGATTTAAAATTGTGGTGAAGCTCTATTTTACAGATATCTAAGTACTTTATATTGAGTTTGAAAAATAAGAAACAACAGAATAGTGTATGTGATATGATCCATTTTTGAAATATATATAATTTGTAGATATAATCATATATATACATAGTATTCGAGGATAACCATTGAAATTTCACTTTCAAATCTTTGGTGTATAAAACAATATTCTATCAATACACAAGTACTATGTGTGAAAGCCCAGAGACGAAAGAAGTCCATCATACCATATACAGTTTATGCATAATTTTATATACCCACATGGTTTAAATAAATTTTAGGAAAAAAAGAACTACCTATAGTTTATCTAGAGAAAATCATGGTTATAAATTCATTCCCCTGCCAATAAGCACATGGAATCTGTGTCAAAGTATTAGAACTATGGTTAGTGATTAGTTTTTCAGTGTGGTCAAAATTGATAGTGTAGAACTTCACCACTGCAGGTCTGTTGCTAAATTATTATTAAGAATGATTGAAGGAAAAATATAGGTCAAATGACAACTAACACACTAGATACTGTTACTGGTGGAAGAGTCTGCATTGTATGAATGGTCTTGGTTCTTGGATTCCCCATGAAAGATTTACCTGAGGATCTGTGCTTCAATTAAAACAGCCAGAAAGGAAGATAGTTAGCACAAAGCAGTTTCTTAAGGGCAGTACACTCAAGATGAGAGAGCAAGCAGGTCCAGAGATGGCAACTACATAGAGATTAGGAGTGTCTTCTCTGTTTGGTTATGGGTCATAGCTAGCATCATCTCTGAGTGAGGTTGTTTCCAAACATCGAAGGGACACTCCTGCCATTGGAAAGAAGAGTTTTGGATCCTACAATGTTCTTGTTTGAATTGTCATGGTCACCTTTCCCCATGGGGATGAGGGTGAGGGTGATGGTGATGACATCAAAACCACAATGTAAATATATTATAATGAAGCTACAGGTTACCCTGGAGCAGAAGTTGGAGAATGCAAGTTCTGCACCTGTGGTGTTTAGTCTGTCAGACGTAGGATAATGGAAGCCATAATGCCAGGATGGTAAAAGCCCCAATGTTAGAATGTCCTGCCCTCAGGCTTCTAATGTGTCAGCTACTTATCACCACCTTTGTCCCCAGCTCATGTGTAACTAACTGCCTACCCTGGCAATATCACTAGCTCCTTAACCTGGATAACACATGAGGATCAGTTTGAGCCAGTGTCTGCAGACCCTTGGTCAAAACATTAGACCTGTTATATTATTGACATTTTGGATCAGACAGTCCTTGTTGTGGGGAGCTATCTGTGCACTGTAGGATATTTAGCAGCATCTCTGACTTCTACTCAGTAGCGTGTTCTTCCCAATTGTGACAACAAAAATCATCCCAAGAAACTGCCAAACAATGAGGTGGTGCTGAGAGGGTAGGGGTGAGGTGAAACCAATCACAATACCAGCCATTCTTTCTTGGGAAAGTTTGTCCTTTGCCATTTTTGGTCCTTCCTAATTATTTTTATATTAAAATACTCTCCTTTTTTTTTTAATTGATAGTGAGCTGGCTGATAAGTTTTTTTTTGTGTGTGTTAAAGTTTTTCTTCTCACTCCTTTTCGTTTGTTTATTTGAATGTGTGTGTGGGAGGGTGTTTGTGTGTTTTATGACCCTACTTGGTAAAATAGAATAATTTGCCGCATATGTTTATCCTTCATTTTTTCTTTTTAATTTTGCAGGCCTGTGCAATCCCATCCTTAAGTACCTTTGGCAAAAAGCATTCTATCTCATCTTTTACTTTGAAAATGTTTCTAATTACTATAGATTTTTCTTTGTGAGCTGTTTGTGTTGAGACTGCAATAGACATGGTATATATCTTTCTGAAAGGTTCCTCCAAACACCCTGGAGTTTTACCTTGGAAAGCTTCACTCATCGAGGCCCTAATTTTATTATGTTTGTGTTTATCCATGAGCACGGCTTTCTCTATATCCTCAGTGCTAAGTTAAGCTCATGTGTCAGATGCTGCCTCTTGAGCAGAGTCTCATTTCTGGTTCATGAATGGAATTTTATGTGGAAAAACCTTCTATAATGCTAAGTGCCTTTCTAATCCAGATGTTTGCCTCTCCAAATTCACATTCAGAAGACAAGAAGAATTACATTTTGTTTATTTAATTTCAGTATGTGTTCTGACCATATGGATTTAATTTATACACATTTAGTGGATTGTTAGTGCTGCTGATAGGGGATAGGTGTTACTGGTAACCCTGCGTTTTCCTGGGTACAGCAGCAAAGGAATGTTTTACACGTTTTGAATCTCAGACAGTAATTGTACCAGATTTTAACATAAATATCCATATAAAATAATTTCTTTGGAATTGCATAAAAGGAATTAAATTGCCTGCATCGCATATGGAAGGAAGAGTCCTTTAATTGAGATCTGACAGGTAATTTAGTGGTAGATTTCAGAATATATCAAGCCTTGTGATATTTGTTTGAAGAATTATGAATTCTATAGTCAGTGTTATGATGAGCTTAAATATATAAAAATGAGCTGGGTTTTTTTTGCACTTGAACTCTTTAGAACTGTTTGAATCATTAGAATAACATACATATATTGTGACTCTCTGGGAACACTCTTCTGTGTTTTCTCTTTTTTTATCATAAAATAAAAAAATAAACTAGGAAATGCAGAAATAATGTTATGCTATAAATAAGGAAACAAATTATTCAAAATACCACATTATTAACTCCACACCAATAAGCTATAATCAATTCCAGGTGTAGTTGAATTGCACTTTGAAAATTACTATGGTCCAAATGACTGGATGATAACTGGTTAAATTATACCAACATACATCAAGTCTCAGTTTGCTATACCGAAAACTCATGATGAGACTAAAATGGTTTGTTCAAAGTAGGCCAGCAAGTGAATGAGAGAAATCCATCTCAGTGCTTCTCTATCAGGTAGCATTTCCTCTTCCTACCACTTTATCCATATGCCCCTTTCTCATTTATTTTCCCTAGTGATTTATTTATCCCCAACATATTCATTTTACTAATAATTGAATAAAATACGTCAAAATTTTGAAGTGAATATCTCTTTTCATTCATGTTTGGCAGATCTTTTTAAAATATGTGTATCTGTGTTCTTTTGAAAGATCATAAGGCTCAATCTTGGAAAGAAGAGCTAGTTTGAAATATTCTTTTATAAATTCTTCAGTGTTGATTTTTCACACGTTGCTTCACTTTGTAAATTGACAAGGAAGGCTTAACTATTTTCCATTGGAAGAAATCTTGACGATTCATATCTTGTCGGCAACATCCAGAACGTCTCAGCCTCTGAGGACCAACTCCTAATTAGTGCCCAGTATTCTTATTTGTGAGATTCCAAGGAAGCTTAGTTGGATTGCTATACATCATCTTAAATAAGTAAATACATGTAAGTAGATAGATAGGTGCTAGGTACACAACATTGAAACATGCGTTTGAAATTTGCATGTTACAAATTGTCTGAAATTTATTTATATATTATTTATTTTCTTCTTCAAATTTTCATTTAACTTCCAGTTAGTTAACATACAAAATACTGTCTCCAGGAAAACAGAATTTACTTGGAGATTCATTAACTTAATCTGTAGCTTAGGAGGCTTAGAGAAAATGGAAATATGCAATGTATTTACAAATAAAATATATTGAACTCATCGAGATGGGTTGGAATTCTTTTTCTAAGAATGACTTTTTTTATTAATTCCAAAAATTCTATTGAGAAAAATGTTTATTTAGGAAACAACTACTGGGCACTACACTTTGAGCAGATTCCATGTATTTACTTTCTAAGTATGACTGTATTTTTACAGGTAATCTAGAATTTTAGAAGTCATTTACTAGTTTTTGGTAAATTTCAAGGCATTGTAGACCATAGGGGGGATCTAAAACTAATACTATTGTAATAGAAAATCTATTCATGTGGGAGTAGTCTTTAGTTGTGCAGTGTTTTATGTAATGTTTGGACCAGGCACGCTTTTAGAGCCTGTAAGGCCACATTTGGAAGGTACATTTATCTCCTCTAAAGACTCACTACCATTCCTAATGTCAATCAGTGGGAGAAGTGGGTGCTCAGGGAGCTGGAATAGAAAAATCTTTTCTGTCTGTGATTTGGTTACCTATGGTTATATTTGGACACAAAAATGTCCAGTTGAGTGCCTGGGAGGTATGGGATGCTAAAATGCTTTCTGCAATATAGAGAGTAAATAATAATAGTAGATGCCTCTTTACCAAGATCATATTTCTCTGCATCTAACTACCATTTTTTGTCTCTAACATTTTGTCTAATATGTTATATAATCCAGTCTCATGTTAGCTAGATATGGTTAGTTAAGAGAAATTATAGAAAATTCGCAATTATAGCACAGAGAATTTTCCATATATGTTTCACCAAGTTTCTCCTAATGTTGACATCTAGCATAACTAAGGTCTATTTATCAAAACTGAAATGTGAACATTGGTATTATACTACTAACTAAACTATAGACTTCATCAATTTTTCCACTAACATTCTTTTCTGGTCTAGGATTAAAGCAAGGATCCACTATTGTATTAAGTTTGTCATATTTCCTGGTCTCCTATAGAGTATAACAATTCCTTATCTTTCCTTGCCTTTCTTTCATGACCTTGATTCTTTTGAAGACTATCAGGAATTTTATGGAATGTCCCTTGATTTAAATTTGTCTTATGTTTTTCTCATTATTTTAAGGTTATACATTTTCAGAGGGGATACCATGGAATTCATGTGTCTTCAGCCCATCAAAATGTTAAAGGGTCAAAAAAAAATGATGTTATAGGGTCACATTTCTAGTGATGTTGGCCTTTGTCACTTGGTTAAACTATTGGTTGCTTGCTGGTTTTTAACCATTGTAAAGTTACTATTATTTTTTCTTTGTAATTAATATCTTGGATAAAATGGTTTAAGACTATTCAAATCTAATTTCTTTTTTTGTAAGTTTATCTTTTATTGGTGTTCAATTTGCCAACATATAGAATAACACCCAGTGCTCATCCCATCAAGTGCCCCCTCAGTGCCTGTCACCCAGTAACTCCCACCCCTCGCCCACCTCCCCTCCCCCCACCCCTAGTTTGTTTCCCAGAGTTAGGAGTCTCTCATATTCTGTCTCCCTTTCTGATATTTCCCACTCATTTTTCCTCCTTTCCCCTTTATTCCCTGTCATTATTTTTTATATTTCCCAAATGAATGAGACCATATAATGTTTGTCCTTCTCTGATTGACTTATTTCACTCAGCATAATACCCTCCAGTTCCATCCACATCGAAGCAAATGGTGGGTATTTGTCGTTTCTAATAGCTGAGTAATATTCCATTATATACATAAACCACATCTCCTTTATCCATTCATCTTTCGATGGACACCAAGGCTCATTTCAATTTTTAAAAATATTTTATTTATTTATTCATGAGAGACACACAGAGAGAGGCACACATAGGAAGAGGGAGAAGCAGGCTCCATCCAGGGAGCCCAATGTGGGACTCAATCCCGAGACTGCGGGATCATGCCCTGAGCCAAAGGCAGATGCTCAACCGCTGAGACACCCAGGTGTCCCTAGAGCATTTATTTTTTGCAGTTTTAAGTTCTTTCTGTGCCCCTTTTAGATGTAAATATTCTCCCAGCCTCTTGCCAGGTTTACAACTCAGTAATACTCTTAAGGACCTGGGAGTCACCCCTTTGGAGTATAATAATAATGAAGAAAGACAGTGCCTCTATCTACCAGTTTCTATTAATAAGTGCCATTAGCACACGCAGATGATTTAATCACAGTAATCAACCTCTCCCTAATGTCACCCAGTACTTTACTACAAATATGCCTCAGTACTTAAAAACTCAGACCTTTGTTTCAGCAGAGTTGAGTTCAAACTCTCTCTCCTATTACAGTAGCCTTTTATAAAAATTTTCTTTGCATGTTTAACTTGTCCAATGCAATCTTTATTGACACCTCTGATGGGTTAAAGAAAAGTCATAAACTTTTAGATTTTGTGACTTGTTGTCTTCAATGGGGGAGCAGTGCTTTCTCTAACTTTCTATATCATCAGATGAAAAATAGATAAATTATAATTTTAAGTTATTTACATTCCTGCCTTGTAGAGTTCTTATGTCAACCCCGAAACACTTGCACAGATTGTTACATACACATGAATTATGTTTGTGGATGACTTGTAAAGAGTTTAAAAATGTTAAGTCACTACAAGAGAGGGAGAAAGGGACAGTCAGAGGAAGTTAGTCTCCACAGAAAAAAATAGATCAGGGAAGCAAAAAACACAGAGCAAAAATGACACCTGTGGGAATATAAACTCTCAGAAATTTACAAAGCTCCTGTGGGAGGGAGTTTGAGATTCTAAAAGCTGTATGATAAGAAACTTGGCTCAATTTTCTTTATATTTTAAAATATGAAAATTTAAGTCAACTGTGGGTCTTAGATCACAAGTGAACAGAAACATGGATAATTACCTGGTAAAATAGTCACCAAAAATAATAATTGTGGATTTCGTGGCAAAGACATTTGTGGAAATGACACACACATAAGCCCATATTTACTTTTTAAAATACCTAGCAAGTGATAGATAGATAAATATATTCTACAAAATTATAACTCTTTACTTTTCTTTAGGGACAACATAATCCATATTCAACTAATAATAATCTAATGAGAACAGTCTTTTCAATCTTTTTTGCCATATATATGTAATGACAGTTATTATCAGCATATTGATATAAAATATCAATCATGGTACTATTGTTAAATTGTAATTTATTACATTATATATTAAATCATAATAATATATATATGCATAATAGGCAAATGTCATGAATATTTAAATTCTATACCACATTCCTAAGATTGTTATTTTATCATGGAAAATATTTTTAGAAAGATAAAGTGTTTAAATTCACATAAACTATTCGAAGGGAAACCTGTTATCTTTATATTCAGTTACACATAAAATACACATCCATGTTATAAAATTATATTTATTACATATTAAAATTAAGAAGAAACTAAACAAAGAAACAGGTGAGATGCAGTTATTTTTCAAATTATACCTGCTTTTGTGGTAAACTTCATATATCTTGCCAAGGTTTTCTCTTTAATAAAATATTTTAAATAGTTATAAATGAACACTAAATGTCACACCATCAATGATATATGAAATTCATATTTAGTAAGACAGTTGACTTTCTAGAACTCTTATATGACAACTTATTTTGGACCAAAATATACATTTTTTAAACTTAAAAATAATTACTGGAGTTGGTTTTCAAATTATATTCCATGCATGCTAATTTACCAATCAAAATGTAATAATTAGGGGGATCTGCTCAGTGGTTTAGCGCCTGCCTTCGGCCCAGGGCCTGATCCTGGAGCCCCGGGATCAAGTCCCACGTCAGGCTCCCTGCATAGAGCCTGCTTCTCCCTCTGCCCATGTCTCTGCCTCTCTCTCTCTGTCTCTCATGAATAAATAAATAAAATCTTAAAAAAATGTAATAATTATAATTTGATATTTTCTACACTGGGAGATTTTAAGCTCCTTGAGAGCAAGAACAATGCCATGTAACTCTACCAAGCAGTAGAAAATCAGTAAATGCTGAATGATGATGTGTAGATGATTCATTATCTATATTATGACCAAACATTATTGCACTTTGCTGTAATACGGTGATAGGAGAGAGGTGTGATGAGCAGGGGAACAGTCATAGACTGAAAGGCCCCCAATTATCTGGGCTTTCTGTCTTCTCCTTGATAGATTCTTTCCTTTCCTTGGTATTAGACTAGCACATCTTTTGTCTACTTCCAATTTACTGTAAACAGGGACGTGGAATTCAGGTAACCAAACTTACATTGTGTGCAAAGTAAAAATTATTAGGCACTAAGTCACATCCTAAGGGAGTACTCTTATGAATAGAATGAATAGGCTCCTAGAACTTGTTTCTCACAGCCTTTACAATATTACTTACTGAATTATTTCTTTTTTTACAAAACTATGTAGTTTTGAAACATGAGGATTTTTGTATTGTTATTCTTGGCAGCAACTAAGACAAAAATATTTTTAAAACCTGGAATGATAATCTAAAGAAAACACAATGCAATTGAATTTAGATTCATTTAAGTCTTTGTAACATTTAAATTTTAAAAAAGGTAAATATACAGAACCATTTAAATCGGAATACTTATATAAACTTGTTAAAGTATGTTCTTTCCTTTGAGATTGTCTGTTTTGGAAGACAAATTATAATAACCCACCTGCTTTGGTGAGAAACCAGAGGAAAGATTTTAAAGGCTTGGTATTAAACCTACAGCTAATATATATATTGTAAGAAATACATAGCCATACTATGATCACATCTGTCAAAATAATTGGGATATTCATGTTAGGTTTTTGATACCTCTTCCCACCAGCACCACTTTTTTGAAGCTCCATGCAGATCACCACCTTTAGTTAACAACTTTATTTTTAGAGAAAGGCTTATCCTATAGCAACACTTATTTACATTTCAATTATAATTCTACACACTAAGATCTTCACTGAAGTTATTTCCTATGGGTCTTCAGCCACACTTATCTGCGTGAGGATTACTTTTGCAGGTCATGAAGCTCATTCATTGTTTTAGTTTTTACTGGTAAGATTTGCCTGGACTAGTTTATCTCTTACTCCCGAAGAACCCAGCATTGAACCTTCAGGTATGTCTAAGGAGAAGCAGAAGCGTCTGTCACTGACTGGTAAGGGATGTGGCACATAGAATGGCGTTTTGGGATAAGAGAGTAGACTGTCTGGCTTATAAAATCTCTAATGCCTCCACAAAACCAGAACATAGGCAATATCATTTATTTTCTCATTGTTTTTTTTATTTGGAAAAAAATTAAATATTCAGAAAAACTTAAGCATACTAGTACAACATTCACTCATATTCCCAGGACCTGGATATAGCAGCTTTTTAAAGAAGATTTATTTATTTATTTATTTGAGAGTAGAGAGAGAATGAGAGAGAGGGAGAGAGAGAATGGGACAAGGTGGCGGGGGGGGGGGGGGGGGCGTGTATCTTCAAGCTGCTCCCTGCTGAGTACAGAGGTCAAGGTGGGACTTGGCTTGAGGATCAACCTCACAACTCATAAGATCATGACCTGAGCTGAAACCAAGAGTCAGACGCTTTAATGGGCAGAGCTACCCAGGCATCCCCTAGACTTACCAGTTTCAACATACTGCCAGAGCCATATTTGTGTGTGTGTGTGTTTTTTCCTGAACTGCTTCAAAGTAATTTGCAACATCTGAAGAAAATTAACAATCACTTCCTAATGTTGTCTAATACCAAGTTGACTCCCAAAACAGCATTTATGTTTTCCTAGAACAAGGACACATATTGGATTCACAAATAAATATTAATATATTTTTCAAAATAGAATATACCCTAGTGCTAAAAACTGCCTTGCAGATGAAACTATAAATAATAGAGAGATATGATCAAAAAAAGAAAGAAAACATTGGGGAGGGTTTCATTTATAGGAGACAGGCATATGTTCCCTATAGGCCTGATTTCCATGGTTGTTAAAGGTAGATTATTAGTAATATCTACCTTAATATTAGGTAAGTAGGATAACTTTTCAAAACTGTTGAGCAAAGTGACTGGCATAGAAGAAGCATAAATAAATGTTAATTGTCTCTATTCTTATTATCTTTAGAACATAATCAATTAAGTAACACTGGTAATATAATAGTTAACTATTTTGACCCAGCCCCTGAATCCTATAAAGTTTTATAATAAAATGAAATAGTTTTATACCTAAGGGATCTGTGAGTATAACTCATGAGGTTTCAAAAGTATTATTTTTCGACAGATGAGGAAATTGAGAGCTTTTAAGAGCTAACATATCCATAAATTTGATTTAAAAGACTATACATAAAAATATAAAAATGTGTATCACTCCTTAAAGCAAAGTCCAATTCCAGTTCCTAAAAATCATTTTAAAATATGATGGAAAACTTTTCTTAATGAATTCTCAGGAATCTGTTTGAAATTACAATTTAGTATGCTGAAAATATCAATGCATAAACATTTTTCATGAATTTGTTCTCCAAATTTTAATGAAGTTACATTTCTGCCAGCAGCAGTTCAGATTTTCTAAACTCCAGGAAAATGTTATACTATTTATATTTCTTATATATTAAAACACACCCATTCCCCAAATGCCTTTGGGCTTATCAAACACACACACACGCACGCACACACACACACACTATTAAATTTGATAAACTCTGGAGGTAAGAATGGCAACACATGGATTTACAGACCAAATCTGCCACTAACCAGCTGGATACTATTTTTCAAGTCATTTCTCTTTCCTGGGACTCAGTTTCCTTATCTGTAAAATAAGCAATTTGGATTCTGGAACTTCTGAGAATAAGAAAGACTTATTATAATGACTTTATATTTCTATATGGTTTGTTGCTTATGGCATGTATTTACTCGATAGAATTTGCTTGGTTCCTGCCTAAGCTCTGTGAGGTAGCTAGGTGAATATTTTTAACTGTCCTTCCCTACAATATTGTGAAAGTTTTAGAAACCAGGTGAAGGCATCAGTCCTAAGTGCCATTTATTAAGTCTCTAATATAATCCAGCATCATTACTTACAGATATAATTCTAATTGTCAGAAAACCTGTAATAAGTTTATCATCATTTTAACATGTAGTAAAATTAGGTTTGAGGATGCTTAAGTTCCTCACTACAAAGCTAGTACTTGACAGAGGGGGAGCTTGGACCGAGGTCCATATGACAACTTTTTTTGCGTTTTTCTTATTGCTGCAACTTTTTATTTTTGTCTTTTTAAAGAGATAATGGAAGTCATGGAAAGTGTTTAAGAAATAATGTAAGCATATTAATATTTTAAGTAGTAGTAATGATCATAATGAAACAGCAGATGAAAAGAAGGTAAGATCAATTGTGTGGTCAATACAACCTTAGGTTACATAATGAGGACCCAATTTTGAGAGTGGACAGGAAAAATGTATGGGGGAAATTAATTTCTACCTTGCAGAGACAGAAGCTTGGAAAGTGTGTAAATGTGAATAACAAAGAAAATGCAAGATCAATGCTATAAAATTTTGATCCTACAAGCCTATTCTTTCTCTCTCTCCTATTTCTATTGACTCTAAGCATTTATCGTATGTATGTCCTACTTTCAGAACTTATATTGTAGGGGATGGAGACCAATAAGACACAAATAAACATATACGTGTGTATGTATGAGAGAGAGAGAGAGCGAGAGAGAGAGAGCACTATTATTCTGAAAGGTGGTTCTGCTTTCAAAGACCTTTCCTCTAGAAAGTAAGAATATATATATATATATATATATATATATATATATATATATATTCACAAATAATTAGGCTACAAGAGAGAATGATATGAATATCTTGAAAGGAGAACTAATAACATGTATGAATTCTTTTTTGCATTTTATTTATTTATTCATGAGAGGCACACAGAGAAAGTCAGAGACATAGGCAGAGGGAGAAGCAGGCTCCCTCTGGGATCCCCATGCGGGACTTGATGCCAGGATCCCAGGACCATGACCTGACCAAAGGCAGATGCTTAACCACTAGCCCACCCAGGCGCCCCCATGTTCTGAAATTTTTAAAAGAATAATTATATATAGCTGGAGAAAAAGGATATATAAATTTGGCTTGAAAATAGAATTAAGTTTGGAGCAACAAAGATGGGTAGAGGAAAGATGAGCAAAATAATTAATGGACAATATCTCAAGAGATTTACTTGCAATAGCAAATAGTTTAGTTTAGCTTGAAGACACAGTGTATGAGAGGAAGATAAAATGTCATTGAAAAGCAGTCGTTTTAGGGGCAAAGGTTATGGTGGCCCCTGAGACCCAGTAATTTTACTCCTAGGTATATAATCAAGAAAAATTAACCCATATGTGCACCAAAAGAAAAATACAAGAATATTCACTATTCATAACAGCCAAAAATGGAATATTTTCCAAAAGATCGTTAATAGGTACATTGAAATAAATGGTGTATATTTGCAAATTGAATTCTATGTGTGTAGAGTGACAAGAATAAGCATACCATAACTCCATGCAACATGATAGATGTACTTCAAATATATAAATTTGGACATAAAAAGCCAGATACAAGAGTACATATACCATCATTTCATTTTTATAAGGTTCAAAAACAGGAAAATCTATAGTTTTTAAAATCAGTAAAGTGGTGGTTCTTGGGAGATAGTGACTAGAATAGGTCCCAGGGTGGCTATAGGAGTGCTGGCAAACCTTTGGTTTCTTGATTTGGGTGCTAGGTATGAGGATACACTCAGTTTGTATAAATAGTTTCAGTTGTACCTTTATGATTTGGGCATTTTTCTATGTGAATTTTCTACTTTAGTTAAACATATTCAAGGGTAGTATTTGAGGAATTAACATTCTTTATTCAGTAAGGAGACATGGCAGCCGTTGTCTTTAGCTGAAGAGTTGCACAATTCTATTAAAATTAGAAAGATTGGGATCCCTGGGTGGTGCAGCGGTTTAGCTCCTGCCTTTGGCCCAGGGCGCGATCCTGGAGACCCGGGATCGAATCCCACTTCGGGCTCCCGGTGCATGGAGCCTGCTTCTCCCTCTGCCTGTGTCTCTGCCTCTCTGTCTCTCTGTCTCTCTCTCTCTCTCTCTCTGTGTGTGACTATCATAAATAAAAAAAAAAAAAATCAGAAAGATTGGATCAAGTGATAACAAGACAAAAGGATTGAAAATGAAAGAGAAAATTGACCTGAACTTATAGAGTAGTACTGGGAATACAGACAAGGAGACAGTGTGATCAAATACTAGAGATAAAATGGATCAAATTTCTGCCTAACAGAATAGGATACATAAAGAGAGGGAATAATTTTTTTTTAAAGAGATTCAAGACTAAATGGCAGGCAGTACTACTGAGAAACACAAAAATCAAGAGGATAAAAGATTTGACAAATGTTGGCAAACTACAGTTAAGTCTGGTCTGTCAACTATCTTTGTACAGCCCATGAATGGGAATGGTTTTCACATCTTTAAGTGATTGAAAAAAAAAATCAGAATAGGTGTAATCAGAATAATATTTAAGACATATGAAAATTATATGAAATTGATGTTTCAATGTCCATATACAGTTTTTTGGAACACAGCCACACTCATTTGTTTGCATGTTTTCTATGGCTGCTCTTGCATTACAAGAGCAGCAGATGTGAGTATTGTGATAGAGTGGTATGGTATGTCCTGAAAAGCATAAATTATCTACTATCTTACCCTTTACAGAAAAATTCTGCTAACCCCTGCTTTAGAGCTAAAATTATAAATTATATATATGTCATATATTATATATAAGTGTGTAGAGAGAGAGAGATAGGGATAGAAGTAGACAAATATATATATTTCTATATATTTATAGATATATCTATTTATATTTATATATATATATATTTCAAGTATGTACTTAGACATTATACTTAGGCAATACTTAGGCAATATATGCTTAGGCAATATATACTTAGGTATAGACTTGAAAATACAATATATATATATAAATGTGTATAAAAATGCCTAATACAATAATGGGAGAATGCAAAGTTTGTTGAAAAAGGAGGATAATGTTAGAAATAGAATTCTGAGGGTCACTCAGAACTGAGTGAAGAACTGAGTGAGTCTGTTATTGTAAGTTAACAGCTGACGTTTAAAGACAACTAAAGAAAATAAAAAAGTGCTTCATACACATTCATTCATTTGATCTCTAACACAACCTATGAGGTGAATATCATTGTCTCTAGTTTACAGATGAGCAACCAGACTCTAGAAAATATGTGACTATATTTTGGAGAATAAGTGCATTCAAAAGTAGAAGGTGACAGAGAAATACCATCCAGTAGAATGGGAATATTTTGATATATTGTGGGTGATATATTGCTTATATTTGTTGGCATAGTAATAGGACAAAAATTCTAGGGTCAGAATTTCTAAGTTTCCATACCGGCTCTACTACTTACTAACTCTATAATCTTGAGTTAATATCTTAACCTTTGAGACACTCAGTGTCCTAATCTATTAAAATTAGTATAATAGTATAATTACCTCATCGGGCTGCTATGAATAGTGAAGTTAAATCATACATAAGGTGCCTGGAAGAGTGTCTGGCATATCTAAATGTTAGCTATTTTTATCTTTGGCAACAGATTCCAAGAATCAGTTGACACACAATATAGTATCATTTGTATGGCAATGATTCAAAAAGCCCTTGATAGCTATTTACATCACAGTTCTACTCTATAGACATGAGCACAAGTGGAGACATATCACCAGCCAGCAATAACATCAGAACCCCCACTTACTTAGCTGATTTGTGTTAAGCTTTGTTTCTTTGCTTATCCTTCACACAACTATCCAATAAGGAATTTTTGCTCAGAATTCTTAAATATGAAGTGTTCTCTTAAGTCCTATTTTGAAATGTCCATAGTGATTCAAATTGATTAATAGTAAATAATAAATCCTTCACAGAAACACTAAAAATCTTCAGTAAAGGTGTCAGTCAGTCATTTAATGCTTTTTTGATGTTGCTCCTCCTGTGGGAGAGAGAAAATTCACTAGAACTTTCAATTTTGTAAACTATCACCCAACTTTTGGCCCTTATCCTCTGTGAAGTAAACATCTGGTGATTATAATTCACTATGTGAGTTGAGATGTTATTAAGGAAATCGAGTGCAACCGATGAGATTCCTGTGCGTGACAGGGTCAGACTCAGTGCTATCCAATAATCCACTCTGGTCCCTGCATGGCAGGTGGGCAGCAGCTGCAGTTACTGTCATTTTATGTCTGGAGAAACTTAGCCAAGAGGGTTCAGGGACTTCCTTAAGGACATATTGGAAATCAGTAGCATTCCAAGGAACAGAACTTAAAATACACTTAACAAGATCACCTCTTGAATAGTTTCAATTTTTCTTAATGAGGATATTGAATAATTTTCCATGATATTCCAGTGTATACTTCAAAAGTATTTATTAGATCCCTATTCATGGATTTATTACTTATGAGACAAAGACTGTACAAAGAAGTTCCAGTTGAATCTACCTACATCTATTATTATTTGAAAGTTTAAACACTTTTTTTAATGAAAATGGAAAGAATGGCAATGACCAGTAGTCAAGATGGTGAAAATTAATTTCGATTTTTGAGCTAGTTTAATGAGTTAGTAGCTTATAATTTACTTAATGTGCTTGCATACTATTGATTTTAGACCTAAGTGAACTGTGTCTTCGTCTATGTGCTTTACTATATGCCAGCAGCAGTTAAAGTTGCTTTTCTTTTAATAGGCCACATTGCCTGAGAAAGAAAACTACAAAAGATTCAGATTCTAAGGAAGAGGCACCTGTATAACTCATCAGTTAAAAGCCTATTTTCATAGCTTAATTTAATTCTTCAAATGAAATAATGCAAAAAATGAACGTTCTAAGTGATAGATATGGGAATACATTTTGATAATTCTCCTACTGGATAGGAAATAGCCATCATTTACTGAAATGAACATTCACTATGTGTCAAACATTATGCTAGGGAATTTAGAAAAAGCTTCAATTTCTAAAGCCTCATAGTTTGTTTTCATGACTAAGTTAGAACTGAAGCATGGATAATTAATGCTGAGATTTCACAGACACCAAGTTATATTTAGACGCTGAATTAGTCTTATAATAAATAGATAATAAATGACAGATACTTGATATTGGCTCTTTAATTTTCATTTTTTTGTTGGATTTTCCGTTGACCATTCTTGTAATTCCTTCATTCATATATTTAAGCTTTTTTGCCCTTGTATACTATTGACTTAAGAAAGTGTATTTCAACCACTTTGATCCTAGTGCCCAGGATATTTCAAAGCTCTTTCAGATGATTTTCCGTATTTTCCCTATATATCCATATCCTAGATACCAGCATCTGGAAATATATTGGCACTGTAGGCCTCACGTATTCTCTGTGAAAGATCTAATAAGTAAAAATCTACTTAAATGATTTATCGTTTTTAACTGCTCAATCGGAAGCCCAAGTACTCATTCTATTAGAATATACATGGATTTTTGATGAGACTATGATTGCACAGACTACTGCATTTTATGGCCTTGTTACTACAAAATCATTTTGACTTCAAGATCCTCTACTTGACAAAAAGTTATAGGTCCCAGATGATAATGCTGTGAATATGGTGGCTTAGATGGTTCTCCTACCCTTCCCACATTCAAACTGCAAGTGGAAAATGAAAGTTGCATGCTGTTCAAAATTTGACATATCCAAAGAATAGTACTAAGCCAACACAGCAAGTTTACTGTGCATGGGAGAAGAGCACTTCAGAATTCAGGGTGCTAATTAGTGAGGGTTGCCTTAATAAACCCTGCCTGTAACATTTTTACTCTTCCCTCAAAATAATTTATATACACATACACACTTGAATGTGTTTGTATGTACAAAGTACACGAATATATCCTTATGATTTTTAACATGCGCTTAAAATTATTTATATATGATTTATAAATGTATACTATTACTGATTACCAATATATATTCAGTGTTTGTGTAAAGATCTGTCTGAATGTATATACATACATGTATAAATAGACATTATAATGTCAAAAGACATTTCAAGATAGTTTTGCTATACTTCTACCTTTTGAAGCATATTGTGGTATAATTAAATAAAGTATATGCTTTTCTAATACATGAAATACATTATATTAAGCTTGAGTTAATTTAAAAATGTGTTGCATTAGAAATTTGAGAAGTCTTACATTTATATTAAGGAATAGAATTAAATATGTCAGATACCAAATTATACATTGTTATTATCAAATTTAAATTGTAGTTCTAGAGTAAACATTTATAAATTTAATAGCTTTTTCATGTGAAAAATTAAGCCTGGAAAGTTTTGATTATATGACTTAAAAAACTATGACACATCCCTTTTTAAATGAGCTAGTTTAAGAATAATCTGTAATGACCACTTCTTCCTAAAATGCTTTTTGACATAGTAGAATGATTATAAATCTACTTATCACATGTTTTAGGCTAAGATGACTCAATTGCCTGAGGCAGAAAAGGAAAAGATTGCTGAGCAAGTTGCTGATTTCAAGAAAGTAAAGAGTAAACTGGATGCTGAGATTGAGATATGGGATGATACCAGCAATGATATCATTGTTCTGGCCAAGAAGATGTGTATGATTATGATGGAGATGACAGACTTCACAAGGTAATTATGTGGAAAATGATGCATAACATTTATAATGGGTAGAAACATTTGTCACAGTAATGAAACCCAAGTTTCTCTAAGTAGCAGGTGCTGAAAACCAAATGGTGGGAGAAACATAAATAATATAGAATTAGAAAGTTGTAGGTGTTTAGTTCTAGAGGTTTTGGTAAATAAATATGGCAAAGTTTCTCATAACAGGCCAAAAAATGATTTTAGAAATCTCCTTTATACCCTCTCACCTTAGGAGTCTTCTCTGTGTTTCATATTAGCATATTGTTTTACAAAGAAATTGGTAAATCTAATTATGATTTCGATTGGAGCTATCTGAATATTTGATTTCCATAATTACATAATTTTAGGTGTGATGATTTATGTGTCATCAAGATTCATGATATCTTTTGCTCCTGAGACATAACCAAATATATTTTAAATCACAGTGACTTAATGATATACATGAAAGAATCATACATTGTGTGTAAATTCCAGAAGCAATAAAATGCTTATTATAGCTTGAAAATATTGTTTTTTAGAGCTAGCCAAAGAGCAGTAAAATAATATAGTTCTTGCCCTACCAGTTACTAAAATGTACAAAACTACAATACTTAAGGCAATTTAATGTTGGTGTAATTTTAAAAGCCACAGAGAAGACCACTCTGAAGCAGACCCGGTATACTCAGAAAACGTTCATTTATAGTTTTTTTTTTTTTAAGATTTTTATTCATTTATTCATGAGAGACACACAAAGAGAGAGAGAGGGAGGCAGAGACACAGGAAAAGGGAGAAGCAAGGCTCCATGCAGGGAGCCCGATGTAGGACTCCATCACGGGACTCCAGGATCACGCCCTGAGCTGAAGGTGGGTGCTTAACCCCCCTTAACCAGGGATCCCTATAAATATAAATTTTAGATAGAGTAATAAATATAACTTTAAAAATCATAACAAATAGAAAAATGTACACACAAATCTTTTATTTATATTAAGAATCAGAAAGACTTTCTAAGCATTGGAGAAAAGGGGAGAACTTATAAAAATAGGATTATTAAATTGAACTACATTAAAAATTCTGTAGATCAATAGAATGTCCTAAACCATATTAAATATAAATAGATAATTGGGTAAACATTTGTAACAAAAATATGATGTCATTTATATATAAAGAATATTTAAAGAAATGAATATAAAGACATTGTCAAGAATAAAAAATCAAATATTCTAGAATGGACAAAAGACATGAGCAGATAATTCACAAATTACTCCCCCTAAAAAAATTGATCTATAAATCTGTGAGTAACATTCAACCTAAAATAATTTTTAAAAATGTAACTTTTAAATTTATAAAATTGGACAAAATTTTAAAACAGGTTTGTTAAAGGGATAGTATGGTGATGAAAGTGTATGCTTGTATAATGTTGTAATAATTAGGCATTATGTATAAAGTAAGAATTTTTGTAAAGTTTTGATATCTACATCTGTACATTATATACACAGTTTAATGAAGAGTACCTTTTATTCATTTATTCTGGGTACATATGTAAAGGAAATGAAAAACACATCTTGGGATTTCTGCATTCCTATATTCATTGCAGCATTATTCACAATAGCCAAGATATGGAAACGGCGTTGGTGTCCCTCAAAAGACGAATGAATAAAGAATATATATATTTATATGTATTATTATATAAAATTATATTATATATTATATATATTTATATATATATATTATATATATATTTATGTGGAATCTTAAAAAGAAACCAAACTCACAGAAACAGAGTAAAAGGGTTGGGAATGAGGGGTAGAGGAAGTGGGAAGATGTTGGTCAAAGAGCAAACACTTTCAGTTACAAGATAAATAAGCTCTGAGTATCCAATATGAACTATTGTGACTATCATTAATAATACTGTATTGTACACTTGAAATTGGCTGAGAGTAGATCTTAAGCATTCTCATGAACACATAAAAAAGGTAACTATGTCAGTTGGTGAATGTATTAACTTGATTGTGGTAATCATTTCACAATGTAATCATATATCAAATCCCTACCCTGTAAACTTTACATATTTTTACTATTGTATTTGTCAATTATGCCTCAAGAAAGCTGGGGAGAAAAGATAATCAAAATAATTCAGCTGATGAGACACTTGCATCTAAAAAACAAATACAAAACAGAAAAAAAAACTGTAATGCAACACACCAAATTGAAATAAATTTTAAAAAATACTATACCCAAGGAAAATGAATACACTAATTCAAAAATATGTATTTACCCCAATGTTTATTGCAACATTATTTACAATAGCTAAGACATGGAGGCAACTGAAGTGCTCATTCATAGATGAATGAATAAAGATGTGGTATATAAACACAATGGAAGATTGCACAGCTACAAAAAAAAAAAAAAAAAGGCTAAGATCTTCCCATTTTCAACAACATGGATGGACCTAGAGGGTACTTATGCTAAGTGAAATAGACTGAGAAAGACAAATGCCATATAATTTAAATCATATGTGTAATCTAAAAACCAAAACAAATAAGTAAACAAAAAGAAGAATCAGACCTATAAATACAGAGAAAAAATATGATGGTTGCTGGAAGGAAGGGGATGGAGAGATGGGCAAAATGGAGGAAGGGGAGAGGGAGATATATACTTCCAGTTATGGAATGAATAAGTCACAGAAATTAAAGACATAGCATAGGAAATATAGTCAATGGTATTGTAATAGCATTGCATAGTAAGGATGGTAGCTAAGTGAGTAGAGGGAAATGTATAGAGAAGCTGAGTTACTATGTTGTATACCTGAAGTTAATGAAACATTTGTGTCAACACTATCTAATAATAAAAAGTTGGAGTGTATATTTTTATATCTGGACTCAAAATCAAAAACTAATAAGAGGAATGAAAAAAGGGAAAAAAGGAATGAGGAATTTAACAAGTTCATCAAAATTAAAGAATAAAATTTCAAAAATTATTAATTATATATAGTCTCCAAAGGAAAATAAATTCAAATAAGAATTCCATAAAGGGCATTGAAAACCAGCAGTAGATTAACTAAGAGATAGTGATGTGATAAAAGTAAAGAAGAAAAGAGAAAAAAGACCTTGAAATGGAGAGGAGGCAAAGAAGCTCCAGTATACACATACTTGGACCCTTTGAAGAATAATTTAAGAAATAATGAAGCAACTAATATTTAAAAGTATAAATCAAGAAAATTTTCATTGTAGAACTAAACTTATATTTATGTATTGAAAGGTGTTACCAGTACCTAGGAATTTGACCCAGACAACAATAAAAATATGCACATCTTCCTTATATATTAAAATATTAATATATTATAATATAAATGTACTCTAAATATCATTATATTTATGTATAAATTCAATAGCTATTTCACACAGTACATGTGAGTAGAACTAGAAATGGGTTATATGATAGCTTAACTTGTCTTATGGATCTAACATTATTCTGAACTATTTTATTGAATGATCATCTGTTAATTACCTAGATAATCTTCTTTTGACATCTTAATTCTTTCTCTGATTTAGGTGATTTTTCTCTTGGGTCTGAACTTGATTTGTTCCTTCTGTAACAGCAGCCAGATATCTATCCTGCCATTGATTTTCTCTGTGGTTCCTTTCTGTTTTTTTTTTTTTTTTTTTTTTTTAGGGAACATTAATTCCATCTATAACTATATCTTATCTATCTATCTATCTATATGAAAGGCAGAGAGAGTGCAAAGTGAAATCAACCAAATCATAACAATTTATGAAAAGCAATCCTTCCCCCCACAAAGGAGAGGCAGGTACTTTTAACCCTGTCTGATTTCATTACTTGTGATTATCTCCATATCTCTAAGCAATATATTTTCTTCTCTAAGATAAAATTTATTGGCTTTTCCTACATATGAGAATTATATCACTTACAGGACTGTTCATCTTCTTTTCTCCACTCCTTTCCTTAGGTTGATAAATTTATATTTACAGTCCTTGATAGTATTATTTAATGCATAACTGGATTTTTTTTGTTATTTGTGTTAGTTATACCTCAACTTCTAGCTATGTATGATGAAGAGATTCCCACTTTCATTTTCCATCTCTTACTGCTCCATTCTGTATCTCATCCATAACTCAACTTCTCCCTACCACATCTTCTTTTACATTGTTAAGATGGGTAATATTTATATTCTTTGCAATAAGAAGGATTTGGGGCCATAATTAAGGAATTTTCAGTGAGTGATCAATGAGTTGTTTTATTTGAAGAGATTTGAGTAAAAATGAAGATTGAAGGGGTACCTGGGTGGCTCATTTGGTTAAGCACTTGCTTTCAGCTCAGGTGATGATTCCAGTGTCCTATTCATTGGGGAGTCTGCTTCTCACTCTGTTTCTCCCCCTCATCATATCCTCCCTCTCTCTCATATAAATAAATAAATAAATAAATAATCTTTTAAAAAATGAAGTCTGAAAAATAGTATAATTTTGGCAGTTCTCAATTTATGAGTACTTTTGTTTGAGTAGCTTCACTAAATGGTGAAAAACAGTCATTATAAGAGGTGCATGAGAGACTAGCTGATAAGAAAATAAAGAGTTTCAACATAGCAACTTAAGGGAGGGGCAGTCAAGACAAGATTTTGAAATTTCTAAAGGGAAAGAGGAAATGGGAAGGGATAGAATAAAATTTTAGAAGGGGAATAAAAAGCTATAACCAAAAAAATAAGATAAAGAAGTAGAGCAAAACACTTAGAAATAGGAAAACAAACAAACAAACAAACAAACAAACAAAAAAACAGATATGAAGAGAGGGACAGAGGAGAGAGAGAGAGAGAGAGAAAGCACAGAAGGAGAGAATCCTCAAGCAGACTCAACATTGAGCATAGAGCCTATCGCCAGGCTTAATCCTGTGACTCATGAGATCATGACCTGAGCCTGAGCCAAAACCAGTGTTGGACATTTAACTGACGGAGCCACCCAGGTGCCCCTTTATTTTTCATTTTTTGAGGAACCTGCATATTCCTTTCCACAGTGAGTATACCAGTTTGCAATCCCACCAACAGAACATGAGGGTTCCTTTTCTCTACTGCCTTGCTAAAATGCTTGTTGTTTCTTGTGTTTTTTATTTTAGCCATTCTTTTTTTTAATATTTTATTTATTCATGAGAGACACAGAGAGAGAGAGAGAGAAGCAGAGACACAGGCAGAGGGAGGGGCAGACTATGCAGGAAGCCCAATGTGGGACTCGATCAGAATTCCGGGATCACACCCCAAGCCAAAGGCAGACACTCAACTGCTGAGCACCCAGGCATCTCTGATTTTAGCCATTCTGACAGAGAAATCCATTCTTTTTGTTTTTTCCTTAATCCTTTATAGATCTTAAGTGTTGAACACTAAATATTTTGATTTTTAATGCCCATATGGCATTAAGAGGAAACATATAGTCAGGGGAGTTGGAAGTGAGATCCTTGCAAAAGCCAAGAGCTGTGCCTCTAAAAGGAAATTAGAAACAATTCCATGGACCAGTTTGAAGAAGCAATAAGAAAGATTATTTTCTTTGTAGCCTGGATCAATAAAGATCATCCTTAAAAAATAGAGACCTCAAGTATATGACCTATTAAACTGATGAATTTCAAATTATATATTCAGAAATGCTACCCTTAAAGTAAAGAATTTAGATGGAAAAAACAATGGTGAGCAAAGAAATCTGTAAATCTGTTGTTCTAATCAAATAAGCCTTGGCAGAGAAACAACAATGACAATAGAAAAGACTATTTGAAGTGAGCACCCTGCACAGGGAACATGTAATTGGTAGAGATCAGAGTTAAATAGTCTACTTTTACATTCATGGAGAATTTAGAACATTAATAATAGTATAACTATACTTTGCTACCTAAGGAATGCTTATAATGTGTTTTTAAATTTCTGAGGACACTCTAACAGTAACATATCAGTAGATGAAATTAATGTGAAGAGGTTAGAAGTTAGAAAATGAGAATAAAATTAGAAAAGAAAATGGGAAGTGCATATAAAAACTATAAACACATTAGAATCATGATAGGTATGCTAGTATTTATAATATGTAAATGTAGTAAGCTTAGTAGTTTAAAAATGTAAGTACAACAATACCCTAAGTACGGATGTGAAAAATAAGCTATTTATTTATTTATTTATTTATTTATTTATTTATTTATTTATATTTTATTTCTTTTAGAGAGACAGTGGGGGTGTGGGGGTAAGACCAGAGGGAGAGGGACAAGCAGACTCCACACTGAGCGTGGAGCCCAATGTGAGATCATGGCCTGAGCTGAAATCAAGAGTCAGATACTCTACTGACTGAGCCACCCAGGTGCCTCTATCATTTTTACATAGAGGCATATGGGAATCTTTTTTCAAGGAGCCATGAAAAGGGGGAGAAAACCTCTCAAAGAGGGAGGAAATGTGATGAGCACTAAATAATATATGGAACTGTTGAATTACTATATTGTACACCTGAAACAAATGTAACACTATGTTTTTCTTATTTTTTTTTTAATTTTAGAGAGAGAGAGAATATGCATGCACATGCATGTCCACAGCCACAAACAAGTGCACCTGAGTTGGGAGAGGGGCAGGGAAGGAGGGAGAGGGACAAGTAGCCCCCGAGCTGAGTGGGAGCCCCACATAAGGGCTCAATCTCAAGACCTTGAGATCATACATGAGCTGAAACCAAGAGTCAGACGCTAAACCAACCGAGTCACCCAGGTGCCCCTATAATAGTATAGCTACACTGGAATTCATATTTTAAAAAGGAAAATAAAAATTAAAAAAATAACAGAGGAAGGGAAATGTATGAATAAATAGAGGGAATTTGAGGAAGTAAATGACTAATGATTTCTATTTGTGGGGCAATGTCAACTGTGGAATGTGAGGAAGCATAAAAAGGCAGGTGTGAATGTGAGCTTGGATAAAGACAAAGACAGTGATCTGAATTCTAAAAGGTAGTCAACCGAAAAGATCATTAATTCATTCAATTGTTCATTCATCACCCAATTTGAAACCTAAAATATTCATTAGGAACAGAGTGAATAGATTTTCCCTTCACATGTTCTGAGAAAACTAGAAAATTGGATTTATCTAAATTCCTAGGATGGAAAAAAATTTGCAGCAGGATTCAAGCAGGTGAGAGATTTGAAACTAAAAGACATAGTCCAGACTTGCAAAGGAGGGTAATGAGGTCATGAAATACAACAAGACGTGGAAAGGTAAGGAGATGTCACCAACAAGGGATGAAAATACAGACCTCAGTGCTATTTTTCCTGCTATGCATCTGTTTCCCTCTCAAAGTTACACACTTTGAATCAACTTGGAAAAGAATCCTGAATATGTCTTTGGAAAGGATGCTCCGTGACTTTGAGGGTTTTGTAATCTGTAGCTGGAGTGTTAGAAGAGGATTCACAGCTCCACAGAGTGGTAACTCATTGGAAAATAGACACATTTCATGTTTTGCAAAAGCTAAACAGCCCAACTTTCTCACAATCTCACAAGTAGGTGTCACTGCCAAAAGCATCCACAGGACAGGAATAACATGTGTTCAAATTGCAGTAAAGGAAGAGTAGCAAAATGGAATATTGGACTCTGATGATCTTTTGCACTTGAATTGAATCCAGATTCAGTTTAACTTCAGTTCATATAGACTGTGATAAGTCTCCAATTGTTTTAAAATGGATACAATCCTATCTTTAACTCCTTTTTTTAACTCCCAATTCTGTTTTAAGAGTTTTGGTTTTTTTTTTTTTCAGATGCTACGACCTTCTTCCAAGCCTTAAATTCAGGAGTTTTATATATAGACTATTCCTTAGTTCCAACCATGTCACATTTTTTTCATTGCAGTTGTTTTAGCATCTTTGTAGTGGGATCTGTAAGAATGGGGGGTCATGGTTGGCAGCGCAGGGTTTATCAACAAGCAGTCAGTATTTAGTAGTATGGTCCACTCTGTCTCTCATACAGAGTTTAATAGTTATATATTTTCAAAAATAATAAAAAGAAAAAAATATAATACATTATCTTTTCTAAAGTGTCACTGAATATTCTAATTTTCCTCAACTACTATTTTATTATCAATAAGAGGTATAGAAATAGTAAACTTTGATGGATGCTTACTGTATACTTCACTATAATAAATATATATGTTTTCTCACTTTTATTTCAGGCTCCCTGCATGGAGCCTGCTTCTCCCTCTGCCTGTCTCTGCCTCTCTCTTCCTGTCTATCATGAATAAATAAATAAAATCTTTAAAAAAATAAATAAAGGAATTTAGATTCATAGAGGTCAGATATGTTGCTCAAGGATTACACAAATGAAATTGAATTTGAATTGAAGTCAATCCAACTTCAGAAGTCTGAGGACTTACTCATTGTTTTGAAAGTCTTTACCCACATGCTAAACAGAGAACAAGACCCAGTCCTTTCCTCAAGAGAAAAACAAAGACACCAGTTGGAAATAACAACAATTTTAGAATAGAAGCATTGTATATTTCTAGCTATAAATCATTAGGATTTCAGAAGAGAGTGTTATCATTGGGGGAATAGAGTAAGCGGAGAACAAAAGTATGAACAAATGAAGTTTGCTTTAGAATTTGAATGAAATGCAGGGATTAGATCGTGGAAGGAGATGATACAAGTGAAAAAAACCCACAAAGATGGAGGCTAGAAGGTGGGAATGAGTCAGATCCATTTTGGGGCTCTTAGAAAACTATATAAATACAACATGAAGTTAAGATGAGCATGAAGAAAGTGATGTATTATAAAAAGGCCTTAGAAAATGGACAGGGATTTTTGTTGTTGTTTTAAGTAGGAGATGGGGAATAATTCAATTGATCATGATGATAGCATGATATAAGGAAAAGAAATCTAAGAATGATATGCAGGAAGAATGACTGCACTTTTGGATGGCACTAGCTAAGACTCAAACCATGGGGGTCTAGCCACAATTGGGAGACAAGTGTAACTAGACAGGTTTTGGAAATTCTGGTATAGGCAAATAGAAACTTGGTAAATTCCTAGAGAGTATTATACCAGGAGCTGGAAAAAAAATACTCCTGTAAAACCTGATGTAGCCATTTCTGAGCCTTGGCACAAGCCCTTTGGCACACCAACCATTTAGTACTTCTTCCAGTTTTAACTGGAGACATGGAGATTTTAGTCTGGTTGTCTGTGAATAGTTACAAATGGAATGATGCATCTCTGTCACTACCTTTGTGATGTATTCATTCCAGTGCAGAAAAATCAGGATTTAGTTTTTAAACATGAATTCTCTGTGATGAAAGACCATCTATATAGTCATACGATGTATGTTATATTATTACAATGAGTCTGTGGAACCCTCTAAACCTCAGCGTCCCTTTTCTTCAGAATTTGGCACCTTCTAGAATCAGATTTAAGGACTTATGACTTGCTAAAGGAAAGTAAGTCTTCTCCCTCATACTGATTAGTTTCCTAGGGAAGCATCTTCCAAACTCCTGCCTGGAAGGTAAGTGTTCTAAGAGCAGAGGTACAGAGGGTGCAAGGGCTGCAAGTCTCTCCAGTTATTAAGTATTCACATATTCACTCAAGTACCCTTGTCATCAGTTAAAGGTACTACCCAAGGTAAGTCTAGAGACTTCCAGTGAAAGACAGTTTACTTTGGCCTGAGTTTTCAGTGAATAATCCCTAGACTTTTCTGGAGGTAAGGGAGAAGCCAGTGTTCAGTGGTGTGGAGTAGGTGAGGGGACAGAACCGCGTTTTTCAGTCCTCTCTCCACCCCAAATTCCAGTTATACATAAATATTTCTGTTTAAATCAGTTTAGTCCTGAGTTTTCCTGTTGCTGGTTTGGACTTTGGCTTTCTTAGGTTGCCTATATTATTTACCACTTGGCATCTGCTTTCTAGTTTCCTAATAGTTCTCACTGTTGTCTCTTGTCCTGTTCTGTTCTTCCCATCCTAGAACATTTAGATCCTTAAAGAAAAAAAAAATGTGTCCATAGTTTCAGTGAGACTTGGAGAAGGAGAAAAATTATATATTTGTGACAATCTGTCATCTTAACTCGGAAGTCCGTTGGAATTTATTAGGGTTGTGAAAGTTTTCTCCTTATGATATTTTAGAGCTTAGATTATTTATTAATGTTTTCTTCATGAATTGTGTCCCCTTTTCCTTTTCTCACCTCAGGTAAATTCTGTCCAAGCAGTATCTTAGCTGAACCTAAACTGTTCTCACATTTCATGGTTTATGTAACACTTGAGAACATCTAATTTTTTTTCCCCATCAGAACAGAAGTCAGGTTCTAGGGAAAACTTCCTTATTATTTAATTATACCTTGTATGGTTACTTGGGATATATTTTTTAAATCATTTGCTGAAAAAAATTATGAGGAAAAAGATAAAAAATGATAACTCCTCCCTAAATAAAAAAGAAAAACCATCATATTCATCTTTCTCAAAAATTATGATTTCTAAGTGTATCAACTTTAATATCAATATTAACAAAGTTTAAAAAATTGGAAATATCTAGATAAAAGTAATACTGCTTTAAGCACTATTATTATTGTTTATTTATTTACTTTTTTTTTAGAGCGAGAGAGTGTGCAAATAGTGGTGGGGGGCAAAGGGAGAGGGAAAGAGAAGTAATCTTAAGCATGTTCCACTCCCAGTGCAAGCCTGAAGGAGAACTGGATCTCACGACCTTGAGATCATGGCCTGAGCCAAAATCATAAGTTGGATGTTTAACTGGCTGAGCCACCCACGTGTCCCTAAACACTATTATTTTTAAAATTACTTATTAAAAAATATACCAAGATAGGTATACCAATACCCATCCTCACCAAATTGTATATTCTCAGACACGACTGATACCATTTTTACTTTAAAAATGATGTATTATTTTGACAACATTTGTAAGCTTTTTTAGAATTTCTATTGGTTTATTTATGGAACATCTTACTGAATATCAGGCACTGTCCTTGGTATTTAGGATATACCAATACCTACAGTGGAGGATTTTGAACTAAGGCAGCATAAGATACAATGGAAAAAGAGGTGAGGAGAATATAATATGGGCAGCAAAGCAGAAAAGTGAAAGAAAAATCTCTAAATAATAGATAGGAGAAGACATTTCTGGTGGCCCCAGAAATTCATCTCTGAGAGACTGAAGAATCTTGCTAGGAGTTGAGATATAAATAGAGCAAGCAAAGATTTGAAGGTTTTTCTCACCTGGGCTGCTTATGCCCAAGCATATGAGAGATGATCACAGGTGTTGAACAAAGATCCTATTGGGTGTTGGCCAGACAACAGAAAAATGGGAAGGCCTTTCATTACCAGATTGTATGCATTTTAGTTGCATCCTAATAGCCCAATCCTGTGTTTATAAGAATAATGTCCTGAAGAAAACTTTGGAGAGAAAAGGCTGCAAAAAATATGTTGATTTTTATGTCAAACCATGTATGTTGTTTTCCCTTTTTAAAGTGACACTAATTTTTTTTCCTGACATTTCCCTCTGAAATTTTGAAGATTGATATTTATCAATAAGAAAAAAGAACTGCTTATGAACACTAACAGCATATTTTGATGATTTATAAATTTAAATGACCTATTTGTGCATAGATAGGGTTTTCCGATAATGGACCAATCTTCTTGGGCCAAATGTGAATAATCACATGGTTAATCAAATGCTCCTGAAGTATTGCAACTTGAAAAATTTCAATCAGTATTATAAGCCTGACTATATGTATAATAAGCCTAGAAAAAACACAACTTTTAATTTCATTTTCATAGTTACCCAGAATGAATTGTGCATGCTGCATTTTCCTTTTAAAAATAGTCTTATGTCTTGTGATTCAAATTATAAAGGCAGAGAAATTTCATTTTTCTTTACTTGATAAAGCTACTAACCTCTTTTTCGTATGTATGAAGTCTATACACAGATATCTAGCAAATAATTGAAAATTTGAAATATGTGGATCATTTAAGATTTTGAAAAACATTTCTGGCTTTGCAATTAATAATTTTAAGAAGGGATTTATTTTTCTGCTATTTTTCCAATATATATTTTTATTTATTTTTAATTTAAACTCAATTAATATATAATGTATATTGGTTTCAGAGGTAGAGGTCAGTGATTCATCAGTCTTATATAACACACAGTGCTCATTACATCACATGCCCTCCTCAATGCCCATCACCTAGTTACCTTGTCCCCCCACCTCTTCCCTTCAGCAACCCTCAGTTTTATTCCTATGATTAAGAGTCTCTTGTTTGTCTTCCTCTCTAATTTCATCTTGTTTGATTTTTCCCTCTTTACCCTGTGATCCTCTGTTTTGCTTCTTAAATTATACATGTGAGTGAGGCATTCATGTTATATTTGAAATAAGTATTGTATCAGGGATCAAGAGTTATTTTTCTGTACTCTATGATGATGGATCACTTTTTCTTTCTTGTTGGGCAGTACGTGAGAGCAATTATTAGGTATTATCATTGTCTTTTACATGAATATTCTCCTGGCAAAAATTAGGTTTGTTTAATTTTGTGGAGTCTTAAATCACTGGGATCATTATTTAGTAATGCCAGCGAGAAATGCTTTAACATAAATAAGAATGATTCTATGTGCCAGTTATTTTCACATAATAAAAATTTACATATATTTTGACATAAGTATAGTGACATAAGTAATGATAAGTAGTTATAATAAGTAGTGATAAGTAGTTATGTAACATCTTAGTAATTGTTTATTAAAATTAGCTGAGAGTGAGAGCACAGATACTCTTACCTGAAATTTGGCATTTCAGTGTCTGGCTGTAATGAATTTATGAGACAGCTATCTCAATTCCCAAGTGGCAAAACAGTTCTGTCTTGTGTAAATCTGCAGAGATTTCAGGTGGATAGAAATAAATTATGCATTGTCTTAAGCACAGGCAATTAAACCATTAGAATTGTGAGCATAAACAAAAACCATCCAAATGAGAACACACAGAGACTTTTTATTCAGAACGTGCTATAGCAAAGGAGTCAGCTACCATTACTTGCTTTTGGCAGAGACTCAAAGGCAGGCAGAGTAGATAGAAAGCTTTAAAATGGGGGGAAAAGACTTAAGGTATCTCTGTTTGGAGATTGTTGACACAAGAAAAAGGTAGGCAGGCTCTCTACAAGCCATCCTATGTGATTGGTTTGGGGAACACATTTGCTTTTTCTTATTGTTACTGAATTTAAAGTGAGGCAAATATAGGTAGAACAGCTGTCATTGTCAAAGTCTTGACCATTCTTGGTCAGTTGCTATAAAGCCTGTGGTTTGGTTTCCCCACCTAGTTGCTGCAGCTTGTGAGTCAAAGCTCATTGTCATATTTAGTATGGCCAGTGTCCATTTGTGTGCTTAGCTTCTCAGAAATTTAGCTGATAATTTCTTTGAGATGGTGATATACAGATAATTATATAAATCATATTGAATTAATTTTATGTTAAAGCAATCTGTATAATCTGTATTCTAAACCAATGGTCCAATGAGTTTAAAAGTAACTGGTTTTTAAGAAAAGAAAAACAGTGAAACATTCCAATAGATAGACTTGTGGGAATATAAGTAATTTTATTCATCTTATTCCTGCTGTGTTTCAAGAGCCCTTAATTAGTGTAGGTTGGAGTTTATTTTCTCTTTTACAGTACTTTAATGAATATATTCTATAAATAGGATTCCTCCTCATTGATATCTTAAATTCTCACTCCTATGTCTAATTCCTTCACTTACAAAACTTTTAATACCTTATTCTCAACCTGTGATATTCTCTTGTCTCAGATCCTTCCATTCCCCCCCCCCATTTATTGTCATTTTATTTTTCTTTTCTTAAATAACCTAGACCAATTGACCTATACTATAACCACTCTCGTGAAAATCTTGATCTCTTTGTCTCTTCATGACTACATTATTGGGTGTTTCATCCATTCTTTTCTTATGATTAAGTGTGTTTTTGTACCAGGAGATGTTATAGAGGGAGGTAGACTCAGAGAGATACTAAATTCTTATTACTTTGGTATGTAGTTGCTTAAATCATTTTTAATTTGGAGTGAGAGGGATCCTCTCTCTAGTTAAATTCTCTTACCTTCTCTAAGTTTTGGGGTTCTGTTGAACACTCTACCTTGGTTACAGATATTTGCCTCTGCCAGTCCCATCCCTTACTTGGAATGAGTACTTGCCTTAAATATCAATCATTGATATTTATATTTCATGACCATATTCTGTGATTATGAGTAGGAACTGAACTTAGTGCCCCTACCTTGACTGTCACAGACTCATTAACCAGGTCATTTCTGGTTTGTCTTTCCAACAAGGTCACTGATCATTCAGGTGCAACTATATAAATATTATCACTATCACTGTAATTACTATGATAATGAAAATGTGGGGTTGCCTTCTTTTGCTCATACAATGGCAGAGGGGCTGTTTAATTTTATTTTCTCCATGGAAACTTACTCCTTAATTTGCTTTAGAAGGGAGAGATGAACTTAAGGTTTCCTTAGGAAAACATCCTGAACACCTCAAATTCCATCATTGTCTTCAAAGAATATTTCCTTATGACCTACAGGAAAAAGTTAAAACTTCAAGAAAGGGTTCCATCAAATTTCTGATCTTATGGAATTGATATTATGCAAGAAAAATAGAAATAGAAATGAAAGCAAATTACTTGTAGGAATAAAAATATTAAATATATTATTTTACCCTATGAACATTAAAATTAATTTTTGTTTACCATAATTTACTTACATATATAGGGAACTTATTCAAACTTGTTTTAAGAATAATCTATTGTAACTATATGGGACCTACAAATGTTTTGAAAGTTCATTAACATATCATGGCCTTGGAAAAAGAAGCTGAACTAAATCATGTAATATATTTCATGGAAGTTTTGACTTTTCAACTTAAAGAGATACTAAAGGTACCTGGGAATTATTTTTAATGCACATAGTTTGAAGGCAAAAAAAAATGTAGTGATATAAAGGCCAAGAAAATATTAAGAGAAATCAAAGATTCATTGAACTCTTTGTCCATTCATATACTCATTTCTTTATGCATGTATTTAAAAATATTATACGCTGGATTCTGCTCTTCATATAAAAAGCAAAATCTAGGTTGCGATTCAATATCTACCCTCAAGGACCTGTAGAAATTAGAGGAGGAAAAAATGTAAGAATTAGGAACCCAGGAAATGATGAACTATGCATTGGTAATTAATAAAGACTTCACAGAAAAGGAACAATTTGAACTCAATCTTGAAGAATGAATGGGAGTTTCTCAGGTGAAAAGGAATACATCCCCCAGAGAAGGAATATAAAATGCAGGTCATTATTAGAAGGGAAATTAGCAGGAGAGAGCACTGGTGTAAGTTGGGAGCCCTTCATGAAGGGCTTGGAACTGGAATTTCAACTTATAAAAACATGAGAAGTCAAATGTTTTAAGACGACTGTCATGTGTTATATATGAAAAATAAGGGGAAATAATGATGCTATTTTTTTAAGGAGAATGTAGATTTAGGAAAAATGTACTTTTGAGGATATTGAGTTCAAATACAGATATTTTGCATTTCAAATAAAACATTCAAGCAGAAATATCTAATTTCCTGGAAAAAGGAACTAGAGTTCAGGGTAATATTGGGTACAGATCCAATTTGGGAATTATTCTCAGAGAGATAATTGTTAAAGCTATGAGAGTCATTGAGCTTTTCAAGGTAGGCTGTCTGAAAAAAGAAGAAAAGGAAACTATAGTCTAGATATTAGAATCTATTTAAAAATTTAAAATATTATAATATCAAATATTCATTTAGTCTGCTTTTCTTTCATAAATTATTAAAATGTTCTTGTACATTGTCTATTCTTCTTATAGAAATGTGATAAAATATAATTTTATGGTATTTTAATTTCCCAGGAATAGGAATATTTTATAGATATTCCATGGAATCCCTGCAGACACAACTTGCCATGTGTTTATGGAAAATATAGCTGTACTTCCCTCACTGTTTTTTTTCCCCCATATTGGAGCTTAGTGGTCTAGAGGAAGATTTACCCATATTTTCAGTGCTTCTTACATATAACACAAAGAGGAATGGAAATTTAACTTTGAATCTGTACTACAATCAAGAGAGAGAGATAATAGCCACAGGGTTAGAGCAATGAACAGTTTCTTTTTTATTTTATTTTTAATTAGAAGCTAGAACATCTTACATTGTTGGTTGGAAGTTCACTGTATCAGTAGAGATAGCAAAATAAAAACAGATAAATTAATGCAATATATACATAATTTTTATTTTAATTTTTTCCCTGGTGTTTAGCAATAGATAATTGGCTTTGGAATCTGACATGTGAGAGTTGAATCCTGACTTTGTCACTAGATGTTTTTTGTGATGTGGACACAGCACTCACGCTCTATCCACTTCATTTTTTTTTTCATTATAATGAAGATAGCAAAATCCACCTGATATGTTTGTTGTGAAGATTATATAAATAATGCATATAAACAATGCCTGGTGCAGAGTAACACAATAAATGGTGACTGTTATTTTCAAATGACTTCAAATTCTTTAAAAAAAAATGATGTGAAAAAGCCATTAAGAGTTGGTGTGGTACTTTAAATTTCTTACAGAATCCCACAAAACCTAAGCTAAGACAACATGGGACATGCCCACATGGTGCATGGTGAGTGAATTAGAAAATTTATAGTCAGCAGCTAATGGCATACAGGTGGATATTTTGGCCATAAAATGGCATTGATCAGTCATCACAAATACGAATTTATTGTTAGATAATATTAAAAGGGAGCCAAAGGATGAGTACAGTTCAGGTGACATAGAAGGAAGAGGAATAAGTTATATTCTTGCTGGAAATGAGATATAAGCTGCTTAAGTAGGCATTTCCAATAAATTTCAAAATAGGAAAACAATTTAAGGGTGTTGTTTTAAATAAGTATACAATTTGGTTTGTATGCTCTTGATTTTCAGGATAAAAAAAATGTGATTATAAAGCAATGACACTCTACATATAAAAGAAAGTAGTCCTATTGCATTTGTAGGCACACCATAACTAACATCATGATATCCCTTGAGATCTACCTCCTATAAAATATTAGATTGGAAAGGGCAGATTCAAGCATTGCAGAAGTGTCAATTTGCCAGCTGGCCATCATGTATTTGACTGGTGTTTAACAATGAGTATTGGCTGACCTCTGCTGAAGAACATGGAGAGTATCTGGGTACCTCAGGCAATTGCAATCCACAAGTGAAAACACAATCTCTCAGATTTGTAATGGAATACCAAGAGATGTCAAGGTGAGTCACATCATATAAATGTCACCTACTCTGACAGCATGCAGGACATCTGCCCGTGGTGCTTTTCTTCCAATTTTCTCCTTGTATAATGAAGCAACTCTAAGATGCCAGTGGGGACGAGTAATCTTTTACAGTGCATCGATAGAAATAAACATTTTATATTTCAAATCTGGCTGATTTGTTATAGCTTAGGGCAGATACCAAATCATAATTGCTCTTGAATGAGAGCAAAACTCAGTTTATAGAGGTGTACAGAAAAACTAACCTAAAAAAGGGACACGAGTAGCTTGACAGTACTCTTTTAATGACTGCATTGCCAGTGGAATTGCCAATTTGGGGTATACTATTTGTCCATTACATTTAATAACAACATTTAATGTTGTCCATTAATTTAATAAATTACTCATTTAATAAAGTGAGTATCTGGGATGCCTGGGTGGCTCAGTGATTAAGCATCTGCCTTCAGCTCAGGGCGTGATCCTGGAGTCCTGGGATCAAGTCCCACATCAGGTCCCTGCATGGAGCCTACTTCTCCCTCTGCCCATGTCTTTGCCTCTCTCTTTCTGTGACTCTCATGAATAAATAAATAAAATCTTTAAAAAAAATAGAGATACTTTTAAGTTACTGTTTTTGGCAAATTCTATATTTTAACAAACAGAATGGTCCAGCATTTAAAAAATGATCTCTAGTATTTCCAAATCATAATTTCTTACTCATCTGTGGAGTTCTGCTTGTTTGTTTAATGCCTGTTTTTTATCTTAAATGTCCTTTCCTTGGTATTGTCATTATATCATTGCCTTCCTTTAATTATTCTGGGCTCTTTCTGTTTTCTTCTACTATCCAGACGGCTATTTTACGTTTCCTCTTTTCCATGGTAAGTACTTGTCAACACCTTCTGATTTCTTTTCTTCCACTTCTCTGCCCTCAATATATTGGTTTATATTTGTCAATTTTGTCCTTTTCTTCCCACAGTCTGTTTCTCTTCTCTTGACTTATAATTGTCTTATTGTCCATCCACCAATTATCTTTAATTTTCTACCCTTCTCCTATTTCTGTTTTCAACATTTGTATCTTTTGTATGACCATCTTTATTAATATCTCACCAATGACTCTTCCTCTTTATTTTCCCCTTTCATTTTTTTACTTCCCTTTCACAGGGAACTTGCTTATACTTTCTCTATGCCATTATTTTTTCCTTACATTTCTATAATGATGTCCTTATCCCTTATCACTCACACCTGATAGATATTTATTAGAGTTCACTATGTGCCTGCAACACAGGGACCTAAAAATAGTATGACGCAGACCTTGCCTTCAAGAGGTCCCCCATCTAGAAGAGACAGATGCATAAATCAGCCAATCCTTAAAAAAATATAGAAAGTGCAGAGATAAAAACAGACACAGGATCTTATAGAAGCCCTAGAGAATGGTACTATGGGTTGGGGGAGGGTGGAAACAAGCAAAAAAATTCCCACATGTCATATTATCTTAGCTAAATCTTGAGGGAAGAGTATTAAGCAGTGGGAAGACCTCTCTGGGTACAGAGGGTGCTATGGAATAGGCTCATAGACATGAAATATTATTTGTGGTAAGGAAATATGTAATCACTTTGTGTAAATGGTTGCAGAGAATGTGCAAAGGGAGTTGGGGAACAGAAAATGGTCTCACCGTAGAGGGAATTATTTGCCATGCTAAGAAGTGTGAACATGAACAGAAACCTTGGATGCCTTTGAAGCAGGAAATGTTCATAATCAGATAATCATTTTGACCATGTATTCTTTCATGTAGTTAGAGGATAGGTTTGAGGGATATAGAAAGGAGTTAGGGATCCTCATTGAAGACTATTTTATGAAAATCTGCATCACAATTGCAATAGAGGAAGACCAGAAAGAATGGATTCAAGAATTATTTTGATGCAAACCACTAGAATCACTTAATTGCTATTTGAATAGAAGGAATAAGGAGGAGAATGATTTTTGGACTCTACATTTAGTGATTAGATGGACAATGGTGTCAAAAGCTAACAGGCAACATGGCAGAGGAACTAGTTCATCTTTTGTTCTCCCTCCTTAATAGGTCTTCCAACAATATTAATGACTTGCATTTTTTTCAAGTACACTATAATTTTTAAAGCTCTCACCCACCCATTACATAATTTAATCCTCATGAGAATCCTCTAAAACTGACTGAACAGGTGCTATTACCCATAATTTTCAGGTAAGAGCACTGGAAAAGCCTTTCCTCAAATATATATCCCAGTAACAGTGGGTTATTTAAATGCTCAAAATGTTTTCAATTAGGCAGACTCACATCCTAGTCCTGCAATCAGGCTGGTGGCATCTTGTCTACGCCTGGGTAACACAGCCACAGAAGGACTGCCTTCACAAACATGAGCAAGTTGAAAGAGGATGATCCTCATCAGATGCATCATCAACCAGCTACTCTGTCACAAGGTGATGCATATTGTTTACTTCCTCCTCCTACACAGAAAATTGTCATCCTCATCAGAAGGAACAGCTTCAAATAAGAGGAAGCTTATTGATGACTCAAAATTCACCCTTAATAACTATACATTTCATAGGCTCATAATATTTTGCATATCATGTTTTATACATATGTTACAAATAGGCTTGAGACTATATTCAAGCACAAAGCTCCCAAATTCAACCCAATAATCTTTTCACATTTGTTGCACATTTTTTTGTGTGTTCCCATGGAGTTGTATTATAGACACAGATGTTATTTTCAAAGCAATGTGCAAGCGGTTGGTATAAAAGAAAGGTTTCTGTGTTCTCCCAGACCAGCTGAAAACTAGAGTAATCACTTTTCTAGTAGCAGTAACAACACAGGCCTGATAATAAAGGTCTTCCCTACATAGCACTCATGTTTATTTCCAGTGGGACATGAACACATGTAGAACATTGCACCATGAACATATCCCCCTACTGTATCTGAATCCACTTTGCTGTGAGAAGGTATAATTTCATCATGCTTTACTGGTGAGGGTCCTTGTATAAATTTAATCCTTGTTCTTCATTCTCATTACTTTAAAATTATGTTTGGATTTCAAGTTTAGGTTTAACATGATGATACATTATATGAATTGAGTATTTACTTATTCAATAGGCAAATAAGGAAGAGAAAATGCATTGAATTATGATTCCAGTGAGGAGCTTGGCAATGGCTTACCTTCATAAACTAATTGAAGGGACCTGTCAAATTATACTTCACAGCCTAAAATCTTGGTCTGCAAGTGAGAAATAGATCAGAATTAATTTAAGTGCTGTTTACCTCAACCAGTGTTTATTCTTTTAACCAGACTTATTCTCAAAGTATTCTGATGCAGAAGGGTATTGTACTCTAGAAAAGTGATTTTTGTCAAGCAGCATTTTCCTCTAAAGATCTAGATTTTTTCTGATTGTGTTAAAATTTGTAACTATTCTACAAATCCCATGCATCTCTATAATAAGTGTCAGTGATACAGACCAGGTCAAATAATTCTCTTTTCTAAACTAAATCAACTCAGCTATGTGCATGTGGATATTTTTAACAAAATTAACCCAGGAGTTAATTAGAACAGTTGTTCTCAAACGGTAATCAGAAATACCTGAGGGATTTTTTTAACACACATAATTTTTGCCCCTCCTATAGACTTAATAAGTCTAAATATCAGGGTATAGCGATTGAGAATATTTAAGCTCCCAGTTTATTCTGCTGTGAACTAAATGAAAAATACCAGCTTGAAATGCAGATTTCATATTATTCATCTTCATGTGGAGAAAGTAATGATGTATACAGAGTCCTTATGTAGCATGGTGCCATCCTGTGTATTAATACTAAATGTGCACCTATGTGCTTGTTTGTCTACAAAACATCTTGGGATGTTTTCTTTTAGAGGACCAGAAATCAGGTTGGGGTGAAAGAGGCATTTATTTTTGACTCTACAACTTTGTCCATTTTTAACATTTGAAATTATTTTTAAGTTATGAATATGTATGTGTGTGGGAGAGTGAGAGGGTATGTGGGGGATGAGTGTGTGTCTATATAATCAAAGAATATAGAAAAATATATGATATTTTTCAGCATTTATTTGGATACCAGGTAAATTTTGATTTCTCCTTAGACATTTCTGTTTTCAGTTTTTAGAAAACCATCAATTAATATGCAAAATAGTCTTACCCATGCTTTCATCTCTATCCAACCCTAACCCTGACGATGTAATTAAGTATTTATAGCATTCTCATGATAAGCTAGGCCCTGTGTTTGACTCTGGGATATAAGACAACTGACATATGGTTGCTACCCTCAAATGCTGGCAATAGAAATATAAACAGATGAAGAAATGTGTGTAATATAAACTTATCCCCAAATGCCTCATCTAAAAAGATTTAAATGTTAGTCAAAAACTTCTAAGAATCTGTTTATTACGAAGGGGAGGATGGAAAATATTGTTTATCCTCCTCCTGCTATTACTATTCTCTCTCTCCCATGTAGGATAGTGACCTATTTCCTACCAGTCGTTTGTTTGCTTGTTTATTATTTATAAATTTTGTGCTTCTTCCATAGTACTATAAGCTTTTGCTTTGTCTTTGGATTATTCAAATTCTTAATGACTACCAAGATACCACCCAATGGAGAATGAAAGGGAAAAGGAAGGATATTTAGAGATCTCCATGTCTGCATACTTGCTATTCCACTTTTCTGGAATGTGCCTTTCATTCTCCACCTATAACCTTTTCTGCTTTACAGACTCGTCTGAAATAGACTCACTTTCCATTTATCCATCCAATTATCCTCTCTCTTGTTTTGAAATACCTAATTTTGATTGCAAAAACATACAAGGTACAGAAAATAAACAAAATTTGAAAGAAGGGAAATTTACAAAAGAAAAAAAAGGATTTAGTTGTAAAACAGTCCTGAGATTCTAACATAAAAATTAATGTCCAAAACACTATGCACTTGTTAAGAATGGGGCATACATTTGAATCTAAGACATCTAACAAAAAAAGATTGATTTAAAATAATAAACTGATTTTAAAATATAATTGAATGATCAGGGAAAGCGTAATGGTTTGTAATTTACAGGTAGACAGACAATTTATTTTGTAATCTTAACTCTCAGTGCAGGGTTTTGCTTATAGGTGGTATCTGTTTTCCTTTTATGATCTTTAATTGGCTAAAACTGATCCCTTCTCATTCAGGTGAATAATGTCTAGGCCACCGGAAACGAAAGTGGCTATTAAAGGAGTTCTCTGAAATACAGTGCATAAATTAGAGTTTTATAAATGATATAAAACTAGTCAGTGGTCAAAATAATGTTCAGCTGAGGTTATGAAAATGAAGCTAAGGAGCAGAAGCTAGCTGCTCAAATGATCTAGGGACATGTGTTATTTTCCCATTACTGAGCATGGTTACTGTTGCTACTGATGTTAGGTGGAAATTGAGAAGAATTGAGCAGGAGATAGAGGGTGTAACCAGGGAGGTTTTGAGCCCCAGAAGGGCAACATTAAAGGCTTCCTTTTGTTTTCTTTTGTCAGAATTCTACTGTAGCATGACCCAGAGATCGATGATTAAGTGAATTGAGAGGAAGTATCCTGAGAATCTCGGAAGTCAGTTTTTCCTGGATAGCATTTAAATATTTTTATGTGGTGCTTATGATTGAGTCTTTCCCACTTTTAATGCTTGTAAATTTTATTCATTGTTCACCATAAATACACATATGATTAAATGAAATAGTAACAGTACTTTCAAATCATTTTCACATGCACCATCTAATTTAATAATCCAGATCATCTGTGAAGAAGATAAAAATAGCTAGTAATAATTTAGTAAGTGCCATTATATTTCAGACCCTGTTCTGAATTATTTAACTCATTTAACCTTCAAAATAATCCTATGAGGTATGTACTGTTATTATATTAGAGATGAAACCATGAAGGCATGGAAGGAATATATTAATAAACCAAGGCCTCACAGCTGTAAATACTAGCGATGGGATTAGAATCCAACTTGTGTATGCCCCTTACCTTTACCAGCATATTGCAGAGAAGGAGGTAGAAGCAAAGAGATCATGTGCTTCTATGATTTCTGACATATCTCTTTATGTGACATACAGATGTAGAGAAAAATGTCATCTGGCTGGCTCTAAAGTTACATGAAACCAGCCTCACAGTTTTAATCAGTCAGGATCAGAATCCAAAATTCTTCTAGTCTAAACCTGCATAATAAGCACAGATCCATGAAGCAGTATAGAAGCTAGCAGGTATTACAGTGAAATCCTAGTCTCAAAAATATGCAAGCACATTGAAACAATAAAATAAATGCTGTTATACAGTGTAGTGCATGCATGCACACACATAACACATAAACACATGCACATATATGCATACAAAGTTTAGAATTTCGGTAAAGAAGTGATCCCAGTTGCTTGGATAGAATTAGTGTAACTTCCAGAGAGGAGCGCTTGATCACTTGATCTAAGTTTTTAGAATAGCCCGATGGAAGAGACAAACATGCCTAACCCAAGCATTGAAATGAAGTAAATTCTGTGAAATGTGGCAGAAAGTGCAATGAATTGGGGTATTTACTTTTTTCTCAAACAGATGATCTTAGGGGCACCTGTGGGCTCAGTCAGGTAAGCTTCTGACTCTTAATCTCAGCTCAGGTCTTGATCTCAGGGTCATGAGTTCAAGGCTTGCGCTGGAGTCCATGATAGGTGGGGAGCCTACTATAAAAAACAAAGCAGGGATCCCTGGGTGGTGCAGTGGTTTGGTGCCTGCCTTTGGCCCAGGGCACGATCCTGGAGACCCGGGATCAAATCCCATGTCGGGCTCCGGGTGCATGGAGCCTGCTTCTCCCTCTGCCTATGTCTCTGCCTCTCTCTCTCTCTCTCTCTGACTATCATAAATAAATAAATAAAAATTTAAAAAAAACAAAAAAATGTGATCTTAGGCAAGTTCTCTAATTCTGTTTTCTCCTCTGCAAATTAGGAATGGAAAACCATCTTTCACACAGGGCTATTGTGAAACAAAATAATATATATGAATATACTTTATAACTTAATATGTAGAAGTAATATACTATTAATTATATGTTTATGTTGCTACTTCATTAAATACATGATTGCATGTAGTGACTACTGCCTATCAAATTCCTGAACCATGGTTGTAGGTAAAGACAAAATACTTAGAAATGAGAAAGTGACTATGTTTTTTATCTCATAAAATATTGAATGGTGTCTAGAAAATAACAGATGTACAATATACATTTGGTGTATGAATGAATAAATGAATGAATTATACAAGTTAATGAATATCGACAATGTTCTGGTTTTTACCAAGTCCTACATTGTTCCTCCTTAAGTAGACTATGGCTTCAACATTAGAACTGCTGGAAAGGGTGTCTGGGTAGCTCAGTTGTTAGGGCATCTGACTCTTGGTTTTGGCATAGATCATAATCTCAGGGTCATAAAATTCAGCCCCACTTCAGGCTCCATGTTCTGCATGGAATCTACTTAAGATTCTTATCTCCCTCTCCCTCTCCCCCTCCCCTTGCTTGCTGGCTTTCTCTCAAAAATGAATAAATTAATCTTAAAAAAAAAACTATGAGAAAAAAATGTATTGTTATTCAAACCTATTATGCTGGGCTTGGTGTCTGGATGAATGGTTAGTAGCAGGTACTCTCATTTTAACTTTATTCTTATTTTTCTTTTTTGTTTTGTAGTTATGATTTGTTGTATTTCACCTGAAAAATACCCCTACATAATAAAATCATTAAAGGACATGTTTTATTTACAAAAGGAAAACAATGTTTACTGGTTAGTAATTATTAATATGCATTTTCCAAGGCTGCTTTTATTTTCTTTTCAAATATTTGTAAAATATTTTATTAAAGAAATACTGTACACTAAAGAAAAATCTAATAGTATATAAGAGCATATTTTAAAAAGTCTCCCATCCCACTGACACTCTCCTCCTAGTTCAAATTCCAAGATATGACCATTTTCAGCTACTTTTATATTTAGCTTTTCTCTTACTTACCTATGTTTCACTAAGTAATTATATTGCTATTTTATAGTTGATCAGCCATGATCATTATTTTTTGACCCTCTATTAATACTATACCACTTATTTTTTTTCCAATTCTGTCACTGACCACCTCTATAAAAAATCATACTCTTGTAACCATTTTGTTCATCGATAGATTTCCCTGAGAACAGGATTCATCTGGATTCACAATTTGTTGTTTTATTTTCCAAATTTTATTTAAATTCCAGTTAGTTAACATACAGTGTAATGTTGGTTTCAGGAGTAGAATTTAGTGATTCATCACACATATAACACCCAGTGGCCTGGTGGTTATCATAAGTGCCCCCTCCTTAATACCCATCTTCCATCTAACCCATCCCCTACCCACCTCCCCCCATCAGCCCTCAGTTTGTTCTCTATAATTGAGTCTCATGTTTTGCTTCTCTTTTTCCCCCTTTCCCTATGTTAATCTGTTTTGTTCCTTAAATCCCACATATGAGTGAAATTATATGGTATTTGTCTTTCTCTGACTTACTTCCCTTAGGATAGTACACACTAGCTCTATGTTGTTGCAAATGGCAAGACTTCATTATTTTTGATGACTAATATTCCATTCTATATGTAGACCATTTCTTTTTTTATCCATTTATCAGTCAGTGAACATTTGGGCTCTTCCTATACTTTGGCTATCATTGATAATGCTGCTATAAACATCAAGTTGCCTGTACCCCTTCAAATCTGTTTTTTTTTTTTTTGTATCCTTTGGGTAAATACCTACTAGTGCAATTGCTAGATTATAGCATAGTATATTTTTAACTTTTTGAGGAACCTCTATACTGTTTTCCAGAGTGGCTGCACCAGTTTACATTTTTACCAACAGTGTAAGAGGGTTCCCCTTTCTCTGCACCCTTGCTAACATCTGTTGTTTCCTGTGTTGTTAATTTTAGCCATTCTGACAAGTGTGAGGTGGTATATTTCACTGTTGTTTTGATTTGTATTTCCCTGGTGATGAGTGATGTTGAGCATCTTTTCATGTGCCTGTTAGCCATCTGGATGTCTTCTTTGGAAAAATGTCTGTTCATGTCTTCTGTCCATGGGTGGACATTTGGGGTGTTGAGTTTGAAAAGTTCTTTATAGATTTTAGACATTAACGCTTTCTCAGTCATTTGCAAATATCTTCTCCTGTTTCATAGTCTTCCTTTTAGTTTTGATTGTTTCCTTGTGCAAAAGCTTTTTATCTTGATGAAGTCCTAATTCTAGACTCCAATTTATAGCTATATTACCTTTGTCCACCTTTTCTGTCTCCTACCTACCAAATTTTACAAGTGCGTGTTGATGTTTGCTTTGCAAAGTTACTTTATAAATGCATCATTAATGCTTTGCCTATTGGTTATTTCTATATTTTGAAAAACTAATATTTATATTATTCAAGCTATAAACATTAATCTTCATAATGAGTGTATGCTCAGATTGTATTTTCTTATTTACAGTGCCAGACCTTCAAGTCTTGTGCCATTCAGTGGAGGAATCCTTTATTCATTCACTAATTTATTCATTTATTCATGAGACGCCTCAGTGGCTCAGCAATTAAGTGTTTGCCTTCGGCTCAGGGCTTGATCCTGGAGTCCCAGAATTGAGTCCCACATTGGGCTCCCTGCATGGAGCCTGATTCTCCCTCTGCCTATGTCTCTGCCTCTCTCTCTCTCTCTCTCTCTCTGTCTGTCTCTGTGTGTGTGTGTCTCTCATGAATAAATAAAATAAAATAAAATAAAATAAATTTATTCATTTTTTCATTCAATAGTTGCAGGCATCTTCTATGTGTTAGATACTATACAAGGCTCTTGTAACACAATAAATGAATGAAATCTACAAAGGTCCTGGGCCTCATGGAGCATATATCCCATTGAATAGAGACAGACAATAAAGAGTAGGTACAATAAGTAACTTGGATCATATTTTAGAAAGCTATGGAGAAATGAAAACATAGAGACAGGTGAGGAAGACCAGTTAGAATTATTGCTGGGCTGGAGTTATATTTTTAAATAGTGTGATCAAGATAGGACTCATCTGAGCAACATTTGAAGGAGATGGGAGGTCAAGCATGCAGATTTCCAGGGAAAGTGAGTTTGAAGCAGAAGTCACAATTAGAGATAATCCTAGCTGGGAAGCATTCCTGACATTTGAGCCTAGAATAATTAGCGTGAGATGAGATCAGAGATATGAAGGAAGGTACAAGACATATCAAGTGAGAACTTTAGCTTTTACTCTGTGTGCAATAGGGGCCATTCCAGGATTTTGAATAATGATGTTTACTGCTCTGTATTACATTTTAAAAGGGTCACTCCTGTATGGAGAAACACATACACACACACACACACACACACACACACACACACAAAAGGCAAGAACAGAAACACAGAGACCAGATAGAAACAGTAAAAGGAACCCAGGAAAAACTTAATGTGCTCTTCTACTCTAAGGACTCTGTGTCTTTTATATCTTTGACATCTTTTTCACTTTTCTATCTATCATCTTCCTGGAGCTCCAATTAGTTGGATGTTAGATGTATTGATTCTTCATATCTTAGTTTTTCCCTCAAAAGTTCCACCTCTTGTCCTCAATTTTATATTCTAATTCTTCCATTGAAATTATTTTTTAAAAAATTTATTTTTAAGTGATTTCTACAACTGATGAGATTCACAACCTTGATATCAAGAGTCCTTGCTTCATCAACTAAGCCAGCCTAGCATGCCTTCAATTGAAATTATTTTAAAGAGAATTTTCTAGTTTCAAAATGTCTTTTTTTTTGTTCTTTGAATGCTTTCATTTTCTCCTACACTTGTCTTATGGATATACTCTCTTCATAAATTCTTTGACAATATTTGTATGGAGAGCTTTATTTGGATAGATTCTATTTAGCTTTTTTCATTTCCTTGAATAACGTATGCCTTCACAACGGTCATTTCTCCCCTGTTTATCTTATGATTTATTTTCCATGCTGAAGACTGTTCTCAAATGTATGGTAATTCTTGGATTTCTGTTTATATTTTAAAATAAGCCAAAGAAAAGCATACTTTACAGTTGTGCATGTAGGCGGGACTTGTCTCTCTCTCACTTGATAAAGAATAAATGTGATAAATCTAGCCTTTATGCTGGGTGACTCTAGACACTATTTTGAGATGTCAACATTTGTGTTAGAAATTAGAGTACTCTTAGAATATGCTTTTTATATTTCTTTAGAAAGAAGCATCCACCTTTTAGCTTGAGAGAGAAATGTTTGCCTGTCACTCTCCTGGAGACAGAGGAGGGCTACTGGAAGTGGGGTAGAATTGACTATGTGTAAACAGGATTCCAGCCCAGTTGTTTGCTCTAACTGGTATTGCCAAGTCTGGGGCCTCTGTATATGATCTTAAGCTGAGATTTCTTTGATTATGATCCATAAGTAAATACAACATTATGTAAGTGCTAAGTGTTCATATTTTCCTTTAAAAATATAACAAGATACTTAGTGAAGTTGAGAAGGTTTCTCTAAGGAAGTAACAATTATGAGGAGATCTGAGTGATAAGAAGGAGTTAACAAGATAGAACAGTAGAGAGCATATTCCTGGTACAGAATGTTAAAAAGTCTTATTTCAGGAGAAAGCATAGTGTAAATGAGATACATTTTTGTTGTTATTGATTGCACAATTTTGGACACAGTGTTACTAGTGGCAATGACTAATTGCTATCACAAAGATACATAAAATGCAAATATTAATATATTCACCTTAATGAAATAAATACTAAAAACAACTAGCAATTTTGAGCCACTAGTGTGTGTTGTCATTTATATGTATTATCAATTTTATTTATTTTTTTATATTTTTTTTAATTTTTATTTATTTATGATAGTCACACAGAGAGAGAGAGAGGCAGAGACACAGGCAGAGGGAGAAGCAGGCTCCATGCACCGGGAGCCCGATGTGGGATTCGATCCCGGGCCTCCAGGATCGTGCTGTGGGCCAAAGGCAGGCGCCAAACCGCTGCGCCACCCAGGGATCCCTCAATTTTATATATATATAATTTTATATATATATATATATCTGTTATTTTTCTAATTTGCAAATTTGGAAATTAAAATTCAAAGAATATAGATAATTTGCCCAAGATCATGTAACCATAAGAATTGTTGGTAAGAAAGAACTTCCTCTGCCCCAGAATCCTAGCTAGATTTAGAATCAACTTGACATGAGACAGATTAACTGGAGAAAATCAGATTTAATAGGCCTACTTCCATGGAATCAACACAGACAAGAAATTCCAAAGACAATGAGGCAACCTGAAGCTTGTTTGAGCTAAGGAGAGACAGAGGGCCTGAGGATCAAGGGGAAGAAAAGTCATTAGCAGGAAGGTGAAAGGCGATGTTGGGAAAAACAAAGGTGGCCTTATGGTAAAGATAAGGCCTTCTGGCCTTCTGGGATAAAGGGGAGTCTTGGGCAGCCTGGGTGGCTTAGCGGTTTAGCACCTGCCTTTGGCCCAGGGCGTAATCCCAGAGCCCCGGGATTGAGTCCCATATCAGGCTCCCTGCGTGGAGCCTGCTTCTCCCTCTCCCTGTGTCTCTGCCTCTCTCTCTGTGTCTCTCGTGAATAAATAAATACAATATTTTTAAAAATAAAAAAAAAGAGGGAGTCTCTGTTAATAGCTCTCTTCCTGGTACAGGCTCTCCCTCCCAGTATAAATTAGGCAGTAGGGAGGAGGCAGATAACTTTTCCTGCACCTACTGAGTTTTGATTACTTTTAACTCAAAATAATATTTATGGCGAAGAGATCCAGCTTAGGGCAGCCTGCCCTGGGACCCACAAGGTAGAGCATTATCAAACCCAGACTCTGATTTTCATATTACAACTCTTTTCTCCATAACAAGTTGTGAAATAAAACCATAGTTTATGAAGTTTAGTAAGTCTTTAAAATTCCTGGACTTGTTTACCTATTCATTTGATTTTATTTTTCCTTTACATATTTAATGTATATCAGTGTTTAGAATAACAAAACAAAATTGAACTAAACAGAAGAAAACACATAGAAATGCTAATATAGAGTCAGAATTATTGTTAGAACTGTACAATATCACTTAGAGCTTCATTTTTGTATAGTAAAGCCTTAGGGACAAACAGGGGTAGGCGGGGCTAGGTAGAGGGCCAAGGAAGCAGGCTCACAAAAATCCCGAAACTGCTGAGTTGAGGAAACCAGATATAGAGGAACAAGCCAGACCACCCTGCCCTATGTGTGGGCAGGGAGGGTATCTTGTTATAACAGCTACTTGTGACCAACAAATAACCAAACCTCAAAGAAGTAAGCCATTAAAGATGTTATCGCTAGTCCTTACTCAATGGTGATGTCAATGGATAATGTTAAAGAGATTTAGGTTCTATGATTAGGCCCTCAATAAAAGACCAGCCCTACTAGCCCTCAGTGGCAACCCTGTCCGGATCCCACTCATTTCTGAGAGCTTTCTCTTTATCTTTACCTAATACATTTCTATGCCTTTACTCACTCTCCTGTGTCCGAGAGATTTCATTCTTCCACTCCATGAGACCAGAACCAAGCTCTCCCATATCAGTACCATATTAGCTCCAAAAATTAGAGCCCAATCATCAAAATGATTAAGACTGATTCTGTTCTGATTTACTGTAAAATTTCAAAACCTTGTGTCCTCAGTGCTAATAAGGTGAAATAAATACAGTCGTGAGATTTGTTAATAAATGAAAGATCAAAGTGACTGCAATATTAAAATGGGAAAACTCTAGACAGTTTGCTGCTCAACACTGAAGGTAACAGAGAGAGGGGAAAAGTATCAGTCAAACAGGGTCTAGCAGAAGGCTAAATTTTTTAAATGAGACACTCTCATGTTTTATTTTAAAAAGTCTTTTCGACTTTTATCCTTCTGCAGATGTTCCTGAGTCTAATGATTCTTTCTTACTTTGTTTTGATAGAATTCTTAAGTGTGTGTTCCTTTCCTTTTTTGTTCTTTAGAAATCAATGGAGACTAACAGGATGAGCAAGGCACAAAACTGAGGAATGATAGAACCCAGTTCAGTGAAAATACTGATTAAATACCTTCACCAAAGCAAAAGTTAATATGATAAGCCTTGCAAGAACATAAAGAATTACCATAGGAGGATTATTATAAAGCCTTGCATGTTGAACCAACTTTTTGTTTTTATTTTTTCCCACATGAGGCAGATACCACAGTCATTTAAAGTATATATAAATAGGAATAGAAATTCAATGATAGAGCAAGAAATCAGAAGGAACTTCCACGATTGTTAACTTTCACTAAAGTGAGATTGTATTCCATTGTTTCACTAAAGATCTTTAATGCCAAAGTCTCACAAATTCAAAATAGGAGGTTCATGGGGGGAGATATAAAACAAACTGCCACTAGACAGTGAGACTCACAGTTTGATTTTCAATCCAAATATGTGTGTGCGTGTGCCCATGCACATGCACAACTGTCCAGTGTATGTGTTACTTCTAACATTTGGCATGGTCATGCAGAATCCTTTCTAACAGCTGATTTACCAATGTACTACATAGACTCATTTTTGAATCAAAATTCTTTTATGAAACACAATGTCTCCTACTTATAATGCTTAAGGTAGCAAAATGCCTGTTATTATCGTGGCTAGATATATTCCATTGCTGAAAATCCTCCTCTAAATCTGAGGCTCAGAAAATGTACTCCATTTTACATAATTATACCCTTGGAAATCACCATTTCTGCCTGATGCAAGTTGAATGCTGCTGCTTAAGAGGTATGAATTATTTCTTTGTTACAGGTGGACAAACCATAGATGTGAAAACGACAGATCATGCGCAAAAACATTCAATGATGTAAAACAAATTTTCCTGAATTTTTATTTTCCATCATTATTCAGAGCTAAGTAACACTTGAAAAAAAAGAAACAGCGCCATTTAAATAAAATACACAATTGCTAATTCGAACCATGGGCGTTTGGCATTGTTTTCCAGGAGACTGGATGGGTGGGTTGTTTTGATCCACTGTGACCCACACTATGCATTTACAATTGGGCTTGCTGAAATAACAGCTGGAGCTTGGCAGCGAGGTTTTTCTCTGCCAAATTAACTGAGGATGTGTGGGGATGAAATCTGTGACCTTGTCTTCATTAACCCGGTTCTTTACTCAACTGAGTTAATTTCTCCAGTCCATATTGGGCTGTGTGCTGTTTATAACAGCAGACCATCAAAAACTGTGTAACATCATGGATATTGGCAGCATTTTCGTTCTAAAATGAAAGGTTTTCTTGAAGAAGCTGATATCAGTTAATCACTGTTAACCAAAGCATTCATCTAGATGCACAGTTGTCACTGCTAGATTTAAAACATAAGAGATGATGCTGTTAACATTAGGAATATTCAGGGTATCTGTTTTAGAAATGGTGATCTGTGGAAAACCAGCTTTGTCCTCAAGCCATGAGGGTGATATTTTATCGAGCCAGGTGCTGAATATAGAGGGCACAGTCATCTGCTCTCTATATAATGCTGATTCTTAAGTCCCTTCGCTTGTGCTACTTTTATTTATTCATGAAACTTGTCTTGGTCTGTTTCAGGCTAGTCATAGATCAGTTTCATCCTTAGAATTTGTGTTTACTTAGTGTCCCCAATCTGTTACTCATCCTTGAAAATGTGTTTCACTTCTTAATTTGGCCATTGTTCATACTATCAAATAATTTAGTATTGACTTAGTACATTGCCTGGGAAATAGAGTTTGATTATTGTTTTTAATTTCAACTTGTCAATAAAAGCCTAATGTAATATGTAGACTTTCTGAACCATACATTGGTACAGTCCATCTTTACAGAAGGTGCTCTCATTTTGTTCAAAGGCCTGTACACCAAAGCATGGGCATTTTCATACCCCTTATCAGTTGGGGAAACTATCTCAATGACTCTGGGAAAAGTTTTACTTTTTTTTTTTAACCTGTTATCTATCAGTTTCTCAGTTTTTAGAGGAGGCACATACCTTTGGTTCTTACTAAATCAAATAGTGCTACTGAAAAGAAATCCAATTCTAATCCATTTGTGAGAAGAGTGTTTTTGAATAGTCACCATAAACCTGTATTAGTTAAAACATCATGATGCTAGGTACATGGAGGGTCTGCAGGTTTTCCAGATTATATAAATACCTGTGATTTTTTTTTCTGAAAGAGGGCTTGTTGAAGAACTGCAACAGTGATTTAGCAATTCAGCCATTGTATAAATGATCTTATTTATCAAGGATTGTATTTCAAATATTGAAAAGGCCAGAAAATTCCTGTAGTCCATCTTCTCATTTTATGGGTGAGAAAATGAGACTGAAAATGGCTCAGGAAGCGATGTGATAATATATCTAGGGAGAACTCAGATCTATTTATTCAAGCAGCATTTCATCACTGCACACATTTGAGCTGGTATTTTTAAAGCAGAATTTGTTGTAACATTGTATGAGAGCATACTTTAGTTAATTTGACTGATATCTGTATTTCTGTAATAAAAGAGGAACATACATCACCTCCATGTTTTTTATTACTGGAAATGGAGAAGCCAGGTGACTAAGTCAAAACTGGCTGATGTCAATATGAATCAACATCCTACTTCAAATATTGCCCTCTGTTTACCACTTCAAACTCATGAGATATGCATGCTAACAGATGAACTACCAAGCTCTAAAGCTTTTTCTATTTGCTAAAAATATTTTTAAATGAAAAGTTGTGACTGCTTCCTCTGTTGAAATGTAAAAGAATAGTAAATCCACCAGCTCCTGGAAGCCATTTTTAGTATTTGTTTCAGCATTGTTTTACTGGGTTAGAATTTTAAGTAAATATGGAAATAACTGGCTGGCCAAAGACTTTCTTAAAATATTTATTGACACCTAATTCATGATAAGCCTGTTTTAAGTACTAGAGATGCTTAATCTGACCAAAGCTTTAAGGGTCAAATTTGAATTATAGCAAATTACAGCAAAGAAACAACTATATTATTCAAAACAACAACAAAAATAGCCTGATATGGTTTAACATCATTGTTTTGCACCATATGCTATGGGAGAACAATGAGGGAGTAACTCAATATTTTGAGGATGTCCATATATTTTTTAGAGGAGTAAAAATTAAACATTAGACACCAGAGGATGAATTAGAATTCATTAGGTAAACAAGTGAGGAAAGAGATTATAGGCTAAGGAGACAGAAAAGCTAAGTATGGAAATAAGAATACAAAGGTGTGTAAGGGTAGAAGAGTCCATATAGTTAGTGTAAAAGGTGTGTGGTGAGAAATGGGTAAGTAAGGCAGAGTATGGCTGGATATGTGGAGCCCAGAGGGTAAATAACTTTGTGTGCCTTAATAAGAAGTTTGCTGGGATGCCTGGGTGGCTCAGCGGTTTAGCGCCTGCCTTCAGCCCAGGGTGTGATCCTCGGGTCCCAAGATCAAGTCCCACATCGGGGTCCCTTCATGGAGCCTGCTTCTCCAACTCTGCCTATGTCTCTGCCTCTCTCTCTCTTTGTCTCTCATGAATAAATAAAGTCTTTTAAAAAAAGAGTTTGCGGGATCCCTGGGTGGCGCGGCGGTTTGGCGCCTGCCTTTGGCCCAGGGCGCGATCCTGGAGACCCAGGATCGAATCCCACATCGGGCTCCCGGTGCATGGAGCCTGCTTCTCCCTCTGCCTGTGTCTCTGCCTCTCTCTCTCTCTCTGTGACTATCATAAATAAAAATAAATAAATAAAATAAATAAATAAAACATATTTAAAAAAAAAAAAAAAAGAGTTTGCTTAGTTTTGAGGTGTGTCTGTGTATATGAGTGCGTGTGAGTGTGTGGTATAATATCATGTCATGTGCCTGTCTCTGGGTTCCATAGCGTTGTTAAGGCAGGTTTATGTAGGACAAGCACAGTCCTCTTTTTTCTTTCTCTGTAAAGTAATTATTGGCGTGTAATCTTTAATGCATCTCAGGTCATGGAGCAATGAGTACTTTTTTTTGGCAAATGTTAATACTGAGAAAAATGAAGGGAATCATGAGTAGAACTGTCTTTCATCAAAGCAAATGCGAATCCTCCTCAACCTTGTACCATACACATTGGTTGAGGATAATTGCATACATTATTCATTTTTGAATGTGACTTTTGTTCAAAGCTACTACTATTTATTTCTGTGTGTGTGTTGGGGGGATTGTATGAAAGTGAGAAGAACCTAGCAGATGAAGGTTGAACATGTCGCTAGCTGGGCCAAGGAAGTTTAAGGTTAAAAATTCACTCCAAACCTTTAATTTTTAAAGATTTATTTATTTATTTTAGAGAAAGAGAGCACATGCCAATGAGCATAGGTGGGGGGAGGGGCAGAGGGAAAGGGAGAGAGGGAGAGAAGCATAGAGCACAGAGCACAGAGCCCAATGCGACTCAATCTCACCACCCTGAGATCATGACCTAGGCCAAAATCAAGAGTTGGATGCTTAACCAAGTAAGCCACCCAACTCCTTCAATCCATACCTTTACAAAAGACAGAAAACATAGCAATTATACTGTATATAGAATTTCTAGATTATTTTGAAAAATAAATACTTCAGTTGATGTATTCTTTCAGTCAAACTAAAAAATAACTTAGTTTTATTTAGTATTACTTTATTTTTCTTTCTTAATTTTGTCCATTAATATTGTAGTTTATCAAATATAGAATCTTCACAATTTGACAACTCTATGAATATTTGTGTTTAGTCTTCACAAAATTAGAGCTTTTGTGCAGCACCATATTTAGAGACTCTTCTAGAGTATAATTCAATTAGCATCTTATAAATAACACAAATATGAATGAATCAGTGAGTAAGAACTTCTGCCAAAGTTCACTGCTTGCTTTCAACATACTGCTATTTACAAATACCTCCAGTTAGTTTTATTGTAAATTCTTTGCGAAGTACTATTATGACTACTAAAGCAGTTATTCACATTTTAAATTGCACAGAATAATGTCAAACACAAATGCCTGCAGATAATTGATGCAATTTCCTCCAGTTTGGCAATCCTCTAATGATGAATTAAGTCACATTTTTTCTTGGTAACACTGAGTTTCCATCATTACCAGGAGAGCAGGTCAATTCAGCTTCTTAAATTATTTCAATAAGTTTGATATAATCAGACTAATTATTGACTGAGTATTCACAATCCTTATGTTTGGTATTTGAGGATATGTAAAAAAAAAATCTGTAGACAGTCTTTAAGTAATATCCATGACAAATAGAAAGATCACATATATAAAAACCTATAAGAAAGTGAAGATAGAATGGACAGAGAAAGGAAACATTTATTAGCTATTGGTGATCAGACAGAGTCAAGGAGTAAGGAACCAACCATAAGTAAAATGCAGATCATCATGAAGTGTTCAGGCTTAACGGTCATTCTCCCGAGAACATAGAAAAGAACCTGTCTACTGGCACATCATCCTTGCAGCCAGTTCTTTGAGCATCAGAGAGTTTACTGTCTCCAGTGGAAGAGAAATTAATGCTGCTTAATTTTTTCCCCACAGATTCTCTCCTCTGCAGACATGTTCAGTTTGGGTTAAAGAGTAGTATCAAGACTAAAGATGTCCTAAACATGTCAGCATTACAGGTTTTCTGAGTCTGGTCCTTACCTACTCTCCTATTTCTTTGTCCGATACTCTGCTATGGAAATTCTCTGTTCTGGTCCAATTAGATGCCTTTTCCCAGAACAACCCAATAACTAATGTGCCAGTCCCTTCCTCCTTTCCATTTGGCCAAACCTTCCTCCATTTTCTTCTAGCCCGAATCTCCATTCCTGCAATTTTGCATTCAGCTTTCTGGAATAGATGTATGCAGATTATGTCTTTCTTTCCAAGCTTTCAAATAACAGTTGTAGTTGTTTGTTTTGGTTTAATTTGACATTTCCATTAACAATGGAAATCATATAAAGTCGTATTCAACTACTTTGCTGCTGAGTATTTTGCAATGGGGGAAAGAATAGTTTTGAAGTAAATGTCTTGTCTTTATTAAGTTTTGAATGCTTGAAAATCCAGTAGGATTGGGTAGTCCATTGTAATTCCTCTGAGGACAATAAGTTGGTTTCAGATATATAGTGGATATAATAGAGTATTTATTACAATATTGCAGGAGGAAAATGGAGGAAACACAAAAGGACTAATGGACTAATTATGCAAAGATATTTCCATTTCCAGGCAGACGTGTAACAAAAAAATCAACACTTCTATTTCACCTAATTAATTTTACAGATGTGGGAGATATAGATATTTAAATTATACTGACAAATTCTTAAATGTATTTACTAAGCCTGTTTCTTTTCCTCAAATGTCCATTTCTCCGTGGCTTTTTTCCCCCTATGGTCCTGTATTTATTTAGAAGGTCTTATAGTAATATTAAAGTGTTCTCTAACAGAATTTTATTTTTTTTATAAATTTTTATTTATTTATGATAGTCACACAGAGAGAGAGAGAGAGAGGCAGACACAGGCAGAGGGAGAAGCAGGCTCCATGCACCGGGAGCCTGACGTGGGATTCGATCCCGGGTCTCCAGGTTCGCGCCCTGGGCCAAAGGCAGGCGCCAAACCGCTGCGCCACCCAGGGATCCCTCTAACAGAATTTTAAAATATTTTCTAACACATCTTTTTAAAAATCAAAACCATAGATATAACTACAGCATACAAATACAAGCCAAAGAAGATGAACTAGGGGATACTGAGTGAGAGGGGTGAAGTCTTCCAATTTGGTATCCTTTTTGGTTCCTCACATTCACCATAACTTTGGACACTTAGATACCTCAGTGGAGATAGTTTGAAAATTACTGACCTACCTAAAAATTACTTATAGTGACTTTATGCCCCCTTGTACCCTCTGTGTAAATGCTAGAGCTGACTGAGTCATTTAATATGATTGAACATATTTATATATTCCCATATATATAATTGCATGGAGCTGTAATTGAATGTGGTTGGAAGATAATCCATCTTCTTTAATTCGAGAAGTAATCATAAAATAGAATGGTTGGTCCTATGTTAATAGTTAATTATGACACAATTTCTCCACAATAAAAATCTCAACTAAATAGGTAATATATGACATTTTCATGAGTTAGTTTAGCAGTTTGGTTAAAATATAAAGTGTTTCATGTCTGTCTTGTTATACATTTATTAATGCCATATGGTTGATCATCTGTGTGGCTGTCTTCCTAACTGGTTTCAGATAGCTGAAACTGAAAACACATTTGCTTTATAACAATATAGAGAATAAATATTTCTCACTCTAAGTATAAATATGATTTGCCTACAAAATATGTTTCATCATTTTATAAAAATCTATACAAAATATTCAATATGTAAAATATGCTACAAATATATCAAAACATACTAAAATTATACTAAAATATACTACAAAATATACTTTTTTAAGTTTTAAACCAAAGATGTAGTGTATTTAATTTGAAGAATTTTTTATTGAAAGATAAAAAAGCATAAAATTATAAGATCTGAGAGCTGGAAGTTCCTATAAAATTATCCTGTCCAATCTTTTCCTTTTACAGATAGGGAGGATAATGTCTGTTTTTTAAAAATTCAGTATCTCTTCTAAGGTGAATGATTTGAGAAATGGTTGATATCTCTCTGAAGGCCATTGCACTTCAGAGTTTTAGATTTAATGTGACATTTCACACAAAACAGAAGTGTTATGTAATACGTAAAGCATAGTGCAATATAATTGTTCTACATGAGTTATGGGCACTCATAAAGAATGACTTTGGTAAAATAGATGTAATAATTGTGCTCATTAAGCAATCTGAATGTTCATCTGTGGGTGACTGATTATTTTCTTTCAAAACAATACTGAAGATATATTACAAAAAAAATTAAAAGTTTCCACCGTGTTCACCTGGACAATAGCCATGCTTACATGTGATGGTTGTGTGCAACCTCCAAAAACAAGTTAATTAAGTAATATAGGGCTTTATTAAATAAAACAGAACTAAAAAGCAGTGAATAAAAATATTTAAGCTGATTGAGAATAGGCTATTTTATATAGTGAACACTTTAGCACTCATTCTTTGTAAACTATTACAAATGTGTGTATTTATGTTTTAATTGTTTTTATCTCCCAATACAGAATTTGGTAAACATTTGTGCCTCATGATCATGGGTGTATGTATTTTGGTAATTTGTTTTATAATATGACAGATATTGGGTGACATTGCACTTATTTCTGAAATGAAGTTGAAAGGGTCTCTGTAGGATAGATCATCCTTTTTGTGGTCAGGGAACTAAGATGACACAAGATATTGTATGTCCTAAGACCATGTGCTTTCATATACATAATCATGATTATACATATTCTATAAAGATAAACAGGCCACATAAGATATAATTCATGTACATCTCTGAAAGAAAATGAATTATTCAGAGAATTAGTTTGGAACAACTCATTAATAAACTCTAATCCAAATACAGGCATGCCTCATTTTATTGCACTTCATTAATTGTGCTTTGCAGATATATGTGTTGTTGTTGTTGTTGTTGTTGTTGTTTTATGTACCAAAGGTGTGTGGCAACCCTACATTCAGCAAGTCCATTGGAGCCATTTTTCCAACATTTTCTCACTTTTTGTCTCTGTGTATCATTTTGGTAATCCTCATAACATTTCAAACTTTTTTTTTCTTTCAAATTTTTATTTAAATTCTAGTCAGTTAACATAAATGGTAAAATTGGTTTTAGGTGTAGAATTCAGTGATTCATCACTTACCTATAACATCCAGTGCTCATCTAGACAAGTCCCTCCATGCCCATCACCCATCTTGCCCCTCCCCTATCAACCTACTTCCATCAACCCTTAGTTTGTTTTCTGTAATTAAGAGTCTCTTATGGTTTGCTTCCCTCTCTTTTTTTTTTCCTCCCCTTCTCCTATGTTCATCTGTTTTGTTTCTTAAATTCCATATGTGCGTGAAATCATATGGTATTTGTCTTTCTCTGACTGACTTATTTAGCTTAGCATAATACACTCTAGCTCCATCCACATCATTACAAATGGCAAGATTTCATTCTTTTTGATGCCTGAGATAGATGATAGATAGATAGATAGATAGATAGATAGATAGATAGATAGATATGATAGATATCATATCTTCTTTATTATTTCAAACTTTTAAATTTTTATTATTATATTTGTTACGGTTATCTGTGGTCAGTGATATTTTATGTTACTCTGGTAATTGTTTAGGGGTGTAGGAACTGTTCCCGTATAAGACAACAGACTTAAAGGATAAGTGTGTGTTCTGACCACTTCATTGGTCATTCTCCTATCTCTCTCCCTCTTCTTATTCCCTGAGAAACAACAGTTTCAAATTAGGTCAACCAATAACCCTGCAATAGCCTCTGAGTATGTACACTTGTAAGTGAAAGGAAGAGTCAAACATCTCTTACTTTTAATCAAAAGCTAGAAATAATTAATCTTAAGTGAGGAAGCCATGTTGAAGGATGAACAGTTAGCTAAATAGTGAATGCAAAGGACAAGTTCATGAAGGAAATTAAAAGTGCTGCACTAGTGAACACATGAATGATAAGAAAGCAAAACAGCTTTATTGGTAGTGCAGAGAAAGTTTTAGTGGTTTGGGTAGATCAACCCAGCCACTACATTTCCTTAAAACAAAGCCTAATCTAGAGCAAGATCCTAACTCTCTTTAATTCCATGAAGGCTGAGAGAGGTGAGGAAGCTGAGGAAGAGAAGTTTGAAGCTAGTAGAGGTGGTTCATGAGATTTAAGGAAAAAAGCCATCTCCATAACATAAAAGTGCAAGGTGAAGGAAGTAGCAAGTGCTGATGTAGAAGCTGCACAAAGTTATCTTCTGGATAAAGCTAAAATAATAAATGAAAATGGCTACACTAACAATAGGTTTTCATTGTAGATGAAACAGCCTTCTATTGGAAAAATATGCCATCTAGAACCTTCATAGTAAGAGAAATCTGTGTGACTCAAAGCTTCAAAGGACAGGCTGACTTTCTTGTTAGGGATTAATGTATCTGGTGAGTTTAAGTTGAAGCTAGTATTCATTTACCATTCCAAAAGTCCTACAGCCTTTAAGAATTTTGCTAAATCTGTGCTGCCTATGTTCTATAAACAATAAAGCATGGATGAGGGCATATCTGTTTACCTCATATTTTAAGCCCAGTGTTGAGACCTCTCCTCAGGAAAAAAAAAAAAAAAAAAAGATTCCTTTCGAAAATATTACAATTCATTGACAATGCACCTGGACACCCAAGCATTTTGAAGAAGATGTGCAATAAGATTAATATTGTGTTCCTGCCTGCTAATACAACATCCATTTGCAGTTCATGGATCAAAGAGTAATTCGGAATTTCAAATCTTATTATTTTAGAATTATTTTGTACCCCTATAGCTGTCATAGATAGTGATTCTTCTGATAGTTCTTAGGCAAGTAAATGGAAAACCTTCTAAAAAGGATTGACCATTCTAGATGCTAGTAAGAACATTCATGATTCATGGAAAGAGATAAAAAATATTAGCATAAAAAGAGATTTGAAAGAAAAGAAGTGGATTCCAACACTTATGGATGACTTTGAAGGGCTTCAAGACCTCAGTGGAGAAAGTAACTTCAGTTGTGGTAGCAACAGGAAGAGAACTAGAATTAGAAATGGAGCCTGAATATGGGACTCCATTTTTTTTAAATATTTATTTATTCATGAGAGGCACACACAGAGAGAGGCAGAGACATAGACAGAGGGAGAAGCAGGCTCCCCCTCAGGGAGCCTGATGTGCTACTAGATCCCTGGAACTCCAGGATCACACCCTAAGCTGAAAGCAGAGCTTAACTGCTGAGCCATCCAGGCATCCCAGGACTCCATTGTTAAAGTCTAATGATAACACTTTGAAAGGATGAGTTGCTTCTAGTGGATGAGCAAAGAAAGTGGTTTAAAAGTGGTTTCTTAAATGGGATCTACTCCTGGTGAAGATGCTGTGAAGATGGTTGAAATAAGAAGTATTTAGAATATTACATAAACTTAGTTTATAAAGCAGTAGCAGAATGTAAGAGAATTGACTCCAATTTTGAAAAGTTCTACTGTGAGTAAAATGCTATTAAACAGCATTCCTTGCTATAGATAAATTGTTTGTGAAAGGAAGAGTCAGTTGATGAGGCTAAGTTCATTATTTTAAGAAATTTCTTGGGTGCTGGGTGGTTCAGTCAGTTATGCACTTGACTCTTGATTTCCACTCAAGTGATGATCTTTGGATCATGAGATCAAGCCCTGTTTGGGGCTCTGTGCTGGGGATGGAGCCTGCTTATGATTTTCTCCCTCTCTCTCTGCCCTGCCCCCCACTCTCTCTGTCTCTCTCTAAAAATGAAAGAAAGCGGAAGAAAGAAAGAAAGAAAGAAAGAAAGAAAGAAAGAAAGAAAGAAAGAAGAAAGAAAAAAAGAAAGAAAGAGAAAAAGAAAAAGAAAGGAAGGAAGGAAGGAAAGAAAGAAAGAAAGGAAAGAAAGAAAAAGAATTTGCCCGTCATTCCAGCCCTCAGCAACCACCACCCTGATCAGTCAGCAGATATAAACAGAGGCAAACCCTCCACCAGCAAAAAGATTATGCCACACTGAAAGTTCAGATGATGGGTAACACTCACTAGCAATAAAATATTTTAGGGTACATACATTTTTTAGACATTATTACACATTTAATAGACTACAGTATAGTGTAAACATAACTTTTATATCCACTGGAAAACCAAAAAAATCATTTTTCTCCCTTTATTGCTATATGCGTTCTGTTGTGGTGGTCTGAAAGCAATCTTGCAATATCTCAAGGTATACCTATATTTATAAATATGTCATTCTGAATTGCCACCACAAACAAAACCTATTTTTTGGTTGTTGTCAAACCAGAGATGTGATGTGTAGCATCTTGTCAGTTAACATTTATTCTTTTTGGTACCATAATGAAGGGATACTTAGTATGCTCCCACTGCCTCCTATTTATGTGCCTATTCACACCCAAAAAGTTCAGAGGTTCTTTAGCCACTGGTTCATTAGCCCTAATTTACCACCTTACCATCATGGTGTAAGTTGGCCACATTTTCAGGGCTATGGAACTACCTGCAGTAATTTTGCTTTCTTGTGATTCAAATAAAATTCCGTAATTTTTCAGTTGGTGATATAAGTGATCTGAAGAATTAATGGAGAGCTTTAGTTGCCTCTTCCAACAGAAATGCCAGAGGTAATGTCTAAGTCTTGCTACTTATAGTACTTACTATTCAGAGTTTAACTTGGAACCTCTCCATTGGCTGCTCTGGTCACAGCTAACTTTGGAATAATAAAATATGGAGTCAAGTTTGTTGTTTTTGTCATCTTTAACCCCACCTAACTGATTTCAGGGGACAAATAAGGCATCACACTGGTGTAAGAACAGTGGTTCAGTAAAGTGCAAGAAGCATTTTATAAATACTCTTGGTTGTACAATGTAATGCGATTGAAATGACGGATTGGTTCTTTTTTGAGAACCCTGCATTCCACAAACTGTTAAAAAGTCTAAATCCATACACATTGCTGAAAAATGAAATGTGGTGTAGGCATCTATAAAGCTCAGATTGTACTGAACACTTTAATTATATACCCAATATATTTATATATTATTATAAACCCAATATTTATACTGTTAAACTGAAAGAAGAGAGAAAAAAAGACCTAAGCTGAGATGCTAGTTTTTATTTAAGCATCCAGTGAGGACTACTTTGATAAAAGTGGAAGACTCTACCAATGTAGAGTTTGAAACATATATTTCTGTCATTATACCTTAATCAGAATTATAACTATTTTATTTGACACATTTCAGAAACCTAGAAGGTGGTTTATTTATTTTTTTTAAAGATTTTATTTATTTTTTCATGAGAGAGAGAGAGAGAGAGAAAGAGAGAGGCAGAGACACAGGCAGAGAGAGAATCAGGCTCCATGCAGGAAGCCTGATGTGGGACTCAATCCTAGGACTCCAGGATCACACCCTGGGCTGAAGGCAGGCGCTAAACCGCTGAGCCACCCAGGGATCCCCTAGAAGGTGGTTTAATGAAAGTTCCTTATGAAAATAATGACGTTATATTTTACCTTGAAACTTATACCAGACAAATACTTCAGGTTATTTTTGAGAAGAAACATATCTGTTTTATGATACATTTCTCATATAAAGACAGAAAAGTAAGTATATATTCTACTGAGGTCAGAAAGTAAATTTTAATGTAAGGATTTCTGTTAGCTATGAATGCAATTCTTTAAACAAATCCCAATGAAATTAGACTTCTATTTTAGACATTGTAATATAATCCAATGAGGTTATTTCTATCTTGGAGTAAGTCTTCATAACAACTCAAAATTACCATGAGTAAAATAAAGACTATATTCTAAGTGCTGGAATTAAGCAGTTAGAGTGTATCTTCTGGGATATATAGGTTGTTTGTTCTTTTTATCATTAAACGGTAGAACATAAATGTTCCTCTGTACATGCCATTTTCCTCTCTGTCCTAGTATCACTTGATGGTATGGAATATACACGCTAGAGAACCAAGATAGGAATCTAGTTTGAAGTCTGTTCTCCCTGTTGGGTTGAGATGAGGGCATATGTTATCTAGAATAGCCACAGTGACAGCTCACAGGTTTTCCCTCCATGGCTGTATCTAGAACTCCTAAGGTACTATGTTTCTGAATTCTGCAGTGTACATAGACCTGACTGGGTGGAGATTTCTTTTTTTTTTTATTTATTCACGAGAGACACAGAAAGAGAGAGGCAGAGACAGAGGCAGAGGGAGAAGCACGCTCCATGCAGGGAGCTTGATGTGGGACTCGATCCTGGGTCTCCAGGATCACACCCTGGGCTGAAGGTGGCACTAAACCACTGAGCCACCTGGGCTGCCCGAGTGGAGATTTCAATAGATGTGTTTCAAAAACGTAATATTGAGTAGCTGATTATTATCTTTGGGTGTCCTTAGACATCTCACAATTTCTGAGATAATTATCTTTAAAAATTAGCTTGGGATACACTTTTATATTCCATTCTAGCTCAAATATCATCTGATCACCAAGATTCCAGACACAGATATGTGAGTTCATCCCTTTTACTTAAATTAGAAAACAGATGTTATAAATTATTGCGCATCAAATTTGCCACAGAATTGGCTGAAAACAGTTTTATTTGTTGAATATTTAATTATATAAACACACATACATATATTTATATATAGCTATATGGATTTTATTATGTATAATGAATTACATGTTAACATAATAGATATTATCTGTTATATCTTATATATGGTGAATGGACTGAGAAAAGTGTATTTCTCCATAAGAGAACTTTTTTTTTTAAGATTTTATTTATTTATTCATGAGAGACACAGAGAGAGAGAGGCAGAGACATGGGCAAAGGGAAAAGCAGGCTCCATGCGGGAAGCCCGATGTGGGACTCCATCCTAGGACTCCAGGATCATGACTGAAGGCAGATGCTCAACTGTTGAGCTACCCAGGCATCCCCCCATAAAAGAACTTTTATCCTAACATATATTGCATGACCATTCATCTACATGGGGGGTTGGCAAACTCTTTCCATAAAGGGTCAGATAGTAAATATTTTAGGCTATGCAGGCTACATGGTCTTAGTCCTAATTATTCAGTTTTGCCACTGTAGGACTCAAGTACTCTTAGACAATACATAAATGGATGGGTCTGGATGTTTTAATAAAGTTGTTTTTATAAAAACTGGTGGAAGGCTGAATTTGGCTTTTATGCCAAATAAAAGCTTGTCCTGATCTAGGTTATGTGGAAAAAATTGTGAGTATAATCACACCCTAATGAAATATGTTCATTGCTATTGTGGCTTCATTTCTACCACTGCAAATGATGTCTAGAAAGATGACGAGGTTATTAGATGCTGATATTATTTTCCTTTTGCTAGATTAATAAAAATCAATAAATTTTAGCACAAATATCTATGTAATTTATCATTATTCTGAACTCCAATGAACAAATTTTATTAAATCATAGTGATATTATATGATTTAGACATTGTGCCATCCCATACAGTAGCCCCTAGACAAACGTGGCTATTTAAATAAGTATAATTTAATTAAAACTAATATAGTTAAAATTCAAGGTTTTAGTTATACTAGAGATATTTCAAATGCTCAATAGCTACATGTTTCTCAGTTACCATGCTGGATAGCATAGAGAACATGTCCATTATTGCAGAAAGTTCTATTGGACAGTGCTGATACTAGACTCAAAACACATATTCAGCCATTATAGATAAAAAGGCAAACATCTTCATAGAAATGAGAGAAGTAAAATGTGCCAGAGGAAATGAATTCTATGCTTTCAGAATCTATAATTATTAAGTTTCAGACCTTCAAATATTTCCATTTAAAACTATTACCACAGAAATTTTCTTGAGATGTGTGTCATGCTCTAATATATTTAAAAGGAAATTCCAGCTCAGGGTCTGAGATGTAAATACCATCCATTAAAGTTACTCAACAAAACTGCTGAGGGATACCAAATTGCTTCTTGTTGACTTCTACTACTCAGAACTTATTAAATAATTTTAAGAAAATTTAATTCTAAAATCTGAGCTTGCATGTACCAGAAGGGTTTTCTGTAGGCCTTTCTGTGTGTATTTATTTACTTATATAAATTGTATTATTTTGTTACTGATCCTCTATGAATTCACTCCCAGCCCAGGACATTAAAAATATTTTTTTTTGTATTTTTAAAATAAAGGGCCCAAAGAAATTTGAATCAAGACACATCTTGGCTTCTAGAAGTCTTTTTTTCCTTTATGAGTTCTCATTACTGAAACATTTTAGAAATATCAAAAAAAATGAGATTCTAAAGGAAAGTGCACAGAGCAGATTTTAATTTTTTAATCTAGTCAAGGGAAACAGCCTTGAATCAATTATCCACAGTTTTCAACGTATAATCAAGGATTTTGACAATATTTAGATGTTGAACTGCCAAGCTATTAGCAACCAAGAGATTTGATTAGACATCCATATTAATAAACACCTGTCGTAATAGCATAACAGATGTTCTAGAAACACAGCTAAACCAAAATGTAAATTTAAATCTTTTGGTCATATTCCTCTACAATGTGATGCCTAAATTAAATTTTATTACTCTATTTGTTTTACTAAGACTCAATTGCTAAAATGATTCTGCTCAATAGAAAAATGGTTTTATTTTAAATGATTAAAAGGTCTCTGAAATCAAAGCCTATTGCACAAATATGTGAAATTATCAGTTAAAAATACATTAATTATGTGATATGTGTCTGTTTGCATTTATATATGTATATATGTATGTATATGTATATATGTATATGGATGTATGTGTATAGTTAAGTAAATTTGGGATAAATTATTTTGAAAATTATGATAGTTGAGAACTAGTACATGTAATTTTAATTGATACATACATAAGTCATTCACGGATGTATAGTTTTTGACAAAGATTTATTCATTTGTTGAACACTGGTTCACTCCGTACAATGGTTTCTACAATGTACTAAACTATTGCAACTAATATATTTTCTTCCCTCTAGGACCATATTCCATGAAAGTAGTACAGACAAATAGCATGTGTAAAGAAATACTTTTTATTTAAATAAATTTAATAAATAATCAATGTGTATTATCAAAGAAATAAATGCATGTATAAAACCAAAAAAACCAACATTATGATCTGAGTTGAGGAGCTATTTTATTATATAAATGTGCTTACTTTTCTCAATACAACTCCAAATATGGAACATATCTTATGCACATTTATATGATATTTAGGCAAGTATCGATTTAAGGAAATGTCTACTAGCTAACTATACCAGATTATTAAGTATTTGCCTCAAGAAGTCCCAACATTATATGCAGGTATTAACAGCATTCATAGATATCTATAGGAATTTGAAGTACACAAAGTACTTCCAAATGCACTAACTCATTTTAAGGAAGTAGTAACCATTTATAAGTGCTAGCTTCTTCACTCCACCTCTCAAAAAGCAGCAAATTGGCATTAGCATCTAGTTCCTACTGGTAAGAGCATCAGTTTTGACAGAAATCCCTTATAAATGGAGTAGTAGGAGCTCCAAGAATAGTGCTTGAAATAAAGACCCAAGGGGGCAATGTTATGGATTCCACACAAGAATACCAGCCTGAAAGTTGTCTGTAGGGAGACAAGACTTCGTTTTATGAAGAACTGAGTTATACGTATATTTTTCAGGCAATGGCAAATTAACCATGGTGAATGTCTCAACATTGATTATGACCCTGAAATATATACCTAATTCTATTTATTAACTGACTTATTTTTATTCTTAATCATGGTTAGATGCTAAAACACCTAGTTCTGTGTTGAAGCTGAAATATCATCTTACTGTGAATTTAGTTCAAACTGAAGGCTGACCCAAAAAGTAGTGTTTCTCTCCCTCCTTCTTTTCTCTTCCTCTCTCGCTGCCCTTGTATGAAGCCACACAGACTTCCACAGCCTATTTTGTGAGGTATCAATTCTGTCACCTTACTTCTTCATAGAAACTTGGCCTTAAGTCTTTCAAAATTTCTCCCTCTATTAACTGCTGCTTGTTGCTGAGATTAGCTGAGAGGGTTCAGATTGTCCTCTCAACCTTTTATGTTGTCTTCTCTTTGTACAGCAGGTGAATTTCCATAAGAACTCTGGATCATATGATCTTTCCCAGATCTGCCTAAATCTTGACTGTAGCATCCGGTGTTTTCTCCTTATCTCTTTTCTTCCTCTCTTGTTGGGATCTAATGAAGCAAGTTTTTTAGTCGCCACTTTCATATAAAGAAAGGTTTTTTTCCTTCTTCCTCTTCTTTGCTTGTTCATTGTGTTAATTTTCTTAAATGTCCTTTTTCTTCCTCAGTATTCTAGAATGTATTTTTCAGAAAATACGATGATGTCTTAACAAACATGCCAGATAGCTGAATCTAACCCTTCATTCTCATAGGAAGTGCTTTCTGCATTGCCCCAGAGGGCAGAGCTAGAACCACTGTGAGGAATTCAGATCTTTGTTCAATTTTTAAAAAAACAGTTAGCAGTTAAATCTGTCAATCTAACAAAAAGAAATCTATCCCATGGAGTTATAAGCCCCTGGTGCAAAAATATGCCATCAGAAATTAGAGAACTATTAGTCATGGAGAAATTATTTCCACAGTTGAGAGAACCTAGACTAATTGGCCATCAAGTTCCTGTTCAACTATCAGTTTCTGTAATTGTATAGTTCACAGGCATTTGCGATTATAAAGTATCATGATTCATGTCTACTCTGATTAGCTATTTTTCACTCGTCTCATTTTACTTACTTTATCCTTTAATATCACTATGTATGGTTTATAGTACTTAGTTGAGAAAGGAACTAGTTCCTTTGGAAATACTCTGTGAATCACTTTCACAACTTCAGCTGGACTCTGAGATGTAAAACCTATATTTTTTTGTTTATTCATATTCAACTATTGTTATTATATGGTTTCTCTGGTCAATTTCAAACTTGGTACACATCTTAATTATTTTCTCCTTCAATTAATATTCTCTGTCACAATTGAGTATTGTATCCTATCACTCAGTTTCATTTTCATCTTGGTATTATTAACATCTGAAACTGTATTATTATTTATTTTACATGTTTATCTGCCTCTCAATTTTACTGTATTCCCTACAGTTTTCAAACTTCAAAGATAGAAATGCCTAGGAAAAACCATGGTCTGTAGTTAAAATTCACAAATTATTTTTAATGAATAAATTCATATGGATAGATGGCTGAATGAACTACTACTTTTTTACTTTTGCATCTAACAGCTTATGATAAAATAGGGAAGACATTCTTTGTCCAAATGGTCTTTCCATTGGAGTGACATTTCCATCCAGTCATTTTATGTTACAGAGAATAGGGATTGTGCCTTCTTCATGTTTCATTCCATCATATTGCTTAGCAAAGCACCTCACACATAACCAATAATCAATAGTTATCTGTTAAATAAATAAGTTAATTAGCCCCCTTCTTGGTAGTAAAATTGGTTTTCTTGAAGGATCCTAAAAACTGGACTCTCATGCTTGAAGACAGGAGAAAGATGGGCTGTGTTTGTTTTGGAACTCAAAGAGAAGAAAAGAAACTGGCAACCTGGGTATTGTAAGCATAGGGCAAAAATTAAATGTTCCAGGTTTGACTGAGTCCTGTTTTGTGTAGATGTGTAATGTTGATTGAGCCATTAGCTTACATGAAGCATCAGTATTTTCTTCTGCAATTGGGACTGATAATCTGCCATTCTTATACTACACATTTGTTAGTATATCAAAATCAATACATATTAAAATCAATAATCTGTAGGAAAGTGCTTTTTAGTTTGTAAAATATCATACAGTTGTAACTTATTATTATGGGTAACATTAAAACATCCATGAAACCAAGGGTCAATAATCTGTTTGATCCACAAGTAAGACTAAAAAGCATCTCCAGTTTTAGCTAGCAGCAGAAAGGGGGAAAGAAGTGAAAGGGAAGAGGCAAAGAATAAAAGAGAGAACAACAATAAGAGAGGGAGAAAAAGAAGAGGAAACATAGAAGGTGAGAGTGAGCAGAGGGCATATGACCAGAAGGGAAGTAGAGAAGAGGGAGTAGAACGAGAAAGAAAATAATTATATCTGATGGGAATTTGAGAGTAGTACCCATGGTGATCAGGTAAGCTAAAATCTCTAAACTAGCGCTTCATCCAGTTCCAAGAAATAGGCTATGTGAGGTCAGAGATGAGGGAGAGATGTGGGTTTCAATCTAACACGAGATTAGCCAAGATACCCATGGAAATGGGTAAGTCCCATTGCCAGACACAATGTATCATGTACTTGCTCATTATTAAAATAAAAGCTGCAGCAAGAATAAAAGTATATGCTTACTAAGAATCTCTTCTCATGTGGTTGATATGGAACTTTGATTCCAAGAGCCAGACTATGGCAGGAAGAGCCCATCTAGTAGTGGGGTACGGTCTTCAGAATCCTTAGTTATAAGCTACAGTACAAATGATTTGATTGCCCTTCACTTTTGGCCTAGAAGAAAGCTCTGCAGTTGTACCAGTCTGGCCTGACACAACTTCCCCACAGTTAGTTATCATGTGCATGGCTTAATGATGGGAAGATAACCTTTGAAAAGAAAATGAAATCATTACTCTCATTTGGTGATCCTCAGGAGCTATCTGAATATGTACAAAACTATAAAGGATGCCCAAGCTCAACTCTCAGAAGACAGAGCAGAACCTACAATCCCCAGCCTTTCAAGTACTTGTCATGTTTCTAGAAATAGCATCTATGTTTAAAAATAAGTTGTCCTTTTGTTCCTTGGAATTTTTTTTCTTATTTGTAATGTTTTCTGGTTTTCAATTTGAATTCGCCTTTCACCTTTAGTTCTTTGCTGCTCTAAAAAACACCTAAAAATAATTCCTGTTGTCTTTACTATAGCATCTGTCCTTTTACAAGAATAAACTGTTTTTAGTTTCTTTAATGCTTCTTACCCTCATATCCAATAAAGTGAGGAATAATAAAAACACATTCTTATCGTCATTTATACTTTCTATTTAGAACTTATTTATAAAAGGAGAAGGAAGATGTATTATACCTGAGTATATGTTGAAGGCCCATCTTTAAAAATTTTAAAATAAAATAGTGTCTCAAGATAATCATTCATTGCATCCTTTCAGATGCTTAAAGGTGATTATCTGTTATGAATGTGACATTTATTTTGAACCTTTAAAATAAATATACTCTTATTTCTAGTTCTTCTCTTTCATTCCTTCTGGTAATCTATTGTTTGGTATACCTAACAGATACAAGAGTACAAAATAAACTTCATGGTCCTGTATTCTTTTATTTGCACCTGGGATAAGGGAATTGATTAACTTATCTCTTGAAACATTTATTTGTTAAAGAACTATATGTAAGTTCTTGTTTATCTCCCTACTGCTTTCCTTGCCTCCAGATGTTCTGAGAAACTTAAGTATGAATTGTCAATTCCCCAAAAAGCTTAAGTCTCTAGTTCTAGAGCTAAGACATGCATATACATAACTCTAAGGCAGGAAGGGATGACAATCTCAAGAGAGGTACTATAAGATGGCAGAAATGTTCAGAGGGACTAAATTTGTATTTATTGCTTTAGGCAACTGGAAAGACCTTCTGGGAAAGATAACATTTGAGCTATGTGTTTAAATGTTAATCTCTAAAGTGGGACTATTAGGTATTCTATTGGACAGTGGAAAGAAAACATTTGAATTTTATTTCTGTTTGTTATCAGAAATGTTAAGAATTGGGGATCCCTGGGTGGCGCAGCGGTTTGGCGCCTGCCTTTGGCCCAGGGCGCGATCCTGGAGACCCGGGATCGAATCCCACGTCGGGCTCCCGGTGCATGAAGCCTGCTTCTCCCTCTGCCTGTGTCTCTGCCTCTCTTTCTCTCTCTCTGTGTGTGACTATCATAAATAAAGAAAAAAAAATTAAAAAAAAAGAAATGTTAAGAATTGTATTCTTAGCAGTATTTTATATATGCTTGATGCTGATCCTTTCCTTTACTGCATATTTCAGACAAGAGAGTTCTACAGCCTAGAAAGATTGATTATGGTACCTTCACTTGTTCAATTGCTTTCAACATACCACAGTTAATATGTGCCTGGTTAACTGGATTTATGGATTACACTATCTAGTTTTTTTTTAAATGTTTTTTTAAAGATTTTATTTATTCACGATAGACATCGAGAGAGAGAGAGAGAGAGAGAGAGAGAGGCAGAGATACAGGCAGAGGGAGAAGCAGGCTCCATGCCAGAAGCCTGACATGGGACTCGATCCAGGGACTCCAGGATCGTGCCCTGGACCAAAGGCAGGCGCCAAACTGCTGAGCCACCTAGGGATCCCCTACACTATCTAGTTTTAACTAAGCTTTCATCAAGTTGGATCTGTTTTTAAATTTTTAGAAAAAATTATGATAATTAAAAGGGAAATCCAAACAAAGAATGTCAGAAGTCATTCTGACATTTGTCATTGACAATGACAATGTCATTGTCAGAATGACAATTCTTTTTACTCTTAAGAGGAGATATTTGTTAGCCACATTACAGTTAAAATAAATGATGAACTAATAAAAATTGACAGCAACCAGGCCAATAAAATGAGTTATCATAAAGACTGCTTGAAGAATGGATTTACATTGAATTATCATAAAGACTGCTTGAAGAATGGATTTACATTCTTTAACACTCATATGTTAAATTTCTCTTTAAGGAATGTATATTGTAAGCCTTGAGATCAGTTTTAATGACATTATCATTAGCAAGATATTTAAAATAGTTTTTTCTCTTTACCTGATCTTTTTATAATTTATATTTCTCTCTATATTTTATAATATGCATAATTTATTAGCACACAGGTAACATGAGTAAATATACATAGAGAGAGGGGATGAAGTAAAATATGTGTTATCTCATTCTATGCTTGACAGAGCAGGCTGAATGATGGCCCCAAAGTAACCTATTTGGCTAAAACTATGAATGTTTTGCTGTTCAAAGCACCAAAAGTTCAATGTGAAGAAGGGATGTCTTAAGAATCCCAGCTCCTGGCATAATCATATTAGCTTTCTTGGAACTGATCCCATTGAACAGTCATAATCTTAATGATTTTTGCCTCTGGGAAAATGTCATTTTTCCCCCATTTTTTCCCAGACTGTAAGTCATAAAAATGAATTCTGTAAGCTTCCTCTTGAAAGTGAGAAATTTGCATTTTGTTCAGAGTAACCATCTTATCAGGTGGCTATTGATGTTCTGGTTTCCTATTATTTTCTTCCCAAACACTGCCTCCCCTTCCCACCACCAGTTAATTGGAGACCCAGTATCTCACATTTCAAGGAATAGTTTCAAAAAAGCCCGAAACATGGAGATTTAGGGAGGAGCTCTAGACAGGAGAGAAAGGCATCCATTTCAGTCAAGTTCAATATGCTTGCATGCCATCATTAAAGTTTTCAAAAGAATTTCGGGAAACCTTTGAGGCCTATTTTCAGAATGACAGAACTTGCAGGCCTTGAATGAAACAGGCCCCCTGTAGAGAAGGGCGGAGGAGATCTGTGGTCCCATGCAAACTGACACCTTGACCCAAGGCACCCATGCCTAACAAAGAACAAAACAGTCTAGAGTGTTAAAAAAAAAGAGAGAGAGAGAGAGGAAGGAAGAAAAAAGAAATTCTAAGCCCTGACTTTCTTTTCTAGTCCTTTCTATTGTAATTTTGGTTTAATCAGAAATAAATCATTAAGCACACAATTTGAAACTAGGTTATGGTCCTTTTAATATGGTTCAGTCTGATACCAACATGTGGCCCTCCAGACTGAGCCCTCCAATATAAAAGCAGGTCTAAATAACTAAGTATGGCAGGAGTCTATTTTATTTCAAGGCAAGGGATTTTTAGGGCAAAAAGCCACCACACACAGACAAGAGGGTGGATCACACTGCTGGGCATAATGTGCAGGGCGGTGGTTTTACAATAATATTGATTTAACTTCTATTAATAGAGGAGACATTAAGTATGTTGTCTTGCATAGCATTAGATCAATAATGGGGTATTAGGCCTGACAGAGGGAGAAAGTAAAAAATAATGTGCGTCTGAAACTAGAGCAGATTCTTTCATTCATATTTTAAAACTATACCCTTTACTTTAAAGAAATCAGTGTTGGGTCATTGCACAATAAAATAAATTCAACAATGCATACAAATCAATGGAAAGCAGCAATGGTGGCACATTAACATGAAAACTAGCTGCATAAAACAGCGTGTATCAAGTCACACTCAATCTGAATAAGACAATTGAAAATGGTAGGCTTTGTGATATCTTAAAATTTAATAAATTGTAGCTATATTCAACAAGACTAGGAAAGAGAGGGAGGCCATGCCAAAGATCTACTGGTCTTTTTCCTTATCTCAGAAGCAATGAGAAGGCCAGATACTGGTAGCAAGCCTGACCCTTGAACCACCTCTATGTCCACTCTGTTAACTGTGATAGATCTTGATGAAGTGATCCATTCACCCTCATGTGTTTCTTCATCAAGACCTTACAATAACATAAGGCTGTAAACAGAGTAGAAAGTGAGTTGATATGTAGGCTTTAAGAATGTCAAATGCTAAATAATAAAAGCTAAATTATATTGTTTTCATACATTGAAAGTGATTATTTTCTAAGCTCATAAAATTTGGTCTGATAGTAAAGGAGTAAGAGCAGCTAGTATTTCACAGTGGTTTAAGGGGAAGCTGGAAAAAATGTCCAGACTCTGTAAGATATCATGTACATGATTAATGCTGAGGCCAATGCCAACAGGAAAAAAGAGGGACTCCCACAGTCAGAGAGTATGATTGTATTTACAGTACATTGGCTTTGATTAATGTGCACACTCAGAGAAGTAATGTGTAGAAGGCCAGAAAAGACCTGTTTTCAAATGTTGGTGCTGAGTACAGATTTCCCATTATGTCCTGAGAAGGTATTGATGAATAATGACTTAAAGTCTTTTTTTTTGGGGGGGGGGGGAAGATGCCAGAGGGGTTACTTTTCCATGCATGTGGAAAGATATAAATGGATTTCCTTGTCGATACTCACTACCTTCTGAGTCTGGAGAGCCACCAGTGAGAAGTTTATCCTTTGTTTCAGTTTCAATAATCAATTGTTTGCAAGAGTATCTTAAATAATTTTAACTGTAATGTTCTCCCTAAATGACCCCCTGCATTGGGTATAGTTTCTCAATGTTTTATGAAAACATGTTCCAGAATTTTCAAAGCTTCTAAGTCCCAAAGAAAAAATGACAACAACAACAACAACAACAACAAAAAAAAAAAGAAAAAATGACAACATGCAATAATCACCTGAAAAACTTTCCCCATCTCCCGCAGAATAGAATTCCTTCCCTCCTCTTGCCCCAGGCTCAAGTTTGATGTGTTTTCAGTAGTTGTGTATGTTTCTTATGTAACCCTGGGAGGAAAGAAAGGGAGGCTAAAATTGATGTGTGGTGTATGAGGGAGGAAGGAGAGCAGTACCAAGCACATAAAGTATCTCTCCAGGTAACTCTGTTTTTTCCAGATTTCCAAATTTCCCCAGGCCTCACTATTTGATATGAATTGTAAGTAAGTAAAAGAACATACAGCTAGCAAACCATTAAGAACCAAGAACCTAAACAAAACAAAACAAAACAAAGCAAAACAAAAAAAAAACAAGAACCTGACACTTTTACTGGCAGAGTAAATACAGATCATGTGAAAAATAATAATAATAAATTAAAAAAAAAACTAGCAAGCTGGAGAAGCATCCTCCAGAGCACTGATTTTGAACTAAGTCCAGGAGAACCAGTAGATCCCTTATAGGAACCAAGTCGAACCACTTGGTAGTGACTTATGGGGACGGGGTAAACTGGAGAATGGCTTTCCAAGATGTCCACCTCCAAATCCCATGAATCCTGTGAACTTGTGAATGTCACCTTCTATGAAATGAGGGAAAGAGAGAGAGAGAGACAGAATCTCAAGCATACTCTACAGGAGTCCAATGAGGGGCTTGATCTCATGACCCTGAGATCATAACCAAAATTCAGATGCTTAACCAACCATGCCACTGAGGCACCACCCCAAGACTTTGTAAATGTGGTTATATTGGGGATATTCAGGTGGGAAAGTTATTCTGTATTATCTGGGTGGATTCGAAGTGATTACAGAGGGGCTTACAAGAAGGAACAGGAAATCAGTAAGGAAAGAGCCACTGATGTGATGATAGAGTCATAATTATAGTTATGTGCTTAAAAAATAGAGGAAGAAGCCACAAGCCAAGGAATATAGGTGGCTGCTAGAAGACAAGGGAGTATCTTCACCCTTCAGAGCCTCCAGAAGGAACCAGCCATACTGAAACCTTGACTTTAGCCTCATGAAACTTATTTTGGACTTCGGACCTCCAGAACTGTAAAATAATAAATTTGTGTTGTCCTAAGACACCAGTTTGAGATAATTTGTTACAGTAGCATAGGACACTGATGCAAGGACTCTATGTGAGGAAGGATTAGCAGACCAGCTGATACAACATGTGATTGCAGTTGTGGACATAGAGGGAGCAGTGAGAATTGGCATCCATGCAATTACCAACTCCAGTTTTCCCTTTAGGTCAACACTAGAATGTCCTTGCCTTTGGAAGAATAGATGAGAGCCGCAAAGTTTCTTAGATGATCTAAGATCTATGATCTTTAAATGCGGTATTAAAACAACTTATTTGATCAGCAAAAAATAGGGCTAACATCACTAGAAAAAACTTGTACCTATACATAACAATTTTCACCAGTTTTAGAATTCTCAAAAGAACATTAATGGCTTCACTTTTGGTTCTAGAAAATTTCCAATTGTCAATCCTACCATTAGGATACATCTCTCTCAGAATCAAAAGTCAAAAGTCTAGTGGTAGAGAAAAACACAATTGTAACTTTCCTTTTTATACCCCCCCCCCCCCCCCGCCTTAGATATATTTGCTTTTGGTCCCAAATAGAATGAAAGAAAGAGCGAAAGAGAGAAATGTCAAGTTACTGATAAAATAAATTTAATCAAAGGAGAAGTTATTTATTTTATAACTTTTGGTACTGGTCAGATAGACAGAATATGATGCTTTAAAGGAACCCCACTAATAAAACCACCTAGGAATCTCTTGTTCTCATGTATTTCCTTACAATGTATGAAGCATTCCACTGAATCAGAGCTATCCTTTGAATTTCAGTGCTTCAAGATAAGTCCTCACAGGAAAGCTGTGATGATACTTCCACACATGATTTATTTTTAATTGGCCCTGAAGGTACTAATGACTTCAACCCCTTGCTTTTAAATTTAGGCCAACCAATATTCATATACCTTAAAGAAAAGTTAAGGAACCTTGAGTTTTTAAGCTTCTGTTTCCTTATTTATAGGGTGAAGATAATAGATTGTAGAACAGAACAGTAGATATTAGATTCTTGGAACAGATAATAAATTCTAGGAATATGTAAGGCAGCATAACTTGTGGTATGCACAATTATGGGAGTGTCCAGGATGCAATCTTAAATTTGTGAAGTGGTGCACAATGCTAGGTGTGAGAATTGAGTGGGAAAATTGAGCATTTTAACAGTTCCTGGATCATAAAAACTCTGTTAAGTATGCTCTCAGGACAAAACTTTACAAATAGTAGTGAAATCTTCACATGTAGGAAGAACTGGACAACATTATCTCTGTTTTACTAAAGACAAAAATGAAAATACGTGGTTAGCTGACCTCTCCTTTGCCTACAAGTTAAAAACAAACTTTGCTAAGGAAATTCTTCTTCTTCTTCTACTTCTACTTCTACTTCTACTTCTACTTCTACTTCTACTTCTACTTTTGCTTCCACCAGGTATTCCGTGTTTGGGGCCCTTAAGGGTACTTCATGAAATCCTTCTCTAAATGCTATATAGTCTGTTTAAGATTTGGTACAAAACTAACAAGTTGAGGGTAAATTAGGGAATTTGGGGGCTGAAGAACACAGAAAAGATTTATGCCATATACATATATATTTAGAAAACCAGTTTTTAGACTTGAAGAAGGGAGTTCCTACTTCTTATATGCACACCCTATATACAAACACACAATAATAAAGCAGCAGCAGTAACAGCAGCAGCAATAATTATAACAATAATAGCTGAAAGTATTATCCCCAGGTTGATCCCCCAGAAGATCTCTAAAATAAGCCCTGTCCTTGTTTCATAAACAAATACAAGATTGAATGTGAAAGACTATCATCACTATGCCCAAAGTAAAGCTTACATAATTTTTATCTTTAATAATAGACTATCTACAATGTGATCATTTCAAAACAAAAAATAGAATTGGTGTTCTTCCCAGGCAGAGTATATGTCTCATAATTTCAGCTGTATTGGTGAAGAGCTTTGGTTCTTTCCCAATTTTTTCTCAAGCACTTGGTGACATCCAAAATACCCTTTACAGGGAACACAGATTTTAGCTGCTAAAAACAAGTATAGAATTTTAGCAGCCCCAGGAATAGGTACAGAGGAAAAGCTGTAAAACCATGTTTTCTTTTGTTCCTGTGCCCAAACAGAACATATCCCAGCTATGTGAGTCCATGTTTCTGGACTTTGGAATATGGATCAGAATGATGTGTTCCAATTCTTAACCTGATCCTTAAAATCTCCTATGAGAGTCCCACTTATTTTTCATGTTAGATGTGTGGATACAGCAGACCCAGCATAGTGCCATGAAGTTTTAGGGATCAGGTTTTCTTAGAGCTCGAAGACGTGGTTCTTCAATGGCTATGTATCATGTCACCTACTTTAAGCCACTAAGATATTTGATGTTATAGCAATTAGGCTATTATGAATAATATAGGACAAGAGCAGAAATGAAAAAAAAATGTATACAATTCTCAGAAATATTTTCTTTTTTTCTGGTGCAACACCTTTTTCCGAATTGAATCCCAAAGGTTCCTTAAGATACTAATTACTCAGGCTGATTGTTAGGGGATTATTCACTTGCTGGTTTTCCAAGGACTTTTACAGAGTTCTCAAAACTTGAGAATAACACTTTACAAGAGAAAGTAACATCCAGAGGGAGAGAATAGCCTAATTAAAATTTCATGTTTGAACAGAAGCAGAACAGTGTGTCCTTGCTTGAGTCTGGTACCTCTCTTTATCTCATCATTTTTGGTTGCTTTCATGATAATTACTTCTTTCTTTTCTATCTACTTTCAGAATTAGAGTAAGAGAATTCTGATGGTACCCTTGTAAAGCTAAAGCACTTATCTTGGAAGGCTTATACCACCAAAAATATGTCACTACATCTAAATCAACTCCTTATAAGGAATTAAAGAATAGCCTTGAACAACAATAATGACTATGAACACACAGTTTATGGGTGTATATATTTTATAACCTATGAAAGATATTATGAACATGGTTATACAGGGCTATATTGTCATCAGGTATAAGAAAAAATTCAATCGTGTGAAGTCTGTTCATATTGTTTGGCAAGTACTTTTTAAATAAAAAGGCAAACAATTTTTTTATTAAAACACCATTATTCATAAAGGGATGAAGAAAAGAAAAAATTAACATTTGCTGAGCATCTAGTATGTGCCAAGTACTGTGGAAAACTAAATGATTTCATAAATCCTTACCGTGTGGCAAGTATCATAATCATTTTAATGAAGAGAAAATAAGTTCAGACCAACTGTTATTTTTCCAAGGCTACACAGCTCATATGTAACAGAACTGGGATGCAGACAAAATGTATTTACTGAGTCCTTATTCATTTCACCCTATTGCAACAGCAAATTTGAGTGTTAGAATTAAATAAAATAACTATATCTAAAGCTAATATTGTTAGATCAAATTTCTATGTCTTGTATTGTAAATAAACATCCAATTGCAATCTCCCCTCTAGTATGGCTTATGCAATGGCTGAGTTTGAGTTTGGTATTAAGAATCCAAGGAAAGGGGAAGACAGAGTAAGGGGTACCGAGATAAGTAAAAGAGAAAAGTAATAGTATCTCAAGAAAGAAATCCCAGGACTATAAAGTACTGATACCATTTTAGGCATTTGTTATGGCTTTAAATGTCTCTGTAATGTAGCACAGTTTTATTCTGTTGGGACTATGAGACAGATTTAGCTTGTGTTCCTTGAGGCTATTGTACATGAGCAAGTCACTGTTGGCGGACATCTTAACCACCCAGCTCCTAAATCTAACCCTTGTCTTTGCTGTCTCTTGCATTTATAGTAACTGCCATCAATGGCTGAGTACATCTTTCTAATATTTTTTCCTATATATATTTTATTATCTTTTTCTTGAGGTATAATTGACATATAACATATTAGTTTCAAGTATTAAAAATGATTCGAGGGCAGGCCCAGTGGCTCAGTGGTTTAGTGCTGCCTTTGGCCTGGGGTGTGATCCTGGAGACCAAGGATCGAGTCCCACATTGGGCTCCCTGTGTGGAGTCTGCTTCTCCCTCTGCCTGTGTCTCTGCCTCTTTCTCTCTGTGTCTGCAATGAATAAATAAATAAAATCTTTTAAAAAATGATTCGATATTTGTAAGTGTAATTATCACAATAAGTCTAGTTAACAATTAAAATTAATATTTTAATTTTATCTCAGCGTGTTTTATTGGGAGAAGTATAAGATAGTTATTAAAAGCAGATTCTGGGAACCCTGGGTGGCGCAGCGGTTTGGCGTCTGCCTTTGGCCCAGGGCACGATCCTGGAGACCCAGGATCGAATCCCACGTCGGGCTCCCGGTGCATGGAGCCTGCTTCTCCCTCTGCTTATGTCTCTGCCTCTCTCTCTCTCTGTGTGACTACCATAAATAAAAAATAAAATAAAATAAATAAAAGCAGATTCTGTGACCAGATTGCCTGGGGTCAAATCCTGTCTCTAACACTTACTACCTGTGTAACTTAATAAAAGATGTATTTAACATCTCTATTCTTCAGTTTCCTCATCTGCAGGATAAGGATAACAATAATTCTAAACTCATAGTGTTATTATAATGATCAAATCAGTTTGTGTATGGAATAGTGCCTAGCCCATAGAAATGCTAAATGTGTTAGCTACTGTTATGGAACAAAATATATACTATCATTGTATTCATTCATTAAGTGAGCCACAATGTCATGGCACTTATTCTATATGAATAGCAAAGGAGAAGAAGATTAAAAGGATGGTTTTTGATCTTGAAAAGGGAAGTAATATTATGTAATCAAAAATGTATGGGTTACCAAGTACACAATATATTATAAAGTTTTGTTTTGTTTTGTTTTTAATCACTGGCAGAAAATATCAAATAATTTCATAGATATTTTCTGTCTCTGAAAAGACAAAGCTGTTACTAATCAGCTGTATCATCTCATTTCTTGTGATAATCCAAAGAGAAAGGAGAGGTGGATGCCAAAAATGGGGTGAGGGTGTGGGAGGAATGGGAGTCAAGGTTGGGGCAGGGTCAAAAATGGCTGAAATGTTATACCAATAAGTTGCAAAGGTATCTCTTTCATTTGCTTAAAAGACTTTTCAATGGCAAGCACATTGCTTTCCCATTATACCTTCTAACCTATATTTTAATGATTAGTTGGCAGACTCCCTACTCCGGAGCTAGATCTGCTGTCCTTTCAGAGGAAATAGATTATTATCGCAGCCACCATTTATCAAAGGTTTCTGGCCTCCACTTTCTTTAAAATATTTCTAAAGTTTATCCCATCCTCTTCTGGGTATCTTTCTCAGTTGGATCCAAACTCAATGATTTAAGACACAATTTGCTGACAGGAGATCCTGAGAACCCATTATGAAAATGAAGGCAGCAAACAACCTTTGAATGCGTTTCCCAATTTAAAAAGCCTTCATTACATAGCACTTCAGCATTTCAGGCTGGAATGTTAAAAATTTATCATAGTTTCAGTAATTGCAGCTTCCTCTGGAAGCTTGGCATGATATGGAATCATTTGTAAAATGTGTATTTTGTTTGGCACTCAGTAGGAAGCTTGCCAGGCAATACATTTAATTAGGAACATGAAGAATAGAATAATTGTGGTCTGTCATTACTTTTAAGTTCTACATGTGTTTAAGATAGTGGTCTCATAACAATGTATGAATTTAAAGCGAAAGGTAATTTCCCTTTCATCACTCTAGGGTTTTTATATTGGGAAATATATTATTTTGATGGGGAAATGTACATTAGCTTGCATTCCTTAGATGTAATTCTGTCCATTGTCTAAGCTACTAGAGTGTTCGCTGCAAACAACCTTTGTCCATTGCTTAAGACCTGGAATATTGATACATTGCCTTTCAAGCTTAGACAGCTTTATTTAAATTTAACTTTCTCTAGAGATGCATGGAAATAATGAAGCACATTGCCTTTTGTGAACATAACCATGTACATAACATCTAGTTCTGCTTGATGCATTAAGTAAATGTGATAAGAGCAACTCAAACATTGTAGTAATTAATGTCAATTTTTAAAAAAAAAACGCAAAGCAACCTATGCTAGTATATTCGGAGGAGAAATATGGTGATAACGATATACCAGGGCCAGGTTTTCACTGTGTTAAACATGGAACCCCATTCTTACTGGAAAACCTGCTTATAATGAATTTGAGAGGCGTCATGAGAAATATGCAGTGAAAGGGCCATTTTGGCATACAGGGCACAAGTGTTCTGGTATTCCAGTTTTTAAGTATAGAATACTCTCATCATTTATCTTTGCATGAATCCCCTCTTTTGTTGCTACACAATGACAGTCTCCTTAGTAAGAGATTTTCCTCTGTGATAAATCTCATTAGATTTTGTATCAGGACATCTATTCCAAAGACGCATCCAAGGTATAAATAAGACAGGGAAAGAGATTGTTTCTGTTCCCCTTCTCTTCTAACTCCACTGTATTTTGGCCTCTTAGAATCTTCCTTTTCTCACACTGACCAGCTTAATCTTTCCTCACACCTCCTTCACTCTCTGCTCTTTCAGAAGCATCAAAACACTTTTGATGATGTGAATCATCACATCACATCACTGAATCATAAGTGATTCAGTGATTCCTTCCATTCATTCTGTGCTAGGGACAAGGAACAGAAACCAAATTAGAATGGTCAGCATATTGACAGACAGAAGAGAGTAAGGAATCAGACACAGGGAAAAGAGTGGTTGGGGTGTATGGAAGTTCCCATTCTTTAGGTAATCATTTATTTTTGAAGAAAGAGAAGATAGAAAAATATTTCCTTATGTTATCCCAGTCCGAAAGTGTAAGACATGCACTTTTCTTCTTACCTGTCTTGTAAATCTCATAAGTGAGCCCAACTATTATTCCATGGCATTTGGAAACAAAACTATTTTAAAGTAACAACTGCCAACAATAACAACTGGTGGTATTGAATGCTTATTTTCTATAAAGCCAAGTTCTGAGCACTTTATAGACAATGGATCAGATAATCATTAGAATGACTCCATGTGGTATGTGTTCCTACTACCTACCACCAAGGAAACTGGGACATAGAGTGTCTATTTATCTCATTTGACTTAAACAAATATGAAGTGGTCCAAGATAGTGTGACTCCAGATTCATACTCAGTGTTACTATGATGCTACAATGCATTGTGGAGAAGATATGTGGCCAAAACAAAATGCAGTTAACTGGAAGACTATTAAAAAAAAGGATTATAAATAGGAAGATTAAAAAGTAGACCTGGTGATGAAAATGCAATGTTGAATATATATATTATATATATTCAATATTCAATATATTATATATATACAATATTCTATATATATATGTATTCAATATTCTATATATATATATATATATATTGACCATATATATATATATGGTCCAAAATCTCATATTTCCTCTTACAATTAGTAAAATACTATTGCTTTGAGATATCTACTATTAAAAATACCTAAGAATGAAAATATAATGAAGTCCATCTTCTTGGCAGTATTTCCTGAATCTCAACACAATGAGACTTCTTTTGTTTTTCATTTTCCATTTAATATTGCTATCTAATTGGTGTCTCTCCATAACTGAAGGATGTAAAGTGAATGGCCAGTACTCTGGGGGGGGTGGGCAGACTCATGTGTGTGTGTGTGTGTGTGTGTGTTTGTGTGTGTTTGCATTTGTATCTTAGCATAAGCTACTGCAACTAACATATATTCTTCTACTTTAAGGGGCAAAGGACCACTAAAGCATACCACTGATGTGATCTATGCAGCTAAAATGATATCAGAATCAGGATCAAGGATGGATGTCCTTGCTCGGCAGATTGCAAACCAGGTGAGTTCTCTAGAAATAGACATGATGAAAGTCTTTTTAAATTGCTCTCTACCATGCAACACTGATTAAAACAAAGTTAGATTTTTAATTTATTGGATTGCTTTTTCCTAAGTTATAATTTAAAAATCTTACTGCATAATTAATACACAAGTAGTGAGCAATTCATTCTAAGAAAGATTATTTCTTAAGGCATCGTTATTATTATTTTTAGTGTTTATTATTTCTTAGATTTTTGAGCATCAGAGATATATTAAATCATTTAAAATTCCAACTTTTTGAGTTTCAAATATGCTCAAATTATTATTTTTACAGGCTCTAATACTCAGGTTTTTTTTTTAATACCTTAGATTTCTTATTTTTGCCCTTCAAAAAATCAATACCTCCCAAAATTCTGTTAGGTTTTTAGTGTTAACCTTATATTCTGGCATTTTATGTAAAATCCTAAAACAAATAATAATTAGTAGAATACTAATGAATAAAATGTGAAAAGAAAAAAATGTGGAAAGCACATATTCCTTATGGAGACAAATGCTAACGTTTCTAAGCACTTGGTTTCCTTCCTTCCTTTGTTTCATTTTTTTAAACACTTTTACTTGAAGTATAATTGACATACAATATTATATTCATGAATATTATTTTCATTTCATGTGTACAAAATAGTGATTCAACAATTATATACATTACAAAATGCTTGCACATAAGTATAGTTGCCATCTGTCATTGTACAAGGTTATTACAATATTATTGACTATTTTCCCTGTACTGTCCTTTTCATCCCTGTGACTTATATATTTTATAACTGGAAGTTTGTACCTTTTAACTCCCTTCACCTATTTCACCCATCCTCCCAATCCTCTTCCTGTGGCAACAAACATTTTGTTCTCTCTTTTGTTTTGTTTTCTAATTTTTAAATTATTTTTAAATTCTATTTAATTTTTTAATTGAAGGATAATTAACATACAGGTTAATATTAGTTTCAGGTGTACAATAGAACTGTTCAACAACTCTATACATTATTCAGTTACTTTTTTCAGATTTCTCATGTCTCTGTTACAATTTTCTAAGCAGCAGCTACATTATTAATTACCTTCCCCCAACTTTAATTGAAAATTCTGTCAATTTCTTTAGTTAATGTATTGAGAAATTCAATTAATGTTTCAAACTGAGATATATAGTATTGTAGATTTTATACTACTCAACTTCATAAAAAGTATTTATTTCCTTTTGGGGAAACTTTTTTTGGGCTACTTCTTCTTATGTACTCTTTTTATTCTCTGTTTTTTGATACATGATCAATTTTAAAGTATATTATTAGATATTTCTAGATATATGGGAAAAGAAACAAGAATACTAACAGGGATGCCTGGGAGGCTCATGGTTAAGTGTCTGCCTTCAGCTCTGGGCATGATCCTGGGGTCCTGGGATTGAGTGCCCCATGGAGTCTGGCATAGAGTCCTGCAATGGAGTCCCACACTGGGTTCCCTGCAGGGAGTCTGCTTCTCCTTCTGCCTAGGTCTCTGCCTCTCTCTCTGTGTCTCTCGTAAATAAATAAATAAATAAATTTTAAAAAGAATTTTAACAGAGAAAAACAGTTTTAAAGATTTTTTTTTTTTTTAGATTTTATTTATTTATTCATGAGAGGCATGCAGAGGGAGAAGCAGGCTCCATGCAGGGAGCCCGATGTGGGCCTCGATCCCGGGTTTCCAGGATCAGGCCCTGGGCTGAAGGCAGGTGCTAAACCGCTGAGTCACCCAGGCTGTCCAAGATTTCTTGAATATACGTATATATATATGTTTTAGTATCTTGCTACTTTGAGCATTATAAGCACTTTATTACTCTTTAGTATTTAGTATTTACAGTTGAAAACAAACTGTCTCCTAATATAATTCAAAATACATTATGAATAAGTGATTGAAGCCCAAATCCACTTAAAATTTTCTGTATTTTAGAATTTTATTGCATTCACTTTTATGAGAGAGATCAAATAATAGTAGAATAAGTGAAACCATAATGCATTAGGATTTATGTGTACTGCTAACCTTTTAAATATTTAATACTTGCTACCAGTGTGCTTCTGTTTCTTTTAGAATGCACAGTTTTCAAGGTTCAAATAGTTGTATCACCTGGAAGTTTTTTCCATATATTGATCTTTTTTAATTATGTCAGAATCACCTTGCTACAAGTACTTTTATAATGTAGCTTTATTACATTATACCATTGTTTTTAGCTTTATCCATGGTAAATGGATACAAATGTATCCGTTATACCATTGTTTTAGCTTTTTTACATGGAAGAAAATAAAAGTATTGTCTGACTTTCATACAGCTTGTACATTTTAGGAGAAGATTAAAGAAACAGTCATTGAATAATGAAATTATAGATGGCCCTCTTTGGCTTTTTCCACTTCATATAGGAGAGTAGTTTCAAATGAATTACTTTTGTTCTAAACAAATAGGGTTCTGAAGAATCAAAAATGAGAATTATGAAACTGATTGTCACTATAGAGATCATCTGGGGAGATTGTCTATGCCTGTGCTTCTGATATTATTTGATAGATTAACAACAACAAAAAAAACTTAGACAGTAAATAGTATCTGAAATTTATTGTGGAATGCAAATGAATAATATAAGCAAGGCAATTTTCAGAGTGTATGTGTATTATGAAAAAATATCTGTTGGAATATTGATTGCTTTCTATTTTGAACAACCTAAGTAGTTCAAAAATTTTTAATAATTTTTATGATTTTTTTCTTGTCTATTTGCTACTAGAGTGTTAGAAGATCAAACATCAATCAGTTTTCAATTCCATCCAACATAGACTTATGATATCTATATCTATCTACATATAGTGTTAAATGAAATTAGTTTCATTCTCTAACATTCCAGAGTCAAAGTTCATATGCAGAGAGAATGAAATGAAATTACAATAATGTTCCTAATTCTATCTACTTGGACTTCCTTTTTTCCTTTTTCTTTCTTTCTTTCTTTTTAATTTTTTTCCACTCTTCTTCCCTGTTTTACTTCCTTGAACATATGTTTATTGTGTGTAGCCAAATACAATTTACTATTCTGACTGTATCTTAATTAGCTGTTTAACATCTAGAACTCTAACATAAGCTCAATTGTCCCAATCAGCCAATATCTTTTAGGCTTTGGAGGTATCTTGACATGGTGTGGTAGATCATATATGCCTTTCAAGATGTATTGCTTAAGTTCTGTAAAACTCTGGTACAAATTCTGTCTATATTCCTAAAGGAATAAATTGTAATAGCTAACAACAGTACGATTGCTGTTGTTAGCTATTACATTTTTTTTTTTTTTAGGATTTTTTTTATGAGAGACACAGAGAGAGAGGCAGAAACATAGACAGAGGGAGAAGGAGGCTCCTCGCAAGGAGCCTTATGCAGGACTCAATCCCCACACCAAGGATTATGCCCTGAGCTGAAGGCAGATGCTTAACTGCTGAGGCATCCAGGGGTCCCACTATTACAATTCTTAAACATGTTCCTCACGAATAAAGAGAATGACAAGTTAGAAAAGTACTCTTCTTACAAATCCAAGATTCCAGACTCTTAGTACACATCTCTTTCTATTGCTCAACTCTACACTGTAATTCATGGTGTTAAGCAGGTATTCTAAATTAGATGAATAACACCTCAAAAGGTAGAAAAAGTACATAGATCTAAATTAATTAGAAAAGCTGTATATCCCAAATAGGAATGAGATGTACATAGGAATCAAAATAAGATGAATATCTGGTAAAGTGTCTGGCATAAGGGGGGAACAAAATTAGACTTCCTTACCACTGAGTGGTGTGTCTGAAGCCTATAATACTCCTTCACTGTAATTTTGCCAAAGCAAAGATATCCACAATACCTGCTGGGTACCTCCACCTCATCATAACTGAACACAATTAAAATGAAATTTTGGTGTTAAAAATAATGAAAACCAATGCTAATTCAAGAAAGGATGGCATTTAGAAAACAAGATGGAAGGATTACAAGCCAGTTCACACACAATACATTTAACTATGAATGAAACAGCTGACAAATGCAATCTATATTGATATTTTGACAGAATATCGTCAGTGGCTTGCTTCATTTGAATTGTTTCCCTACTGATGTTGTGAGAGTCAAAAATGCATTTTAAAACATGTATGCAAAAAAAAAATCTTCTGAAGCATTTATTATATTATTCTAACATGTCCCTTAAGAATATAATTTCCAGATGCATCTTATGACAATATTTGTATTTTGATTCTGTTATCTACCTAAAATTTATTTTGGGCAGATATTGATGCCTAGATTTGTTCTCCAGATTAATGAACTTTATAAAAAATTAAATGCATAGCAATTCTCAGGAATTAAATAGGAATAGATAGATAGATACTAAAATGTATTATTTTTGTATCTTTTTTTTTAAGTGCAGTTGACACACAGTGTTACATTAGTTCAGATGTACAACACAGTGATTTGACAACTCTATCTGTTATGCTGTGCTCAGGACAAGTGTAGCTACCATCCGTCACCACACAATATTATTATAATACCATTCACTATATTTTCTATGCTTGTACCTTTGTTTGCCTTTTATTCCATAACTGGAAGCTAGTATCTCCCACTCCCCTTTACCCTTTTGTCTATCCCCTACCCTTCCCCTCTAGCAGCTATCAATTTGATCTCTGTATTTATGAGACAATTTCTGCTTCTGTCTGTTTGGTTGGCTAGTTTATTAGATTCCACATATAAATGAAATCATCTGGTGTTTGTCTTTCTCTGTCTGACTTATTTCATTCAGTGTAATACCCTTTAGGTCTATCAATGTTGTTGCAAATGGCAAGACATTCTTTTTTATGGCTGAGTAATAGAAACCTCAGTTTGCTAAATAGCAGAAGTGATCCACATCAAAAGGGAAAAAAATGTTTCAAGTGTTCTGGGATTCAAGGTGTAAAATCATCCCAAATTAGTAAGTGATCATATTTTTTTATTTTAAAAAGAGTTTATTTATTTATTCATGAGGGACGCACAGAGAGAGTCAGAGACATAAGCAGAGGGAGAAGCAGGCTCCATGCAGGGATCCTGATGTGGAACTCAATCCTGGAACTCCGGGATCACATCCTGAGCCAAAGGCAGATGTTCAACTACTGAGCCACCCAGGCTTCCTGGTAACTGACCATCTTTAATAGGAGAGAGAGAGAGAGAGAGAGAGAGAGAGAGAGAGAGAGAGAAAGAAAGCACTCCTTATTGAGATGGTTAATAGAAGGAAAAATAGGTTTTATAGTAGGTAAGGTGTGTTATGAAAGAGTTGAAGATTATATGTGTTGAGTATGAAATTATGGGGCAAATAATGGACTGGGAAAATCCATGTGTATCTTCTGGAGAAGGGACTGGATGACAAAGATTTCGTTATTTGTATTTTGTAATAGTTGAAGTTGTGTTAGTGTGTACTCTTGCTTAAGAAGAGGATGAGAATGAAAAGATGCCCAAGAACAAAAACCAAGAATGTGAATGAGGCAACATTGAAAAATTTTTAGAAGTCATGATTGTGAACACGAAGAGAGATGAGGATTATAAGGTTGAGGGAAGGTTTTTGTCCTGAGGGATATTATGTTGCAAGATTAAAGGATAGAAAAAGGAGACATTAAAAGTGCAGAAAAAGATGGAATTATTGGTAATCTATGATCCTGAGGAACATGAAATGAGACAGCCTCTGAACTGGAGTAGAAGTGGAGAAATGAACCCTGAGGGAAGGAAAAAGTCATGGACTCAAGCCCTTTGCTATCACTGATTGCTTGAAATTTCTGTTCTAGAAATTCGCACCGACACCTAATACTTTTTATTAACAAACTTTGTCAGCGTAGCAGAATTTAAATGGCTGTCTGTAGTTACAAAATCATTTTAAATGTGTCTTAAATAAAATTTATATTCCAATGTGGACAAAAAGTTGCAAAGCTTATGGAATAAAGATCTTTAAAAGTATTCACTTTGCTAATTCACTTTTAAGATTTGGACTGAAAGGTAATAAATGTTTTTTACTTTTCTCTCATTCTGAAATTATGTATTCTGTATTGGTACCAAGCATCTTGCTGGAAGAGTGAAGGCTGGTTTAATTGTGAGAAAACCACCTATGCTCACATGCCATCTACTTGCCTGCTTGCCTGTAGTGAGTGTCCTAGTGGTTAAAAACTAAAAAAAAAAAAAAAAAAAAATCAATGTATTAAAAACTTAACCAGATGTCTTGGTCAACATTTCCTGTCATAATAAACTGGAAAATAATAACCAATATGTGCTATCTTATTCAACCACTTGAGTTGCCTAAAAGTCACTAACAGTGTTCCTTTAAAAGTTTTTTTTTTTTTTAAGATTTATTTACTTATTTGAAAGAGAGAGCATGAGCAAGAGGAGGGACAGAAGACAGAGAGAATATCGTAAGCAGACTCCCTGCTGAGCATGGAGCCCTACTCAGGGCCGATCCCAGAACCCTGAGAGCATGACCTGAACCAGAATTAAAAGCTGGACACTTAGCTAACTGAGCCACCCGGGCACCCCCAGAATTATTTAATACAAATTTTATTTGAAAATAAAAGTCAAGGGCATGAATGTTTTAAAGATCTAGGGCCCAAACCTTTCTATCATCCTCTTGAAAAAATATAAAAGTTAGAGGGAACATTATTTGATTTTAAAAGGGAGTTTGGCAGATAATAGAAGAGCATTCTTTTTTTCTTTTTCTTTTTTAAGATTTTATTGATTCATGAGACACAGAGTGAGAGAGAGAGGCAGAGACATAGGCAAAAGGAGAAGCAGGCTCCCTGTGAGGAACTTGATGTGGCACTCGATCCCAGGACTTCAGGATCATGCCCTGAGCTGAAAGCAGATGCTCAACCACTGAGCCACCCAGGTGTCCCTAGAAGAGCATTCTTAAAGTGAGAATGATTCGTTCTCCTGATTCTGCTATAAGGCAGCCAAAATCGACTCAGAAAGGCTAAGTGTCAATAGAAAAGAAGGCTTTAATGACTTTTATGGTGTGGAATTTACCAACTGTATGTTTTTCTGCTTCACCTGTGTAACTGACTATGGTCTTTTGGTGTAACCAGGAATTCTCATCAATTCTGGAAATGAAGGGTGAATGTGGGTCAAACAAACTTAATTTCAAAAGTTGAACTTCACATTTTGTACTCATTTGACTCACTGTTTCCTTAAGAGAATTAGACAATCATAGTATGGCCTTGAAGAGTCTCTTGAGAGAAACTATATGTTTTGCTTAACCTTGGGTGATTGCAGCATTGGTTATTGGTCAAGAATATAATTATTAGGAGTGCCTGGGTGGCTCAGTTTGTTAAGCTTCCAAGTCTTGATTTTGGCTCAGGTCATGATCTCAGGGTTGTGGGATTAGGTTCTGCCCCAGGCTCCATGCTCAGAAGAGAATCTGTTAGAGATTCTCTGTCTCTCTCTCTCTCTTCCCTCCCCCACTCTCTCTGTCCCTCTCTTGAATAAATAAATAAATTTTTAAGAACCTAATTATTATTTTGAATGTTCAATTTCATCATAAATGTGTAGTGGTACTGGTCTTTAACACTATTCCTACTTACAATTTACAAATAAGAGTGTCAATTTAAGAAATCAATTTACAAATCAGAGTGGCAATTAATCATTTATTATATAAGATAAAACTGGCAGGAAGACTGATATTGTTCCTAGACTGTGAAGGAAGGGATGTGTAGCCAGACCATGTGAGCTTGAATACCAGCTCTACCATTTATTAATTGGATGAGTCAGCTAACTTCTCTGTGCTTCAGTTTCCTCCTTTGCCAAATAGTGATAGAATCTACCTCTTAGAGCTGGTGATTAGTAAAAGAGTTAATAAAGGTAAAACACCTAGAATAGTATGTGACATATAAAACACTATATGTGTTAAGGATTATCATTGAGTCCATCCATTGGAACAAAAAATAGATATGGACCATCACCCAGTGAGGACAAAGAAAAAGGCACTTTGAATACATATCCTATAGGAGACATCATTGTGCAGTGAATGAAACAGAGAAAAGTGAATTCAAACCTTTAGACAAATCATATACTCTCTCCAAAACTCAGTTTGCAAATGTGAGAAATAACATTATAAGCCCAAGTAAAATGGCATGGTGAAATTATTCACACAAAGGACATGGCACATAGAACGTACTTAGTAATGATCAACTTCCTGTCATGATAAAACAATGTGATGCCTTCTGTCATTGTAGGTAATTCTAAATAACTAGTTTTTGGTCTTCGAAAAAAAATAAGTATTCTCTACTATAGAACAGTGCTGGAGACAGTGTTCCTATGAATTTTCTATTTCCTTGGAACTATGCAGTTCTTAGTGTTCTGTGATTTTTAAAAATACACTTCCAATTCTCTTGAGTTAGTGATTTAAAATAAAACTGATTTTTAAAAAAGGTTTTATTTATTTATTTGAGAAAGGGAGAGTGAGCAACAGGTTGGGGGAAGGGCAGAAAAGGTGAGCAAGAGGGAGAAGCCGACTCCCCACTGAGCAGGGATCCAGATGCAGGCTTGATCCCAGGACACCGAGATCATGACCTGAGCTGAAAGCAGACACTTAACCCGCTGAGTCACCCAGGAACCTCTAAAAGAGATCTGAAAGTAAATATGTTTGGGTTCAAATCTGGCTCTACACATACCTCTTCACTCCTGGGGAAGTTATTATGTTTTCAAAATTTCTTTTTGTTTTTAAGATTTTATTTACTTATTCATGAGAGACACAGAGAGAGGCAGAGAGAGAGGCAGAGAGAGGGAGGCAGAGACAGGAGAAGCAGGCTCCATGCAAGGAGCTCTATATAGGACTTGATCCCAGGACTCCAGAATCCCACCCTGAGCCGAAGGCAGATGCTCAGCCGCTGAGCCACCCAGGTGTCTCTCTTTTCAAAATTTATGATTTCTCATCTATAAATTGAGGGAAATCCTTTCTTCTTTTTCTCTCCTCCTCCTTCTTCCTCACTTCCCCTGTTTCTCTCTCTCTCTTTGTCCTTCTTTTCCTTCTCCTTTTTCTTCCTAGTAACAGTTAATCCTCTTGAAATTTGGGAGATTACCCTTACTTCCTTCTTTAAAATTTGAGAGGCATTCTCAACGTCAAGGTCTCATTATCCTCTTGGCTGATTGGCTGGCTAGCTGGTTATATGTATCTGTCTATTCATTTAAAAGTCTAGGCTGTGATAGTATTTCTGCAGAATTAATTTCTTTGCTACCTTTTCTGATTAACTTTGACCTAAGGGTGGTATGTTCTTATCTTGTCTACACATTTTATGGTTATGTTAAGACTATAAATTAGTCTTAATCTATTTAGCAAATATGAGAGAATAAGATTCTCAGGAATTTTTCAGCAACACTCCAAATTATGAATTACTAAGTAAAAGAATAAATGCATAGAATGGTTTTTTGGTCTTTCATCATACTTTTCTTTCTTTTTTCTTTTTTTGTTAAAGATTTATTTATTTATTTTTGGGAGGAGGGGCAGAAGGAGAATCTCCCAGAAGAGCAGAATCCCCACTCAGCAGGGAGCCTGACAAATCTCATGACCCTGAGATCAATACCTAAGCCAAAATCAGAAGTTCGGATGCTTAACCAACTGAGTCAATCAGGTCCCCCAGTCTTGCACTTTCCAATATACATTTTAGGCCATTAGAATCAAACCTTTTGTAATAATAATATTTTTATATGTATGGAAGTTATAAATATCTATTTTAAGAAATATAAAATAGGAAGGAAATGAAAATTATTGATTGTGTCATGTTTGTTTATTTCATATATTTTCTAGTCTGTTTTAAACACAAATACAACCACATATTTATGCAATTTGATTAAGATGGTTTATAAATTTCAAACACTGTTTTTTCCACTTTCTAAAACCATTTTCCCACCACTTTTGGGCATATTTTCTTGAGATAATATAGTATCACATTATATAGACATGCATTCTTAATCTTTCCACTATTTTTGGACATTTAAGTTATTTCCAAATACTATAATTATAAATAATGTTGTAATTAATATTTTTCATATAAATTATTATCCATAATTCTACATCCTTATGAAATTATATTTAAAGTGCAAGTAAGGGATTTAAAAATTCTATTATGATTACATAAAATAAAGAACACAAAGAGTTAATCCAGATCACAGATACTTACTGTGTTATGTTGAGCTCAAAGCTGTCCTCTAAGATGTTCCTCATGGGTGATATTACAGTGTAGGGGCCTATTTTTGGTAAAGAAGCTTAATACATCTTTAAAACACATATGTTGTTTATTTATTGGCTCCAGGTAGATTCATGGCTGTTATCTAAGGTGCAAATGATTTCTTTTGTCTATAATAGCCAAGAATCTATAATGCTGAAAGTAATCGAAGACAATGTATGATTCATTGTAGATGTTTTTTATTCCCAGACAAATAAGACAGGACAGACAATGCAGAATTATGAGTCCCAAGAAGTATTCTAATAGCAACTCTAAGTGAAGGAAATAATTGCATTTAAAATATTTATTTATATTTATGTAAAAATGCAATCTGAAGATGACTTCTAATCTTATAACTTAAAAGCAATTATTTCATGTACCTTTTCATGTCTGAAAATCCCTTTACTATTTCTATTGTCTATGCTAAAATAATTAAGTTTGAAACATGAATAAACTCCTCTAATGGTGGAAGCATATCAGAATCTATGTGGGCTTGGGCTGAGAAATGGGGCTCCATGACAAGATGCTGCCTTATGAGGTACTTCCAAAGTTGGCATTTATTCAGTCTGATCTACTTATTAGTTATTTTGCTATTTCCACTTTTATCTTTTATGCCTACTTAGTGCCCAGATCCATCATGCAAGCAAGATTTGTTGGCCTATCTGGAACAGATTAAGTTTTACTCTCACCAACTGAAGATCTGCAGTCAAGTTAAAGCTGAGATACAGAACCTAGGAGGAGAACTCATCATGTCAGCCGTGAGTTGTGCCCTACATTTATACCATCACACATAGAAGATACTTGAAACAAAGCAGCAACACCCCTCCTCACCTCACCAAATCTTTTAGGTTCATGTAGGTTTCAGTAAACTCAATTGGAATGTATTAAATTGCATGAAGTTAAATTAGTGAGGAATCGAGCTAAAGAAATGCTATCTCAGTACAACTTCTCTTTATTTACCCCACAGATTTTAGAATGAATCAAGATTTGTAAGCCACTTGAATAAGAAATAGATATTAATTAAAAGCATGGTCTTCTGACTTCAGAGGGTGAGCAGATGGAACTGAACTGAATCCTGTAATTTTTATAAAATAAATGCATATGGATTTTCAAATCAATGAAAGCAATGACTTTATTGCTGTTAATTGATATTCATTTTCCCATTATTCTTTTCTATAACATAGAAATTCAGGCATTGTAAACTGTTATTTCTGTATGTAACCGTAGAAGTGGAGTGTGATAGACCATAGATTTGGAAAGACTTCAGTAAATTCTTTGGTGACCCTGAGTTTCAAACCACTATAAAATGATCATAGTAGAAATAATGTCTAACTTTTCTACTCATCTTTTAATAACAGTAGATCATTTCTCTAGAGCAGGTATGGTAATAAAATAATATTTGATATCTATATTGGATTCAGTTATCAGTGACTTTGAGAAGGGCTTAGACCAAGATTATAAATTTAAGTTAAAATGAAACATCATGAATGTTCTAGGAACTTATATTCATGAGGACAAATGATAACAGCATCCTTATAAATTTGTAATTTCTAGGACTTCTATAGTCTGACATTGGACTTTCCTTCAGTGAACTAACATGCTTTAAAAGAAGATGATTGCAAAAACAAAAGCAAAAGATTACCATGAAGAGTAGAAGGCGGGGAACTAATTCTTATTGACTATCTATCTCTTGCCTATATTTTATTTCATCTGATCCTCACAATAGCATGCCAAAGAGATTGCTTATTTGCTTGTTTCATTTTCACTAACATTGGGGAAAAAATGACATTCAAGGAAGTTGAAAACTTCCCCAAGGTCGTACTATACTAGTAAATGTCAGAACTGGAGTTTATCTTTAAAGGCTTATGTCATTTCTATTCATGTGAACAACCTCAAATCTATGATGAAATTGATCAAAAATAAATAACGTGGAAATTATGTCCATTAATTATTAGAGATACAAATGTTTTGTTTCCTTGATATTAAAATTTTCAAAAAACCCCCACCACAACCCAACACAACTTGTGCAGTACTGATGCAATGGCACTTTTTAAAAAAATGTGTTTTAAGTAGTCACAAGCTACATACACAGAAACTTGTGTGGGTGTATGAATACATACATGCATATAAATTTATATATGCACACAGCATGTATATACAATATTCACACTTTGAAATATTAGATCTTTGCAGTGAATTATTAAGCTTTCAGTCTTCATTTTCTCATTTAAAATTATACTACTCTGAAATGTGTAAAATATTATGTGTAGACCAAAGTCTGTTTACTTTTGTATATTTCCCACAGTCACACATTTTCTGTCATTCACAAAGCCTAAATTCATATAAATCTAGGGCAGCCCCGGTGGCACAGTGGTTTAGCGCCGCCTGCAGCCTGGGGTTTGATCCTGGGGACCCTGGATGGAGTCCCACATCAGACTCCCTGCATGGAGCTTGCTTCTCCCTCTGCCTGTGCCTCTGCCTCTCTCTCTCTCTCTCTCTGTGTGTGTGTGTGTGTGTGTGTCTCTATGAATAAATAAATAAAATCATTAAAAAAATAAATTCATATAAATCTTATTTTCCCATTATTTGCTGCTTTTACAGGTTGTTGAAGCTAAACTTTCACACACACATACACACAAATACTGTCAAAATATGTTACTGTTAATTGTTCTTTCAAAATATAATTTCCTCCAGATGTACAAATTTGTATTTCCTGTTTGGTGTGATGATTCAAATTCATGAATTTACCCATATTTTCAGATAGATTAGGCACAAGTTTATAAGCCATGATTTACAATTTAAAAGTTGAGTCATTATATAAAATAAGAAATAGCATTGCAAATCCAAAACTATTTTGTCATCATTTTACCCACAATTCCCCTTTAGAAAAGATAAATCTGAATAAAGGCAACATTTCATGCCTCCTTTTACAAACCTTACAGCCATCTGCTTGCAGGTAGATCCTGGAAATTTTTTTAAAATACATTTCATTTACATGTGCCAAAAAACACTTGCTTTAATCTCTCAGTGACCCTGAGTTCTTATCTTGTCATCTTTCTTTTTTAAATTGAGAAGAAGCTCAAATCTAAGTCATCTCCTTTCTCTGAGGTCTTTTGAAAAAATAACAAGCATGATTCTAAAGCAGGCAAGCTCATTAAAAATTATAGAAATTTGTTATTTTTTATATATTGTTATAGTTCAAAACTATAGATTATCCAAAACTCACTAAGTAAAGTTTGTATTTCAAAATCAGTTTCAAGAAACATCACTTGTAGAAAATATATTTGATTAAAAAGAAGTAGATGGAGTGCTTTCTGGGTCTGGGGTATTAGTTTAGGAAAAGATTCATTCATAGCCTAAAGAATTAGATCATTCTCAAAGCATTTGATTAAAATTATCTTCTAGTCATTCTTATATCTATCTGCAACCACTTATTCTGAAGTTACATGTTTTGTTAAGAAGGAAACCAAAGTGAAGTTCACCTAAAACCCCAACTATGACTTGAGCATCTCTGTGTCAGGTGTTATAGAACATCTAGGGATGCAAAGATGAATACATGATGCTTCCTTTAAGATAATCAAGTACATATAAAATCAATACATAAAATATACTCAAATATTCACAAATAAATCTAAACGATGTAGTGGTTTGCACAAAAGCATGGAGTAACAGGTGAGGGGATAATTAACTGCACTGATGTGCCAAGTGGGCAAGAGAAAGCTCCATGACTGACTTGACTGTAATTTCAACCTTGATTAATAAGTAAAAAACAACTGTATACTCATGGAGGAGAGGGAAAGGATTGAAGTAGATCATACAATTGAAATAAAAAGAAAGAAATAGGAAAAGAGAAGGAATTCTGTGGAAATAGCAAAGAGTCAGATGTGATTGGAAATAATTGTTCTTGGTACCGTTGGTGTGCGGGTTGGGGGAGGGAGAAGAGAAACTGCCCACGAAATAGGGGCTGTTTAGAAAGGGTCACTTAGGACGTTTTCACTTTACCTTGCAGGCAACGGAGAGTAAGATTGAAAAATTTTAAGTTTGAGATGGGCATAAGCAATCTAGGTATTTGGAAGTGAACTCTTTTGACAGGACAGTGATAGATAGAAAGACAAGGGACTGGATGATGGAGTATTTAGAAATGATTTTTAAAATAGTCCAAGAGAATAAAAGTGATGCAGCCCTTAAGAAACAAAACAGAACAGGGACTCTGTGCTGCTAATGGAGGCATGAAGGCCTCAGAAAAAAGGCCTTGAAGGAAATGCCCCTGAGTGCGAAGGCTGAGGTAGACCAGCTGTCTCCCTGGAATCAAACTAAGGCAGTGTGTGGAGCAGCAGGTGCTGGGCCTTGAGAGGTGGAGACTAAGTCCAAAACAGAAAGCGAAGGCTACTGGGTCAATCAAAACCCTGCTCAGTGAAAGAACCCCCAGGCCCCAGAGGAGGCAGCTGACATGCCCACTGTCTGAGGACTACAGGGCTCAGATGGCGGCCCAGCAGGCACAAAACCTGTGGGTTTTCAGGATGGCAGCCTGCATGGTGCAGGGGTAGCCTGTGGGTGAGGCCACCAGAAAGAAGAGCCGAAGGGTCTTCAGGCCTAGCCAAAGCCACCCTGGACACTCCTGATGAAGACTTTAGGTTCAGTGTCTTTTAGCCTCTCCATCCTGAAGCAGCTTTCTTTCCTGGATAGTGTGGGGCTTTTTCTTGAGGGCAGGGCCTTTCCAAGAATGCTCTGTTGGACAAATATGGGGTTGGTCTGTGCACAGCTGATCAGGAAATCTGGTTCCATGGCTGCTGGGCTGATGTGACACCAGCATATTGGTTATTGTCAGACAAGCACAGACCCATCTGTAGGTTTTCAGATGAAATGTCCTTCTCGACAGAAGCAGATCCATTTAGAAAAGCTTTCAACAATAAGCTGAAGAGAGTGTTCTGCATATTGTGGAAAGAATGTTTTACCTTAGGAAGAAATTAATCAGCTGTTGGTAATAAGAATTATTGGAGAAGTTATCTAACTTTACATTGGTGCTTACTTTTCAAAGGATGTCCTGACAAATGATGTAGTGCTTTATGCCATAATGTTATGTCTCCCTAATAAAGTTATTTTTGGAAAAAGAATAAAAAAGAAAGAGAATTGGATTAGGCAATATTGATGAGAATGGAGAAGAGTGAATGCCAGTAAGCAAAAACTCTGAAGTAGAAATTGATTAGAGTCAATCTGTTGAATGACAGATTGAAGAAGGATGATTTAAGACTTACCTCCAAGGTTTTGAGATTGGTAGCTTACTTAGTCAAAACTGGCATCATTAACAATATATATATATATATATATATATATATATATATATATATATATTATGATTAAATGAGTAAGATACCTCATTTGGTTCTTACTTATTGAATTTAAGTGGCTAAGTGGCAGCCAAAGAAAAAGTTCTAGGAAAAGCTGAGTATAGGATTCTGGAGATATGAAAGAGAAGTAAATAGAACCAATCCAATGTAAGCATGCTGAATAAGAGAAAAAATAGCTAACACAGAGACCCAAAATCAACCTTTTTTTTCTTTTCTTTTTTCTTTTCTTTTCTTTTTTTTTCTTTTTCTTTTCTTTCTTTCTTCTTTCTTTCTTTCTTTCTTCTTTCTTTCTTTCTTTCTTTCTTTCTTTCTTTCTTTCTCTCTTGTGCCTCTTTCAAATACAGAGACTTGGCTGTGGCAGTTAAAACAAACCAGGGAGTTTATTTTCTCCAAAACAACAGTCTGAGAATGAGCAATCCAAGATTGTTAGGGAAGCTTTGCAAAGTTGTTAAGGAATGAAGCACTTGAGTCTTCCTGCTTTATTATTCTTGGCTTCTGACTTTCATTTTTATCAAGGTCAAAATATGGCTGTCTAGGTCTAGCAGTGGCTTTTATATTCCAGACAGTAAGAATGAAGAGGAGCAAACATTCCTTACATTTTTAAAGTTCTTTCAAATGCTTTCATTTACATATTATTGGCCAAAACTTAATCATCTGGCTATATATAACTGCAAGAGATGCTACAAATATAAAATTTGTCTGTTTGGACATGTTTTAATCTGGGCCCGTTGATTTTTCCCCAATTAAATCAGAGTTTGGTTTTTTTGTAAAGAGAATGCATATTGGGTGGCAACTATCAATTTCTATGATATCCTTCTACATTTATAAAAGTCACAGCAGTATTCACATTTCTTATAATTATCTGCTATTTGATATATATTCTCCTCTAGACTATAAGGTCCTTAAATATTGTTGAACGATTGACAGTATAGTAGCCAAAGATTATAAATAATGCAGAAAATTCAGGTTGACTGAGCCTTAATGTGTATATTGGATTTTGCACTGATAAAAGTGTCTTTATATCTTTTCCAAAGCAGCATCAGTAACAAATTGAAGGCAAAAATTAGGTCATACTGGGCTAAATACTGAGCATGCGGTGACAGGAAAAAAAAAAAAAAGAAAAAAGGATAGCAAAGAATATTTTCTAGCAGTCTTTAGTTGAAAGGAAAGCGGGGGGGGGGGGGGGGGGAGAGAAACCTGGAAGGAGGAGGAGAGGGAGGGTGAGAGGGGGAGAAACAGAGAGAGAGACTTGAGGGGCAGATGGAATTGATAGAAACTCCTCCTTACCCCTCCCCCCTCTCCTTCTTCCTCCTTCTTTCTCCTTCCTCCCCCTCTTCCTCTCCCTTCCCCTTCTCTTTTCTCCTTTTCTCCTTCGTCCTTTTCTTCTCCTTCTCCTCCACTTCCTCCTCCTCTTCCCCTTTCTTCTTCATCTTCTTCTTCTTCCTCAGGCTTACATTTTTTATTTCCGTACTTTTAAAAAATGGAAGCAATTGAGTAAATGTTTAGGTAAAGAGCCAGAAGAATTCAGAAAATACAGATCTCTGAAAAATTAAGACCATAATGGATAGACTAAAATCTTCAGCAAGGGAGAAGGAATGGAATTAGGAAAATAAGTAGAAAGACTTAATTTGGAGAGAGAATTATTCTCCTGAGGGATGGAGTAATGCAGATATTAACACATTCAGGTATAGATGAATGGGAAGAACATCTTGCTGAAGATTGATTTGAGCGCTCTTTCCATGATTTTATCATAGTAAAAGATAAAAGCAAAGATGTCCATATCTTTAAACACTTTTTGATATTGCTTGGGAGAGAAAATAATCTAACAGCAGTGATTTGAGAAAGTAACCAGAGATACTGAACGCTAGACATTGTTATTCTAGAGCTGAGCTCCAGAGCATTGCCTGGATTATGGAACCTAACTCAGCTTCAGCTTATCTTTCAATCACAAGAAAATAAAACCAGTGTGGCCTTCAGGGGCCATCCTCTCTCAAAGAAAGGAGAGTATATAAAAATTTAATTTAAAAAATGATAGCAAAGCATGACAAAACTGTATAATTAAATATATGCTGTTGCAGATTAGTTTCCATAACCACCCTGACTTATTAATGGACTAATTTAGTAGTACAGTAAATATATAACTCCAAGAAGATTAAAATGTACCTGGGTTACCTAAGGGCAGTCCCATAAATTTTCCATCAATTGTTCCTCTAGTGTTCTTATGCATCATGCCAAGTATGGAAGCTATTGCACTTTGTGAAAGGAGTCTCACCATAAGGAAATACATATTTCTATATTCTAGATTGTATGTATAGAAAATAAAATTTGTGAGGAAAAGTAAAAAATGAAAATGATTTTAAACTCTTAAAACTACCCTTTCTCCACATGCTATGCTTTTAGGCAAACTTTTTAACTTTTCTTTTTTTTTTTTTAACACTACTTAAAACTGATTAATTATGTAATGGTCACATTTTGTGTGTTTCCTTTAATGTATTTAATTGTGCTCTCTTATCCTGAGGCAGGTATGCCAAAGCCACAATTTTAAAAATTGGATAAATAAATAAAACTAATCAGTCAGGGTGGAAAGATCAGCAAGATTGAAAATTTGCCAAGCAACTGCAATTCAGCTGTAGCAGAAATCAAGGGGCAGTGTGCATTCAATTAGGAATGATAGAGAAAAACAATACAGCTATTGACCAAAAGAGCCACCAGGGCCTACAGAACTCAGGCAATTGAGTATATACAGAATGACTTAGTAGGTTAATGTGCTTGCCACATTAAGACATTAAGGGAATTAGTTAATGAGCTTTCTCAAGCTACTGCAATCATTGGTACTCATCAAGAAAATCGGGAAAAGTAAAAGAAGATTTGGAAAATTAACTGAAGTATTTAGACATGTAAAAAAGGGCAGGAGTTATATACAAAGGAATGGAGAGAGATGCAAGAAATGAAGAAAGGGAAATACTGGAGAGAAGAGCAAACAGAGAAAACAAAAAGAAGAAAGAAGACAATTTGCCTATCAACTTAATTCTCTGGAGTGTTTTTTGTTTGTTTTATTAAAGCTAAGGAGGAGGCAAATGGAACAATAAACCTTAGTAGTTCAAGGTATATATTTTAAAAACAAGCAAAAGTATTGGGATGTTGTTTTCTTTTATATTGCATTGTAGTGAGGTGGACTAAGAAAGTTTCCTGGTGTCTGGGTAATCTGATGTCACAATGGCTTAGATTTTCTTGAGAAAATTATAACATTATAACAGATTATTTCCAAGGTGTGATAGCCAGTGAAAGAACCTTGGAAATAACCTATCCCTGTCATAACTATCTAACTCGAAGTAACTTTATAAACAAATAGGTCAGGAAAGGGTTCCTTCCTTCCTCCCTTCCTTCCTTCCTTCCTTCCTTCCTTCCTTCCTTCTTTCTTTCTTTCAGAGATGGAGGGAGAGAGAGTATGCCTGAGGTGGGGTAGGGGCAGAGGGAGAGGGAGAAAAATCCTCAAGCAGACTCCCCATTGAGCACAGAATCCATCACAGGGTTCAAACTCACAACATTGAGATCATGCATAACCTGATCTGAGTTATATATATAACCAACTGAGCCATCTAGGTGCCCCGTTAGGTCAGGGACTTTCTATAATTTGCCTTAGTTTATGAAGATATCTAATGGCAAAGCCATTACCAGAATATCTCATGTTCTTTACTCTATTGCTATTGAAAATAAGCCAGTGACCATCTAGTGAGTTTAGTGGCAAAATGACAGGAGGCGGTGTTGATACACTTATCCAGGATGGTTACTATAAATATCAAGAGATAAAAAATGGTTTTAATTGAATGATATAGGAAAACATTGACTACAACACAACAGTAACTGATGATAGTGGTGACTTAATGAGCCCGGATTCTGAAGAAAGCCTGATCAGACACACTCTTTAGCTTCAACACGAGAAACTAATATGAGGTAACAGGAAACTCCTGGACTTCAAATTAGAACACCTATGCTGTAATCTAGACATCAGTTTTTTAGAGTCTCTTTCTTCATCTATTTATAAAACTAAGTTTTGATATTAAATGAGCTTTATGGTTCCTTTCAACTCATAATTTATGATGATATTCTTTATAGTGAATGCATATATTTCTTTCTCCTTTCATCTTATGTATATTCTTCATCTATTTTCTTTGTGATTACCATGGGGAGTACATTTAACATCCTAAAGTTATAACATTCCAACTTATATTTATGCTAGCTTAACTTCAACAACATACGATATTTCTATTCCTTTAACAACTCAATCCTCCATGCTTTTTCAGTTGTCAGCATCACAAAATAGCATCTTCATACCTTGTGTGTCCAAAAAACATAAACTAATACAATTTTAATGCATTTATATCTAAAATTATGTAGAATACGAAATGTGGAATTAAAAACAATAATTGGTGTTAAAATTAATGATTGTTTTTTAATGTATTAGCTTCTTAAATCATGTTGTGTTACACACCATTGTTACAAAAATAGTAGCTTTTATAATTACCCATGTATTTACCTTTACTGAGATACTTATTTCTTCATACAATTTTGAGTCACTATCTAATGTCTTCTCATTTCAACCTATAGGACTCCCTTCAGCATTTTATTTCAGGGCAGGTCTAGTGGAAATGAACTCTCTCAGCTTTTGTTTATCTGGAAATCTTAATCTCTCACTCACTTTTGAAGGTCAGTTTTGCTGGGTATAGTGTTCTTGTTGGTCAGTTTTGCTTTTTGCCCCTTGAACATGTCATCTCACTACCCCCTAGCCTTCAAAATTTCTGATGAGAAAGCTGCTGATTACTTATTGAGGATCTCTGGTAACAAGTCACTTCCCTCTTGTTGACTTTAACAAGACTTTGTCTTTGGCTTTCAATAGTTTGATTATAATGTGTCTTGGTTTGAGTCTTTTTGAGTTCATCCTACCTGGGATTCATTAAGCTTTTGGAGGTTTAGATTTGGGGTTTCCATCAAATTTAGGAAAATTTCAGCCATTATTTCTTCAAATATTCTCTCTGTCTCTTTGTTTCTCTCTTTTTTGGGGACTCTCAACAATGGATATGTTCATCGGTTGATACCCCACAAGTCCCTCAGGCTCTGTTCATTTTTCTTCAGTCATTTTTTTGCCTGTTGTTCAGACTTGTTCCTTTTTTTTTTGTCTTATCTTCAAGTCCACTTATTCTTTCTTCTGTCTGCTCATATTGGCTTTTCATCTTTCTAGTGAATTATTCATTTTAGTTACTGTACTTTTCAACTCCAGAATTTCTTTTTGGTTTCTTTTTAGATTTTCTATCTCTTTATTGATTTTTGCAATTTGTTCATACCTTATTTTCTTGACTTTTTTTCAAATCTTCCTTTAGTTCTTTGAGTAACTTTAAAACAGTTTTTAAAAATCTTTGTCTAGGGATGGCTGGGTGGCTCAGTGGTTGAGCATCTGCCTTCAGCTCAGGTCATGATCCTGTAGTCCCGGGATTGAGTCCCACATTGGGTTCCCCACAGGGAGCCTACTTCTCCCTCTGCCTGTGTCTCTGCCTCTTTCTCTGTGTCTCTCATGAATAAATAAAAAAAATAAAATCATAAAAAAAGAAAAAATAAAAATCTTTGTCTAGTAGATCTGTCATTATGCCTATATATATGTGTATATATACACATATATACTTTTTTCTTTATATGGTGTAAACTTTTTTGTTGAAAACTGGTCATTTGAATCTAATAATCTCATAAATCTGGAACTCAGATTCTCCTCCTCCAAAATTTGCTGATGTGTTTATATGCTTGCTTTTTGCTTTGTGTGGGTGTGAGGGGATGTTGTTTTGCTTTTTAATTATTACAGGCTATCCTTGTGACAAGGATCAGCCTGAAGAGAAAACTAAAAGTCATTTCAGGTCTTTTTGATCCTGTGTCTTTGGGCATAATCAGTGAGTTTCTTACTATTCCTATAAATGTGGTTGCTTTTGAATGTCCTAATTTTCCAACGTCTGGCTTCTAAAAGGAAAAAATAAAGAGAAAAATGAAGGGACAAATAAAGATGCCAGATCTTTAAGTCTCCTGGTAGTCACTTTAGCCAGTATAAGAAGTGCTTACAACAATGGGGGGCAGCACTTGTCAGCACTTCCATGATAAGAAGCAGCAATCAGTGATCAGAGCACAGGCCCCTGATATCTAGAGGACAGGGTTGTTTTTCCCCACCCTGGCTTTTACAAGTTGCTCCAGGAACATATGCACAGTTGATACCAAGTGGCTAAAGGGCAGGAGATGGAAAGCTGCTATCTAGCTAAGAGTTGGAATTGACAGATATTAACCATAATGAACTTCCCATGCCTTTCTCCGGAAGTCTTCAATAGATTCCAGAGTTTCTAAATAATGATACCAGAATACCAGATATCAGATTTCTATCCCACCATTTTGTCTGGAATCCTTGACTTATTCATACCCTTTGCTTCTCTTTTCCTTTTCAATCCCTATCTAAAATTTTCCTTTAAGCACCAGGGGGCAAATTATAACACAAATAGCACGTTGCTATGTTTTGATTTGTTTTTTTTTTTTAAACAAAAAACAAAATTCTGGAATTTTGTTTAAATGATATTCCTTATAGTTCCATTTTTTTAAAAGGAAAATATTTGAAGAATATAAAGCAATGGAAAAAATGTTTTCTGTTTTAGAAAAAAAGAATTGGTTTAATTGTTTTCAATCCTTAGAAAAGAAGAAAGGGGATTAATTAAACCTATTGTGTGTTGAGACAATCTGAACCACAGAACTTCATAGAAGTGGGAAGAGAGGCCATGAAAGTGAGCAAGATGTATTTGGCAGCTATATGATGGTGTCAAGTTACCATCAGGGACAGTGCAGCTGAAGGAAGAGAGCAGAGCTAGATACAAACATCTTGATGTTCATGAGATCAGTTGGAAGACACAAAAATAACAGAAGAAAAGGTCAGAGAAGAAAAATAAAGGAGGTAAAGATACTAGAAGAGCAAAATGCTAGTGTTTAAATTGCCTTTATCCAAAGGTGTTAATAAAGGCAGAACTGAAAGCAGATGTGAAAAATGGCTCAAGGCAATGTGGATGTCGTTTGCAAAAGTAGTAGTTTCAGTCTATGGGCCCTGAATTTGTTCTCGGTGCAGGTTATGAAGTAATATTAGTTATATTCACGATATAAAGATTCCTGTGAGAATGTGTTGTACCGTTTGTATGTGTGTGTTTTCCCTAGCAAAATCAATGTGATCTACATTTTCCCCTTTTGATTAGTAAAGTCTGAATGATATTAATAGGAAATCAATAACTGTTAATAATAAATATTATGTATTGACTTATAGTTTTGTTTATTCCAGAGCTTCACATCTTTGGCACTAGTGGTATGTGGTATTGAGGCTAGATAATTATTTGTTGTAGTAGGCTATCCTGTGCATTATAAATATTTAGCATGAACTCTACCTACTAGATGCCAGTGCTCCCCAACTCAGTTGTGATAAACAGAAATGTCTCCAGATACTGTCAAATGTTAAATCATCCTTGATTGAGAACTGTTGGATTAAGGACGATAAGAATTAAGAGAAAACTAATAATGCTGTTACAGATGTTGTTACTCCTTTGTATCATATCCCCTTACCTGGTATTTCACCCATCTTCCAGCTACTGCAAGTGTTGGCTGCTGACATCCCCTAGCTGTTCCCTTCTCTAGATAATTATCTTCACCTTGGGTGATTATGCACCACCACATCTGCATGCCCTAGAAACCTATGGCAAATGACCAAAGAAGAGGAGAATACAAAAGTCTAGACTTCTTGCCTCAAGATGGAACCAACTCTGCTGCTCAGTTTCACAGTCCCTTATGAGATCAAGTCATAGCCATCTAATGATGTTATACGGACATACTTTCACCCATCCTCTGATTCCCACTTCCCTACCTTTCTGAGAAGAGCCCTTCAGTAACCACATGCAAAAATTCCTCTCAGGCTCTCCATAGATATTTCCTCAAGAGACAAATGATAGCATCTTTGTGTCCTTTCCTGTCATTTCTTTGTGGATGGAAAAGAGGGCAAGGACAGACAATTTGCTTAATTTGGTGATTGCACCACTCATATTGACACATTCATATATATTATTTTATCCTTTCTACAATGCTGCAAGCAAACTTGTGGCATTCTGTTGACAAGAAAACTAAGGTTAATAAATGAACATAACTTGCCAAATGTCATGTGGTTATTAAGTGCTGGAGTGAAAATGTGAATGTAGGTTCTAGTTTCAGAGTTCTTTGTTATTCCATACTAACATACACTTATTTTCATTGTGCTTCCCTGAAACAATAATATAGAAATGAGTTAACAAGTCCTATTTTCAAGGATTTCAGCTTGAAAGAAAAGACAGCAAAAAATGTTAATTTACAAATAGAATTTGTATTCTTCATGCTCCTGAAAAATTGCAGTAGTTTCACAAAGTCAAGAAAAATATAGGAATCAGAAACTAAAACTAAAAACAAGCACTAAAGAATTTTTTTAAATTAAAAACAAACAAATGGATATTACTAAGTCTTTGGTCAAATTAGTTACTCCGGTTGAGTATATTTACCGGAAATTAAGAAGTTACTATATTGTATAGTTTTCATTGTTTGATAATAACATAGACATTTCTCAGTAGCACCTGGTATCATAATGTCCTAACCTAGGGGTCTGTAAAAGACAGAAATGCTCAAATGGACATTTATCTTTTTTAAAATATTTTAAAAAAATATTTTATTTATTTATTCATGAGAGACACACAGAGAGAGGCAGAGACACAGAGAGACACAGGCAGAAGGAGAAGCAGGCTCCTCACAGGGAGCCTGATGTGGGACTCGGTCCCGGGACCAGGGATCACAACCTGAGCCAAAGGCAGATGCTCAACACCTGAGCCATGCAGACGCCCCTCAAATGGACATTTCTTATCCTGACTTTCAATAATACCTGAAGTTACCACGTTAAATCTTAATTTAGTGAAGGCTTTGCAGGAGGGAATTGTGAAAATATGATCTGGAAATGCTGTTTTCTGGTGTAGCTGATCACAACAAATAACACTCCGACAACTCTGGGGGAACAAGTGCATTAAGTCTTCTCTTTGCAATATTAGACATCTTGGGAAAGTTTTTGTTCAAACCCTGGGTCACAGACAATTCATGGTTGAATTGTACAATAAAGTTCTGTGTTTTTTCAAAAGGGATATATACCCTTTAGATATCACTTATACTCTAAAAACATTGAGCAATTACTGTGTGTATGTGTGTGTGTGCACACACGTGGTATTATTTCTTACTGCTAATGGCAAAATTTACATTCTTTCATGAAAGTTTTAGGAACTTCACTTATGCATTCAACCAAATGTGGAATACAAATCCACTCCTCTTCTGCACAAAGACAAATCGTTTTTAGTCTAACCTCAGGTTCTATATCACATAGCATAAAAATAATATAATGAAAGAAACATTTATGGAAGATTTTTCAGACAACAATGAGTTACTCAGGTTAGGCTCTACTATTTTAACGAACAGCTCTTATTTCTCAATGACTTAAAAAAAAAACAAGTTCTTACTTTCTTCTCACATTTAAGTTTGATATGAGTTGCAAGGGAGCTTTTCTCTACATGCTCAGAATTAGGATTTATGCATTCTGGAATCTTACTATGAGGCCTCCATAATCCCTGTACTAGGAAAGGAAAGGCTAGGAGGGTTGCTCAGTGGTTAATAAATACCTTATAAGAATATACTACTGCATGTAAGGCACTTAGCATGGTGTCTAGCATTTGGTAGGCACTCATTAAATATTAGCTAGTAGTAGTAATAGTAGTAAGAGTAGTAATAGTAGTAGTAATAGTATTAGCTAATATAGAATAATGTGAGCTCTACCCTGAAGTGAAAGTATTCATTAATATGTTTCATCTAATAGATATAAGTTTATTTCAAATTAACTTTAAAGGAAGAAGCTGGGAAAATGTTCTCCTTTTAGTGGGTAATTCCTTTGCATGTCATAAAACAACTTATTGCCCATCACTACTTTAGCAGTAGTACTTGATATGGACTTTGAGGATGAACAGTCATCTTTGCTTTTGTGCCAAGATTAGCTTTTGGTTCACACGTGGCTGATGAGGATTGAAGGATTGCACAAAGTAAGGTTTAGGCTATCCTTAACAGTATTTAGCATAAGGTAAGGGATCTTCAGAAAGATGCATTAGCCTACTTGGACTTTAATTTCCTTGTTGCCATTGCAAATGGAGACATTTAGTTCTTAGATCTGAATAAAGATTGGGAGAGAGATTTTTATTTGACATTAGAGTGTTTATGCAAATGTCACATGTCCAGAATTTCAATTACAACATAGAATAGAACTTCAGCTACTCCAAAATTCAGAAGACTCATTCTGGCAAGATTAACATTTCTGATGGCATGGGATTTTAAGAGTTTGAGGGGTGTGCCATAGTTGAATAGGTCACAGAAATGTTTAAGAGCAGTACAGAATTAGTAAACTAAGTGTGTTTGGCAATAGATAGATATCAAAGATCTGAAGCAAATAAAATATTGTCATTTGGGTAGTCTGAAGAATTTCACAGAAAATTTGAGCTAAATAATAAATAATTGGAAGAATTTGGTTAGGTAGAGAGGAGAAAAGCTCTATGAAACAAAGCTGAAAATAGGCCTTTCCTGATTTATTATTAAAACATTACCTTGCCTATTTGAATTAAAGAATAGTGTAAGTATAGACCCATAAACATTTTGCTGAATCGTGTAAGTATAGAGCCATAAACATTTTGCTTGCAATGTTTGTGTGTGTGTGTGTGTGTGTGTGTATGCATGTGTGTGTGTGTGTGAATGAGAGGGAGAGGGAGACTCAGAATAGAGACTGACAAAAGACCAAGAGAATGGGCAATATGGCTGTGTTTCATAAAGCTAAAAAATGAGATTCTATTTAGAGTTAAAGGAATAAAGAGGGGTGTGCATGTATGTATGTGTGTGTGCGCATGTAATTAGTTTATATATGTAAACCATATGTGTAATATATGCATATGTCTGTGTATGTGCATGAAATGAGTGCTTATTAATCTAGGTACTGTACTAAATATCTGAAATGCATTTGTTTTCATTATCCTTACCAAAAAATGGTGCATGAGATAACTAGCATTATTACTATTTTGTAGATATGGAAACTGAAACTTAAAGGCATTGAGCAACTTCTCCAAGATCACAGAGATATTGAGAGGCAGGGCAAGATCTTAAACCCAGTGCTCTGACCCTAATGCATATACATGCCATGCTAAGATGCCCGGCAAAAGAGCACAGAGGCTTGGATGAAAATGGACAATTGAGTGGATTCAGAGTTCATATCTCACACTTTGAGTAGATGGGGCACTTTTCCAGGACAGGGTTTTATTCTTCACCTCTGTGATAATTATAATAAGAGTAATGTTCACAGCAATGATAGCCAACATTTATCAAGCTCTTAACAGTCAGACCTTTTAAGTCCTTGATATTATTTTATACATACAACAATGCTCTGAGAAAAGTTCCATTTTATAAATGCTCTAAGGAAAGTCTCATTTTACAAATGAGAAGTTAAAATTCAGAGAGCTTAGGTACAAGGAAGATCTATATCTTTCTCTTTCTTCTCTTCCACTTCCATCCTCCATCTCCCTCTCACTTGCCACCCCCGGTGTTCAATGTTAGCGTTTTGGGGTCACAGAGATGCAACCAGAGTCCTTTTCTATCTGTCTTTCTGTTCACATACATAATATCCCCTATTTCTCACATTGTATTCTGAAATAGCCAACTATGAGTCCATGGGAATCATCCATGTGGTCCTTCACACTCACTTCTTTCTGGAGTAGAACTTGAAACATAACATCTTGGGGCTCTTGGATATTATAACTATTCTTCGGGAGCTCTCAGTAAAGTTTGTCCAAGGATAGGGCATTACCCTGAGACATTTCTGCACATTAAGGTAGAATTAAAACTAACATCTTGCTGCATATGTCACTGCCAGCTATGTAAAAGGCACCACAAGTCATCTATGGCCATGAAAACATCCAATCATTTTTCATCACTGAGCCAACAATAGCCTTTGAACTTTTGGCCATTTCTGTACTCATGTCTTCCCTACATCTCACTACAAACATCTTCTGTGTTATTATTATACCTTTTTGACCTTTATTTGGTCTCTTTTGTGTCTTAAGCAATTACTGAAGTCTATGAAATAAGCCTCCCCTTTGTACCATTTAATTAAATTAGACCTCTCACTTGAGCTCTTGCTAAGTCAATATTTAGTAGCTTGTCTATATCCTTGGGACAACCTGAAACATTCCATACGCTAGTTAAATGGCTTAATATGCAAGGACATAAGAGCTGAATGCCTTAGTTTGCATTCTCTCTTCTTGCGCTATATCCAGGGAATGCCTCTACAAAACTTTCCTTTCCTCTCCTCTTAATTGTGCTCTTCCAGTTTACCTGGCAATTCCTTTTCCTGGGTGATGATAACATTATGGTGAAACAGAGGAAGAGGAATCCTTGGCATTTTCTCACTAATTTTGTTTGTAGAGGTGTTTCTCTAATGTAGCATTTTCAAATAGGTCCATTATACGTCTGGTTCTCTGCCTGGGAGCCCCATTCATTCCAGGAGCAATGCGATCAATGGCACAATTTTGCCTGATGGAATCAAGTGCCCCAGAATAGGCTAAAAGGAAAGGGGAATGTGATGAACCGAGTTTCAGGACAACTCCAATTTGCTTCCACTCTGGAGGGGTCCATATACTATTTGTATTGTGGCCTGCCTCGGAAAAGTGATGTGAAAATGAGAAGGATGATCTACTGGTTCATACAAGAGGACTTGAAGATCTGTTCTTGACAAAATTTCAGACTTTAAAGGGCTTCTCAGGTAAAAAAGATTTTAGCAACGATCTCTAGGAACAAACCAGGGCCATATGCCTGAGTATAAAAATAAATATGTACGTACAAAATACACATGTACCTACAAAAGAAATAGTGATTTTTAAAAGATTATATATTTATTTGAGAGAGATGGAGTGAGATCCTGGTAGGGGGAGGGGCAGAGACAGAAGGAGAGAGACAATCGAGCAGACTCCCCTCAAAGTATAGGGCCAGAGCCTAATGTGGGACTCAATCCCACGGCCCTGAGATCATCACTTGAGTCAAACCAAGAGATGGGTGCTCAGCTGACTGAGTCACTCAGATGCCCCTACAAACATTAGATTTTCTTAAAGGTAAATTTGTACTTGATTTTTCCATTTAAAGTTTTGATATAATGATATAGGGACAGTTAACTTGCTAAAGCCTCTTGATATGTAAGATATTATGTTTTATATACATCATCTTTAATGATCTTCTCTGTCGTAGTATCATCATCTCTATTTGAAAAGGATGGACCTGTGTCTCATAGAAGTTTCATAATTTGTCCACGTTCACATAACTTTTGCAAGATGAAGCCAGGAAGAGCACTCAGCTCTTTCAGACCCCAAAGTTCTTCCATATGCTTTGTAAAGAGGTTTCTGTTCTATAAAGAAATTGAATTGAAAAAAGAGGGACCTGTCCAGAATCCTACACCTACAGGGCTCCCATATTGTTTATATCTGTGTGTCCATCAGCTGATGTAAATGTCAATCCTCATAGAGGATACACTTTGTTACTCTACCATGCACTTTGCTAGCCGCATACAGCAAGTGGGTTTGATGTAAGGTCATTTGGAGATAGGTTTTCCTTGTATCGTTTTAGAATATGGTATCATTTCTTATTAGAGCATCTCCTCAATGATATTTGAAAGTATATGTTCAGTTATGATTCATTCAGATATCAGTGTGAAATTATTACTCTAGCATTTAGAATACAATGTATATTTAAAAATAACATTGCTATTAACAATAGCAATGACAATGACAGTAGTTTACTCTTACTTGGGCATGCTATGTATGAGACAGTATTTTAAGTTCTTTACATGTATTATTTTATTTAATAATCAAAATAATTTTTAATATCCCTATTATCATCACAATTTTGCAAATCAAAACCTGAGGCAAAATTAAGTAACTGGGCTCTGAGATGACACAATTAATGTTTGGGGGGAACTAAGCTTTAAATCTAGGCCTTTTGATTCCAAAGTTTGTGATCCTAACCAATACATTTCACTGTCTCTGAAACCTAAATATCCCTTAAGTAAATGAATAATTTATTTAAGTTTAGTGATATAAAATTCTTCTGTTCTAAATATCTTGTCAGTTTTTATTCTCTCACTTCTCCCTAAAAGAAGTTCAGATTAGAAGACATACTGGTATGGAGAAAGGAAAGAAATAAGAAAGGAAAAACAAATTTGTATGGATACTTCTATTTCAACCTTTCCAGCAGTGATAATATTGCTATCATTCTGAAGCTCTAATGCATCTCCAAATGCCCTCCACACCATCAGAGAGCCTGTCCCAAACCCTAAATTTTAGTTTAATAATTTTAAGATCAGTTTGGTTTAATGAAAATGGAAAAGATAAGTACTGAGTTCTTCTCTGAAATCAAGGCAAAATGTCTTTTAGCACTTTCAAAGATTCAAGCTATCTAAACAAGCAAAGTAAAAAAAAAAAGTAATGGGTGTTTGGGGCAGAATTTTTTTTTTAATTTTTATTTATTTATGATAGTCACGCAGAGAGAGAGAGAGGCAGAGACATAGGCAGAGGGAGAAGCAGGCTCCATGCACCGAGCGCCCGACGTGGGATTCGATCCCGGGTCTCCAGGATCGCGCCCTAGGCCAAAGGCAGGCGCTAAACCGCTGCGCCACCCAGGGATCCCTGGGGCAGAAATTTATATGAAATGAACATTCCATGTTAAAATGGAGTGATCCAAAAACACTAAATGTTAAAATAAGTCATAAACAAGGGTTGAGTCTTTACAAAGTACAGTTTACCCATTGTCCCCATCCTTGCAAGTCATAAACATATTTTTTTTAAAGATTTATTTGTTTGTTTATTTATTTATTTATTTATTTATTTATTTATTTATTCATGATAGACAGAGAGAGAGAGAGAGAGAGAGAGAGGCAGAGACACAGGCAGAGGGAGAAGCAGGCTCCATGCCGGGAACCTGACGTGGGACTCGATCCCAGGACTCCAGGATTGCTCCCCGGGCCAAAGTAGGCACCAAACTGCTGAGCCACCCAGGGATTCCCCATAAACATCTTTATAACTTTTTAGAACAATGTGTTTGATTAAGGTTCAAGCAGGCGGAGCAATCCACAGTCACAATCCTGAGGGAAAGACTAGAATCAATTTAATTGATATATTTAATACAACGTGGAGGAGGAGTGATGGTTAAATTACTTAAATACAAGTGGAGCTCTGCTTGGCACATAATAAGTACTGTTTGTTGTATATTTAAATGATGTAAATATTAGCTAAATTTTTTCTTACTAGATTTGTGATCTTGGATGAGATAATTAACCTTTCCTCATCTATAAAATGGATATTTCAACTTGACATATTCTTTTTTTTTTTTTTTTGATTTTTTTTTTTTCAACTTGACATATTCTATAGAATTTGTTTGGTAAAGAAATAGATGTGTTAATGACTGTCATGTTTGGTATGGTAATGAATCAGTTAGTACTAATTTTTATTTTGGGATTCATGATAACCATAACTTAAATAATTTCTGTATAACATAACTAAAATAGAAAATTTTAATAGATAGAAAAAGCTTAGTACTACCTTGTATAATAATGCTTTCTTTTGTGAAAAATATTACAAGTTTCATAAACTGATTTATGAATAGGCTATAATCCCAAAATTTGACTGAGAATCTAGGAATGCCAGTATTTTGCGATAAATAAAATTAAAATACCTAGACTATGATTTTTAAATCAGATAAATTTTGTTGCACTGCAGGGAAAAAGCCTATGAATCTAAATTTTGTTTTTGCTAAAAACCCAAGTGGGTACAACGAAGGTCTCTAAGTAAAATGTGCTCACATATTTTTGAATAAATATTTCACTACTATTCCATTTGTGCCATGTCTCATCTAATCTCTTCTCGAAGAAATGTAAGAGGGGCAGTATAGGTTGCCTAACAAAATCCATAATAGCACCATAGTGTATATTGGCCATAAATATATAAAACACATTGTAAAATAATATGTTTTGCTACCTTTTTGATATATTGCAATAAGGCTGAGAGCTTTAAATGCCCATACTCTGTAGATCATTAATATTTTAGACTAACATGGGGATACATATTACCAAATATAATACTCCCTCTCAATGTCTACCTATCAAATTACCTATTATGATGAAATAATACTGAATAAACTTTTCAAATATCGTATGGTGTGGAATTGCAAGAAGCAAATGTATCCTATGGTTTATCATGCAGTCTATCTGGAATTTTACAACACAATGATTATTTAGGGTGTTCCTTCTTACAGATTTAGAAACCCCCTTTATGTACTAAGAGAAATATTGAGCTCCATCAAATTGGAATTGAATTTTAAAATAGAAGTAGATTAAAAAAATAAAATAGAAGCAGATGTCTTGTATTTTGGTTGCAATACTATTAATCATTAATATCATCAGTAGGTGCTCAAATACATCATTTGATCAACAAAAACCTGTGACAAAATTCAATTTGACTCCTTCTTCCATGAATGATACACCGTTTCATGCCATGAAAGCTCATGTTGCTCCCTTTACTGATCAAAATTAGGGATCCCTGGGTGGCGCAGCGGCTTGGCGCCTGCCTTTGGCTCAGGGCGCGATCCTGGAGACCCGGGATTGAGTCCCACGTCGGCTCCCGGTGCATGGAGCCTGCTTCTCCCTCTGCCTGTGTCTCTGCCTCTCTCTCTCTCTGTGACTATCATAAATAAATAAAAATTTAAAAAAAAATTAAAAGGTTTGATGTTCAAGCTACTTTTGCCCCAAACCCCGCCCTACTGTGTTTTGTTGCAAAAGCAAAAAGATTATATTTAATTCAGTTCATCAAATAATCACACTCTAGTGCATTCTTGCTTGTTTATATTATCCAACCAGCACTACAGTAATAACAGTTTGAAAACCTGATGTATATGTAAGTAAATAATGTTTTGTTAACTGGTTTGTTCATTGAGAATTTAGAAGTGCTACAGTAGGGAGGCCAGCATTACAGGATAGTGCAGACTCAGAATAACATTAGGCTAGGGCATAGTTACTTTCTAGTGAACTCAGATAAAGAAGGATAGAATATTCATGTAGGATTATGTCCCAAACATTTCTATTAAATCAGGAGAATGTGTAGCATGTGTAATATGTTAGTCCACTTGGACTGACATAACAAAATACCATAGATCGATACTTAAACAATAGAAATGTATTTTCTCATGGTTCTAGAGGTTGGGATGTCTAAGATTAAGGTGCCTACTGATTGATTCTCAGTGAGAGCTCTCTTCCTGGCTTGCAGATGGCTGCCTTCTTGTTATGTCCACACATAATAGAGAGAGAAAAAAGAGTTAGTACTCTTCTGATAAAATATTGATCCTATCTGATTAGATCCCCACCCTTATGACAACATTTAACATTTTTTAAAATTTCACCTTTATTGAGATATAATTGACAAAATCATAAGATATGCAAATTATACATTGTGGTGATAAACATGAGAGTGCAGATATCTCTTTGATAACCTGTATTAATTTCCCTTGAATACATACTGAGAAGTATGGGATTGCTGGGTCATATGATAGTTTTAATTTTAGTTTTTGAGAAACCTCCATACTGTTTTCCATAGTGGTTGAACCAATTTAAGGGCATAAGGGTCACTTTTATCTACATTCTTTGTAACACTTGCTATCACTTGGCCTTTTGATTCTAATAGTTGTGAGATGATATTCATTGTGGTTTTGATTTGCATTTCCCTGATGATTAGTGGCGTTGAAAACCTCTTTATGCACCTGTTGGCCACTTATATGTCCTTATGGAAAAATATCCATTCAATTCCTCTATCAATTTTTTGATTGGGTTTTTTGCCTTTTTTGCCACTGAGTTGTGTAACTTCTTTATATACATTAGGTAATAATCCTTTATCAGATATATGATTTGCAAATATTTTCCCATTATATTTGTTGCCTTTTCACTTTGTTGATGGTTTCCTTTAATGTGCAGATGATTTTTAGTTTGATGTGGTTCCACTTGTTGATTTTTGCCTTTACTATCAAGGAGCTTACTCCCTTTTTTTTTTTTTTCTGCGAGCTCATGATTTCAAGTCTTATGTTCAAGTCTTCATCTACTTTGAGTTAATTTTGGTATATGGTGTAAGAGAGCAGTCCAGTTTCATTCTTTTATATGTGGCTATAAACTTTTCTCTCCACCATTTATGGAAGACACTAATTTTCCCACTGTTTATTCTTGGCACATTTTTGTAATTTAATTGACCATATAAACCTGAGTTTATTTCTGGGCGCTTTCTGTTCCATTTTTGTTGTCTTTCTTTATGACAGTACTATACATTTTTTATTACTAGAGCTTTGAAAAATCATTTCAAACCAGGACGTGTGATTCCTCCAGATTTTTTCTGCTTTTTCAACATTGCTTTGGCTACTTGAGGTCTTTTGTGGTTGCATGCAAATTTTAGGAATATTTGTTCTTTTTCTGTGAAAAATTCCATTGAACTTTTAATTGGGATTACATTGAATCTGTAGATTACTTTGGCCGTATGGATATTTTAATAATATCATTTTTTCCAATCCATGAGAATAGATTATCTTTCTATTTATTTCTGTATTCTTCAATTTCTTTCACTAATGTCTTATGATTTTCACTTCCTTAGTTAAATTTATTCCTAGGTATTTTATTTCTTTTGATATAATTGAAAGTGAGATTATTTTCTTAATTTTTGTTCTTAAGAATGCATTGCTGGTGTATAGAAATGGAAATGATTTTTATATATTTTTATTTTGTTCCATATAACCTTTCTAAATTTGTTTACTAGTTACTTAGTTTTTAAAGGTTTTATTTATTTATTCATGAGAGACACAGAAAGAGAGAGCGAGAGAGAGCAGAGACATAGACAGAGGGAGAAGCAGGCTTCCTGCAAGGAGCCCCATGTGGGACTCTGATCCAGACCCTGGAATCACGACCTGAGCTGAAGGCAGACACTCACCGCAGACCCACTCAGGCAACCTTGTTTACTAATGCTAAGAGTTTTGTGATGTAGCCTTTAGAATTTCTCTGTATGAAATAATGTCTGCAAATAGAGACAATTTTATTTCTTCCTTTCCAATTTGAACCCCTTTTCCTTCTTTTTTTTCCCCTTGTTCAATTGTTCTGGCTTGTACTTCCACTACTGTGTTGAATTAGAGTGGCAAGGGTGGGCATTATTTCCTTTTTCTGATCTTATAGGAAAGCTTTCAATTTTTACCATTGAGTATATTGTTAGCCATGGATATGATGTATGCCTATTATATTGAGGTATATTCCCAGAATACCCAATTCCTTAAAAGTTTTTATCTTGAATAGATCTTGATTTTTGTCAAGTATGTTTTCTGTATTTATTGAAATGATGATGTAAATTTTATCCTTTGCTTTGTTAATGTCGTATATCACATTGATTGATAACCAAATGATAATCCATCCCTGAATCTCTGAAAGCAATACCGCTTGATCATGGTGTATATTCCTTTTAATGTAATTTTGATTTGGTTTGGTATATATTTGGTTGAGAATTTTTGTATTTATGTTCAACAGGGACACTGGCCTATAATTTTCTTGTGTCATTGTCTGTTTTTGGTATCAGGGTAATACTGCTTTCATAAGGAATATGTTTCCTCCTCTTTTATTTTTGGAATAGACTGGGAAAGAGTGTTATTAATGCTTCTCTAAATGTCCCGTAAAATTTACCAGGGAAGCCATCTGGTCTTGGACTTTTCTTTGTTAGGAGGTTTTTGATTACTGATTCAAACTCCTTATTAGTAATTTATCTGTTTAGGATTTCTATTTCATCATGATTCAGTCTTAGTAAGTTGTGTGTTTCTAAGAACTTATTCTTCTAAGTTGTCCAATTAGTTGGCATATAATTGTTCATGGTAGTCCTTTATGATCATTATATTCATGTAATATTTGTTGCAATATATCCTGGTTTTTTTTCTACTTTTATTTATCTGAGTCCTCTTTTCTTTCTTGGTAAGTCTAGTTGAATGTTTATCTATTTTAACTTTTCAAATAACCAGCTCTTAGTTTCAAGGATATTTTATATTGATTGTTAGGGTCTTTTAAATTTATTTCCACTGTGATTTTTGTTACTTCTTTTTCTCTACCAACTGCAATATTTGTTCTTTTATTTTTTAAAAGACTTTATTTATTCATTTGAGGGAGAGAGCACAAGCAAGGGGAGGGGCAAGCATACTAACTTTAGGCTTTGTTCTTTTTATTTATTTATTTTCTAATATTTTATTTATTTATTTGAGAGAGAGAGAGAAGAGAGAGAGAGAGCACAAGAGGGGGGAGAAACAGACTTCCTGCTGAGTACAGAGCCTGTCAGAAGGCTTGACACGTGGCTCAGTCCCAAGCCAGATGCTCAACCTACTGAGACATGCTTTGTTTGTTCTTTTAAAAAAATAATCCCTTGAGGGGTTCCTAGGTGGCTCAGTCAGTTATCATTCAACTTTTGGGTTTGGTTCAGGTCATGATCTCATGGGTCCTGGGACTGAGCCCAAGTGAGGTTGCATGCTCAGTGGGGAATCTGCTTGAAGATTCTCTCCCTCTGCCCCCTGCCTCTGCTTGCTCACTCTCTCTCAAATAAATTAATTAAAAAAATAATGCCTTGAGGTTTAGTTAGGTTGCTATTTGAGATATTTCTTTTTTTTCTTAATGTAGGCATGCATTGCTATGAACTTCCCACTTAGGACTCCTTTGGATGCGTCTTATAAGTTTTATTATGTTGTGTTTTAATTGTCATATGTCTTGAGGCTTTCCAAATTTCTTTTTTGATTTTTTGAAATTTCTTCCTTGATTCATTGAGTTTTCAGAAGCATAACTAATCATCTGTACACAGTTGTGGATTTTTCAGTTTTTCTCTTTTAATTGATTTTGAGTTTTATATCATTGGGGTTTAGAAAAGATGCTTCATGTTATTTCAGTCTTAAATTTATTAAGAGTTGTTTATGTCTTAAATTACTATCAGTTCTGAATAATATTATAAGTATACTTGAGAAGAATGTGCATTATACTTCTTGGAAGGAGTGTCTTATAAATGTCTATTAAATTCATCTGGTCAAGTATATAGTTCAATATTTCCTCTTTAGTTTTCTTTCTTGATGATCTATCTATTCCTTGTTGAATGTGTGGTAGTGAAATCTATTATTATTATAAAGCCACATACTTTTCTCTTTAGAGCTCTTAATATATGCTTTATATATTTAGGTGCTCCTATGTTGAGTGCACATATCCCTTTATTATCAGTATATAATGAGTATCTTGTCTCTTACTACAGTCTTTGGCTGTCTCTTTAAAAAAAAAAGATTTTATTTATTTATTCATGAGAGGCACAGAGAGAGACAGACAGAAGCAGAGACTCCGACAGAGGAAGAAGCAGGCTCCATACAGGGAGCCTGACATGGGACTTGATCCCAGGTCTCTAGGATCACGGCCTGGGCTGAAGTTGGCGCTAAACCACTGAGCCACCTGGACTGCCCTAAAAGTCTTTTATCTGAGTAAATATAGCTTCCCCAGCTTTCTTTTGGTTCCATTTGTATGGAATATCTTTTATCTATTCTTTCATTATCAGTCTGTGTGTTTCCTTAAAGGTGAAACAAGTGTCTTGCAGTCATTTGTGTACTCTTAATCCATTTCACCTATTTCACCCAGTCATCTACCTACCTACCCTCTGCAATCACCAGTTTTTTGTCAATATTTAAGTCTGATTTTTTGTCTCTTTTCTCTTTGTTTCTTAAATTCCACATATCAGTGAAATCATATGGCATTTGTCTTTTTCTAACTAATTCATTTCAATAGTATTATATGCTCTACATCTTTCCATGTTGTTACAAATAAGATCTCATTCTTTTTTTATGGCTAAATAATATATATATATATATATTATATATATTATATAATATATATAAGAGCTATATATAATATATAATATATTATATATATTATATATATATTATATGTTATATATAAGAGCTATATATAATATATATATTATATATATATTATATTATATATATATATATATATATATATATTATTCAGCCATTCATCTATCAATGGACACTTGGGTTGCTTCCATATCTTGGCTATTGTAAATATTGCTGCAAAAAACATAAGGATAGGTATATCTTTTCAATTTAGTTCTTTCATTTTATTTGGGTAAATACCCAGTAGTGGAAATACTGGGTCTTATGGTAATTCTATTTTTAATTTTTTGAGGCACATCCATACTGTTCTCCGCAATAGCTGTACTAGTTTGCATTCCCACCAACAGTGCACAAGGATATCTTTTTCTCAACGTTTTCACTAACACTTGTTTTTTGTGTTTTTGATTTTAGACATTCTGACACGTGTGAGGTGATATCTCGTTGTTTTGACTTGCATTTCCCTGATGATTAGTGATATTGAGCATCTTTTCTTGTGTCTGTTGGCCATCTCTATGTCTTTGGAAAAATGTCTATTCAGTTCCTCTCCCCATTTTTAAAACAGATTATGTGGGGTTTTTGATGTTGAGTTGTGTAAGTTCTTTATATATTTTAGCTATTAACCCCTTATTGGATATATCATTTACAAATATATTCTCCATTCAGTAGGTTGCCTTTTTGTTTTGTTGACAAATTCTGTGCAGTGCAAAAGCTTTTTATTTTGGTGTAGTCCCAAAAATTTACTTTTGCTTTTGATTCCCTTGCCATAGAAGACATATCCAGAGACATAGCCATATGGCTGATGTCAGAGAAATTCTTGTCTGTGCTCTCTTCTAGGATTTTTATGGTTTTAGGTCTCATATTCAGATCTTTAATTCATTTTTAGTTTATTTTTATGTGTAATGTAAAAAAGTGGTCCAGCTTCATTCTTTTGCACATTGCTGTCCAGTTTTCCCAACACTCTTTTTTTTTAAAGATTTTATCTATTCATGAGATACACAGAAAGAAAGAGGCAGAGACATAGGCAGAGGGAGAAGCAGGCCCCCTGCAAGGAGCCCAGTGTGGTACTCCATCCCGGACCCAAGGATCATGCCCTGAGCTGAAGGCAGATGCTCAACCACTAAGCCACACAGGTATCCCCCCAACACTCTTTTGGAAGAGACTTTTTCCCATTGTATAGTCTTTGTCATAGATTAATTGATCACAAAATTATGAGCTTATTTCTGGGATCTTTATTCTGTTTTATTGATCTATATGTCTATTTTTGTGCCAGTACCATACTGTTTTGATTATGAGAGCTTTTGTAATATATCTTGAAATCTGAAATTGTGATACATCCAGTTTTGTTCTTTTTCTTTTTTTTTTTTTCCCCAAGATTGCTTTTGCTACCTGGGGTCTTTTGTGGTTCTATACAAATATGATTCTTTGTTCTAATAATGTGAAAACTCCTGTTGGTATTTTGATAGGGATTGCATTACATATGTAAATTGCTTTGAGTAGTATAGACATTTTAAAAATATTTGTTCTTCCAATCCTTGAGCATTGAACATCTTTCCATTTGTTTATGTCATCCGCAATTTATTTCATAATTGTTTACAATTTTCAGAGTACAGGTCTTCCAACTCCTTGGTTAAGTTTATCCCCAGGTATTTTATTCTTCTTGGTGCAATTGTAAATGACCCTGTTTCTTAATTTTTATTTCAGCTACCTCCTTATTAGTGTTTAAAATATAACAGATTTCTGCATATTAATTTTGTATCCTGTGACTTTACTGAATTCATTTATCACCTAGGCAGTTTTTTCATGGAGTCCTTAGGATTTTCTATATATAGTATCATATCATCTGTAAATAGTGAAAGTTATACTTCTTTCTTATCAGTTTGCATTCCTTTTATTTCTCTCTCTCGTCTAATAGCTAGGACTTCCAGTACTATGTTGAGTGAAAGTAGTGAGAGTGGATATCCTTGTCTTGTTCCTGATCTTAGTTTTTCCCCATTAAGTATGATGATAGCTCTGGGTTTTTCATAGATAGCCTTTATTTGGTTCTCTAAACCTACAGAGTTGAATTTTTAACATGAATAGATGTTGTACTTTGCCAAATGCTTTGTCTGTGTCTTTTGAGATGATCCTAGTGTTTTTATCCTTTTTCTGATTAATATGATGTACCATGTTGATTAATTTGTGAATATTGAACCATCTTTGCATCTTTATAATGAATCTCACTTGATTGTGGTGAATATTTTTTTAAATGTGTTGTTGGATTTGGTTTGCTAATATTTTGTTAGCAGATACTAGCCTCATAGAATGAATTTGGAAGCTTTCCTCCTTCTTCTATTTTTTGGAATAATTTGAGGAGTACATGTATTAATTCTTCAAATGTTTGGTAGAATTTACCCATGAAGCCACCTGGTCATGGACTTTTATTTGTTGGGAATGTTTTGATTACTGATTCAATTTATTTGCTCATTTTCAGTCTGCTTAATTTTCTATTTCTTCCTGATTCAGTTTTGGAAAGTTATATATTTCTAGGATTTTATCCATTTCTTCCATGTGGTCCAACTTATTGTCATACAATTTTTCCATAATGGTGTGGATTGTTATTTCTCCTCCTTTGTTACCAATTTTATTGAGTCCTCTCTCTCTCTCTCTCTCTCTGAATCTGACTAAATGTATGTCAGTTTTGTTGAACATTTCCAAAATTAGCTTCTGGTTTCATTGTTGTCTTCTATTGTTGTTGTTGTTGTTTAAAATTTTTTTAGTCTCTGTTTCATTTTTTTCTTCTCTAATCTTTGTCTTTTCCTTCTTACCAACTTTGAGTTTTATTTGTTCTGCTTTTTCTAGTTCCTTTAGATGCAAGTGTAAGTTGTTTATTTGAGATTTTTCTTACTTCTTGAAGTAGGCTCATATTGCTATAATCTGTTCTCTTAGAATGGCTTTTGCTTCATCCCAAAGATTTTAAACAATTATGTTTTCATTTTCATCCATCTTCCTGTGTTTTTTGATCCTGGGTTGACCTATTTGATTTCTTGGTTGAGCTATTCATTGTTTAGCAGCATATTATTTAGTCTTCATGTATTTGTTTTCTTTCCAGATATTTTCTTGTGTTTAATTTCTCATCTCATACTGTTGTGGTCTGAAAAGATGGATTATATAATTTCAATCTTTTTTAATTTATTGAGACTTGTTTTGTGACCTAACATATGACTTATTTTAGAGAATTCCCCATTTGCACTTGAAAAGAATGTAAATTCTGCTCTTTTTTGATGGAATATTCTGAATATATCTGTCATATTCATCTGATTCAATATGTCATCCAAAACTACTGTTTCCTTGTTGATTTTCTGTCTGAATGACTTATCTATTGATGTAACTGGAGTATTCAAGTCCCTTACTATTAGAATTATGTTATATTGATTTCTTTCTTTATGTCTGTTAATAGTTTTGTTAACTATTAACTAGGTGATCCTGTGTTGGATACATAGATACTTATAATTTTCATATGTACTTGTTGGATTGTTCCCTTAATCATTAAGCAGTACTTTTCTTTGTCTCTTACTACAGTTTATGTTTTAATGTCTATTTTGTCTAATATAAGTATTGCTACCTCAGCTTCTATTGTATGGTAATTGTTTTCTATCTCTTTACATTCAATTTGTGTATATCTTTAAGTCTGAAGTGAGTCTCTTATAGGCAGCATACAGATGGATCTCACTTTTTAATCCATTCAGTCACCTATATCTATTGATCAAAGCATTTAGTTAATTTACATTCAAAGTAATTATTGAAAAAAAAAACAAAATAATTATTGATAGATATGTACTCATTGTCATTCTGTATAACAGTATATTTTAAGTTGGTAATATTTGTGTTTCAACCCCCACAAAAGCTCTACTTTTTTACCCTACCCCTGACATTTTGTTTCTGATGTCACAATTTTCATCATCTAACCTTTTGTATTCATTAACAAGTTATTGTATTTATAATTATTTTAAATGCTTTTATCTTTTAACTATCATACTAGTTGTAGAAATGATTTACCCACCACTATTATGACAAGTGAGTATTCTGAATATAACTATGTATTTACCTTTATCAGTAAGATTTATACTTTTGTATGTTTTATTCTTATTAATTAGCATCTTTTTACGGCTTGAAAAAGTCTTTTTAACATTTATTTTAAGTCCAGTCAAGTGATGATGAACCCTTTCAGATTGCTTGCTGAACATTCTTTATATCTCTTTCAATTCTGAGGGACAACATTGTCAACAAGGGTATTCTTGGTTGGCAGGGTTATTTTTTTTTCCCCCAGCACTATGAATATATCATGCCACTCTTTTGGCTATAATGTACTGAAAGATAATCCAATAGTCTTAGATTATCAAGTTCTTCTTCTCTTCACCTGAGATGTTTTTCTGTCTTAACTTTTGACAGTATAATTATAATATGTCTCAGTGTGGGTCTGTTTAAATACATCTTATTTGGAATTCTCTAGATTTCTTGGCTGTGGATTTTTCCCCCACCCTACCTCCCCAGGTTAGAAAAGTTCTCAGCCACAGTTTCTTTAAATCAACTCTTGCCCCTTTCTCTGTTCTTTAGTTTTTGTGACTCTGATAGTGTGAATATTGTTCTGTCTGATAGTGTCCTATAAATCTCTTACTCTATCTTTACTACTTTTTTTTTTCTTTTCCTCCCTCCTATTACATAAATTCCATTACTCAATCTTCAGGTTTGCTGTTCCTTTCTTTCTCTTGAGCTAGTCTGATGTTGAACTCCTGTGTTGAAATTTTTAATTCAAAATTATATTCTTCAACTTTGTGATTTCTGTTTGGTACTTTCTTTTATTTTCTCTCTGTTAGCATTTTCACTTTGTTTATGCATTGTTCTCCTGACCTTGGTGGGCATATTTCTGATCCATAGTTTGAACCCTTATTAGGTAAATCACTTAGCTCCATTTCATTAAAGTCTATTTCTGGGGCAGCCCAGGTGGCTCAGTGGTTTAGTGCCACCTTCAGCCCAGGGCCTGATCCTGGAGACACGGGATTGAGTCCCATGTCAGGCTTCCTGTGTGGGGCCTGCTTCTCCCTCTGCCTGTGTCTCTGCCTCTCTCTCTCTCTCTCTCTCATGAATGAATAAACAAAATCTTTAAAAAATAATAAAAAATAAAATCTATTTATGGATTTTTATCTTGTTCTTTTGCTTGGAACTTATTTCTTCATTTCCATGACTCTCTCTGCTGGCTTCTATGCATTGGATAAAATAGACACCTCCCCCTTTTCAACAGAGTGGTCTCACGTAGATGAACCTTACCTATCAGTCAGTCTAAGCTTTTAGTTGTCTCTCATACCTTTCTGTTTGTTCAAGCCACCTTCTTTGTTCCTGGTGATTACCAGTATTTGAGATCGTTCTGATGTGTTTCCAGTGGTGGAGTTTGGAGCCAAAGGCCCAGGAAGAATTCTTAAGATGTTTTCACTGCAAAAAGAGTATTTTTGTTAAAGCACGGGAACAGGCTCCATAGGCAGAAAGAGCTACACTGGGGTTGTGAGGAATGGCTGATTATATAAGATTTTCTATCTTATGGGGGTGGGGAGGGTAATGTTCGGGCTCCAGGAAATGGAGTCTATAGGTTTCTGGAAATTGCTTTTTTAAAAATAAAGTATTAAGACAATTGCAAACTGATGAAGATTCATGGAAACTCATGATCTCTTTCAATTAATCACTTATTTTTCCTTTTCCCTTTTTTGTGGGCATCCAAGAGTACCTGAGGAATGTCACATGTATCCCACCCTTTGGGGAGGGTCCTTGCAAGGTGTTAGCTTGATTTTTGCCTTCAGCTTGACTTTTGCCCCATCATCAGCACCTACACCTATCAGTGTCTGAAATGAGAGGATCACAGTCTGCACTTAGATACCAACCAGTGGAAGCCAGACACTTAGCAGCTTTTAAATCATGCAAATAGGCCTCTTTCATGGAAAGCATGGAAAACCAGCATTTCTGTCTATTATTTCTATAGTGAGCCCTGGGGGGTCCAGCTGTTTAAGAACTGTTTCTTTATCTGCTTCATTCCTGTGGGACTGATGAACACAAGCCTGTGGGTCATTAGGGCTTGATGATCCAGGGATCTATCCTCTGAATGGCGGCTGCAAGAGCCTCATTGCCAGATATGTGCACAAGCTCCTTCCAGGGAGATATTGATGATGTGTTGTGGATTACAGGTAGATTGTAGAGATTGTGTCTGCTTGCATCCTTGGTCTCTGGGGAATTTGTTTTTAGCCCTTAGGTACATGCTAAATTAGAAGCCTAACCCTCAGGCAACATCTCTTATTGTATGTAATCAGGGGAAGATGGGGGAGGAGGCTGAGGAGGAAACAGGCATTTCTGTCTGCTAGCTCCCTCTGCATTGAGCCCCAGGGGGTAGTCATAGCAAGTCTTCCAAAGCCCATTAAGAACTATTTATTGTAGTCTATGGGTCTCCTGGATGAAAGCCACATTGGCTTTCAGAACTAGATGTTTTTGGTATACCATCCCTTGAGTGGATGTTATAAAAGTTGGGGTGCTAGATATTGGATCTAAAACCCTCACTCCTCAGGGAGAAGGTATAAGCTGTGAGTTCTCTCCTGATGTATATCTTTGCCAGGGGTCAGACTTAGGGTAAGAATGTTACTTAGCCTTTCCCTCCCATTTTGTCATGGGTATTTTCCCATTTACTAGAAGTGTAGAAGTTGCTCAACTATTTTCTGGATTTCTTTCAGCATAGTATAACAGTAGATTCAGGTGTGTCCATGGGGAAGGTGAGTTCAGCAAACTTCTGTGTTCCCATCTAGAACTAGAACTCTCATTTAGTCTTAATTACTAAAGATTCTAAGACCCTATGTATACACAGTCATATTGTGCTTTAGAATTTCAACAAATGAATTTTGAGGGGACACAATTTAATCCATAACATGTGGGTAGGGAGATAATTTGCATGTGTCAAGAAAATAAGTATAAGGAGAATAGAATTCAAAGAAGGGAATCTAGTCACTGTTAAAACTTGCATAATTTAAAAAAATATTTTATTCATTTATTTGTCAAAAAAGAGAGGGTGAAAGAACACACAGGTAGGCAGAGCAACAGGCAGAGGAGAAGTAGGGTCTCCACTGAGCAAGTTGCCTGATATAGGACTTGATCTAGAACCCTGGAATCATGACAGAACCTAAGACAGATGCTTAACTGACTGAGTCACCCAGGCATCCCTTGGCATGATTTTCAAGTGTCTGTTGGCAGACCTAGAACTAAAGATAGTAACTAAGACTCAGTATTATTGAATTGGATGAAACCTTACAAATCATTCAGTACAACACATATACTGCATTAAGAGATCTGAGCTCAGAGAAATAACTAGGATAAAATTATTCAGCAGTCAAAGTTAACATAAAGGAGTACTTTGTCTCCTGATTTGTGATTTAAAAGTTCTTTCTACTATTCTATGTTGGCTTCCAGTTATAGACCAGAAGTCAGAGCACAATAATGAGGAATTTAAAGGGCCAAGTTGATAATACACTGGTAGGGAAAGAGACTCAATGCCAAGTCAGGGAGGTACCTAGCAGTGATGCCTCATCAGCCCCCTGTCTATACAGGATTGGTTCCAGGTCCTGGGGTGATTAACAGCTAAAAGGTGTGGATAAATTGGACATTGCCACAAAGGTTAAATAAATTCAGGGCTGGCATCCAGGAGGAACATTAGATGAAAATCCCTGGAAAATTCATAGTTGAGAAATATAAATCAGACTTCCTTTTGTCAAGTCTTTACCAACATCCAATCATCTTATGGCCTACATTAGTTCCAATACACAGTGTCAAGGTTATAGATGAAACAAACTGATTCATGACATTAGTCATGTTTTGTATCATCTCTCTGACATAGAAAGCAGAATCAAATTCTTCTGAGGAGAGCAGAAGTAATTGGGTATTCTTTTTCCTGATGCCATTCTGTTAACAGTGGACTTACTCAACATGCTTTGGTTTCAGATGTTTTATGAAACATGTTTAAGTATCAAAGCTAGGAAATGAACCAGAATATTCAGATTCTGATTTTAATAGAGTCAAGTACTCCAGAATATAACAATCTACCAAATTTATTTATTTTTTTTAATTTTTATTTATTTATGAGAGTCACAGAAAGAGAGAGAGAGAGGCAGAGACACAGGCAGAGGGAAAAGCAGGCTCCATGCACTGGGAGCCCGACGTGGGATTTGATCCCGGGTCTCCAGGATCACGCCCCAGGCCAAAGGCAGACGCCAAACCGCTGCGCCACCCAGGGATCCCCAACCTACCAAATTTAAAGAGTTATTCATTTTTCAAACTCATCCCAGGGATAGCTGTCTTACCTCAATTACAGTTTTCTTACTAAGACTGCTCACGTCAATTGTTTATCCTAAACATCTTTTAAGAATCCTTGACAGAAAATTTTAATCAGTAGCTTCCCTTCTTCTAAATGTTCTTGTTTTCTATTAAAGCAACATCAAAAAGAGTCCATAAATGAGTTTCCTTTTAATATAGGACAGTAAATCTGGACCTGCTCTGATTAAAATGGCATTTCTCTTCTACTCTTTATTTTCGTTATTGTAGCATGGCAAACATGCTTACGAAGTGTCATGATTTATTTGATCCATGGAATCGAAGAAAATGATAGTCATCTTTCTAGGATCTTTAATCACCACTTAAATGTGAGTGAACAATCAAATAAAATTAAAGTACAGTTTACCCTACGTTCTTAGTTTTATATCTATTTTCTCAGTGAAGATCAAGGCAGGTGAATTTCCTGTGGTAAGTGCAAATAGGGATCAGAAAGAAACTAGTGATGGTCTCTACCCAAAAGAGGAGAATAGAGAAAATCATAACCCCTTTTCTGGAGAATTACTGGGATAATATCACTGAGTCTTGAAGAATAAGTGTCAGTTCCAGAAAAGTTCTTGGAATAGAGGGAAGCATTCACAAAGGCATAGGGTATGCTTTTCATCTTATGCTATGAGAAAGGAACTGCAGAAAAATAGGGTTGGCAAAATCATTTGAGAATAAGACATGCTCAGTACTCGTGAGTTTATTCTATGATTTTTATGCTACATTAAAGTTTGTCAAATAGGAAAGTAATTATCAGAATTATGGTTTAGGAAGATAATTCTGTCTTCTTTTGGAGGGTGCTTTAAAGGAAGGGTGACAACTCTAGGAGAAAATGGGAAACTATTTCAATGGTTCACATAAAAGGATTTAAATTAATGAAGTGGATGCAAAGTCTAAGAAGAGGGTTTTGATTTAAGAGAGATTTAGGAGATAGAATGAACACCTTTTACTGATGATGATTAGAGTAGGCACAGATTTGGAGGCTATGAAAATAGTAGTTAAACATTTCTGTATAGTGTACAAGATGTGCCAGGCACTTTTTCAAGTATTTAATATATGTATATAATATGTAGAATTTTTGTCATGTGAACTTTATTAGATACACTTATTATGCCTGTTTTTCAGATGAGAAAATTGAGGCACACAGAGATAAATAAATCGTCCAAAGTCAATTAATAGGTGGCAAAGACAAATCTCAAGAACAGGCCATTTGTTTTTAAAATTATATTTTTAATCCCTGCTAACCATAATGCTGATCTACCTAGGGAGAATATGGGGATTTAGGTATAAGTTATATTTAAAGTTCTTACAATACATCCATGTGTAAATGTCTAAGAGGTAATTGGAAATATGATAATGGAACCCAAAAAGATGTCAATGCTGAAGATAAGAGATTTGGAATGCCTCACTGTATAAGTGTTAGTTGAAATCACAGATATGTCCAAGGAATAATGTAGGCTTCTATTGACCCAAATTAGAGTATCAGGGAATTTCAGATAGCTTGATGGCATCAGGAATTTCTATATATAGACTCTTTCATGATGTTAAAACAATTACTTTATTGTTTCATGAGTAAGATTTGTTTTATACTTTGTGTATGTTTGAAATCATTATTTGATCAAAATGTTTGGATATGTGGTACACACCTGCACTGTAACTGCATTAAGTCCAGATTCTAACAGCTAAGTTAAATAAGTTGAGAGTAGTAATCAATATTTAGCTATGACTGACTCTAGATTTGAACAACCGGGGTAGTATCCCTTCTAAATCCATTTGTGAATGCTCTAAACAAAGTTTTACTGTTGTCACAAGACAATTGGAAATAGTCATTTGTCTTTCCTGGCCAATGAACATTTTGGACAATAAATTGTAAAGTCTTGGGCTTAGTTAATCTGGGCACAGAAGTAAGATTGATATTTTAATATCCATGCTACTATAAAAATTCATTACCTAAATTCTTGGCTCTTCTATAGCCCACCTTACTTCTTTGTCAGTTCCAATAAAATATGCATGCATGAAGACTGAGCTATTACTTGCTTGTATCATCACCAATAATAGTTTATCCACTGGAGATTTTCCTAGGCTTCTATATGCAGTTCAAAACTTTTCCATAAATTGAAATGGACGTTGCCCATGAACCTGAGATAAATCAAATCATTTTGTTAAATAAAAGGACAAAATAATTAAAAACTATGAAATATTAGAGTCAGCTAATTTTATTATTATTGAGCTATAGTATCTGCACCATTGTTAAGGGACATTTTCCTTACATGCAGTACAACTCTGAATAAGAATTCTATAAAATAAAAAAAAAAAAAAAAGAATTTTCAATTTGTCAAAGTTTTGGTATAGGATAAGTTACCTTGTCACTTCTGCTTAATTCAAACAAATCAACATAGTTACCAAACATAATTACCAAATATCTTAAAGGAGAAAAATTCAGAAACATGATATGATTATAAACAGAACGTTAAAATAAAACATAAATGTAAGTTGGAACAAATTATCTCCATGGAATCAATAGATTCATTCCTGAAAATCCTGAAAGTAAAGGGAGCCTAGCAAAGTGTATTTTATCTTTTTTTTTTTCATAATAAAGTCTTTGTCATCCTTTGAATGGCATATTTTCTGAAGATATCTTAAGACAAAAGATTAGTGTCATTGCCCCAAATTTCCTAGGCCTTAATAACCCAAGTATCACAGAGTGTTATATTGACAGAAATAACTAAAATTTCAGTCTTTTCCAACTCTTATAACTTCAGTTGCTTATAGGAGTGTAAGGTATACTCATATATGTTCAAAAATAAGTATAACTTTTTTGGCATTGCTCCTTTTTTAGTTGGCCCTCTCTTCTCTCTTGGTGATGCTGTGGTTCTATTCGGTGGTGAGATCTTCAGTTCTGCCGTGCTGGTGGCCCAGTCTCTGCTCTAAAAAGCCACAGAGCTCCCTAAAATGAATGACTACCTATGTTTTCCTGGTACCAAATCATTCATTTCTTACCAAAGGTGAAAATTCTGACCCTCTGGTACTTAATATCTTTCACTCCTAAGTGAGCTTGCCTTTGTGCCTCAATGCAACATCTGTCTCTTGACCTCTCTCCGTTCTCCCAGAATGTTATCTTCTATTTTAGTGACTTCTCTGCCCATGTTTTCATTTCTTTCTCAGAGATAAAACCTGGATTTTAGAGCTGTAAGTAGAAATGAGTGAATGCGGTATAGTTCTATAGGTAAAATTGTTTAGTATTCAAAGTGCAAAGGCAGGATGAAGTAAGTGTAGGTGAGCAATAGTGAATGGAGTGGTCATGCTTACATAAAGATATGATCTGGGAAATTAATCAGAAGCCAATGCAAAACTTAGTATTCATGGTATGAGACTCATAGTAAGGATCATCTCTATGTTCTTGAATAAACAGCACTTCAGGAAAATAACGGCAACCAAAGTTTCCAAGATGGTTGGAAGGTGGAACACCAGCTATGAGACTGATGATATCATCTTCATCTGAATTATTTTAGGCCAGGTATAGAAAATTGGCAATAGGATTTGAGAAAAAGAATGATGTGATTTTTCTTTTAAAGATTTTATTTATTTATTTATTTATTTATTTATTTATTTATTTGTTTATTTGAGAGAGAGAGAGCATAAGTGAGGGGAGGGGCAGAGGAAGACAAACAAGCAGGTTCCTCTCTGATCAGGGAGCTTCATGTGGTGCTCCATCCTAGGTCCTGGGATCATGGCCTGAGCCAAAGACAGACATTTAATCAATCAACTCATTCAGGCATTCCCCAGAAGAATGCTGTTAATTGCAAGTAACAAAATTTACTATCAATGATTTAAACCATAACAAGATATCCAAATAATAGTTGTTCCAAGGTTTAATAATGTTATTTAACTTGGATTCTTTTCATATTTCCCTCTGTCATCATCTGTACCTGTGTTCTCTCTCTTCTAATTTCAGAATAGATATAGCAGCCAAATTTCAAACTTTTACACAACTATTTTTAAGACGAATGAGATTTCCCTTTTGGTCGTATGATCTTTTATTCCAAAAAATAATCTTTTGGGGCACCTGGGTGGTGGTTAAGTGGTGCAACGTCTGCCTTCAGCTCAGGTCATGATCCCAGAACCCTGAGATCAAGCCCCTTATCAGGTTCCCTAAGCATGCTTCTCCCTCTCCCTCTATCTGCCACTCCCTCTGCTTGTGAGCTCTCTCTTTCTGTGAAATAAATAAATAAATTTTTTTTTTAAAGAATCATCCTGAATCATCCTAACAGACTTTCCTCTTACCCTATTGGTCAAAACTAGGTCATATGAAACGCCCTTAGACTAATCATTTATAAAGGATAATAGATCAATCATGATTTTTCCTGCAAGGTTGAGTAAATTTCTGCCTGAATAAATTTAGGATTTAGTTATAGAGGAAAATGGGGAAATGATGAGATACTCAGTTGCTAATGCTGTCACAGAAAACATTGTGGAAAATGAGCCAATACATAGTTTCAGTTCCTAAAGGAGAATATCTCAGATTTTTTTCCTTTTCTTTCTTTTTTTTCTTTTTTTTTTTTTTTTTAAACAATGACACAAATTCACTTGCAGAACATAGTTCTTAAGAGAAGGGCCACTTCACTGAACACTGTATTGATAAAGTGGGCTAATAGCGTGAGTATTAGGAAACTAGTTTTACCTCTCCCCTTTTCTTTCCCACTCCAGGAAGTATATCAGAATGCAAGTGAATGAGAGGATATAATTAGAAGGATAACCTTGATGCCACTGTAATTTGTGGAAAAACAGTAAATCATTCTCCAATTTCAGTATTTGAACTATTATTATTACCACCACATTATGGACCCTCTGACACATGTCACAAGTAATTGAAATGCAACAGTGTGTCTAGACCTCTAGGTTAAAAGCTTTGATCTAGAGAATAACCTATTCCTCCTTTGTAACCACTATGCTTTGTCATTACAGTATTGCATTTATTGGACCTATGAATGATCAAAACTGAATGGCAAGATTAAAGGGAGAAGAGAAAACTCTTGGAATCTGAAGTACACAACACACACACACACACACACACACATATACACACACCATAACACTCAGCTTATTGATGGTTAGGCAAGTAGTAAACATTCAAAACCAGGGTCTATAAATACAGAGAATTACCTGTAAATTCAAATAATTTTTGTCACAAAAGTCAATCTTCCTCTTGAAAAGGTATGATTAAGATGCAGTAGGAGAGTTATTGTGTACTCACATTTGGCACCTGTTTCTGGAGGAAAAGACAGCCTGGGGAAAGCCATTCAGACCCTGAGTTGGGGTTATTAACAAAGTCAAGTGTTCAGAGATTAAAACAAAAAGGCTCCCCAAATAAAGAGAGGAGATATCTCACCGCAAAATATGTGAGGTAAAGTATAAAGAATAGGTTGGGATATCTCAGTCCCAGATGAGAAAAGACTTTTCACTAAATTATAAAACATTTCCTTTTTTGAGAGTTAGCACAAGATGGTTGAGAAAACAGAATTTGGAGTTACATGGATTTGGGTTTAATCCCAGCTTTACCTCTTCTTGCCTGTGTGACCACCTAAAACACTGAAATTTTCTCAGTCATAGTTCTAAGATACCTTATCAGATAAATGGGAAAAATGGCACCTACCTCATAGGGTTATTATTAGGATTTTAGATAATATTTTTAAGTGTGTGGATTTGACATAAATTTACAAAATGGAAGGGCATTATTAAACTTCTTCTTTCCTCATTCTTTTACTTTTTCCAAGAACCAATAGGAAAGGAAGGTTGTTGTTTCCAAAACCTTGGCAATCATAGTAATGAGAGTGAATCAGTGTATAGACAGTGCATTGTGCTATGCATGTACTTAATCTGTCCTCATTGCAATCGTATGAAGTAGATGTTGCTTTTCTATTTTACAGAGGAGAAAAATGAGACTTGGAAAAAGAATTTAGTTGGATTCATGTAGTTTGTCTCCAGAGCCCACATTCTTAACCACTCTGTTCTATTACTTCCTCCCTTTCTCCTACACACACTTACACCCCAATGGAGTCACCATTAACCTCGTGGGCTTTATTATTTTTTAATTTTAATTACAATTAGTTAACATACAGTGTTCTATTAGTTTCAGGTGAACAATGTAGTGATTCAACACTTCCATGCATCATGCAATGTCCCATCATGACTAGTGCTCTCCTTAATCCCCATCACATATTTCACCCACCTACCCCAGACCCCTCCCCTCTGGTAACCATCAGTTTGTCCTCTAATAAGAGTCTTTTTCTTGATTTTTCTCTCTTACTTTTTCCCCTTTGCTTTTTTCCAGATAGGAGTGAAATATGGCATTTGTCTTTCTCTGATGGACTTATTTCACTCAGCATAATACTCTCTATCTCCATCCATGCTATTACAAATGAGAAAATTTCATTCTTTTTTATGGCTTAATAGTAGTCGTCTTTATCCATTCATCATGTGATGGACACTTTTGTCACTTCTATAGCTTGGCTATTGTAAATAATGCTGCTATAAACATCAGAGTGCATGTGTCTCTTTGAATTAGTGCTCTTGTATTCTTTGGGTAAAACTTAGTAGTGCAATTGCTGGATCATGAGGTAGTTCAGTTTTTCACTTTTTGAGGAACCTCCATACTGTTTTCCACAGTAGCTCCACCAGTTTGCCTTCCCACCAACAGTGCATGAGGGGTTCTATTTCTCCATGTTCTCACCAAAATTGTTTCTTGGTTGTTGACTTTAGGCATTCTGATAGGTGTAAGGTAATGTCTCATTGTAGTTTTGATTTGCATTTCCCTGATAATTAGTGATAATGAGCATCTTTTTATGGGTCTGTCAGCCATCTGGATATGTTTTTGGAGAAATGTCCATTTATGTCATATGCCCAATTTTAATTGGATTATTTGTTTTTTAGATATTGAGTTTTTAAGTTCTTTATATGTTTTGGATACTAATCCTTTATTGGCTACGTCATTGGCAAGTATTCCCTCCCATTCCATAGGTTACTTTTCAGTTCTGTTGATTGTTTCTTTTGCTGTGTAGAAGCTTTAATTTTTATGTAGCCCCAATAGTTTATTTTTGCTTTTATTTCACTTGCCTCAAGAGACATATCTAGAAAGAAGTTGCTACAGCTGACATCAAAGAAGTTACTGCTTGTGTTCTTTTCTAGAATTTTTATATTTTCAGGTCTCACATTTAGACCTTTTTGTGTATGGTGTAAGAAGTTGGTCCTGTTTCATTCTTTTGCATATTGCTGTCCAGTTTTCCAACATTATTTGTTGAAGAGACTGTCTTTTTTTACCCATTGGATATTATTACTGCTTTGGTGAAGATTAAAGATATATTTTTATTCATTTGAGAGAGAGTGGCATGGGGAGTGGAGAGGCAGGAGAAACAGACTCCCTCTGGGCAGAGAGCTGGATATTGGGTGTGAAGCGGAGCTCCATCCCAGGACCCAGAGATTATGACCTGAGCTGCAGATAGATGCTTAACCATCGGAGCCACTCAGGTGCCCTTGCTTTGCTTTGTTGAAGATTGATTGACCATATAATTATGGGTTCATTTCTGAACTTTCTATTCTGTTTTATTGATCTATGTGTCTATTTTTGTGTCAGTACCATACTGCTTTGATTACTACAGCTTTCCAATATAACTTGAAGTCTGGAATTGTGATACCTTCAGATTTGCTTTGCTTTTTCAAAATTGCTTTGGCTGTTTGTGGTCTTTTGTGGATCCATACAAATTTTAGGATTCTTTGTTCTAGTTCTCTGAAAAATGCTGTTGGTTTTTTGATAGGTATTGCATTACATGTGTAGATTGCTTTGGGTAGTATAGACATTTTAACAATATCTGTTCTTCTGATCCATGAGAGTGGAATATCTTTCCATATTTTCGTGTCATCTTCAATTTCTTTCATCAATGTTTTACAGTTTTCAGGGTATATGTATCACCTCTTTGGTTAGGTTTATTCTTAGGTATCTTATTCTTGTTACAATTATATGGAATGTTTTATTAATTTATCTTTCTGCTACTTCATGATTAGTGTGTAGAAATGTAATGGATTTTTGCATATTGATTCTGTAGCCTGTAACTTTACTGAATATGTTTATCAGTTCTAGGAATTTTATGGTGGAGTCTTGAGTTTTCTATATATAGTATCATGTCATCTGCAAATAGTGAAATTTTCACTTCTTCCTGACCAATTTAGATTCCTTTTATTTCTTTTTATTCATCTAATTACTGTGAGTAGGACTTCCTGTACTATGCTGAATAAAGGTGGTGAGAGTGGACATCTTTGTCTTGTTCCTGACCTTAAGGGAAAACCTCTCAGTTTTTTTCTCATTGATTTTGATGTTAGCTGTAGGTTTCTCATATATAGCCTTTATTATGTTGAAGTATGTTCCCTCTAAACCTACTTTGTTGAGTTGTTTTTTTTATCATGAATGGATGTTGTACTTTGTCAAATATTTTTCCTACATCTATTGAAATGATTATATGGTTCTTCTCCTTTCTTTTATTGATGTGATGTATCACATTGATTGATTTGTGAATATTGAATCACCCTTGCAATGTGGGCTTTATTCTTTAAATTCACACAGAGGCTAAGATCACAGTGATTAAAAATCACACATGGCTTCATACTTCTACTGCCTGCTTAATTCCAGTGCCTGGGGGATAGTTTAGATGCCTACTGCTTTGGTTTGGGGCTTGCTGCCAGTAAAGTTTCCCATATTCCAAGCAGCTGGGATGGCAACAAGCAGCTGCTTTGAAATGTGTTTGAATCTCATCCCCTCAGTGAGGAGACAGCTGTGCTTATCTATGGAAAAACTCTGGAAGATTGTTTTGTGTTTTATAAGACACTCTAGGCAGGATGAGAGTGATTTTTGATTTGAAAAGAGACTAAATTCAAGAAGAGAACTTTTTAGTATTTCCCCATTGTCAACACTTTCCCAACCTCTGATATTCTCTCAGATACAAAGTTTGTGAGTCTTAAACAAATAGAAACAGTTGTTTTAAAGACACTTTAATTGTTTTCCTCAAGGTGCATTTTTTACACCTGATATATCCCAATGCCTCACATCTCAGCATTTTGTTGCTCCAGGCTTCTTCTGTAATAATTTCTGAAGCATTGTTTTGTCTTGTTACCTGCTGCCCTTTCCTTCCAGTGTGTGGATGAAGCAATAATCACATGAGTCAATACTACTACTTCTTATCCTAGATTTAAAACACTAAAACAGGGACGCCTGGGTGGCTCAGTGGTTAAGGCATCTGCCTTTGGCTCAGGATGTGATCCTGGAATCCTGGGGTCAAGTTCCACATCAGGCTCCCTGTGAGGAGCCTGCTTCTCCCTCTGCCTGTGTCCCTGCCCCCCCCACCCCGTCTCTCATGAAAAAATAAATACAATCTTTAAAAAAACACACAAATCACTGACACGGTACATAACTGTGGTGTCTGTAGGCCATTAGCAGGCATGAGGCTGGAGTAGCAACTACATGTACCAGTTACGTGAGACTATAGGAAGCATAAGATATTAAAAAGTCACACGGTGGTCCAGAAAACTGGCAACTTTATCATAGATTTTGTCATAACAATTGTCTAAAGCTAGTCATGTTTTCATTATGGCTCTTACTTACTAGATGATTGTGAAGTTAAGTTTTAATTAAAAAATAGAAGCCACTGCTATGTTTTATAGAGTCATGTTAAACTATGATCGAGTCTTCAAAGACTCTGGAAAAGTTGAGTTACCAAAAATTGCAATATGAGGCAGAATTTCAGATGTACTTCAACAAAACAGAGACCTGATATTTTACTTAAAGTCAGAAAACCACATTCTGTATATAAATATGTACAATATGTAGGCTTATGTACATAAGTAATAATTTAAAGTTTATTCATGTATCCTTTTTACTTCTGTAGCATCTCTTTTCCTACCAAAATACCAGAATTTTTCTAGAGACGCATAGGCATGTTTGACAGGATATTAAAGATCTAAGTATGCCAAAGCCTTGAGAGTTAAATAAGCCATCGCTCTCCCATGTTTTATTTTACTAAGAATAGAGTTAGGGAAAATAACTACTTGACTTTGTATGAATATTTCTTTGATTGAATGAGAGCACAGACATATGAACTTTCTTTTAAAACACACACACTATTATACTCACAGAAATGAAAAAGTAAGTACTATGAAATTTTAAGAATGAAAACATGGCATACTGAAATTGAGGAGACATAAAATCTCATTTTGCTAGTCATGGTTACTATTGCTCACAGAACCTTTCTCCACTAAAGATGTTTTGAGTACTCACTTCCAGCTCAGTTTAACCAATGGGAGACAATTGGTAGACTATTGACAAGCAATCATTTACTTTTGGCTTTTTAGCTACTTTCATAGTCTCATCTTTTTAATTTCCCTTCATACCAGGAATTGTAACAGTTCATGGTGTTGATGATAAGTTGAGGATTGCCTTGCAATAAAGTTCTTGTACTACATTCTGTGTTTGAAACATCTGGAATAGTTTCATTTTCCTCACTGGACCATGACTAATATTTTCACTAAAAGGATTGTGATAAACAGCCTCAGAAATGTGTGTGTGTGTGTGTGCACATGTGTGCGTGTGTGCATACATGTATGGGTTGGGATAGGAAAGAGTCATAGTACTTGTCCCTTCAACTCTTGTCAGGAAATGTTCTTCTGCTGTTCCTGGCTTTTCAAAACATGGGTAGAATTTGTCTTCAGTTTTGTTCCACCAAAACTTCCAAATTCTATGTTGTATTATTTGCCAGTTCACCTTAAAAACTTATAAATGCCATAGCTTCATTATGTGCATATGTATGTGTACGTGTAAAGCCCTACCTTTGTGTGTTATAAACACTTTCACACATAATCTTAACAACTAGCCCTGAAATGTATTTTTATTATAATTATACTGAAAGGAAACAGAAGCTCAGAGAAGCTAATTATTTTCTTCTCAGGCTGTATATTTAAGGTGTGACAGAATTAGAGTTCAAACATAGATTGTCTACTGTAAAAATCAATGCTTTATTTTTGAGCTAATAAACGTATTACTTATTGATATATTACATTAAAATTATTAAGAGTGATATTAATCTAAAATGCGGGAATTCTGAATTTTCTGAGAAGCATGTCTTTCAACAGATTTGTGTTTAGAGTTTTAAACATAAACAATGAGAAGTATCATTTGACCAAGGATTTTCATCCCATTCTTAGACTCTAAAAACTTTTTGTTTTATGGAGCTTTCATATGGAACATCTAGGAAATATTGTTTTGGGGCAGAATAGAATGAATAAGTGATATCACGTCTATCTTTGAAAATATTTTGCATATGGTTTCTGCACTTATAGTTCTACAATTTATATAAATGGTCCTTAAAGTATTTTATTTGTGTGCCAAATATCTCCAATAGTTTGTCTCAAGCAATTAGGGTGAAAAAGACAGTATTAGCTTTCCTACATGGATCTTGTTGCCTTATTATGACTCTAATGTTAGATGAAATATAAATTGCTACAACAATGTATAAAAGGGTGATCCAGCCTATTCTAGGTATCATTGAATACTTCCCTAAGAAAGTGATATTAATGTGAGATGTAAGTGGGGAAAAGGAGTCTCCCTGATGAAAAGAGAAGAGGTTATTTCCAGGCAGATGAAATGGCTTGTGAACAGGAATAAAGGTGAGAAAAAAATATGTGGCAAATTTAGAAACTAAAATATTTTAATTTCATTTTATAGCTGAGCCACATAATATAAAAGCAAAAAATAAAGTTGAGTAAGCAGGATGAGACAAGACTAGCTAAGACTTTGTAACTTGTAACAAAAACTTTAGAATGAAGATAAATTTTAAAGTCCAATGCAAACCCATCAGTATACTTTAAAACAAATAGATTTGTTTTTGGAGGGGTAGTTTTTGCCTTATTGTAGAAAATGGACCAGAGAGGAAGGAAAATGCAGAGATAGAGCCCAGAAACATTCTGCAGTTTTCCAAGTTAAAGAAGATAATGACCTGTTGATACGATGGTGATGGTAGAGAAGGAAAGATAATCGAAAGATTGGACTGAGGGCTGTGGTGATTGACTAGATGTGATTGGTGAAGGAAAATGATGAGTCAAAGGTGATTTTTAGTTTTTGTTTAGGTGGTTGACTAGTTGATGATTCCTTAAGTGAGATAAGGAATTTTAGATCTAAGATGATGAAATTTTAAGAATCATAATCGTAAGCAAATTAATGGTGATTATAGCCTGTGGATTCAGACTGAAGGGGAAAGATGAGGGCAGAGTTTAAGATCCAGCTAATTAAGGAACATCTGGAGAAAACATCCTGCACAGGGAAATTCTACATCTTGCAAACTGAGAGGTAAATGGGTAAAACAGACTTGAAACTAGGAAGAAAGTTTTTAATAAGTATAAAGTACTTAGCAGTTTTGAATATTAAGAACTTATGAAAGGTAAAAACTAAAATTCCTACTAGAAGGAGAAGACTTCCATTTCTGGATAGAATGCAGTAGATTATGATAACCAGTGACTCCACCAACATCAACTAGAAAGCCAGATAAGAAACATTTAGAATTAAGCACAAATTATTTAACATGGCTGTATTTGGACCCCTGGAAGAAAAAGAAGAAAAAAGGAAACGAAAGCAATATTTGAGGAAATAATTGCCTAGAATTTCCTGTTACTGATCAAATTAACGGATCCAAAGCAGGATGTAAAAGTAAAAAAAATCTGACAACTAGATACATCATAGTCAAACCAATGATGAAAAGAAGTCAGTTAATCTTTTAAAGGCAACCAGAGAGAAAGACCTCTTTTCTTCAGAGGAGATTCATGAAAACTTATTAACTGCTTTCTCAAAAGAAATGATGGAATCTTGTAGAAGATGGAATGATCTCTTTAAGGGAAAGAAAACAGGTGCCAGTCCAGCATTCTATAACTAAGAATCATATACTTCCGAAGCTGAAATGAAGATCCTTTAAGAAAAAATAAAAATTGATAGGATTTCTCTCTATCAGGCCATTTGAAAAAGCAATACTGAAAGTAGGTTTTTATATAGAAGGACATTTTTCTAAAATGGAAACATGGAAATGTAAGGGGAAAATTACATATTTAAGAATATAAAAAAATATGGCAGTACAAAAAAATTACAATTACCCTATTGAGTTGAAAATCTAGAAGGAGAATTCACTATGACTATATTATAAAAATTGAAATGAGTAAGTAGAATTTGGATTTTCTATAGAAGAATGGTAAAAGTAATCTTTATATGTATATTTTTAAAGGATTTGTTTATTTATTTGAGAGAGAAAGTATGAGGAGGAGGAGGGGCAGAGGGTGAAAGTCTCAAGCAGACTTCCTGCTCAGTACAGAGCCCAGTGCAGGAACTCAACCCCTTGACCCTGAGATCATGACCTGAGCCAAAATCAAGAGTTGGACACTTAACTAACTGAGCCACCCACATGCCCTAAAGCAATACTTTATATTAAATCTTAGTAAATCAAAGTATACTTTAATCTTTAGACTAACCAAAGCAAAAATAGTTAAAATATATATTATATATAATGAAATATGTATATGTATTTATATATATAAATATATATTTATATATAAATATATATTTAAAATGTATATATTCATATATATATATCTGAGGAGGTACTAGAGAAGGAAAATGGAAGATTATAAAATATGTCATTAGCTCAAAGGAAAGAGGATAAAGATATATAGTACACAAATATGTCAAATAAAATATGAATAGTAAGATAGTTATAAACACAACCTGACTTTATAATTTTATTACATAATAGGTGAATGAAGGGATCAGTTAAGGAGTAAAATTTCCAAACTTAAATAAAGAAAATACCATAGAATACTTTAAAAAGAGACATATGAAATATAGGGAGGGATGCCTGAGGGGTTCAATCGGTTGAGTGCCTGAACTCTTGGTTTCTAGCTCAGGTCATAATCTTAGGGTCCTCAGATTGAGCCCCATGTCAGGCTTATGCCAGCAGGGAGTCTGCTTGAGATTTTCTCCCTCCCTTTGTCCCTTCCCCTACTCAATGCTCTCACTCTTTCTCTCTCTCTCAAAACAAATGAATAGATCTTAAAAAAATATATAGGGGCAAATAAAAATAGAAAGTAAAAGATTGAAAAAGGTATGCTCTTCAAACACTAATCAAAAGATTGCTGATAAAGTAGAATTCAAGGCATAATTAGTGCACATGAAGAGCATTTCACAGTTACAAAGTGGTTTTCTAAGAAGACTGTAGCACAGTTCTAAATCTCTATGAATTCAATACTGTAATGTAAAACGTATAACCTTTCAAAAATTTGACAGAATTGGACATTTGCTTCTTAGCCTATTGTAGTGACTGAACCTGGGATTTCCTTGCTATCCTGAACAACCATAACATTGAATGAAATATATATTGCAAGTATTTTTAAATACCAGACAATGAATGTTAGAGGCTTGCAAATCCTGAGAAAAGGCAAAAATTATTAAGTGTGAGCTTTAACTTCACCCAAAATTTCACCCAGAAATGTTGCAAGAAACAAGACCAAAATTCAAACAAAATCCAAAAAAAACTAAAAATCAATTGTAATTCTACATATTAGCAATAAAAAGTCAAAGAACTTCCAAAACAAATTTTATAGTAACATTGAAAGCAAAATGTGATGGGAAAAATTATCATCATATATGCAAGATGTTTAAACTGAAAGTTATAAACTTTTGTTGGGAGAAAATAAACAGTAAAATGAAGACCTATACTATGTTTATAGATTGAGAGTCAATATTGTTACATCATCATTCTATCCAGAATGACCTACATATTAAACATAATTGCAATCTGTATTCCCACAGGCATTTTTGCTGATTCTATAAATCATAGAAATCCAAATGACCTGAAATAATAAAATCAATTGTTTAAAAAATGAGTTTATGTTGTATGCATTTTACTTTAAAATTTAATATAAGTGATGCCTGAATGTCTCAGTCAGTTGAATGATTGGCTGTTGGTTTCCACTCAGGACATGATCTCAGAGTCCTGAGATCAAGCCCCACATAAGATCCATGCTCAGCATGGAGTCTACTTGTCACTCTCCTCCTCCTCTGCTCTTCTCCTTACCCCCACATACAAGCACACAGTCTCTCCCTCTAAGAAAAGAATATAAAACTATAGGATTCAAAATAGCATAGTATGGCAAAAAGATAAACATAGATATAGAAACAAATTGAAAGTCCAGATATAGGCTCATACATATATGCTCAAATTTAATTTTGACAGTGGTTTCAAAATAGCTTTAAAAAGGAAAGAAAAGCATTTTTACCAAATCATGCTTGAAAATTGAATATCTACATGGGAAAAAAAAGTGCTATTTGCCACTCCACAAACAAAAATCAATACAAAGCTAGCCATAACCTTAAACATCTAAATCTAAAACTTAAAACATCTAGAAGAAAACATAAAAGAAAATTTTGGTAAGCTTGTTTGGTAGGCTAACATTTTTTGGAAGAAAAGAAAAATCACTAACCAAAAAAATAAAAATAAATTGATAAATTGGATTTCATCCAATAAAATAAAACTAAGAAATCTTCCCTTGCCAGAAAATTAAAAAATGAAAATAAAAATAAGCACCTGTCCATGAGGTAACTAAGAAATAAATGAAAAAATATGGAAAACATTTTCTCTGAGGTAGAAGATGAATGAAGATACCTGGCATTACTTCTGCACTACGGTGATAATGTGAAAGAAAAAGAGACAAAATAAATAGAAGAAATACAATTGTTATTATTCATAGATGAAGTGTTTGTGTACCAGAAAATCCAAAGGAATCTAGAAAAATATTTAAATAATTAAGTAAAATTTTCATGGTCTCTAGATGCAGGTTAATATAAACATAGGAGAATATATTCAGCTTCATTAGTTATCAATGAAGTGCCAATTAAATCTCAACTATAATCCTGCCAAAATAGTTAAAGTGAAAAGTATGAGGAAAAAGTGTCGGTGAGTATATGTAGCAATTGGAACTATCATATATTACTTTTATATATGATAGCATAAATTATGGAAGTATAAATTTGCAGGAGCACTTCCACTTTTTATATGCAAATATCCAAAGAAACTGAGTATGCATTTTTATTACTCTGCAATTGCACTTTCAGGTACGTACCAACAAAATTTCATGTATTTGTTCACCAAAGTACATGTAACAGAATATTCATAAATTGCTATTCATAATAGTGCTAAACTACTTTAAAGTCCAACTGTAGAATGGATAAATAAATTATGATGTTTTTACATTGAGGATATTATATCAGAATGAGAATTATGTGATCTTATAAATTAACTTTGATGAGAAGAAACCAGATGTATAAGGGTATATATTGAATTATTGAATATGCATGTTATATATCTAACATATATGTTATAGAAATAGTATGTAAATATTACATATAAGTATATTTACATATATGCTTATGTTATATATTAATTATATACTATATCATATATTTAATATATGTATCAATATTATATGATTATATTTACATGTATAATATAATTTACATGGTAAACAATGTTTTAATTATGCATAGTATAGTTTATATATTATACATATTTAATATGCATATTAATATACATTAGAAAAAAGAAAATATTTTTTAAAGGAAGACCATTTTTAAAAATTATTTATTTCTTTATGAGAATGAGAAAGAGAGAGAGAGGCAGAGACACAGGCAGAGGGAAAAACAAGCTCCCTGCAGAGACCCCAATGCAGGACTCAATACTGGGGCCCCAGGATAATGCCCTCAGCCAAAGGCAGACACTCAACCACTGAGCAATCCAGGCAATCCAAAAAGAAAAATTATTTTTGTGAAAATAATAAATCACTTGAGAAATGATGAAAATAGGATCAGGGATGTAACATTTTTTTTTTCAAAATCTAGCTGTGTTTTGAGGTAGGATTTTATGAACATTTAAGCACTACAATGAAAATGTCAATAAAAAGGAATACCATAAAGATGTGGCAGTATAAAAGAATTACTAATTGTGCACAGTCCCCAAGAAGGCAGAGAGAAGTCAAATCTAGAGCACAGTTAGTAGGTGGTTATAGACAGAATAAGAGATAACTCTTTCATTTTAGTGGAAGTGGTTAAGGATAAAATTTAGATTCAGGCAGGTTCATTTTGGTGCTTCTATTTTTGTTTCTAATTTATTGTTGCTATTGTCTGTTTACTTGCTTATTTGTTTTATATTTATTTCAGGTGAAATGTTCTGCAGAACAAATGAGAATATGAAGTGCTAGAGGTTTGATGAGAGTAGAAGTTTGAAATAATGCTTGGGTAGAATGAGTACAATAATTGTCCCTACACAGCATTATCTGTAAGCTTCAGGCTGGTTTCCATCAATTTAACTAGAAACCCATTTTCCAAATGAGAAAATTCTCTAAAAGTAGGAGGGAGTCATCAATAGATCAGTGCCAGGAACATAGGCAGTTCTCTTCTACTAGGTGTTTGTAGCAGAAGAAAATGAACTAAGAAATGGTAGGTGTTGCTAATAGAAGGATTAAATGGTAGGAAGATAATCAAGAGAGAGTAAACAGTAGGAATGTGAAAAGATTGATGGAAATGGAAGTCCTTGCATGAATTGGAACACTATGCCATTTGGGTTTTTAGCTTCACAGAACCTACTTTCTCCTTGCTTTTGGTCATGCAAGAGATAAATGTAGGATCTAGGGCCAATCCTGTTACTTCCATGCTCTCAGTCCAGAGTTCTTACAGGGATCATCAAGATGTCATGCTGAATACCAATAATAGATGTCTGTGGGGAGGGCAGACCTCGGAGCTCTGTCTGATGTTGAAGAGAAGAGAAAGCACAGGTTTTTAACATTGATGTTGAGACAGGCAAATGCCAAAACCTGCCCACTCCTACAACTTCTGCTTGGGAAAGTATGTACTAATTTTTCTGAATTTGTGTAACTAGTACCTGAACTGTAATGATTATGGAAAATTCAGTTCAGCATTTGCCTTCAAGTAAACATAGTTGAAGAGTAGCTAAGGATAGCTCATTAATATTACCAACCATGTTTTTTATCACAGGCCATTTCAAATAGAATTAAAAAGCATTTGGAGTAGCCACCTGAATTGGTGTTATGTTTGTGATTATTTCCTTTTAAGATGATGCAGAATGTTTTGGGCTAGAGTATGTGCTTCAGAAAAAAATTAGCTTTGAAAATGCTTTTTGACAGGACAATATTACAAATGAATAAATGTCATAATTCATTTTATGTCTGGCTGTCTCAGTAGTGTTAAATTTCTTTAGTTGTTCCATGCATTGATTTTCCTCCCTTTCATCTTAAGTTATCTTTTTCTGTTGTCACGTTCCGATGGAGGGTTGGCAAAGGACAAATTTACTATGTGAATCCTATCAGTGGCCCTTTGGAATAACTCTTCATATTCAAAGTGGAGCCATCTTCTCAATTTAATTATAAGCTTGACAATTTCAATTTGGATATGTAACTCCATTTTGACTAGCCTTAACAAAGTCCCTAATTTGATTTTCCCATTAAGCCAGCCTGGCTGTTTAGCATTTTTGAATGCATTTGAAAAGAGAAAATGCTTTCAATACAGGCCTTTCTTCTAAAAATCTGTTCAGAAACAAAAGAATATGTCAAGCAAGTATTTGGATAAAATTAGCTCCTCAAGAGAGGTTCAGGATAGATAATAAAAACATATTGAATTATATTATGGAAATTTGCTGACAAATATATATTTAAACACTTCGAGTGGTGTACAGCTACCATTGTTAGATCAATCTAGAGATGAAAATGACACCTATACAATATAAATATTGTAAAAATCTGTAATATTTTTAAGAAACATTTATGCTGTTATCTACCAAGACACATACATAATGCCCTTTCACATTACTTATGCTAAACTTATTCCTAATTAGATAATTTAACTGAGAACTTTAAAACTAAGTAATGATTAAATAGAACCTATAGGTTAGGGAACCAAATCCTGGTTTCTTTCTTTCTTCTTCTTTTTTTTATTATCATTTTTAAAAATCATGGTAAGTATACTCTTTAACTGTCATCCCTATTTCCCACATCCTCTACCTGCCTCCCTTCTGTGAACCATGTCTATTTTCTATAGTTAAGAGTCTGTTTCTTAGTTTGTCTCTCTCTCTCTCTCTCTCTCTGTTTTTCCTTTGCTTGTTTTATTTCTTAAATTCCACATGAGTGAAATCATAGGGCATATTTCTTTCTCTGACTGACTTATTTCACTCAGCATTATACTCTCTAGCTCCACTCATATTGTTGCAAATGGCAAGATTTCGTTCTTTTTTATGGCTGAATAATATTTCATTATATATGCATATGTATGTGTGTATATATGCATGTGTATATATGCATGTGTTTATACACACACACACACACACCATATCTTTATCCATTCATCTCTTGATGGACACTTGAGCTGTTTCCATATCTTGGCCATTATAAATAATGCTGCCATAAACATAGAGGTGCATGTATCCCTCTGAATTACTGTTTTTGTATTTTTGGGTAATTACCCAGTGGTGCGATTCCTGGATCATATGGTAGTTTTATTTTTTAAGTTTTTGAGGAAACTCCATACTGTTTTCCACAGTGGCTACATCAATTTGCATCCCCAACAACAATGCAAGAGGATTCCTTTTGCTCCACATCCTTGCCAATATCTGCGGTTTCTTGTGTTTTTGATTTTAGCCATTCTGACACATGTAAGGTGATACCTCATTGTACTTTTGATTTCCCTGTTGATGAGTGATGTTGAGCATCTTTTCATGTGTGTGTTGGCCATCTGCCTGTCCTCTTTGGAGAAATGTCTATTCATGTATTTTGACCATTTTTAAACTAGATTATTTGTTTTACAGGTGTTGAGCTGTATCAGTTCTTTCCCAATCCTAGTTTCTATTACAACCAAGGCAAACAAATTAATTTAATTTTATTTGAGAATTAGAGAAAATTTGGTTTGTATTTACATTATGATATATTATATTTTATTTTATTTTAAGATTTTATTTATTTATTCATGAGAGACACACACAGAGAGAAAGGCAGAGACACAGGCAGACGGAGAAGCAGGCTCCATGCAGGGAGCCTGACATGGGACTCAATCCCAGGTCTCCAGGATCACACCCTGGGCTGAAGGCAGCAGTAAACCGCCACCCGAGATGCCTAATTACATATTTTAATAATTTAATAATTAAATGATATTATGCAATTCTATGTCAGAATCTATAATATGATTTATGTTCTTTTCTTTATCTTATTGAGATCCACATTTTAAAATTTAAAAATGTTTTGTTATATATTAGTACTAATCTCAAAGTTTTTAAGCTGTTTGGAGTTTATAATGATGACTGAGTATTTATATTTACAATTTCAAAATAAAAAAAGTCTTCTTAGAAAATAATGGAGTATAAAGAATATCAGACCACCATCCTGATAAAATACCTTGGCAAGTAAAATAACTTCATTTTTCTTAGTACCAATATACATTATATAAGTTCTATAATCTTCCCCAAATCAGTTATTAGGTAGTCAATTTTAAAATTTTAGACATTTTATTAATATTAGTGCAGATTCTTTGTTCATACCTGAAAGTAAACACACATTGAAAGTAACATATTACTGAAAGGCAGGGTGTATAATGGGTAAGAGCACCAGGTACTTGAAAGAGACTGCCTTGGCTCAGTTTCTGGCTCTCCCATTTAACAACTGTGTGGCTTTGAGCAAGCTTACCAAGCCTTCCAGTTCCTTTGTTTCCTCATCTCTAAACTGGAGATAATAGTAGTACTTACCACATAGTGTTGCTGTGACTTAATGTGTGTCAACTACTTAGAACAGGGCCAACACACAGGAAGCACACAATAGATATATTAACGATTGTTATAAGCTGTTATTATAATTGCAGCCCAACTCCACACATTTGCCTTTCAAGTATTGTACTGTGCAGGTGCAACATCCACCAGGGGTCTTTAAGTTAGGTAAACATTGAGACTCACAAGAATTTCATAGTCTACACTTGGCACCAGTTTACCCAGAAGGTTTTAGGAAAGGAAATATAACTCTTTAGGCAACGTCAGGCTTTTTTCTCTGCAAGAGTCCCCATAGTGGTAGCTTGTATGGCAGTTTGCACAGGGTTTGGGAAGCTATGCTTTCCCCAGGTGACAGCCTAGATGGGAGATGAGATCCATATCAACGGGAGTGAGGTTCCCTTCCTGAGCATCCTCCTATAAAACATATATCTGATACAGTTCTTCTATCCAGTATTTGGGGAGTTAGAATAGTATAGTACAAGACATTCTGGTGTTCTTACGTAATGTAGATGAGAAACTTAGAAAATTAAATATTTTTTTTAAAGATTTTATTTATTTATTCATGAAAGACACAGAGAGAGTGGCAGAGACACAGGCAGAGGGAGAAGCAGGCTCCATGCAGGGAGCCCGACGTGGGACTCAATCCCGGGTCTCCAGGATCAGGCCCTGGGCTGAAGGCGGTGCTAAACCACTGAGCCACCTGGGCTGCCCCGAGAGATAAAATCTTTTTTTTTTTTAATTTTTATTTATTTATGATAGTCACAGAGAGAGAGAGAGAGAGGCAGAGACACAGGCAGAGGGAGAAGCAGGCTCCATGCACCGGGAGCCTGACGTGGGATTCGATCCCGGGTCTCCAGGATCGCGCCCTGGGCCAAAGGCAGGCGCCAAACCGCTGCGCCACCCAGGGATCCCTGAGAAACTTAGAAAATTAAAAGAAGGAATAACTACCTTGTCTTTTTATTACTCTTGATTATCAACATCGCCATAGGATTTTGACAAGGGTTTGCCAGCAGGTGTTCCACTTGTAGTTGTGAAGGACTTACATCACAAGTATTGAACATGGGGTTTTATAAAAGGATCCAGATGTTCCGTTCTGTCACATGGACAAAAAGTTGATATTTGATGAGGAAAAATAAAGTATCTGTAATGCCATTGAATTGTTCCTTTCCCAGAGCAAAGCATTACAGACATATCTCTAACTAGGACCAAACCTTTTGTCTGAAAACACTCTTAGAACGGGACAAATTGGGGGGACCCTTAGGTGGCTCAGTGGTTTAGCATCTGCCTTTTGGCCCAGGGCATGATCCTGGAGTCCCGGGATCGAGTCCCACATCAGGCTCCCTGCATGGAGCCTGCTTCTCTGCCTGTGTCTCTGCCTCTCTCTCTCGGTGTCTCTCATGAATAAATGAATAAAATCTTAAAAAAAAAAAGAATGGGATGAATTTGTACTGGCCTCTCCATTGAAATCACAGAATACATACCACAAAGCACAAGAGAAACCTAAAATAAAATCAACTAAGATTCCTATAAACTGATAATAATGAGTAGGATTCTACTGAGATAGTCATAATTTGGATTGTTTGCAAAATACATCTTACAGTTAGGGTAAGAGCTAATTTACTAAACATAATCTCTTTATATTTATTTAGATCTTTGAAAAAGATGGGGCATAACTTCCTTATTTATGTTTGAACATGGACAATATTGAGAAATTTATTGTAACATTAGTAGATCAATAAGCTCAGTTATTCTAAAACCACACCAAAGTTGTAAGAAAAGGGACAAATCACCAGCATGCAAAGGGACACTATCTTCCTATTTCCTGCGGTAGGAGAGCAGACTTCCAATTAATGAAAGACTTTTCATTTTAGGTAAAAATCCTCTTTTAAGGGTTATTTAAAACCTCATCTCCTGTTATGGAAAGGGGGTATAGAAAGCTTGAATTCAAATATTTATATATAACCTTTGGAGGCTTGAGCTAATGGGAGCCTTTTTTGTTCTCAGTTGATACCTTGATCAAGAACATTTTATCTAGATCATAGAGGAATGTTATCAGATATTAGGGAAAAAATCTCCTTCTATGGTAATTATTCAGGTTGCATCTGCCTGGAAGAATGTTCAGTTAATGAAAGTGATTCGTTATCATATGAGAATTTTTGGACCTGAGTTTTACAGCCTGATGGGTTTACTGTACTGGGCTTTTAAAGTATATTAACATTATTGTTTGCACAGGTGTATTTGTGAAATTCAGATTGAATTCTGAATTCAATAAGTTGAACACGGAGACCCCAAGTGATGCATTGCCCAACTCAGATTTGCCTTTGTTTTCACAAAGAAGGTTCTATTGAATACTTCCCTTGAAGGATTTTTCATCAAAGTGGACATGGATAGGAACACTTACAAACATTTTTTTTTGCAGACAGGAAATCATGCAGTTACTCTCTATTAATAGGCTTGAGCCACTGTTTGGACCTCAAGCAAAATCTCCTATTATTTTTAGGCTTGTCTGTGCACCCTGCTTGTGTGGCCAGGTACTTGGCTAGTAGCAGAGAGATGCATCTTAGCACACATAGCTCTTAGACTTCAAAGATTCTTATAGAATGCTTGAGAAACTTTCCTCATTAAATGACTGTATTCTTGCAGCAATGGTCCTAATTTGTCTGCAAAACTAGTCTTCACACTCTCCTGGGGAGGCAATTTGTCCTATGGCTTTACTGAGTCACCCAGAGAAGTTTTACTACAGCCATTTAGAATTTTAAAATAAACAGTTTTGTCAGATGCCAGCGTAAGAGATCACAATGGCACAGACAGGACTTTGCTGATTCAATGAAGAAAGAAGACAAGCCAGTTTCCACATGTTAAAGCATGGATTGAACTTAAACATACTCTCTTGGCTATTGGTTTATATATAATACTTACATGGAAAAATCAAAAGGAAATGAAATAAAATACAATCTATACATAACAAGATTACAAAATCAAAAGGAGGAGACATGCATGTAAAAGGAGAAGAGCCAAAGCCACTGGTGACATCCTGAATGATAGCAGGTCTCTAGAATGTTCTTCCATGAAAGACTTTATGGTAGCACAAACCAAATATTTTCATGTTTGAGAGTGAGAACTCCCAAGGATCCTCAATACTATTCATGTTAATTCATCATTTAGAAACACTTTCTTCTCCCTATGATGAGATTGGAAACTCCTTTCAGAATCTAATTGGCTCCCAGAGGTTTTAATAAAAATTGCTAATTATTAAAGGACAGATTTTAGTCTATAATCTGTCCACAGCGGAGCATTAATAATGAAGTGTGTTATCCTATCCTAAAGTCTAGTGTTTTTTCTTTAAAGTTACGTACAAATTCAGAAGCTCTAAGTGTCCTCTGAAATACATGTGAGTGCTTCATGAAAGACTGTTTAATGTTTGCAAAGCACTTGTCATTCCTGCCACATGTACAAATTCTACATTTCTGGCTTCAATAAGTAAAACGACTTAAAAATATGTAGTTGCCAAGTACTACTGCCTTTCAATTTACATATTTTTTGGTGTTACCTTTTCAAGGATTTCAGGCTTGGCATATAATGGAGCTAATTAAATTTTCTTCCTAGGAAGCAGCCGGCTAGCCCACTGCCCCAGGCACATAACCTCAGCTTACTACTTTCCTTCGCTCATTTATTCTGTATGTGAGATGAGACTCCTTGAGCTGCAAAGGTAGAGTACTCAGGCCACACAGCTGCTGATGGATTTTAGCAAGCACAGAGCCAGTGTTTGAGTCTCAGCCCTGACAGCACACATCACAGAGAGATGACAGTGGAGGCACATCTTCCTGTAGGAGTTGGCTGGGGATGACAATCTGCCAAACTAAAATAATGGAAGAAGCATTAGTTGTATAAAAATGAACCAGCTCGGCTTAGCTCTAAGGTGTTTTGCGAAATTCTATGGATATCACTCCATTTCCCCCTGAGATTATTTTTGTGAGCTATCCAGAAGACAAAACGATTAAAAACAAAATTGTGTGAGAAAACGTTTGTTTTAGTATTAGTATTTTCATCTCTTTATAATGAGACAATTTTGTCAGTTTTCATAAGAAACAAAGGAAATGTATTTAAAAACAATCAGCTATTTGGTAATCACTACACTAGGTTCCTTGACACATATTTGTATTATCTAACTTTAATAAGCATTTATTTTCTATTAAATATCTGAGGAAACTAGGATGAAAATGGCTAAATGATTTGCCCAAGTTCTGAGGCAGACATAGAATTTAAACCCAACTTTCTTTGACTGAAAAGACTTGGCTCTATCTACTTTAATAGACTGCATGATCAGTTTAAAAGTTCTGTGGTTGAAAAAAAAAAAGAGAGAGAGACACTTTTAGGTAGAATTATTTGGGCAATATTCATGAAAGTGAATGGTATATATGCATATGTACACCTATACGTGTGTATAATATTTATCTGAAACTATAAATTCCCTGAAAGGAAGAGTTTTCAAGTTGCTATTTTTATAAAGTTACTTACATATACTATAGATTTTATTGTGGATAGTCATCTTTTTTTTTTTTAAGGTTTTATATATTTATTCATGAGAGACACACAGAAAGAGGCACAGACACAGGCAGAGGGAGAAGCAGGCTCCGTGCAGGGAGCCCGATGTGGGACTCGATCCCAGGACTCCAGGATCACACCCTGGGCTAAAGGCGACACTAAACCGCTGAGCCACCCGGGCAGCCCGTATAGTCATCTGTTATAGAAAGGGCTCAGAATTACCCCTGGAAATAGGGAAATTCATTACGAAGAAAGCAGCGACCATCTGGACCTGGACCTTACAATATTACATAGAAGTTATAAAATCTCTTTCACTGAAAACCAAGAGGTGGAAATTAATCTCTTTAAGATATCATCTCAGAAAATAGGATAGGAATGTGTTTATGCATCAGATAAAGAGATAAATGATAAATTCAAGTGGATAGATGAATGTAGATATTTCCACAGATACACAAAATGTGGATTAATTCATTTCTGGGGATAAAATGAAGTGGAACATTTAAGTTTCTGTAACATTAAATCTTTTTATATTTCTGATTGCATTCATGAATAATAGCTCTTTTTTCCCTCCTACAGTTGGATAGCGTCACCTCCCTGATTCAAGCAGCCAAAAATCTAATGAATGCTGTGGTGCAAACAGTGAAAATGTCTTACATTGCCTCAACCAAGATCATCCGAATTCAGAGTCCTGCTGGGCCCCGGCACCCAGTTGTGATGTGGAGAATGAAGGCTCCTGCAAAAAAACCCTTGATTAAAAGAGAGAAGCCAGAGGAAACTTGTGCAGCTGTCAGACGAGGCTCAGCAAAGAAAAAAATCCACCCAGTGCAAGTTATGAGTGAATTTAGAGGAAGACATGTCTACTGAAACCACTCTTCTCCTCTAGTGCCTATATTACAAAGTCTGGACTAAACACAGTGTTTTAATTTTGCACTTAATTCATTGTAAGTTCACTAACTTTTTAGAATCTAACCCACAAATAATGTAAAACATTGGAGGCAACATATATTTGGGATCATGTCGTTGTCATCTGTGTATGACCAGTACCTAATAAGTACTCAGTACATGCTTGTTGAATGGGTGAACCTTTTAGGGGTCATCCAGTCTTTCCTGTCACAGATGATATCTTACATTTATTACCAAATGAACACTGGAGACTCAAGTGAGTCCCATTCATCTGTAATAGCTTAAGTACACTCACCTTATCATTTTGGATTAAAATACTGATGAGCTCTTGACTTAGTTTTCAATGAAAGAAAAGACTTCATAAAATATATCCCCCTTAATCTCTCTATACTTTTTAATCCTACCTAACCTAACAGACATATGTGATTCTCTTGATATCTAGAGTTTGAATTTTTTTTCAATCTCTAGATATTTGTATCTATTGTCAATTGATTAGGCTAACACCACAAACTAACCAAGCTCAGTGGTCAAATTCAGCCTTGATTATTAATGAAGCATTTTTGTAACATTATAAATAATACAGTGAGTTTTGATGCCACAAATGCACCTTTAGGCTTCCATAGTGTTCAGCAGTTCTGTACATTGTTAGATTTAAATGGTTCACCAGAATACATATGGAAGAAAAGTTATGACTCATTGGGGGAAATGGGATACTCAACTATATGCCTGGGTGAGTTATGATTACAAAAATAGAAGGAGTTCTGCATGACTCTAAAAATAGATATGTATTAGCTTGCAATTGTAATTAAATGGAAAAGGCTAGTTTGAAAAACATTTTGGTGTTGAGTAAAATATAACTGCATGAAATGTATCAGTGAACTAGGAACTAGAGTTAATGGCAGAAACTGGAGTGATTTTAACAACATTATTTAAAATAAAAGTCGTTGAGGTAACTTTATAACTCCAGTCACCACACTCATCTTTAGTTAAGTTGCTGAAGGACTTCATAATAGTCTTAGGGTCTAGTGCATTGCTTCTCCCCTGCTCTCTGTCTCTGTCTTTGTCCCTGCCCTACATCTCCTTCTTTGGAGGAGTTGTTTCATTTTTTCTCACACACAGAGTTACCATTCACAAGTTTGCAAACATGCATTCCCTATTCTACTTAATCAAAATTATACTATTATTGTAACTTGACTCTGTACAACATTGCCATTAATGAGTTGTTTCAACAACTATGTCATCTTGTTTGATGAAGTAAAATCCAAACATGCAACATCAGTTGACTCTAGGAGGAGCAGTGTGGGTAAAAGAATGTGTGAAACATAAGAATGCATAAAGTTGAGAGTATGATATGTATGGTACCTTGAGCTAAACAGTGTGGGGAAAAGATTTATTTAATAGATCATTAGCAATTATGTGGAAAGTGCTAACTTTCTATTGTTATGAATTATTGTATTCTTCCAAATGCTGAGCTGCCTTGGCTCAGCATATAAACTTCCTAGGAGGTGAAGCCATAGGTCCTCCCTGCCTTGCACTCTACACTGGCCTACAATAATTATCTAGGACAGAGTCTGCTCCCTAAAAGAAAAAGTAGCATAGAAAGGAATTAGAGAATTTTTTTTCTATTTTCCAGAGATATTTCTATTTTCCAGAACTATTTAGATAATAAAAAGCAAAAAAGGGAGTTCCTTTTGTTGAAATACTACTATTTCTTCCAAGAGTAGATATTACAAGACTGACATCTATAATCTACTTTTCTCAGATAGAAGTGTGAATTCATAATGTAGTTAAGAAAACAATTTTTTTTTTAAAAATCACCAAACTACTAGTTGTATATCTTAGTTCCTAAAGCCACAAGTCAAGAATCCTAAGTATCATTTAGGAAACTAATGTCTGTTTGATTCTACTTCAGCTTTCCATAAGTTGGAGTTTAGAATGCAGGATTCATGCCAAAAGAACAAATACCTTGAAATTATACCATTACCAAATAACGTCTATAGCTTAAAAAATGACACTTTACCCAAAATGAGGTATGAACAAGGCCTCTTCTTCAAGTAGGTAGATTTCCAGCTTAGCTCAAATCAATTAACTATAATTAAACAAAATAATTAAAAACATGACTTGGAGAATGTCCCAGAAGCAAAGTCCACTGTAGTAATTATCAAAGGTGCAATAAGACACATAGAGCTGAGAATGATATCTGTCTACTTAAGTAAATTTCCACAGTGGGCCATTTTGAAGCTTAGTTAGATTCAAACCCACTAATAAGTGCTTATACACAAGAAAAACTAGCAGCAAATATATTAAATGTTTGTGCTAGAAAGCATAGTTAGATGAACCTTATCAGGAAATATGAATGTACTATATATATTTATATTTAAGTGCTTCTTCTGTGGGGGAATGGTGGACATTTATTAATGAGAGTGACAGGTTGGTGGCCCATCCATGCACCTTTTGAAACCATATCACAGATTGGTGTTTCTTCTGATGATACATTTGCTTTCACCTGCTAATCAAAACTCACTTTTTTTTAAGTGAAATAAACTTATGCTAACTTTTGTAGAAAAAAAAAACCTTGAGAGAGAGGAGAGGATTTATATGATCTACAAGGATAGTTCCACTGTACTTAGTCAAACAGCAGACTGGAATCAGACTGATAACTTAAATAAAAGGGAGATACTTATATTTCTCATTCTTCTTGTTTGAGAAAAAACTTCCAGTTTTTTTAATTAAAATAATCTTTGGTAGATTATTATTTCACAGATATTTTTTTTATCACAACTGGAAATAATTGGATTAAAATATTTGTTTCCAATGGCATTTCTAGGTACAATTCAATGAATGAGTCAGGAAAAGATTTCAAACCCCAAACTTCTAAGATAATTTTTTAATGATCCTTTCTGTTTCTTTTAAGACATGAATGAAAATAATGAATATTAGAAAATATAATATTCTTATTTATTCCCTCTGTTTTTTGCAAAACTCTTAATTTATCAATATCAGTATAACATATGTTCTCCATCACATGCCTTCTGTGTAAGGGTTAAGGACTCCACAGTCACGCAGAAAGGCTCACTTTTTCAATCTGGCATTCTGGCTCACTTACCAGCTTCAAAGGAGGTCAGTTTTCAAGTCATAATACAGCAAGATAAAATTATGAATATGTAGATAAAAGCCCAATTTGAGCCTCAAACTTAATAATTAGTGTTCCTCGTATTCTATAATGAGTGGCTGAAAAGCCTAATGTCTCACACCAGAGAAAATACTTTCAGTGGCTTTCTACACCTTTCTACACCTCAAGGTGGTCTTTTCATCATCCATCCCTGGGCTAAGGACCCTCATATTAACTGCTGACAGTTCTCTCCCAGATTGATGCAGTCAGGGTTGCTCATCCCAATTATGCCCAGTTCATGTCCTTTCCTCTTGGTCCATGCACCAAAAATACCTTTCTCTCATCTCTCATCTCTGTAAGTATCTATCCCACATAGAAATTGATTAATATATTCTATAGCATTAAAATTATAAATTTGAATTCCCAGCAGCATTAGTTCTTGCTTTTTTTTTTGGGGGGGGGGTGTTTTATTCTATTCCAGAAAATATTCTTACTTTTTTGGTATCAAGTGCACACTTCCTGATAGGGATTGAGGTTCCCATGGATACAGATTTCAGTATAGTGGCAAGATGAGTGGGATGAGATCTGAGATTTTTCCTGGTGATATTTACCATTCTCCAGTGAATTCATTGCAGAATTGCTATCCTGTTGCAGGATCATCATAGGTAATTCTCTAGGTCAGCAAAGTAGGCACCAGAATATCAAGCTGAATGAAATCTGTACTTTGTTTTGTCAGCCAGTCTTTTGCCAAGACAGCCTGCCTATTGCATATTTAGGAATCAAATAGTCATTTTTCTGTTTGGATAGTCAGAAATGTTTTTCTGTTTGACTTGATCAGAAGGTTTAGGGTCACCTAGTTAAAAGATTATAACTTGCGTATAATTTCAAAAATTCCTTTTAAGTAAACTAGGAAAATTTCTGCAAACTGAGAAATTTATATTTCTATATCATTTTCATTTGTATATCACATATCAGGAAATAACACTTAGATGAAAACTCTATACCATTTATGTCATAACTCTTTCCATGTTGTTACGATATCTTTAGTATTAATATTTTGCATGCTATTACCAAATAAAAAAGCCAGGCTTAATGACAGAAGCATCTACATACAAAGTAAAGTTTTCACTTTGGCCTATTAGGTCTACTAGGAAAGAAAATGTGGACGTTATTAAAACCAGGTATATGTAACTACAGATGTTTTAATCAAGATTGTAACACTATCCTAGATATCTACAAGAGAGAAAAGAAGAGAATTAAAATTTTAAACACTTTATTTGCCATTTTAAACTAATTCACATGAACAAGAAATTTTTCTTTTAAATCAAATAAACAGTAGTTTACGACAGTCATCATTTTACATGTGAGTTTCCCCCCCACCCCCACCAGCATAGATGGGATCTACTCCTAAACACTTCAAAAGAAGAAAATTAATACCATTTGAGAGAACCATTTTGAAATGGAACCCAGCCTTACCAGGACCCTGTCTATGGCAATGGTTGTTTCTAGAGTTGGCATTTATGTAGATCCCAGGATGAGATGTTTCATGGCTGCAGGCTGGCTTGTGGCATCCAAAAGTCCCCATTGGTTTTTTGGGAACGAATCACAAGGACTGCCTTTCAAAATGAGTTTGACAAGTTGGAGAGAAAAAGCAGTATATACAGAGCAGTTCTAAAGGGATGTAAGGAAGAAAGTGACAGAGGCAGGAGAATGAATAAGAAAAGTAGTTGCAGAAGCAGATAACTTATAGCCAAAAGGAGGAAAGGTTTTTGGTTCTATGAAGATTGGGCAGTCTCCTCCTGAGGAATATTTTAAGGATAGAAAATGGTACTTGTCTTTGGTGGTTTGGATGAAGTCATGTAAGTGGCAGGAGGATGAACTATATAATTTTGAGGATGATTTAGTGATATTGTTTGCAAGATAAGAAAGGGAAATTCTAGGCTGCTGATGGGTGATATTCTTCCCAATATCAGAGCTCCTCAGGATAATCACACATCAATGATTTTAATAAATATTTGTTGAGCAACTATGACCTTCCAGGCACTGTTCTAGGTTCTTAGAATACACCAGGTAACAAAACAAACAGTGGTCTTTACCCCATGAGCCAACTCTGTGTTAAATACTATTACCTTGTTTATTCTCTTACTAATCCTATAGGATAAACATTGTTAACTCCATCTCACATATAAGGACACTGATGTTTAAGCAGGGTAAGAATCTTGTTTGAATATTCATTTGCTTTAGAATTTCTTTTGTTGCAATCTAGAATCTGAACTTTGGCCATTATACCAACCAGACTTCTTGAAAAAAGAGATTGGGTTTTTTCAGTTTAAAATGAAATACGCATTTCAAATGCTGCCTTCTTATGTAAGAGCAAATAGATGGAAAGTTTAAAAAATATGTTATCTATCTGTAACTACATCATTTAAAGCAGATAAAAGGCGGTCACATAAGTAATTAGGTGAATATTCTCACCTCTAATAATCTGAATTAGAGTATCAGAAGTATGATGAATGAATATTTCAATTATATGTGATCTGGAATAGGATGAAAACCCTTGGCAAATTACTTTTACTATGATAGAGGAGACTTCTTCTATGCAAATGCCTGTTTCAATCCATCTTCAGCATTGATTGTTGAAAAACATATGTTGGTACCATTTCTTTCCTATTTCACTGCTAATGTGTGCCTGTGTGTTTAAAGTTATGGATCCAAGGGGATCATTGGCCAAGGACTATTGAAATAAGATAGGGGTTCTTTGTATTCTAAAATGACCCAAACTGTAGCAAATGTATGTTTCCTGTTTTATGGAAGTCATAAATGTATATTGTGTGTATGTGCCTGGCCTGCAGGTAAATGTGTTCTTTAACTCTATGTGGTCCTGCTTCCTATAGCCAACTGAAGGCTTGACTCTTCTTGTCCATGTTACTATTGGGAGTTAAATGACTTTCTGATCTTTCTTAAAGTGGAGCCACAGGTATTTTTTTCAAACTGAGATTGTGTTTATTTGGGGTCTTTGCTATTGGATACCTGGCTCTCATGATGGTTCCTATACCGATCTGTAAGAAAAAGAAGCTCTCAGGAAGGAATTTCTATTTGAAAAAATGCTCAGATTTCTAACGATCATCTCTAACTTTCTCTTCAATGGAGAACGTTTACAAAAGCCACTTAAAGGGTAGTAGCAGAGCAGTCTCCATGTTTTCCTTTCACATGGGATATTTTCTACTTCTAAAGTTTTCTTTCCTTTGCATTTTCAAGAAGAATGCTTATGTTTAATTCTGCTTTTTTTTTTTTATCTTGAAGGTTATGTAGAATCTCTTGAAACATTTTGAAGTCCCCTTTCAAAAATTACATCAATAGTTCTAAGACCATAGGTAACTTTTCTTGCAATTCAGACAGCCATGTTTTACACAGTGCCAAACCAACCCTCAGCAGTCCCATCGGTCAGTTTGTCATCTTTGTGAATTATCTGAATCTCTCTGTGGTAGTCACCAAGAGTCTAGCTTAGACAGGCAGATTTTCTTAACTTAGGCTTCTAACATCAAGTTTGGACTGGGGTGTTTGTTAATAAAGCAAAGGGGGCAAGTCTAAGATGTTAGTCCATGCTCTCTTAAACAGAACTTTCCTTCTTCCTGAGGATTTAAACATAAAATTGATTTAAAAAATACTGATATAGTGTTCCATTGCTTGTCAAATCTTTTGCAATTATAACTCTGTGTTTTTCTGTGTTGATATTCATTGTGTCCATGGGGATATAAATATGAAAATTTCATCAACTGTCTTGCAAGGTTAAGCTGTGCTTCTTACTAGTTTTGAAATTTTTCCTTGTGTGGTACAATCCTTCCAAAGATAATTACATTGGACCTAAATGATAGCATAATGTTTTTTCTTCCATATCTGTTACTAACAAGTCCCTGAAAACAGAGCTAGACATATGCTATGCCCAATTTATTTTTTTAAAGATTTTATTTATTTATTCATGAGAGAGACAGAGGCAGAGGGAGAAGCAAGCTCCTAAAGGGCAGCCAAATGTGGGACTTGATCCCAGGACTCCAGGACCATGCCCTGAGCCAAAAGCAGATGCTCAACCACTGAGCCACCCAATCTATGGCCAATTTAATACCTAACAGTTGAGACTTAAAATTTTCTTCAGGAAGCTGGTAATTAAATATGAATTAAAACTTCATGAAAGACTTCTAGGTGCCCCTGCCTTCATTTTGATTATATTTTAATTGGATGGTGACTTGGGAAAGAAAAATCTCTTACTTTACCTTGTACTTTCACAAGCAACAGCTTTGACAATTTAAATTTGGTGACATTTCTGAAGGTAGCGTGCACATTATAATTAAAGATGAAGGGCAGAGTTAGATGAAGATAGTCTGAAGTGAAATAAAAGTAAGCAATAATAATAATCATGCTTATTGTAGCAATATCTTGAAAGCTTAAGTTTAGTGGCATTTGGGATGTTTCAAACCATCCAGCTTATACATCTTACCCTGCTGTTCAGAAGGCAGTGAGGTTGAGTGAACCACTCACTATAGTAACGGCCAATTTGAAGCAGTATTATGGTTTGGATATAGAGAAACTTTGGCAAAAGCACTTGTGGATCTTTAAGATCCATATTTATCCTTAAAGTCAGTTTCACCAATCAATAAAAATGAATTATTTATCCAAGAATAGATAAAGCTCTTTAATGTCCTCATGACATCGACATAGAAGCCCAAATACTCCTTGTTTGAGATTCTGCATGCTTTTTGTGCTTTACTGAATCAATGAAATTTTTCTTTCATTTTGCTCTCAATTGAATAATTTCACACACATAACCTTGGGTTTGTTTTGAAGTTATGTAGAATTATTTGAAATGGTATTTTAATTTCAACTCATGTCACTGTGTAGTTTATTAGTAATTTGCTCAACTGATAATTAAGTCATGTTTGTTAAAGCAATAAAAATTCATTATGCATTTGGCATTCATCTTTGTTGGTATGTGTCTTAGCTGGGGCAAAAAATGGTAAATGAATTGCTGAGTCATCTAATCATGTGCTTCTAGGTATCACCCTATTCCCCTCTTCCTTCGTTACACATGTTACAGTTTGAGTCAGGAAGGGGGACGTGTTACTTTTACAAACTATTTCATATACACAAGTAACATGCACCATATCTGATATAATTAAGTTTTTTGTTTAAATGAGCATTTGTTTTGCTCAACATGGACCTTTGACTTTTGACCTTAATAGTCATGTATATGTAGTTGAAGAATTGTTCTTTAGCTTAGAATTTTATAGAAACAGCCAATATTTTTTTTCTGAGGCTGCTTGAATGCATACTCCATAGCCAACATAGAATATCTTTGGCACAGCCAATATTTCTGCATCTGAGTATTAGTAGGTTCTGCACATCCATCTTTGCTTCCTCATCTCTACACAGGTGATAATCCATGTTCAGTTTGAATCCTACAGGGATAGTCTCTGGATACTCTTCCAGGACTTACACACTATTGTTACCTGCTCTGAGACATCACTCCCTCCCTTCAGGGCCCTACTACTTCAGAACACTTATTGCTAAGTCTCAGTCTGTTTCTTTACTTTCTCCAAATGCAGTCTGCAAGTGTAGAGTCTTTATCACTTAGTTTCCCTCATTCAGTTGTGCCAGACACTGGCCGCCTCTTGGTTAATGAAAATGCCAGCATGAAGTTGCCTTTCTGGGTCAGTCCCTCCTGGGCCACAGGAGCTGATATTTGCTCTGACAGCAGCATTCTCTCCACCTTGATCTGTTTGCCATGCTCACTCGGGGAGTGGGGGGGAGTGGAACTAAAAGCACTCTTGGCAAGAAGAGTCTGTACCTGCCTGGAGGCTGAGCTGATGTCCTGACATTTCCTGGGCAACACCATTATACATTTCATCCAGGAGCGGTAACTCAGAGATTTAACTTCCAGTCATCATACATTCAATATCCTGTGGCTTATGAGGGAAAAGCTTCTGTTGTCTTTCATTGTCAAGAAAGTCTGGCTTTCTATCCTTTCTGAATCCCTTGTTTTGGGAGAGGAGGAGAGGTTCCTTGAGGAATAGGCCCAAGGAACGGAGTTCTAATGGAGGCAAAAGGGAATGTCAAACCCAAGGGAAATAGCGAGGGAAGGGATCTGGGTGGACTGGCTTACACCCAGATTTATACCAAATTGGCCTTTGTCCTTATGGAGCCCATTAGAGTCCTGAGGCTTGATCTGCTACTCTCAACTCCACAGAGAGGTAGATACAATGCCTTATCTCCTCCCATCTCTCCTGCCTGCTCACTATTCCCTCTAGTGTTGTTGGTGACAGATGTTAGGTGTGCAGGTAAAGTCTATAGGTTACCCTATATAACAGCAAAAAAGACAAATCCCAAGGGACAAAAAGGGTCTGTTCTCCTGTATACTGACCTAAAATCCTCACTTATTGATATGCCCTCTGCAGGCACAGATTCAAAGCAGGTATGGGCAGAGAATGAGAAGATCCTTCTTGTTTTATTTGGCTTCAGAGGGAGCTTCTGTGATAGTGCTGGGGATCCACAGCTGGGTTCTGGAATGTCTCCATCCTTTCATTAGATACTCATAGCAGCCTTCATCCACTGACCCAACCCATTATACCTCTAGTCACTCTGAGACTTACTGCTCTGAACTCTAAATTTTAAGACCCTAATGTTGCACCAGAGAAATGTTTGAGTTTCTTAGGTCAATTATTCCCTGAAATCATTGGAGCAATGAGCATACCATGCTCATTTTTGTATCTCTTACCCTGACACAGTTATTGACATAAGAATAGCTTAACTGATATTTTTAGAAGGAATGAGGAAATTCATGAATGAGTTTGTTTCACATGAATGAATGCATAAATCCACACATCTACAATTCAGATCCTCTCTGAACTATCTAAGCTAAAATTCTGAGCATTTGTTAATTCTCAGTATCTCTTCACAGAGACAGTAATGAGTGTCAGGGACAGTATTCAAAAACCCCTGATTCTCCTGACCACTCTTCCAAAACCATTACAGCTGCCTTAGAAAGGGAAGTCACTGAAGAGAGAAAGCCAACAGATGTTTTTTCACTCTTTGTTTATTAAGCAGTCAAAAATATTTCTTAAGGAACTATTATATGCAAAGGTGTTATCAGTGATAGGAAAAAAAACACTGAATGTTTTGGAGTCAAGATTTGGGATCATCAAGTTAATTAAAGAAAATAGCAAAGGAAAGGAAACAAAACTGCCGCTTTTGGGAATCCCACACAGGATGCAGGAAAGCGTGAAAGTTTCAGGATTCAAGTTGAGGGTGGGCTTTGTAGAGGTTCTAATAGAAGATCAGAGTTCATCAGGTTGGAGAAAGATGATATTCTAGGGAGACAGACATGAGCCAAGTCACCAAGGTAGGAGTAAACATGATATGTGTGGGGATCAACTGGCTAAAATGAGGTGAACTAAACAGTCACAGTAGGATGGAGCTCAGAAAGACAAGAGCGGGTTCAATCGCAGAGGATCTCAACGTCAGGTTAAGGTGCTAAGGCTAAGTGATCCAGAGAAATCAGTTGCAATGTTCCTGTATGATATAAACAAATGCCTGGGTGAAATTATAGGTGTAGGAATTTTAAAACTATTTTAAATATAAACTATAAAGCATCAAACACAAATCACCACATGTATTAGGCTCTTCTTAATGCCTGGATATATTTGCATCCTACTATTTAGTATATGTGTTTATTTTAATAAAATATAATTTATTTTACTATATAGGTCATTTCATTTTCTTGTCAAATAGTGATGGTTAACTGGGTGGCACCATATTTACCCTATGGCTTCACATGCCCACTGAGCTCTCCTGGGATGGCCGTATCTGATATGAGAAATATAGGAAGAGCCCCAATATGTGACTCTCACTGGGTGGCAAGATGGCAGCATGGTCAGGAGCATGGGCTCTGGGATCACCCTGCTTGGTGTGCATCTTGGCTCTCTCCCTTTCAGCACCAGCCTTCTTGAACAGCCTTCTTAAACTCTCATTACTCAAAATTCTCATTTGTAAAACAGAGATGACATTTCAGAGTTCAATTAACAAAATAAGGATGTGTTTTGTAATTAGATCTAATGAAATAAGATAGAGAGCCTACCACACATGACTATTATGAATATTGAATGAATTAATGTACATAAAATACTTTGAATGACATTTGGAACACGGTAAACACAACATAAAATTTAACCATTATTATTAGGTATACAGTTTACAATCTAGAGGATTAAAACACACAAAGCAGACTTCTGAAAATTCCTTCATAGGAGAACTGGGAGAAAGAAATGCCAGGGGCAGGAGAACATGAGCATGCCAGGGAATGGCAGAGAGTAGCCAACTCATATTAATTCAGATAGGTATAGAACACCCACGGGTTGGATATTCTTGTAGGTACTAGGCATGTAGCAGTCAGTAAAAACAAACCTTCCTCTTAAAGGCTTTAGAGATTTGCAGAGGAGATAGAAGTTAATTAAATAAGTGTCCAAAAGTATAAATGTGTATATTTGATAATTGCCACAAAGGAGAGGCACAAAGGTGCCATGAAGCTAAAATAAAGGGCTTTGGCCTAATTGGGGAAATCTGGAAAGGCTCTTCTGAGAAAATGAGACTTAAACTGAAATCAGAGGAACGAGCAGGAGTTCACCAGGTATAGGGGAAATGGTAGAGGGTCGTAAGCAGAGTTAATAGATGTGCAGAGCTCCTGTGGGACAGGGAAACCAGCACACCATATTCTGAAAGCAGGTTGGTGGAGAACATGAGTTGGCCTGGCAGGAGAGGAATTCAGAGTAATAGGCAGGTACCCTGCCATGCCAGAGAAGATTATCCAGAGACCACACAATTCCTGCCCTTTCAATTCCTTTAAGGGCAAGCAGGGCAAGTTCCCTCAAATCTCCTCGAGGAGGCTTGGCCACTGCTCAGAGCCTTTCCATCAGTCCAGGCCTCTCCTCTCTCATGCCAGCCTGACAAATTCTTCTTCTGAAAGGTAACAAAGTCCTTAAGTTGCATATTTATGAATGAAAAAGTACATGTGCTTTCTGCATTTCATTTTGTAGAATATGGCAGAAATATTTCAAATTGAGCAGAAAGCACCATTCCTTGGCTATGAGTTGTATAAGATGGGTCTTCACTGTTTCTACTTTGGACTCCTTTCTTTGTTCAAGCTTCTGTCCTGTCTGTACCAGCTCCTCTGCTCATCAATGAACAAGGGCTCTCTAGCTCTCTCAGGTGGGCTGGAAACATGATTTCCAGTTCCTTTGTGAAAAGAATGCATAAGGATCAATTGCAATTATGCAAAAATTGCAGTACCTGGTACTTAGTAACTGTGCAACATGGTTGAAAAATATTTATTATTTACTGCAGTATGTGGTACACAGTAACTGTGCAACATGGTTGAAAAATACATATTATATAATACACATTATAATACACATAGAAGGTGTGTGTCCATGTATGTGTGCATCCATCTTATGCCTATTTCATCCTCTTCAACTTTGCTAAGATCTCTTCTTGCTTGGATAAAGTTGAGTTGTAAGTCCCTCAGCAGGCTTCCAAAGTTATTGTGATCAACATCCCTTCACATATAATCTACTACTATGTTATCAAAACACCTCTAAAATGGAGTCTAAATTGTAGGTGACCTTTGACAAGAACATGAAAAGCAAAATTATTTTGTTATCAGTGAATAGTTGATATCTCACTCCTCTGTTCCTCTACTGCTAAGTTGTCTTCTTTTTATGTTCACTTAAAAGAAATGTGATAACAGGTAGCATTGTTATCATCCTCCTCCTCACATCACATCATCATTGTTGTCATTGTCCTGAAACCAGCCATTCCTGAGTAGTTCTTCCACACCAGGCATTGTGTTGCATGTTTTATATACTTTATCTTATTTCTCACAAAAAATTCTATAAAGCAACTCACCTTAGCCCAGAGGGTGAGAAAATTGAGGCTAAGAGAGATAACAAGTTTACCCCATATCATTATGACTAGGGATGTTATAGTAGTAAGATTCTGGTGTATATATTTTAACTCTCTAATGCTGAAATGAGTCTACATAAACTAGTGTATATATATTAATATATATATTAATATATAATATTATTGTATTATTTTATATTATATTTTATATTATAAAATATAAATAAATATATTTATTTTATATTATTGTATATATTATTTTATATTATTATTAATAATATAATAATAATATAATATATTATAATATTATATTATATATTATATATTAGTATATATATATATATATATTACTATATACATTTTTCCCAAAGGATGTGTTTAAGAGGAAAACTGAATCTCAAAAGCAGTGTTGGAATTATATTACTGCAGGTGGCAGTGACATTTTCACAGTACCCATTTTCCAATGTGTACTGCTTATGTTGTCCACACTTGCTAGGATTGGTTGAAAGTCCCAATTCCCTCACTACTTCAAAACACCTGTAATAAAGGCAGAACATTTTGAGCATTCACTGAATGTTAATTGAACAAATAAATAAATGGATTAAGTTCCAGCTGCATTGATAGAGCTGCATGGTCTGTATATAAATGACACTTTTAAATAATTGGTGCAATCAAGAATGAAATAGTCAATTCTAGAGACATGGCTTTTTTTTCTTCATTGCATCAAGACATAAGAGAAAACACAATTCATGTATCATTTGATCTTTTAATTTCAGAGCCCATAACTCTTCCCAGATGTGAGCATAAGAAGTACAGGAAGCAGAAGCCAGGGAAGCACCTCTATTTAATAGGACATGCTTAAGTCGTGAATTACAAGATTATATAGTGAGACAAGTATTCCAGTGGGTCTAGGAGTATGGTGATTTCTGTGAGGATCCACATCCCCTGAACACTTTGATTTCACACTCCATGTTTCCTTTCCCGACTCTGTTCTTAGTAAAAACATTGACTGTGAAGAACATTCTAGCCTCTCTTTTATCTTTCAAAATAGATGATGACGTTTTATTCTATTGAATGAAAATTCTAAGTAGCCTTGTTCTTGTTCCTAAATACCAAAGTGGTCTTCCTCTCTCACTAGTTTCTTGGGAGAGTAATATGAAAGAGTACCTGTGGCAGTGCTTTGGGAAGAGTGAAGGATAGTCCTCACTTATAATAAATCTGATGTCAGAGTCTTGAAAGTTTGCATAAGAGAGTTTCAAAATTTAGACTTTCTTTTTAGCCACAGAGCTCTGTTTTCTTTCTTTCTTTCTTTCTTTCTTTCTTTCTTTCTTTCTTTCTTTCTTTCTTCTTTCTTTCTTTCTTTCTTTCTTCTTTTAATAAATTAATTTTTATTGGTGTTCAATTTACCAACATACAGAATAACACCCAGCGCTCATCCCATCAAGTGTCCCCCTCAGTGCCTGTCACCCATTCACCCCCCCCCCGCCCTCCTCCCCTTCCACCACCCCTAGTTCATTTCTCAGAGTTAGGAGTCTTTATGTTCTGTCTCCCTTCTTGAGTTTTCAAATAATATCTTGTGCAATCTCCATATGAATGATAGATAAAATGTAAAGCTTCTTGAGTCCAAGCTAAAAGCCTTTTACCTTGGGACTTCCATTTTCTCTCTGTTTTCACAGAGGTGAGAGGAGGTACAGAAGATAAGACACCCCAGATATAGGTCACGGTCTGCAACCTTGAAACATTCTGCCATCATTCATATTTTACTTTGCCTGCATTAAAACAATCTAAGCTGAAATGCCTTTAGGAAGGTCAAACAATCCTTAGCCCTAGCTACCCTACTACTTTTTATTGTCTTGCCAAAGGATGATGCTAACATTTATCATTATATTTAAATCTGGGCCCTTTTGTTGACCTGTTATGACTCCTAATGCTTTTTAACTTAAATTACCTTTAAAGTACCTGCTTTCTATTTTTCCTTCCAGAAGGGAATTCAAAGGAAAAAAGAAAGGGAGGCTAGATGGAAATGTAGATTCACTTGGAAAGAAATGGTAGTAAAGCAGAAGTCTTGCTTCCCCAAGCGTGTTCACAAAATAGGTGCCTTCAGCACCTTGGTTGCAGGAACATCAGATACAGTCAAAGGATACAGTGTGATCCAGCCAGATTCCAGGAAAGATTGTATCTCTTATCAACAGCACAACTCACCTCTAATTTTTATGTTCTTTTTGTTTCCTTTTTTTTTTTTAAAAATACTTATTTATTTAGAGAGAAAAAAAAAGAGCAGAGAAAGAGTGAGAAGAAGAGAAGCAGACTTCACACTGAGCACAGAGCCTGATGCAGGACTCCATCTCAGGGCCCATGAGATCAGGACCTAAGATGAAATCAAGAGTCAGATGCTCAACTGACTGAGCCACCCAGGCACCTCTATTCTTTTTGTTTCTTTACCAAGCATTTTCTTCTGAGGAGTCTGGGATATTAGATGCTAGAACAACAGGGAAATCTCTGTATTGACTTTCCTCCTGGCCTTTAACCCAAGGCTTTGTGGAGAAGAGGTGGCTGGGTAATGTTTACTGAACACTTGCTATATGGTAGATAGCATGACAGACTCTCCACAGATTATCTTATTTGATTTTCATACTAATATTGTTAACTCTGATTTACCACCGTTCCTGGACTTCACCTTGACTAAGAAGACCACAGAGGTAGTACAGACCAAGGCAAGTGTGGAGGCTGAAAAAATTAAGGCAATTCCACCCCTAGTTCAGTGTTAGCCCAAGTACAGCCATTTCAGGCCCCTGTGAATAAGAGCTGAACTTTAACTTACTTCAGTTACAGGAGAAAAAAAAACAAAAAACAAAAAACAAAAAACAAAACAGCTTAATGCCTCTGAAAGCCCATTATCAGAATGTAAACAGAACTTGAGAAATTCCTCCACCCCTTCTGGAGGTCCCCTAGACCAGCCCATAAAACTCAGCTGGAACTCACCTAGGGGTCCACACTCCGCTGTGTGGAGTACACTTGGACCCAAGCTCGAGCCTGTTAATAAACCCTCGTGTACTTGCATCGGTGTCGGCTCCTTGGTGGTTTCTCGGATTCGCAATCTTGGGCACAACACAAGGATTTATCTTGGCTTCTCTTGGCTCCATAAGCCATGCTTTTCTTGCCAGTCAAGTGTGAATATCTTCCTAACTGCCAGCACAAGCATTCCCAAACCTTCCCTTGCCATCTCTCAACATCCTTCATTTTTCCAATTGATTTCTTTTCATATCAGTCATTGCTTTTGTTTCTGCTTATATGGGTATCTTCACTCATTTTGACTAATCAGCCTCTATCCCTCTTTCCATATTTGGTGTTTCTACACTTTTGGAGTCTTTCCACATGGGAAAGACTGTCTTGCTCTAAGATGCTCACTTATCTAGACTCTCCTTCAGCTGGGCACAGGCAACAGACATCCTTGGCTCCAGTGCACAGATACAAGCATGTGGTTCTTTGCCTTAGAAGCAAAATGCAGCAAAAATCCAGGGTCAGGTGGTTTCTCTCTTATAGAGGTAGTGCAGGCGGAAGGCTTTTTCACATCAAACCAGCTTTAAATGTGATTTGGACCATTTCTCCTGGTTGCCTCACCAAACCTGTTTTTTTAGCCCTACCCATTGATTGGAGCTGTCCAAAATATTTACAATTACATTATTTTAAGCTTGGGTTATCCTGAATCAGCTTCTTAAAACTTTAATTGGGCAGATACATAATTAATAGCCCTGAAAGTCACTCAGTGGTAGTTTATCTACCACAAAACCCCAAACATACATCCCATATGCAGAAGCACATACATGCCCTTGCACACGGATTTCACTAGAAGGCATGTGGCTGCTAAAGGATGACCTTAACTTCATTGCCCTACCCACTCAACGTTCGCTGCATACATGATGGAGCACTACTTTAAAATTATGTCAACCCAAACCACAAAAGATTATTGTGGTTCTACTGTCTTTCTATGTGAAATGTCCTCTACTAACCTTTGAGTTCTTACCAGTCCCATTTCCTTCACTAACTGTCGTGAGCACCAAACTTTCATAAAGTAGAGATCACATGTCTTGAAGCCCTCCTGACTCATGGCTTCCTTCCCATGCCTTATCTTCCTCTGCCTTTGCACATGACTTATTGATTTCCCCTTAAAAGTCCTACCTGAGCTCACCTCCTCTAACACACACTCTCTGATTCACTTTTCCTAAACCCCAACTTCTTTTTTTATTTTGTTTTTTAGTGCCCATATATATGCTACTGTCTACATTAAAAATTCTGGCTTTGAAAAATATACTGACATAGGCTAATCAGTAGACTATGATATATATGAAATATCACATACGATGTATATAAGATATATAATATATACCACTTAAAAACATATAACATAATTAACTTTTTTCTGTATGGCATCTATATTCATCTAACACAAGCCCAGCCATATTCCAGATAAGGGCTACTCCATCTGCATCAAGTTGGATATTGAAGTGAAATATATACTGAACAAGTAAGAATCCTTTATATTAATCTTTGATATTTTAGTCTTGTTTATTACCTAATTAGTCAAACAGATTCAAGTGATGAACAGCAAAGTGCTTCACTCCTCAAGAAAGACAAATGTGTGGTCAATAATTTTTTTAAATGTAATTTAAAGTGATGTATTGACATGAAAATAAAGATATTAAAGTTGTGAGGGAAAAGGAAAAAAGTCAAGTATGGAGAGTGAGGAAAATAAATTTTACAGAGAAATAATGAAAAGGTTGGGAAAATATGCCACCCAGAAAATACTCATTAGTTAATATGACATCTCACTAGTTAATTAAATATAAGGGGTGAAAACTTCAATAGACTTTCACATTGTTTTAAAGTGGAAAATGAGTTGTAAACAAATCTATTCATTTGAAAGGAACAGACAGTAGTTGTTTTCTTTATCACTGTTCAAACAAGCTGGGTTCTCAAATATTATTTAGAGATGAATTCTTTCTCTGGCATAATCAGGTTTTGCCTTGACAAGTAATTTGTTTAAAAAACGTTTCTCTAAAAGTTTTTAGTGACTTTATTAGTGTTTTCATTTTTGTTTTTTTCTTTTTGGGTGGAACATTTATTTGTTTGTTTTTTTATTTAGAGAGGGGGAACTATGGAACTGATAAGAAATACAGCCATTCCTACAACAGTGAAGTAGAGAGAAAGAAGGTGTGAATTTCTTAACTCTCAGATCCCTAAAGAATTATGTATCAACTTCTAACCCCTTTCACTGAAAGCAGAAAATAGGAGAAAATGTGTTAAGTGAAGGAGGGTGAGAGTCCAACATTAATTCCAAATGAAGAAAAAATTAAGAGTATCTTTTCAGTTTTTTTTAAAGAATAAAGCCCTGTTCAACTAGCTAAACCCTTCAACATTGTTTAAATAAGGGAAATCATAGCCCAGACCCGAGGAAGCCATGAGCACTTTCAGTCTGAAGCTTTTGCTTTCTCTACTGATTAACATAGATCAGTTCCAAGATTTATAAACAATGAAACAAATTTAGAAAAAAAATGACTCTACTACTCAGAGATAACTTTTGATGTTAATCTATACTGTCAAATGTTTTTGTTTCTTTATCCTGTCTATTCCATTCCTCAAAGAAAAATGGCTATATAACTTTTATAACTACAATTTTTCCTTTTTAACAAAATATTGTGGAATATGTTTCATCTATGACAATATAGATTTTCAGTATCAATGTATATATAACTGTATAACTCATTGTATATTTAAACTTATCAGCTATAGATTGACATGTCCTAGGATTTCGGAAAGGATGCTTAACTTTATTTTATTATTTTTTAAAGATTTATTTATTTATTCATGAGAGAGAGAAAGAGAGAGAGAGAGAGAGGAAGAGACATAGACAGAGGAAGATGCAGGTTCCTTGCAGGAGTGGGACTCTATCGTGGGATCCTGACCTGAGCCAAAGGCAGCTGCCCAACCTCTGAGCCACCCAGGCATCCCTAGGATGCTTAACTTTAAAATACAGAGTTAGATGCATCCATTCTCTATTTTAAAGTAGTTGCTTTGAGCATATCTTGAGAACAGTATAGATCATTGCTCTTTATTCTAACCTAGTATTAGGAACACAAAGAAAAACTGTACAGGTGTGTGGTTTCAATCACTTATTCATAATTCTTTCATGCAAGAAATATGTATTGAGTACCTTCTGTTTGTTGTACGCTATTGTAGGTGTTAAGGGTGATATGTATCATTATTGTTTTTCATTAAAAACAACAACAAAAAGTTCTATGGCTATCAGGGAGAGACAGACAATAGCAAATAATTTGAGTAGTAATATTTGGAAGAGGAGACAAAAAGGAAAGGGAGAAAGCTATGCCCATCTGGAAGAAGAGAATTCTAGGAAGATGAAAAAGTGATGCAAAGACCCTGAGGTAGGAGCTGCTCGGAATGGAAGCCCATAAGGTTGAGGGAAAGCAAATGAGAGAAGTAGAAGGTAATGAGATCTAGGAGGTCAGACTGTACAGGGTCTTATAGGGTTCTGGGTTTTTTCCTTATTAAAATAATTAACTGAGGAATGACCTAATCTGGCTTATATTTAAAAGGATCTCTCTGACTACTGTATTGAGAATAGACTGAATGGAGACAAGAGCAGAAGCAGAAGAATAAGTTGGAGTATTAATTATTTCAATAATCTGCATTAAACATTATGGTGTTTGGACAAGGTGTGAAAAGAGATGAGCTGACAGGATCTGATGATGGATCACATGTGTATCATGCAAGAAGCATACAAAGCAAGGAGCAAGGATCAAGGTTTCTGGCCTGAGCATCTGGATGTTAGAACTGCCAGTTACCGTTCTCAAAAAGGCAATAGGAGAAAAATGATTCAGTGTGAAGATCAGGAGTACAGATTAGAACCATCTGGGTTTGAAATAAGGTTTGGGCTAGAAATATAATTTTGATATCCATCAGAATAGAGATGGAATTTAATACCATTGGGGAATGAGATTCCCAAAGAAGTGAATGTAGGTAAAAAACATCAAAGCTTCAATCCCTTATCTTTAGAGGCTGTAGAGATATGCAGGAACCAGATAATAATAAATATGATGGTTAGGGAGAAAAATGGAAAACAAGAAAATTATGGTATCCTAAAAGCCAATTAAAAAAGTGATAAAAATAGGAAGAAATGATCAGATATATTAATTTTTCTGGTAGATTAGAAAATGAGTATTGAGATTAGACAGGGCTATGTAATAATATGAAGACATGAATTAAAGAAAAATGAATTGAGTACCTGCTGAAAATCAGGTACTCTGCTATTACTGTGGAAGACTCTTGCACAGGTAGTATCTTGTTCCTGTTCTCAAAACTCTTCAAATTGAGCTGGACACTGATATTTTATCTATCTCTCTATATTCTGTCTATCTATTATCCATCTATCTATTTATCTATCTATCTATCTGGTACAGTGTCACAGAGACTAGTTCAAAGTGAGAAACAAAGCCATCCTTCAACCTAGGAAAAGATATATAGTTTCAAATAGATTGATTCAAGAAAGCTCTATTAAAATATTGAATTATGGCTTATGGTATGAATGAATTGCCCGGTGGAAGTCCAATGAATATGAGTTCAATCTTAAGGATCAGTGTAAGCAAAAGTGTGAGGGTTAAAGCACACAGAATAGTCACAGGACAGGTGCAAAGGAACTACCCAAACCATTCCCCCTTCTTTCTTGATTTGTTTTTGATTCATTTTTCATTCTTGTCACAAGCCACATTTGAGTTAATGGCAACGAAGCAGGCTGTGAAGCAAGAAGAAATTGATATAATAACAGTCATTTAGGAAGTTGGCAATAGCTTTATTGGAGTTAGTAGACATGATGTAATTGTAGCAAAACCAAGGACCAGAATTCAATCCCCAGAAGAAATGGGTCTTTTATAATAGTGTCATTGGAATTTATTACAATATTGTTTTTAAATTTCTTAAAACATCTTTAACCTGAGGCATGAGATCCTTGGATTTAAAAAACCTTATCATTGAAAGCAGCATTCAAACCAAACATAGCTGAAGCATAGAAACATCTACCTAAATGAGATTCTCAATGGGGCCTCCCTAAAGAAATGATCTCCTTCAGAGGTTGGCTTTGCAAGATAAAGAAGATCACTGTTTCCATTTTCCATTGTTTCTTTCTGGTTTCTCCATGCCTATCTCCATAGAAGGAGATTGTATGTACTGACTCTCTTTATGGAGAAGATAAAACAGGTGGGTAGTGCCAAAAGGTATACCACCTGAGGGAAGGCCCTGCTACTGAGCAGCTAAAATCCTGCAAATCATTTATTTGGCCATTGGATGTCATCAGTGTTCTGTGGAGCACCTGCTGAGTGAGTTCTGTGGCAGGGAACATTCTGAGTTAAAGGCAGTAATTTGTTTATTGCTTTGATGACATATTGGCATTCTCAGTTAAATGGTGCAGAAATAGTAACAAAATTCATTTTTATTAAGCAGTATTTTAAGGTATCCAATAATAACATTTTCTAGAAAGAAAGAGAAGAAAGAAAGAAAGAAAGAAAGAAGAAAGAAAGAAAGAAAGAAAGAAAGAAAGAAAGAAAGAAAGAAAGAAAGAAAGAAGCTACATGCCCTGAGACAGAAAAATGTGAATTTGACAGACTCAGTCTTAAGATTAAGCTAGTTGTTAATGCAAATAGATCAAATAATTAAATGATGTGGCCAGAGCTTTTATTATTTTGTTTCTGGTGATCAATTTGGGATATATATATATTAATTTTCTTTTCTACTACTTTCAGTAATGTGATCCTTGATGTTTGATGTTTTGGGAAATACAGGCACATCCAAAATAATTTTTTCTGTTAGTTTTCAACTTACGTAAAGGTATACTAGAAAAGAAGAGAAAATGTAAATATCTAGGATTAATGGATACTATATTCAAGTAGAAAATTTCAATCCACTCTTGGGGATTTTTGTTTTTTGTTTTATGAGCCATTAAAGAGCATTAGTTTTTCAAAAGTATCAGTTCACATTATTTTTAAATTGTACAAAATGATGCATTGATATAGTATTACTATAAAAGAATTCAAACAATATTGAAACATTTAAACTAAAAATTAGGAAATTCCTTTTAATGAGACACAGCCACTACTCTTCCTTGTCCCACTCATATGCTCTTCCTCCTCTTTTTAGAGGCCATTGTTCAATGTTTGTGTATGTTCTTCACGTCTATACAATTTCAAAGATATTATTTAAGGCATTTGAGGTAGGTTAGGATAGTAGCTTAGTCGTTAGTAGAACAGTTATAGCAGTATAAGGGCAGCAGGTCTATATTGGTGGAGAGTGAGTAATAAAACAATTTTAAGTCTATCTTCACATTATGTTATAGTTACATAGCATTGGAAGTAAGATTTAAAGTGTCATTATACTTTATTCCATATAATAACACACGAGGTATTCCATCAAGTCTCTCAAGGTCTTTATAGATAGCACAAACATACATAAATACAGGAAATTCAAGTTAACATTGACCTTTGGTTGGCCAGGAAGGGTTTACTTTGTCTTCATTAGAAAGTGCTAGCACATTAACAGAGTAATAAATTTTGATTTCTTTTCTTCACTTCTATTGTTATCAGATTTCTTCTTAATTATTATTACTTTTGTTGAGCTAACAGGCTTTAATGAAGACTAAGTGTCTCTGATTTGTATTTGTTCAGTAAATAAACCATACACAGAAGGTCAACAGGAACAGAAGTTAAACAATCTTGCTCTGCCTTGAACAGTAACCATTGCCAGAAATTCACAATACAAGTACTATTTTTAATTAAGTAAAAAATGGTACTAATGTATAAAAAATAGAATATTTTCTGAGTTTGGACATCATGAAAGGGAAGGGAACATTTTAAAATTATTTTTCTCCATATAGCATTGAGGCATGGATTGGTTATATTAATTGTACATTTATGACATTTAGCTTTGTTAATCATAGATTATTTCTGGACATCTCATAGAAAGGGAAAATGACAAAGGCATGGAAAAGAAAGTCTGAGAGGAAAGATGAAAAGAATTGAGTTTATTCAATTTGTAGAAAAGCAACTTGGAGGGCAAAGTAATAAAGTTCTTCATTCAAGTGGAGACTTCTCAGAGAGAGAACAGTGACTCTCAGGGGTGTGGTTTCCTTTAGTACAATCCCTGGTGGCCAAGAGGGCACTTAAAGGAAGAAAAATACTTATTTTGCGATTAACTAAGGGTAAGGGATCTGTTTTGAAATCCTGCTTGGTGACCTGCAATGAAAATTCTCTACTGTCAGCACTGATGACAGAAAGAGAAGAACCACATTTTTACCCTAATATGAAGATTTCTGGTTATAGAAATCTTTTGGTTGTAGGTTATAGAAGAAATCTTCTGGTTACAGGGCTTAAAATTTATCTGAGTGAGGGAGAAAGTTGTTATTGGAGAAGTTATATAAAAACCTGAAAAACTAGACAATTACATCACTCTAGGATGTTTTGGTAATGAGTTTTTTTAAAAGTCCTACCATGCCAATAATTTCATACTAATTTTATCTTAAACTACTAAAAATGAGGTACTAGTAAATTACACAAATAAATGGATAGGGTGGGTTGAGTACTAATATCCATTGAGAGTCTCCCCAGTCTTTGTTCCCCTGGGATGCATTTAAGTAAATTTCACCCTCACATGATTTGCCACCTGAACAGATTCCCACCACATGACTTTGAACTTCCTGGCATCATATAGCTGGACTACAGCTCTGATCATCTTTCTTAGTCTACTGGAAAGATCAGAAAGGCTGATTCACGGGACTTTTACCTAATGTAAGTAAGAATGAAGGCACTATGTGCCACGAATGATATGATGAATACGGTGATTTCACTTTACAAATAAAACAAAACAAAACTTAGATCAGGAAAGTGGGCTACTATGGATTCATTGCACAAAGTTTCCACACAACTCAAAATAAATTATGCATGCTACTAATCATCGAAAGATGGAAGGAACTGCACCATGCTTTTCATTTTCTCCTATGTTGACCGAAGATTCTATCCTATAACAGTTTGCTAGTTTTCACTGTTCCACCTTTATAATAATATTACATATAACAATAATGGCTAGTTAGGCCTTAGCCTATGCAATTAGCATTGTAGACATATGTGTCACTCCACTATCCTTCCCCTTTGCCCAATCACATGTTTTGAATTTGAAGCAGCTATAACATGAAAAACAAAATTGTGAATACTTTGGGAACTAATGTGCCACCTCTATTTGTGATGTTTCTTTTCAGACTAACCACTTTGTTGGTTAATGTTTTAATGAGACATTAACAGGCATATTTTCTGAAAATAATGTTATCTATAATCAACTGCTTCTATTGAAAAATATCATCAACTTTTACACTTTTGCCCTGCTGGAACAGATGGCAAGCCAACTGTCAACAACATTTTTTTAAAAAGGCACAGAAAAGGAGGCTGGAAGAAGAATAAAGGATTCTTGTTCTTTGTTAGATGTCTTAATTATATTTCCAAAGTAATTCTTTTAAAGTTAGAAAAGACTGTACTGTAAGATCTCTGAATCTCAAAATGAGAAATAGGCACTATTTAGCAGAATTGAAGATGAACTTGCTAACCATTTGAAGAGCCTAATTTAACTAATTAGTGATTTTTGCAGCTGTCTTCTTTCCCTTAGTCAATTCTGACTTTAAAACTTTTTCCCCTGAGAGGGATAAACTGAGCCTTGAAATTTTAAAATACGGTATCTCATGACTTTCCCTGACAGTTAAGATCTGGCCCATTGTTTAACTCTCATAATGGTCTATGGATATCGTACATCAGAATTTTCGTTTTCAAATGATGCCCAATGATTTTGGGCACCCCGATGTTTGATTACCACTGTGACCCCAATCTTCTAGGTCAATAGTTTTCAATTTGCTTTTCTCAAAGGCCCAAAGTTTAATGGAAGAATCTCAGGACCATATGAAGAGACAGAGGGAGACCAAGAAGGAGGAGTTAGAGATTATTTGGTTCAATGAGAGTAATTCATTTCTACATGTTTTATAAATTTTAAAAAATACAAACCTTGATGGCTATTTCCTGTTTAACTTTATGTTGTTGTTATCAATTTTCCTTCTGTTTTCCCATAGAACATATGTAATAGTAATATACAATGTCTTTCATTCAATGAGAAAAAAAGGACATCTTGTTTGGGGTTCATTTGGGGAGAGAAAAGGAGAACAATATTCTCCTAGGGCTGGTAGGGTATTGGAGGGAAAAATCAAAACAGTGACTCCCTGAGGCAGAGAATTCAAATCTAGGGAGTAAATTGTTTAAGGATGTTTTTTGCAATCATATCCTAGAAGTTTGCCTCAAGAAAAGACCAGTATGGACAAGACTTGGAATATTTAATATTTATACTATGTTCCATTTAAAAAGGGCCAGGGCAAAGAGATATATTACAGGGGCTGAAGAAATGCACTTTTTGTAAGGCTTATAGAATGAAATATAAAATTTCTTAACAAACTGTTTACATTTAAAAAAAATTATAGAAGAAAAATGCCAAAGAGATTTGAAAAAGTGAGAGAGTTTTACAACTGGCTTGTAAGAGGGACTGGATAAGGGTGGATAGAGAAAAGGAAGGAAAATCAAGGTGGAGACTGCAGCATGTTCTCTCCTTGTCATGGGAGAGAATTCCTTCATGCTGTGGATAGCTGCTGGAAAGGATAGAATAGTTTTATCAGTAATCAATAGCACTTTTTGCCTTTCTCAGAAAAGCAGGACACAATGACCTACACCCTACTAATTGCTGGATTCCTACAATCAATAAAATGCTTATTTATCTTGCTCTCATTAGTTTGTAAACTTTGTCTGGGATCTATATTTGGTGATTCTGGTCAAAGAAAAATTGCGCTGGACAAGTGAGACTATATTCAAGGCTATTGTGGTAAGGGAGAGTTTGAACTCAACTCCTCTTGAAACAGAAAGGGGAAGAGTTTTGATAGCTGCCTGAGCAAGTGGAGAACTATTGGAAGGTGTTATAGCAGAGGTTGGTCAAAATTATTAGGCCATTTATTTTGACTAATTGTGCTGATCTAAATTAAGCTTCTACCACCCAAGACTGGGGGACTTGGGTGCTATTTTTCTTTTTGGGGGGGAGGTAGGGGGATGCTATTTTTCTGAAGTCAATATGAGAGGAAAAAGAAAGTCAGAAGCTACCTGAAGTTTAGTCAAACTGAGGGGAACCTTAAAGCCCTCTTGGTTCCCCTCAAAACTGTGATAACCAGCAAAAGTGCTACTTTTGTCACCTATAGAATCTCAACTTGCTTTCTACAGATAGAAAATATCTGTTTCTGTTTATGTCTTTCCAACTAGACCTTCACTTTTAACACCAGCAACAACTACTAATAATAAATGGTGAACTTATATTTCTCAAAAGTACATTGATCAGTTAGGAGCATCTTGACTACATTAAGTAATGAGAGGGGAGGGAAAGCAAGTGACTCCTTAGAAACCCAGAACACTAGCAAATGAGGTGATGACAAAAGCTAAGAACTCCACAATGGTTCAGCTATTCTTAATTAGATTATATTGAACCAAACAGGTTGTAGATAGGGAAGCTCAGCCAGAGTAAGAATTGGAAGCCAGTGCTCAGTCAGTTTAATTTTTATGATTTTTTTTTCTTACAAAGTACAAATGTACAGCTTGACTTCCACAAATTTCCAGAAAGGTGAAACCATAAAGATATCATCTCAGGACACACACACAAAAATGTTAGAGATATCATTTGGAGACTTGCTTATAAATGCCTTGCCTTGTAGATAAATAAATATGTAAAATTCTTTGTATATTTAAGAGCAAACTACACTTTATGGAATAAACTATAGTCCTGATATTTTTAAATCAGAAGAGAATCTGATTTACAAATTTGACAAAGTGAAGATGAAGGGGATATGGGGCAGAGGTTGGTGGTGAGTGGATGTGGAGTGGAGGAATGGGCAGTTGAGTGGGTGAAGGATGCAGCTCTTTCAATGTAGTTTGAACAGAGTTCTAACTTATAAGAAATTTTATTGCACAGATTTTTTTTTAACAAATTGAATAATTAAAATATTTAAGACCTGAACCAAATAAATTATTAAATCTGGTCATGGTTGAATTTTAATTTTCCAATTACTGGATCTGCTCAAAATGGATTTTCATGATAGAATTGAGATAATGAAATTTGGTGATTAAATTCATCTTAACAACAACAAAAAATAGATTTCACTGCCAAAACCATATTTTTTCCTTGATAACTCTTTTGGTTTTTTTTTTCTCTTTTAAAATACCATCCTCAGTGAAATCATTGAGTGTGCTGTTCAATAATAGATATAGCTTGCTTCTGTACAAACAGATGGAACTGATTTGTCAGCTGGTTTCAGCACAATAGATACTAAAATCCCATTTCCTCACCATGTGCCAGCCTGAAGTATCTCAGATATTCTAGGAAACCATTGGTCCATAACAGTGACTATCAGTGCTTAATTGGAATAAGGTGTGAACATCTTATACAGAAACCAAAGATTAAAACTCATATCTTGAAGATGAGAAAATGTAAGAAAATGCAAGGTCTTATGAACCGATGAGTTTTTCTTCCATATTGATGTTTTACCACACCTAGGTTTCCATCTACATATTTCATAGACATGTGGGTTCAGTCTTTATGATTATAGAAGCATGTAATTGTACAATACTTATACTTTCCTGCTCTGATAATTAAAATAACTAACTGGACCTGGGATACGATTTTCCAGGTTCAAAGTTCCAGTATTTTCAAAGGGTGCATGAAAAAATGTGTAAATTCACTTCACAAATATGTACATAAGCAAGCAGTTTAGATGGAGTTGTAAACAAAAGAGTTTTTTCACCCACTAGAAACATATGGTGATTACATTCTCAGAGGTGTTATTGTACCTCAAAGTTGAGCTTTGGGGGAAAAATTACCTTTTCTCCTAATGATTATGGTGAATTTCAGTTAGGGTTTGTCGAAAGCCTGGAATAGAGGTTATCAACGGATTTAAAATGGATTAAAATAAACATCTATCAAACCACATTTGATGGCATAATATCAAATTAAGCATCATTTTCTCTTATTTTTATGATAAATATCTCACTACAGACATTTCCTTGTGTCCTGATTTCAAGAGCAGATACTGAGTTAGATTAGATTAGCAGACACCGTGATATCAGTGAGGTGGCAGGATAGAAAGTCTTAGCCCTCATCCCTCCACAGAAGCACTCATTTAATAACATTATAAGGACCAAAATACCTTTATGAAAACTCCAGAATCCAGCTAAGAGTTGCAATAACCTAGATGAGCACAAAACTGACAATAACCACATTGAAGTAAGTATGAAGAGCCATTTCATCTTACCAGTGTCAGCCTGTACCCAAGCCAGCATAGACCAACACCAAGAGAGATCACTTGTGCCCATTCTTTTTCCCTAGCAGGGGAGGGAGGGGAGAGTGAAGTGTGTGTCCAATTTTGATACACTGCCAGAGAGACCTGCTACTGTCTCATCTCATTCAGAACACTGAGGGGAATGGTATTTCCAACACCTGGAGATAGCTGAGAACAGAGAAATGGGGCAGGCAGCTTTCAGCAGTGTATAGCACTGCAAAGTTGGAAGATGGTGCATGATTTTGAGATGACTTCAAAAGGGAGAGAGGAGTGGAGGTTTCACACAAAATTCTATAACTTCAGTGCACTGCCCCAGGAAAAAGGGGCAGGTGGGTTCTCAGCAGCTAGCATTGATCTCTCGTATTGAGAGAAGTCCCTCCACTCTGAGTCTTGTCCATCAGGTGAGACAGAGAGGTGTTGAATGTGCACTACCCTTGGGGAAAGGGACAGATGGCTTGCTGTGGCCAGCATGGCTCTGTGACATTGGGAAAAGGCACACAATCTTAAGAGTTCTATCCTAGAAGGAAGGGAAAGGAGTGGAATATGCCCACCCATAGAAAAGGTTTTGAGAGGCTCCCAGAATCAGCTAAGCTGGCTGGTGAAAGTCTTTCTTTGTTGATGCCAGTTTGTAGGACTCATGGAGGCAACTGTTTCTTCCAGTGCACAGGCACCAACATAAAGCTGTAAGGAACATGAAGAATCAGGAAATATTATACAACCAAGGAAGAAAATAAATCTCCAGTAAATGACCTAAAATAGAGATCTATGAAATACCTCATGAAGAATTCAAGATGATCATCTTTAAGAAGCTTAGTGTGTTACAAGAGAAGAGAGAAAGACAACTAAATTTGTTTTTAAACGACAATACATAATCAAGTTGGATTTACGTATGGGATAAATATTGGGATTCAAGGATGGTTTAATATATACAAACCAATTAGGGTGCAGTATTCCACATTAATAAAAGATAAAATTCTCATGATCATCTCAATAGATGCAGAGAAAGGATCTGACAATATTAAATGTATTTTCATTTTAAAAATTCTCAACAAACTAGGTGAGGAAGGATATACCTCAACATAACAAAGGCCATATATGACAAGCCTACAGTAACATCATAGTCAGTAGTGAAACACTGAAAGAATTTCCAAGGAAAAAAGACAGGAACAAGATATTCAACAGGTATAAAATCTCAGTTATGCAAGATGAATACATTCTGGAAATATGCTTTCTAGTGTAGTGCCTCTAGTTAGCAAAAATGCATTGGAAACAAGCTTTTTTACTTTTGTACAGTTCTAAATACCTTTCAAAACACTACTGAACACTTTAGAATGAAAAATGGCATGTTTTAAATCAATTCAAAACTATAAACACTGCAAAAGACAATAATAATAATGCCATCAAAACAAAGTGAATGAAGTTTCCTAGCTGCCACTCAGGTCTTCTAAACAGTGTTCCCTGCGCGACCCTGGTGGCTCAGTGGTTTAGCCCCGCCTTCAGCCCAGGGAGTGATCCTGAAGACACGGGATGGAGTCCCACATGGGGCTCCCTGCATGGAGCCTGCTTCTCCCTCTGCCTGTGCCTCTGCCTCTCTCTCTCTCCCTCTCTGTGTCTCTCATGAATAAATAAATAAAAATCTTAAAAAATAAAGAGTGTTTCCTAGCTGTATAATGCTAAATTCACATGACTAATGACATTTAATTTTTTTCTTTTTTGTCTCCTCCGTCCTGAAAATTCCTCTTCCTACCATTAGTCTTCTCTTTGTGGAATGGAAATGTCTGACCCTTTGAGATGGAAGATGAAAATAAGGTAGGACACCCAGAAGGTTTTGGTTCATTTCACATTGTATGTGAGGTTTTTGAATGCCATCTCTCACAAACTGGCTTCAGACATTCCTCAACAAACTGAAGTTGCTTTGATAGTACATGATAGCCTACATTAAAAGCAGTATCTTATATAACTCCATTTCTGGTCATATCTATCTTCAGCCCAGTGTACTGATGAGGATGGCATTTTCTTTTTTTCCTCCTTAAATGAAAGACACTTTTTTTTTTTTTTTACTTTGTTTTGTTTTTAATTCTAAGCATAAAAGGAAAACACTGCTACCACACAACAGGAGCACACATATATGCACTCAGATACTATTCCTGGAGATTTTACTAAACCACAGACTACAATTGCAATGTTGCATTATAAAATTCTAACCATGTTGGAAAGACCATGGAATCTTAATAACCTAAACAACAGTAGAATTAGCATATTAATTTTTAAAATAACCACAGGGACAACATAAAATTAAAAAATGATTGACCATCCTTAGGTAGGACTCTGATATCAGAAACAATATTTCTGGTTGTTGAAAAGTCATGTTTTATAAGCATAGAATTTTTACAATAACTAGTGATAGTAATGATAGTATATATCCAGTTGGATTGCTAAGCACTTTTTATGAATAAAGTCATTTAATAATAGCAAACGTGATAGAAATGTTTACTATTTTTAATCTCCAACATATAGATGAGAAAATTGAATATTATCCAGAACAATGAGCTTAACTAAAAAGTGATAATTCAGAACCCACCAAGGTGACAGACCTCAATAACAATAGAACACAGTAAATATTCAGGATTATAATAATCTAAAAGGCCTTCCTCTAAGGTGAACTCAAAATACTTTAAGCTGGGCTCCAGTTTTTTCCAAATTCAATCAGCCAATCTGCTTATGTTAAAGTCCAGAACTGAGCATAATCCCTCAGAGTAAGGAGGCTGGCCAGATGCCAGAGTTTTCTTTTGTACTCTCTTTTAATGTTTTCTTTCTTTCTTTCTTTCTTTCTTTCTTTCTTTCTTTCTTTCTTTCTTTCTTTCTTTCTTCTTTCTTTTTCTTCCTTCCTTCCTTCCTTCCTTCCTTCCTTCCTTCCTTCCTTCCTTCCTTTCTTTTCTCTTTCTTTCCTTCCTATAATTAATGCAAAGTGATTATTGGGGTATGATGATATGAAAAATGATTGCTAGATTTTCCCCAATTTATCCTCATTACCACTACCAATCCCTCCACCCCATCATCAGACTTGGTAGACTCTGGCAAAGTCACCTGCTACCTATGCAATAGGCTAAAGATTGCCACATCATTTAAGTTTCTTTTAAATTGCATATTCTCTTAAATTACATAAATTATCTTTCTACAACAATCCCAATCATAAAGTATGACTTTAGCCAGCATGTTTAATAATTAGAGCTAACACTTGGGTTGACTTTTTTTTTTTCCTCACAGATTTTCTTTACCTGGGATGCTGCACTGCCATCCTCCTCTGTAATGCTCTAAATCTCCTTTGAAGATGCTGGGACATCTGCTCAAGATGGAGCCTGAATAATAAGATGCAAACATCCCTAATATAACTTTAGTGCCCCTCTGTGCCACTGTCCATCAGTTGGTTGGAGTTCTACTTCTGGCAAGGGCTATAAAAAGAAAAGAGCAGACAGTTAAATTCTCCTCTCCTTGCTCATTTACTAATGCTTAGAGATAATAAAATGGACATTTATTCTCAACTGCAGTTCAATTGAAATGTTATGATGTTTTTGGTGACTTCTGAAGGGTAATGGAAAATTAGTGCCACCTGTTTAGGATGTGCCATCAGGGACATGGCACTTCTTAGAAGAATTCTGCTTAAAAAGTCACATCCTTTATTTGGTGATTGTTCTCTGGGAGAGCAGCTGATCCTAAAACACAAAACCAACAAACCATGGCTCACACAATTCATTTGTTTCATCTGTCTTCACAATGAAAAGTACCTAGCAGCCCAGTCTATTTGGCCCAGGGATTAGAGCAGATTATGAACATCTAAATGAAGAGTCTGGTTGCATTGCTGATAGGCCAATTTTGTTAAGGAGGGAAGACGTTTTTGACTCTTTATTCTTTCTCTTTCGCAGTGGGCTTTTGATTGGGATATTTATAGATTCATTTCAGTCCTTTAACTTATTTCACTTCCCTCTCTTTTTTGGGGAATGACAGAGGAGATATTCCTACCCAGCATTAATTGATATTTGCTATGTGCCAAACACTGTGCTAGGTTATAGAATATATATAGAATACATAGAATATATAGAATATATTAATTAATTTATTCATTACAAAACTTATATGAATCACATTATTGGTTCCACTGTATTAATATGGTAACTATTGGAGCTCTTGGATCCCTATCTGTATCTAAATTTTAAATGAAGGAATAGATAATAGTTATTCAGCTTTTCTAAGCATATGGCATTCTTATGAGAGATATAAGTTGTATAGGTACCAATCGAGGATGATTTTCAATCTTTGTCACATCTCGGGATGTGGTAGTTCTAGCTAATTCAGCCCAAATAAGAAAAATGAAGTTTGTCAAGAATAATGAACATAACTGACAAGTGATAGAAAATGCAGAGCCACAAAGATGACATACCACACTTTTTCTTTTTAGCCACAATTACTCCCTTTGTGTATCTAGCACACAGTTATCTGTTTAAGGGCAAGTGTCACACAGGAGAGTTCAGAGGCTTACACAACTTTGACTACAGGAAGGTAACTCAATCTGGATGATCAAAAAGTGATAACAGCTGTGTATGGGAAGCTTTCTTCTGATAGCAACAGGAATGCTAGATAGAGGAGCTCTTTCACAGATAAACTGTCCAGGGCTTTCAATGCTGACAGGTTATTCTAGGAAAGTAGTTTGGCTCTCATGCATGTCCCCAGTGGTGGGCATCAATGGCATTCACTCAGGCAGTCTGGGTGATTCACTGGTGCTCTTTACCTGTCCATATTCTACTCCATCATGTCCTTCAGATCCTCTTCATTTCCCCAAATCAGGACAACTGTAATGCAATACTGGGAACTGTTCCTAATTTCTCTTCATCTACTCAATCAATCTACTGCTGACCGATAAACCTTTTTTTTTTCTTTGAGGCTTTGCTTTTTGATATATAAAACAACAACAAAAAAAACCCATAAGAACAACAATGATGAAATTTCTTCTAAGTAACCCTTGGCTTTCACAATTTTGTTCCCTGAAATGGGCCCTTGAAGCTTACTTTGAAAATGTAATGCTGAATACTGACTCTTTCTCTTGGTCTTCCTCCTACAGCGACCATTATCGCTGAGCCCTTGATACTAAGGGAGGATGCAATAGGAACAGGTGACAGACAAGACAGTTTTAAAAAAATCCCTTGTTGATATATTTTAAAATAATGTTTTCATATACAATTCTTGAAGGCCCAGATAAAATTTACTTTCTAAACTAAAATTTCTTTTGAAACTTTATCTTAGATCTGCCATCAGTTTAAACCACAGAGCTCTATATAATAATATTATGGTCTCCAAAATTTTTGTATTACTTGTTCAGTGTCATAGTGTTTCTGTATTTTTTTTCTTCAATACTAAATCTTGTATTCTAACTTAAATGTAAATATCTGGAAGACTAGGACCAGAGCTTACATAGAGTTTTCCATGGAACACAGACTCTACTTACTAATATTTTAAAACTATTCATCAATTCTTTGCTAGAATTGAAAGACAATGGGATTTTAGATGTCTACTGTGCCAAATAACTTTAAAAAATTATTAGGTACAAACTATATGCCAGAGTGGGGCACTAGAATATGATGTTAACAAGACCTCGCGATTACACCTTGAACTTTATACTCTGATATGTTTCTGAAATGTCAGGTGTCCCCTTTATAAGTTTGGTAGTTATGTTATACAGATGCACTGATTTATATACTGAACTAGAACAAAAACACTAAAATAAATTGTCACATGCTACTATTTACATCAAAGAATAGAGGAGTTACTGTTCTGGGTAAAGTGCTAATTGAAAAGAGCTCCTACAACAGGCCAAAGCAATGCCATGATGAATTAGAATTGTAAACAAGATTCTTTATTCCCTAATTCCACACAAAACCTGTAATATCCAGATACTTGTGGGCTTGAACTTCCTAATGTGATGTAGATTCAATTTCCTCTACAAGCATTGCCAAGATCTGAATTTAAGCCTCAATATTTTAGTCAGAAATCTACATCTAGACACCAGAGAACAATCCACTGCAATTCGGAATCAGGAAAGAGTAAATAGTTTAAATAATGAATGAATTTTTGCCAACATAAACCAATGGTTATTATCTCCCTGGGCTTCCTAAATATTTAACCTACCCAATTATGTTTCACTTGCTGCTGTAACCACAAAACAAACTTAGCAAAAACCCAAATGATTATGTGTGGGTTGTGAGTATAAAGTAGTACTTGTTTATTATAAGTATTTTGGGAATTTTGATGTCAGTTTGTATTTCTTTTTAAAATAAGAATTAGGATTTATTTGATGTGACAGAATGAATTATGAGGATTTTGATAATGGATTCTTTTTCTCCCACTTCTGAAAGGATGGGATTTCAATCTTTTGAAAGAATAACTTGTCTCTACCACATTCCACCTATAATGAGCCAACATAGGTCAGCTCTATGTTTTCATATATTCAATAGATAAATGAGATTATACTGCTTAGTTCTACCTTACTTACTGTCTCAGATACTAGGATGATTAAAAGTCATGTAAAATGCCATTATAAATTAGAAATCCTAAAAAAATAGAAAATGGCAAAATAAGGTAGAATAGAATTGTATTTCCTTCTGGTGTGGACATGTGCTAAATAATATAAATGTAGAGATATGCAAAAGTTAATGTAATGAAGCTTCTGCTTCAGCTCTTGTATGTAAAGAACTTGAAAGTCATCATTCTCATCCTTAAAACCTGATTTCAAAATTTATCTTAAACATAGAAAAGGAAACATTAACCAAATGAAAAGGCAACCTATTGAATGAAAGATGATATTTGTAATGATATATCTGATAAGGGGTTAATGTCCAAAATATATAAAGAATGTATATAGCTCAACACCAAAAAAATAATAATCCAACTATACAGGGACAGGTGACATGAACAGACATTATTCCAAAGAAGATATACAGATGGCAAAGAAATACATTAAAAGATGCTGAACATCAAATTATCATGGAAATGCAAATCAAAATCACAATGAAATATCACTTCACACCTGTCAGAATGGCTAGAATCAAAAAGACAAGAAATAACAAGTGTTGTCTGGGATATGGAGACAAAGGAACTTTTACACACTGTTGGTGGGGATGTAAATTTGTGTAGCCACTGTGGAAAACAGTATAGTTTCCACAAGAAGCTAAAAGTAGAAATACCTATGTTCCAGTAATTCACCCAAAGAACAGAAATACTAATTTGAAAATATATATGAACTCCTATGTTTATTTTATTTTTTTATTTTTTATTTATGATAGTCACACAGAGAGAGAGAGAGAGAGAGAGGCAGAGACACAGGCAGAGGGAGAAGCAGGCTCCGTGCACGGGGAGCCTGATGTGGGATTCGATCCCGGGTCTCCAGGATCGCGCCCTGGGCCAAAGGCAGGCACCAAACCGCTGCGCCACCCAGGGATCCCGAACTCCTATGTTTAATGCAGCATTTAAACAGCCAAGATACAGAAGCAACCCAAGTGTTCACTAGCAGGTGAATTATTAAAGAATATGTGGTATATATACCATGGAATATTACTTAGCTATCAAAAATAATGAGACCTTGATATTTGTGATTGCATGGATGAACCTAGGGGGTACTATGTTAAATGAAATAAGTCAGTCAGAGAAAGACAAATACTATGATTTAACTTATATAGGGAATTTAAAAAACAAAACAAGTGAGCAAACAACCTAAAAGCAAAAACAGATGCACAAATACAGAGAAAAAATGTGGGGCACCTGGGAGGCTCAGTGGTTAAGCATCTGCCTTTGGCTCAGGTCATGATCCTGGGGTCCTGGGATTGAATCCCACATTGGGCTCCCCACAGGGGGCCTTCTTCTCCCTCTGCCTGTGTCTTTGCTTCTTTCTCTGTGTTTCTCATGAAGAAATAAAAATCTTAAAAAAAGAGAGAGAGAGAGGAAGAAATGTGATGGTCCTCACTGCGGGAAAAGGGATGAGCAAAATGAGTGAACGGAATAGTAGATATGGGCTACCAATTATTGATTGCATAAATCACTAGGATAAATTACAGCATAAGGAAGACAGTCAATGGTATTATAAGTGTTGTATGGTGACATATGGGAGGTATACTTGTGGTGGGTATAGCATAATGTATAGACTTGGATCGCTATGTTGTACTCCAGAAACTAATGTAATATTGTGTGTCATCTATACTTCAATTAAACAACAACAACAAAACCAAAATTCATCTTAAAGACACTATATAGGGTGCCTGGTTGGCTCAGTGGTTGAGTGTCTGTCTTTGGCCCAGGGTGTGATCTCTGGGTCTTGGGATCAAGTCCTGTGTTGAGCTCTCCTTAGGAAGCCTGCTTCTCCCTCTGCCTGTGTCTCTGCCTCTCTCTGTGTCTCTCATGAATAAATAAATAAAATCTAAAAAAATATTAAAAATAAATGAATAAATAAATATATTTTTTTAAAAAGGCACTATAATCAAGATAGTATTATATTAGCAAAAGAATAGACATTTGATCAATGGAACATAATACAGAGTTCTAAAGAGACATACAAATATAGTCAATTAATTATTAATAATGGTACAGAGGCTGTTCAAAAGAAAAAGGATAATCTTTTCAACAGTTAGACAGACTTCCATATGCAAAATAATGAACCTAAACAGAGACCTTACATCTTACACAAAACTTGACTCAAAATGAATCAGAGACCTAAATGTAAAATGCAAAAGTATAAAATTTCTTTAAGAAAACAGAGAGGGCAGCCCCGGTGGCTCAGCGGTTTAGAGCTGCCTTCAGCCCAGGGCTTGATCTTGGAGACCCCGGATCAAGTCCCATTCCAGGCTCCCTGCATGGAGCCCGCTTCTCCCTCTGCGTGTGTCTCTGCCTCTTTCTCTTTCTGTGTCTCTCATGAATAAATAAATAAAATCTTAAAAAAAAAAAGACAACATAGGAGAAAATATATGTGAACTTGGTTGGAAGATGAATTACTAGCATAGCATCAAAACTATGATCCATGAAAAAAATTGTGGCAAGTTGTGTTTTATTATTTTTTTTAATTCATTAATGTAATTATTCTACTGATGAAAGGGAACACATTATTTTTCAGTAGAGTTGGCACATATTGCATTTTAAATTTATATATTAAATTTTAAATTTTATTTTCATTTGAAGAAAAAATGTTTACTTTAAAGAAATTAAGAGAATGAAAATAGAAGCTACAAACTGAAAATGTTTGCAAAATATATTTAATAAAGCATCTATATCCAGAAATACAAAAAACTCTTAATACTCTAAGAAAACAAATGACCCAATCAGGAAATGAGCAAAAGACCTGAATAAATACCTTAGTAAAGAATATACATAGAGAAGCAAATGATCACATGTAAAGATGCTCACCATAATTTGTTACTATGGATATGTGAGTGAAAACAATGAATACAACTATAAACTTATTAAAATATTATAATCCAATGCTTTGAGCTTAAAAATTCTAAAACAATGATGAAAGAAATTGAAAAGGACACAAAGAAATGCAAAGACATTCCATGTTCATGGATTGGAAGAACAAATATTATTAAAATGTCATACTACACAAAGCAATCTACAGATTTAAAGCAACCCCTATCAAAATACCAATAGAATTTTTCACAGAGCCAGAATAATCATAAAGTTTTTATGTAATCACAAAAGTCTCTGAATAGCCAAAGAAACTTTGAAAAAGAAGATGAAAACTGCAGGTATAACAATTCTAGACCTGAAGTTATATTACAAAGCTGTGATAATCAAAACAGAATGGTACTGGGACTAAAATGGATATAGTGGAATAAAATAGAAAGCCTGGAAATAAGCCCACAATGATATGGTCAAGTAATCTTCACCAAAGCAAGAAAGACTATCCAATGGGGAAAAAACAGGCTCTTCAACAAATGATGTTGGGAAAACTGGTCAGCTAAATTGCAAAAGAATGAAACTGGACCACTTTCTCACAACATATACAAAAATAAATAAACTTAAAATGGATTAAAAATCTAAATGTGAGACCTGAAACCATAAAATTCCTAGAAGAGAGTGCATGAGTAATGCCTTTGAAAACAGGCATACCAACTTCTTAAAAGACATATCTCCTGAGGCAAGGGAAACAAAAGCAAAAATTAACTCTTAGATTTTGTCAAAGTAAAAAGCTTCTGCACAGAGAAGGAAACAATCAACAGAACTAAAAGACAACCTACTGAATGGGAGAAGATATTTGCAAATGACATATCTGAGAAAGGGTAATTATCCAAACTCTATAAAGAACTTATATAACTCAACACCTAAGAAACAATCCGATTGAAAAAATGAGCAAAAGACATAAACAGAAATTTCCCCAAAGAAGACCTATGGATGATCAACAGACAAATGAAAAGATCCTCAACATCACTCATCATCAGGAAAATGCAAATCAAGCTATAAAATTACCTCACACCTGTCAGAAAGGCTAAAATCAAAACCACAGCAAATAAACAAATGTTGGTGAGGATGTGGAGAAAAAGGAACCCTTGTGCTCTGTTGGTGGAAATGCAAACTAGTGCAGCCACTGTGGAAAACAGTATGGAGATTCCTGAAAAAGTTAAAAATAGAACTACCCTATGATCCAGTAATCTCCCTACTAGCTATTTACCTAAAGAATACAAAAACACTAATAGAAGGGGATACACGCATCCCTATGTATATTGGTAGCATTATTTACAACAGCCAAATTATGGAAGCAGTCCAAGTATCCACTGATTGATAAGTGGATGAAGAGGATGCGGAATGTATACACAATAGAATATTATTCAGCCATAAAAAGAATGGAATCTTGTCATTTGCAATGACATGGATAGAGCTAGAGAGTATAATGCTAAGCAAAGCAAGTCAGTCAGTGAAAGGCAAATACCACATAATTCCACTCATCTGTGGAATTTAAGAAACAAAACAAATGACCAAAGTGGAAAAAAATGAGCAAGACAAACCAAGAAACAGACTCTTAACTATAGAGGACAAACTGATAGCTACCCGACAGGAGGTGGATGGGAGGATGGGTGAAATGGGGGATGGGGATTGAGGACAGCACTTACTGTGAGGAGCACAGGATTTTGTACGGAGGTGTTGAAACACTACGTTGTACCCCTGAAACTAATATAACTATAAGTTTACTATACTGGAATTTTTTTTTAAAAAAGAAACAGCGTTTATAAAGAAAACAAGAATTAAAGAGTATTTTAAAAATTAATAAAAGAAATCATTTATGAATATCAATTAGTGCTCAAAACTATACCTGCAAATGTTGAGGATTGGACCGAATCTGATCTGGGTTGAAGTGTTGAGCTCCTCCATTTACTGGTTCTTGAATGTGAAGCAAGTCAACCTCCATGTCATTTCACAAGATTGCTGTAAGGGTCAAATACAGTGATGTAGGTGCAAATGCTCTGTAAATTATACAGTGATTTGGAAATGTGAAGTGTTACTTCTCATTAAAGTTTGACACAGAAAAAAAATTCAATACGCTGACAATACCTGATAGCTGGCTCGGATGCAGAACAACCAAAATTCTCATTCATTACTGAGTTCAGGTATTTGGGGACTCTCTGCAATGTTCTTGCAACCTCTCTGTAAATCCAAAACTATTCTAAAATAAAAATTGATTAATGAATTTAAAGGAAAAGTTAACGTGATGGAACACGATTAGCAAACCATGTCAGCTATTACCAAGGCCTTCATATTCATGCTAACTCTTGTGTAGAATAAGAACTCATCGTTATAAAACGCAGACTCTAGCGCAGCCCCAGGGGCTTAGTGGTTTAGCTCCGCCTTCAGCCCAGGGCGTGATCCTGGAGGCCCGGGACCGAGTCCGCGTGGGGCTCCCTGCATGGAGCCTGCTTCTCCCTCTCCCTGTGTCTCTGCCTCTCTCTGTGTGTGTCTCTAATAAATAAAATAAATCTTAAATAAATAAATAAATAAATAAATAAATAAATAAATAAATAAAACACAGACTCTAGGCAGAGTCTTGGCCTGCTGTGATGGCGAAATCCTGAATTCTCTGAAGTGCTCTCTTCTCTCCGTAGTGCTCTCCTCCGTGCTTCGTTTTTGCTCTTAGTAGCCTCAGCATTTCACCTGAATGACTATAAAGCTCTCCTCTATATCATCCATGTTTATAGATCATGAAGAATAGAAAGACATGATTCCATGCCACAACTGCCTAACCTCTTCCAGGCCACTCCTGTGTTTCATGAGGCCAGATGGCTCCCCATCCGTCAAGAGGGTGTAGGCATTAAATGCCACATACCTACTACCTGTTTTTCCCTTTGTCCGCATTCTCATATAAGCTTTCAAAATTACTTCAGTAGAAGCCTAGGAAAACCTACTGATTTTCTAATTTCGTCCATGTTTCTTTAGGAGGAAATGTTCTGTGGTGGAAATGTTTAGGCTGCACCAAATTTTGTAAATCCACATACTTTAATAAAATGGCAACTTGTGTAAAGTCTGAAAGAACTGTCACATGTAAAAATTTGTTCAACTGCAAAATTCTACAAAGAGTTGTGTTAAAAATACTCTAAAGAAAGAAACTCTTCTGATCTCACCTGTCATAAAAATGTACAAAGCTGCTATTAATTAGAAACATAAAGGTTTCTATGAAAAACAGCAGAAGGGACTTTGTTTTACTCTTACGTTTATTTCAGCAAATGGTGGCTATCAATATGTGAAAAGATTCCACATGAGGTTTTTTTATTTTTTATTATTTTTTAAACTTTTTTTGTATATTTTTATTGGAGTTCGATTTGCCAACATATCATATAACACCCAGTGCTCATCCCTTCAAGTGCCCCTTCAGTGCCCATCACCCAGTCATCCCATTCCCCCATCCACCTCCCCTTGTTCCTTTCCCAGCATTAGGAGACCTCATGTTTTGTCACCCTCTCTGATTTTTCCCATTCATTTTTGCTCCTTTTCCTTATAATCCCTTCACTATTTTTTACATTCCCCGTATGAGGGAAACCATATAATGATTGTCCTTCTCTAATTGTCTTACTTCACTCAGCATAATACCCTCCAGTTCCATCTACATCGAAGCAAATGGTGGGTATTCGGCATTTCTAATGGCTGAGTCATATTACACACATATATATATATACCACATCTTCTTTATCCATTCATCTTCCACTGGACACCGAGGCTCCTTCCACAGTTTGGTTATTGTGTTTCCTGTCTTGTTAAGTTTCCCCATTCTCACTGGTGTGAGGTGGTATCTCATTGTGGTTTTGATTTTTATTTCCCTGATGCAGAGCATTTTCTCATGTGTTTGTTGGCCATGTGTATGTCTTCTTTGGTGAAATTTCTGTTCATGTCTTTTGTCTATTTCATGATCGGATTGTTTGTTTCTTTGCTGTTGAGTTTAAGAAGTTCTTTATAGATCTTGGAAATTCCACATGAGCTTTAGAAGAATTATTCATTTGTAGGCAAATACTTTGTGCCTTTTATGAGAAATTGGTAACATTGAACTGAAATGAGACCCAGAGGTTAACAAAAAGATGGCAACAAGTCTTAGAGTGGGATCGTGGCCCTGGCCATGGGTCAGAGAAGTCTGCTACCATCTGTCATTTACCTGGTATGTTTCACATAATATTTTTAAACAGATTTTATTTATTTATTCATGAGAGACACGGAGAGAAAGGCAGAGACATAGGCAGAGGCAGAAGCAGGCTCCATGCAGGGAGCCTGATATGAGACTGGACCCCAGGACTCCAGGATCACACCCTGAGCCAAAGGCACATGCTTAACTGCTGAGCCACCCAGGCGGCCCAATTTTTTTTTAACTTATGTTACTGTTGGGGGCACCAGGACACTTGGGAATAGTAATATATTAAATTCATGATACAAATTTGTTCAAATTTGCCCCATCTTTTTGTTTTTCAAAGACCCAAATTCATAGCAAGTAGGAAACATTAAAAAGTTACTTTATAATGCTTTTTAAAATGCTTACATTTGAGTAGCACACAATAGGTTGTAGATTATTTTTATATATATAGCTTAATTCATTATCAAAGACTTCGCCAGCATGGGCGAATGGGTAGCTCAGTTGGTTAAGTGTCTAACTCTTGGTTTCAGCTCAGATCATGTATTGAGGGTATTGAGACTAAGCCCCATCTTGGGCTCTGCACTCAAGGATAGTCTGTTTCTCTCTCTCTGCCTCCTTCTCTGCTTGGGTGCACGCTCTCAAAAATACATAAATAGATCTTAAAATAAGATTATTCAGTTAAGTGTAATTTAAACTTTACAGTAAAAAGAAGTTAAATGGGACCCTTACCCTTATGTTTTGCTGGAAAAAAAAAAAAAGTTTCTCCTCATTCTATCAAGTGCAGTCATTCTTACCTAGCTTCTACAGAGTGATAAAAATTGATGCGTTTTAGGAACTCTGAAGCAACTGACACAAGTGGGTTAGTTATCAACTTACCAGAAAGCAAACAGTGTTTAAGATGATGTTGATGTATTTTATTTTCCCTAAAGTCTTTACAAATGGGCACTCAATACATGATGAAAATCCAATATTTGAATAAGCGGAACATTCTAACTCCCTTGTTCCCAACTCTCCCTCAGCAAATAAAACAATTAAGAGAGTGCTTATCGCATTATTGAAAATATCCTTTGACAAAATCTTTAAGAAGCGCTGTTAATGAACAATACTTGGATGAAGAATCCATGGAAATTACACTATTGAGGTTATTTAGTATATTTCTCAGCCTGGTAAATTTGTTTTGAGGGTATAAAATTTCATGACCAAAGAAATAGCTTCAATATCTTATTGGCAAAAGCCTAGTGAATAAATCACAAGTGCATGTGCTCGGTTCAATTTTGCTTTTAGTATTGAAACCTCAAGAAATATAATCACTGAATTGCTTTCCTGGACTCCCAGTGCTTAAAAAGGATATAAATATAGAGTAGCATGAAAGCACTATCAGTGAAGCTAGGGAAACTTGTTTTGAATATTCCTGTGTCATTTCACACTGCATAAAATAAGTATAGCAGAAATCTGTATCTTTTTACAAGTCATTGATTCTATGCCCCTAAAATCCTCTAAGAGCCAAAGTTTAAAAATACAGCAAACATCATTCCTTTATTTATTACCTAATGATTGAATAATAATCAGACCTTATAATTTTGTTTTATTGTGAATTTTACATTTGAAATGTATATCTAATTAACTGAAACTCAAGTCTGAGAAGTTTAAGTATAGCTTAAAATTATTTATATCCTGGAGATCTTTTTTTGATCCCTAATTTATGGTAAATTAATTGTGTGACATGAGCCAATCTCCTTAGAAACCCACTTTATTTGTGAATACATACTGTCACCACATGAGTTTGTTTCATGAAAAGTAATACTACCCTTGCAGCAAGGTTAAGAACAAGGCTTCCACATGGTTCCCCTTCATTATTATGATTTCCTAGGTTTCATATATGTAATCTCATTCACCACGTGCTAGTTTATCAGAGGCCTTTCTTATCTTCCTTGCTTCCTACTTTAGGAGGAAAAGATTAATCTTGTCTACAAAAGTCCCTAAATAATCTAATCCCTCATCATCCCATTGGCTCCAGATCACTACATTTTTGTTATTGTTGCTTTTTAAAAGGCTATTTATTCATTTGACAGAGAGAGAGAGAGGGGAGAGAGAACAACCAGTGGGGAGGGGCAGAGGGAGAGAAACAGACAGATAGACAGACTCCCCGCTGAGCAGGGAGCCCAATGTGGGGGCTGATCCCAGGACACTGAAATAATGACCTGAGCTGAAGGCAGACACTTAACTGACTAAGCCATCCAGGCACCCCAACCACTAAGTTTTAAAGTGAGATCTATTAAACTCAAGCTCCGTAGGGTATAATTTAGGAGAAATGCTGGATTAACAATGTGGAATATTTTTTTTTGTTTTTGGACAGGGGAGTTGTGGAATTTCTCAGGCTCTTTAAAATTCTATGCTACACTTTGAATCAGAAAGAAAGTATAGAGGATGAATTTCCTCCAAATCATTTGAAAGTCTAAACTATTTCAAGTAGCATACTTCAGAACTAGTGTTCCATAGAACATGCTTGGAAAATGTGCTTTCTGTTAGTGGTTATCAATCTTGGCTGCTTATTGCAATCACTGATAACTTTACAATCACTGATTCTTGTTCCCACTCTCACTAGTTCTGATGTATTTGGGTAGAAATGTGACTTGAGTATTGGAATTTTTAACATCTCTGCAGATCATTCTCATTGCACAAAAGATTGAGAACTACTGTTGTAAATCTGTCTTTTCATCCTTCCTATCAGTGCCTGAAGGGTTTCCTCCATTCCCTCTAAAGCTTCCTGTGTCTCCTGCACCCACCACCTCCGTTCCGTCTTAGCCTCTTCATTTCCACAATAAACTGATATAATTTTCAGCTCCAAAAAGCACCATTCTGGGGAACCACAAAGATTTTTGGTTGAGTAAATCCACAGGAACAAACTGGGAAGTTTCTTCTGAGTACTTATTTCTCCTTTCTCCAGGTTCGAGGTAGTCTTAGTACCTTATTCTTTACTTGATCCTTCTGTTTTTGTAGGCATGCACAATTTGGTCCCATTAGGTACAAACCTTCAGGTCACTTACTTCTGTTTCTCTATCAAGCTTTTATTTATTTATTTATTTATTTAAAAAGTTTTTTTTTTTTAAATTTTATTTATTAGAGAGGGAGAGTGTGCGTGCTCACAAGCAAGGGTAGTGGGAAAGGGAGAAGTAGGCTCTTGACTGAGCAGGGAGTCCCATGTGGAACTCCATCCCAAAACCCTGGGATCATGATCCTGGCCAAAGACAGACAACTGACTGAATCACCTAGGTGCCCCTCTAACAAACTTTTAAATGAGGAATATGCCTTCTGTGTCTTCACTCCTTTGACCCTGTCATCTGGTTTCCATTCCCAATTTTGCTTCTGATTATTTTTCTCGTCCAAGTGTAATCCTGTAGCCTTGCTTTCATCCTTTCTTTCTTAACTCATTGTGTTTCCATTGGAATGTGATATTCTCTTCTTCATGAGAAGACAAGAATGGAATGAACACTTTGTTTCTCTTTCTGCCTAATTAATGCACTCTTCTCACGGGGAGGTTAGAAATATATTCTTATTGTTGAGCATCTGACATTTATTCTAAGAGTTGTGGATTATTGTATTAAGAAAGCAGTGTGTCTCCATCTCTCCCTCTTGTGTAGTCCCTCTTCTGCCAGCAATTATGTCACAATCTTCAATGTCATTTGCTGTATGATCTCTACAGACCCAGTTTTTTCCAATAGCCATCAATTTTAAATGTGAAGAGATAGTAACGGACTCCTCACTTTGATCACTGATCCAAGCTGTATTCTTCAACTTAACTCAGATGGCTTTGTTCTTTCAAAGTGGTGAGCTATTGTGTACTTGTCAGACTAGTTAGTAAAAGTAACACATTGCTCCCCAATATCCATTCTAGGCTCAGTTCACTGGGTCTATTCTTCATTGGTTGTAAACCAAAGCAAGGAGATATGAGTATTAGGCTGACACTTATAGCTCCCCAGTACTGCAAAACATTGAGACAAGCTCAGACACTATGTATGGAGTCAGGTTTTGGGTGCAACTGATATAACTGACTTTAGCAGACTTAGGTCAAGCAAGAAATATAGCTTCTTATACTGTGAACTACAGATGCTACTCTGGGCCTGGATGTTCTAGATTCTAGATTTTCTGGAAATATTTTTCTTAATTTCAGTTAAGACTTACCTCAGAAGCAAGCAGAACACCACTGTGTTGGTGCTTTAAGTCTAGTAAGCTAGAGATTTGTATTGTTTGTTTTGCATTCTCTCCTTTTATTATACATTCACCAAGATGCCACTAATTATTCTCAATCACATGTACACAGTCTAAATTTTATTCTGTTTTTCATAATGCCTGATTATAGTTGCATAATTCAGAGATCTAGACTACAGGTTAATTGTACTAAAATAGTAAATCTCATTAGTAAGCAGATACAGATGAATGAGGATCCTTATTATAAAGAAATATATCATTTTTTTAGACTGACATAGAGGATGCAACGCAATTCTAAAAAGTGCAATGTAATTCTAAAAAAAATAAAAATCTAAGAAGGTAATTAAAAAAAGAAAAAAAACCTTAAGCCTGGATCCTCTGGGTGGCAAGTTTGTTCAGTGAAGAATGAAAGTTAAAAGTTGCAGTCCAGAAATGATCTTGCATTCAAAGTAGGAATATGTAAAGAAGAAAAGTGAAGACACATGTTTTACGTGATAGAAGACAGTGATTTTATCTTGAGAAGGACTGAAATAGTAAATACCAGGCTGTTTGTTTTGTCTGTGTATCTATCAATCAATCTATCATCTGTCTATAGAAAAGGAAAGGAAGGTCTATTATATAGATAAAACTAATAGGAGGTCGTTGAGTTATTATTGGTGAGGAGGATCACTAGAACTAAAAAACGAACAAACAAAACTAACAAAACATTAGGAGATAGTCTCAGATGCCAAATTGATTAATACTTCCAGAGGAGCTCAGAGCACAAAATCTATAGAGAGTACTCCTCTTTAAGCTATTAATCAGAAATCAGTTATAAAGGCAATTGGTAAACAACTTTTCAATAAATTTGCTATAAGATGGTTCAACATTTGGCAAATTTGAATGAAAAAGACCCGGTAAACCAATGTGTAATACTTTTATAATTATTAGATATGTTTTAAAGTAACAGTGTGATTATGAGGGTATGGCCTGAGAAGTTTAAAAAAAATCTAAATAAAAGCATAGGGAATATAGCAAAAGAAATACAGTTCAAGTATTCACAAGAGAGGTAATCAGAATTTACTTGAATGGTGTATGCTTTTGAGAGACTCAAAGCTCATTGTTTTTATATGCCTCACTATATATAACAGACTCTGCAAGAGAGAATATGGAGAGCAAAACAGAAGGCAAAGGTTGAACGTGAAAGCAAGAGGAAGAAGAGTCTCCAGGTCCAGTGAAAAGTGTAAATAAAGTAGGGAAAGAAAGGACCAAAATAACAAGTAGCTTAATATCGTAAACATATGGTTGGACTTATTTACTTAAGTAGAGGTGATAAAAGAAATTAAACATAGAATTACAGTTACTTATTTGAGGAGAAGATATGTAAGACAGCATGCTTTTGGGTAAAAAGTTCAGTAACACAAGGATGGCAAAATTTGAGGGATGATGAACTATCACAGATACCTAAACCTCTAATGGCATACTTTAAGGCAGCATTGCCATTTGTCTCAATTCAGCAATTTGCAATTTGTTGTGGAGGTCTTGCAACTGAAACAATAATAACCCATGCTTTAAAAAAATACAAAAAAGAAGCAGAATCTGCAAATATAGGGATAAGCAATTAAAACTGTATTAAGATCACTTCTTACTGGGCATGGAGAAGGGCAGGATATATTGTCTGTACAAATTGCATGACAATAAATTTTGTTGACAGTATTTTCTGTTACAAATGTTGGATATTCTACTTGGAGAGAGGAATGGAGACAAAGTCTGAATATAGAGATGACAGATATTTAAGACCCAAAGGCAAAATGTTAGCTAAATGGTTTAAAATATGTGGGATGTGAAATAAAGGGATAAGGGAGTCTCAAAAGATGGAAGCTGGAATATTTGGGTGTTACCATTATATATGTATAAATTTTGCAAGATGAAAAGAATTTCAAATGTTGCCCTCTGGGAAAAGAAGTTATATACTAACAGAGAAGTCCCTCCTCCAACACTAGGAGGGAAGTTGAGCATCCCAATTAACTTCTTGATGTGAAGTGGCTGAAAATGAAAATAAAATCTCTTTATTTTAGTAGTTTTTCCTTTCTAACTTCTTTTAAAATCTGTGATTTGCATACTTTGGAGATTTGTGTTATACTCTATATTGGATTCAAGGAAAAATGTTTTGAATAGAATGATTATAGTATGCCTGAAAAATTATGTGTGGTTTCAAGATTTTATAGATATGAGTCTAGATATGTGATAATCATATTGATATATTATTGACCCTTGGAGTTCCAAGGGAATTTAGAATAAGTAAAATGTTATTGGGTGTCTCCAAAAGAAGAATATGCATTTTTGGAGCATGGCTTCTGGATTATCCATTTTTTGCCATTAAATGCCTTTGAGCTATTTTACCATCCTGTAAATCACAGATAGTAATGCAAAATAAATTTTGTTTGTATGCAAAAGTATTTTGTCTGGTGGAGAGAAAAATCTGTTCTGCACTCTGGAAAAGCCAGCATTGGATACATTTGAAAGTTTAGTTCAATTTTCCTGATCTATAAATGTGTTTGTTCTTTGTATTCTCCTTTGAACTGTTTGTCATAGCTGTCTGGCTCTCTTTTTAATATTGAAGAAAAAAAGGGGCCAGGGAGGGGTTGACAACTCTGACTTTAACAAGAGTTGCAACAGCCACCTTGAGTGGTTTTTGGAAGAGCAGCCACTTGAATTGTGATAAACATCTTGAGGCTTAGATATGTGAAAAAGTTCCCTCCTTTCACAATATTGAGCACTTCCTCTCTATCCTTGAAGTACAGACAGACCAATGGATTTGGGTTGTCCTGCCTAATTTGTAAACCTAAAAAAAAAAAAAAAATTGTTTCCTTTTTCCTCTTCATGTGTTTGCTCCTTAAGTTTCTCTTTAATAATATGAATGAAATAAAATCTTTTTTAAAAGATTTTATTTATTTATTCATGAGAGAGGCAGAGACACAGGCAGAGGGAGAAGCAGGCTCCCTGCAGGGAGCCCCTTGCTGGACTTGATCCCAGAACCCTAGGATCATGACCTGGGCCAAAGCTCAACCACTGAGCCACCAAGGTGGCTCATAATCTTTAACATTTTATATCTACATAAGAATTCTGATTTTATCCTCTTTTAATATTAAATCCTATAACAGACTTTATGGAAAAGGAAGACAAGCCAAGAGTAAATTGGAATTGAAATTATTCAAATTTGGAGCATTCAGAGAAGCCATATTCATACTACTAAAAAAAATAATAAAAAAAAACAATATAAGGAACTCAGCCCCATCTGCTGAAATATCTTTGGCTGAGATTGAAGAAACAAACATAAGTGAATAGAGAAAATATTTGGCTTTTTTGTCTTTGAGCTTTAACTTAAGAGGATTTTCTATTATAACTTTAATTTTATAACTTTCATAAAATGTTATAATATTTAAAAATTATAACTTCTTTTTCATAACTTTCATATTTTTGTGAAACTTGAGTAGTATCAGTTGGATAGTGTTTGAATTTGAGTTTTTGTTCATTATATACTTGAGTTCATCGTATGAGCTCTGGTGGCTTACATTGGGTATCATGGCTGCTATAATAGAAAAGACAGTGAATAATGGACCTGTGATTCAATATGACTTGACAGAAGTTGAATCTTCCTTGTGGCATAACCTAAATTACCTAACAATGATCACAGAGAAATCCCAAGGAAAATTGTTAGAAACTACAGAAATGGGCTGTTGAAACCCAACTTTCTAATTAACACCGTGCTCGGCTGTTAAGATACAAAAAACAAAACATGGAGAACGTGGAGCATGGAGAAGTGGTATCTCACTCTACTCATGTTTCTACAGGGCAGTGGTTCTTAATGTGTGGTTGCCAAAGCTACTATAGCAACATCACCCAGGAATTGTTAGAAATGCAAATTCTTGGGCCTTTACTTCAAACCCACAGAATCAAAAGTTAGAGAATTGAGGTCAATATCTGTATTTTAATAAGCACTCAAGGTGGTTCTAAAATACTCAGTTTTGAGAAGTTCTGCTATAGATGAATTTTAACTCCTTTCACCATATTTTGGTTTTCTCATCTGTAATATCCATTGTAATAGTTTTTAACATATAGGATTATTGTGAGAAATAAGAGGGAGAGCATATATATTAAATGCTTAGTATAATGAAGTACATAGTAAGTACTGTTAATAACATTTTTCAGAAAAGGAAAGCATTGAAATTAATATACACATTGTTTTCACTTGTCTTCTGAGGAAGAAGAGTGGCTAATCTGATTTGTAAGAGTCCGAGAGCCAATAGCACCTGTTTCCCTGGTAGGTGAGGTTAATAAAAAAAAAAAAAAAGTTACACGCAGTTTATATTTTTGCTTCATGTCCCTTGAATCACCTTGAATCTAATCTCAATAAACACTTGCACTTCTCTTTCCCAACAGTAAGCAGACTGAGCTAATTTAGCATATCTACCACCCTTTCCTTTTCCACATTTTCCAGTGGTGATAAAATAAGACAGGCATTTAGGCTATTGACCCTATCATTTTTCATTCCAAAGGGATGTAGGATGTTTAGACACTGGCTTTAGATCCAAATAAGAACACTAACTCAAATTTAGTGAAGTCATGAATATTAGGGGCTATTGATGCTTGCCTGATCCCCATTTATCTATCAAATACTTCCCAATTTGTCCCAGAAACTTATAGTGTAATAGTACATGAAACTATCAGTGAAGCACTTACCTCTGTGTCTGATATTGCACTAAGAATTTCAGAAGAGTTAAATCACTTAGAGCTTTAGAAAAGTGGTTATAATTAGAAAGAACTGGGGAATTCTGTATCCCTGAATATCTCTTAAATAAACTACTAGAGGATGAGCTTGATCCAACCTTTTGCAAAAGGACTGATAGTTAAAATTTTAACATATATGTATAGACCCAAAGCTAAAACAAAGATGGAATTTAGAGTAGATGGCTAATAAACAAATGTTATATGTTGTAACATACAGAGACAAAACTTCCTTCTTATGTGTCCATAGAACATTCACAAAAAATGAGCATGTATTAGGTCACAAAGAAAACATAAGTAAGTTCCATAATATAGATTATAGGCAGTCTTTGAACAACTACAAATTACATGTAGAATCATAAATTAAAAAGATTATTCCATGGCAAAATTTAAAACCACCACAACAAAAAAAATTCTCTAAAAACACTGCAGTAGACACATGAAAAGATGCCATCAGGAAAATACAAATCAAAACTACAATTAGATATCAATTTACACCTGTCAGAATGGTTAAAATCAACAACACAAGAAGCAAAAGGTGTTGGCAAGGATTTGAGGAAAGGGGAGTCCTCTTGCTCTGTTGGTGGGAATGGAAACTGGTGCAGCCACTCTGAAAACAATATGGAAGTCCCTTAAAAAGTTAAAAATAAAATAACCCTACAATCTAGAAATTGCATTGCTAAGTATTTACCCAAAGAACACAAAAATAATAATCCAAAGGGATAGATGCACCCCAATGGTTATAGAAGCATTATTTGCAATAATTCTCACCATAAATTTAAAGAATATTTCTTCTGTTCTGATTTCTCTCCTCTTCCTAAATTCCATATGCAAATAAACCTAATGGTGCTATAAATGCATGACATTATCACACTAAAAAAGGTTGGAAGGAAAATAACTCATCTAAGTAACTTTGAAAGTAACATTTTAATTATATACTGGAAAGCTAAAAACAAAAAGAGTTATACAAAAATACTGTACTTCATTTGGTGAACATATTTTTTGTGGGCTATATAGATTAATAATTTTGGAAGTTTTTATATACGGTATATTCTAGGATTGAGTAAATAAAGAAACATCGTGAGGGTGGTGAAAGTCAAGGTTTCTCATTTTCAGTAAAATAAATAGGAAAAGAAAGGCTAGAATGAGCTCTGTGAAGTTGGACTGTATCATAAGTGTCAGCATGAAGAGATAGAAAGATATAGACAGTATATATGAAAGACCCACAGCTAAGGTCATCCTCAATAGGGAAAAGCTGAGAGTCTTTCATCTATGGTCAGGAACAAGACAGGAGTGTGCACTCCCACCATTGTTATTTAACATGGTACTGGAAGTCCTAGCCTCAGCAATCAGACAACAAAAAGAAATAAAAGGCATCCAAATTGGCAAGGAGGAAGTCATGATACTCCATGTAGAAAACCTGAAAGATCCCACCAAAAAATTGCTAAAACTGATAGAGAAATTCAGCAAAGTTGCAGGATACAAAATCAATGTACAGAAATATGTTGCATTTCTATACACCAATAATGAAGCTGCAGAAAGAGAAATCAGGGAATCCATGCCATTTACAATTACACCAAAAATCATAAGATTCCTAGGAATAAACCTAATCAAAGAGGGAAGGTGGGTGGGAAATGGACTAAATGGGTGATGGGTATTAAGGAGAGCACTAGTGTTGAGCACTGGGTGTTATATATATATGTAAGTCACGAAACACTAAATTCTACTCCTGAAACTAATTTTACACTATATTTAATATTAATAAATGTAAATAAAAATCCGAAGAAAAAAGTATAGTAAGGTAGAAAATATATATATATATATGTTCAAAGGTCCTGGAAGCAAAATGTACACCAGTGGTTATTAGAATATCTAGTGTCCAGATTTTACTTTCTAAATATAATTAACTACTATAGAATATTATTGACAACTGGGACACGGAAAAAGTCTTGTGGCAACAGAAAGTAAAACATGCTTAAAGGATGATGGTATTATATCAATAGGCAACAATTTGAAGGGGGTCCCAATGGCCAATCTGAGACAATTTAACAATAAAACATAAATAGAACAAAGTGAATATCCATGAAACTCTTAGTTCATAAACAATTGAATTAAAAGGAGAAAATTGTTTTTAGAGTAAAATTTCAATTTAATAAATACAGAAGGGATGTGAAAAATAGAGAAGTGTCTTTGGAAAACAGTACACTAATAATTGTTTCAAACAAGAATCATCACTGTATTCTAAAATTAGTGAGCAAAAATATGAGAATATATTTGCATAACGTCAAAATATCTTCTCATAATGTATTTATTGCTAATAGAAGAAAAAAATAGTAGCTTTATAGAGGAGAAACCTGGCACACATCATTGTAATCAAATTATTAAGGTTAATATCACCAATAATGATGCAGATTGAGGTCAAGTGCCTCCTGATGTAATATACTGAGAAGGTTACAACTCAGAATATCACTCTGTGACATTTTTTCCTACAAACACATGACCTGAATTTAGTCATGATGAAAAATCCATCACAAATTGTGAGACATTCTACAAAATAATTGGACAGTATTCTTCAAAGTGTCCATTTCATGAAACATGAACAAAGACCAAGCAACTTCCAAAGATTGGGGGAGAATGAAGGGACATAACAACTGAATATGATGTGGGATCTTGAGTTAGATCCTGGAGCAAAGAGCATTTGTGAAACATTTTGTGAAATTTGAAAGATCTCTGTGGTGTAGTTAATAAAATTGTATCAATTTTATCTTCTTGTTTAGATACTTGCACAGTCATTATATAAGAAGTTAACATCTAGAGAAGTGAAGTGACAGGAAAATGGGGATAATTTGCACAATTTTTGCAACATTTTTGAAGTCTGAAATTATTTAAAATTAATGTTAAAATATAAAAGTAAAATGAATAGATATTTCTGGACTATTCATTACATTCAGAAACATCTCAAGAAACCATAAGGAAAGGATGACAGAAGTTTGATATCAGAAAGCAGAGATTTACCAATATAGTGACTGAAATTATTTGCATGTTTATATTCATTTTACATAAAAGTATCTTTCCATCCTCTACCTAAGCTTACTACTACTACTTTTCAGTGTTATTTCATTCTAAAACTCATTCACCACCAGAGGTCCTGATCCTGTGAGGTTGTGATAAGCCAAGTTGAATTGTTGTAAATTGCATTTAATGAAAACTTGTTTGTAGAAAATAAAAGGAATCATTCTTATGTACTTTTTTTTTTAACTTCTTTGACTAACTGTTATCAAGACTTCAGATGCTTTGTGTTAGGGTAGGAGAATTTATTTTCCTGGCAGAATTAGCCATAAAATAATTTGTTATTACAAAACTAGCATCAACTTTTCTACTCCTAATGTTAATATAAGACATCTATGAAAATAAATTATAAACCTAAACTTAATAAATGTTTTCCTCAACTGGTTCACACCAAGGAGGCATATTTGATGTAAGCTTTTAAAAGTTACTTTTCTGATATTTTTTTTAATTCTGCCTGGGGACTTCTGTGGCTTGTCTCCTGCCTTCATGAGGACTTAGCTATTATTTTCAGGCCTTTTTAATAAATTTTCATCTGATCTGATAGGTGGTAGCAATAAATCACTAATATTTATGAAAAAGTTAAGAACTCATTGTTCTCTGACAATCGCTTGCTTTCATATATATACCTCCTTAAGGCTAAACTTAATTCACATGCTAATTCTTTTGCCACTGTTTCAGGGCCAGATTCAATTATAATTACTTAATTTCTATGTTGTTTATGGAATTATGGCAATTATATTTCTCTTTCCATTATGGAAATTATATTTCTGTTTCCACTAAAACAGAGGCATATTTATCTTTATTCATCTAGGTATATCACCTATTTTTCCCTCATGTCTTCTGATGTTTCATGGAACATGGCCAGGTTAAAATACAAAACTTTATCATTTAGATCATCTTTTGCTGCATATAAGAGAAAACTGTACAACAGTGGCTTATGCAACTATGGGATTTATTTGAATAATACAAAAAGAAGTTCAGGAGTGGGCAATATGTGGTTCCTACTGTGGCTAATAAAATAAGAGAATTAGACTCCATCTTCCTGTTCTGACATTTTTTGCTGCTAATTTTATCATCAAGTTGCAAAATGGCAACTGGACCTGTAAGCATTACATGTGCACTCCAGTGAGGAGAAATGACATATAAGCAAAATATAAAACCAGACGGGTTCTTTCTTTGCTTTTGAGATTTTTGTCATTATATACAGGAAGGACATCCTCCACAGAGACTTTCACTTCTAACTCCAAGACAGTCTACAATAGAAGAATGCAAAAGCATGGGGAGTGGCTATGGGGTATCCTATGGTTACTATTGAGTTGACTCGAGAAATTGAAAGTAATATTGGAGATTTATGATCAGCCTGAAAGTTTCCTAATATATAAAAATTGTGATTTTTCTAGGGAATAAATGTGAATCATTACACACAGTAAAGTTGCTATGTAGGACTTTATTCTTATTTATATTCTTTTAAGTGTTTATTGAGGATCAGATTTGGGTCAGCACTATAATTGACAATGAGGATATAGAACTAGACAAGATAGCAAAGCTTTTGCATAATTATGAAATTGATGAGGTTTTTCTTTAAAGATTTTATTTATTTATTCATGAGAGACACAAAGAGGCAGACATTGGCAGAAGGAGAAGCAGGCTCCCTGTGGGGACTCTGATGCGGGGCTAGGTCCCAGGATCCAAAGATTGTGACCTGAGCCAAGGGCAGATGCTCAACCATTGAGCCACCCAGGTGCCCCATGAAATTGGTATTTAACTATAATTGTGAAAGGTGCCATGGAGGTGATTTATACGGCTTCCTGACAACGTTTAACTTTAGAAACTTGATTTGATCTGGAACTTATCTGAAGAAACAATATTACCTGGGCAAGGTGAGGAGAGGAGCTTTCCAGACAAAAGAAAATAACAATCTGAGAGCTTCAAGGTGGGGAAAGAACATGGAGTATTTGAGAAACTGAGAGAAGGCTGTGGATGTGGAATAGAAAGTGATGGGAAGAGGTTAGGGCTGATCATGAAAAACATTACAGACTAGGGACATCTGCCTTTGGCTCAGGGCATGATCCTGGAGTCCTGGGATCGAGTTCAGCATTGGACTCCTTGCATGGAGCCTGCTTCTCCCTCTCCCTGTATCTCTGCCTTTCTCTCTCTCTCTCTCTCTCTCTCTCTCTCTCTGTCTCTCATGAATAAATAAATAAAATCTTTTTTAAAAAAGAAAGAAAAATGTTACAGACCAGGTAAAGGTTTAGCTCTATATCGTAAAAAGACCAGAAAGCTATTGGAAAATTATAACATTAGGTTTGCACACACCTTTGGGAGTGCTAATAGATTAAAGACCAAAAACTAAAACTAAAAAACATCTTCTAGAAAAACTCATTGGTGTCACCTGGAAGCCACTGAGTCTCAGGCTTTAGAGAAAGATGATAGAGACACTCTCAAGTTCATGACAAAATGAAGTTGGTAAATTTAGTTTCACCAGGTTGGAGATAATGTGAAGCTCTGGGCATACAAGAGGGGTCACTATGGCCACAGAGTGTAATTGTCCACATGCTTAAAGGAGATGATGCTTAACAGCTCAATTTCTGCCTGAGTGAATCAGCAAACAATGACTCTTCTCATCTGCTGTCCAGCTCTTACATGAGTGTTTTTTAATTGGCATTGAAATACGTCATGGAAGGGGATTCTATAAAATTTCATTCTAGGACTCTCCCCGTGGATGCAGGTAAGAGTTCACAACTGAAACTCAAGTAAATATTTGTTGATGTTGCTCTATATGATCCATTTGCTTCTTATGATATAACTTACCTAATTATTATTTATTTCATGCCAGTTACATTGATCTCATTACCCAGAGATTGACAAACACTGCCTTAATGAGTGAAATTATCTGATTATGTAAAAACATAATCAACATGGCTTTATTCTTTATGTAATTTATATTTAGTTTTATAAAATATTATGAAAGGAAAAAGGTTTTGGTTCTTTTTCAAATTATGGCCCAAAGAAAACAGTTGATTACACTAATTATGGAAATTTTAAAAAAATAAATAAGAAAACTATTAAGTAAGCGATAAGTTTCACCCACCCTCCTCCAGGATATTTCATTTGTCTGTTTTTAAATAAATTAAAGGGTGGAAAAGTCCATCCCCTATGGCTATGTCTGTGATGCCAGTGAAGACACCACTCAATTCTTAGGCAGTTAAAGAAATGGGATTCATAAAATGGTAGAAGTGAAAGTTCCAGAAAATATAAACAATTCTCACCACAGTAAAGACAGAAACTTAATTTACATTGAAAACCACAGTAACTTGTTTTATAGGATTCTGCAAAGTTCCTCATGTGACTCACAATAAAAGTTTTAAATAAAGAACAGCCAAGGGCCTCTACAGAATTTTTTATGGCATATTAGGTATTGAATTGATGAGTGCAACCATGAAATGTTTATGAATGTTTGCTCTATTGGTCAGAATGAGAATTTTATGAAGCAATTTTTCCTATTTTGAATTTGAATTTATAGATAAGATGCCTTTAGCTTAACAAATTTCCTGTGATGCTTTTCCTTACCATCTGAAGAAGGTTCCAACTTGGACAAGTGTGAAAACACATGTTGAAGCAAAAAATGGCCTTCGGGTTTAAATTAACCAGATTCAGGCTGACTCTTGTGTGTTTGTGGAAGCTTTACTGTTGTGTCATCTTTGATTAATAAACCTGTGAATAAAAACACTTTAAATGTAAGAATAAAAACATATTGGCCATATTTTAACAGTTCATTAAAAAGGTAGTGCTGAGTTAATTTTTTGGATGAATTTTACCAGGGAAAGAGTAACTTATTTCCCCTGAATATCACTTAGTCTTTGTCACTCAGTTCTTGGATGCTCTAGATATTATAACCTCCAACCAGATTCATCTTCTTATATGCCCATTGGTTTCTTTCTATCCCAAGAAATACCTACATGAGGAATGATAGAAAGTATATTCTTTAATATTTTATTCCTTTTTTTACTCTATCACGTAACTGAGGAAACTGCACCTGGTGCCCAATAAATAAAATATCAAGTCTTCATACCTGGTTTAAATAATCAGATTTTAAAAAGTTAAGAAATAGTTAATATTATTTGTATTTAGCATTCTTTTCTGTGGGAAAACAATATTTTCATTATAAAAAAGTCAAACTGTTTTGTCTGCATATATTTCTGGTAACAATGGGACTGTTCTTAATGACTTTGATTAATAATAATTGACACTTAGTGAGCATTCACTATATTCTTGGAACTGTCATTAACGTATTACTTAAATTATTTCATGTAATCATCACAAAAAGCATACTATTTACATTGTTTACAAATAATGTAGCAGACACAGAGAAGTAAAAAGTTTGTTAAGTTTTGATGACTATCATCTTCCAAAAAAGACCACCAGTAAACTATTGATCAATCAATCTAGCTCTTTTAGATTGACTACCAGAAAGAAGAAACACTAATTTAACAGTCTTATCATCTTAGAATGTCCAGAAAATGATACATACAGGGTTTTGTATTTGGACTTTGATGGTATAAGGGTTTTTAAAGGGGAAAAAATCACAAGTGGGCAATATTTGTAATATAATACTTTAGGATTGGTTGACACAACAAACTGGGGACCTAAATGAATCTATGTAAGTAAACTGTTCTGTGAAAAGTAAGTTGTTTCCCATATGAGCAAACTCTTTGTTCAGATGAATTATTTTGTAGTCAAATTATTTATTGCTTAAAGTGGCTTCTTTTTGATCAAGAATCCCTGGGGGAAAAAATGTTGGTGTCTATTCTCAGTCCTGATAATTAAGCTCTATGGACAGAGCTTAACATTACATGCTTCTTGGAAATATAAATACTAATAAAAACAGTAATAATAAGATATAGCTTCATTACTTCTGCTTAAAATATTTGAGAAATGTTGGGACTTTGGATGACCTCAACATGAAAGGAAAAAGATAATTGCTAAACTATCTTTCTAAAAATAATACAAAAACTGAAGGCAGTTGGGCTGTATGAAAAATAAGTCACAGATCAGGGCTTAAATTATAGTAGGAACTTTGGTAGACCATCAGCCTAACATTAGACAGTAACCAATATATTCTTGTCTAATAAGAGAACAAGAATTTGACAATAAACACATTTCTGCTCAATTTTCACAATACAATTTTTATAATCTATAAAAACTTAATAAACATTTTCATCCACTTAGGGACGTTTTTCTTGGAAGAATTTAATTATGGAACCCATTGAAATTTATATTGTTAAAAATGTTTCTTTCAAACAAATAAGACAAATCTGCAAATATAAATTGTACTTTGTAAAATATATAACTGGCAATATCATTCTTTGCTGTAAGATAGGTTATTGCAGCCTACAGTCAGATTAATATGTGTCCTTTGGGATGCCTGAGTGGCACAGTCAGTTAAGCATCTGACTTTGGCTCAGGTCATGATCCCTGAGTCCTAGGATCGAGTTCAGCATTGGTTTCCCTGTTCAGTGGAGAGTCTACTTCTCCTCCCTCTGCCTCTCCCTGTTGCTCACGCTCTGTCCCTCTCTCTCTCAAATAAATAAATAAAATCTTTTTTAAAAATGTCCTTTATCATGGATCAATCAGACTTCAAGTGTGTCCAACTAGTCAAAACTCAGCATTTTTTTAGTTTCTTCCCAATAATAAAACTCTATATTTAAACCAACCTAGTAACATCAGATACTCTTTTTATGATGCTATCTACCTCTGAGCTCTTGCTTTGTTTACAGAAGGATATACTAGCAGTTATCAACTATTGGTAAAATCAAGTTAACTTTAACATTTCACCTATATCCCAGGCCCATGTCTTATCTAGTGGTAGCCTGACAATCCCTAAATTATAATTTTCCCACCAAATCTTATTTCTCTTCCTCTGAGCAGCTCTTTCTATATGGATTCCCCCCACTTCCGACCGTGCATGTCTAACAAGACATAAAAAGCTTAGCCTTTTTACTTTCATGAGCCTCTGAAAATAAGTAAATCACATAATGGTTGCATGGGATTTATAACACATATTGCACGGAAGAGAAAAATCAAAACAGTTTATTAGAAATTTCTACTTTTTGAAATATTTTTTATCTACATGTACCCAGTCGTCACTCTCTTCATCTTTCCATAGCAGCCAATGTCATATTCCTCCACAGACCATCTGTCATCTGTCTTTTTCTGTCATCTTTTCTAATCTCCTCAACACTACCCTTCCCCCATCCCAGGAGAAAACAAAACAAGTCATTAATCCGATGTACATCACTTTATTTCTTTATCAACCATGTTCTCTGATGCTTTACTGGCAGCCCTGTCAGGCAGTTAGGATATTCATTTCTGTCTTAATCATCCATTGAAGAATTTCTGTAAACAAAGAGAGCTCCCTCTCTAGGAGAAATTCTGCAATGCAATTACTTAATATCATTTACAATACAGGGCTTAGAATACAGATTATTATTTTTTTTTATTATTGTTTCAATTGCATTTCTTTTTAAAAAATTTTTTTAATTGGAGTTCAATTTGCCAACATTTAGCATAACACCCAGTGCTCATCCCGCCAAGTGCCTCCCACCACCAGTTACCCCAACCCCCGCCCACCTCCCCTTCCACTACCCCTTGTTCATTTCCCAGAGTTATGTGTCTCTCATGTTTTGTCACCCTCACTGGTATTTTCACTCATTTTCTCTCCTTTCCCTTTATTCCCTTTCACTAATTTTTATATTCCCCAAATGAATGAGGCCATATATTGTTTGTCCTTTTCCAACTGACTTATTTCACTAAGCATAATACCCTCCAAGTCCATCCACATTGAAGCAAATGGTGGGTATTTGTCGTTTCTAATGGCTGAGTAATATTCCATTATATACATAGACCACATCTTCTTTATCCTTTGATCTTTCAATGGACACCGAGGCTCCTTCCACAGTTTGGCTATTGTGGACATTGCTGCTAGAAACATTGGGGTGCAGGTGTTCCGGCATTTCACTTCATCTGTATCTTTGGAGTAAATCCCCAGCAGTGCAATTGCTGGGTCGTAGGGCAGATCTATTTTTAACTCTTTGAGGAACCTCCACACAGTTTTCCAGAGTGGCTGCACCAGTTCACATTCCCACCAACAGTGTAAGAGGATTCCCCTTTCTCCACATCCTCTCCAACATTTGTTGTTTCCTGTCTTGTTAATTTTCCCCATTCTCACTGGTGTGAGGTGGTATTTCATTGTGGTTTTGATTTGTATTTCCCTGATGGCCAGTGATGCGGAGCATTTAGAACACAGATTAATGGAAGAGGTGAATTACCCAAATAGTTGACTAATACCATAAAAATTTTAACCTGCTCAGAGTGGAAGTTTTAAATGCAAATTAGAATGCTGCAACACGAAAGGTCAAAAAGAGCTTTCTTTAGAAAAAGAGATCTTGTCTCTAGGTGTGTGTGGGGGGTGAGTTCTAGGACTAGTTAGTTCCCTTTCTTGTAATGCCTTTAGAGGTACAAGTGTTTTGTGCTTTCAGAATATCAAAAGCTAATGTTGTGGATGGACTGGCCCTGTGGTTCTTATGATTACAAGATACCCTCAGCAATAACCAACAGGAGAATTTGAAAGAAACAAGGCTTATTATTTACAGGTCCTAGAAATTATATGGCAAACCTGACCCACAAAGCAAAGTTGTTGGGAGAAAGAGAGAGAGCACAGTTTGGTTCTTTTTCTAGTCCTGTTTATTCATTAGTCATGTTTGAAGTGAATACCTCTTTGAAGTGGGTGTCTCACTAATCAAAGCTTAAATCAGACACTTACCTCACAAAAAAAGTAAAACTCAAGTGTTAGGACTTATATTGTAGACAGGCCATGCCCCCAATATGGCCAATAAGTTATGTAAAGACAAATTTTTCAAGGTGTACAATCCGATAATCAGAAAAAATCAGATTTTCTGTTGTTTTGGTGAGAACACTTAAGATCTACTCTCTTAGCAAATTTCAAGTGTACAATGCAGTGTTATGAACTAAGTCACCATGCTGTATATTAGAGTTAGTGATATGCTTTTGGACTCAGTGACTTCCTTTGGCTCATCTTCCCTATCCACCTGTTTTGTCACTTTACTTAACCAATGACAGCCCCATTTACTGTGTATTTTTGGCTTTTTTTTTCTCATTTTGCTTTTGGAGTTTAATTTTAAACCAGAATTAATCTAGGGGTTTTTTTTCTTTTTTTTTCTTTTTCTTTTTTTTTTTATAAACAACTCATTTGTACTTCAATTGGCCTCTCAGTTAATTCCATGAAATTGATGGGTGCCTTTGGAAAATTTCCCAGTAACACTCAGAGACCCTGATTGATGCCACACTGAATATTTATCTCTAGATTTCGACGTTACAGAGCTTTGGGTAAATCACCACTGACCATACATTTTCGTCACCGGCTTCTCTTCTGTCTTCTTATTCTTGGTCTATTCTGTTCATTCTCTGTACATTCATTGGGTAATTTCAGTCTCTTTCATGATTTTGAGTTCCATTTGTGTGCTAATAACTCCCAGATCTGTATCTCCCAGCCCTTTTAACTTCAGCCTATATACCCAATTATCTGTTGCAAATATCCAACTAGATTGTTATAGGCATTCATCCTTCACAAGATTCAAATTAGGCATTAGCTCTAAGAGGGAGCCTTTATTCAACTCTGAAGCTTTGTTAATGTCCTACTCTGCACTCTTATTGTGTCATTTAGCATACTGAGTCGTGACTATTTGTTTTACCTGTTAAATTTCTTAGTGGACTGTCAGTTCTCTGGGGGCAGGAACTTTATCTAAAACAACATTGCATTTCTAGCATTCGGAGAGTTTCTGCAACATTTTAGGTGATACTATAAGTGGGTTTTTCTTTTTTTTATTTATTTTTTATTTATTTTTTATTTTTTTGTAAGTGGGTTTTTAAAAAACTTCAGGCCATTCAGTGAAGGACTAGTCTTTCTTGAAAGGTAATGTATGCTGTAGTAAGTTTTAGCCAACTACTTTCCAGGGAAAATGTAGACCTGGCTTATGCATCAGATTGGTAATTGGACTTTATAACATTTAAGATCTATTCTATGCCTTAAATTTAGTAAATCTATGATACTGCAATGAAAAGAAATTACAGAAGAAGGAAAAGTTAACTTTTTTGGCACATTGCCCAAAGCTTCTAATTAATCATTTTTCCAGTACTAAATTCACTGCTTAATTGCTCAGAAATCAAATTACATTAACAGCAAAAGCTATTGAAAATTGGCGCAAATACCATTAACAGATGAAGTATCATTTAAATTAAATGCTTCATTTATTTCATTATTTTAAAGTCATCACGTGAGTTTAGAGTAAATGAACATACAACTTATGGCAATTTACTTTTGGCAAGTATCTGGGCCTTCTAGGGACAGGATCTGTGTGCACTCACTCAGACACAATGAAGAGTGACCTCTGGTTTGGCTATATTCTTAGTGTGTTTCTTCATGTTGACGAAGTTGGATATGTGATGTGCTTGTTGCAACATGAGAAAAGTGAATTGAACAGATTTTTGCTAAGGCAAAATGCAAGTTCTATTTCAATGGCCAGAATTTTAAAAATCGTGACCAGATTTCCTTGCAATTGTATAAATCAGTCTTCTTTGGGAAAAACACATTATAAGGGGAAAAGGTGTGAAAAAATCTGGAAATATCTTTTCATCTAATTTGTACAAGTTTATAGTTCATTTATATTTTAAAGAAGAAAAAGGCCCAGAAATTAAGTGATTTGTGACTTGCTTAAGGTCATGACAAGAAAATGACAGGATTTCATATTATTCTTTCTTGCATCTTATTTTATTCCTGCTTCTCTTCTGCTAAATGTTTCTTTCTAAAAAGGATTTTGTATAGCTCATGGAGCTACAAAGGTGACCAAGCCTTTTTGGGTTTCGGCTTGTGTGTTATGTGTGAATTGTGGGGTGTGTGTGTGTGTGTGTGTGTGTGTCTGTGTGTGTGTATAAGTAGATGGGTGTGGAGAAAGTGAGCATGATGAAGTGAAAATATCAGATGGAGATAGCATAGATAATAAACTGGAGGATCAAATGAGATTATCAGAGTCTGACTTTGTTCTTACAGTTTAGCTTTTTGTGTTTCTCTATCCCTCTGCAGTAACATAAAATCATAGTTCAAATTCCCAACACTAGAAGTGTAACAGAGAGAGAAAGCTCTAGAGAGAGTAAAGAACTAGTCTCTCAGAAATATTTCTAGATCCTGAGATTGTCTTTGAGCTGAATTGCTTCTTGGACATATAGCTCCCTCAACTCTAGAACCACTTTACAAGTTTCTGTGTACTTCAAGAGCTATCAGGTAATTGTGACTCAAGATGTAATTTTCTGAAGTTGCCACTGAAGTTTGAACCTTGTCCACTGGTGGTTCTCGAACTGACAGACAAGTCTAAGCCCAGCAAAGTTCCACTTAACAAGGGTAAGAATACCCAAACTTTCTTGTAAAATTCCCTCCTTTTCTCAGCTTTCATCTTCCTTTGGATTCCATGTTTTCCTTCTTAGATGTACAGTTGGACTAGGATGACATAGGAAGTACCTGAGTCATAGGGAGCATAACACTGATCAGAGATTCCAGGAAATGATTCATAGAAGCTATTATTTTAATTACAGTTTTTCTCAAAGTCTCAATCCTTTGGACATATGCATGTTATATTTTTGGATAATATTTTCACTATTGATACTTTTTCCATGTGTAATTGCTAAAAATATTCTTGAAAAAGTACTTTGTTATTAGAATACCAATAGTTTATCCCTTTCCACCCACAAATATACCAGAAATTTCGGCAATCTGAAGAGTATGTTTTTTCTATTTAACTGCAAGAAAGGCATATTTTCCCTACTTAGTCAAACTGAGCTCCATTTCAAGGGACTGAATTGTATCATCATGAGGCTTTAATAAATTATAAATCTTTCAATGGTTAAAGGCAACATTTCCCAGGCTTAAAATAATGGAATTGGGCTAATTCATTCAGAGCACCATTTGCTGAGACTGAGCTATGCTTGCCTCCAGGCAAGTGGCATGAATTACTCAAGACATTTCTTACAGAGAAAGTACATGTAGAACTAGAAATCTCTATCCAAGATCGAACATAATGTTTTTGCTCACTCTAGCCCTTTCATAATCACTAATAGAAATTGTCATATAGGGGATAAATACTGGAGTTGACTTATCAGCTGATAAGAAATACACACAGAAGCAATATCTTTACATATTGAAGGAAGAGTCAATGTCATAAAGTGGAGTTGATTGTCTTTTAAGAGACTAAAAACATTGGTTAATATATTTCCTTTAAAATTCTATTTTATTTTTCTTTGAAAGAAGGAAAATTAGCCCTTAAATTGGAGTGTGGGTCATCCCCCCAAATTATAGAGTGATGACACAATAATTCACATAATCTGAGAGTTTAAGTCTTCCTCACATCCTCTGAAATAACCAGGAACTTTGAGTCCTAATCAACTCCAATATAACCTAACTGGAATATTTAACTTCCCATAACTTTCTAAAATGTTAACTGCTACAAAGGCTATTTGGACTAGATAATTAAATATTTGTATTTCTAACTACCCAAATGAAAACTGGAAATGTTTAACCTGAGGAAACTTTTGTCATTTTATTTTGGTGCGGTATGAATCATATGTAGAGAGAAAACAATTGAGAACGTAGTCACTGTCTACTATCCTCATATTAAAGTGACTATATCTTCCATTATTGTTCATCAGGAACTAAAGGAATACCCTGAAATTTCTGTTTACTAAATTTATTTTTTTTTCTTATTGCATTTAATATGAGAGATTATACCTGGTAATTTGACACTTATTAGAAGATATACATTTCAAATTCAAGTGTCCTAGTATATAGTTGTTTACATAAAATAAATATCAAAATTTTATGGACAGAACATTAACTACGTATAACAGAATCATGATTCAACTTACTCCAGTGCACTTAAAATGTATTTCATGGAACATACACCAGTTCTTCAAGAGGATAGGACCTTGCATGTTTTTTTGATATATGTCCTTCTCCCTTATCTCCCACAACATTTTTTTAGTTCTGAAGATTTCTTTTTTGCTATTTTTATTGAGATATAACTGACATGTAACAGTATATAAGTTTAAGGTGTTCAATGATTGTTTGATACACTTATATATTGTAAAATGATTACCCCTATAGCAAGAATCAGCTTATGTCCCCATTTCTTTTTTGTGATGAGAACATAAAAGATTTACTTTCTAATCAACATTCAAGTCGATAATACAGAATTATTACCTATAATCACCACATCCCCAGAACTTATTTATCTAATACTGGATGTTTGTAGTTTTAGACTAACATCTCATTCCTCTCCCCCAACTCCTAGCCCCTGGTAACCACTATTCTAGTCTCTGTGAGTTCAGCTTTATTAAATTCCGCAAAGTGATACCACACAGTATTTGTCTTCCTCTGTCTGGCTTATTTCACTTAGCATAATACCCTCAGGTTTCATCCATGTAGTCACAAATGACGGTATTTTTTTCTTTCTCTGAATAATATTCTATTCTATTTTATAAATTATATAAATATATTCTTTATACACCTTCAAAAGACATTTAGGTTGTTTCTATATCTTAGCTGTTGTGAAAAGTGCTGGGACGAATATGAGAGTGCAGATATCTCTTTGAAATACTGTTTTCATTTTCTTTGGATATATGCCCAGAAGTGAGATTGCTCAATCTTATGGTAGTTCTATTCTTAATTTTTTGAGCAACCTCCATAATGTTTTCCATCATGCCTGCACAAATGTAGACTCCATCAATAATGCACAAGAGTTTCCGTTTCTCTACATCTTTGCAAACACTTGTTATCGTTTGTGTTTTTGGTGATAGCCATTGGAACAAGCGTAAGGTGAAATTTCATTATGGGAGATTTGCATTTCCTAGATGATTAGTGACATAAAACACTTTCCATGCACCTATTGGCCATTTAGATGTCTTCTTTGGAAAATGTCTATTTTAGTTCCTCTGTCCGTTTGTATGAGTTCTTTTTTCCCCTTTTTTGTAAGAGTTCTTTGTATATTTTGTATATTAACTCTTTAACATTTATATCACTTGCAAATATTTACTTCCATTCCATATATTGCCTTTTCATTGTGTTGTGTAGAAGCTTTTCAGTTTGATGTAGTCCCACTGGTTTATTTTTGCTCTTGTTTTTCTTTTGGTGTCAATTAAAAAAAAAAAACATTGCTAAGACTGATGTACAAGAGTTTACCCCCTATGTTTTCTTTTAGGATTTTTATAGTTTCTGGTCCTACATTAAAGTCTTTAATCCATTTTGAGTTAATTTTTGTGTGTGGTATAAGTGAGGGGTCCAGTTTCATTCTTCTGTATGTAGTTATCCAGTTATTTTCAAAAGACAATCTTTTCTCCACTGAGTATTCTTGTCTCCCTTGTAATTATTATTTGATGTACGTAAGGCTTATTTTTGGACTCTAAATTATGCTCTCTGTGTCAAAATTTATGCCAGCACTATACTGTTGTGGTTGTTATGGCTTTGGAATATACTTTGAAATCAGGGAGTTTAATGCCTCCATTTTTGTTCTTTCTTCATTAGATTACATTGGCTATTAGAGGTCTTGTGTGGTTGCATACACATTTTAGGATTGCTTTTCTTATTTCTGTGAAAAATGCCATTGGAGTTTTGAAAGGGAGTAAATTGAATCTGTAGTTTGCTTTGGTTAGTATGTATCAGTTGCTTCCAGTTTTCCATAAGTATGAATAAAACTGCCCTTAACATCCACAGATAGGTATTAGTTTCTAATTTTCCTTTCTTGTAATATATTTATCTTGTTTTGGTATAGAGTTATGTTAGCTTCATCCATTTTATATTTTATATTTCATTATTCATTTGGCTTAATTCATTTTATAATGAATTACAAAGCATCCCTTCTATTTCTATTTTCTGGAAGAAATTGTGGAGAATTGATATTATGTCTTCTTCATTGTTTGGTAGAATTTACCAGTAATGAATCCTATATGGTCTTGGTAATTTTTTACTTGGAGGTTATAAACTATTTTGATAGTTTATGTCTTCCAATTATCTTATTTCAAGTGTCTTTTTTCAAATTTGTGGGGATTAAATGAACAAAGGGTTGCAAATGGGGAGGCAGTTGGGGGGATAGGGTAACTGGGTGATGGGCACTGAGGAGGGCAGTTGATGGGATGAGCACTGAGAGTTTGTTACATTATATGTTGGCAAATTGAACTTCAAAAAAAAGAGTAAAGGGAAAGTCAAATAGTCAATACACTGATGAGAGGTCAATAAAAATTTAAAAAAATAAAAAATTTGTGGGGATTACATTGTTCATAGTGTTTATCATAATTTCCATTGTAAAAGGATGTTAAATATTCCCTCCTTCATTTATGATATTAGTAATTTTTTCTACTCTCTTTTTTCTTGGTTAGCCTACATAAATATTGACCAATTTTATTTATCTTTTCAAATAGCCAGTTTTTGTTTTCACTGATTTTTATTGTTTTCCTCTTTTGAACTTCACTGATTTCTGTTCTGGTAAAGTTCATTTGCTCTTTTTTTCCTATAATTTTCTAATATAGAAATTTTGGTTATTGATTTTAGATTTTTTTCATTTTTGATATGTCATTTAATACTATAAATTTCTTTTTGTACACTTAATGTATATCATTGATTTTGATTATTCATATTGTAATTTTAGTTGGTTAACTCTCTCATTTCTTCTTTCATCCTTAGGTTTAGTTTATACAAGTGTTGTTTATTTTCCAAATATTTGGGAATTTCCCAACTATATTTCTATTACTGATTTGTAGTCTAATACCACTGTGGTCTGAGAACATACTTTGTATTATTTCTACTCTTTTAAATTTGTAAATATGATTTTTATGGCCCAGAATATGGTCTATCTTGGTGAATGTTTCATGGAAGCTACAGAAGAATGTGTGTATTGTTTCAGTTGGTTGGAGAATTCTATACATGACAACTATATAAATTTGTCATTTTTGTTCAGGTCATATTTACACTCACTGAATTGCTGCCTACTTGGTCTAACACTTAATAATACTAGATTTGTCTGCTTCTCCTTAGTGATCTATCACTTTTTGCCTCATGTACCTTTACTATTTTTAGGTGCATATGTGTTCTAGATCTTTATATCTCTTTGAGGATTGAGTCTTTTAAGTAGTATACTTCTTTATCTTTTATAGTTTTACTTATTCTGAATTATGCTTTATCTGAAGTTGATATAGCTATTCCACTAGCTTTTGATTACAGTTAATATGGTATATCTTATGCCATCCCTTAACTTTTATGTATCAGAGACTTTATATTTAAATTAGGTTTCTTGTAGACAATACATACTTGTGCCTTTTTAAAAATTGTATTCTGATGAAATTTGCCTTTTAATTGATGTATTCAGGCTATTCACATTTAGATTATTATTACTGTATTTAAATTAATATTAACCATGTTTGTAACTGTTTTTAGCTGTCGCCAGAGGCTTTTTTTCTTGCTTTCTCTGGTTTAATTATTTTATGTGATTCTTTTTATCTCCTCTCTTAGCATATCAATTATATTCCTTTTTTTTTAATAGTGGTCACTCCAGAGTTTACCATATGCATTTTAAAATTCCATCGTTGGAGAATGCTATTCCACTTCCTGTATGGTGCGGTACCTTAGAATATTTCCAATTCCTCCCTTATCCTTTGTGATATTGCTGTCATTCTTTTTATGTTTCCACGTGCTATAATCATTTAATACATTGTGTCTAAACTCCACTTTGTTTTCAGTGAAGCCAAATTATATGGTGAATAAAAGGTACTAAACTGAGGCATCACCTAGTTCAAATCTGCTTATGATACTGCTTATGTGACCTAGATCTGTTATATCCCTTCCAGTTTTTTTGAGTTTTTCTCACAGGCAAAATGAGTCCAGGGCTGTATATGTTAGAACCCTACTTACTCTTCAAGCAGTGAAACTAAAGAACGGTGCTAGAGTGACAGCACATCATGTTTTGATTTTTGAGATTTTGGAGCCAAAATTCCATGTAAGACACATTAACCTCTAAATGAGAGATTTTTATCAAGAAGGCCTTATCATAGAATAAAATCTAATTACCAGCTGTTTGTTACTCAAGGAAAAAAAGATGTCTGAGCTTCCTCGGGAGGAATAGAAAAGCCTGCTGCTGCTATAAAGCATTGCCTTCTCATGAAAAGAGAGTTCATGTAATATGTTTTGGCATCCTTTAACAAACAAACAAACAAACAAACAGGTAAACAAACACAAGATTTGTATAGAGAAATGTATCAACATTGTTTGAAATGATATATCTAAGTATCAGAATTAAATGAAATATTAAGGAAATTGAAAGTTGTTTTCCCAGACATGGAGACATACAGCTAGGTGTTTTACTTATAAGATTTCAGTAAATTTCCATAACATCATGTTTTAATAGGTATTATTATCTCCATTTTACAGATTCAAGCTAAATTTAAGGATTATTATTTGCAGGAAAGTTAACTTCTCTGTGAAAAATGGATTAAAATTCAATTTTGTCAATTTCAAAAGCCTTCTTTGGAATATAGTTATGGGAAATTCTACAAACTATAGTTTGTAGTTGAATAAATACATATTTCACTTTAAATAACATTAAAAGCAATTTTGACTCTCAGATCAAACAGAACTTATGTTATTAAATCAATCGCATGTGGTAAAGGACATATATACCATAATAGACATTTTGAGTTTTCAAATGGTAAGGCATGGTAGAAGTGGTGGGAAGTGAAGGCAAGGAATATAATTGAGGAAGTAATAAGACAATGTAAAAATCTTTAGAAAGTAGGTTCAAAACTTATGCCAGGAAGGAGGAAGACCCATTGGCATGCTAATACATGAAATATCAAGCGATCTATTTCTTAGACAATGTGAATCTCTGACTATAAACCAAACAATTAAATATGGTTAAGAATAAGATCCAGGGCTCAGTCTGTTATGCAATAGGCTCTTGATTTTGGCTCAGGTCATGATCTGAGGGTCCTGGAATCAGTCCTCATGTCCAGCTCCACACTCAGTGGGGCTGCTTCTCTCTCTCTCTATTTGTCCCTCCCCGCTCTCAAATAGATAAATAAATCTTTTAAAAAAGGAATAAGATCCATATGCAATATGGACTAGTATCTCAGACCTATGTTCTGTTGAACTAAAGTGACAAAGCTATTTAAGTGCGAGTTGAGGGTACCCATTGACAACTTCTTAGGTTATCTGGATTTCGATTGTATTGAAAGTATATCAAAACACAACTTTTGTTTCATGTATGCTTTTTTATATCATAGCTTGTATTTTACATAACTAATATAAATTATATAATCATCTTTAGTAGTATTACTACCTGATACTATACAAATATTTAAAAATAACTGTACCTTAACTTAGCTTAAATTAAAAGCTATATGCCTTTGATTAAACTAAACTTAAACAGGCTGCTAAATGATAGTACATAAAAATGTGCTTGATACTTACTCTAGAGTTGTAAATGATCACCTAGTTTTATTTTGTTTGCTAGCATTTCAATACTTGTGTACATATACACATACTATTAAGAATTATAAATGAGAAGCCACAAATTAGTGATATGCAACTAGAACATAAATTACTTCTATTATAAGCTAGAAATGGAACAAAAAATAAATTTTATGATACATTTCTGTCACTAATATGAACGTTAAAGAGTTGAAAATTTATCTGTTAAGAAACACCCTCAACTAGATAGTGAAACAATGGATTCTAACAGCTTTGAAGGAGCTATTAGAGTGTATTGTGTCAAAAATATGCATTCTAAAATGTCCCTAAACATGTATTTATATAATTGGAGCTATTGTGGTTTATTGTACTAAAGAAAGAGTCAACAGCTTAAAACACTCTCATTAGAGACACTGGCGGTTACATGCAAGCAGCCCAATCTTGGGCTTTCAAAGAGGTTAAGGAAATACAATTTATATGTTCTTGTGAAGTTCTCTGTAATATCCCTAAACACAGCTTCTACTTGAAAATAAAAATACAGCATATATTTGTAATGATGATCAAATAAGAATAATAGTATTGTCACAGAAATCAAATCATATCCCATAAATTGTGTCAAACTATTTGGGAATAAAAATAAATTAAATAGAGAGGGAATTTGAGCTTTTAGAGACACCCACAATAAATGGTTTTCTGATTTCGTATAGCTGGCATCTATATGTGAAGACAAAGAGGAGGTGTTATTCTGTATGATGTAGGGGGATTTGAAGAATAATGGTTAATCTTTGCCATCAAGTGATGTTGATACTATTGTTGTTCTTGTTCTCTTTTAGTGTATGTATTCTACAATGAGGGGAAGGGAGTTTAATACAGAAAATGTTAATTAACTATATAGAACAAAAGTACAATAAGTATAATATAGCCTTAATTGCCAAATGACTAGTAAATCATAAGTGCTACCACTTCAGAGAATATGCAAACACATCTCTGAGAGTTAGATTGATCTTGTCAATTTGCATTCAGTGTCAGTTTCTAGAGGATTTAAATGTAAAGAGAATTTCATTAGCAGAGACAGAGGACAAAGATGGCACTAGTTTAGGAGATAATTTATGAAAGTAGTAGGCCAGATTATTAGGCCTACTAGTAGGCCAAATTATTATAATGTATCCCGCTTGGTTAAAGATGATTATGATGTAATAAATACTCTTTTTCTGTCCTTCTCTAGAGATAAAGAGAGGCCTTAGAAACAACTTAGTAGTTATTTCAACAAACACATAAGAAATTTATTATTTCCCTTCAAGTCAGGGATGACTGATATGCACAAGAGGATTTAAAGACTCCATTTTGCAACTGTAAAAATAACCCGTATAGCCCAGATAACTTCATTATCTGATGAAATATTGTTAGACTTTTTTGTTCCCTGTTTGATTTTCAGACACTAAAGTTTCTCCTAATGTGATACAAAAATATTTTAATGCATAGTTCCTGGTAAAGAAGAGATTGAAAAGAAAACATATGCTATGCTAATAACAACATGATCATGACCACTTTCCCATCAATGATATATTTCACTTTTATTAATTTCCTTATTGAGCCCAACATTTATCATTAGCAAGTTATGAAAATTAGAACTACGTTGAAATGTCACCAATTCAGTACCAAGAAAGGAAAAATTCAACAGGGGAAATATATCACTGACCACTATTCAATCAAGTGTGTAAAGAAGACATGTAAATAATATACATAATGTTAGTATAAGTTTAGCTAAAGACTTGCTTTGACTAATAATAAAACCATGTAGAACTGACTTTGATGACAGTTTTTACATTTTTATAATTTTTGGTTGAACAAAATAATAAACATGATAAATACAAGTAAGTGTTTATTAAGTGATGATTTTATGCCTGGCACTGTGCTAACTGCTTTACAGGAAATAACCTTTTTACTTATCAAGTAATAGTAGGAAGAAACTAGAGGAGCTCATAGATGTAACAAACCTTAAACACATAGCAGGGAAGTAATAGGCAATTTTATTTGATTAAATATGTCATTAACCTCAGTTTTATTATTGCACTTATATATATTTGTTCACTCTGTCCATAATGCCCATCAATCCCATTGTATTTCATATCTGCTTATAAAGTTATTATCTACAATTCAAGGTAGGTTCAAACTACAGTCCCCCTTAGACTTCTTTCTAGATCCCTTTACTCAGAAGCACATCCACCACTCCAAACTTCTATAATATGAAGATAATGCAGCTTTATTGAGTATTTATTACACTCTACCTTTTTATTAAATTATGCATGCAAGTATTTATTTACCCTAATTGGATTATGAATGCTAAAAGGTCAGGAATTAGGATCCTGTTATGTTGAATACCACACAGACTCTACTAGAGTGAACCTTTGCTACATTTATGTTGTACTCTTACCTTCATAAATATGGACTACTTATCTTAGGGTTTAATAACATTTAAGTTGCAACCTCACAATAACATACAAAACAATAAAGATTCATGCACTATAGAAAAACACAATGATTCTGCTCTAATAAGTTAAAGAAGAATTATTAATAATACATACAGTGACAAAGCTTAAGCACCGTATTAGTATAAAACAGATTTATAAAATTGGAAAAAAATATTTACTTTTCTTTCCCATAGTATCGAAGTATTTGGAAAAAGACAATCAACAACCTTGTATGATATTTACTGCAATAATACAAGAATTCAGATAATGGCTTTGGTTTTATTTTTTGTGTACATGTTCCATTAATTGAAAAATCATTCAAAGAGAAAAGCATAAGCATTAAAGATTTTGAAAATGCCCAGAATGTAAACCATCCATTTCAAAGTAATTACACAAAAGTTATATATGGGAAGATGTCTCATTGAAGATGAGGGATTGAAATTTCATAAAACCAGTGACTGAAATACTTAATATATTTTTCTTGTGTTTATTTGGATATTGGCTACTTTTGAAAGCAGTGACTTAGTAGATTCCACTTTATTCCTAATAAATACTAGGAAATATATAGAAATAATAGAAATCTCCTCAAATACCTAAATGCCACTTCTCAACAAGTAAATGGAATTTGTTATTTGTGAAATTATTTCTGACACATGTAACAAGTCTTGTTGTTCAGATGGTTTTCATTAAAGCATTTGCACTTTGTGAAACAATATTTGGTACCTGAGAAACTATTTTTATCATTATTTCTTGAAAGCTTAAGATGATAGAACGTCCATTCCACAGCTCCCCTTCTCTTCCTTTTATAACTACTGAAAAGAAAGGGCATATTTTTTGGGAGACAAAACCAAAGAGATGAAGAATATGCCATTTTGTTTGATGGTGATGATGATTTTGAAGATGGCAAATGAATGCACTAAGGGATTTGTATTTTTTAAAATATTCCAGCCAGATTATTTTCATGTAACTTTCCATATTTAAATTATAAAGTTGAACTTAATGCCAATCCAAAAATAGACACTAAATGCAGAAACAAATGTCTTGGGATGCTTGGGTGGCTCAGCGGTTGAGCATCTGCCTTTGGTTCAGAGTGTGGTCCCAGAGTCCTGGCATTGAGTTCCATATTGGGCTCTCTAGGGGGAGCATGCTTCTCCCTCTGCCTATGTCTCTGCCTCTCTCTGTGTGTCTCTCATGAATGGATGGAATCTTAAAAAAAAAAAAAAAAAAAAAGAAAAAAAAAAGAAAAAAAGAAAGGGCTGAGTCTCAATAACTGACATATGGCTAGCTCATTCCTGAAGTTGTTACTCTGACACAGGCAAAACAGATCACCAGGATGTAATTTAACTATTATGCTCATATCACCTGCTTGTAATTAAACTATTGTTAGTAGATACTTCTTTGTTTATAGCAAATTAACTTAAAAGCATATTTTATTTACCTATCAAGGTTATTTTTGACCTCTAGAAAGTTATCTTCTATACAATTTAAGAAAACAACAAAGAATTTTAGGCCTAGTATAGTGCCATGAGTGTAGAGGTAGAGACCAACTTTTCTTAATATTATGTGGCTAGTCTTCTTCAAATTTCCAGGAAATGTCTAGTATTTATCTTTCATGTGGAGAGAGTTTTTCTATGTTATCCCAATGATAGGACAACATTTTAAATGAAGTAAGAGCTGACATAAGATCTACTGTGAAAAAAAAATGGCATAGCTGAAACATGACCATGAGAGATCACATAATTCTACCAAGAACTATGAATTCCAGAATGGCCAAGAAATCTGCTCATGGGAGAAGAGCTACCTCTTCTTCAAAGATGGGTGAAGGGGGCTCCATGCAGTGATTATTTGGATGCACACTACTGGCACAAATGTAAGAAAAGAATGAAAATTCAGAGGAGTTAGCATTTGTTAAGTACTTATTCTGTACAAGTATTTGATATTTCCTTTAAAGAGCTCTAAGTCTGAGGTAAAAGCAAACTACTATTATTCCAATTTAGTGAGTGTGAAGACTGAGGAAGGCTTTAAGTGCAATGGGAACATCAGGCAGGGGGAAGGGAGAACCTGACCACAGGAGGGAAGTGGGAGCCCCAGGGGAAAACTAGATTTTTGGCAGTTTTATATTGCATATTTGAATTTCCAAAAAGGTGGATTTCTTGGTATCTAATTTAAGAAGTAAAGACAAATATTATCTTCTTTGTCATTTCAAGGAATTCATCAACATTTGAAGAAAATGTAAACCAGGTGGAAAAAACTCCTGTCGAATATAAAAATCAAATATTCCATCTTAACTAATTGCTTTCTAAAATCTTTATGTCTCCTCTGCATCTGCCTTTGTCATACAGACAACATTTTTCAACCATAAGCGAAACTCCAGAACATTTGCTAATGTTCTTAGGCTCAAAGGAGATGGGACATCTGGCTCTCGTTTTGGCCCAGATGGGTTTCATTTATTGCAGCCATTTAAATTTCACTTCATTCTTGACCTGGGTGTAATCAGTCTTTTATAGTGGCCCCACTTTGAAAATGCATGCTGTTTCATCCTTGGGTATTTACTCCTCTATATATTTGAATTGTTTAAATGGTATAATTCATATGGGTGTTTTTGCTTTCTACTCAGATATATCACTTAACATTTGGATGATGAATATTTTCTGTAATTACTGATTTAAAAATAGAAATCTCAAATTATGAGGTAGATTTATTTTGGAAAAGAAAAGATATTCTAGGATAGTTGATAAAATTTTTTTTATATGTGTAACTTTCATATAAAATTGTATGTTTTGGGCAGCCTGGGTGGTTCAGCGGTTTAGCACCGCCTTCAGCCCAGGGTGTGATCCTGGAGACCTGGGATTGAGTCCCACATCGGGCTTCCTACATGGAGTCTGCTTCTCCCTCTGACTGCTTGTGTCTCTGCCTCTCTGTCTCTCTCATAAATAAATAAAAAAATAAAAATAAATAAAAAAATTAAATAAAACTGTATGTTTTATTAGTCGACTATTAGTCCAAAATGAGTAAAAAATTCACAGATGCTGTTATTCTCCTTTTTTTAAAAAAAGATTTTATTTATTTATGTACGTATGTATGTATGTATGTATTTATTTATTTATCAAATAGAGAGCACACACAGGGGGAGCAGCAGACAAAAAGAGAGGGAGAAGCAGGCTCCCCATTGAGCAGGGAGCCAATGTGGGGCTCAGTGTGGGGCTCAATCCCAGAACCCTAGGATCATGACCTGAGCCAAAGGAAAATGCTTAACCGATGAGCCACCCAGGCACCCCTGTCATTTTTCTTATATTGTGATATCTACCATTAGTTAATATAAAATTGGTTAAACACATTCAGTAAAAGTCTCTCCCAGTCCAGACCCATATCTATATGTATGAGCCAACCATCTCTGAGGGTTTTTCTTTTTTATTCTCTTGGCAATGGCCCTGGATCTCTAATGGCTGACTCTTTCTTGATTTCCATATTTAAGATATTTATATATTTATGATGTTTATATATTGAAGCAATATACAAATTATCTCCAATAAAAGCAGTTATCAGTTATATACCTGACCACAAAAATATATGCATATATGGTTGACTCATATGAAATTATAATTTTCTTTAAAAAAAGTGTTCAATATAAGTGAGATATATGTCAGTTTATGTATATAATTTAATTTAACCCTTTAAAATCTCTATTAGGGTAGGTATTTAACAAATTTCTCCTTTAAGGAAATGACAATACAGAGAGCATAACTGGGCCAAATTGCAATAATTAGATAGTAGGATTTAGTTTCTGTCATTCTGACCCAAGATTATATGCTCTTAAACACTGTGGTATAGAAATTCCACATATGGACTATATTAACATATTTAAATTAAAAACTCAGATCTCTTTATTTAGTTCCAAATATTTTAAAGAATTTTTCTTGATTTACTGTGTAAAAGGAGGAACTCTCCATTATTTTTACTTTGTTAAGATATATATCATATCATATACATTAGTTAATTGTCTTCTATAATTTGTATATAGTGATTTAAAATGGACTTATAAGATAATGATTACACCAATACTTTAGAATAAGGACAATTGAGTCTATAAAAATAATTTAATTCAAAGTTACTAAACAAGGTGCTGCTCCAAAGGTAATATTCTGTGAAGCAATATTTTACTGCGAAAGATTGTTACCTCTGACCAAGAGGGAGTAACAGTATTAAGGTTTACCTTCCTGCCTAAAACTCCAAAAACTGGATAAATTATATGAAATTATTTTCAAGACACTGGATATCAGACAATGAAGAGTAGTGAATCATGGGAGCTAGGAAAAAAAAAAAAAAGAGGTAAACATTACCAGACTCTTTAGGAGTCTTGCAGTGAGGGAGAACCCAGGAGGGATCTGCAGATTCCCTGAGCTAAAAAGACAAAATTGAGAGTCTGTGAAGACCAACCCAGCTAGAATTCACAACACAGAGTAGCAGAAAGGGGAGATCTGCACAGAAAAAGAATGCTAGAGAAGTGTAGAGTGTCCTCTTTGAGTATGCAGCTTACTACTGATCAGTGCATTTGTATGAAGAAACTACTTAGGACTAAGGAAAAAGCCACTCAAAACTATTAGCATTCATGCAAGGGAAGAGTGATTGTTCTTACCAGCCAGACTGGAAAGCCTCATGATTTATGGCATTGGTAGAGCACACAGAAGGGTCTTGCCTCAGTAGTGGGGAATAATGAGCCTTAGAGTTAACACTGCTATGACCTTGCTAAGTTAGAAATCTTAAAAGCATAATCCAAAGGATCAGGTTGTTTCCAAGGATCCCAGAGTTAACCAATATAATTCATCACCTTAACAAAAGAAAAAACATATTATCATCTAGAGATGCATAAAATACATAGATGCATAATACTCCCTTTTAAAATAAAAACCTTTAGAAAAGTAAAACTACTTTTGGTTTATTTATATACTGATTTATGGCACAGAAATAAAAGACAAATACAGCTATATGCAAAAACATGAAAGCAGAATGTTGAATGAAGCCACATACAAAGATTACATATATTTTATATCATTTATAAAAATTCAAAGAGCAGCAAAATTTATCTATGATAATAAGAATTAGAAGGACAGCTACCTCTGGAAAAATGGATTGACATAAAGGGAGCACAGGGCAACTTTTGGGGTAATGGAAATATTTGTTATGTTGAACTGGATAATTGTATCTATAAAATTATCAAAATTGTACTTTAGATATGGCATTTTGTTGTATGAAAATTATATATTAATAACATACTGAAAATAAAAATTTAAAAAATGCTGTTCTTAAACACCTCAGCATTTTTTTTTTACTTTGTCCATGGCATTTTCCTACCTTAATCATCTTCAACTTTTTAATTTGCTCTCCTTTCCAGATTTGTTTCTGGTGTTATTTCAGAATATCTTAACTTTACTTGCCCATTTGCACTTATGCTCCTGTAACACCTGTAATATCAACCTTTTAGCTCTAAGCACTGGATTATTTGTTGTTAATTTGGTAATATCCTCTTCCCTTTCTATTTTTTTAAAGATTTTATTTATTTATTCATGAGAGACACACACACTCACACAGAGGCAGAGACACACAGGCAGAGGGAGAGCAGGCTTCATGCAGGGAGCCTGATGCTGGATATAAAGGAGACAAGGACTACAATCTCAGAGTGCTTCCAAGTTAAAGTTGATCAGTGAGAGGAGCTCACTTGATATTTGGAAACTGAAATAGGAAGGGAGCCCATTATTCTTGAGAGTATTTGCAGAACAGATGTGAGATTTGTATATTTTAGATGTGCTTCCTGAGGAGTACACACATTTAGATATAACCTGAGAGCCATCTAAGGACTTCCCTTGAGAATTACTCATTTGAGTCTTTGAGATGATTCTAATGTGTAATCCAGGTGAGAACCATAAATACAGGATGTGGAAGTTGAAGTTTTATGACAGACTAAATTGTCTCCCGCGTTATGAGCTCAAATCGTTAGTGGCAAGTGACTTGGCCCTCAGGTCTTCGTTCCAGTGGTTGTAAAACCTCTATGACAACACTTTATACTTGGAATTCATAGAGGGCACTTTTGTCCTGAATGACCTCTCATTCCCACACTTAATCTATTTTTTGAAAGTTATCTATAGATTCAACTCCTTACTAACCTATGTTACTGTACTCATATGGTGGGGATTCCACAAAAACTTGACCATTATAATGGTGAAATCAAACTGAATTCCAGTTTAATCTACATTCTCAGAGAAATGAAACAAATTGGCCAGAGTTTATTAATTTGGATATCCAGTAGTGTGGGACTTGGGTAGAGTGATCTGGAAGTGAGATTTAGGTTACACTTGAGAGCTTGCACTCCTTCTTGGAACATGAAACAGTGTACAAGGATATCAACTTCTGCTCTCTGGCTATTCTCTCTTCCTAATAACATCCTACAGCAAATGGCACCTTTAAATAACCTGTGCTTCAGTGCTATCTGCCTAATTTACGAGAAGCAAGAAAAACATAAATAGCTAGATGATTTCCCAGCCTACTCTTTCCTATGCTTTATTAAGAAAATTCAGTTTTCGTATCCTAAGGTATCATTCTCTACCCTTGATGCACATTAGAATCATCTGAGGATTTTGAAAAAGAATTGCCAAGTCCCATGCTCATCACTGTGATTTATTTGATCTGGAATGGGACTTGTGCACTGTTAGCTCTAAAGTTTCCCAGATGGTCTAACACACAGGCTTGACTGAGAATCACTGTCCTAAAGGAAGAGGATATCTAAAAGTACTTCTGTTTTTAAAAACTGTTTATTAAGAAAATTTCAAATTCACCTAAAATTAGAGAAAAAAAAATAAAAACAAACTCATATACAATAGCAACAAGATTTAGTGACTATAATCTTGTTATTTAAAAATATAGGATATAATTGGCATATAACATTTATTTTTTAACATACATTTATTAGTTTCAGGTGTACCACATAACCATTTGATATTTGTATATATTGTGAAATGATCACCACCAATAAATCCTGTTAACATCCATCACCATACACAGTTATAATTTTTTTCTTGTGATGAGAACTTTTAAAATTTACTCTCTTAGCAACTTTCAAATATGCAATATAGTATTATGAACTGCAGTCACAATGCTGTACATTACATCCCCTGGACTTAGCTAGTTTATAACCAGAAGTTTGTATCTTGTGACTCCTTCCCTGTCCCACCCTCCCCCAAACTCTGGCCACTACCAATCTATTCTCTGTATCTGTGAGTGTTTCTTTGCATGTTTGCTTAGTTCCCCCACATTAAGTGAAATCATATGGTACTGATCTTTTCTGTCTGACTTATTCCACTTAGCATCATGCCCTCCAAGTCCATTACATTGTAAATTCTGTCATTTTTACTCTATGTTTTCATGAAGGATTCTAAAGCATGTATGTAATTGCACTGTTAACTTTAGTATGCACCACAAATATATTAGCACTTTTTTCTCCCATAACCACAGTATCATTATCACAGACCCAAACTATTATAGTCCCTTAATATCTATATTTAGTTTGTATTTAAATTTCCTCGGTTGTCCCTGAAATGTCCTTCCACAGTAAGCTGTTGGATATTACATCTCTTAAATCTCTTTTAAGCTAAAACACTACTTCCATCCCTTTATGTTTTATGTCATGAAGTTGTTCAGAGAAAATGGTCCATTTCCTCTTTTGGATGTACCTAATGAGTCCTGTTAGTGTCTTTTACATATCCCTCTATTCTCCACATTTCTTATAATGAAAAATTTAGATCTATGGACTTGACTAAATTCAGATTTAATAGTTAGGCAAGAACATGTTAAAAATAAGGCTGTGCATTACACATTATATCCCATTAATATACACATATGTCTTATTTATCTTTCTATTAGTTGGATAAAATTAATTTGGGTGTTCAAGTGGTTATAGTCTAATTTCTCCATTACAAAGCTTTATATTACTCCCGATGACACTTTGGCTACTGTAAATATTCAATTTCTTATCAATTTTTACTATAATGGTGTTAGCTTGAATGCATTATTTAATAAGAACAGTAAAGTGGTGAACTTAAAAAAAAGTCTTTTGCTGTATCTTTATTAGATTTTTTTTTTTTTTTGTACAGAGGTGCTTTTCCTCATCACTCATGGTTATGCGGTTACCTTGAAATATATACTAGAAAGGGTAGAAAAAATAATCAACTTCCAGATTAAAAACAATGCAATAGCTACCCACAAAAAGAATTTAGAGTTCTTTGACCTATTTATTGGTCTATTTCAAACAATCTTAAAACTATAATGAATAATGGAAAATGAATCATTTTTAACTGCTAGGATCTGAATTTTGAACAAAAAAAGGAGGGTAAGCGGAGGTTTCATCTATTCCCTAGACCAGATTTCCTGCAAAGATGGTAAATATTTTCCATTTCCCAGGAACTTAGAGGAATTTCTGCTAAATGTAGTAATAAAATGACTTAATTAAAAAAAAAAACAACAAGGACAATATAGAAATGCCATTATGATAAGAAAAAGTGTATCCTGGGAGAAACTAGAGAAGAGTCATTTTAGGAAACTGGAATCAGCATGGGGGAGATGTCATTAAAATTTAAAGAAAAAAATAAAATTGAGATAAAAATAATGATTGCACTTATTGCAAAATATACATTGTATGAAACTACATAACTTGCTAAAATACTTATGGAAGAAATAATATGATGCTTGGGATTTTCTTCAATATAATTCAGTAGTGGGAGAGTATATAATACTTGAGGTGACACAAGATTGTACTTATATTGGTGAGATGAACAGTACAAGAGATTTGGTTCGACTATTCTCTTTACTTTTCTATATTTAATTTTCTTTATTAAACATCTATGAATTCATAATGATTTTCAATATATGGAAGGTCAAATAAAGTATATACATAACTTTGGATGTAGCTTTTTAGTGTGGATCTGGTTTTTGACAAGATTTTTAAAATATTTAATAAATTTTCAAGACTGCAAAACAGTGGCTCATTTCTATAGAAAAATCATTAAAATTTCTGGCAAGGTATTAAAATATCACTATTTTTTCTCCTCTTTGATAAATACAGATGAAATGTTATCTCTTTCAGTAATTTAATGGAGTGATTATTCAAGCTGAAGGCAGACCTGGAAGCAATAATTCTACTTAGGCTAATTGACAGGAATATCTCATAATTATTAATGTTTTTAAATTTAGGCTTACATGAAATAAAGTGTCAAAGTTACTAGCCTCATTTCAATGATCCTGTTCAAAAGAGAATTTTTTAAATAGGAGATCAAAGGATAGACATAAATGTACTATCAAGGAGTATATATGAAGACCCACTGCTGGTAAGGTGAGATCTAGGTTCTAATTCAGATTGTTGAAAGAGCAAATGTATTGAATGGCCTGTTCTTTCAGAATGTAAAATTGAATTTTGCATATAGAATATCTTCATTTCTACAGGTAATTGTTAGATAAAGAAATGTGAGTTAGTGTCACACTTCATTAACCAGAGAATAATCAGAAAATCCTATATTCAGTTTTATTTCTTAAAACTGCTGAATTATAGTTTTAAACATGAAATGGTAAATAATAAAGCTAAATGTTCAGAGAAATAATGTCAAAATATAGCATAGATGACTTATTACTTGACTCATTTTTTAATCGCTAATCTATGTTTTGTTTTTTTTTTTTAATTCTTAGTAGTTAATTCAATGTGCCCAATAGTTTATTCCATGAAACCAGAGCCTCTTTAGAGTCCCTCGATAAATGCAGGGATAGGATTCTTTGGTTGAATAAGGTTGGAAAACATATAAATTCTTTTGAAAACTTACAAAGGATGTTTACATATTTGAGAAGATGTTGATAAAGACTTTGCCAACCTTATTTAATTCAACATTTCCCAGATATATCTAACTACAAACATTGTAGTTATATTATACCTGTTGTGAAACTCTCGTGGAACTAGAGTTGTTCTTTTTTTTATTTTTTATTTTATATTTATGATAGTCATACAGAGAGAGAGAGAGAGAGAGAGAGGCAGAGACACAGGCAGAGGGAGAAGCAGGCTCCATGCACCGGGAGCCCGACGTGGGATTCGATCCAGTGTCTCCAGGATCGCGCCCTGGGCCAAAGGCAGGTGCCAAACCGCTGCGCCGCCCAGGGATCTCCTGTTGTTCTTTTTTTTAACAACACAGATTCATTATGCAAGTATTATCTGACATGCACTGTACTAGGCCCAGGAATTACAAAGGTGAAGTTACACACAACCACTGCCATTACCATGTTTATAGTCTTGTGGGGAAGTGAATCTTGTATCTCCTCTATCTATGGCTCTTCCATAATACCTTCATGTTACTGTTTCTTTGTGGAATGAAATATATAAAGTGTATTTCTAAATCATCTGGGGATATTTGTCAAAATACATACATTTATTCTTCCCACTTCCAAGTTCTTTGTACCAATATTTAAATATATTTTCAAGAAGGAAAAAATGTGCATTTAAATAATATCTATTTTGATTCTAAAACAGATCCTCTCATTTTATAGCTACTGCCCTAATTGCCAGAAACCCTTAAACTCACCCACAAGGCCAGTATTCCGAGTGTTCAACTAGTAGTCATCTATCTTTTCCTCCTACTGCCTTGTTTTTTTTTTTTTCTTTTTAACTTCAGCACATAGAGCCTTTGTTTTAATCCCCCTTTGATAGAGATAACTGGGGGTCATGAGTTTAAATCAGATAGGAGAATTCTTCCTAATAGTTAGCTATTATATCTCACTGCCAGTAAGCCTATTATAAAACACTTTATTAAGAAATGTGCATGGCTATCCTGTTCAAGGCATAATAGAAATGTAAAGAAGCTTAAGTCAGGGAAACAACTCTTGAAAGGCCTGAGTGGTTTGCTTATGAACAGTTAGAGTGAAAGACGTTAATCCAATCAAGTACAAATGGAATCTAGGAATGGAGTTCGAATCATTGAGCAGGAGTTCCCTGTGGACAGAAATGGTCCACTTCTATGCAATGAGTAGGGCTTCTAAAATGACAGACTGGAGTAAATGAAGTCACAGGAGATGGATAGACATATAGAATAAAGCTATAGTGTAATTATATTTGACTAGACCAAACATTCTAGCAGAAAAATTTGGCAAGGTAATTTGGGTTTTATTATAGAAAGAAAGGTCAATAATGTCAAAAGCAGAATTAAGGTTAAAGCCCAAAAGAGGAAACATCATAAATTTTCCCATTTTTCTCCTTTTGCTAGTGTTTCATTTATCATTGCCAAATCACTTGGCCTAAACCTGTAAAATCCCTTGTGACCTCCACCTGGAAAAACAAAAACTATTTGCAGGCCCAGAATCCACATAAAAAGTACTTCTTATTCTGAGAAATAAATTGTATGGCATAAAGTACCATAATTATATAATTTTTTTGTACTCTTGTGAGTATATATTTATCAAACTTACTTTTTTTACTTCAAAAATATTCCTATTTAGTAATGATGACTAGAAACTTGAGACAGCTGTCATTTGCTCATGAGTGAGTTGATTGCCTGGGTTGCCACCTTTTGATAGGTTGTGGATAAGTAGATACAGACAGCAATCCTTCAGCTCAGCCTTCTACCCTTATTCTGGAAAAACCTCCAACTCATCTTCCTGTTACAATAGCAACTGCATCTTTTGGAATATTATTTGCATATGACTCTGTTGATGGGCTTTGAGAGGTACATGAGCATGCCTATAGCAGGGTGTGAGGCATTTACAAGAGATCTCTCTTTAGCCTTAAACATGGAATGTCCGAAAAAGGTTCAATGTCAGAAAAAAATCTAGAAGCATCTGTTTTGTACCAATCTTGTAGCTGGAGAAGCTCAGATGACAAGACTGTCAGCTTGTCAGTTTTATATGTACAAAAGAAATTTCAACTAAAAGTCAAGCTAAAATGTCATCTTTTGTAAAAGTACCCAGTAGACTTCATTTTCAAAAGGGATGTATTTTTGCACTCTTGCCAAAATGCAATTACATGCACAGTTGCACAGGCAAATACATGGGAATATTTTCATAAGAGTAATTTACAGTAAACAAGTGCAATTAAAAACTGAGAAGGTTTTTCCTCCATGCAGTTATGTGACTAATAGAAGAGCAAATAGTATTAGAGAGAATTTAGAGAGGACGCAAAAGTGTTTGTCAGCACAGTCACTAGCAATCGATGTCTCAAGACATCAACATACTTTATTCCACCTATTTATTAGCATGAGTGGGGTCCCCAACTATTTTAAAATTGGTGAATTGCACACCTTCAAATCACAAAGGAAAATTAAAAAGCAGAGAAGATATGTTTGACAAAATATGAGCCAGTTTAATGTTCACAAATAGGATCTTCAGCTTCTAACTTCAGAGATTTTTCTCTAGACAGAGTCCATGTCCAGCAGGAATTCTAATGTCTCTTAAAGACATTTTCCTATCTGGGAATAAAATTTCCCCAAAGCAATCTCTAACAAATGGTTCATTTGTTCATTAAATATTTTCTTGAAAAAGAGTCTAGGAAACAAAGAAACAAATAAATAAAAAACTATGAGAAGTTGACATCCATTTCTTCTCATTTATTTTTCTGGGAGAATGGAAGGAGTAGCCTTTTTCAGCTGATAATCCTTTCCAGTGGGATAAAAATTTCAAATTTCATATAGTGGTGGTTCTCTCTGTTATGGTTCTTACCTGCAATATGGTGACAAATTGACAAAAGAAAATGCTCTAACAAAACTAACTGGAAAGTCTGTGGATTCCAGCAGATATGGGATGACACAATTCAAATAAAGGACCAACATTAATGCAAATGCAAGGAAATAGATCCAATTATTTGAATATTAAGGACATATACCCAGAGGAATTTATCCAATTTAGTATGTGCATGTAAAAATTCACAAATGTCATTATAAAAGGTGGACATTATCTCTCTTCAATGACTGTGATCATTAGTTGTGCCTCAGTATGGAAGTATGATTACATCCCACTTTCATATTCCTAGCTTTTACAACATCAACGTTAAGAATATTAAATCTAGAGACATTTGTTAAAAACTGATCTTGCTTATACAGGAGGCAGAAAAATCAGTCTTGTGTAATATGAGTAGTTGGTGCCATTTCTCCACAGCTAACACAAAATAAAAATAAGTAAGATGAGCCCTCTGAAGGGATACCACCTCTACCTCAGGGTTCTGCTTTTTCTGCAGACTTCATGCTACTTCTGAAAATCTATGTTTGCATTTAGAAAGAAATGCATCAGCCACAGGAAATAACATTTGGCTTAGAAAATGCAGTTAAAAATATGAGCACGACCTAACAACATGAGTGTCTTTAATATTATCTTGAAAACAAGCAAAAAAACAGAACAAAACAAGTCAACTTTCATGAGTCTTCTGTGATTGGTGATAAATGAAGCAGATGGCAAAATACAAGTAATTCAGAATTCATAAAACCTGATTAAATTGAAACTGAGAGTGAAATACAAAGATAAGCAATGATACAAGCTAACCCAGAAATGCAAAGTATGTGTTTTTTTAAAGAGAATCTTTTATGGGACTTTCAAGAAGACAGAGGCAGTGGGTGCTGGAGGAACACTTTGTATTTTCATAGGAAGTCAGAAAAGATGACAAGAGAAACACTTCCCAGCATTGACAACAGCGAGTGCAAATAAGCTCCAGAATAGTTTCTTTTTAAGATTTGTTTATTTATTTTAGAGAGAGAGAGAAAGAGGGAGTGCTTGCGCTTGAGAGAGCATGAAAGTGGGGGGAAGGGCAGAGGGAAAGAGAGAGAAATCCTCAAGGGGACTCCCTGCTGATCCCAGGACCCTGAGATAAGGACTGGAGCAGGATCCTGAGTCTGAGGCCTCACTGACCAGGCCGCCCAGTCACCCAGCTTCAGGTTCATGATCATAAAATTTTCATATTGGTTTTAGGATACTGGGAGTATAAAACCATATTTATATATTGTGTGGCACAGGAGAGAAGTATGCATGACTAAGAGGACATTTAGAGAGGAAACCCAGACTAAGCCTTTAGTCATAAAGTAAATACATCTGTTTGCTCTACAATCAAAATTTTAGGACAAAAATTGTCTGAGTATTTATTTCAACTATTAAAATGCAATAGATGGGGGCACCTGGGTGGTTCAGTGGTTGAACACCAGACTTTGACTCAGATTGTGATCCCAGTGTCCTGGGATCAAGTGCCCCTTTGGGCTCCCAGGTAGCCTGCTTCTCTCTCTGCCTATGTCTCTGCCTCTCTCTGTATATCTTGTGAGTAAATAAATAAAATCTTAAAAAAAAAAACAAAATAAAACAAAGAAGTAAAGGGAGGTGAGAGACTTATAATTAGGAAGAAACCCACCTGAGTTTTCATCAAACTGGGATACATTAAGTCCTCTTGGTCAGTATTCAAGATGAAAGTGTCATGTATGTTGTTTCCCCAATTTATTTGTCATAAAAGTATTCTTTTTAAGGAGAACTTGTGGTAATAATTTTTTCCTGAAGAACGTATTCTGAGGAACATTGTTCTATGAGAAGGTTTGTGCACAAAGCTGAGAAGTTCTGAGAAAACGCCATTTAATCTATTTATGTGGTTAATTGCCACACCAAGCAGCATATTCTTCTGAGTAGGAACTGCGTAAAGGGATAAATGGCCCAATCAGGCCTTGAAGCCTAGAAGTAGGAAATACATAAGGTAGATGAATTTTGTAAAATCTGGTACTTATTTTTAGAATGCTAACACATCAATTAACTTTGATGTGAATATGTTACATATGCATATGGTGGTAGAAATACTTAGCATCTTTAGATGTATGCATGTATTTTTAGCTGCATATGTGCTGTCAAAAGTAAGTGCTAATGGTATCACATTCATATGCACAAATGCAACCTGGTCTTTATTATTTCACATTCTTTATCTTTCCACTGTCTGATTTAATATAAAGACAAGTAGAGATTTTATCTCCAATATAATTTATTTTTAATTACCTATTTGGTCACAGTGTCCAAATGTTATTCTCAGCTTAGAATAAAATGCTAGACAACTTTAAAAATTATTCTTATCTTTTTTTCCCTTGATTCAAAAACGTCTTATTGTTTAGATTCACTGTAATGTAAGACATATAAAAAACAACAGTGCCTACCTACTACTCTCCAACTCCCTATTCTGACTCACAGAGAAAAACACATTTCTAATTATTTGAGGAACTATTCATCACTGTATTTATAAATTACATACTTATAATACAATGTATTGACTTTTTAACTACACATGTTACCTACTGACTTCCTAGCACATAAAGTGATTGTTTGGCACTCTCATCAACTCCCACTACATTAGTCATATGTTAGGCATTCTCCAAATGAATTCATACTAAAATCTGGGACTAAATTTGCATTATATATTTTCATTATTATGAAATGCATAATAATTCATAGTATTATTCACAACTGAGATACATGCCATACTATGATTACATTATCTTCCTACACATCTCCCCACTCTTTTTTTTTCTCCCCACTCTTCACCCCCATTTTTGCCTCATTTAGATGTTTACCTATCAATCACTTTCCCTAAGTGAACTAAAAATGAAAAAGAACTCTAAAACACCTTGCTATATGGTCAAAGACTTCATGTGATTTATCAGGGGCTAGGGTTTTCTTGGAAACAGTTTTTTTGGACCATATCATCCTCCAGCTTCAACCTGGACTGGTTCTCTGAGACACTGATATATACATATCACTTGACACTTCCCTTTACCACCAATCTAAGAATTCTCTTCTTTTCAGTTTTGTAATAGATAGATATCTTCTTTCCTGGATTCCACATCTTTGCTTATTCCCTCCTTTTAAAATTTATTTTATTTTTTATATTTGTATTTACTTATTCATGAGGTACACACAGAGAGAGACAGAGACATAGATAGAGGGAAAAGCAGGCTCCTCCCAGAAAGCCCAATGTGGGACTTGATCCCTGGATCCAGGATTACACCCTGAACTAAAGACAGACACTCAACTGCTGAGCCACCCAGGCTTCCCTGCTTATTTCCTCTTTGATGAGATCTTCCTTCTGTATCTTCTTGAGAAAGTAGCCATGGGAAGTAAATTAAAAAAAAAAAAAGAGTGTAGTTACCATACAAGATACATACATCATACATACATCATACATACATACATACAAGATACATACATACATACATCATACATACATACATACAAGATACATACATACATACATCAAGATAGGTGTACAAGAGGTACATTTTTTGACATTAAGCAAATATAAAATTATGACTTTCACCCCTAGACATAAGAGATAGTTTGTGACCATTCCTTCTGTTTGGATATTTAAATGGAGAAGAAAAGTATTTTAAGAAAAAAGACAAAGTAGGAAGTGACTGTGTTGTGGGTTCTGCCAAATTGTTAGTGTCACTTCACAACTTATATCTTCTATACTTTATAATAAAAGCACTGGAATCTTGGATCTTAGGATCCCTGCCTATAGGGATCAGAACTAGATTCCATTAACAATAGACACCCGCAAGAGAAGTAGGGAGCAGAAAGGACACAGAAGACATTTTGCTTCTTCAATACAGAAGGCTAGAAGGTGAACTTCACTAAATAGAAGAGTCCTTAATCCTTAATGTCTGGTTCGTTCTCTATAAATAACCTGTTTCTGTGTAGAGGAGAGCAGGGATTATAGAACCTGGGACTTTTCAGTCACTGCAAGATCCTAGCTCTTGTATATCTAAAACAAGAACTGAGAGCTAATGATGGCCTTCTTAACCTTTTTCTTCTAGCTCTTCTAATGATTTTACATGTTCTTAATTCCCCATTATCAAAAAAAATAGATAACAAACTGATAAATAGATGATAGATAGATGGACCATACACTCACACACCCACATACCAAAAACCTTCCTGTTTTGAAATATCTAAAGTGCTTTCTCTCTTAAGTATACACTCACTAATATAACATTTACCCATACAAAAGGAAGTAATTCTTGAAATGTGTGATCCTTATCTAAGTTATACTGGTGACAATTTAGAAATTAGATGGCTTTCTTTTATTGTTGTTTCTGTAAGATAGAAAAGAATTAGCAAAGTGATATGGGACAAGAGAATCTGGAGTAGGGAAATCTTTCAAGACTTAATTTTTGTTAAACAGTTGATATAAGGAAAGCAGAAAATAATTTACAAGGGAAAACAGAGAAAGGAATGTATTCAAGAAAGCTGAGAGATCCAAGAGAATAGGATAGAAAAAGATGGAGGCAGGGGAAATGTTACAAAGATTGGAACAAGAAGGAGGAATATATTGGGGACTTGAAGAGTAAGATGCTTTTGCCTCTTTGTAATTTAGGACAAAAAAAAAAGAGAGAGTTGTAAAAATGTATAACAGATAATTAATTAATTAATTAATTAATTAATGGTCCTTAATGTTTTTGTAGAGATGTAAGTTTTGACTTTTTTCATAATGTAGCTATTGCTGATAATGCTGCTAAACACCAGGGTGCATGTACCCCTTTAAATCAGTATTTTTTTATCCTTTGGGTAAGTACCTAGTAGTACAATTGCTGGATTGTAGGGTAGTTCTATTTTTAATTTTTGAGGAAACTCCATACTGTTTTCCAGAGTGGCTGCACCAGTTTGCATTCCCACCAAGAGTGTAAGAGGGTTCCCCTTTTCCTGCATCCTCACCAACACCTGTTGTTTCTTGTGTTAATTTTAGCTATTCTGACTGATGTGAGGTGATATTTGTGTCATTTTGATGTCCCTGATGCTGAGTAATATTGAGCACCTTTTCATATCTGTTAGTCATTTGTATGTCTTCGTTGGAAAAAAATGTTTACTTATGTCTTCTGCCCACTTTTTAACTGTTTTATTTGTTTTTTTCAGTGTTCAGTTTTTAAGTTCAGTTTTTTAAGTTTATATATTTTGGATAGTGTCCCTTTATCAGATACACCATTTGCAAACATCTTCTCCCATTCCAAAGGTTTCTTTTTAATCTTATTGATTATTCCTTCACTGAGCAGAAGCTGAATATAAGAAACAAAAGAGATGGACGTAGGTGAAAAAAAGAAAAAAAGAGGCAAATCATGAAACAGACTCTTAGCCATACAGAACAAACTGAGGGTTACTGGCAGGAAGGTGGGGAGGATGGGTTAAACAGATGGTGGGTATTAAGGAGGGCACTTGTTGTGAGACCACGGGGCGCTGTACATGAGTTATGAATCACTATACCCTACATCTGAAACTAATATTACACTGTATGCTAGATAACTGGAATTTAATAAAAACTTGAAAAAGAAAAAATAAAGATTACTTTTTAGTGCTGGCTATCAATAGTGATTATCTCTTTATAAGCAATGCTGACTAAAATTGGACTTTCAATTTATATAGGTTGTATTAATAATCAAAGGAAATAACCTGCTCAAATGGAGCTTGAGTTGACCAATGAAGTTCCATTCCCTATCACTATCTTCTGGAGACTTCTGCATTTCTTTGACCAATTAGGGAAAAGTTATCCTCAAAATAAATGTCACTTATCCTCTGCCCAACCTCACCTTTTTCCCCTGAGAATATGTACAGCTGTTTTTCTAGACCACACCCACCACACCCTACACACACACACACACACACACACACACACACAGCAATCAACAACAATGTCAAAACAATCACATACTCTTTTCTGAAATTTAAGAGTATTTTGGAAACAAGCTGCTCTTTGTCTTGTTTTTATTTCTTTGATGTGATTTTACATTTTGGAATATATAGGTGAAAATTATGCAATCAAAATGAAATACTAATACTAATGAACCAACACCAGAAATTGACTTCTATTTTTAAGGCCCTACTATATGTCAAGTGTTATGGTAGATGTTCTCACATACATTTTCCCTCTCAATTCCTTATTAATCCTGAAAAACACAATTAGACTAGAGCTTAAGAAAATACATTTTATATGAACATACACTTACACACATTCACAATAGGTGTATAAAATTCTAGAAAGCTCCTATTCATGGATCATAATACTATGACCTTAGCAGCTAAACCTGTGGCTCCCAATAATCTCTTTCTTTGTACTTTCCTATCACCTCCTTTTTGCCCAGTGCTAGGATATTTAATGTGGTTTTAAATTTCAAATAGGCTCAAAAATTAAAATTGTTTTTATTATTGCATCTTTATATTTTAGAATGTGTTTTACCTATAATTGTTCTATGCTTGTTCTGAATCTGATTTCATGCTTCTCCCCTCAGATTTAACTTCTATGTTCTGCTATTTCTTCAAGCTTGAGATATCCTTCCTTCCTTCTTATCAATCATGTCTCCTTCATGACATGAGGCGAGTGCAAGAAATTTGGTGCATGACATATGGTGAATGCAAGAACATAAAACAATAGGAGTGATTAACTGGTAAAAAAAAGTCAGATTTTGGGGATCCCTCAGTGGCTCAGCGATTTAGCGCCTGCCTTTGGCCCAGGGCGCGATCCTGGAATCCGGGGTTGAGTCCCATGTCAAGCTCCTGGCATAGAGCCTGCTTCTCCCTCCTCCTGTGTCTCTGCTTCTCTCTCTCTCTCTCTATCATAAATAAATAAATAAATAAATAAATAAATAAATAAATTTTTTAAAAAGTCACATTTTATATTATACAGTTTACACTCTATCTCTTGACATTCCTTTCCACCTACTAAGAAGAAAACAATCTATGCTCTTTAGGATATATTATTTTTAGCATGAAGACTAGAATAAATTGTATCCAGCAATGCTATTCTCTTATTTTGTATTAGTTATTATGTGCGGTAGAATACACATTTTTGTATTAGGCATGCTGTGCTTTCAAAGCCCTGGATACTCTGTGTATAGTCCATAAGCTATGGCTTATAGTGAGGGTCAATTTTCCTTTTTGGAAAAAGACACAAGGTTACATCTTAGACCTGGGAGCTTTACTCCCTGTGCTCTGACTTCTTGCTGACTGGCAGTCTCTTTGATTTGAAAAGGTCTGTCTTCTATGTTCCTGGGCTCTCTAAGACCATATACAAAGAAATAGGAAGTGAAATGGAAAAATTGGAGAGGAGGAGGGAGAGGGAGAAATCATACTTCTATACATTCAATTCTTCACCACAAGTCCTCTTAAAAGAAAGGGAAAGGATTGTCTGGGTAGCTTAGTGGACTGAGCATCTGACTATGGGTTTTGGCTCAGGTCATGATCTCAGGGTCCTGAGACTGAGCCTTGCATCTGGCTCTAAGCTCTGCAGGAGTCTGCTTGAGATTTTCTTTCTCTCTGCCTCTTACCCTACTTGCACATGTGTGCTCTAAACTAATTAATTAATTAATTAATTAATTAACTGGGTTATTTGTTCCATATTTAATCATGATTAAAACTCATGATTAATTAATTAATTAATTAAATTTAAAAAAGAAAAAAAGGAGTAAAAGATCACAGAGGTCATCCATCACACAATTGTTTTCACTTAGGTTTTAATACTCCATTCTACACTCCTAAACTTTAAAGGTAAGCTTCTGAATTCACTATGAGATACTTGTGGTAAACCTCCATATACAGCTATGAAGAATACAGAAAATAAGTTAGTCATTATGATAAATATATTATGATAAATGTATTAAGTCTCACTGTCTAGGTGCATCTAAGGTTTTTTTTTTTTTTATGGAAGAATGATTTTCTCATTTTTTTTTTCAGAATCTCATAATTCTGTACCTAGGAGGGGTCAAGGGGGGGGCGAATATAGGATGCAGGGGTAAGAGCAAAACTTTCCCATTAAAAAAATAAATAAATAAAGATGAAACCTATTGAGAAAAAGCCAAGTGACAGTAACAGCGAGGATGAGGGGCAGGTATCATGAAGTGCATAAACACTGGCACTTTTCTTAAGAAAAATCCATTCAGAAAGCTGCCATGTCCTTCCATTAGAACATCAGAGCACCAACAGGGCTGAGCTGACACATGCAGGGCAGCAGCAGCTCTGAGCTCTCCTCTGCCTGGGGAGCTGCGGTGCCTGGGAGCAGAGTGCTGGACAAGGAGGAGGCTGAGGGGCTCTCTTCACTCCTCAATTTTCAGGCAGGTCCCACAGTGGGACAGTTAGGTCTCTGAGAGGAAAGCGAGGTGACATTGATTCACACGTGGAGACGCAGCTCTGGGGATGTGCACCCCTATAGTTTCCTCCCCTGCCTCACTGAGTCTCCAGGAGGCACCACAGGTCTCCCACTGAAATGTGCTGGAAATAGGACTGCCTCCTTCCCAGAAACAACTGTGAACATCCACGTCTGTCAGTGAGAAGAAAACTGTCCTCTTGCTTTAGCCCATGCAGTTGAGTAAACTCACTCAGTATTCTTCACTTCTACCATCTTAGAAGTCAAGTGAAAGGACAAGACATAGAACACAGATAATTGTTTTCTAAGAGATTGTTTTTTTTTTTTTACAGCAGATTTCTTTTTAATAGATAAATCTTGAGTATTATTTCAATAACTCACTTTTACATATTCCAGAGATGTAGATATAAGAAAATATTAAATGTGCAAAATGCTCTTTCATATGTACATTTGAAAATACGATGTAATAATAGCTTTAGACTTGTATGAAAAGTCATTGGGGGGGGGAAAGTCTTCAATGTCAGAAAATCCGGTTAGATTAGAGCTTTTGCTTGAGGAATTGTAAACAAACTTTTTAAAATGCTGAGAGTTTTCTCAGTTCTTTCCAACCAAGACACTCTCGAACACATCAAGTCCTGCTTTGAAGTAAACCTGAGCTGAATTAATGCTGTTCAACACCTCTGACAGGGCTTCTTGAAGGGTCTCATTTGATGCGAGTTCACATCTGGCATGTAATCTGACAGTTTATTCATTGAGTATTTTGGGGGTTTAATTATATTCCACTCCTCAAATTCATAAGTTGAAATCCTCACCCCTAGTACCTAGAATGTGATCTTATTTGAAAATGAGATCATTGCAGAGGTAACTAGTTAAGATAAAGGTATACTGGAACAAGTAGGGTCCCTATTCCAATAGGACTGCTGTCCTTATAAAAAGGATAAACTTGGACATCGATATGCACACACAGGGAGAACACCATGTGAAGATAAAGGCAGCTACTGAGTGTAATGCATCTGCAAGACAAATATTTCCAACAAATGACCAGAAATTAGAAGAGAGGCTTGGAATGAATTCTTCCTCATAGCCCTTAGAAGGAACCAGTCTGGTAACACGTTGATCTCAGACTTCTATGGACTCTGGAACTCTGGAGTTGATAAATTTCTGTTGTGTAAGCCACCTAGTCTGTGCTATTATATGATAGCAACCTTAGCAAAACAATGTATAAATCTATTTATTTAATGTTATTAACAAAGCTTCCCATTTGGGGAAAATTTATCCTAAACTCATCCTACTGTCTCATGTGATCCATAATTGCTGAAGACTTCCATTGTTTGTAACCCTGAAGTCCATATACAACCGTATCTATCAAAACAATTTTCCATGAGGAATGTCAATACCAGGAGGAAATTTGACATGACATGGAGTCATTACCGAGTATGTGTGTGTATGTGTGTTAGTCTGGATCCCCCTGGAAACAGATGGCATACTCAAATTGGGCAGTTCAGTGTAAATTTAGTAAGATGATTTCCAAAGTTACAAGCAATATTTGGGGGAAATTAACAAGGAATAATGAAGCATCTGAAACTGCTACTATCCTATTTCTAAAGGGACAAAGAAAGGAAGAAAAATTTAGAGCCTGTAGACAGGAGCTGGAGAGAAAGGACATCCTGGCAGGAGCTGAGGCGTGGCAAAGAGGGATCAAGACAAATAACTACATTAAGTTCTTCTTGCCTTCAGAGTTCATGTTAGTGCCTTTCAATATCCAAACCTAGAAAGAAGCTTGAGATCAAAGGAATCTATTGATTATAAAATTGCATACAAGTTAACCTCTTAGGGTAAAGAGCACAGTGAAGAATGGTGCAAATTGGATCTGGGAGTAAGTAGAAAGTTTCTAACCCAACATTTATATAGGTAAGAAAAATATAATAAAGATTTTATATCATAATTAAAATTTTGCTACATCTAAAACTTTTCATGTTCCTTCTTTTTCTTCCCCCACCCTTAATATCTCTCTTCCTTTTCTTGGTAAATTTTCTTCTCATTTCACACTCATCCTAAAATGAAAATAAAATATGAGACTGCATATGGAATTTCCTTCTGTCCTAATCCTTCACGTACTTCATCAATTCATTTTGTCTCTTATCCAGCATGATGCATCATTTCAATCAATGATGACCATGATCAAATCCTTGAGCTTTTTTCCTGCCACATCAGTCCTCCTACTCAACTTCAACTCACATTTCTCCACTTATTACTCAGATTGTTGGGTGCTGCTGGGGAAAATCATACAGCCTTACATTCTGGTGCCAACATAAATGTGTATTCTCCAAACTCAACTGGGCATGTGGTACCTTCCTGAATATCTCCTTCATATCTTCATATCAGTTGTTATAACAGAACTTTTAAACCTCCATACTTAATTTATTCTAATGTCATGGACCACCTAACATCTAAAAAAGTCCTGCTCTCAGAATAAAAAAAGGTAGGTCCTTTGAAAAGCTGTGTCACAGAATCTTGTTTTCATTTTTGTCTTTACTTGGACTCTATGTGAAGTGGCATAATATTATTTGAAGGTAGGTTGTGAAATTTACAGACGTGTATGTAAACCCATTAGTAACTAACAAATAGTATAGATTATAAAAAGATTTGCAGACAATGTGGTGCTCTGGAGGAGACTGAATAGTCCAAATATCTATATTAGGGGAAAAAAAGAGTACTCATAAAGTTTTGTTTTCAGCAAGAGAATAGGGAGAAAAAAACTCTGAATGAGTAGTCTGGCTCCTCACCAAAATCCTATGTGGGATCTTTGGGCCCAACCATAAGCAATTCCAAGGTTTTGCCTGACAGACCCCATAGGGAAAGCTCCCACCATCACGGGCATCACGGGCAGGTGGCTGTGCTTAGAGGCTTATCTGCTTCCACTCCCAGACTTGTTTAGAGGCCTCTGTCTGAAAGGCCTTGTCTGAGATTTTTTCTCCACTTTTCTTTCTTTTTTTTTTTTAAAGATTTTATTTATTCATTCATGAGAGACACACAGAGAGGCGCAGAGACATAGATAGTGGGAGAAGCAGGCTCCCGGGGATCCCTGGGTGGCTCAACGGTTCAGTGCCTGCCTTTGGCCCAGGGCATGATCCTGGAGTCCCGGGTTGGGCTCCCAGCGTGGAGCCTGCTTCTCCCTCTGCCTGTGTCTCTGCCTCTCTCTCTCTCTCTCTCTCTCTCTCTCTCTTTCTCTCTCTATTTCTATCATGAATAAATAATAAATAAAATCTTAAAAAAAAAAGAAGCAGGCTTTCCAAGAGAAGCCTGATACAAGACTTGATCCCAAGACTCCAGCATCACAAACTGAGCCAAAGGCAGAAACTCAACCACTGAGCCACTCAGGTGCCCCCTTTCTCCATCTTTCTAATGCTACCCCTTCCTTGTCTCCCTACCCTTAGCCCATGGTCTACGAAAAGGCAAGAGACTTTTCTTCAGGTCTCTCCTTAGCAGTAAGAGAGTTACTCCTTTCTGTGCCGCATCCATTAGACCCTTGCCTAGGACCATCCATGGGGAAAAATGGAACATTAGGGAACCAGAGCTTCGAACGACATCTTGCTCTCACTGTCACAGTAAATGAAGATAGGCTTGATTAATACGTCAGTCTTGTTGTCCTGATTTCCCACCTCAACATGATTAACTCAATTGCTGCAGCAATAAGCACTTGAAAAATTCAACATCATTCATGATTAAAACTCAGTAAAGTTGGAACAAAAGGGAATTCCTCATTAAAAATAATATTGCTGGAGGAGGGGCAAGAGGGCGGAAGAGCAGGGTCCCCAAGTCACCTGTCCCCACCAAATTGCCTAGATAACCTTCAAATCATCCTGAAAATCTACGAATTCGGCCTGAGATTTAAAGAGAGACCAGCTGGAACGCTACAGTGAGAAGAGTTCACGCTTCTATCAAGGAAGGAAGACGGGGAAAAAGAAATAAAGAAACAAAAGGCCTCCAAGGGGGAGGGGCCCCGCGAGGAGCCGGGCTGAGGCCGGGGCGAGTGTCCCCAGGACAGGAGAGCCCCGTCCCGGAGGAGCAGGAGCTGCACAAACCTTCCCCGCGGAAAGGCCTCGCAGGGAGTTAGAGCAGGACCCAGGAGGGCGGGGATGCCCTCGGGCTCCCGGGGACACTAACAGGAACCTGCGGCACATGCAGGAGAGTGCGCCGAGCTCCCTAAGGGCTGCAGCTGGCCCCGTGGGACCCGGAGCAGCTCGGAGGGGCTCGGGCGGCGGCTCCGCGGAGGGGGCTGCGGGGCGGGAGCGCGAATCCAACAGCGCAGGCCCCGGAGCACAGGGCGCCGGGACACAGCCCAGGATCCGGCCTCCCCCGGGACAGGCAGAGGCCGGGAGGGCCCAGGACAGCAAGGACACTCCTGCCACGAGCTGAGCAGATCAGCGGCCCCGCCCCGGAGCCTCCAGGCCCTGCAGATGGAGAGCCCCAGAGTTACTGCGGGGGCTGACTCCAGGGCTGCAGAGCTGGCCCCGCCACTGTGGCTTCCTCCCGGGGCCTCACGGGGTAAACAACCCCCACTGAGCCCTGCACCAGGAAGGGGCAGAGCAGCTCCCCAAGTGCTAACACCTGAAAATCAGCACAACAGGCCCCTCCCCCAGAAGACCAGCTAGACGGACCAGTTCCAGGGGAAGTCAAGGGACTTAAAGTATAGAGAATCAGAAGATTCCCCCATGGTGGGTTTTTTTTTTTTTTTGCTTTTTGATTTGTTTCCTTATCCCACCCTTTTTCTTCCTTTCTTTCTTTTTCTTTCTCTTTTTCTTCCCTTTTTTTCTTCTTTTCTTCCTTTTTTCCTTTTTCTTTTTCTCTTTTCTTTCCTTCTTTCTCTCCTTTCTCTTTCTCCTTTTTCCAATACAACTTGCTTTTGGCCACTCTGCACTGAGCAAAATGACTAGAAGGAAAACCTCACCTCAAAAGAAAGAATCAGAAACAGTCCTATCTCCCACAGAGTTACAAAATTTGGATTACAATTCCTTGTCAGAAAGCCAATTCAGAAGCACTATTATACAGCTACTGGTGGCTCTAGAAAAAATCATAAAGGACTCAAGAGACTTCATGACTGCATAATTTAGAGCTAATCAGGCAGAAATTAAAAATCAATTGAATGGATGCAATCCAAACTCGAAGTCCTAACGACGAGGGGTAACGAGGTAGAAGAACGAGTGAGTGACATAGAAGACAAGTTGATGGCAAAGAGGGAAACTGAGGAAAAAAGAGACAAACAATTAAAAGACCATGAAGATAGATTAAGGGAAATAAACGACAGCCTGAGGAAGAAAAACCTACGTTTAATTGGGGTTCCCGAGGGCGCCAAAAGGGCCAGAGGGCCAGAATATGTATTTGAACAAATCCTAGCTGAAAATTTTCCGAATCTGGGAAGGGAAACAGGCATTCAGATCCAGGAAATAGATCCCCCCCTAAAATCAATAAAAACCATTCAACACCCCCACGTTTAATAGTGAAGCTTGCAAATTCCAAAGATAAGGAGAAGATCCTTAAAGCAGCAAGAGACAAGAAGTCCCTGACTTTTATGGGGAAGAGTATTAGGGTAACAGCAGACCTCTCCACAGAGACCTGACAGGCCAGAAAGGGCTGCCAGGATATATTCAGGGTCCTAAATGAGAACATGCAACCAAGAATATCCAGCAAGGCTCTCATTCAAAATGGAAGGAGAGATAAAGAGCTTCCAAGACAGGCAGGAACTGAAAGAATATGTGACCTCCAAACCAGCTCTGCAAGAAATTTTAAGGGGGACTCTTAAAATTCCCCTTTAAGAAGAAGTTCAGTTGAACAATTCACAAAAACAAGGACTGAATAGATATCATGGTGACACTAAACTCATATCTCTCAATAATAACTCTGAACGTGAACGGGCTTAATGACCCCATCGAAAGGTGCAGGATTTCAGACTGGATAAAAAAGCAGGACCCATCTATTTGCTGTCTACAAGAGACTCATTTTAGACAGAAGGACACCTACAACCTGAAAATAAAAGGTTGGAGAACCATTTACCATTCAAATGGTCCTCAAAAGAAAGCAGGGGTAGCCATCCTTATATCAGATAAACTAAAATTTACCCCGAAGACTATAGTGAGAGATGAAGAGGGACACTATCTCATACTCAAAGGATCTATCCAACAAGAGGACTTAACAATCCTCAATATATATGCCCCAAATGTGGGAGCTGCCAAATATTTAAACCAATTAATAACCAGAGTGAAGAAATACTTAGATAATAATACACTTATACTTGGTGACTTCAATCTAGCTCTTTCTACCCTCGATAGGTCTTCTAAGCACAACATCTCCAAAGAAACGAGAGCTTTAAATGATACACTGGACCAGATGGATTTCACAGATATCTACAGAACTTTACATCCAAACTCAACTGAATACACATTCTTCTCAAGTGCACATTGAACTTTCTCCAGAATAGACCACATATTGGGTCACAAATAGGGTCTGAACCGATACCAAAAGATTGGGATTGTCCCCTGCATATTCTCAGACCATAATGCCTTGAAATTAGAACTAAATCACAACAAGAAGTATGGAAGGACCACAAACACGTGGAGGTTAAGGACCATCCCGCTAAAAGATGAAAGGGTCAACCAGGAAATTAAGGAAGAATTAAAAAGATTCATGGAAACTAATGAGAATGAATATACAACTGTTCAAAATCTTTGGGATGCAGCAAAAGCAGTCCTGAGGGGGAAATACATAGCAATACAAGCATCCATTCAAAAACTGGAAAGAACTCAAATACAAAAGCTAACCTTACACATAAAGGAGCTAGAGAAAAAACAGCAAATAGATCCTACACCAAGCAAAAGAGGAGAGTTAATAAAGATTCGAGCAGAACTCAACGAAACCAAGACCAGAAGAACTGTGGATCAGATCAACAGAACCAGGAGTTGGTTCTTTGAAAGAATTAATAAGATAGATAAACCATTAGCTTGCCTTATTAAAAAGAAGAGAGAGAAGACTCAAATTAATAAAATCATGAATGAGAAAGGAGAGATCACTACCAACACCAAGGAAATACAAATGATTTTAAAAACATATTATGAACAGCTATACGCCAATAAATTAGGCAATCTAGAAGAAATGGACGCATTCGTGGAAAGCCACAAACTACCAAAACTGGAACAGGAAGAAATAGAAAACCTGAACCGGCCAATAACCAGGGAGGAAATTGAAGCAGTCATCAAAAACCTCCCAAGACACAAAAGTCCAGGACCAGGTGGCTTCCCAGGGGAATTCTATCAAACGTTTAAAGAAGAAACCATGCCTATTCTACTAAAGCTGATTGGAAAATAGAAAGAGATGGAGTACTTCCAAATTCGTTCTATGAGGCCAGCATCACCTTAATTCCAAAACCAGACAAACACCCCACCAAAAAGGAGAATTACAGACCAATATCCCTGATGAACATGGATGCAAAAATTCTCAACAAGATACTAGCCAATAGGATCCAACAGTACATTAAGAAAATTATTCACCATGACCAAGTAGGATTTATCCCCGGGACACACGGAGGTTCAACACTCGTAAAACAATCAGTGTGATTCATCATATCAGCAAGAGAAAAACCAAGAACCATATGATCCTCTCATTAGATGCAGAGAAAGCATTTGACAAAATACAGCATCCATTCCTGATCAAAACTCTTCAGAGTGTAGGGATAGAGGGAACATTCCTCAACCTCTTAAAAGCCATCTACAAAAAGCCCACAGCAAATATCATTCTCAATGGGGAAGCACTGGGAGCCTTTCCCCTAAGATCAGGAACAAAACAGGGATGTCCACTCTCACCACTGCTATTCAACATAGTACTGGAAGTCCTAGCCTCAGCAATCAGACAACAAAAAGACATTAAAGGCATTCAAATTGGCAAAGAAGAAGTTAAACTCTCCCTCTTCCCTGATGACATGATACTCTACATAGAAAACCCAAAAGCCTCCACCCCAAGATTGCTAGAACTCATACAGCAATTTGGCAGTGTGGCAGGATACAACATCAATGCCTAGAAATCAGTGGCCTTTCTATACACTAACAATGAGACTGAAGAGGGAGAAATTAAGGAGTCAATCCCATTTACAATTGCACCCAAAAGCATAAGATACCTAGGAATAAACTAACCAAAGAGGTAAAGGATCTATACCCTAAAAACTATAGAACACTTCTGAAAGAAATTGAGGAAGACACAAAGAGATGGAAAAGTATTCCATGCTCATGGATTGGCAGAATTAATATTGGGAAAATGTCAATGTTACCCAGGGCAATTTACATGTTTAATGCAATCCCTATCAAAATACCATGGACTTTCTTCAGAGAGTTAGAAAAAATTACTTTAAGATTTGTGTGGAATTGACCCTGAATAGCCAGGGGAATTTTAAAAAAGAAAACCATAGCTGGGGCCATCACAATGCCAGATTTCAGGTTGTACTACAAAACTGTGGTCATCAAGATAGTGTGGTACTGGCACAAAAACAGACACATAGATCAATGGAACAGAATAGAGAACCCAGAAGTGGACCCTGAACTTTCTGGTCAACTAATATTCGATAAAGGAGGAAAGACTATCCATTGGAAGAAAGACAGTCTCTTCAATAAATGGTGCTGGGAAAAGTGGACATCCACATGCAGAAGAATGAAACTGAACCATTCTCTTACACCATACACAAAGATAAACTCAAAATGGATGAGAGATCTAAATGTGAGACAAGATTCCATCAAAATCCTAGAGGAGAACACAGGCAACACCCTTTTTGAACTCGGCCACAGTAACTTCTTGCAAGATACATCCACAAAGGCAAAAGAAACAAAAGCAAAAATGAACTATTGGGACTTCATTAAGATAAGAAGCTTTTGCACAGCAAAGGATACAGTCAACAAAACTAAAAGACAACCTACAGAATGGGAGAAGATATTTGCAAATGATGTATCAGATAAAGGGCTAGTTTCCAAGATCTATAAAGGACTTATTAACCTCAACACCAAAGAAACAAACAATCCAATCATGAAATGGGCAAAAGACATGAACAGAAATCTCACAGAGGAAGACATAGACGTTGCCAACACGCACATGAGAAAATGCTCTGCATCACTTGCCATCAGGGAAATACAAATCAAAACCACAATGAGATACCACCTCACACCAGTGAGAATGGGGAAAATTAACCAGGCAGGAAACAACAAATGTTGGAGAGGATGCGGAGAAAAGGGAAGCCTCTTACACTGTTGGTGGGAATGTGAACTGGTGCAGCCACTCTGGAAAACTGTGTGGAGGTTCCTCAAAGAGTTAAAAATAGATCTGCCCTGTGACCCAGCAATTGCACTGTTGGGGATTTACCCCAAAGATTCAGATGCAATGAAATGCCGGAACACCTGCACCCGGATGTTTCTAGCAGCAATGTCCACAGTAGCCAAACTGTGGAAGGAGCCTCGTGTCCATTGAAAGATCAATGGATAAAGAAGATGTGGTTTATGTATACAATGGAATATTACTCAGGGATTAGAAACGACAAATACCCACCATTTGCTTCAACGTGGATGGAACTGGAAGGTATTGTGCTGAGTGAAGTAAGTCAATCGGAGAAGGACAAACAGTGTATGTTGTCATTCATTTGGGGAATATAAATAATAGTGAAAGGGAATATAAGGGAAGGGAGAAGAAATGTGTGGGAAATATCAGAAATGGAGACAGAACATAAAGACTCCTAACTCTGGGAAATGAACTAGGGGTGGTGGAAGGGGAGGAGGGCGGGGGGTGGGGGTGAATGGGTGACGGGCACTGAGGGGGACACTTGACCCGATGAGCACTGGATGTTATTCTGTATGTTGGTAAATTGAACACCAATAAAAAATTAATTTATTAAAAAAATAAAATAAATAGTATTGCTAATATCATACTTAATGAAAACTTTCCTGGTCGATTTGTAAGATGAAAGAGAGCTAATTATGCCCACTTCTTTTCAACCTTGCATTGGGCCTAGTCAGTGCGATATAAACACACAAACAGAAAATAGCAGGTATACCGATGGGATAGGAAGAATTAAAATTGTCCTGCAATTTTACAGAAAAATTCTACAAAATTTACCAAGAATTTATTAGAACAGGTAAGGATAGTAAGTTTCCAGAATGCAAAAATCAACAGATAATGAAGACTAAAATTTTGCCAAAATTCATATGCTTAAAACAGTTATGTTTTAGTATATAAAATTTATATATTATTAAAATTGATTTTTAAATTTAAAAAATAGATATCAACTTCACTAATAAAACTAGAAAGTTTCTCACAGTTTTAGAAAGTTCCAGGATTTCCTTACATTAAAGTAGTAGAATATAAAAATTGAGGGCTTCTGAGAAAGGGGGATCATACTTCTATATCCTAAAATGACCTTAACTATAAAATGCTCCATTGACTTTCTATTGAAATAAAAAATACACATATTGTAACATTTACTTTCATCTAGGAAAGTTTAAAAAATGAAAAAAATGCAGTCTACAGGCAAAGCGTTTGATTAAACATTTAACTGTTCTTGTGAATTTCTGCAGTTTCAAGCCTATTAGTCGGTAAGAGAACAGAAAAAAATGTATGATAAATAATGTGAGAGAAATAAATGAATAATGTAAGAAACAAAAGATTTAGCAGCCAGGACAGATTGGGGCATATGGGGCATATTAAAAAGGTCAATCTCATGGAGGACCTGAACTCCACTTTCATCTACCCTCGATAATAAGATCCATTGCTGACCCAGGGACTCTCAGAATTATTGTAATTCTCCTACTCTGAAATATTTCTCATACAGTTTTTGTGAAAATTAGTTTTCTTTCTTTGCCTCTAAATGATATGTTCAAGCATCTTTAATATTCAAAATTTTTTGAGCAGTTTTCTCACAAATACCAAATACCATTTTCACTTCCTTTTAACCTCAAATAAAATACAGCTCACATTATTATCACTTATTTCTTTGTTCACTTAATACATGAACTGATGTTGTTTCTGAGCATATTTGAATTCTCTGGCTCAAAGTCAGAAAGAACAAAAAGCTCAACATTGTCTTACCAAATCTATTATAGGAAAGTCAACTACAGTCCAGAAGGACTTGAGTCCTTAGGAATTTAAGGACTTAGGAATTTAAAACAACCCTAATTGGTTGTTGTTCATGCAAGATCATACTCATTTTCCTCCCAGAACTCCAGCATAGTAAGGTGTACAGAGTTATATATTAGTGGCCAGCTAATATATCACCTTACAAGTGACAATATTTGACTTGGGACCACTCTTTCTAAAATTTCATTGACTGATTCAGACAGAAAACATCCCAAATCCTGTATCTCAAAGGTGAAGAAAAAAAAAGTATGAAATGATTTAATCAAACAAATCTTTGATTATAATGACCATTAAACATATACTACTGCCCAAACTTAGTTGTTTTTACTCATCCTAATCTTCTAATTCAAGTAGTGCATTTTGGCAAAACAACCTGTTAGTTTTTGATTCTACAGTCTCTGAAAACCCATTCCCAGGGAAAGCTCAATGACCAGACTAGATCTTTCTTTGCAATTAAGGATCCAACACATTTATATCCTAAAGTATAATACAGAAACATCTGACTGTGCATTTCTAGTCTTCAGCAATTGTTAGAGTACTTCACTTGTTTAATTGTTTTAAGTAGGTTAAACCAAGAAAGTCTTAGTTTCAATTTCAAAAACTGTATCATTTAATTTATTGAGGGAAATATTTGTTCAAATAGGCATAATAATTAAGTCCACAGAAACTGGGAACATTTCTAAACTATCAAATGTTTATAAATTTTAAAATATATTTAATTATTCACTTAGAATATTGCCATGGTAACACTTGGCATGAGCAGTCAGAGTGGTTTTGTTGTTTTTGTTTTTTGGGGGGTTTGTGCTTTCTTTTTCTCTTTCTCTGTTTTTTTTTTTTTTTTTTTTTTTTTTTTTCCTGGCATTGACCTCATTATGGAAACTGAGAAAATACATTGGGGTGTGACATTCTGTGATTTCAAACATTCAAAACTGAATTATCAACCTTTATATATTTTAATATGACATGTTTTCTTATTACTTGAAAATGTACAAAGTTTAGAGATAATAAACATCACCTATTGTACAACAGCCTTTCCAAAACAAAGCAAACAACACTATTATGCTATAGTAGATTCCCTTCAAATTCCTTTGCACAAATTCATTGCACAAAATTCATTTGTTTGACCGAGTTGAGATTTTACAATATCTTCAGTTGTGTCTGTTTTTCACTTCATCTTATAATAGGAGCATGTCTTCTTGTCACTAAAAAAAATATATAAATATTTAAAAATAATCTTTATATATAAGGACAGTTTTAGATTTGCAGAATTACTGCAAATTAGGACACAGGCCCCAACTATTCCTCTACTATTAACATCTTACATTAGAATGGTATATTTGTTACAATAATGAAATTATTGATATTATTAACTAATGTCCATGCTTTCTTCAGATTTGCTTAATTTTCTCCTGCCATAATTTTTTTTGTTTCAGTATTCCATCTGGGATACTACATTATACTTAGTCATCATGACCCCTCAGGATCCTTTTAGTTATGAGTTTCTCAGATTTTTTTCAAGGACTTAATAGTGTGAGAAATACTGGTCAGGCATTTTGTAGAGTGTTCCTGAAGGGAAATCTTCCTGATATTCTCCTTACTGTTAAACTGGGGTAATGTGATTTTGGGACTACAGCAGATGCCATATTCACCATATCATATCAGGGGTACATAGTATCAGCATGACTTATAATTGTTGATGTTAACCTTGATCATCTGAGTTGTGTTTATCAAGTTTTTCCACTGTAGAATTATTTCCTTTCTCCTTTCTTTCTTTCTTTCTTTCTTTCTTTCTTTCTTTCTTTCTTTCTTCTTTTTTCTTTCTTTCTTCCTTCCTTTCTTCTTTCTTTCTTTCTTTCTTTCTTTCTTTCTTTCTTTCTTTCTTTCTTTCTTTCTTTCTTTCTTTCTTCTTTTTCTTTCTTTTCTTTCTTTCTTTCAGATTTTATTTATTTATTCATGAGAGACAGAGAGGGAGAGACACCGGCAGAGGGAGAAACAAGCTCCCCACTGGGAGCCTGACGTGAGACTTGATTCCAGACCTGGATCAAGCACTGAGCCGATGGCAGACACCCAACCACTGAGCCATGCAGGCGTCCCAAGTTATTCCCTTTTATCCCCTTTCCAAACTGTACTCTTTGGAAGGAAGTCACTTCATGAAGCCACCATTTCAGTTCTGAAAATTTATGTTCCATTTCCCCAGGGGAGTACTGTATGTGATCCTATGATTTTACTTTTTAATACTACTAATGTGGTTGGTAATGATGTGTAATTCTTTTTATGCATTGTTGGATTCAATTTGCTAATGTATTATTGAGGATTTTTATATCTATGTCCAGAAGACATTTTTTTCCCCTGTGGTTTTCCTTTCTTGTAATGGCTAGATATGCTTTTAATGGTACTAGGTACTAGGCTAATGGTATTAGGATAATACTGGCCTCATAGGGTGAGTTAGGAAGTGTTTTCTCTGCTTCTACTTTCTGAAACAGATTGTGGAGAGTGGATATCACTTCTTCCTTAAATGCTTGGTACAATCCAGCAGCAAACCATCTGAGCCTGGTGCTTTCTCTCTTGTAAGGTTATTAAGCATTGATTTCACTTCTTCAATAGATCTATATAGGGAAATTCAGGTCACATATTTCTACTTGTGTAATTTTTGGTGGTTCATATCTTTGAAAGAATTGACACTTTATGTCTAATTACCAAACTTATAGGCAGTTGTATTTCTTTATTATTATTTTAATGACAGTGAAATCAGCAGAGTTGACCCTTTTCATTTCTGATATTGGTCAGGTTGTATCTTTCTTAGGTAAACTGCCTTGATGTTTATCAGTTGTATCTTTTCCAAGACTAGTTTTTTATTTTGTTGATTTCCTTTATTGATTTCTTGTTTTTAATTTTGTTGATTTTTGCTCTACTTTTATTATTTATTTTCTTCTGCTTGATTTCCTTTAATTTCTTTCTTTTGACTTGATTCTTCTAGTTTCCTAAAAGATTTTCCAAGGTGGAAGCTTAAGATTGTTTTTAAGATAATTCTTTTTTCCCAATATTCTCTAAATGCTATAAATTTCCTTTTAGGCACTGCTTATACTGCATTACACACACTGTGCTAAGTTGTAGTTTAATTTTCATTTAATTAAAAATATTTATTTCTTTTGAGATTTTTCCCCCACATGTTATTTAGAAGTGTGTTAATTTTCAAGTAATTGGATATTTTTTCAGCTATTTTTTCTGTTATTGATTTCAACATCATTCCATTTTGATCTGAGAACATACTTTATATGACTTCTGTTTTTTAAATATGTTAAACACATTTAACCGTGTCATAGCTCAGGAGCATCCATGTTTCTTAAGGACAGTGCATATTTTGCTGTTGGATTAAGTATTTTATAAATGTCAATGAAATCAAGTTGAATTATGATACTGGTCAGGTCGGTTATATCTTTACTAATTTTCTACATGATGAATCAACTGGTAACAACATGATAAGGGTTTTAACACTTAAGTATTTCAGTCAACATTTCTTGCTATTATGGTTTCAGATGAACAATTTTTTTCAATTTAATTCCTATTCTCATCCTCTTACTTTTTTCAAGATTCTTCCTTTGGGACACTCTAGTTTTCATGTTACACCTTTTGAAATTGTCCCATAATTCTTGGATATTGTGTTCTATTTTGTTTTTTGGTCATTTTTTTTTCTCTTTGTGTTTAAGTCTGGAAAGTTTCTATTGGCCTATCTCAAGCTTCCGGATTCTTTCTTCAGTTGTGTCCAGTCTACCAATGAGCTTATCAAAAACCTTTTCATTTCTATGAGGCTTTTTATTTCTAGCATTTGATTGTTGTTGTTGTGGTGGTGGTGGTGGTTGTAATGATGGAGTGACTTTCTTTGGGCTAAAACTGCCTCATAAATATTTTTAATGGTCAAAACAGTTTATCTAAAGCTTGTTTCACTTCTTTTTTTTAAAAAAATATTCTACTTATCTGTTTGAGAGAAAAAGCAGAGTGAGAGAGAGAGAGAACATTTGTGGTGGGGAAGGGCAGAGGGAGAGGGAAAAGCAGATTCCCCACTGATCAGGGAGCCCAAGGCAGGGCTACATCACAGGACTCTGGGATCATGACCTGAGCCACAGGCAGATGCTTACACCCAGGTGCCCTGTTTCACTTATTTCTTGTTAGGCATTTTGTTTTGTTTTTCACTAATAGATGTAAAGCAGAGATAAACAGAATTTTTTATACAATGACTTATATCCTTGAAACTTAAATTACTGAGTTCAAGTTTACACATATTATTGCTTTGATATCTAAAACAATATTTCCTTTCCCAAAACTTCCTGTAATCTGCCCTTTTATTATTGTACTTTTTGAACACTGCATCTTATCATTTTAAATTGACATTTCCAAGGGAAATATTTTTAATTGCATTTTTTTATTAGAAACATATTGAAGAATGTGTATACATTAGCTATTTATGTATCTTTTTTCTTGACTAATTATGTCTTGACCCATCAATATATTGAGATCTTAAAAAGCTAACAATTTATAAGCATTTTCTATGCATTAAGAATATTAATCCATTGTCATATTTATTGAAAGTATTTTATGTAGCATATTATGTGCCTTTAATTTTGATATTATGTTTACCTTGAAATATTTTATTTTTGAGTATTGTATATTTAAATGTGCCAATACCTCGGTTTGTAATTTCTTCTATTAAAGTTCAAATGGTTCTTCCCAATTTAGATTAATAGTTGTTTAACAATACTTGTGATACATATATCTGTGAACTTCCTGACTGTTGTCCACATTTCAACAATATTATGCCACTGGAATTTCAATGGGGACAGTTTGCTAGTATTTTCATTCTCCTTAAATATCCTTCCTATTAACACCATTTGATACTAGTCTTGGTGATATGATTTGCCTTTAACAGTACCATGAGATTTATCTTTATATCCTAAATTATAATCATTGGTATTTACCTTGTAACTATTATATGAAAAATAAGAGTCAACACATAGGATCACAGTGTGTGGGGTTTTATTCTCTCATATAACAAATGACATAATCTTCTCTGGAATTCCTTCCTAATCTGCAACTGACTCAGAGAGCACACAAGACGAAATCTTATTTTTGGTGATCATTTTTTCATGTCCTATTGTCTTTTCCTATAGAAATAGTTTAATTACTAGATGCGAAGATTCTGTATTCTATAGCAAAAATATTTTAATTATTTATTCCCATGACACATTGATGTAATGAAAATTATGTGTGACTCTAAAATAATAGGCCTCCTGCAACTATCATTTTTATTACCAGATAATGATAGAGAAAGTTCCAAATTCTGAGCATTGAAAAGAGCCAAATGTGTGTTGCATTCTATCTCTCAATGTATTAAAAATGTATACCAAATATTTGTACATGTGAAGGCTACATTTTTTCTACATTTTGGGAAATCTTCCTTACCTAGGTTCACTTCCTACAAGAGAAAAGAGTGAAGATATTTCTAATTCTTCCTTCATCAAGCTGGATCAGCTGGAGATGTGAAGTTTTCACAGTTGAGTCAAAGGCATAGAACAATTGAGAAATCATTCACATCTGAAGTGTGTCAGTGGCAATAATACAGAGTGGTGGTGGAGTATGTTTATTTTCTAGACCTGATTAGCTAGTCTTCATGTGTTTCTGTGAGACTTGATATTCTTATGAACTATTTCTTTTATGCTAAAGCAAGTCAAGTCAATTTCTGATAATTGCAAAAACAGCAATCTGTTTATATAGAAAGATACATTGATATCTACTTGATTGCTTGTGTCAGAAATAGCACTACAAAGGAGAATAAAATCTTGTATTGTTTTTTAAATTAATTATTTAATTAAATTGAGAGAGATAGAGAGTGCATAGGTGGGGAGAGGGGCAGAGGGAGAAGCAGTCCCCTCGCTGAGCTGAGAGCCCAGTGTGGTGCTTAATCCCAGGTCCCCAGGATCATGACCTGATCTGAGCCAAAAGCAGACACCTGACTGAGCCACCCAGGCACCCTTTGCTTCTTTAATATCAAAGAGAAAGATGACTTCTTAACACTAAAGATATTAAAAATTATTTTCATGCCTATACATCAAGAAAAAAACTTGCTGTGAACCTCTGCTGTTTTGGATGATATATATTTCCCTTTTGTTAGACACTATATTATATACATGTCTTTCCAAGCCCTCAAATTATTAACTTTCAGTTTATAAAAGAAAAAATTCAACCTACAACAGTAAAAATACATTTATCGGCCAGCACTGTTAGAATCACATCTATCTTTGCTCAGAAAAAGATAATCTATAATGACATTTTGAACTGAAGCATTTTTGCAGAATATTTGCTACAGTTTCTTTTATTTGACCAAAACATATGCCATGAAAGATTATTATAGGATTACTTTGCACATTTATTTTAAGAACCTACGCAAAACTGAGATTTTTCCTTGGGATTCAGTATGTGCACGTATCCCAAGAACATATGGAGATTAATTTGTGGTTTTGCCAAGTTTCTTCAAAATCAAAATTTCACAGTATTGAGAGCCAGTGAAGAACTCTACATTTAAAGCATAAATGTGAAATTATATTATTTTCTTAATCACTTTAAAATATTTACTGTTATTTTTCCTTGGAGATAAATGCACGATATGGTCCATACCATCAAGGAGCACAACATAGTAGGACAGAATTTTCAGAAACTGAGAATTATCAGTAAATGTTTCACTGAGGAGGTGGACTTGCACTCAATCCTGTGACATGATTTCTGAGGGAAAGATAGGAGTCCAAGCTCAGAGAAAGACAGTAATTAGCAAAGACATGAAAATATGAAAGAACAGGGGCCCTGGGTGGCTCAGTTGGTTAAGCATCTGCCTTCGGCTCAGTGTCCTGGTATTGAGCCCCACCTCTGGCTCCCTGCTCAGTGAGGAGTCTGCTCCTCGCCCTCCCTCTGCCTCTCGACCTGCTTATGCATGCACATGATCTTTCTCTTCATCAATCAATAAATAAAATCTTTTAAAAAAAAAGAAAAGAAAATATTAAAGAACAAAATATCTTCAAGGAATTGCCCATATCATGAAAGAGGGTAAAGGGATGGGAATAAGAGTAAGAAATCATGCTATATGGCAGTGGGCTTTAAGTTTTTTTTTGGATATTAGATTCCATCAATAATCTGAGGGAAGCTGTCTTGGGAAATGACCACACGCTATTTTGCTCAGGTATTTTTGGTGATAATATGTCTATCTGGGAATTCAGGATTGAAGATACAGGGCTTCTTATGTTATGCTGTGATGTTTACTTTTTAGCCTATATGCACTAAAAGATACAAGTGATTTAAATGGATGGGAGCAGGGACTTATATGATGTCATCATGCATCCAACATCAGTGGCTCAAGCATTTGCCAACATTATTTCCTGGGTTACTGCTTCTTGTGAGACTTCATGTGCCTTGCTACTATTTCTGTTATAGACCACCTTTGCCCAATTGCAATTCCCAAGTTGGATTGACTTCTTTGGTTGATCATTTCCTCCCTAGTCTTTGGACAAGGACAATTCTCTTTCCTTTACATTATCGATCTTGGATTTCTAGCCTCCAGAACTGTGATAAAATAGATTTCTGTTGTTTAAGTCACCCAGTATGTGATATTTTTGTGGTGCCTATAACTGGCTAATATAGGCAACTTGAAATTTCCAGCTCCAATAGAAACCATGTAGAGCAGATGACTACCCACTTGTGCCATGCAAAGATGGCAGAGTAATGAGAAAAATAATTATATTTGTGTTAAGATCCTAAATTTTGGGGTGGTTTCTTATGCTGAAACATAAGGTGACTGAAACAAAGTAAAACCTACACCAATCCATAAGGGTGTTTATCTATAAAATGACACTGACAAGAATTTCTTGTTCATGGATAGTCACCAAGATCTTATTTCATTTAGTGTTATACCTGCTAGATCTATCCATGTTGTTACAAATGGCAAACTTACACTCTTTTTCATGACTGAGTAATATTCTGCTATCTCTATATACTACACTTTTTTATCCATTCATCTGTGGATGGACACTTGGGTTGCATCCATATCTTGGTCTTTGTAAATAATGCTGAAACAAACCTAGGGCTGCATATATATTTTCAAATAAGTCTTTTCATTTTCTTTGGGTAAATACCAAGTAGTAGAATAACTGTCTTATATGGTATCTCTATTTTCTAATTTTTTGAGGATCCACTGTATTATTTCCACAGTGGCTGTGCTGACTTGCATTACCACCAACAGTATACAAGCATTGCTTTTTGTCCATGACCTTGCTAGCACTTCTTATTTTTTGTATTTTTTATCTTAGCCATTCTAACAGGTGTAAGGTAATATCTTGTTGTGGTTTTGATTTATATTTCCCTGATGATTGGTGAGGTCAACCATATTTTCATCTGTTAGCCATCTGGATGTCTTCTTTGGAAAAATATCTATGTATGTCCTGTGCCCATTTTTTAATCATTTTTTTTATGTTCAGTTGTATAAATTCTGTATATATTTTGGATATTAACCCCTTATTGTATGTATCATATGCAAATATCTTCTCCCTTTCAGTAGGTTGCTGTTTTGCTTTGTTAATTATTTCCTTCACTTTGCAAAAGGTGTTATTTTGGTGTAGTCCCGATAATTTAATTTTGCTTTTATTTCCCTTGCTAGAGGAGACATATCTAGAAAAATGTTTCAGAAAGAAAGAAGAAAGAAAGAAAGAAAGAAAGAAAGAAAGAAAGAAAGAAAGGAAAGAAAGAAAGAAAGATGTTTCTATGGTTGATGTTAAAGAAATTCCTGCCTATGTTTTGTTTTTTTTAAATTGTTTTTTAATGAATTCTATGGTTTCAGATATCACATTTAGATCTTGAATTCATTTTGAGTTTATTTTTGTATATGATGTAAGAAAGTGATCCAGTTTCATTCTTTTGCTTGCAGCTGTCTGGTTTCCTAAAGCTGTTTGTTAAAGAGACTTTTTCCCATTGCCTTTTTTGTCATAAATTAATTTACCATATAACTGTAGTTTTATTTCTGGGCTCACTATTCTGTTCCATTAATCTATATATCTATTTTTATGCCAGTACCACACTGTTTTTATTACTGCAGCTATGCAGCATATTTAGAAATCTGGAATTGTGATACCTCCAGTTTTCTTTTCTTTCTTTCTTTTTTTTTTTTTCATGATTGCTTTGGGTATTTGGAATCTTTTGTGGTTCCATACATATTTTGTTTTTTTTTTTCTAGTTCTATGAGACATGCTATTGGTATTTTGATAGAAATTGCATTAACTCCACAGATTGTCTTGGTAATATGAACATTTTAACATTATTGGTTGTCCTAATCAATGAGCATAGAGTACCTTTCTATTTTCTTGTGTCATGTTCAATTTCTTTCATCATATTTTATAGTTTTGGATTGCAGATCTTACACTACCTTGGTTAATTTTATTCCTAGGTATTTTATTCTTTTTGGTGCAGTTGTAAATTGCATGTTTTTAATTTTCTTCTTTCTATTGCTTTATTATTATTATATAGAAATGCAATAGATTTATGTTTATTAATTTTATGACTTTACTAAATTATGATGTTACAGAGTTCATTTATGAGTCCTAGTACTTTTTTGGTGAAGTTTTTAGGGCTTTATGTATCTAGTATCATGTCATCTGTAAATAACAAAAGTTTTAGTTCTTACTAGTTTGAATGCCTTTTATTTCTTTCTCTTGTCTGATTGCTGTGCCCAGGACTTCCAGTACTACATTGAATGAAAATGGTGAGAGTGGGCATCCTCGATCTTAGAGAAAAAAAACGTCAGTTTTTTACCTGTAAGTATGATGTTAGCTGTGGGTTTTTCATATAAGGTCCTTATTCTGTCAATGTATGTTCCCTCTAAATACACTTGCTGAGAATTTTTATCATGAATGGATATTGTAGTTGAGAATTTTTATCATGAATGGATATTATAATCTGTCAAATGTTTTTCTGCATCCATTGAAAGGATCCTATATTTTTTATACTTTCTCAGGTAAATCTAATGTAAAATGTTGATTGATTTCTAAATATTGAACTACCCTTGCATCTTAGGAATAAATCCCACTTGACTGTGGTGAATAATTTTTTAATGCATTACTGGATTCAGTTTGCAAATATTTTGTTGAGGATTTTTGTATCTACATTCATCAGAATATTGGCCTGTAATTTTCATTTTTTAATGTCTTTATGTGGTTTTGGTATCAAAGAATGAATTTGGAGGCTTTTTTCCTCTTCCATTTTTTGCAAGGGTTTGAAAAGATAGATGTGAACTCTTCCTTAAATGTTTGGTAAAATTCACCTATGAAGTCATCTGGTCCTGGACTTCTGTTTGTTGACAGTTTTTTGATTACTGATAAAATGTCATTACTAGTAATTGGTCTGTTTGAATTTTCTATTTCTTCTTGATTCAGTTTTGGAATGTTATGTTTCTAGGTATTCATTTCCTTCATTTTGTCAAATGTTAGCATGTACTTTTCATGTCATAATCCTTTGTATTTCTGTGATGTTGGTTCTTATTTCACCTCTTTCATATCTGATTTTATTTATTTGAGTTCTCTTTCTTTCTCTGTCTCTGTTTCTCTGTATTTGTTTCTTTCTTTTGATGAGGCTGGCTACAAGTTTATTAATTTTGGTTTTTATCTTTTCAAAGAAACAAGTTCTGGCCTCTTTGATCTGTTCTATTGTTTTTTTTTAGTCTCTATTTCATTTATTTCTGCTCTAATCTTTATTTCCTTCCTTCTACTGGCTTTGGACTTTGTTAATTCTTCTTTTCCTATTCCTTTAAGCATAAAATTAGATTATCCATTATTTATTTGAAATCTTTCTTGCTTCTTGAGGTAGGCTTGTATTGCTATGATCTTCCTTCTTGCTACAGTTCTTGCTGCACCCAATTATTTTAGACCATTGTGTTTTCATTTTCATTTGTCTGCTGTATTTTTTTAATTTCCTCTTTGATTTGTTGGCTGACCTATTCATTGTTTAGTAGCATGTTATTTAGCCTCCATGTATTTGTTTTCTCTCCAGATTTTTTTTCTTGTGCTTGATTTCTAGTTTTATATTTTTGTGGTTGGAAAAGATGCATGCTATGGTTTCAATTTTCTTGAATTTGCAGAGACTTATTCTGTGGCCTGACACGGGATTTAATCTGGAGAATGTTTCATTTGCATTTGAGAAGAATGTTTATTTCACTGATCTTAGATGGAATATTCTGAATATATTTGTTAGGTCCATATCTAGTCTAATGTGCCATTCAAAGCCACTGTTTCCTTGTTAATTTTATGCGTAGATGTCTAGATGATCTGCTGATCCATTGATGTAAGTGAGGTGTTATAGTCCTCCACAATTATTACATTAACATCAATTTCTTCCTTTTTGTCTATTAATTGTTTTTTTTTAATGTATTTTGGTTGACTTCTGACTGTATCCCCACCTCTCCTGCCCTTTCTTCTATGTCCTGTTCTCCAGAACTAATTGCAGAAAGTCTGTTCTCCCAGACTGTAGGTCATTTACTAGATTTGATGATTTGGTGTGGCTGTTATTTAGGTGTATCTATGGGATTAGGTGAGCCTAGGATCCTCCTATTCTACCGTCTTCTTAGAAGTTCTCTAATTAACTTTCCACTGAATTTGATATATATTTTACATTTTTTGAGTTGATAATAGTAATATTTATTTTACCAGAAATATTTATTTCACATTGGAATAATTAATTGACATAAATAATGTGGGCTATTGTCTTTGGTTCTCATAATCCTTGCAGTATTTCTATTTACTCTGTTTTTTCCCCAACTCTTTAAAGGAGTAATTGACAAATATAATTAAATACATTTAAAATGCACAATGTGATAGTTTGATATATATGTGCATTGTGGAATAATCACCAAGATCAAGATAATTATACATCCATCACCTCACATGGTTAACTCTTAATTTTTTTTTTACAGTGAAAGTGTTTAAGATTTACTCTTCAAAACTTTTATGTAGCCAATATTGTATCATTAACTATAATCACTATACTGTATATTAGGTCCTCAGAACTTATTCTCTTTAAAACTGAAAGTTGTACCCTCTATTCTCTGTCTCTATAAATTGTATGTGTGTGTGTGTGTGTGTGTGTGTGTATGCATTTTAAATTCTACATTTGAGTAAAATCATATGGTATTTGTCTTTCCCTGTATGACTTATTTCACTTGGCATAATGCCCTCTAGGTTTAGTAAGCTTTCCCTTTTTCATGACTGAGTATTTCATTGTGTTTGTATGTATGCATGTATGTCTCTGTGTATGTGCATGTGTGAGTGTGTGTTACATCTTCTTTAACCATCAAAGGACATGTAGGTTATTTTTGTACCTTGGCTATTGTGAATAATGCTGCAATGAACATGGGAATGATAATCACACTGTATATAAGATTTGAAGTCAGCTATTCTTCCAAAGATTTTGATTTTCCAGGACAACCTCTACTACTAAGCGGAGTAAAATTAATTGTCAAAGCAGGGCTGTTCCTAACTGCCATCCAAGCGAGTTGTCATTTGAGGTATATTTTATTTGTAAGGATTTAAAATTTCTCATTTCTGTAAAATGCCAAATGTCCTTACCTTAAAACACCTTAAACTGTAAAATGCAGTATGCTGGGACTTGGAGGTTAAAGTGAACTTTTCACCATGCAGGGCATCAACTAATCTGCAAAGAAAATGCTTCAATGAATCAGAGTTAGTTCTTGGAATGATGTCTCATGATAAAAGTTAGTGTCACAAAATTACTCTTGCTTTGTGTTCACTTACCCTAAATCTCATTAATTTTTTTTAAAAAAATGTTTTAGAAGTTCCTGACTCCAACATGTTTATAATCCATCCTCTTAGCAAACAAAATGTGATTTTTATATAACATACAAAAGAAAAATGATAAGAGAATATATACTCTTCAAAGTAAGAAACATTAAATCCAAATATTATTATGCAAGTTTACCAAACAAGATCAAAGTGTAAGAGTCAGGGAGATGGAAAGGGAAAATAATTCAAATCTTGAAGAATTATTAACCTGTAGAAAAAGTTTAGATACTGGAATAAAATAGAACATGTGTAGAATTTTACCATTTATCAGTAACCTGACTTTGAGTGAATTATTAAATTTGGTTTCTACATTTATAAAATTGGGATAGTAATACCTATCCTCCAGGATTATTGGGATATTTGTTTAAATTATGTATGTACATTGATATTTTGTTCTATCTAAGTAAAAAAAAATGGAAAAATTTTCAGAGAACTGAAAGCAAGGCAGATACAATTGGTTTTAAGGTGGAAAATTTAGTAGGAGAGACTTATCTTCACTAACCAGATGCGAACATGACTTAATGTCAAATTAGCTAAATATCTCAAAGAAAAATACTGAAAACATACTAAAAATCCTTTGCTTCCCCAGTAAGAAATCTCCTGATATGCTTTCCAATTATGTAATGGTAATAAAGAATAATGAAATAAAGATAAAATTCAGGTGAGGTATCTGGTGATAGGGAAATAGTGAATATGGAAGTAGAGCAGTAAAACATCAGAAGAAAAGATGGAAGCAGGAATGGGGAAGAGACTAAGTATCTCTAGTCTCCATACAACAGATCCCCTCAGAGAATGGAATACACCCTGCGTGAATCTGGTCTATCGGCTCTTCTGAAAGCAAAGTGTCACCAATGAAGTTAACCTGGAGGTGGTTCATATCCATAAATTATCATGTGACTAGAATTCCCTAATACTGAGTGGTGTACAACCTCTGGAAATATATGCAGGTGTCTTGACTTCTGGGGGATAACTGGGAAGTAATCTTCATTATTGTGAATCTTGATTTGCTGCTAATGATTTGAGATCTTGAGGTTTCCAGTATTGCTTGGTTAGGTATTGATGCCTAAGGTTTGGGTTATTAGTAGGTGCCGAAACAATATTTTTTTCTCACTCTTTTACCAATTACTGGTGACCTAAAATCTGCAGCTTGACAAACTAATTTAGTGGAAATAATTAAGACAAATCCTAAGAAATATCTCTTAGGTATTTGGCCATAAATATTAAGGACTAGGTCAGCTTAAAATAGGACTAGGACTAATGATTACTCATAAATTATAGGAAAATATTAATATGAGTATTTTTCATATGTATGAATATATATACATATGTAGGTGTACACACATACACATCCACATACTCACAAACACACAAACACATAGCAATCCCAATCATCATTTATTAGCTAAGAATGTAAAAAGGTAAACACTATTGATCAAGATCATTAAATTGTTCATCTTCTATTAAAAAAAGGAAGGAGCTTATAATTATGGAATACCTGAAGCACAAGTTGATTATATATATATATATATATATATATATATATATATATATGAGTCATTGGAAAGAGCTTGTTTTCATAAATGGGAATCAAAACTCTGATGAATATGACTCAAGTTAAAAAGGAAGTAACATATGGTTTAACTGATATATTGAAAAAACTTGCTCAAGTATTGAGTGTGGAATGTGGAATTTTACAAAAGTAAAAGGTTTCTGCTTTGCCACACTAATTGGCCCAAGCTCAGCAGTCCCCAAATTCCAAATTAAACAAATACTTTCTGCATGTTCACTGTAGCAGTAAATTACATAATGCATTATAAATTATAGTTAAAAAGACAGTTTTTCTTCTGAAAGTATGTTACAAAGCCAGAAAGGATAAGAGAGGCAATCGGTATCCTACTGTTTCCTCTTTGCAGAAGAAATGTGTTTAGAACAGTCAGTAAGCCATAAGTGAAGTGGAGTTGCTGTGCTAACATCAGACAAAAAAATACTGTAAAACTAATAAATGTTACTGCAGATAACAAGGGGCATTTGATAATGATAAATGGGTTAATATATCAGGAATAGATAACAAATGCAAACATTATATACAATCTTTATAATTATGAACATTGTAAAAATAATTGTAAATAATAAATTAAGCAAGCACCTATATCAACAGAGGCCTAAGATGCATGAAGCAAATATTGACAAAGTAGAGGTGAAGATCATATAATTTAATAATGATAACTCAAGATTTCAATACCTTGCTTTCAATAATAGACAGAACAGCTTCATAGAAAGGAAATAGGGTACTGGAACAGCATTGTAAACCAACTGAACCTAGCATATTTAAACAACAGTCAACATAGTAACAGCATAATCTAAATTTTTCCTAAGGGCACATGGCACATTTTCCAGGATAGATTGTATACTAGGACATACAATTCTTTAAAAATAAGAATGAAATTTAAAATAATTGAAATCATCTAAAATATGTTCTTTGATCACCATGGAATGAAACTAGAGGTCAGTGACAGAAAGATCTTAGGGAAATTTGCAAATATGTGGAGAGCAAAAACATATTGCCAAATGACAAGTGACTCAAGAAAAAAATCACAAAACACATTAGAAAATACTTTGAGATGAATGAGAAAGAAGATAAACCTAGTAAATATATGAAGCTAAAGCAGTGTCTAGAGGGGAATATGTAGGTATAAATGCCTATGTTAAAAAGAAAAAAGATTCCAAATCAACCATATAATCTTCCACTTTAAAACATTGGAAGGAGAAGAAGAAATTTAAAATAGCAGAAAAGATGGAATAATAAACATTGAAATGGAAATTAATTAGAATGGAAAAACAATAGAGAAAAAAACAATGGAATTAAAAATTAGATCTTTGAAAATTAATAAGCTTTTAGCTAGACTAACCTAGAGAAAAAGAGAGAAGGCTTAATTTACTAATGCTGGAAATGAAAGACATCACTACCAACCTTACAAATATAGAAAAATCAGAAGGGAATACTATGAACAACTGTGTGCCAAAACATAGATGATTTAGATGAAAAAAATTTCTACAAAGACAAAATACTTAAATGGACTCAAAAAAGAAAGTGAAACTCTGAATAATCTACATCAAGGAAAGGGATTGAATTTATAATGAAACTTTCTACAAATAAAAGATCAGGACCAAATAGCTTCATTGACAAAATCTACAAAATATTTAAATGAATTTATAAATTGTTCTTGCAAATTTCTATAGAAAATAAAATAGGAAGAAGCACCAATTTATTCTCTGTAGCCAGTATAATCCTTGTATTAAAACCATAAATTACATCATGAGGGAAAAAAAAGACTATATACCAGTATCTCATGAATATAGACATAAAAATCCTCACAAAATACTGAACCAAGCAACATATGATCAGAATTCTACATCATGAGTCATTGAGATTCATCCAAGTACACGAGGTTGTTTTAACATATGAGCTGAGTGTAATAAACCATATCAGAAGATTAATGTACAAAAACCACATGATCATTCAATTCATAAAGAATAGCATTTGACAAGGCCTAACACAGTTTTAGGACAAAAACACTGAATGCATTAGGAATAGACAGCATGTTTTTATATCTGATTGAGGCCATCAATGTGACAAAGGGCATTTATGAAAAGAAAACAGCTAATATTACACTTAATTGTGAATGAACAAATGTTTCTCTTGGCAATCAAGAATAAGACAAGAATGTATGTTTTTACCACTGTTCACCACTTCTAGTCCATGTTATACTGGAGGATCTAGGCAGAGCCATTAGGCAAGAAAAGCAAATAAAAGGGATATAGAATGGATCAAAAGAAGTAAAACAATTTCTTTTTGCAGGTTATATTATATTGCATATAGAAAATTCTGAGGAATTCACTAAAATCTCTTAGGAAAAGAAAGTGAGTTCAGCATATTTCAGAGTGCAAGATTGGTACCCAAAAATTAATTGTAATTCTATACACTAGCCATGAACAATCAAAAAATAAAATTAAAACAATTCAATTTAAATAGCATCACATATATCAAAATATTTAGGTATAATAAGATAAATGTTTTTACTGTAAACTACAAAATATTGTTGAAAGAAATTAAAGATCAAACTAAATGGAAAGATCCATGGATTAGATTACTTAATATTGTTAAATGGAAATACTTCTGATTTGATTCACAGGTTGAACATAATTGTTTTCAAAATTTCATCTGTCTTTCTTTCACAAATTGACAAGCTAGTAATAAAATTCATGTGGAATTGCAAAGGATCCTGAATAACCAAAGCAACATTGGTGGAAAAAAAAAAAGTTGGAGAACTAAATGTCCTCATTTTAAAACTTCTTGCAAAACTACATAAGCAAAATAGTTTGGCATTGACATACATTTATCAATTGAATAAAAAACGATTGTCAAGAAATAAATCTGTATTTCTATTGTCATTTGATTTTCAACAAGGGTGCCACAACCATTTGATGAAAGACTAGCCTTTTCAACAAATGGTCTAGGATAATAAAATGTACATATGTGAAAGAATACATTTGGACCTCCAATCTCATTATATACAAAAATCAATTTTTTTTAATCTTTTTTTTTAATTTTTATTTATTTATGATAGGCACACAGTGAGAGAGAGAGAGAGGCAGAGACATAGGCAGAGGGAGAAGCGGCTCCATGCACCGGGAGCCCGATGTGGGATTCGATCCTGAGTCTCCAGGATCGCGCCCTGGGCCAAAGGCAGGCGCCAAACCGCTGCGCCACCCAGGGATCCCCAAAAATCAATTTAAAATGGAATTTTAGGGGCGCCTGGGTGGCTCAGTTAGTTTAGTAGCTACATTTGGTTCAGGTCATGATCCTAGGTTCCTGGGATAAGCCCCGCATCCAGCTCCCTGCTCAGTGGGGAGTCTGCTTCTCCCTTTTCTCTCTCTCTGCTCCTCCTCCTGGCTTATGTTCTTTCTCGATCTCACTTGCTTTCTCTCAAATAAATGAAGAAAGTCTTTAAAAAATAAAAAGGAGTTTTAAGGTAATATAATTTTATCTTTTCTTTGGAAGCAATTGTTTTCCATATTTTAAATTTTAGAGAAAGAAATAAGGGCATTTCAGATCTGAATTTAATACAGATTAGATTTTTCAGTGTATAAATAGCAAGTCTACAATTAAAATTATTTACAATAGCAAATTGCAGTTTTTGTTTGACTAATAACATTATTCCTTATTTCCTAAACACATGACACATGCCATCCTTTTTATCCTTCTGGCCAGCTGACATGCGTGTGACAATTTACAATAATTTCAGTGTTGTTCTATTTTGAATATTTATTTTTCATCATATTTTAAAATTAAACTTTAATGATGAGATGAGCACTGGGTGTTATATGTTGGCAAATTGGATTTAAATTTTAAAAAATTAATTAATTAAAAAACTAAAATTAAATTAACATTTAAAGGAATGCTACAGACTACCTGGTTGGAACTCAAGAGTCATTTGGAAAATAAGAAGAAAAATAAGAAGGGAGCCAAAATGTCTCATATGAATTTGGCAGAAATCCATCTTTCTTTAATCTATAATGGTGAAAATAGTTAAATTACTGAAAATATATATGCAAGAAATAATTCTCCCAGTAGGCTACTGTTAAATCCTGATTTCAGTAATTCTTAGAAAAATAATTATCATAGATTCTGTGTAAACATGAATCTACACAATGGAGGTGGAAATAGGACCAAATACTAAAATATTATGGGGCCAAAGAGTGTGGAACAGTTTTAAAACTAATAGAATAGGTTAGTTATTATTATTAAATCACTCCCTATATATAACTGAACTTATTTATGTGCATTATAAAAATATGAAAATATAAAATTTTAAATATTGAGATACAATAATTTGAAATATCTCAGTTAATTGTTATTGTGTCATATTTTCAACAGATAAACCCTTGAAACATTATACATAATTACAGCAAGTAAGTTAATGTTATTGGATAAATAATACATATTTCAAATGGTTTATTTATAACTTTTATTTTATTTGGGATACACATTTGAGCTCTGTAAGGCTAAAAAAATATTATGACACTCAGGAACTATATATTTTATTTATAAACTTCAATCTTTTCATTTCCTTTCTCTGAATCTGCTGTTTAGGGCCAAGTAAGCCTATGCTGTTTTAATGGCCAAAGCCGTATTCTGGCCCTGATTATCTAGGGAAATGATACATTTTTAATTTAGAGCATGGTCTTTATACTCACATGAGGAAATTATGACTTTTATTGGAGGATCCAAGGGCAGGGTAGAGGAAATATTTGGATTGTGAATGGCTCTGTCAATAAGCTTTTTATGCTATGATCTAGAAGCTTGTCACTTATACCTGCAACTTCACATTTTGTTTAAAAATATTGTATTTCTTTTTTTAAATATTGTATTTCTATAAGAGCTGTAGCACCATTCAGGTTTTCTGTAAAAAACAAATATTATTCAAAGATTTTTAGATAATAATGTTATTAGAATTATCTTTCTGACATCTTTTGTTATGTAAAATAAAGTTGGTAGAAACTATACAAAGACATAGAAACAAAAAAAAAAAGAAAAGAAAAAAAGAAATAGAAACCTTTCCTTAAGAAGTTAGAAGTTAAAAAAAAAAAAAAAGAAGAAGTTAGAAGTTAGTGTATTGGGCACCTGGGTGGCTCACTTGGTTAAGTTCTGAATCTTGCTTTCGGCTCATGGTATGATCTCAGAGTCCTGAGTTCAGCCCCATGTTGGGCTCTGCACTCAGCAGGAGTCTGCTTACGATTTTCTCTCTCCCTCTCCCTTTGCCCCTCTTTCCATTTGTGTGCTCTCTCTATATAACAAATCAATAAATCTTTTATTTTTCAAAGGAGAGATTATGGTGTATAAAACTTACTTGTCCTGGTATACACTTGCTTAGCTTTTCAAAATTCACACCCATGTTTTTCTAGGTCTGTTGAATAAAATCATTAACAGAGATACCTTGAAATTCCTAGTAAGCTTTAAGAAATACCCATATAAATTTACTATTATGCTAAATGTTCACATAGCTGTGTTATCAAGATTTCCTAAATGTTAAAAGAGTGTTGTACCCATCTAGTTATTTTAGCAAGTCAACAATTATCCGATTGCTGTAGACAGTGGGAATAAATAAATCAGTATTCCAAAATAAAAAATAGCAGCAATCATATGGTTGGGATTACATTAAATATTTCTATGTTTTTCTACCTGTTCATGGATTTATATAATATAAAATAATACAATTTTTTAGTAATTTTTATTTTGTAGACATAATAAACTACATTCTAATCTTTAAACTGCTATACAATGAGAGCTAAAGACTAGTAAATAATCCAGACTTTAGAATATGAATAAATTTGAGGCTATGTTACAATTATTTTGGCAGGGCCATCAAGCAGACATGGATAATGGAAGGGAGGAGATTTGCCTTTATAGAATGCATGATCCTGATGTCAACGATCTTGGAAAAAACATAAGGGACAGAAAATAAGACCTTCTAAAAGCAAGTCTCAAACTTGTGCTTAAAATAAAGATCTTGCTTTTCACCATCTCATCACACACATTGTCTTCCCCCCCTCCCCACCCGCCACCCCACGGTGTGTATGATATTTGTGAGAGATACAGCAGTCACTTCAAAGACAGCTTGGAGCAGCAAGGTGGTAACATCTCAAGGACTCTGTGTTGCAGGGTCAATATTATGAAGGCGGAAAGTCAAGAATCAGAGGCCTTCCTCTGGGTAATTCAGATATAGTCAGAGAACCCATTAATGGGGGCAAGCTTCCAGAAGTTTTGTTGGTCAAAGATTTTAACATAAATGTTCAAGTTTAAATTTTTTAAACTATGTTTTCAGTACATACTATAGGATGAACTAAACCTGTGAGTTTTGCTAATGTAATAGCTACAAATAATGACATGAATTTAAGCACTATAAGTAGATATTTCTATTCACCTTTAGTGAACTGTTTCACAGTTCAAAGACTTTACTATATAAGTTGCTTTTATTTACTAGATCTCACATATAGAAGAAAATTCAGGGCTACTCAATACATGTGATTTTTTTTTAGTTCTTTCTTAGCCTTGTCAGTTTTATCTAGTTTCTTTTTCTTATTTATTCTTTGAATGGAGAGACAAATTATGAGAAAAGAGAGTTCAGTCATTTCAAAACATAGATATGCAAGATTTGAGTGAATTTATTTAATAGAACAAAACCCTAAAAATAGGCATATGAAGCACATCTTTTAAAAAGGAATTCAAATGAACTCATGTTCTATAGAAAAACATATTCATTTGAAAAGAAAGAGCAGGTGTTTGGGGAGAGGTTTTACACTGAGCTGTTTCAATCATTTGGATCTAACCAAAGCACTTTCTCTGGTCACACACTAGTTTTCAGCCTCAACTCTACAAATAGGAGCCAACTCCCTTTTTCACCTCACATAAGTGAAAGATGAATTGGAAGAGAAGAGGTTAACTTGTGTTTCCAGTGCCACAAAGACAGGTAGCAGTAGGCAGGCAAATTTCCAGTGTCTCCTAAATCATTTTAATTCCCCGTACTTCCATATGTTTATTAGGTTCAGTAAGATAGTAGAAAAATAACTGCAGTTTACAACTTTCTCAATTGTACTTTTAACTTGTATGTCAAGTCGGTGTGTGATAAAAGATTATTTCCAAATTGCAATGTTCAAAGAAAGAATTTTAATTTTCTTTTTCTACATAGCCCATCTACAAGCACAAGGTAATAGATATGCTAGCTGTGACTTCTCAGGGTTTCAGAGATCACTGATTCTCCATTGAATCATACGGGAGAAGAATTTTTTTTTCCCTGAACGTCACCTCCGGCAGGAAAGGCTAGGAAATTTTTATTACACCAGTTGAGTATACTAGACATTTTGTCATAATACTCAGTGCAGTTTATTAGCATTAACACACTGCTAGAAATTGGCATAGTAGAAAAATAGATAGACACTATGTGAAATATACCAAAATAAATTATTTACAAAGACCTAAGGACCACGTAATCCTCCGGTGCAAAAGCAGAGTGGCTTGTTTCTTCCTATTGATAACTCAAATGTCATTTTCCTTAAGGTCCTCTCAGTGTTATTATAAATATGTGAAAAATAATGCTGCATCTAGTACAATAAGAAATGTAGCTGTGGTTCAAAAATCTACGTGTAATCTTATAGAATTTATAGAGTTATAATATTTGCTTCTCCATATCTATTATTTTAATTTTCCATTATAAATATCCCAGATTGTTCTTGGATACACTGACAACTAAGTAATATAATGGACACACACACACACAAACACCCATACTCTACAAACAACATATAAACATATTGTATATGTTTAATTTATTTGGTTAAAAATTAATTTTCGTTTGATCTACACTTGTTCTCTATAAATCCAAATATCCATTTCAGACAGATATTTAGGAAATTATTTCATATATCATCTAATATTAGCTGTGATTTCAAATTCAATAATGTAAGGAATACAATTCTGATCCCTTAAAATACAATTATTCTTTTTATGGACCATTTTATATAGCTCATGCTTGAACAAAAATAAAAGAAAAAAATAAAAGTGGTCAAGGAAGAAAAATCTTAATTTTTTTGTACATTTTTTATTGGAGTTCAATTTCCCAACATGTAACACCCAGTGCTCATTCCGCCAAGTGCCCCCATAAGTGCCCGTCACCCAGTCACCCCAACCCCCCCATCTCCCTTTCCACTACCCCTTGTTCTTTTCCCAGAGTTATGAGTCTCTCATGTTCTGTCACCCTCTCTGATTTTTCCCACTCATTTTCTCTCCTTTCTCCTATAATACCTTTCACTATTTTTTATATTCCCCATATGAGTGAAACCATATAACGTTTGTCCTTCTCCAATTGACTTACTTCACTCCCTCCAGTTCCATCCACATTGAAGCAAATGGTGGGTATCTGTCATTTCTAATTGCTGAGCAATATTCCATTGTATACATATACCCCATCTTTTTATACATCCATCTTCTGATGGAAACTGAGGCTCCTTCCACAGTTTGACTATTGTGGACATTGCTGTTATAAACATTGGGGTGCAGGTGTCTCGGTCTTTCAATACATTTGTATTTTGGGGGTAAATCCCCAGAAGTGCAATTGCTGGATCATAGGGTAGCTCTATTTTTTAACTCTTTGAGGAACTTCCACACAGTTTTCCAGAGTGGCTGCACCAGTTCACATTCCCACCAACAGTGCAAGAGGATTCCCCTTTCTCCACATCCTCTCCAACATTTGTTGTTTCCTGTCTTGTTAATTTCATCATTCTCCCTGATGTGAGGTGGTATCTCATTGTGGTTTTGATTTGCATTTCCCTGATGGCAAGTGATGCGGAGCATTTTCTCATCTGTTTGTTGGCCATGTGTAAGTCTTCTTTGGTGAAGTTTCTGTTCATGTCTTTTGCCCATTTCATGATTGGATTGTTTGTTTCTTTGCTGTTGAGTTTAATAAGTTCTTCATTGATCTTGGATACTAGCCCTTTATCTGATAGGTCATTTGCAAATATCTTCTCCCATTCTATAGGTTGTCTTTTAGTTTTGTTGACTGTTTCTTTTGCTGTGCAGAAGATTTTATCTTGATTAAGTCCTAATAGTTTATTTTTGCTTTGGTTTCTCTTGCCTTCATAGATGTATCTTGCAAGAAGTTGCTGTGGCGAAATTCAAAAAGGGTGTTGCCTGTGTTCTCCTCTAGGATTTTAATGGATTCTTCTCTCATATTTAGATCTTTCATCCATTTTGAGTTTATCTTTGTGTATGGTGGAAGAGAATGGCCTAGTTTCATTCTTCTGCATATGCCTGTCCAATTTTCCCAGGAGCATTTATTGAAGAGACTGTCTTTTTTCCAGTGGATAGTCTTTCCTGCTTTGTCAAATATTAGTTGACCATATCGTTGAGGGTCCATTTCTGGATTCTCTATTCTGTTCCATTGATCTATGTGTCTGTTTTTGTGTCGGTACCACACTGTCTTGATGATCACAGCTTTGTAGCACAACCTGAAATCCAGCATTGTGATGCTTCCAGCTTTGGTTTTCTTTTTCCTTATTCCCCTGGCTATATGGGCTCTTTTCTGATTCCACACAAATCTTAAGATTACTTGTTCCAACTCTCTGAAGAAAGTTCATGGTATTTTGGTAGGGATTGAATCAAATGTGTAAATTGTGCTGGATAGCATTGACATTTCACTATATTAATTCTTCCAATACATGAGCATGGACTATTTTTCCATCTCTTTATGTCTTCCCAATTTCTTTCCGAAGTGTTCTGTAGTTTTCAGGGCATAGATCCTTTACCTCTTTGGTTAGGTTTATTCCTAGGTATCACATGCCTCTGTGTGCAATTGTAAATGGGATTGATTCCTTAATTTATCTTTCTTCAGTCTCATTGTTAGTGTATAGAAATGCCACTGATTTGTGGGCATTGATTTTGAATCCTGCCACACTGCCAGATTTGCTGTATGAGTTCTAACAATCTTGGGGTGGAGTCTTTTGGGTTTTCTACGTACAGTATCATGTCATCTGCAAAGCGGGTGAGTTTGACTTCTTCTTGGCCAATTTGAATGCCTTTTATTTCTCTTTGTTGCCTGATTGCTGAGGCTAGGACTTCTAGGACTATGTTGAGTAGCAGTGGTGAGAGTGGACATCCCTGTCTTGGTCCTGATCTTAGAGTAAAGGCTCTCAGTTTTTCCCTCTATCCCTACACTCTGAAGAGTTTTGTTTTTTTTTTTTTTTAAGATTTATTTATTTATTTATTCAGAGAGAGCGAGAGAGGCAGAGACACAGGCAGAGGGAGAAGCAGGCTCCATGCAGGAAGCTCGACGTGGGACTCGATCCCGAGGCTCCAGGATCACACCCTGGGCTGCAGGTGGCGCTAGACCGCTGCGCCACCCGGGCCTCCCACTCTGAAGAGTTTTGATCAGTAAAGGATGCTGTATTTTGTCAAATGGTTTCTCTGCATCTATTGAGAAGATCATATGGTTCTTGTTTTATTTCTTGTTGATATGATCTATCACATTGATTGTTTTATGAGTGTTGAACCAGCCTTGTATCCTGGGGATAAATCCCACTTGTTTATGGTGAATAATTTTCTTAATGTACTGTTGGGTCCTATTGACTAGTATCTTGTTGAGAATTTTTGCATCTGTGTTCATCAGGGGTATTGGCCTATAATTTTCCTTTTTGGTAGGGTCTTTGTCTGGCTTTGGAATTAAAGTGATTTTAGCCTCATAAAATGAGTTTGGAATTATTCCATCCCTTTCTATCTTTCCGAACAGCTTTAGTAGAATTGGTATTGTTTCTTCTTTAAATGTCTGATAGAATTCCCTGGGAAGCCATCTGGCCCTGGACTTTTGTGTCTTGGGAGGTTTTTGATGACTGTTTCAATTTCCTCCCTGGTTAACGGCCTGTTCAGGTTTTCTATTTCTTCCTGTTCCAGTTTTGGTAATTTGTGGTTTTCCAGAAATGCATCCATTTCTTCTAGATTGCCTAATTTATTGGCATATAGCTGCTCCTAATACGTTTTTAAAATTGTTTGTTTCCTTACTATTGGTTGTGATTTCTCATCTTTCATTCATGATTTTATTAATTTGAGTCTTTTCTCTCTTCTTTTTAACAAGGCTAATAGTTTACCTCTCTTATTAATTCTTTCAAAGAACCAGAACTCCTGGTTTTGTTGATCTGTTCTACAGTTCTTCTGGTCTCTATTTCATTAAGTTCTACTCAAATCTTTATTATTTCTCTTCTTCTGCTTGGTGTAGGTTTGATTTGTTGTTCTTTCTCCAGTACCTTTAGGTGTGAGGTTAACTTGTATATTTGAGTTTTTTTCCAATTTTTTGAGGGATGCTTGTATTGTGATATAGTTCCCTCTTAGGACTGCTCTTGCTGGAGGTGTCCTTAGGTCTAAAATGAGTCTCTGCAGACAGCAAATAAATGGGTCTTGTTTTTTTGTCCAGTCTGAAACTCTCCATCTTTTGATGGGATCATTTAGCCCATTCATGTTCAGAGTAACTATTTAAAGATATGAATTTAGTGTCATCATAATACCTATTCAGTCCCTGTTTTTGTGGATTATTTCTTTGGGCTTCCTCTTTCACTTACAGGGTCCCCCTTAATATATCTTGCAGAGCTGGTTTGGTGGTCACATATTCTTTCAGTTTCGGCCTATCTTGGAAGCTTTTTATCTCTCCTATTCTGAATGAGTGCCTTGCTGGATGTAGTATTCTTGGCTGCATGTTCTTCTGATTTACTAATCTGAATATATCCTGCCAGCCCTTTCTGGCCTGCCAAGTCTGTGGAAATGTCTGATGTTGATCTAATATTTCTCCTCATATAAATTAGGAATCTCTTGTCTCTCACTGCTTTAAAGATTTTCTCTTTAGCTTTGGAATTTGCAAGTTTCACTATTAAATGTCAAGGTGTTGAACAGTTTTTTATTGATTTTAGGGGGGACCTCTCCATCTCCTGGATCTGAATGCCTGTTTCCTTCCCCAAGTTTGGAAAGTTCTCAGCTATGATTTATTCAAATGTGGTTTCAGGCCCTCTGTCCCTCTTGGCACTCTCTGGAACCCCAATTGTATGTAGATTTTTCCTTCTGAGGCTATCGTTTATTTCCCTTAACCTATCCTCATGGTCCTTTAATTGCTTTTTCTCTTTTTTCCTCAGCTTTCTTCCTTGCCATCAACTTGTCTTCTATGTTGCTTACTCTTTCTTCCACCTCATTAACCCTGGTCATTAGGACCTCCCATTTGGATTGCATCTCATTTAATTGATTTTTAATTTTGGCCTGATTAGATCTAAATTCTGCAGTCATGAAGTCTCTTGAATCCTTTATGCTTTTTTTCCAGAGCCACCAGTAGTTTTATCATTGTGCTGCTGAATTGCCTTTCTGACATTGAATTGTAACTCAAATTCTGTAACTCTGTGGCAGAGAGTACTCTTTCTGATTCTTTCTTTTGTGGTGAGTCCTCCTTCTAGTCATTCTGTTCAGTGCATAATGGCTGTATGAGCAGGCTGAGTCAAGAATATCAACCACGACTTAAGTAAATTTCACCCTAGATGATTCTGACAAGGTCAGAGACCAAAAAATGGAAACAAATATCAGAACGAAATAAAACAAGAGAACCACTAAAGTGAAAAACAAATTTTAAAACAAAGTAGTAAAAAATAAAAGGCCAAATCCCAAGGAAGAAGAAAAAGAAAAGAGGAAAAAAGAGAGAAAAAAAGCAAAAGTAAAGAGGGAAAAAAGGAGAAGAAAAAAAGAGGGGGGGGACTGAGAGATAGTGATGGTGATGATGACGAAGTTAGTAGAGGGAGAATGTAGTGTACCTGAGGGGTCCTAGAGGTTGATCCTCTTGGTTCTGAATATATTAAGTTCTGTATGTTAGTAGATGCTCAGTCCCAAATTTATATAAACCACAAATATTTGTAGAGAGCCAAAGCATTGACCAACCAAACACAAATGAGATAAAAGAGGGGGGCAGAATGGGAATGAAGAGAGAATATAATCTCACAGAATGAATCAGCATGGTATTCCATTGGTTCTGGGTGCATGCTGGTCATGTTTTAGAAGTTATTAACTTTTTACCATTGCAGAACAAAATGAGGCAAAGAAAACAAAAAACATAAAACAAAAAGTTATATAGCTCATATATCTCCCAAAACTAAGTTGAGTATGTTGAAAGGAATCTAGAAGTGGAAAATACATCTAAAATTTGTAATTGTAGAAATATGAAAGTCAAAAGAAAAGGTTTTCTTGCTAGAAGCAAAAACCCTTGTCTCTGTAGCATTCTTGCTATTGTCTCCTTAAATCTCATCTCAAATTTATAGGTGTTCAGGATGATTTGAAAGTTATCTAGGTAAGTTGGTGGGTCCAGGTGAGTTGAGGAATCCTACTCTCTGCCATCTTGCCCCACCTCCTCAAAAACTGAAAAATCTTAATATTTTTGAAAAGCATACAGATAAAGATGGATCTTTCTATATTTGATATAAACTAGGTAAAAATTGTGAAGTGTGGAAACTGTGATGAAATAATAGCATGTGGAAATCAAGAGTATTTTTAAAGATGATCCTAGAAAGCAGGGTTTACCCAAATATGCAAGCGATGTTGGGATAAATGTTAATAAATATCTAATTCTTAAATTATGATAAAATAGGGGATCCCTGGGTGGCTCAGGAGTTTAGCGCCTGCTTTTGGCCCAGGGCACGATCCCAGAGTCCCGGGATCGAGTCTCACGTTGGGCTCCTGGCATGGAGCCTGCTTCTCCCTCCTCCTGTGTCTCTGCCTCTCTCTCTCTCTCTTTATGTCTATCATAAATAAATAAATACATAAATAAATAAATAAATAATAAATAAATCTTAAAAAAAGAATAAGAACATAAAATTGTGATAAAATTAAATTTTCATATCATATGATGATGAGAGAAACCAGACTTCAACATTTTAGTGTGCTAAAATACATGTATTTGCAACAAAAGACATCAGCACATGCCATTTCAGTAACATTTTTATTAGTACATTTGTTCACCTTTCTCTACTTCTTTGATCCTACAAATACGCATTGATAACACTACTGTGTATTAGAATCTATTTTAAGTTCTAATTGTTCTTGCTCTTGTATTTTGCTGGGGAGAGAAATATTATAGTAAGAGCTATGAAGAAAATAAAAGCGAGTGATAGGTCAGAGAGTGAGTGGGCAGATTTATGGCCAAAGAAGTCTATGAAATTCTGTTTCAGGAATTGAAATTTAGGTAAGGATCCGGATAATGAGAAGATACTGAAGAGTGGAGCATCTTAAGTGAAGATGCTTATAGGTGAAATTTTAGAGTAGGTTGACATCAGTTCAAGTAACATTTTCAGAAGATAAATAAATGGTAAATAAGATTCCCATTGGTAATTTCATACCGGGGTGAGCCCTCTGTCCAGTGAAACACAAACAATAATGTTATCAGTATTACAAATTTATCCATTCAAAAATGTATCAGAGTTCCAATACACAAGATCAATTCCAATTGGAACAAATGGATAAATAAGCTCAGTCTTTAAAGAAAATATCCTCAGCTTTCCATTTCAGAGGTAGGATGACTAAACACTCATGCAACAGCTGGACTTGGCTTCTTTACTTTCACAAGAGGACACAGGCTATGCTATTCTTCCAAAGAGTTCGTAAAGTCTATAAATCCCCTGAGATAAACAACATAAAAGTAGACCAAAGGTCATGACTTCAAAATGTTTGATGGTAACTTTTGTTACAGATCAAACTGAAAGAATGTTTTTATAAGGTGGCCTGTAATTCACAATTGAACCACTTCATATCTTCTTGTTATTTTCTCAAACCCAGCCAAATGACTAGAGAGGAGCTAGTGGCTAGTCAGCCACTTTATTTTGCCTCCCCCTCCAAATGGTAACAAAGACCTCTGTTACCTATAATTTAGCTCAACCAAGTTGACCAATGTTGGAGGTGGCTGTAAAAAGGAAACATAACAATGGTCTGTAAACCTCTTATTCTGTTTATTGAATGAAAATAGCTGCTAACAGTTTTCACATCATCAATTTTTCCTCCATTATGAGATGCACATTTAAAATTTCTTCCTTAACAAAAGCCTAGAAAATGACTCTTTTCCTGAAAAATCAGTTTGTGTGGGTGTGATGGATGAAGTGAATCATAGCTGCAAGTTTATCTATTTTATTTAAGCAAGATTTTCAGTTCAACTGTAATTCTGTAGAACTTTGATGTACTATGCACAGACCTCATTTTGGACATTTCTTCTTTTTGTATTTTTATGACCCTGATTTTTATCAAATCTTTTCTGAGAAATTACTTTAATCCATTCTCTCATGGGAAAATGCACATAAATATTATGAAGACAATATTTCTAGCAGCAAAGCTACTTTTGAAGATCCTGAATATTGTGTAGAATTTAAGTATCACTTTCTGGAGAAGGACCTTGAAATATATATAGGATACACATGCAGTATCCAGTTAGCTTAGAAATTGACATGCTTAACAATGTTTCTCTAGAAAGATGAGATAATCTTTCCTCCCTTTGAAATGTTCACAATCCATGCTCTTACTAACATTTTGCTGGTGAAACATGTAATATTCTTACAACAGGAAGAGTAAGCTTAGGACTATGAACCTTGCACTTTACTTATTAATATTTTGCAGGGTTCTCAGTCTGCATCAGCGTTAGATACTACTTCTCGGTGCTTAATTGCTCCTTCTGTCCAGCATCCTGACTAGTGAAATCATGACATGACTAGTAAAATGTCATAATTTCTGCATATTTAACTATTCTCAGATGTTGAGTGGTAGCACTTAATAAGTAAGAAATGCTGAATTATATGTAATTAGCAGTGATATTTAAAAATCGTAGAGCGCAATAATGAAGAAACATTGACCAAGGGGGTTTTGACTGCTAACTTGTGGCTCCAGTAATGGGTCCAGATTAGTTCCTTAATTTGGGTTGAAGCCACTCTTAGACAAATTTTAACTCTTGTTAATCAGTGGATTTAAGTCAATTCTATTAAGAAACTCAGTAAAATTTGTTTTGGAACTTCAAAGTACTCTGAAGCATATCAGGAAAAATAAGCAGACAAGACTAGTAGAAAAGAATTCTATTATAGAAGGGCAATGAGAGGGCACTAGCCATCCCAGACTCCACCTTAACAGTACAGAAGTTCACATAAAATTAGAGGAACAGAGCACTAAGACAGAGTTGACTAGGAAATAATACTAGTTACACATCAGTCTATTTTAACATAAAAGAAAAAGTACAAATCAAGGAGGAAGGTAATTTATGTTAAATAGTGTTGAGACAATTGGTTAACTACTTGGAAAAATAATACAGATAGAGTCTTATCTTACAACACATAACAAAGTATTCTAAATGAATAAAAATGGAATTACTTTGGGTAGATTAATTTTTATCCAAACACTGGAAGATATAATTAACCAGAAGGTGGACAAATTTAAACTTTATAAAAAATTAAAATTTGCATACATGAAATTCTCACTAAAATACATATGTCAAAAATGGAGAATACATTTGTTTATATACTTAGATTTTATTAAATAAAGACCATGTACAGAGCAATAAGGTGCAAACACTGTAACTTGAATTATAAAGTAAAGGTAATGGACTGAGAATTCCTTAAGCATAGGAGTAGCTAGAAGATATCAAAATTAGAAAAAAAATACCTAATCTGATAAGTATTCATATGACCTTTTGAGAGTGGTACATAGATTTATCTTTCTTATATAGCAGTTTGTCAACATATATTCATACATTAAGGCACTTTAAAATGTTTCTTTGTCTATCCAAGTTGACATTTTACAGGTATTTGTTCTAGAAATAATTATTAGCTAGGAACATATATATATACACAGAAATCTTAAATGTAGTGGTTTGTAATAGTAGGATTTGGAAATAGTGTACATGGCCAAACTCAGGGGAAAGGCTATGTAAATGGTGATGAATCCACTTAATACAAGTGTTCAGCCACTAACCTTGTTTATTGAAATTAGGTTATATTACACAGTGCATCAGGAAAATGCTTATTAGTTGAAGACATTAGGAGAAAAAAACAGAACCAAAATCATATGTAATATTTCAATTGTTTAAATATCACTATAAAAAGAAAACTTGAAAAAAAAAAAAAAAGAAAACTTGAAGGGATTACATACATCATGGAGAGTGGTCAGGCTGAACATTTACACTTCAGATAGAATAGCTTTTTTTACATTTGTGTTTATCTTTTAATAAATATTATAATGAATAATTTACTTGAGGTGTTATATATATATATATATATAATCTACAGCATTTCTACATTATCTCTGATTATTTTGCTAAAGCAATAATATATTTTTCAGAATGTCACCTTTCGTTGCTGCTCAAATGTTTGTTATTCAGTTACAGACATCGGTGGGTTTATTTCATACAAGACATGTTTTTAATTCTTTGAAAAGTGCCAAGCTATCCTGAACATATTATTATAAAGATGATATGCCATAGCAATCAGGAACACCAATTAGTGTCAATTATAACCTATCTTACCTGTCACCCTGCATCTTTATGAAAATAGCTACAGAACTTTGCTACTTTTTATGCCCTGGGATTGAGGGATTTCATTGTTATTTATGTTTGAACCCAGTCATTGAATGAACATAAAGGTTAAATTAAGGCTAAACAAATTAAGACTTGCAACAGATCTTGATGTTTTCTAAAATTCCTTTTGCCACTAACTTCAGTGTGTGACATTGCAAAGTATATATGTGAGATTACATTTATGAGCACCTGTAAAAGTTTAGAAATGTGCCAAATCGTATGGAAAGTGTAATTTAATGATTTTTGGGTGTTGTTCTTTTAATAGTATTTCTATAAAATGGTTTCTGTGTTTATACAATTTCCTATAATGTATTTCCATTTGAACTAATGCTTCTTTGAGGGGAAAAAATGGACAAAGTCACTTTTCAGTGCAAAGATACCATTTTTCATAATAATAACTTCTGGGATGCCTGGGTGGCTTAGCAGTTAAACATTTGCCTTTGTCTCAGGACGTGATCCCGGAGTTCCAGGATTGAGTCCCACATCTGGCTCCTGCGTGGAGCCTGTTTCTCCCTCTGCCTGTGTCTCTGCCTCTCATGAATAAATAAATAAATAATCTTTTTTTTTTAAAAAAAAAAGAATTTTAACTTCTTTTTCTCAAGGCAATAGTCGTCATTTACTTTGAATTATGATATGATATTGGTGTATTCCTGATATAATTTGCTTTATTGAGACATTATTTTTCTTTTAATGCTTTTATTTTTGAAATTAGGGATAAATGAGTGAATACTGTAGGTATATACACGTTCGAGAGGGAAGAAATTAATTTCTTCAAGTCTAAAACATAAAAGAAAGTTAGACATATCTATTAAATCAAACTAAATAGTAATGACACCATCTGTGTATCCAGTTTATACTCTCACACTATGTGTCAAAACCATTCTGTGTATATGCATATCAGTGACCAAGGCTCTTAAACATTATTTTCTTTCTATTTCCATCACATTTGGCAATGATGATATTTCCTATTTCCCAAAATTCTCTTTTCCAAAATTATTGGACAGCATCTTCTCTGGATGTTGTTCTGTTTGTCTGACATGCATTACCTGAGATGCAGGGCACTCAGATTGAAGCAAGGAGTAAGCCAGTAGTCATTCCCTGAGAGCCATAAGCAAATCTGCAAGAAAGCAACAGTGAAAACAACACAATATGGAGTTAAGCTCACAGAGCTAACAGGTATAAAAATTACCCAGCTCTAACCTTCCTGTCTTACTTAAGATGTGAAGAAGAGGAGAAAGAGAGGGAGGGAGAAAGACACACACACACACACACACACACACACACACACACATTCAGAGGGAGACAGAGAGAGAGAGAGAGACAGAGACACACACGATACAGAGAAAGAGAGAGAAGTACTTGTGGAGGAGGGAAAAAAGGACTAAGTAAACTTGTGAAGGTCACAGCCTTTGGAAAGAGGCCTTCTAAAAGGCTAATATTTACTCATAACACTATAGAACACTTTTCCTATACCATTCTTTAACACCTCTGATGAGTGCTCAGAGAGAAATTTATAGTTATAAATGTCTACATTAAAAAAGAAGACAGATGTCAAATCAATAATTTAGTTTTATACCTTAAATAACTAGAAAAAAGAAAAACAAGATAAACTAAAGCTAGCAGAAAGAAGGATGTAATAGAGATTATAGTGAAGATAAATGAAATAGAGAATTAAAAAGGATAGAATCAATGAAACCAAAATCTGGTTCTTTGGAAAGACCAACAAAATTGACAAAATATTTAGGTAGGCAGACTCTAAGAGAAGAAGTAAGACAGAAATACTGACATCAAAATCTGAAATCAAAGATATGACTAATGATCCTACAAAAGGAAAGAATTATAAGAAAATACCATCAAGAATTGTACGCTAATTAGAAAACCTAGATAAAATAAACAAATTTCTACAAACATACAGATACTAAAATGAACTTAAGAATAAATAGAAATCCTTCACTTATAAAAATATTGATTCATTAATTTTAAAAAAAGAAAGAAAGAGAAGAAAAGACCAGGACCAGATTACTTCACTGGTGAATTCTACCAGAGGTTGAAACAAAACAAAACAAACTTAACATCAATGCTTCTTGAATTCTTCCAACAAATGGAAAATTATTCTATGAGCTCAACATGGCCTGATACCAAACCAGACAAAGATATCACAAGAAAAGTAGACAATAGACATACAACAATATATGAAAATATCCTCACCAAAACAGTAGCTAATAAACTTCAAAGCATTCTAGAAAGACTCACCATGACTAACTGGGATTTATGACAATTGCAAGACTATTTTAACATGTGAAAATCAAGATAATATGCCATATGAGCACAATGAAGGGAAAACTGACGTAATTGTCTCAATTGACAAAGTAAAAAATTTGACAAAATCATTATTCTGCTTGTAGTCTCATCAACAGTGTAGGAGGGTTCTCCACATCCTCACCACTATCTGTCATTTCCTGAATTGTTAATTTTAGCCATTCTGCCTGGCGTGAGGTGGTATCTCACTGTTTTTTTGATTTGTATTTCCCTGATGCCGAGTGATGTTGACCATTTTTTCATGTGTCTGTTGGACATTTGTATGTCTTCTTTGAAGAAATGTCTGTTCATGTCTTCTGCCTATTTCTTGAATGTATTATTTGTTCTTTGGGTGTTGAGTTTCATAAGTTCTTTATACATTTTGGATACTACCTCTTTATCTGAAGTGTCATTTGTAAATATCTTTGCCCATTCTATACGTTGTCATTAGGTTTTGTTGACTGTTTGCTTTGCTGTGCAAAAGCTTTTCATCTCGATGAAGTCCTGTAGTTCATTTTTGCTTCTGTTTCCCTTGCCTTTGAGGATGTGTCTAGTAAGAAGTTGCTGCAGCCAAGGTCACAGAGATTACTGCTTGTGTTCTCTTCTAGGATTTTGATGGACTCCTGCCTCACATTTAGGTCTTTCATCCATTTTCAGTCTATTTTTGTGTATGGTAAAAGAGAATGGTCCAGCTTCATTCTTCTGCATGTGGATGTTCAATTTTCCAAACACCATTTGTTGGAAAGACTTTTTTTTTTTCCATTGGATATTCTTTCCTGTTTTGTCATAGATTAGTTGACCATAGCATTGAGGGTCCATTTCTGGATTCCCTATCCTATTCCATTGATCTATGTGCCTGTTTTTGTGCCAGTACTATACTGTCCTGATGATTATACCTTTGTGGTACAGCTGGAAGTCCAGAAGTATGATGCCACCAGTTTTTGGTTTTCTTTTTCAACATTCCTTTGGCTTTTCAGGGTCTTTTCTGGTTTTATACAAATTTTAGGGAGATTCCTCAAAAAGTAAAAAATAAAGCTACCTTACAACCCAGCAATTGCACTACTGTGTATTTACCCCAAAGATACAAATGTAGTGATCTGAAAGGGCATCTGCACCCCAATGTTAATAGCAACAATGTCTGCAATGGCCAAACTATGGAAAGAGCCCTGATGTCCATTGACAGATGAGTGCATAGAAAAGATGTGGTGTATATATATATACAATGGAATACGAATCAGCCATAATAATTAAAGAGGTCTTGCCATTTGCAATGACATGGATGGAACTAGAAAATAGTATGCTAAGTGAAATAAGTGAATCAGAGAAAGACAATTATCATATGATCTCCACTCATATGTGGAATTTAAGAAACAAAACAGAGGATCATGGGAAAAGAGGGGAAAATATAAAACAAGACAAAATCAGAGAAAGAGACAAACAATAAGAGACTCTTAATCATAGGAAACAAACTGGAGTGGCTGGAGGGGAGAGGGTAGGGAATGAAGTAACTGAGTGATGGACATTAAGAAGGGTATGTGATATAATGAGCACTGAGTGGTATAGAAGACTGATGAATCACTGACTTACTTTTTTTTTTTTAGATTTTATTTATTTATTCTCAAGAGATACAGAGAGAGAGAGGCAGAGACACAGGCAGAGGGAGAAGCAGGCTCCATGCAGGGAGCCCGACGTGGGACTCAATCCTGGGTCTCCAGGATCACGTCCTGGGCTGAAGGCTGTGCTAAACCGCTGAGCCACCCGGACTTCGCTGAATCACTGACTTCTACCTCTGAAACCAATAGTACATTATGCATTAATTAATTGAATTGAAATAAAAATTTAAAAATATAAAAAAATACAGTATCCTTTCATGATAAATACAGAGCAAATTATTTTACTACAAACAAACAAACACCCAAAAGCAAAATAAACAAAATCAGGCAAAGGATTACAATAATCCACGTTTTCCCAGAAGAAAATGATATGTGCTCAATCATGGAGGAAACTTTCTAATGTCAAAAACCTATAGGAAGTAAATCAAGCTGTAAATACTAAGCTTGGTCAATACCACAGCATTTTGTTCTATGAACACTGTATATAGCTTTGCTCTCTCCAATTCTTACTTTTTGGCCATGTTAAGTCTTTTGAGAAAAATGTATCTCCTATGAACTAGTTTTTATTGCCTGGCCTGTGAAATAGCTCCATGAGAGAAAGGAAATTAGCTTGGAAAAAATAAAGGACAAGGTTATCATCATGCTTCCTGCAACCTTAGACGTTACTGATTTAACTCCAGTACTTCTCACTTACTTCAGGTCTTCTTTCTACCTTGAGGTCTATGTGGGGATATTTCAAGAAGTCATTTAGAGTATATAGACTTGAGGCTGATAATATTGACCAAGACATTTTTAAAACCCTGATAAAGCCACAAAAGATCCCTGGCTTATTGTCCAATAAATTGCTAAGGTTGGATTCATCATATAACTTGCCAGTGGCTGGATGGATAGTGTGAAAAAAATTAAATATTTTTTAAAGATTATTTATTTATTTTTGAGAGACAGAGGGAGAGAGTGGGGTGAGGGACAGAGGGAGAGAATCTTCAAGCAGACTCCCTGTTGCAAGCCTGAGGCAGAGCTCTATCCAACAAACCATGAGATCATGACCTGAGCTGAAATCAAGAGTCAACTCAACCAAGTGAGCCACCCAGATGCCCTACAAATCAAATATTTAAAAAATAAATTACTGGGTCGCCTGGGTGGCTCAGCGGTTGAGTGTTTGCCGAATCTCATATGGGGCTCTCTGCATGGATCCTGCTTCTCCTCCCTCTTCCTATATTTCTGCCTCTCTGAGTCTCCCACGAATAAATAAATAAATTCTTAAAAATAAATAAATACATACATAAAAAATAAACAAATTCTGCAATTGTGATGATATCTAAAACAGATTTACCTAAGCAGATTCTGTTGTTTCATTCTGAAGTCAGTGTTCTTTTAGGCAAATTCCAAGACATAAAAACTATATTACTATTAAAATCACCAAGATGGGGATGCCTGGGTGGCTCAGTGATTGAGTGTCTACCTTTGGCTCAGGGCATGATCCTGGAGTTTAGGGATCAAGTCCCACATCGGGCTTCCTGCATGGAGCCTGCTTCTCCCTCTGCCTGTGTCTCTGCCTCTCTCTGTGTGTCTTTCATGAATAAATAAATAAAATATTTTAAAAAAATAAAATCACCAACATTTTTCGTTTTCTATACCTCAGGATATTGTTCAGTTATCATCTTAAGATTTATTTATTTGACAGAGAGAGAGGGAGGGAGGGAGCACATGCACAAGTAGAGGAAGAGACAGAGTGAAAGAATCTTCAAGCAAATTTTCACTAAGCATGGAGTCCATGTGGGGCTCGATCTCATGACCCATGAGATCACAACCTGAGCCTAGACCAAGAGTCTGAAGCTCAACCAACTGAGCCATCGTTCAGTTATTATCTTTAATCTCTTTTATGGTATTTACATTTATTCTAATTTCCTTGTTCTACATCCCATATTAATAATGTTTGTAGACTATAAAGGAACTATAATTTATATCATCTACAAAGACCTTCAAAAAACAAAGAATGCTATGTTAATGTATTTGCTTTTTCCTTGAGATAAGTAATTTATTAAATATCTCCTATTGTTAATTTTTAACATAAACAACAATACATATTTTTGAAGTTGCTAGTCATAGGCAATGCCTGCTATAGAGTAGCCTGAGTAAAGATTTAATGCTTGTGTGTAAATTTGTGTCTTAAGTGGACATGTTACACATGGCATTATTACACATGTGGTATGTTATTATGTATGATTGATTAAATGTGTCTACAATATCATAGGGAGTTATCTCCTGAGAACCCTAAATATAATAAAAGAAAGAAAGAAATTGATTTTAGGGGCATCTCATTGAGATAATAGTAACAACATTTTCTAAGAGTGTCATCCTGCTTTTATTTACAATGTAGTCAAGCAAAGAAGTGAATAAAAATTTTGTTTCCTTCAAATTAAGATTGTCTCTGGGGAACCTGGGTGGCTCAGTTTGTTAAGCCTCATACTTACGATTTTGGCTCACGTCATGATCTCAGGGACATGAATTGAGCCCCGTGTGGGGCTCTGCACTGGTCTCTCTCCTTCTCTCTCTTAAAAAAAAAAAAAAAAAAGATTCTTTTTTTGAATTGTGGTAACTGAATGTTGCCAGAACTCTGTATGGCCACTCCAGTGCTCTATTCCATTGCATTTCAAACTTTAATGGGGGCAGAATCACCAAGAGTCTTTGGAGGCCCCTCACCTCCAAAGAGTCTGAATTAGTAAATCTGAGATGAAGCTTGAAACCTTTATAACAAATTCCCAGATGAGATTTAATTATTCTATTTGAGATAATTTCACACAGGTCATGAGAGGAGTCCTTCACTTAGGTTCTGCTCCTGTGAAGACCAGCTTTGTGCCTTCACTCTCAGGGCTTAGTCCTTCTACTTTCCCATGAAAATTTATCTGAGTTCCATTATCTCTTTCTTCTTTGCCCCCATAACCCTCTCCATTTACTAATCTATATGGCACTAATCTATGGCACTTAAGTGAAACCCATCTTTTAAAAAAATTCCTTTGTCCCACATACTCTCAATATATTTTCCTCTAGTTACTGTCTTTTCTATTTCTTCCCCTTTTTAAACTCTTTTAACTATTCAGTTGTCTGTTTGTTCATTGTCTCCAGTTTCTCACATCAACATAGTCTCAACATACCTCTCTGGCTTCATATTTGATTATTCCACTAAAAGTTCCCAAGATTAATTTTTAAACAACTTTTACTGCAATTCAGCACCATTTGATTAACAAAAAAATCCTCTTGAGCTTTCTTTTTCTGATTTCTATACCACCATAATCTCAGTGTTTTCTTCTACTTCTTTCACAACTTCTTTTTAATCTGTTTTGCTTATTCGTCTTTCTTTGTATAGCAATCAAATGTTTGAAGTTCTGAATTCTCTAATTTCAATAATGTTCTTCTCTCACTCTATACCATCTTGAAATGAATTCATTCACTCCAGCGATTTCCATTTTCAGCTATATGCAGACAATTAACAAGTTTTTAACTTCAGCTCTGATTAATTTTTGAGTACCAGACCCACCGTTAAACTGCATATTAGGTACCTCATGCCTAATGTACATGAAGCAAAGTGCATAATATTCCCATAAAATGGTTTCTCACTCCAACATTCCCTGTATCATTGAGGGATGCCATCATTTACCCACTCAGTCCAGAAATGCCTACATCATCCTCAACATCCTATTTCCTTTCACCTAGTGACATACAATTATTCACCGAACTGTGTCAATTTTAACTCTCCTATCCTCAGCTTCTCCACCCACTAGTGATCCCAGGCAAACTCCATTCAATGTTATTTCTAACTAAAGCCATTGCCTTCTTTAATTTCATCTCCCCACTCCAGAAAGAATCATGATTGAACAATGCAATCTAATCATGCTACATTTTCCCTTCTTAAGACATATCTGTCACTTTACATTATCCTTAGGATAAAGCCCAGGATTTCTAGCATGACTCACAGGACTCTGTAATATCTGATATTTTACCAGATTTGTTTACATTTTAAACATATTGGACTACATGTATATTAAACCTTCTGTAGTTGAACTTTGTGATTCTATTAATTGTTAATTCTATAGAAATAATCAAATTTGTTTTACAGTCTTGAATAACTATAGCTATTATTTTAAAGAGTTGCATATCTTAATGTTGCCTATGGCTATTTCTGAATCTCTCTATTCAGCCGTATTCACTCTTAGATTGACAGTTTTGCAAATGAATTGATAGCTTGGTATATTTGACATACAATGTTCACAGATGAAACATTCATATTTTCCCTTCCCAAATAAGAATCTTTAAGTTAAACTTATTTAAACCTGACAATACTTCATATTTCATGCATGAACCTGTCAGAGGTCCTCATAGAAGAAGAAATGGTAATGACAGCAGTGCTTATGTAAATGTTCTGGCCCAAGAAATAAGAAGTATGTTTAGAAAATATTTTGGAAACCTATCATCAAAGATTCTAGGCCATCAAAGTTAGGATTTAGCAAGTCATGCTTCTACTTTTGCTATGTTCTCTTATGTATGCTTTTGGTCTCATGCAAATAAAAAAAAATTGCCCATGAACAGTATAATTTCTATATTCTACCTGTTCAGAAAGGAAAAAAATCAGCTATATATTCAATTTCTTTTTGTCTTTTTTGTTTCAGGCTTAGTAAAAAAGCTCATTGACACAAAATTATCTTAACCCTCACCATTTAAAAAATATATATCTTATTTATTTATTTGAGAGATAGAGAGAGTGAGCAGAAGGAAGAGGGGGACAGAATCTGCTGCAGGCTTTATGCTGAGCCCAGAGCAGGACACAGGGTTAGATCGAATGACTGGTAGATCATGACCTGAGCAGAAACCAAAGACTGGGTGGTTAAGTGACTGGGCCACCCAGGTGCCCCTCATCATTTTTAATTTTAAAATTACCTCATGTATGAAATGAGTTTCACATATACATTGTATACCAACAGTGAATTTGACAATATTAGTCTTGGAGAACACATATTTAAATACTAAAATTTATAATTGCTATGCTTACTTCATCTCAGTTAACATTGTTGACTACGTGCTTAGATCTTATGATAAATAAGAATAAGCTTCCAAATTTAAACATCATCTTCATACGATTTATTCACTTTATGTTAAGTGACCGTACGATAATGAACGAAACGATATAAAAAGGCATAACTAGTCATCAGTAGCAATTAAACCAAAATTACTTTTTCATATGTAAGAATATATAATTAAATAATATAGGACTCAATGAACATGAGTGACTGAGTAACCACCAAAAATTTAGTCTGGGAATATGAAATAACAACCACGTGTTGTATGTATTATTCCACAAAGGGAAGTCTGCAAATATGGAGTGGTTAGCAAAAAAGGAGTAATGTGAATTTCTCTAATATTTGATTTCATAATTGTTGGGGAAATAATTCTGTGAGGGGAGAAATTACCATCAAAGTGACATTTTTAATATTTACCTATAGATAAATGGAAGATGAGACAGACACAAAACAGTATTAATGTGATCTAAGAAAGTCTTCTTCGAGATTTCCATTGTTCACAAAATTTTGCCTATGCCAATGACACAATTTACTTGATACACAGCATTAATATGCATGAATAAATAGACTGTCTGAATATTGGAATAAGCAAGGCTACTGTGATAACATCCAAATACAAACATAAAATAATTAGCGCTAGGTAAACCATTTGAAAAGTAGATTCATCAAGAACTAGCATATTTATGTAATTATTTTCCTTAAATCTACAAGGGAATTCAATTGTTTTTCAATCGAAGATTAAGAAAAAATTCTGACAGAATTTAGGCTTTGGAAGTCAAAAAATGCTTCTTTTGAATAAAATCTTATTTCAGAGTTTGAACTAATATTCTTTTTACTTTATTTGGTTCTGTTTCATTGTCAATTATTAATCAGAGATTATCTTGGCTCCCACCAATTATCTTTGAATGACATTAATTATTTTTCAGGTTTCAACAGATTTTTGCCACTGTTTATCTGATGAATTAGCACAATACATTTAAATTTTTAAAATAGCCATATGATTATTTGCTACTAATTTCCATTCATAACACAAACTTAGACCTTATTAACTTTTCTTAATTATTAACAAGGAAAACCAAATATGTAAGAATAAATTTAAAAGGAAAATAAGGAAGAAAAAGGAAGTAAAAAAATTTAAAAGCACAATGAAAATAGGAGAAAATATTTTCATTGTGGGTGAATCCATATTGCAGCTGATGTATTATAAGAATAAAGATAGTACAATGTTGTATTACATCAGGAAGACTTTTATTTATTTGTTTTGGTCATATATGCCTCTTCATTAATTAATACATCTTTCCTGATTATGCAATTGAGTTGCTGTGCATAAAGCTAGCATTCACTGTTCTGTCATTTTCAGGGAAGGAAATCTCTAACGAATAGTGTAGCCAAGTAATAAGAGAGATGAAAAGATTACTACAGAAACAAAATTGCTTTATACCTAGGGATTTGATCCTTGGGTTTGCCATTCCTAAAAATGGATTTTCTATCTCAGGAGCAAGCTGATACCAGCCCCAAATCAGGAGATTCACAAGAGACTGACATATAAACTACAAGTTCCATTTGTTGGTTACAAGGAGAAAAGTAATACTGACAAACAGGTTGGAATCCCCATGACAGCGAGGCTGATATCTCCCCATAGTCACATCTACTGGGGAAGAAAACAGACAAGGTTGCTTTCAGAAGATGGAATCAAGAGGGAAGGTGAGTAGGTTATATTTCATATTAGAATCATTCATCTATAATAGCCAATTCAGTCATTTCTGCCCAAGGTTACCCCTGCTCATGAAGAAAATTCTGTAGGTTTTTTTTTTTTTTGCATTTAGACAAAAAGCATATCTTAAAAAAGTTTCAAAGTGGTATCATGCAGAACATATTGAAATGGATTTAAAATGCCCATCCAATGCAATACTTAAGGTATTGAAAAAGATCAAATAGATATTCATAACATGGATAAATGTTTTTAAAAAAATGTTGAGTGAACAAAAACAAATCGTAATAATCCACTCAATGTAGTATTATTGGTGTAAAATTCAACACATATGAAATATGACTGTATCATATTTAAAAATACACTCATTTATAGTAAGGCTATTTTTAAAAGCAGAAGAGTGATAAGCACAAAATTGAGAAATTTAGTCAATATTCAAGGGAAGGCAGAAGGATTCAAATGACACTCAATTATTGATAGCTACTTGTGGTGTTCTACTTCTGCTGGGTTGTGATTCACATATGTTAGTCTTACACATATAAAGTTATTTGTGCATATACATAGGTAGATGATTCTTGATTGAGATTAGATAGATGAATTCAAAAGATGGCAAGTAAGAGTAGGATTCAGGTAACATCTGGCATTATATATTTCAATGAAGCCAGTTTTATTCAGTACAATAAACTACAAATTAGAAAACAAGAGTATTCATCTTTGATTTTATTTACTTCACAGTTTCATTTAAAAATGAGACTTTTTACATATTGAGGCATTTTTCATTCTTAATAATTTTCCTTGCCTTTTGTTTGTTTTCCTTCAGATAGAAAGATTGTTGGTCCAAGCAATGGAACATACTTTGCAAAAATTCAAAAAACAAAATGTATTGAGTGTAGCTTTTTTTTTTTTTTTTTTTTTTTTAGTTTGGGTTGAAACATTTTAATCAGATAGTAGCACATAATAATACTGTACAGGGAGCACTCTCAGCCCCAAGAGTTCCCCTCCAGATTATAAGAAAGTTCTTAAGTGTAACTGGATTTGCTAGAGTAAATCTAGCCCCCTCCCCATGAGAAGGAAAGAGAATGGAGCTGGCAAAGTGCTGAGGTCTGCTTTCTTGTCACTCATAGATCTAGTTCTGAGCAGAGCTCTAAGTAATCCACCAGCTCTTCAGGCTGAAACCACAAGCCAATCTCCTTCTTTGCACTTTCCATGAAATCCTTGCTGTGGCTAATGTTTCCACCAACTTGGATACAAAAGAACCCATGGATGGTCCCAGGCTTAGAGTCCACAGGGTAGGAGTCACTGAGCATCACTCGGCCTGTGTTCACCCCATTCAGCCCCTCCCAGTCCATAACAACCACAGATCCTGATTGCACCTCCTTCACAAAGGACAGATGGCTCTTCAGATCAACGTCGTGTTTTTTGAGAAGGTCTTTAGAAGACTAAATTAACTTTGTAGCAATGAGGTTTCTACCTCATTCTTCCCTTGTGCTGAAAAGGCTTGATGATCTCTCCCATGAAGCTGTGCTGGACCTCATCAGGCTTGATGGCAATGAAGGTGCGTGCCTTCACTGTTGGCCATGGTTCTCCTCCAGCTGCTCCAGTGGCAACTCTATGTGTAGCACCAACATGAGAATTACTAAATATTAGTTTTTGATGTCACATTCACTTCTCATATCTTCTAATGGGCATCAAAGTAGCTGAAAAAATGCAAGATCTAAAGTGGCCATGTAGTTAAGGCCAAAGGTCACAGCTTTGATCTGCCTGGGCATCCTACTTTGAGAAATGATGGGAACTTGGATGGCCCAGCTGATGCCCAAATAGGTAGTGATCATAAATGCCCCCTTTGTAATCCACTCCTCCCAGGAAAGTATGTTTGATCCCTAGGAAAGGGAATGTTGTGAGAGTGGATCCTTGGATACACAAAAATTAACTCTATTAACTTAGATTAAATTACTTTCTTCTGGTGGAGTAAAGGCTTAAACTCCAAATTAATTTCAGTTAATCAAAAAATTTTTTAAAAATAGTGAATATTTCTAAAAAACTTAGGTTTTGCTTAGGAAAATTTATGCCTAATAAAGATACTTGATGCATAGAATATTGGTTTGTTACACTTTTCATTTTTATAAACAAAGCCTGATAGTAATTTCCTCTTCATGTTTCCTTAGGTTGCTTTGAAGATTAATAAGAAAAACAAAATTCTAAGTGTTTGGACTAGCTAATGACTTCTACTTAATCCACACGGTGGCATTCATAGGGAGGATATGACTTTTGTTATAGGTTTTGCCATAATAAAATTGAGGGTGAGGAGTGTAAAGTAGCTAGTTTCTCCAAAACTCTTGTGCTGAGGTATTTTTTGAGCTTCTCTTGTCCCTGATTATTAAATGGGCATGCAGTCATGCCCAAACCCCATGGCATTTTTGTAATCAGCTTTTGACTCAGGGGCTTCAGTATTTATCTGTTTGTTTACAAAATTAATAGATCTTAAAATGATGCTGGCATCAGTTAGAAATAATTCTATTATTTTTTTCCCAGGTTCTAAATGCACTAAATGTGAAATACATTTGTAAGGTATTTTCTGATTAAAAAATGCTGAAAGAGCTAGCAGTGACTGGTTTATTCTTCTCCAAAGTACTAGTTGACATAAGCATGGAAACACTAAAAATAATATGAAATCTCAATGCATTTTGAATAGAAAGAAGTATAGTTTTGTATCTAGAACACAAGAAGGCTGGAGTGACTAGAGTAAACTGAGAGAAATGGAGAATTAGGTCCAAAAATGGGGCCAGGGTGAGGTGACCACATCCCACGAACATGTGTAATCCACAAATAGTTTAAAAGCTGCTAAACTCTGGTGGGTATTATGCTGAGTGAAATAAGACAATCGGAGAAGGACAAATAGTGTATGTTCTCATTCATTTGGGGAATATAAATAATAGTGAAAGGGAATATAAAGGAAGGGAAAAGAAATGTTGGGAATATCAGGAAGGGAGACAGAACATAGAGACTCCTAACTCTGGGAAACGAACTAGGGGTGGTGGAAGGGGAGGAGGGCGGGTGTTGGAGGGGAATGGGTGACGGGCACTGAGGCGGACACTTGACGGGATGAGCACTGGGTGTTTTTCTGTATGTTGGTAAATTGAACACCAATAAAAATTAATTTAAAAAAAATAAATTAAATTAAAAAAAAAAGCTGCTAAACTGAGAGATGTGATTGATTTATTCAAGGCTCACACTGACTGCTGGGTGGAGAATTGACAATGGAGGGCAGTGAATAAGCCAATGAGGATGCCATGACAATGGTCCAAGAAATTGATGATGTTACTAAATTTGTAGTGGTGAATAGTCTGAAAATCTAGAATCTTCTAGAAGAAGAATTGCAATTTATCTTACCAATATGTTAGAAAACATAGTATTGTTACAAAAATTGATACATGAGTTGATGATTTCAAAATGAATGGTGCAAGAATTGATTGAGCAGATAGTGGAAAAGAATGACACCCCAGAAATTGACCATTGTATATAAAATATATATGTACAAGTTTTCAAATACCCAAATTAAACAGAATAATAGTCAAATATTGCTGTAAGTTTATGAAATAATATAGAAAAAATGAAATTCTCATATCTAAACTTATAATTTAAAAAATATAAAGAAAAGAAAAAAAAGTGTCTGTGTATAGAATTTTGTAGAGGAAGATATTTCCTCAACATATTAAAATTCTTTTAAAGCCATAGATTTTTAAAGACTATAAAAACACTTTAGGTCAAAAATAAAATTAAATGATGTATGTATAATAGCAAAACACAGACATTTATGACAAAGAATCGGTATTGTTTTTTATAGAAAATTATCTTACCAAACACTAATGCAATTGCTAACCCATCTATAGAAAAAAGTCAAAGATCATCAAAAGATAGGAAAGCCATTTAGTAATAAAATATAAAACCTAAAAATATATATATATGTATATAAAACCTAAAATCATTGTTTATTACACATACACAGATAAAAAACAGCAATATTATATGATCATGCTTTGTCAAATTTCCAAAATGCTTGTTCTCTCATAAAAATTTAGTAAGAATATCATTGATACAGCATCTTTTGAGACCAATTAGAATATTTTAAAATTGTTTCTATTTTTTAATGTGATCAAATTTCTATAAATTATAAAATAAATTTAAAAAAAATTTAAATAAATAAAATTTTTTAAATAAATAAAAATTTATTTTTATAATTTATAGAAATTTTTATATCTATAAAAACAAAGGATATTTAAGGATGCCTCTAAAACAATTTTATTTTGAGACTTTGGAAATAATTAAGCTGTTTAAATAAAGTATGGAAGGACAGTATAAAATATTATGTAACCATTAATATGTATATTTTCAAAAGTTATAATGACACAGATTACTTCCCCAAATGCAATGTTACATGAACTGCAGCATATAATATGATTGCAACCACATTAAAATCATGCATGTGTTTAGATGAAGCATGTGGAGAGTCTTGTAGTTGTAGCATTAAGAACATTTGCTCTGCCTCAAATTACCAACGTCTGGATCCCAGTTCTGAAACGTGCCAGCTGTGTTACCTTGGGTAATTCACTCCCTGTGACTTTGGCCGGGTTAATATGTATCTAAGTTTGCCTTTATATACAATAGGATAATAGTAATACATGGCACTTTGTGAAAATTTATTTCATGACATTGTGAGGTAATGTTCAAGAAAAGAGAACCAATAGCAATGTTTTACATTTCATACATAATTTTCTTTTCATATATAAGAAACATTTCTGTTTCCACCAAATAAGTTAGAAAAATTAATATTTAGGGGATCCCTGGGTGGCACAGCAGTTTGGCGCCTGCCTTTGGCACAGGGCACGATCCTGGAGACCCAGGATCAAATCCCATGTCGGGCTCCCGGTGCATGGAGCCTGCTTCTCCCTCTGCCTGTGTCTCTGCCTCTCTCTCTCTCTCTCTCTGTGTGACTATCATAAATAAACAAAATTTTTAAAAAAGAAAAATGAATACTGTACTTTGGAAAACTTTTCTACCCACCATTCATCATATGCCTTGCAATTGCTCCCTAGGAGCAATTGCTCTCCTTAAATTTATGTTGAGCGCTCTTTTGAGTTATATTGTTTAGTACTGTCTGCTTTTGAACTTTATGTATTTGTGAACATATCATAAGGTTTCAAACTTAACTTGCTTCCTTTTCTTAATATTACACTTTTAGGATTCACCCCAGTTGACACATATGGCTTGGTGATTCATTTTCACTGTGCATACGATTCACTGAATGAATGTATGAATATTCATTTACTCAATCTAATACCGATAACATTTAGGTTGTTTCCACTTTTTTAGATAATACAAAAAAATGCAGCCATGAATATCCTGGTGCATGTCTTCAATGCACCTATGCTGGAGTGTCAATAGGTATCTACCTAGAATTGAAATTGCTGGGTTGACCACACCCCCCCCACCCCCCCACCCCACACACACTTTAAAGGAATGCTACAAAAACAATCCCAGATTCCTTACAGATATTCAAAACAGAGACAGTTTTGCAGAGATGGAACTCTGTCGGTAGTGCTGAGAACTTAAAATTAACACATCCCTACTAGACAATGGTATATTTTTACAGGGCTTTTTGTAGAACCCAAGTGTTTGATCAGGCTGACACATTTCATGATGTTACTGATGTGACAATATCTCTTCTCATGGGTACTATTTCCCACCCATATCCATGTTGTAGGCATTAAATAAATGATAGTATTTCTCAAAAGCAAATCTTTTAGGATAGCTCTCTTCTTTGTTTAAACATAACATCATCAATTCATTATCAGCATTATTGTTGATGATGTATACTCCATTAGTTTATAAAACCTAACCAACTATCAATAGCTCAACCACCATCAGCATTTCCTTGACTGCTTTATGGTATGGATGGAGTGTGCTGTGTATTAATTCCAGTTTTGTTTTAATGATACTGAGAGACGTGCTCGGGTTTTTAAATTACTGCAGCAATGCAGCTGGAAAAATTAAAGCAATTTTACCTTGAACCAAGGTAAACAAATCATTCTCACACCCCGTTTTCAGCTTTCATTCCTTCAAAAAAATGTAGGACAGCAGTCTTTCTTCGTGATAGATTAGAACATTAATTATTCTCTGAATAAAAAAAATAAGGAATAAAAAATAAAGTGCGCAAGGTTATTTTTAACTCAATTTGAACATAGATAATGAACAGGAGAGAAACAGTGTTTCTGCTCATAACTAATTTTTATTATGATTTCTTTTGTTGGGAAATGAGCAATACTTTAATTTCTCTCATTCTCTGAATGGCTTCCACCTATTCTTAAGCTAAGAGAAAAATCTGTGAAGCTTCCTAAAAATTACTTTCTTTGGACATGTGTTTTGTAAAAAGAAGAAAAAATCACATAAAAACAATTACACCTAAAAATAGCAATGCTATGTTGGTGTATCTGAATTATAGCCAGGAGAAAATTTTAGCAGAACAGATGAGAAGAATAGACAACATTCCAGACTCTATAAAAGAGATAGAGGAATATTCCTAATTGTAAACTGTAAAAATGTTTATATGAATTTACAAATCTTTGCTCAAAATAATACTTCTGAAATAAGTCTAGATTTGTCTTAAACATGTAGGAGGACAAACTCAAGTCATTCCCTCATTTACTAGAGGGACTTGACCCATGACTTGGAGTGAACGAAAGCAGTCTAAGGACACCCTGGATGAGAAAGCAGAGGGATAACAGATGATAATTGTGTTAACTAAATAATATAAATAAAACAAGACAATATATTCTTTCTATATTGAAAATAAACCTGTCGGGACGCCTGGGTGGCTCAGCAGTTGAGCATTTGCCTTTGGCTCAGGGCGTGATTCCGGATTCCAGGGATCAAGTCCCACATCAAGGCTCCCTGCATGGAGCCTGCTTCTCCCTCTGCCTGTGTCTCTGCCTCTCTCCCTGTGTCTCTCACGAATGAATAAATAAAATCTTTAAAAAAAAATTAAAAACAAAAAAATAAAAATAAACCTGTCTGTAACAGAAAATCTAAATAATGATCTTATCATTTTAATTTTAATTTTTCTAATGTAACAAGAACTGAAAAGTATTTAATCTGTGGCTGATATGGTGATTTGAGAATGTGGTCAGTGACATGTTTCTTTCAAAACTTCTGCTCAGTCATCTTCGGATTGTGGTTTGTATTTTCTGCCTTATCCCTTCGTGGTTACATAATAGTTGCTTTACCACCACCAGCTCATCTTCATTTTAGGTAGGAATAAGTGAAAGGACATGACAATGAAAGCCTCTTCTCTTATAAAGAACTTTCCTCGGTGACTTTCAAAGACTTCCATTTTCATCTTACTTTTCAAAAGATTATATCACAACATTCTTGTTCCCATCTTTTGAAAGAAGTACTATCATAATCATTAAACAAGATATACTGAAAATTGTTATTAAGTCATGTTGGAAAAGTATTTTTAAGAATAAAAAAATAAAACCAAACTCCTAGAAACAGAGAGTAGAAGGGTAATTGTCAGGACTGGGGTTCGAGGAAATGGGGAGATGTTGGTCAAAGAGTAAAACTTTTAGTTGTAAGATGGATAAATTTTAGGAATCTAATACACAGTATGGTGACAATAATTAAATAATACTGTATTGTATACTTAAAAGTTGCTACAAGAGTAAATCTTAAATATCTCACCATTAAAAAAAGATTATTCTGTGAGGTGATGCAAGGTGTCAGCTAATGCTACAGCTGTAATCATTTCACAATCTTTAAGTGCATCAATCCAACATATTGTACACCTTAACTTTATACAATTTTACATGTCAAATATATCTCAAAATGCTGGAAAAAAAAAAGGAAAACTACTAAAAAAATCAGAGAATAGTTGTGATGGTTAATTCTATTTGTCAACTTAGTAGGTGTTTTTTGGATGACATAATGTTTCAAATAGTGGACTTTGGATAAAGCAGATTGTTCTCTCTATATAGATGGGACTTATCTGAAGTCTTGCATGGAACAGAAAAGCCAACCTCCCAAGTGTGAAGAATTCTCCAGAAAACAGCCAATTGGCTTCATCTGCTCCTTGGTTCTCTTGGAACTCCAGGCTGCCAGCTCACAGTGCATATTTGTACTTGTCAACCTGTATAATCACGTGATCCAATTCCTTGTGATAAGTCTCCTGTTTAGGCACAATTTCTATTGTTTCTGTTTCTCTGGAGAACCTGAAGTAATATCATAGTAATATGTATTTTCCCACCCGTGGAGCTTTAGCTCCCTCTCCAAGCTCTTCCATTTCTATGATAATATATTTTTTTGTTCTTCTTTAGTATTTTATAGTCTTCTTCATATAGACTTTCAGCTTTTCTTAAGTTTACTCATAAGTACTTTAAAATGTCCTGTTTTCCATCCATCATAACTGCTGATTATTGTTTCTAATCATGAAGGTTGTTATTTTCAGTATATTAACTTTATCTAGCTACTTCACAAAATTATCTTACTTTTTGTACTGCTATTTTTACATATAATTATTTTTTTTAGAATTTTAGGCACACAAACATATCATTGAAAACTGATAATTTTATCTCAACTTCTAAAAGTGTTTATACATTATATTGCTTACTCTTTCTTAATTGCTTGCTTAATACCTTCAATAAAACATTATTCTTGTTTGTTCTTGACATTAGTAGAAATATTTCTCAAGTGTGATATAATATTTTATTTTTATTTTTATTTTTTTTAGATTTTTTTAAAATTTATTTATTCATGAGAGACACACACACACACAGAGGCAGAGACACAGGAAGAGGGAGAAGCAGGCTCCATGCAGGGAGCCTGATGTGGAACTCGATCCCGGGACTCCAGGATCACACCCTGGGCCGAAGGCAGGCACTAAACTGCTGAGCCACCCAGGGATCCCTTAATATAATATTTTAAAATAACAAATAAAATGGTAAGCTTCTGTAGGTTTAAGTCATGTTTGTCTTCATATTTTTACCCTGAAAAAATCACTACTGTGCGTACAAACATAATGGGTATATAAGTACAAAAATATAATTGTTAGTTAAATAAAAGTTAAAACCATGAGATCAATTTAGCAACCCCTTTCTACCATCATTCTTTATAATTGCATCAATATCCTCAAGGTATCTGACTGCCAGCTATCTTGCTTCAAAGTGGAAAGAATTTCCTCTATTTAGTGTTGTAGTTTTATAGAGGAAGTCTCAAAAGAGTACTTTTGTGCTCTATGATCAGAGAATTTCCAATTAAATCACTCTGTGATCATGCTATTTCTTAAATATTTGTCCAATGAATGGTGGAGGTATAGATTTTTCAATATACTGCTACTATTCTTAGAATCACAAATTCCATCTTCTTCAGCAACCAGTTATCCTAACTGGCCATATTGACGTGTCTGATTGTTTCTCCCTAAAGAACACATTCTTTCATCAGAGGCTCCAAACGCTTCATTGCAAGGAAGTTACTAGTGGATGTACTACTATATATTTTTCATACTTTTATATACTAAATTGTATCCCTCCAAAACTCATATGTTGAAGTCCTAATCTCCAATGTGATAGTATAGGATGTGGGGCCTTTGAGAAGTAATTAGATTTAGATGAGGTTATGAGGGTGGAGCCTTATAACAAGAGGAAGGAAAAAATACCAGAACTTCCTTTCTCCACCATGTGAAGATACAGGAGAAGGTGGCCATCTGCAATCCACAATCTAGAGAGGGCCTTCACCAAGAATTGAATCTACTGGTATCTAGACGTAGAATTTCCCAGGCTGGAAGTATGAGAAAAAATTGTGTATTGTTTAAGCCAATCAGTCTATGGTATTTTGATAACAGCAGCCCAAATTGACTACGACAAATATATTCTCAGCTTTTTCTGAAACCAAAGGTGAATTTAGGCTAGGAAATCTTGCTAAAATACATACAATATTTCATTTGTTATATTGTTGTTACACAGATGGCAGACAGAGGTTCAGGGATTAAGTAAACTCTGCAAAAATCAATCACATAGCTAAAAAGTGTTAGAGCTATGATTCATACCCAGATTTGTCTGAATCCAAAGCACTTGTAATTTCTAAGAGTACACTACATTTTTTTATAAAAAAATGGAATATAGCCAGAGAGATAAGTAATGTTGAAATTAAACTGTTTAAAATTATTAATGATGAAGCAAATTGTGCAACATTATTAATAATGAAGCAAATTGTATGTTATCATATAAAACTAGCAGTTGGCATTAAGGAGGGGAGTATTCTATCTCAAAAGAGAGACAATACTTTAAGAAATATTTTGGGAGGAGGGGCCTGGGTGGCTCAGTCAATCGAGTATCTGACTCCTGGTTTCACTCAGGTCATGATAATCTCATGGTCATGAGATCAAGCCTCATGTCAGGTTCCTCACTCAGCAGGAATCTGCTTGTCCCTCTTCCTCTCCCTCTGTTGTTCTATCTCGCTCGCTCTCTCATAAATAGATAGATAGATAGATAGATAGATAGATAGATAGATGAATAAATAAAATATTTTTTTAAAAAGAAGAAATATTTTGAGAAATTTCAAATACATATAAATAGAAGAAGAATATGATAGGATCCTTCATCTCAATGGACACAACATCCAGTTTCAATAATTATTATCCTATGGCCAAGAATGCCTCATCTCTACTTCTTTACCATCCCTTCTACTCCCTGGCAGGGTATTATGTTTAAGTAGACCCAGGCTTCCATTTCATTTCAACCATGAAGAGTTCAACATTATCTTTTAAAAAATTAGACTTTAACAAAAACATAAAGATTATACTATAATCATATCTTTAAAAAATAAACTGAACAATCATTGCTAACCCCAGTAATCAGTGAGGATTCAAGTTTCCCTGGCTTTCTAAAAAATGGGTTGTCTGAATCAGGATCTAAACAAGATCTTATCATTTTATTTAAGTATTTTTTAATCTCATTTTTTACTCCCCACCTTTTTGTTTTCCATGTGCCGTTTCTGTTGTCATTAAAGAAACTTGTTGCGTGAGGGGATGGGGTAACTATGTGATGGGCATTAAGGAGGGCATGTGATGTAATAAGCACTGGGTGTTATATGCAACTGCTGAATCACTGAACGATGACCTATGAAACTAATAATGCACCTTATGTTAATTAATTGAATTTAAATTAAAAAATGAAAAAAACATGTTGCTATATTATTTTGCTAAAATCATGATATATTAATTCAATCACTTTTCTTAATTTATTATGTGAAATTGCCCTGTAAAAAAAAAAATTTCTCCCTTAACTATTTGAATATTCTGAGGTAAGAGTTCATGCAACACAGATAGGAAAAAAATTGACTTATCCTCCCCTAATTACAGTTTTCCAGAAAATTAACAAATGAGTGTATTTTTGCCTATAAAACTATTATTAACTATATAGATTTGAATGTATTTGATATGATTCAGTCTAAGATTATTGTTTTCATTACTTCCCAAATACTCTTATTTTTGGCCAGTAATAATCTCTTTACTTTTTTTCCTGGATCCTTTTGAATTAACCTCTGTAGATTTTGATAACTATCTTGCATTATGATTCACCATGTCCCAGGCTTACCTTGCATGTTCCCTCCATTCTTGGAATTAGCCATTTTTTCAAAGATCCTTGTATTTTGGGGGGAAGTAGCATTCAGATACCACCGTCTGGTTTATGGGTATTCTTTGCTTCTGTTTGTAGGTTTTTGAGAAAATATATTCTAAATTCATATTTATATCTCTAGATTAAATTTAGGAGTATAAGGCTTTATATTCAATGTGTTTGTTTTGGTTACACTTATTTTCTCTAATGATGATAGTGGTGCACTCACTCACTAAATTTATGTTAAATAACACCAAAACAATTTATGATTTTAAGTAAATTGAATATTTAAAATTTGCTTATGTAAGAGGACATTAATATAGTGAAAGATAAAATTTATGTAAGAAGACATTAATGTAGTGAAAGATAAAGATTAAATGAAATGCCATTAAAATCTCAGCAGCAGTGTGTATGTGTGTGTGTGTGTGTGTGCACATGTGCAAGTGTAATAATTAAAACATTTCTTTGGAAGTGCAAATGGCTTAAAAGAGGCAAGTAAATGTTTAAGAAAAAAATACTTTTTTTTCAGTTGTTTGTCCCTATAATAGCTCCTAGTAAGTGTACAAACTATTACATTTTAAAATTATTTGAAATACTATTTTCTGTGGCTATCTACCATCTTGATACACAGAATAATCTATTCAATTTTGGTTTTAATTTTAAAAATCAATTAAATTTATGATATATATATCTTAATTTTTATATCTGTACTTGACTTTTTAAATTTTTTAAATTTTATTTATTCATGAGAGAGAGAGAGAAAGAGAGAGGCAGAGACACAGGCAGAGGGAGAAGCAGGCTCCAAGTAGGGAGCCTGATGTGGAGGACTCCATTCCGAGTCTCCAGGATCACCCCCTGGGCCGAAGACAGGTGGTAAACTGCTGAGCCACTCGGGCTGCCCTGTACTTGACATTTTTTTTAAGACTATTTATTTGAGATAGAGAAAGAGCAAGAGAGAGAGCATGAGCTGGGAGACAGAGGGAGAGGGAGAAGCAGGATCCCCGCTAAGCACGAAGCCCCATTGCAGGACTCTATCCCAGGACCCTGGGACCAGAACCCTGGGATCATGACCTGAGCCAAAGGCAGAGGCATAACCGACTAAATCACCCAGGTGCCCCTGAATTTGACTTTGAAATCATAAGTATTCTGTATAGTTTTATCTATGCATACATATAAGTACTTACAAGTTACAAAGTCAAATTCACAAATTAAGGTATATTTAGAGAAAATAGGCTATTTCTGGCTTCTACTCCCTTTTTTTCCCTTTCTTATGCAAGTTAATTTTTTTTAATTAACTTTTATTGGTGTTCAATTTACCAACATACAGAAAAACACCCAGTGCTCATCCCGTCAAGTGTCCACCTCAGTGCCCGTCACCCATTCCCCTCCAAGTTAATTTTTTTAAATTTTTATTATTTCTTATATTTTAAAATACAAGCTATAGTAACACATGATAAATAATTTTTCTATATATAAAAATATATATTTTTAATCTCACAGTATATCTTGGAGAATACTCCATAGAAGTTGGATAGCAGTGTATTCAGACTGTTCCTTATTGGTGAACACTTAGGCTGTTTTTGGTCTTTTGCTAGCACAGGGAAGCTACAGTGAAAGGGCTTCTGCAAAAGTCTTTTCCATTTTTGTGAGTATATCTACAGGAAAGATATCCTGCTTGTGAGATCACTGTATCAAAGCTTAAATGTATAGGTAATTTTACTAGGTGTTCCTAAATTTACATCCATAGGTCTTATGTGATTTTGTAATTCTCAAGCAATCTGCTAGAGTGTCTATTCTCCATAGCAACATAAATATGTTTTCAAATTTGGGGACTTCTGCCAATGTGATAGATGAGAAATTATATCTCAGCATAGTTTAATTTGAAATTCTTTTCTTTTTAAGGAAAGTTGAACATCTTTTATGTGATCAAGAGCTATTTCACATATTTATCTGTGACCACTCTGATTACATCTATATAAAATTTATATCTATAGGAAGTAGATGACAGGAAGTGATGAATGGAAAAGTGGATAGACAGAAAGGGATTAACCACTAAAAACAATTATTTTTTTAAATAGTTCTTATTTACTTTGCTTATGATGCCCCTGTCTGCAATGCTTGCTTGCTTTCCTTCTTTCTTTTCTTTTTTCTTTTCTTTTCTTTTCTTTTCTTTTCTTTTTTTTCTTTTCTTTTCTCTTTTCTTTCTTTTCTTTTTTTCTTTTCTTTTCTTTTCTTTCTTTTTTTCTTTTCTTTTCTTTTCTTTTCTTTTCTTTTCTTTTCTTTCTTTCTTTCTTCTTATCTTTCTTCTCTTCTTCTTCTTCTTTCTTCTTTTTCTTTTCTTCTTCTTCTTCTTTTTTTAGGTTTATTTATTTAAAGGATAGAGGGAGAAGGAGAGAGAAACTCAGGCAGACTCTGTGCTGAGCACAGGCCAACCTTGAGGTTTGATCTCACCACCCTCAGATTACCACATGAGCTGAAACTAAGATTCAGAGGCTTAACTGTACCACCCAGGCACCCTTACAAGGGAGCAGTGTTTTTGTTTTGTTTTTTTGTTTTGTTTTTGTTTTTTACAGTTTCATGAAGTTGAAATTACCAATTCTCTTTTTTTTATATGAATTTTAAATCATAGTTATAAAATTTTTCTTATGTCAGTTATATAACATTTAATCTACATTTTTCTCTAGTATCTGCATGGATATAATTTATACCTAGCAAATTACACAGTATTTTTTTCAAATCACACACTATTTTAAGTATAAAAACTGATGAGTTTTGACAAATGTAAATGTTTAACCACCACTCCACTTGATATTTATAACCTTTCCATCATTCCAGAAAGATGCATTGCACCACTTTACACTCAATCTCAATCATCCTCCACTGACCATATTTTATCTGGAATGATGTTTTTGATATGCAACAATGTTGAAAATATCTGGCATTTTTTCAATATATTGCTGATGATGAACATTTCTATTCCCAGCTAATGGTTGTGGTAAATAAAACATTAGTGAAATTCATGTAAAATATTTGTATGGAAACTATTTCTCTCTCTTGGGAAAACACTAGAAGTGAAATTGGTAGGTCACATGATAAATCACAATCTGCCAAACATCATTTCCAAAGTCTTTGTACCATTTTACAGTCTAAACGCTAATTCATGAGAGTCTCATTTGTTGCACAACTGCATCAAGACTTGGTATTGTCAATCTTCTTAAATTTAGCCAATCCAATAGGTTTCTAGTGACAATCAATGACAATGCAATGTATCAAATTTGCATTATGTTAAGCTTCCCTCTTAGAACTTATTGGATATTCATAAGTCTTTATTGAAATGTCTTTTCTAGTCTTTTTCATACATCTGAAAGCTTGCTGATTTTATTATTAAATTATTATTTATGTTATGTTTAAAACTCTTTTATTTGATATATGAACTATGAATGTATTTTCCCAGTCTATGGCTTACTTTTTTTCCTCTTTATAGTATTTTTTGAGTAGAAAAATATATAAATTTTAATGTAATTTACTTTTCTCTAGGTCTACAATTTATTCTAAGTTTTTTGTTTTGTTTAGTTTTAGTTTTTGGTTTTCTAGTATGGTGTTAGGTGGGGATCAAGATTAGTTTTTTTTCATAGATATATATCCAGTTGTTCAGCATTATTTATTGAAAATACAAAGCATCAAACATTTAATTACATTTGTGCCTTTGTTAAAGATTAAATGTCTATGTATGTATGAGTCTATTTGACTCTTCAGTCTGCTCTTTTGATCACATATTTTAATTACTTTAAGTCTTGAAGCCATACAGTTTATGGTCTCCATCTTTGCTCTTCACTATTATGTCCTTTGCATTTCCAAATACATTTTGTACTTACCATGTGAATTTTCAGATATAAGCAAGTGCATGCACACAAATGCACACATGCAAATCCACATCCTTACAAAGCCTCTGGGTTTTGATGGCACTTTCTTTGTATCCATATTGAGGCAATTTCTTTGCATCCTTACTGGGGAGAATGTATGTCTCAAATACCTGCATATTCTAATTAATGAACATATTATGCGTTTCTATTTTATTTAGATCTTCTTCAAATTCTTTTAGTAATATTTTATATTTCTTAATGTAGGAATTCTGAATATTCTTCATTTAATGTGTTCCTAAGTATCTAATGTTAAATATGCTTAAATAATTGTATTTTATTTCCATTTTCATTCTGGTATACAGAAATATCATTTAATTCTGTAAATTAATCTTATATCTTAAGGGTTTCCTTAATTTACTTATTGTTCCATCAACTAAATCAATGAATTTCATCCCTAAGGAACCCATCTCCTACACTTTATAACACTCAAGAGCAGAAAAGATCCAGAGAAGAGTGTTTGAATTGAATGAAACAAATATTTAGGGAAATTTATTTATTTTTTTCTTATTTGAGTATAGTTGAAACATAAGGTTATATTATTTTCAGGTGTACAATATATGATTCATCCTTTCTATACATTATGTTATGCCCACCATAAGTGTAGCTGCTGTCACCATACAGCATAATTACAATATCATTGGTCATTTCCTTATGCTGTGTCCTTTATTCTCGTGTGTATTTATTTCATAACTGGAAATCCTAGAAAAGAACACAGGCAATAAAATCTCTGACATTGGCCATTGCAACATTTTCCTAGATATGTGTCCTAAGGCAGGAGAAACAAAATTAAAAATTAACTATTGGGACTACATCAAAATAAAAATCTTCTGTACAGTGAAGGAAAACCATCAGCAAAACAAAAGGGCAACTTGCTGAATGGGAGAAGATATTTGCAAATGATATATCTGACAAGGCATTAATGTCCAAAATATATAAAGAACTTACACAATTCAACACACATAAACAAAAATATGGCTAAAAAATAAGCAGAGCCTGATAGATTTTTTTCCAAAGAAGACATACAGATAGCCAATAGACACAGGAAAAGATGCTTAACATCATTAATCATGAGGAAATGCAAATCAAAGCCACAATGAGATATCACCTTATACATGCCAGTGTAGTTAAAATCAGTAGGACAAGAAATAACAAGTGTTCGTGAGGATGTGGAGAAAAAGGAACCATTATGCACCTTTGAAAAGAATGTAAATTGATACAGCCACTGTGAAAAACAGTAAGGAACCTTATAAAGTAATTATTTCCATATAATATTCAGGTAAGTAATAAGATATCTATATTTAGGTAAGTAATAAGATATCTATATTTTTCAAAGAGGGAAATTGATTGAAAAAAATTGATAAACATGAAGTAAAAGAAAGATTTAACACTATATAACAGGTATATATTTTACTTATCAGTTTAGTGTTACACTGCATATTTTGGACCTAGTCTAACATATCATTTTATTTTTTAAATATGAATTATTTTTCTTTCTGTAAGTGGCTTATTTCACCTAGCATAATGTTTTCAAAATGCATCCTTGCCATCACAAATGGTAGGTTACCTTTTTTTTTCCTTTTTGGCTGAATAATATTCTATTCTATGTATATACTATAAGTTTTTTTTAAGATTTTATTTATTTATTTGAGAAACAGTGAGCAAGAGAGAGAGACAGCATGAGCAGGGTGAGGGGCAGAGAGAGAGGGAGAAGCATGCTCCCTGGTGAGCAGGAAGTTTGATGTGGGGCGTGATCCCAGGACTCATTGAATCATCATGACCCAAACTAAAGACACTCTTAACTGACTGAGCCACCCAAGTGCCCCTATATTTTCTTTATCCATTCAGTCATGGTTGTTTTCATATCTTGGCTATTGTGAATAGTACTACAATGAACATGGAGTGCTACTATCTCTTAAAATTGTTTGAATAAATACCCAGAAGTATGATTGCTGAATCATAAGGTAGTTCTATTTCTCTACATTCTAGTGTACATTTACTGTCTTTGGGTTGGTTTGGTTTGTTTTTTTAATAGTAGCCATCTTAACAAGGTGAGGTGATATCTTTGTGGTTTTGATTTCCATTTTCTTGATGATTAGTGATGTTGAGCAAATGTTCATGTACCTGTTTGTCTTCTTTGGAGACCTATTAAAATCCCTTGCTCATTTGAAAATCAGTTATTAGGTTTATCTGGTAAATCATCTTTATTTTTATATGTTGTTTTTCATCTTTGCATATATATTTTGCATAAAGCAATCATGTACATTGTTGTTTTTGTTTATCTTTAAGATTCTTCCCAGTTCTCTTTCATGGATTTTTACTCTCTAGAGAGAAATTGATCCCTTTTTAACCTTAGTCTTTAGTAAATGCATAAACTTTATAAACCCTGGGTAAAGCATTGAAAAGCTGCCTAAGGGATCACTAGGAATGTAGATAGGAGTTTTGAATTCTCTTAATGCTAAAGATTTTCTGTACTTTATCACCATGCACTGTGATGCTTTCTACAAGAAAATAAGATCGTTTTAAAACATTTTGAAAAAATTACCAACGAACTCCGTTTTAAAAGCATTCAGAGTATTCTGAATTCTTCAGCAAGTCACCCGGGCATCTATAAAATAAAGAATTTGGACTGAATGACAAGAGGATTCATCTGTACAATTTTATGATTGTTTAACTTCTTTCAGGAGTAGAAATTTAAAAGCTCCTCTTATCCTATTGTAATTAACAAAATAGAATAAGGTGGAGTTTGTAGACTGCCAATCATCACAATAGACTGCATTCACACATCACCTGGGTCAACTAGCCAAGGCTTTCTGCTGCTTTTTTTATTCTATCTCATTGGGTAAACAAACTTGAAACTACAAAATATGTTTATAATTAAAGAATCTTAGTCAATTCAAACACACACAAGTTCTAATATGTGACTTTACTCAATTTTTATGTGCTTTTAAATTATTTGGTTTCATAGATTTATTTATTTATTTATTTAATATTTTTTAAAGACTATTTATTTATTTATTAGAGACAGAGAGAGGCAGAGGCACAGGCAGAGGGAGAAACAGGCTCCTTGAGGGGAATCTGATGCAGGACTCAATCCCAGAACGCTGGGATCACACCCTAAACCAAAGTCAGATGCTCAACCACTGAACCAGCCAGGTGTTCCTCATAGATACATTTATGAAATAAAGATATATTAATCTTTATTTTCCCAGTTCTGGGGGTGAAATCTGCCCCTATTCTATTTTCCTTTTATTAGCACCACATATATCCTGGGTAACATTGATGATAACTTTATTCCAACTTTACCTATTTTTAATGCTCATCCAGTTAATCATTATGTCCTAGAGTATGATCCATTTCTTATCCCTATCCAGTGAAATTTATAATAGTTATCATAGTTCAGTCAGCTCGGATCTATGTAAATTTTAATTACAAATTTCTCTAAAACAGGTTCCCATCATTTAGCAAACATGTCTAATTTCTTCGCCCTAATGTAATTTCTTTCTCTCTACCCATATCCTGCCCACCTGTTTTTAGTCACATTCTCTTTTATACTTGATATATTACATTGCTTTTTGACTAATGCAGTCCACACAGCAATACCCATTTTTACACCACCTCCTTTTTTGGGGGGCCATCCATTAGGTAAAGATAATTTTCTCTTTTCTATGGTCTTTAACATTTTAAAAAATATTTTTATTACATATTTATTTTATTTTTTTTTAATTTTTTTTTTTTATGATAGTCACAGAGAGAGAGAGAGAGAGGCAGAGACATAGGCAGAGGGGGAAGCAGGCTCCATGCACCGGGAGCCTGATGTGGGATTCGATCCTGGGTCTCCAGGATCGCGCCCTGGGCCAAAGGCAGGTGCCAAACCGCTGCGCCACCCAGGGATCCCGATATTTATTTTAGAAAGAAAGTGAGCAGGGGGAGGAGCAGAGAGAGAGGGAGAGAATCTGAAGCAGACTCCCCGCTGAGCTCAGAGACACATGTGGGGCTCAATCCTAGGACCCTGAGATCACAACCTGAGCCAAAATCAAGAGTCAGAGGCTTAGGGCACCTGGGTGGCATAATTGGTTAAGTGTCTGACTGTTGGTTTCAGCTCAGGTCATGATTTCATGGGTCCTGGGATGGAGCCCCACATCAGGCTCTATGCTCAGCGAGGAGTCTACTTCTGATTTTCTCTCCTCTCCCTGTGCTCCCCATGCCCATCTCTTGGTCAAATAAATAAATAAATCTTTTTTTTTTTTAAAGAGAAGTTTGAGCCACCCAGGTACCCCTTTCCTATAGTCTCTGAAATTTTATTTGCTATTTATTTACTTGTTAATTTTTTATGTCTTTATATGAATTTTTAATGTTGAAATATCATATTTTACATATTATAGTATATTTTGCATTATATTGCATTTATCTTTATATATTTTTTAAAAGTAATTTCCTTTTGCAAACTTATTATGATGAAAAATTGTTATTATATGGTGTAAGTCTTTTTAAAAACCGTATTTTTCCATAAGAGACTCAACTATAGAGAACAAACTGAGAGTTGATGGAGGGATATGGGTGAGGGATGGGCTAGGTGATTGATGGATAGTAAACACGGCATTTGTGATGATGAGCGCTGGGTGTTGTATGTAAGTCATGAATCACTAAATTCTACTCCTTAAGCAATATTACACTATATGTTAACTAATGAAAATTTAAATAAAAATTTGGAACAGAAAAAAAATATTTTAAAGCAATTAAAAGTTTAGGGATTAAGTTAACAAAAGAAAAATTTATTTGAATATTTCTTGGTATAATTTCATTAATTCACATTACTTTTAATAAATAGTAAAATTCTTTTCACTGACAGGTTGCAGTGGAAAAGATATCTAGAAAGATTCTATGACTTAAATGCCCCCAAACATTATAACACAGAAATGTTATTGTGAGGAGGTTTTTTTTTTTCAATTTTTAAAAGCATTATACTTTATTTATTTATTTATTTATTTATTTATTTATATTGGAGTTCAATTTGCCAACATATAGCATATCACCCAGTGCTCATCTTGTCAAGTGTCCCCCCTCAGTGCCCATCACCCAGTCACCCAACCCCCTGCCCACCTCCCCTTCCACTACCCCTTGTTCGTTTCCCAGAGTTAGGAGTCTCTCATGTTCTGTCTCCCTCACTGATATTTCCCACTCATTTTCCCTCCTTTCCCCTTTATTCCCTTTCACCATTTTTTATATTCCTTCCAGGAGTGAAACCATATAATGTTTGTCCTTCTCTGATTGACTTACTTCACTAAGCATAATACCCTCCAGTTTCATCCACGTTGAAGCAAATGGTGGGTATTTGTCTTTTCTAATGGCTGAGTAATATTCCTTTGTATACATAAACCACATCTTCTTTATCCATTCCTGTCGATGGGCACTGAGGCTCCTTCCACAGTATGGCTATTGTGGACATTGTTGTGAGGAGTTTTTAGACACAGTAAGATGATTATACTTGTGATGTTCTCACAAGTAGTATGAAGACAACTATGTCATCTTTCCATTCTTCTATTTTACCTTAATTCCAAACCTTCTTTAAAGGCAAAGATTTATATAACAGATATCATGAGACAACTTACAGTTTTCCTAAGCACTAACATGGATACTTGCCAATTCTATTAAGAAACACCAACCAAAAAACCTTAATGTTTTAAATAATTAAACAAATTACTACCTATTCACTCACAAATTAAACTAAAGCTAATTTTCTTGCAAAATGTGTCCTACTGACAATTCATTGAAAAATATTTTGTTAAAAACAAAAAAGAGAAGGGAAAGAGGCTCACATACCAAATAGGTTTTAAAAAAACACTCCTTTTTCCCCTTTTGTAGATCCCTGGTGCATTTTTGTTATATTAAAAGTTACTGTACATTCTCCTCCAGAAAAGCATGTCATACTTTCTTAATTCAATATTTCCCAAATTTATCACAAACTGACCACAAAATTACCTAAATATTGCACAGAAATACTATTTTCTTCAGAAAAAGCTTGGTTAAATGAAAGCTAGGGAAAAGAGAAGCTGACTTTCCTTCCAGGAAAGCTCCATGAATAACATTGCTCATATTAGATCATTTGGTAATTTGCACATTAAGATTTGAGAGTAATTTTTATCTGTCAAAACTATAGAATTCTAATATTCCATCCATCAGGAGTCAAAATACAGTCCATCCAGCCACTACCAGTTTTGTAAATAAAATTTTCTTGGAACACAGACACACATATTTCGTTGTGTATTTCCTACTACAACTATAGAGATGACAAATACACAAGTGTATAATGTGTACTAAATAGTGCTTTAGAAAATTTTGCCCACTGCACATCCTACATTTTTAACAATCGACTGGAATATGAGTTTATCATGATATTTTAAAAATTAAAACACACAACTAAAGCTGGGTTGTGTGAGTTCTGCTGGGGTGGGCCCAAATATATTTTCATGTAGGCTCAAGTTATGACCCAAAAGAAAAGTTCTGAGACCCAACGTCTTCACCACTCTGAATCCCATGGCCATGATAATTTTAGAATGGGAAAATTTCAGATGCAAGTATCAATTGTCCCCAGTGGCCATTAAACTATTCCAGCAAAGCAATTGTAAAATATCTATTTAAATTGTAGTGGTGTTAATCTTACTAAGCAATCACATCATCCATCCTGACCTTTTCAAATACAAATGTCATTTGTGTATTTGTAGATCATGACAAATGAGATATAACATTAGCTATATCACTTATGCATCTTGGTATGAGGTTGTTAGCCTTGTTTCAAAAGGTCATCTTGTATTTTTTTTAAAATATGACATTTGTTCTGTCTTTATGACATAAGTTTAAATAAATGTTTATTATGCCTATCTATCAAGAGGCCTGTTATGATATATCTTCTTAGCTCATCAAATCAGATGATATTTTTCTGGAAAATAAATTGCACAGATTTCTAAGGGAATAGAGACAATGGATAAAAATATAAAAATAAGTTTGTAATATAAAAGTGGCCCAAAATGGCTATAAGATGTCTAGTAGGAGGCCTTTTATACATATAAACCATGCCATATACAACAGGGACAAGGTTATATATGTCAGATTTTTTTTTAAATAAATATTTCTGAAAGCCTTTTCTACTTTTTCACAATACAATAGTTTAACAAATTATATACAAAAGCCCTTTTATTTCTTATCATGTATCTACGTTTTTTCTACTATATATAAATCCTCTCAAAATATCATAACATCCATTTAAGAACAATATGAATAATATAGCACTTCTTGCAACTCAAATGGAATTAATAAAAATGTTAAGTTCTTTTTCTTTTCTTTTTTTTTTTTGTTAAGTTCTTTTTCTGAGATGGGGTATTATTTGTAAAATCTTAGAGGACTCTCAAGCTGAAAGTAAACCTGGGTTCTTGACAAGGCTCTACATAGTGCTAGATCATATAAACTTCCATCCAGAGTCTCAGTTTGCTTATCTAAAATGGGATATACTATTAATCTTGTGTGCAACAGGGCTTTTAGGGTAAAGATCAAAGGATACTTTCCAAATAATTATTACTCCCTGAAAAAAAAAAAACTTTAAAAGATCAAGATGGAATAGTGTGCCTACATGCTTTGTTTTCAAATAGATGACCAAGTGACTGGCAGGGCTTTCCTGCTGTTTGAAGTATAATTGATGAATAAAAATTGTGTAGATTTAAGGTGAACCATGATGTTTTGATATACATACATAATGTGAAATGATCACCACAATCAAGTTAATCAAATGCCCATCATTTTATATACTTTTTTAAAAAGTTAACTTTTTTCCTTTGGTGAAAACAATTAAGATTTATTCTCTTATTCTGAAAATTTCAAGTATATAGTACAGTATCATTAACCATAGTCATGATGCTGTGCATTTGACCTCCAGAAGTTATTCACCTTACATATCTGAATTTGTAATCTTTGACCACACCCCCAAGCCCTTGGCAACATTGTTCTCAAAACCAAGATGAGATCTCACCTCACACCTGTTAGAATGACTACTATCAAAAAGACAAAAAATGACAAGTGCTGGTGAGACTGTGAAGAAAAAGGAACCCTTGTGCGCTCTCAGTGGGAATAGAGAGTAGTGCAGCCACTGTGGAAAACATTATGGAGGGTTCTCAAAAAATTAAACATAGGGCTACTATATGACACAGCAATCCCACTCTTGGGTTTGTCTTAGTTTGGGCTGCTTTAACAAAATACCACAAACTAGATAGATGACTTATAAAGGACAAACCTTTATTTCTCACAATCCTAGAAACCAGAAGTCTGAGATCAGGATGCCAGTGCAGAGGGCTCTCTTCTAGATTGAGGACTTATCATTTTATCCTTACATAAAATGGAAGGAGCTAAGGGTCTCTGTGGGGTCTCTTAAAAAGGCACTCATCTGGGGTACCTGGACGGTTCAGTGGTTGAGCTTCTGCCTTTGGTTCAGGGCGTGATCCAGGGGTCCTGGGTCCTTGAGTCCCACATCAAGCTCCACACAGGGAGCTTCTCCCTGCTTCTCCCTCTGCCTATGTCTCTGCCTCTGTGTCTCTCATGAATAAATAAAATCTTTAAAAATATACAAAATAAAAAGGCATTCATCATATTCATGACGGCTCTACCCTTATGACCTAATCACCTCCCAAACACCCCTCCTAATAATACCATCATCTCTGGGGGTTAGGAGTTTAATATATGAATTTGGGGAGGACGCAAACATTCAGATCACAGTGCAATATATATCCAAAGAAAATGAAATCACTAGCTCAGGGAGACCTCTGCATGCTTATGTAGATTATATAGCATTATGAATTTCTGATAACATGGATGAACCGAGAGGACAGTATAAGTGAAATAAGCCAGTCCAGAAGAAAAAATACCATATGATCTCATTTATAGGTGATCGGCTTTTCATGAAGCCAGCATATGTAATTTCTAGGCATTTCCTAGCATAAAGAAAAAGCACAAAATTTAAAAATCAAAATCCTTGGTCATCATGTTAATAATTTATGTTAAGCAGATGTGGAGGCAGACACAGTTCAGGGGCTAAGTTTACACAGCCTAAATGGGCTTAGTCAGCTGCTTCTCAGGGAATCAGCCAGTCAACAGGGAGCATAGAGAGTCACCAGTATAATATGGTAAACTGAAATTTAAGGTCTAAAATCTGAGGTTTATATCCAAGGTGGTTAGGCAGGAAAAATTCCAACATGTAAGATTGTTTCAAAACAACATTAGATAACCAATAATTCAGAGTGAGTGTGAATCTAACACAAAAGAAGAAAACAGTAGCTGTCCTCTTACTCTGAGTTTATTGCCATGTAGATAAGGAAATCCCAAGTTACCAAGTGGCTATGTGAGGCAGCTGCATCACTGGGAAGATCAGAAGTCAGCAGGTGTTCCACTAGCGACAATAATTATATTCACACGTGTTCTCTATTTTACTGATTCAGTCAAACTACATTTCCTTTACACTTACTCTGAGCCAGATACTGATAATGTCCTAGGGATGTACATACAAATAGGATTACTATTCTCTAAGAATTTTCAGTTAAAAGAAGAGACAAGCAAGTATACAGAAATTACAAAACAATGTGACAAATAGTATTATGGGTTCTTTAAGCGGGTGGAAAATGGGAACCAATGCAGCCTTGGAATTCAGGCCAGAGGAGCATACACTGGAAGAATTGCTAATAGGGCCCAGTGATTCATTGCCAGAAATACAGACTATAATGTTTTTAGGGTATATTCTGCACATATTTATTCAGCGTAAAGAGATGAACTATTTTTGAGCAAGTATTTTTCTTATAGTGTGGTGTTTGCAACCCAGCTGCCTGTACATACTAAAATAATAGTGTAGGATTTTGGTTCCACTGTTTGGCATATTATCTATGTATTGAATATTCTTATCCTGTGGTGCCAAAACCAATATTTACAATGTTGATCTGTCCTATAAAAATATATTCTAACTAATTTTCCCAGAAGTCTATCAACCTAAACTCAGCCTCACAAATTAACAGTTGGAAATGCCCACATGATTTGGTTGAAGGAGCTGAAGAAGCCCGCAGTTCTCATTCCTTGGTTCTCCACACCTACTTAATACATGAGATCAATGGATTAAGCTTTGACCTTTTAGAGTTATCTCTAGATCCATTTATTTCAAAGGCATTCACGGAGCATTTTGCCAAGTTTTCTAGTGCCCTGCAAACCCCATTCAAAATATCATCTGTGTGCCTAGACTCAATTGAGTGAGACCATCAAGCGCATGTTAAAGATTTTGGCAGACCAAAATCTCAACCTTGTGAGGACTCAGTGCACAGTGGAATACTAAACATCCTCTAGCTACTAGTACGGTTTTTGAGCTGTAATGATTTTTGTTGCAAGTAGAATTTTAGAAAAAATCCTATTGCAGCATTTGCTTATGCCTATCTTATATGTGTCCCTACCTCACTCTGGTACAGTGTGCCAATTTTCTTCCTCTGTCAAACTGGGACTATTTTATCACTGACGGTGCTGCTGCCTTATTAAAATGTTTCTGTGGTTGGCTAGCCTCAGTTGCCAAGGTAACCATCCTGATGTGTGTTGCCTTTAGAAGTTTATCATTAGATACCTGAAAACCTTGACTGCATGTAAATAATAAAAGCTATCAAAGTAATGTGCCTTGGTATTTCACATGGTATTTTCCAGAGACTTAAAATATATGTGATGATGCTGAGCTTCTATTCACACTGTTAGTCAGTTAATATCAAAGGTCTTGATGAGACTACATTAATCTTTGCTCCATTCTTAAAAATTTTAATTTATAAATAGGGAAACTGATTTAAAATATTTTATTCATACTATTTTAGGTCAAATTTCATGCAAAAATAATTTGATGGAGCATTTTGACACTGGTTAAGGGCCATTCCAAAAGAATAGAATCAGTTGTGAAATTATCTTAGGCCTCTAAACTTTCTTCCTTTTCATTCTATTCTGTCTCTGCTCCCAACTGCTAGGTAAACTAGTAATAGCATCAGCATTATTTCCTCTTCTCAAATTTCATCCCCCCCCCCCCGCCCCGCCCCTTGGAAAGACAGAATCAGAAGCTTTGGAGTTCAGATATATTTTGGCCCATGCCTTTGCTTTGCTTCACCATTCATTCATTCATTCATTCATCTCTTCTGAGCCTCAGTTTCCTTATGTATATAAAATTAGATTGCTCCATGGATGAATTAGTGATACTGAATAAATATTATTTGATAAAATATCTGACACATTGGTTTTAAAATAATTACATATATTATCAAAAGTAAATCATTTGTCTTTTCATAGGGAGTTAATTTGATGTTTTCTGTCTGTATTGGCATAAATCGTTGATGAAGAGTGAGCAGCTTCCTAATGAGATCTATTAAAATGGCTCTAAACACTGCCCTCCAAACATTGGCAAAAATTTCTAGTCTACTAAATCATGAGAATCCTTGCATTTAACATGCCTGTTTTGGGGATGAGTCTTTGTGTTTTCAGGAGTGTCTACTGAAAGACAGTCAATCTCAGAATGGGTCAGTAAATGTTTTATTCATTGTCTTACTGAGACCTATAGCCTGGGAGATAGTTTCAGATATCTCTGAAGAACTCTGAAGAACAGGGAATTATATATTTAAAAAATGGGAAAGGAGTATTTGTATTTGTGAGCAGTTCTCCAAATACTTGCACATCACAAAGGTATGATTTGTTAAGGTTGTACAGAATTAAGACTTTTTGATTTTCACATAGACTTGTGAAAGGCACTTAAGTCTTCTTAATATATTATATTTCTATTGCATCTGATTATTCAAAGATATTGCCCACATGCCTCCACTTGACTGGTTTTCTGGTTCTTGCTGTTTTGGATATCTCCTGGAGGTCACTTGAGATGGTCACACACAGAAGGCTGACATCAGTCACCTACTGTGGTTTTAATGCATAGGGGTCTCTTCAACTGCCACACATGCACAGGCAAAGTATAAAACATTAAGCGATTATTTGATAACAATACTTTAATAGGAATTAGCATCACAGGTTGGAGTACTCATACACTAAGATGAAGTTTTAGGTGCAAGATATATATTAGAAATCAACATCTGTGAAAGAAAACATGAAGAAGCATGATGGGGCAGAGGTGATCTATGGTGGAGGTCCTACAAAGTCTTGGTCAACCTGCAGGAGAGGTGTGGATCAAGTATTATCTGTCAGTTATCCTATCTGGAGCTGAAATGACTGCATATACCCCAGTTTTCTCATTCTTCCAATGCAGACTTCCTAAGGAAAGGCTCTCCTCCTGCTAGTCGGCTCTCTGCTGACCAGACCCCTGCGGCAGGGCAGTCCTTTTTTTTTTTTTTTTTTTTTTTTAATTTTATGATAGTCACATAGAGAGAGGCAGAGAGAGATAGGCAGAGGGAGAAGCAGGCTCCATGCACCAGGAGCCCGATGTGGGATTCGATCCCGGGTCTCCAGGATTGCGCCCTGGGCCAAAGGCAGGTGCCAAACAGCTGCGCCACCCAGGGATCCCCAGGGCAGTCCTTTCTTAAGGGAGATCTGGATGGCTCACATCTGTGTCTATTCCGCTTAGATTACTAGCTGTATTTAAAAAGAAGTGAACTGGGCCTAGATTCGATGAGATGATGACAGACACACAGTTTGCAGAGCGACTTGAAATAGATTCTGCTTTTGGTGAGTTACGTCCCATATGTGCTACTTCCCCAGCAGGGAAATCTAAGCCAGGGAATCATACAACAGGAATAATGAGGACAACAAGAGAAAAGAGAGAAATCCCAAAATGAAAAGATGAATCAAGCTTGTATCAGGTCAACAGAGACATTGAGTTACTTAGTAGCAATCAATTCTTTAATTATTTTATCTTCCCCTGTTAAGTAGCATCTTGTCTTACCAGACTTCTCCTTATATTCATATTTATATTCATTCCTTCATTTTTCATTTTTTTAACCTCATCACTTTTACCCTTACAAGGAAAATTTGTTTTTCTGTTGCTTGCTCTGTTTAGTTTTCTAGAATTAGAGAAGTCCCCATCAACATACATTGAGCACAACCAAAACGATTGATCACTGTAGAGCTTTGTGGCAGGTGGGGAGGTGTTGGTTATGTTTCCCACATCTTCTCCATGAGGTTTCCCCAGCACTCTGTGGATGCTTATATGACCCTACACAGAGCCAATTATTTCATTCTTTTCCTCTCCTTAAAGAAAAGGATGCATTAATATTTTCTTCATCTCAAATCTCTTCTTCTAAAAACTTTGTGTAAGCTTATGCAATGGTGATGCAGAGTGACTTAAAACATAAAATTAGGTATCAATAAACTCAAGGGAATGAAAAGCACACTGCTATAAGTTATATTGCCTTGATGGGCTATTATATAAGCATCAGCAAGCTTTAAAAAATCACAGTGGTTAGACAAAATAATTTGCATTGCCCAATATCTTGTAAAAACAGCTGAATGTTTTATTCCACAAATTTCCTTCTCCAGTTATGCCTCAATGATTTTCACTTACTAAGTAGCATCACTGAACCATGAAAATATTCTCCCCAGGCACACACAGCTCACTAGAATTTTTGTTCACAAAATATTGATTTCATGATTAAACTTTCTGTTAGATAAAAACTCAAGGTCTGAGCTTTAGACTTTTCATACTGGGTTGCATTTATGGTTTGAAAATCCTTGAAAATTGTCTATTTCCATTAATAAAATATACAGATAATGTTCTACATGTAGAAGATTAGGTTTATTCCCAAATCCCCATTGCTCACAAGAGGCTAGTATTCTGTCAAATTTATGATTATATTTAAATACTTAAACTTTATTATGTGGGCCACATGACATTATTTTTACACCTGTAAGGTAAGACTGGGAGTTGATGCATGGTTGCCTAGGAGAATGCATAGTGATATCTCTTGGGCTACTTTTGAATTTTGCCTTTTCTCCCACAAACAAAGATTTTACAAAAGGAGGAATTTTCAACATTTGATTTAAAATGGTCAAAAGGATTGTGGCAATGTGAATCAGTTAAATTATACTTAGATTCTGCATATAGTCCCTCTACTAATCAGGTACTTTGAAATACTTGATTCTCTTTTTAAGTTCCTCCATTATTTGGTTGACAAATCTTTGCAAACACTTAGGTGATTTTTAAAATTGCAATATATTAGATCTTTAATGGAATGATTCAGTTATCTTAAATATTCCAATATCACTTTGAAATTTAGAAAAAACTTCAACCTAAAATCTAAACTCCCAATTATACATTTGAAATTGGAGTTACATACTAAAATCATTTTTCTATAGGTCAAATTGTCTGAAAGATTTAAAATACTAAGAGTTACCTTAGATTTAGTAATATAAAATGTTAATAATATAGAGTCAATTACATTTTCTGTATTTCAAAACTTTCATAAATTCTAAAATGCCTACCACTAAAACCACCATTTTATAAGTCTATGTAACTTGAAGGGCTGCCTTCCTAAAACAATATTTTTGGAGCTTCCCTTTTGTTTTCCTAAGTATTAAAGAAGTGAAGCTATTGGCTAGGAAGAAGCTGAACCTTGAATACTAAAGATACATGTGAACCCTATTTGTAATTGCCAAAGACTCCATCACAAAAAGATGGCATCAGTAATGTGAAATATGTCCCTTAGACTTGGGACCTATGTTGTAAGCCAGATTAAAGCATGTAACTGGTGCCTGATGGCTCTCTGGTTCTTGGTTGGACTATGGTTTTGTTGTTCAAATGTAATTGACTTTCTTCTGCAACTCTAAAGATATCCTGCATTCTTATAAGGGACATTCTCTTTTAGTACCACATAATACCAGCACCTGGGTGGCTCAGTCAGTTGGGCATCTGCCTTTGGCTTGGGTAGTAACCCCAGGGTCTGCTTATCATTCTTCTGCTCCTGCTCCCCCTGCTTGTGCTCTCTCTCTGTGTCAAATAAACAAACAAACATAAAATAGATAAAACAAATAAAAAATCTTTAACAAAAAGAACCACATAAGACTTTCAAATATGAAAATGAAGGTTGTCTGGGTTGCTCAATGATTGAGCATCTGCCTTTGGCTCAGGTCATGATCACAGGGCCCTGGGATCAAGTCCCTGTCTAGAGCCTGCTTCTCCCTCTGCCTATGTCTCTGCCTATGTCTCTGCCTCTCTCTGTGTGTCTCTCATGAATAAATAAAATCTTTTAAAAAATATGAAAATGATGTCTAATTGAAGTTTTTCTGTTCCTCATAGCCTCATGGCTTACTACTTTTACCAATGACAGTTTCTTCATCCTCTAAGATTAACCTAGTTTATTTCTCATGTTTATAATATGATAGAATCTCACAGGTGAAATATATTTTAAAGTACCATCTAGTCTATTCATTCATCAGATAAAAAAGAATCACTATTTAAAAAGAGATCTATAGTATATTGTGCACTTTTATGTAAACATTAACTAAACATCATCATCATCGTAATTTACTCATATTGTCTTTGTGCTCAACTTTTTTATTAGGGTGACCATGTAATTTTGCTATCCAGACAGGGCAACTTTTAATAGTAAATAAGAGAATGATTACCAATTGAGTAATCAGGACTGTCCTGGGAAAACTAGGACATCTTGCCATTCAAGCTATTCTATAGTCATCTGAAGTGTTTAGAACATTTCCATTCGCAAGAAATTCTCTAGAGCACCAGTTTTTACATTATTTGCTCCTTTGGGGATTTTTAGTCAGCTAAATTTAAATACCACTCAGGTATATAAAAATATTCAAATAAGGTCACACTGATTAAATAGGAGATAGCAGACCTGAGCTCTGTACCTTAGCATCCCCTCAGAGATATACTATGACTCCTGAGGCACCACTATGGAAATATGATGCTGCAAAAGGATTATTTGAAAGTTACTGTCTTAATGGAGAGAAAATAATGCTTATCAGACATCCATGAGATGCCAGACTGTATACATATAATTGGCTGGGAACATTGGAGCAGAGATTTAAATCCATGTCTAATTGATTGCAAAGCCTTATTCGCATTCTTCTGAAGAAAGTGCATTGCATTTTTGTATAATTTTCATTTTAGAAAGCTCCTCATTGTATCAGTCAGATCACCCTAGCTTATGCCAGTTGCAAATAACTTCCAAATTTTAGAGGTTTAAAAAAAGGAAAAAAAAAACTAACAATAGTTCCACTGTATATCCATTCCAGGAAAACAAGACACTTATTGCATTCCTTGAGGTACATAGGTTGTAGGAATTCCATCTTGACATATACTTCTGTGATCCCAGAAGCAATGAAGGAAAAAATGGTGGAATATTTATTACTTCTTAAAGTTTTCATATGGAAATAACAAATGTATTTCCTTTCATATTTCATTAGCCAGAACAAGTTATATGTTCCCATCTAAGTTAAACAGAATGAAGATATATAACTCTTCCATAGAGAAGGTGACCAAATAATACAGTCAGTTGACCATGATCTTACTTCAACAAAATCTATATTTTTGAACTGGTCATTAATATTCCTTCTTCTTTACTAAGGGATCCATCATATTGTGAGAGCCCTCATATATTTAGAGTTTTAAAGTGGTTTGACTCATTTTTTAGTGTCCATCTCAAATTTCTTCTTTTCCAAGTTAAATATTTCCAGTGTTTCAACTGTTCCTGAAAAGGCATTACATCCAGTAGTGCTTCTCAAACTTGAATGTCCTTGACATCTTCTGGGATATCAAAATGCAGATTCTGATTCAATAGGCCTGGAAGTGCCCTATAAATGATTTATTGTTTATCTTAGATAATGTCTTGAGGTCTTAGCTAGAATCCAGCCAGTTCCCCTAATTAAGTCCATACCCCAATGACTTGCATTAATGGACTTTCACAGTCTGGGTCCTTATGTACTGAACTAATTGACCTGGGACCAACTATCAGAAAACTAGGGGTAGCCATTATAATGCAGAACCTGCAAATTTATTCAAACAAGCCAATCTACAAAGAGGCCAAGATATCTAGCCATCCCACCGCACTTACCAAACATAAGCTGCACTCTTACAGTTCCAGCTTTCTATTACCCCATCTCTAGGTACAGCCCCCTATGTGACCCTGCTTGGCAGCTTTCCCTCATTTGGGGCTATAAGTAACAACATCCTGCTTTTCATCTATCCCAGTATCAGTGTGTTGTGTCATCAAAACTTACTCTTTGTCTGTTAATGGCTCCCATGTCTCTCTTTACCCAAATATCTCTGGTGTTGGAATATTTAAAATATTGAGTAAACTTAGAGGACTGCATGACAGCCCAGGTGGGGTCCTCACATAGGACGGTAGAAATGACAGATCGCTTGAGCTGCATTTCTGGAGTTAGCTTTCCAATATATTTCTGATCACACCCTGTATTTGGCAGAGGCTTATTTCAGGAGCTTGTCACTTTCTTCAGCACCAGGGATGTGTTTTTGGTTTTGTTTTTAATTATTATTTGGGGCAGAATTCTGGCTTATCCATGTGCTTCTGCTGACCCCTGTGGAAGAAGATACTGATCAGACTTCCTCATGGTACTGGTTTCGTGGATGTTGTTCCTATGGCAGTGACAGTGGCTTGTCTTCTGTGTTACTACATGCTTTGCTGTTTTCAATTAGCTTCATGTTTCCCAAATCCTAAGGGGTATTTGGGGTTGTACTATAGGTCAGTAGTCCAATGTTTAAACCAAAGCTGAGACTCTTGGACAAAGGAATCAATATCTCTTTTTTGTACCCCACCCCCATACACCTCCAAAGTTACCCAATTGCTTAGATAATGAAAAAACCCTATCCAGTATACTTGGGCTTTACTAAGTGCCATTCCATATCAGCATTTGAATTGACCAATACTTTGTATAAGCAGCTGTGTTATCCCAAGGAAAGGAAGCTAGAATTCTCTAAGTATAGATTCTAGTCTCTGTAAAGGTAGGCTGGAAAGGATTGGAACAAGAGATGGTTGTATAAGAGGTGGGCTACTCCTCACCTCCTCTTTCCTGTAACCCACAGAAAGTTCACCCTATGACTTGTCAGACAGAGATAGAAACTAAAAACTGGGGATCCCTGGGTGGCGCAGCGGTTTGGCGCCTGCCTTTGGCCCAGGGCGCGATCCTGGAGACCCGGGATCGAATCCCGCATCGGGCTCCCGGTGCATGGAGCCTGCTTCTCCCTCTGCCTGTGTCTCTGCCCCTCTCTCTCTCTCTCAGTCTGTGACTATCATAAATAAAAAAATTAAAAAAAAAAAAGAAACTAAAAACTGTGTCTTTAGGCTGCAAAGTGTTCAAAACAAGGTTAAAAATGGGAGGAAGGGATTAAAAAACACCAAAATCCAGGGTACATGAGTAAGACCTAAAAACAACAAAGCACACACACAAACACACACATTAAATTAACATAGAGGTTAATTTAAACCAATTGAAAGTCCAAAATTTATTAATTAAAATGTATATAACAATAAGTTATAAGGATACTGAGTGGCGTTTTGTGTTTCTAAAACATGGATTTTAGATTAACATTTGCTAAAATGAACTAATGACAACCTTCATGGACTTTATCAATACTAGGCCTTAAATTGTAATTATACGTGAGGATCCCACTAAATTTAAACATGGTATCCTGTAAAATCTTGGGAAAATAACTAAATATAAATTGGACACAAAATAGTGATGCCTCATTTCAATTACACTCTTAGCTAAATTTCCCATAGTTATAGCACTCTTTGCCCTGAAATATCTCATATTAGACATAGACACTCTGACATAGTGAGCAATAAATTTAAGTTAAATTAAGTCTTTGACATTTACAGATTGGCTTGATAAAATGGGGCCTCATGAGCCCCTAGTTAGAATGGTTAATACATCCCCAAATAAATCAAAATGGTGTCTTCAAGGATCAAAATTTATTATATAAGACCTAATTAATGAATGGGTGATTATCTCCACTGCTTCTTCATTTGACAGCTTAGTTTTCCCTATTCTTAAACAAGAAGGGAGTAAATAGAGCATCATGGTAAATTACCACAACCTTAATGTTGTGGTCATATCCAATGAGTCCCCAATACTGAATACCCAACACTATTGAAATTACTAACTCTATTCAATCAGTAGCCAGTAAATATTTTACCATTAAATTTGGCCTTTATGTTTTATGTTCTATTCCATGTTTGCTTTAATAACACATCACCTCCAAAGGACACACATACACTTTTACTAGTCTCCACATAACATATCTTGACAGTTGTGCCAATGCACACAATCTTTGCAGAAAAGATATTACCTGCATCCCTTTCTTCAGCAGCACAGGTATGACATCCAATTGATGATATCCTCCATTGAGAAGATTCTTTGGCACACTCATTAAAAACTCTTTTTGAGTTCTGAAAGCAATATACTGGTCATTTAACAAATTTAACTTTGTTTCACTAATGGTTTTACTTACAAACCAGCCCACCTTTAAAGAAAGGCTCTAGAATCTGTATAAATCCAAATAAAAAGGCATTTGCATTAGTGCTTCCAGAGACTCCTTCATTATAAAGACTTTAGCAACCATCTCTCATGCCTCTGGAGTCTCTGGATAACCTATGATGGCCATAAATTGTGGATGGGCTTGTGATGTTAAAAAAAAAAAAAAAAAGAAAGAAAGAAAAGAAAAGAAAAAACAAAAACAAAAACAAAAAGAAAAACAAATCAAAACCAAAACCAAAAACAAACCAAACCAAAACAAACAGACAAAAAACCCTGCTCTTTTAGAAACCATTGGAATGAAAATTGCTGGTCACAGAGTGGGCTTTCCTGAAAATAGAGGCTCTCACAAACTCTGAGACTAGAATCCTCCATATCCAACTATCTATTGTTATTCCTTGGGTCATAAAAGCAGCACCTTACAAACCTGTCAAGGTTACTGAGGCCTCCTTAATATAAGATGGAGCCAAACCTGAAGCTTGTGGTATATTCTACCTGTGGGAAGGAGTGGCTTCCCCTGTACTCAGTCCCTTGACAGGTATCATGATCCTGGAAATCACTTCTCCTCCAAACCCCTTAGCTACCTGGGAAGCCCCTTAGAACAAACCAATTGAACAACAGTAAATCAATACACTCTGCCAATGGATATTATCACCATCATATAAAGTTCAGTAGAATCATTAACTGATAGAGGGTGGGACCCAGGGTCAGAACAATGGGCAAAAGTTTGGGAAGGCATCTGAAGGTTGAAGGCTCTGGTTACCAAAGTGTTCCAACTTGCACATTCTACAAACTCTTGGCTATGGCTTAAGAGAAGAGTTGTCCCATTCAGGGGAAGGAATTCTGGGAATCTTGCCTCACAGATGCCCGAAATATAAATCAAAGTCACAAATGTCTCTGCATATGGTAAGATGATAATACAAGGACTCATCATGACTCCACTTGATTTAGCCAAAAGGTCAACAAGCGATGGACTCACTCTATTTATATCCTTTGGAGTTTCAGACATCACTGAACTATAAGTGACCATGCACGCACTTCACTTCTAAAAATACGCAATGTTGGGCTCCTGAAAAAGGCATTCGATAGAATTTAAATGTCTCTAGTAGATGCCAGGCAGCCAGTTTAGTTGAGATGCCTAGTTGATTTCTCAAAGAACAACTATTTAAGGTTTAAAAAAGAAAAAAAATCAACCAGGTCTTAATCTCTTAATCCAAAACTTCTTCTTCTGAGACACTGACAAAATTGGACACAAGACATTTATTATTTCTCTTCTTTTGGTATCAGGGATTCTGTTACGTTTCCTGAGCTGACTCTTTGCTTAGCCCAGATCCTGAAATGTCTCTTGCACTCAGCCAGAACATACACCCCTACCTACAATCTACTCCACGCCTAAGAGAAAATTGTATAGAGGTTGCTACTACATATGCCATTCTAAAACTAAGTGGAAATTATTGCTTTCTCCAGCAGGAAACTGCCTCATACAGGTACACATCTTCACCTCTTGAGGAAAGGTCCTCCCATTACCGAGTACCTTCCCCTACTTCCTTTCTGCTTGCTACCAGGAGGTTCTATTTCCTACATGTGCTCTTACTCTGGGTTATAAATGCCACTAACTTTTACATATACCTACTGAACTGTCAGTTCATGTTTTCTAACAACGAAACTGTAAGATCCCCAACCTTGATTTAAGGAACATATCAATATATTGTTATCATAAAAATGTAACTCCTACTTTAAATATACTACAACTCCATCAAGGTACTGTTAGCCCCCAAATTAGACCTTTTTTTTTTTTTTTTTTTTTGGCTAGTGTCAATTAAATGGAAAACTTCTCAATGGGTTGGCCTACCAAGACTCTTTATACCTACCTCTACATGTGTTCTTCCTTTTTACTTTCAAAATAAAATGTTTTCCATGGTGTTTAGGGCAACTTCTGCCTTATTCTCTAAAAGTCCCTCTACTATTCTGGCCACTCAAATATCCTAAATATTCAAGCTGAAATTTGATTTTAAGGCAATAGGAGTCAATTATAATGTAACCTTTGTTTTTGTTTTTGTTTTTAATGCTGTCTTGACTCCATGCTGAGGCACTGGCTGATGGTTTCCCCTTCTTGAACAGTTAGAATAGTCCATATCTCAACCACTTCTGTTAACGACTCTCACATTCTGGGTTATTATGCATCTGCCTTAATTACCCTGGAACCAGGTATCAGACAACTGGGCCCAGCCTGAGTGCTCTGGAGTTTGTGAATATTAAATAAGCTAATCCAATGGGAACCTGGCTAACTTCACCCTACTTGCCATACATAAACTGTCATTTGCAACTACTGACTTCCCCACTCTTTGAATCTCATGCAAAAAAAAAAAAAAAGTGTCTTTTCCTAATTGGAAACATAAAGGAAACAGAATTGACCTAAAAAATAGAATTCAGCCCAGTCAAATGAATATTTGACAAAGTTACCACATTACCCTCATTGTTAAATTTATACTCATGCATTTAATCTTCAGATATATTTTATTTCCAAAGAAAGACAACACAGCCATGCTTCCATTTAATGTGATACACCTACTCTGTGGAAATGATAATAACTCTTTGAAAAATGTGTACAGAGTCCTGTTTTGTGGTTGAGTGATGTTCAGTTTTTAGTTGATTCACATTTCCTCTTTGATATTTGTAAAAAATACTAAGATGTAAACCAAAATACCATTAACAAATTCAATGTTAGGTAAGAGGAGAATGGGAGAGCAGAAAAATATTTGGTTAATATATGTACAAACACACTTAAATCATAATTACTATAGTTCACATTATTGCAACTCATGACCTATTCATAGCTGGTATTTATAACTGGTATTTATAACTACTTTGTTCTACTACCCATTCCATATCCCTTTGCCCTGATAGAACAACAAGAAGATAGAGAAAGATATTTCTATTGTTTGCAAATTTTTTCTTGTGTATTCCTCTAGAATTTATGAAGGATCAGGCACAGTGTTTCCTGCATCACACTGTCATTTCCTGGGTCTAACAGAGAGAAGCAGATCAGAGAGAAGCAGATGTTTCCAAAATAATTTCATCTACCAATAACAATACAACAGGGATTATCTCTTCTAAAAGTTAGCATGACTATTTCCTCCATATATCTACTAATATACAATAATTTTATTATACTTGACCACTCTCTAGAACTCTCTAAGACATCTGGAATATCAGGAGAGTAAGCAATAAAATAGTCATTTGAGTAATGTGGGTAATTTACTTTTTGTTATTGTTTGTTTTCTTTTTGATTTTATTCTTTTTTAAAATTGTTTTTCTAGAAAAAGAGAGAATGTAAGCATTGGTGGGGGTGGGGTGGTGAGTTAGGGGCAGAAGTAGAGAGAGAATCTTAAGCCAACTCCATGCCCAGTTAGAGTCTGATACGACCTTGAGATCCTGACCTGAGCAAAACCAAGAGGCCAACATTTAACCAACCATGTCACCCAGATGCCTCGATTTTCTTCATTATTTTGTGTTTGTTTACCTAATCATCTTTTGCCTTTCCCTATCCCTTTCCATAAAATGTCTGCGTGTATAGGAAATTGCAGACTAAGCTGCGCATCTGGAGATTTGGCCATTATTCTATCCAGAATACTTTATCTATTGTGCATCTCTTTATCTATAATATTGATTAAAGCATGTGGGGGAGAAAGATAGGCTTCTTGCGCTATCTTCTATATAGATTTGAGATGTGTCTTTTGAATAGTTATTTAGATGGCCACACATATGTACCTCTTATGGCAAATATTTGACCATTGTTTCTATAAAGACATGAGGATTTCATTTAACCTTCAGAAATTAAATTCTAGTCCCATATTTTCCAACTTTATCTTTTCATTGTCGGTTATGATCAACAAAACAGACTATGGTTTCAAAAATAAGTTTGAAAATATTTCTCCTAATTTTTCCTACAGAATATAGTCTTTTTATCTTTACTGTGATAGTTCTTATATATGTAATATTTATACTAGATCACTGAAAATAGTTTGTGAGAGATAATAGATCAGAGAAAGTTCATTGGATTATACCTACTCGGAGAGAACAATGGCTAATAATGCATTTCTTCCCTTCATATTCAGGACAATCATGCCAAACTAATCAAGACCATGTGAAATACTGGTTAACTTAAAAGACAAGATAATATCCTGTCTTCTAAAAGAGAAAGTGTCTCAGAAACATAAAAGAAAGATATTCAGTAGTGCAAAATATTAGATAGTTCCTCTCTACAATAATCATGCTTAATGATTTATAAAAATATGTGTCAATATTATTAAAGTGGGTAGCTAACAATGTGAAGGTTTGTCAATTAATCTTTAATTACTCTTTCTTCAATGGCATAAATTAAGATCAGTGGCTTATTATTTTTTAAAGATTTTTATTTATTTATTAATGAGACAGAGAGAGAGAGAGAGAGAGGGAGAGAGAGGCAGAGACACAGGCAGAGGGAGAAGCAGGCTCCATGCAGGGAGCCCAACGTGGGACTGGATCTCTGGTCTCCAGGATCATGCCCTGGGCTGAAGGCAGCGCTAAACCGCTGAGCCACCTGGGCTGCCTAGTGGGTTATTATTTAATTGAAAAGAAGAGATATGATACTGGGCATGTACATCTATGAAAGCATATGCATCAAGATTTAAAGGACATATATTCTCCTGCCCAAGGATATCTCCATGATTTGTCTGTCAAATTATCACAAGTTTATATTAGTGATCATTGGAGAAAACTTTGAAGTCCTCTAAAAAAATTGCTTCTAGAGCAGTATAATGGTTGAATCCATTCTTTAAAAATTATATCATATTATTGGTTTTCTTTTCTATGCATAGAATAGGAGCTATAGAGTCAACAAGTACCGATAAGGCAGGAAGGACCTGACTTGTATTATTTCTGTAGTGGACAAACTATAGCTATCACTGTAGTGAAGAGTCCTAAGCAGTCACAGTAACATGAAGGATGGGGAAGAAAAATTGCTTGCCAAATAATGATTTATTAGAGAATTTAATTGTATATGTGTGTGTAATGTCAAGGGAATAGGGAGAAAATATAAAATAATACATTTTATTTATTTTTCTTTACACCATGTTTTTTTTAAATTGAAGTACAGTTGATATACAATATTATATTATTTAAAGTGTATAACAGAATGATACAGCACAAATACTCTTGACAAATGTTTTTTTTGCACATACAAAATTTGAGCCAGAAATGAATCATTGGTATAAATTCATTGGTTCCTGACTTAGTAAAAATTTAAGGGAGTTAAGTAATGTTTAAATATTAAAAAAAATTAAACCTTTTATGATGTACATAAATAAAGACAGTTCATAGACAAAATAATTTGTATGAGTGCAAAGTATTCCATAAAATATAATTAAATGTAGAATTTAAAATGGGCACTTAAGTAGCTAAATTCAGATCCACTTTGGAGTTCGCAAGGCCCCTTTCTCATATATCACATTTATCATCATACCATCATAATAACATATTTAAGTACTATTATCCTTTTTGTGCAGATGAGATAAATGAGCCCATGGTATATAGCTTAAAGTGGCAGAACTGGACCTGAATGCAGGTGTTCTAAGTTCACATAACATTTCTGACCTGCTTTTAGAATACATTTAACACAGCTGCTTTGAGCATGGCCTTTCTTTGTGCAGCATCACTTTATATATTCATAGCACAGCAAAGAAGCTACCTTTGGGATAATTGTAGAAACATCTTTTACAAAATAAAATAACATAAATGGCACATGTAGCAAAGGAGCATGAAGTCTTTCAGCAGTCCTATACATTGATCTCTTCCAAAAGAAGAATCCTATTTTGTGAAGTAGTAATTTTTTCCCTTATAATGAAGAGTAATTGATGGAGCATTGTTCCAAATACCCATTCAAAGGGCAGATTGGAAACACTGATGTATTATATTTCAGGGACTAGTACTCTCCATTTTGAAAAACCAAGACCTGTTAAGCTGAAGTGGTGGAAATCACTAAGGAACATAAAGAATTGGTTTGAATTTCTTTATTAGTATTTTTGTATAGTATTCATTCTGTCAGATGAAAGCCACAAAAGGCACATCTGTCTATTCCACTGGCATGAAGTTGTAACATTTAATAGAAGTGAAAAGGATGTCACTTTCCACTTTCTATGGCAATAGAAAATTCTGACATGTCCTTATTCACAGTGTGGAAATAAACATTTACTTATGGAATCCACATAAAGAATTTAGACTCTGTGGTTATTTTTTTTGTGTTATAACATAAAATGTGTTCCATCCAGTCTTTATAAAATTAAACCTATCTTCCATGATAGATACCTAAATGGCTTTTCCTATTTATTTAAATTACATTCCTATATCTATTACGCCTCAGTGTCTTGTTATGTTATTGTATTTATAGGTACTGAGTATTTATTATATGACACTTTGTGTTTCCTTATGTATGATATTTGTAAAGAAAAACAGATAAAATGTGTTTCCTGCTGATTTTTACCTTTATGTTACTGAGTTTAACCCCTACAACTTATACACTACAATCACCATTTTTGAATCAAAATCTTCTACCTCCATTGCATAATTTGTATGGATTAATCTGTAATTTACTTAAGAGACTAACTGATCATCTACCATATGACACATTATCCTAGAAAGATCAATACCTGCAATTCACATTGCAATTCAAATTGCTTAGAAATTGTGATGCTCACTCATTCATCTTCCTCTAGGAGCTACACATAAATACAGCCAAACTACAAAACTAGTGTCCTAAATACAAACTGTAGTCATTGACAGAAAAATAGACATATAATTTCAGTTAATTATATTCATTATATCTCATTCCTAGCAAGTTGAACATAATTTCAAGTAAATATCTGTATAAAATTTGTATGGTAAAACTAAAAAATAAAGAGTAGATGATTTTTTTCTAGACAGACAAGATTTCAAAATGGAAAGCCAAAAATACAGTTCAACATAGTTTGTAATATAAAATGATGTAGGTGGTATTTATGGTAATTAAAAAAACAATTTTGGTTAAATTATTTCCTCAAAATCTTTTTTATTCTGTACAAAAATGACACATGAAGATAATGCATTGTTTTACATATAAGCAGGACCTTTAAGCTGCTAAAGTGATTTAGAAAATGTGGCTTATGAAGCAATTTGAGCCACCTATTATGATTAGAATGTTTAAAAAATCCACGAGCATTTTAATAAAGGATATTTGTGGGCTCACTTAAGAAACAAATTTATAAGAACTTGTTGAGTTGTGTTTGCATAAACAATACTTCTTTAAATCTATTAGAAAATCTTTTCAGTGTATGAGACCAAGCTTTAATTAGGAGGAATGGCCTGTGGCTGTGGATCAGCTGTCTACTGAGAACTATGAATCCAAATATACATTCTCTGCCTAAATCAGTTTGACTATACACTGATTTGTTACAAACTTTTCGGTGAACTGTGATTTGAATCACCTATTAACCTATCAGCAATTAAAATATTTGGGTTATTGTTTGCATATTTCCAAAATGCAAAATCTTACTTTCCAGTGGTTTCACTTAAAATGCACTTGAGTGTTAAGTAAGTGGAACTTAGGAAAATAGTTGAAACAGTCTTAATCAAAAACAAAACAAAACATAATATTCAAGGAACTGTTAATTATATTTCATAATGTTTCCTTTCTAGTCTTACTGTCATATCAATCATAAGTCTTGGTCAATAGGGTAATCTTGGCCATTAAAATTTTTTTTAATTTAATTATTTGAGAGACAGAAAGAGAGGGAATGAGAGCCCAAGCAGAGGTAGTGGCAGAGGAAGAGGGAGAAGCAGACTCGCTGCTGAGCATGGAGCCAGACATGGCACTCCATCTCAGGACTCTGAAATCATGACCAGAGCCAAAATCAACAGCAGACACTTAACTAACTGAACTATCCAGGTGTCCCAATTTTGGTCATTTTAATAGTAAATATCTGACTGTACTATTGTCTCCTTTTCATACTGATAGTGGGGTCTTCTGCTTCTGGTTAGAACGCAGAAAATATCAAATCAATACCTTCTCATTTATCTTTTCATCCAATCAGTGTAAAACTTAGCCTCTTACTACACTGTAGGAAATAAATGTTATTTCTTGTTTTAAAAAACAAAATATGTTTAACCAATTTTTAAAATAGTTGAAGTAAGTTGGTAAGAAATATTTGAGTAGAAATAACCTTTTGGATTTGTGACTTAACATGGTTATAGAAAGCAATTCAGCTACATATATAGTATAGTAAAGTACTAGGAGCCTAGATTCTGAATCCCTTTTCTCAGATTCAAGTATTGGCTCTGCCACTTATTGATCTCAAGTATATTAGATAGTTCTTTAGCATCTCAGATTCCTTAAGTGCACAATGGAAACAACAATTGTATGTATATGACAGAGTTTTAGTGAGAGTAACTGAGTTAACACATGTTAAACACTCAGAAGAGTACCCTCCTATACATAATCATTGCTTTGTGTTAACTATTATTATTAACCCAAATTAGATACAGTAGACACTATTATCCAGGGTTCAATGTTGTGGTTTTCAAAGTTCTTAATTCACTGTTGTTTTGGGGATAAATGACTAAAAATGATTTCTGAGATTCTGACTTTTGATCCTTTTATTTGTACTTTATTTGTATTCAGTTTACATATCGGCAAAGTAGAGATTCTACTAGTAGCATATTTCAGACACTTTATATAGCAAAAGCTAATAAAATATATAAGACACTTTCTAAATAAAGAAATATGTGTCTTCCAGTAAATCAGGAGAGAATTGCATTTAAACATGTGTAACATCATTTATCTGAGTATCTTAAAATTGCCTTATGGACAAGTATGATTCTATTTAAGAGCTGGAGAAAATGAGATCTGAAATTACTTTTTCAAAAGGTCAAAAGGCAGAAAGCTAGTCACAAAATTGAGGTTTCTGTATTTCCTACTAGAGCAGCCTAATCAGTAAGCCTACCTGAGTCTTCCCAAGTCATTCTAATGACCTAGCTGGTGAACAGTTAATTTTCCACATGAGTGCATTAGACATAGGGGCACTATACTCCTTCACTCCCTCTGGCTCTTCACTGTCTATCCCACACTGATTTCGAAAAAAAAAAGCCTGTACCTCTCTTTGATAGGAAAGGTTCTTTTAAAACAGAAATTAGCTGAACAATCTCTAGCGTACAGAGTTTCCAGGTTTTTGTACAGACATATACCTGTTTAGTAAAACTACTCAACAAATAGTTAATGAGCACTAATATGTAATGGTTGCTCTGCCAGATAGAAAAAAAATGAGGGAGAATATTTTCTTCATTAATCTCTTATAGCAAGCATGCCAAAGATAGACCTGCTTTGGTGTTCCAAGGAGTTGTCATGTTAAATCTTCACTGATAGCCCATCATTATCGACCTTTTCTATGAATCCACCAAATGTTGAAAGTAGAATTTGATGACTTGGCCAGATATACAGAAACAGAGAGATGATTGCACACCCTCGCCTCTCACTGCCCTAAGTTACTCTACTCCATACACACAAACAACCCCAAATCTGTCCATTTCCTCAGGTGGGCATCTATGGTGAACCCCTCACTCTTTATACCTCCATCCCAAACAAGGTACTAGTAGATCTTTTTTTAGTTAAACTTCTCCAAAATATTGTCTGTACTTGCTGCATTGTCATGTCCTTTAGCTCCTTTGCAAGACTTTAGCTCCCCTGCTTTCAAGCTAATACTGATTTCACGTTTCCTGTCTCAAAATGACTTTGCATTGAATTCCCAAGTATTTTATGCAATGTCTACATTTTTCTATAATCTTAAGCAAAGAGAAATTGGAGGCCTCTACTCCAGAATCAGATGTGTGCCAGTTTAAGGACTCTAGAAATCCAAAGATTTCACAATAAGATTTAAGGTTGAGCTCAGGGACCCCTGGACAACTTCTAGGTGGACTAGAGATGTGATGTATATCATGAACTTCCATGAAATTACATACAAAAATTATGTATGTGTATGTGTATAAATATGTATACATATGTAATATATATCTCATGTATACATATATATGATATTTTTTCCAAGAAATATTTCACAGCTTTCCTCAGATTGTCAATAAGAACTAAGACTTGAAGGAATATTTTTTTAATTATAATGTAGAAAAATAAGTAAATGTATAAGGGAAGAGAAATTATCCAAATAAAGAGGGAAGACTTTTGAAAGTGCAAAGTATATAGTATTGATAAGGGTTAATCAAAGAGGTATTCACTAGAGAAGTTGGAAACAATTGCATGAGTGGAGAGGCATGGAGGAGCATTCAAGGAAACCATTTCTATTTCATCACTAGCACAGAATCGAGTTTTGAAAAAGGATGCACTCGTGGTATAACAATGCTAATAACCTCCATCTTTATGATGACTACATAATAACCAGCTCTGTGCAAAACATTTTACATGGATTATTTAGTGCCACTACAACTTTATTAAACAGGTACAAGAGTGCATTTCATTATCTCATTTACACATAAGAAAACTGACACTCAATCAGGATAAGTAACTTGATAAGATCCGGTAGCTAATAAGTGGTTTTGCCAAGATGTAAACCTAACCATTAACGGATCACTAACCAGTGCTTGCTGGAACACATACTTGATTTTGAGATGAGAATAGAAATGAGATTCTGCATCTCATTCAAAAACAATGAATCAACAATATGAATAACATTTTATTAATCTCTCAATCAAATTTAGGTACTTTTTGCTAATAAGAGTCCACATTCTCAATGACTTCTTGGGCTGCTATTACTACACCTCTTTTACAACTGACTTCAAATTTCTAAAATTACCATTTAATAACCTATTTTAATCCTTTCTCACTTTCATTTTTAATTATTTTCCTTTCCCACTTTCAGATATTGAAAAGAATTCTTCAATAATGGGGATTCTTGCTAGCTATTGTCTGCTTTACCATGCAGTTGCTTTATAAGATACTCTTATTAAGATACCAATTAAAGTTCTGATGAAAGATGAAAAATACTGCAATACATTTTGAGTAAGAATAGATATTAACACCTTTCACTTTGTGATTATGTACCTTGTCCTTACTAAATAATATAAAGCTCCTTTTTTGTGCTCTCATATTTAATGAAATGAATTGGAGACAAGTTGCTGACCTTTCAAAAAGAATCTCACTAGAACATTGAGTTAGAAAGCAAATTGAATAAGTAAGCAATTACTAGAGATCATTCTTTGCTTTGGACTTTGATCAATGAGAATGGGATATGCAGTTGCCATAGATATAGAAGGAGTTGAAATGAGAATTTGTACTTCTAGTGACTTTATAGAATGCTTGTGTACTGGGTGAACTGCAAAATATACTGGCAGTCTTATTACAAGTTTTTAAGAGACAAACCAGATGTTTGAATGCCTAAATATGGACTACTTTAAAAAAATAATCTGTTCAAGATTCTGATCATATACTAATAAATTCAGAATAGAAAATCATAGTGTCCCATCTTATTGTAAATACCTTTATCTTCTTTGTGATAAACAAGTAAACAAATAAAAACTTCCCAGGAATTTCACACCAGAAGGTGACTTCATTTTACATATCATTATTTTGTGGAAATATTCCTGGCATTGATCAATGCACGCTCCTGCAGAAAACCACCTTGAGATCATTCAAACCAGCTTCTAGCTTTGCCTAAACCAATGAAAATACCAAGTTAACTATAATTAATAGGTAATGATAGGATTTATATGCTTAAACATTGTTGCTGTAAAGAAAAAAAATCAAGGGTTATGAAGGGTTATTTGCTTTTTTGATTTGAATATTTCATCCACATATATAGTCAATTTTACTTGATGCTTTTTAAGAATATGAATATAACTGAGGTGCCTGGGTAGTTCAGTTAAGTGTCTGTCTTTAGGTCAGGTCATGATCCAGGGATCCTGGAATCAAGTCCCAAGTCAGGTTCCTGAAGCCTGTTTCTCTTTTTCTCTCTCCCTCTTTCTCTCTCTCTCCCATGAATAAATAAAAATCTTTTAAAAAAGAATATTAATATAATTGATTATCATGATGATTGTGAAACAAATATAGGTATCTCTTGGTGTTCAAACTTGAGGGTTCCATAGGTGAAATCTGAAATTGTGCCTTGTACATGGAAGGGAAGGCAAGACTAAAGAAAGAGGCCACTCCAGATTGGCAGGAGGTAGTTTACAAAGCAAGGGGATTCACATCTTGGGCAGCAGTGAGAGGAGTCCATCTCCTCTATCTGCCACCAGCATCTTAGTTTCTATAAAGCCCTTAACTATTTTTAGTCACATAAACCATCCAGATGGTCTCAACAACACATTGCTCTCTTTAGACTGCATCCTTGAAATCAGCTCCAACTGTGCAAACAGTGAACGGAACATACATTTCAAGGACAGGGGAGGGGTGAGAAGCCTCCAACTGCCTGGGTCCAGGTTGCAAGTCAAGTGGTAGTCATGTTGTCTTGATGACTTCCTCTAACAACAGTGATAAAAGCATGTATATGCTTTTAATATTAAGTCCCTGACATTGTGAACTCAATACTCAATGGTATGTGTTTAATCACGGTGACAGATGTAGCTCTGAAAATCTTTTTTAAGTTATATACTCATATATAGAAAGGTAATACAGGTTTTCTGGTTGTCTTATAGTATCTGAGCTGTGACTCCATAAATAGGTGAGTCAGTAAATGAAACTTAGGGGCAGCCCTGGTGGCGCAGCAGTTTAGCGCCCAGGGCGTGATCCTGGAGACCCGGGATCGAGTCCCACATCAGGCTCTCTGTATGATGCCTGCTTCTCCCTCTGCCTGTGTCTCTCTCTCTCTCTCCGTCTCTATGAATAAATAAAATCTTAAAAAAATAAAAATAAAAAAAATAAAAAAATAAAACTTAAAAAAAAAGTAAATGAAACTTAGGAGCTTGGATTAAGATCAGAAAACTCATGCCTCAAATATGATTGCAAAATATGAATAACAACGTCAAGGTGCATGTATTCCCTCGGAATATCCAATATATATAGCAATGGCTTGTGTGTCTTTGACAGGATGGATATTAATTTTGTCTATAAATATCCAGTGGCTGGATATTTATTTTTTCTATATTTTCTGGATATATTTTTTCTATATATTTATTTTTCTATTTGTTTATATATATTGTTTACATATATATATAAACAAGATAAATTACATGATCTTTTTGCCTACCAATTGCTTAAAATGTACCATTTTAATTGAATTTATAATCAGCTCTCATTGTATTAGTATTCCATAGTACTCCATAAAACTTGAAATTGCAGAAATATGTTTTAGATGTATTTTTTAAGAACAAGATTGTGTCATATATGCTCAGGACTCTTAACTTTGGATACTAAATATGCTGTAGAGATTTTTCCATGTTAGAATAATAAAGATCTAGCTTATGTTTCATTTTTTAATTGAGATATAATTGACAAGAAACATTATATTAGATTCAGGTTTACAACATGATGATTCATTATTGGTATAGACTGCAAAATGATCACCATAATAAGTCTAGTTAACACCTGTCACCACACATGGTTTTAACTGCTGCATAGCAGTCCACAAGATCCAAGTATAATTCGTTTAATGATTTCCCTGTTGATGTTACAACCGATCCTGCAACAATCCCCTTTGTCATGTCTCTATAACTTTATTTTATAGCAGATATATAGAGGTATGTAATACTTGTTTTTAATGTTTCACATAAATTTTAACTTGCCAATACTGCCAAATTATCCTGCACACTATTATATTAATTTGAAATCTCAAAAGTAGAAGTCTAGAGTTATATTCCTTCCTATTTTACTGATCAAATCAGTGTGGTGTATTATCTTATCATTATAAATGATGATTGATAAATCCTTAACATTTCGTGACCATTATTTCCCTGTGAATTGCCTTTTTACATTTTGTCCATTTTTTCCTATTAGTTTTCTTTTTCTTGCTCATTTATACAAATACTTTAAATAATTTGGAGGTTAGTTCTTTGTCTTGATATATGCTGGTTATATTTTCTCCAGGTTTTATATTTGCATTTTAATAATCTCTGAAGTATTTTGTTATATTAATATCTTAATATTTGAGGCAATATACATATTTTCTTTATATTTTTGTTTTGTGGAGACCTCCACAAACCAACACCTCAATGGTATTGATTACCCTCTATGTGTGATTTCTTTTTGTACGTTTGGTTCCTTAATAAATTGGAAATTTATTTGTGAAAATATAAGACAGAGTTGTAGCTACTTATAAACATTTTTCTATTTTTGAATGTAGTATGTTTATTTGACTTTTAGATTACACCCATTTCATAATTGATCCATTTTTCCCCAAATGCTCATTCTTAAATATTTTATATTTAAGGTAAATTTGTCAAATGCTTATAAAAATCTGGTGAGACTTTGATGGATGGCTTAAATTTAAGTATTAATTTTAAGGAGAATTTGCATGTTTTTCAATATTGAGACATTGTCATCATCAAACAAAAAAAGATATCTTATCTTACTATTATTTATATCTTAACATCTATTAGTAAATGTTCATATTTTTCTTTTTTTTTTAAAGATTTATTTTTTATTCATGAGAGACACAGAGAGGCAGAGACATAGGCAGAAGGAGAAGCAGGCTCCCTGCAGGAGCCTGATGTGGGACTTGATCCCAGGACCCCAGGATCATGACCTGAGTCCAAGGCAGCCACTCAAGCCACTGAGCTACCTAGGCATCCCTCATATTTTTCATTATATAATTTTTAGACATCTTAGTTTTACTTTTAGGATTTTATAAATTATTTTGTTATTGTGAATTTTAGGATTCACACTTTTAGGATTTTATAAATTATTTTGTTATTGTGAATTTTAAAATTTCTCTAGCAATTAGAAATTGCCAAATCATTGTAAAAAATGATTAATTTGGGGATATTCATCTTCTTTTAAAGATTTTATTTATTTGTTTGAGAGAGAGAATGAGCATGAGTAGGGGGGAGGGGCAGAGGGGCAAAGGAAGAGGTAGAAGCAGACTCTCTACTGAGTAGTGAGCAGAGATGCCAATGTGGGGCTTGATCCCAGAACTCTGGGGTCATGACCTCAGCTGAAGGCAGATGCTTAGCCAGCTGAATCACCCAGGTGCCCCTGCCATATTCATCTTGATGACTTTTCCTATTAATTCTTGTTCAGACAGACTCTAGGTAAAATTCTTCCTTGATGCCCAAAGCCCAATTTACATTATTGTCTCTATACTTTATTGACAATTTTTAACTACTCAGTATTGTCTCTAGGTAAGATATCCTAGGATCTTTAGGTGCATTTCTCATTCAGATACATACCACAATCTGGCATAAGTGAATCTTTAAAACACTTGACAAGATTGTGAAAGGTCTCCTTCCCAAAATTATTCCAACTTGAAGAATTTTAGACTGTAACTAACAGTGAAATAAGTGAGTAGGAGTGAAATAACAATTGAATATCATTACTGTTAATTTATCTACATCAGGAAATATGATGAAAATATATTGAATTCTGGAAGTAGATGTTGTGTTCATGGCAAAGACCTCTCCTATTCCATTCCTCTAAAGCAGTAGATGGCAACTTATGGAGCCAGTCGTCTGTTTTTTTTTTTTTTTATAAACAAAGTTTTATTGTAAGACAGTTATGCCCATTATTTACACATTGTCTATGCCTGTCTTCATGCTATAATAGCAGAGTTGAGTAGTTGAAACAGAGACCTAATGTCCTATGAAAATTAAAATATTTATACATTGGCATTTTACCTATAAAAATTTGTACATTCTTGATCTAAAGATTCAGATTCAAAATCTAAAAAAAAAAAAAAAAAAAGAAAAGAAAAGAAAAAACAATCTCTACCTGAACAGTGGGTTAAACACATACCAATGGAGGGTTCAAAGCACTGGAGTGATAACACCTGAATGGTGTATAAGTGGTTTGATGAAGAAAATAAGGTGATGGTGGAATAACACTTTGTCATGTCCCTAGGTTTTATGGTATCCTAAAATTTCTACCTCATGGTTTATATTAAAATACTTGAATATCACGATTTGTCTGTGCTAGAGGAGATGGACCTCATTTTGACAATTAACATTTTGGGGTTTATCCTCTTTTCTGTTGTTACTGTTTTTGTTTTTGTTTTTCTAAGGAGGAAATCTTGTCTGAAGTAAAAAGATTTGATTTTTCAAATATACCACCTTACTTTTCTCTCTTTCTTCTTTCTTTCTTTCTTTCTTTCTTCTTTCTTTCTTTCTTTCTTTCTCTTTCCTTTCTTTCTTTCTCTTTCCTTTCTTCCTTCTTTTCCTCCATCCTTCCCTCTTTCCTTTCTTCCTTCCATATTTTTCCCCATTGGCATTGACTGAGAAGTCTATTAACATGTCAAAGAGTAACAGTGATAGGGCATCTGGGGGGCTCAGTCAGTTGGGCAGCTGATTCTTGATTTTCACTCAGGTCATGATCTCAAGGTTATGGGCTCCAGCCCTGTGGTAAACTCTACACGCAGCAGGAGTTGGCTTAAGGAATATTTCTCTCCCCTCTTCTACCACATCCCTGCTCCTGTGTGTTCTCTCTCTCTCTCTCTCTCAAATAAATAAATCTTTTTTTAAAAGAGTAACAGTAATAGAAATATATGTATTCTACAAAGATACTCTTTAAACTAAAATAGATGATCCTAGACATACTTTAAAAATTTGAGTTCTAAATAAAATGTTGCTGTGAATTTTTCCATGTGGGCCTCACAGAATCAATACAAAATCAGTCATAACTGGTATTTCTTATGTTACTATGTATTTCCATATTCATAATACTACCTTCAGAAGTTATGAGCATCTCAGGAATATACTAATCTTTAAAATAATGCAAATCATTATGCAATGAAGTGGTGCATATATACTCTGATTTATTGAAGCAATGTAAATCTATACATATTTATCTACCTGGTAGTTTATCATATAAAATATTATGATATCTCTCTAGATAATAGTAATTTATGATATGATAATATCTGATAGATTATTTGATACATTTTTTAAAACCCAGCATTGCAGATTATATTCAAATGTAAATAAGGCTGCAATATCAGTCAATTCTCAGAGGTAATTTGAATATTTGGAAACCATAAGTTTGGGGCTCCTGGATGGTTCAGTCAGCACAACATGTAACTCTTGATCTCAGGGTTGTGTTTGAGCTGTATGTTGCATGTAGAGATTACTTAAAAATCAAAAAATGTATTTTTTTAGAAGAGTGATATTTATTTTTTTAAATAATAAATTTATTTTTATTGGTGTTCAATATGCCAACATACAGAATAACACCCAGTGCCCATCCCCTCAAGTGCCCCCCTCAGGGCCCGTCACCCATTCCCCCCCACCCCCACCCTCCTCCCCTTCCACCACCCCTAGTTGATTTCCCAGAGTTAGGGGTCTTCATGTTCTGTCTCCCTTTCTGATATTTCCTGCCCATTTCTTCTCCCTTCCCTTCTATTCCCTTTCACTATTATTAATATTCCCCAAATAAATGAGACCATATAATGTTAGTCCTTCTCCGATTGACTTATTTCACTCAGCATAATGCCCTCCAGTTCCATCCACATTGAAGCAAATGGTAGGTATTTGTCGTTTCTAATGGCTGAGTAATATTCCATTGTATACATAGACCACATCTTCTTTATCCATTCATCTTTCGATGGACACTGAGGCTCCTTCCACGGTTTGGCTATTGTGGACATTGCTGCTATAAGCATCTGGGTGCAGGTGTCCCGGCGTTTCATTGCATCTGTATCTTTGGGGTAAATCCCCAGCAGTGCAATTGCTGGGTCATAGGGTAGGTCTATTTTTAACTCTTTGAGGAACCTCCACACAGTTTTCCAGAGTGACTGCACCAGTTCACATTCCCACCAACAGTGCAAGAGAGTTCCCTTTTCTCCACATCCTCTACAACATTTGTGGTTTCCTGCCTTGTTAATTTTCTCCATTCTCACTGACTTGAGGTGGTATCTCATTGTGGTTTTGATTTGTATTTCCCTGATGGCAAGTGATGCAGAGCATTTTCTCATGTGCATGTTGACCATTTCTATGTCTTCCTCTGTGAGATTTCTGTTCATGTCTTTTGCCCATTTCATGATTGGATTGTTTGTTTCTTTGATGCTGAGTTTAATAAGTTCTTTATAAATCTTAGAAACTAGCCCTTTATCTGATACATCATTTGCAAATATCTTCTCCCATTCTGTAGGTTGTCTTTTAGTTTTGTTGACTGTATCCTTTGCTGTGCAAAAGCTTCTTATCTTGATGATGTCCCAATACTTCATTTTTGCTTTTGTTTCTTTTGCCTTCGTGGATGTATCTTGCAAGAAGTTACTGCGGCCGAGTTCAAAAAAGGTGTTGCCTGTGTTCTCCTCTAGAATTTTGATGGAACCTTGTCTCACATTTAGATCTTTCATCCATTTTGAGTTTATCTTTGTGTCTGGTATAAGAGAGTGGTCTAGTTTCATTCTTCTGCATGTGGATGTCCAATTTTCCCAGCACCATTTATTGAAGAGACTGTCTTTCTTCCAGTGGATAGTCTTTCCTGCTTTATCGAATATTAGTTGACCATAAAGTTGAGGGTCCACTTCTGGATTCTCTATTCTGTTCCATTGATCTATGTGTCTGTTTTTGTGCCAGTACCACACTGTCTTGATGACCACAGCTTTGTAGTACAACCTGAAATCTGGCATTGTGATGCCCCCAGCTATGGTTTTCTTTTTTAAAATTCCCCTGGCTATGCGGGGTCTTTTCTGATTCCACAAAAATCTTAGAATAATTTGTTCTAACTCTCTGAAGAAAGTCCATGGAATTTTGAAAGGGATTGCATTAAACGTGTAAATTGCCCTGGGTAACATTGACATTTTCACATTATCAATTCTGCCAGTCCATGAGCATGGAATATTTTTCCATCTCTTTGTGTCTTCCTCAATTTCTTTCAGAAGTGTTCTATAGTTTTTAAGGTATAGATTCTTTACCTCTTCGGTTAGGTTTATTCCTAGGTATCTTATGCTTTTGAGTGCAATTGTAAATGGGATTGACTCCTTAATTTCTCTTTCTGCAGTCTCATTGTGAGTGTATAGAAATGCCACTGACTTCTGGGCATTGATTTTGTATCCTGCCACACTGCCAAATTGCTGTATGAGTTCTAGCAATCTTGGGGTGGAGTCTTTTGGGTTTTCTATGTAGAATATCATGTCATCGGTGAAGAGGGAGAGTTTGACTTCTTCTTTGCCAATTTGAATGCCTTTAATGTCTTTTTGTTGTCTGATTGCTGAAGCTAGGACTTCCAGTACTATGTTGAATAGTAGTGGTGAGAGTGGACATCCCTGTCTTGTTCCTGATCTTAGGGGAAAGGCTCCCAGTGCTTCCCCATTGAGAATTATATTGCCGTGCGTTTTTCGTAGATGGGTTTTAAGATGTTGAGGAATGTTCCCTCTATTTCTACACTCTGAAGAGTTTTGATCAGGAATGGATGCTGTATTTTGTCAAATGCTTTCTCTGCATCTATTGAGAGGATCATAAATGGTTCTTGTTTTTTCTCTTGCTGATATGATGAATCACATTGATTGTTTTATGAGTGTTGAAGCAGCCTTGTGTCCCGGGAATAAATCCTACTTGGTCATGATGAATAATTTTCTTAATGTACTATTGGATCCTATTGGCTAGTATCTTGTTGAGAATTTTTGCATCCATGTTCATCAGGGATATTGGTCTGTAATTCTCTTTTTTGGTGGGTCTTTGTCTGGTTTTGGAATTAAGGTGATGCTGGCCTCATAGAACGAATTTGGAAGTACTCCATCTCTTTCTATCTTTCAAACAGCTTTAGTAGTATAGGTATGGTTTCTTCTTTAAACGTTTGATAGAATTCCCCAGGGAAGCCATCTGACCCTGGTCTCTTGTGTCTTGGGAGGTTTTTGATGACTGCTTCAATTTCCTCCCTGGTTATTGGCCTGTTCAGGTTTTCTATTTATTCCTGATCCAGTTTTGGTAATTTGTGGCTTTCCAGTAATGCGTCCATTTCTTCTAGATTGCCTAATTTATTGGTGTATAACTGTTCATAATATGTTTTTAAAATCGTTTGTATTTCCTTGGTGTTGGTAGTGTTCTCTCCTTTCTCATTCATGATTTTATTAATTTGAGTCTTCTCTCTCTTCTTTATAATAAGGTTGGCTAATGGTTTATATATCTTATTATTCTTTCAAAGAACCAACTCCTGGTTTTGTTGATCTGTTCCACAGTTCTTCTGGTCGAGATTTCATTGAGTTCTGCTCAAATCTTTATTAACTCTCTTCTTCTGCTGGGTGTAGATCTACTCGCTGTTTTTTCTCTAGCTCCTTTAGGTATAAGGTTAGCTTTTGTATTTGAGTTCTTTCCAGTTTTTGGATGGATGCTTGTATTGGGATGTATTTCCCCCTCAGGACTGCTTTTGCTTTATCCCAAAGATTTTGAATGGCTGTATCTTCATTCTCATTAGTCTCCATGAAACTTTTTAATTCTTCCTTAATTTCCTGGTTGACCTTTTCATCTTTTAGCAAGATGGTCCTTAATCTCCATGTGTTTGAAGTCCTTCCAAACTTCTTGTTGTGATTTAGTTCTAATTTCAAGGCATTATGGTCTAAGAATATGCAGGGGACGATCCCAATCTTTTGGTATCGGTTCAGACCCTATTTGTGACCCAGTATGTGGTCTATTCTGGAGAAAGTTCCATGTGCACTTGAGAAGGATGTGTATTCAGTTGAGTTTGGATGTAAAGTTCTGTAGATATCTGTGAAATCCATCTGGTCCAGTGTATCATTTAAAGCTCTCGTTTCTTTGGAGATGTTGTGCTTAGAAGACCTATCGATGGTAGAAAGAGCTAGATTGAAGTCACCAAGTATAAGTGTATTATTATCTAAGTATTTCTTCACTCTGGTTATTAATTGGTTTAAATATTTGGCAGCTCCCACATTCGGGGCATATATATTGAGGATTGTTAAGTCCTCTTGTTGGATAGATCCTTTGAGTATGAGATAGTGTCCCTCTTCATCTCTCACTAAGTCTTCGGGGCAAATTTTAGTTTATCTGATATAAGGATGGCTACCCCTGCTTTCTTTTGAGGACCATTTGAATGGTAAATGGTTCTCCAACCTTTTATTTTCAGGCTGTAGGTGTCCTTCTGTCTAAAATGAGTCTCTTGTAGACAGCAAATAGATGGGTCCTGCTTTTTTATCCAGTCTGAAACCCTGCGCCTTCTGATGGGGTCATTAAGCCTGTTCACGTTCAGAGTTACTATTGACAAATATGATTTAAGTGTCATCATGATATCTATTCAGTCCTTGTTTTTGTGGATTGTTCCACTGAACTTCTCCTTAAAGGGGAATTTTAAGAGTACCCCTTAAAATTTCTTGCAGAGCTGGTTTGGAGGTCACATATTCTTTCAGTTCCTGCCTGTCTTGGAAGCTCTTTATCTCTCCTTCCTTTTTGAATGAGAGCCTTGGTGGATAAAGTATTCTTGGTTGCATGTTTTTCTCATTTAGGACCCTGAATATACCCTGCCAGCCCTTTTTAGCCTGCCAGGTCTCTGTGGAGAGGTCTGCTGTTACCCTAATACTTCTCCCCATAAAAATCAGGGATTTCTTGTCTCTTGCTTTAAGGATCTTCTCTTTAACTTTGGAATTTGCAACCTTAACTATTAAATGTTGAGGTGTTGAATGGTTTTTATTGATTTGGGGGGGGGGTCTCTCTATTTCCTGGATCTGAATGCCTGTTTCCCTTCCCAGATTAGGAAAGTTTTCAGCTAGGATTTGTTCAAATACATATTCTGGACCTCCGTCCCTTTCGGTGCCCTTGGGAACCCCAATTAAACATAGGTTTTTCTTCCTCAGGCTGTCATTTTTCCCCCCTTAATCTATCCTCATAGTCTTTTAATTGTTTGTCTCTTTTTTCCTCAGTTTCCCTCTTTGCCATCAACTTGTCTTCTATGTCACTCACTCGTTCTTCTACCTCGTTAACCCTCATCATTAGGACCTCTAGTTTGGATTGCATCTCGTTTAATTGATTTTTAATTTCTGCCTGATTATATCTAAATTCTGCAGTCATGAAGTCTCTTGAGTCCTTTATGCTTTTTTCTAGAGCCACCAGTAGCTGTATAATAGTGCTTCTGAATTGGCTTTCTGACATTGAATTGTAATCCAAATTTTGTAACTCTGTGGGAGAGAGGACTGTTTCTGATTCTTTCTTTTGAGGTGAGGTTTTCCTTCTAGTCATTTTGTTCAGTGCAGAGTGGCCAAAAACAAGTTGTATTGGGAAAAGGAGGAAAAGAGAGGAGAGAAAGAAGGAAAGAAAAGAGAAAAAGAAAAAAGGAAGAAAAAAAGAAAAACAAAGAGAAGAAAAAGAGAAAAAGAAAGAAAGGAAAAAGAAGGGGTGGGGGAAGCAAACAGAAATCAAAAAGCAAACAAACAAACAAACAAAAAAACCAAAAAAACACGGGGGGGTATCCTCTGATTCTCTATACTGTAAGTAAGTCCCTTGACTTCCCCTGGAACTTTCCAGTTCTGCTTGGTCAATAATTTGTTTTTCCCTGTGTCAGTCTAGCTGGTCTTCTGGGGGAGGGGCCTGCTGTGCTGATTCTCAGGTGTTAGCACTTGGGGGAGCTGCTCTGCCCCCTGCCTGGTGCAGGGCTCAGTGGGGGTTGTTTACCCCGTGAGGCCCCAGGAGGAACAACCCCAGTGGCGGGGCCAGCTCTGCAGCCCTGGAGTCAGCCCCCGCAGTAACTCCAGGGCTCTCCGTCTGCAGGGCCTGGAGGCTCAGGGGCGGGGCCGCTGATCTGCTCAGCCCCGGGCAAGAGCGTCCTCGCTGTCCTGGGCCCTCCCGGCCTCTGCCTGTCCCGGGGGAGGCCGGATCCTGGGCTGTGTCCCGGCGCCCTGTGCTCCGGGGCCTGCGCTATTGGATTCGCGCTCCCGCCCCGCAGCCCCCTCCACGGAGCCGCCGCCCGAGCCCCTCCGAGCTGCTCCGGGTCCCGCCGAGCGCTGCAGCCCTTAGGGAGCTCGGCGCACTGTCCCCGGGGCGCAGGTGCCTGTTAGTGTCCCCCGGAGCCCGAAGGCATCCCCGCCCTTCTGGGTCCTGCTCTAACTCCCTGCAGGCCCCTTTCCACCCGGGAAGGTTGGTGCAGCTCCTGCTTCTCCGGGACGGGGCTCTCCTGTCCTGGGGACAACTCGCCCCGGCCTCAGCCCGGCTCCTCGCGGGGCCCCTCCCCCTTAGAGGCCTTTTGTTTCTTTTCTTTTTTTTTTAATTTTTATTTATTTATGATAGTCACAGAGAGACAGAGAGAGAGGCAGAGACATAGGCAGAGGGAGAAGCAGGCTCCATGCACCGGGAGCCTGATGTGGGATTCGATCCTAGGTTTCCAGGATCGCGCCCTGGGCCAAAGGCAAGCGCCAAACCACTGCGCCACCCAGGGACAGGGTGGCGCAGTTTCTTTATTTCTTTATTTCTTTTCCCCCGTCTTCCTACCTTGATAGAAGCGCGAACTCTTCTCACTGTAGCGTTCCAGCTGGTCTCTCTTTAAATCTCAGGCCGAATTCATAGATTTTCAGGATGATTTGAAGGTTATCTAGGTAATTTGGTGGGGACAGGTGATTTGGGGGCCCTGCTCTTCTGCCCTCTTGTCCCTCCCCCAAATTAAAAAATCTTAAAAAAAAAAAAACTATACGATTTCCTCACCTACCTCCCCTTCAAGAACCCTCAGTTTGTTTCCAATAGTTAAAAGTCTCTCATGATTTTTCTTCCTCTCTGATGACCTCATTCAGTTTTCTCTCCTTTCACCTATGATCCTATGGGCTGTTTCTTATATTCCACATATGAGTGAAACTATATGATAATTGTCTTTCTCATCTTGACTTATTTTGTTCAGGGCTTATTTGCCTCCAGTTCCATCCATGTTGATGTAAATGGTAAGTAATCATTTTTTCTGATGGCTGAGTAACATTCCAGTGTGTGTGTGTGTATGTGTGTGTGCGTGCTCCCTTGTGTGTGTGTGTGACGTCTTGTTCATCCATTCATCTGTTGATGGGCATCTTCCCTTTTTCCACAGTTTGGCTGTTGTGGACCTTGCTACTATGAACACCAGAATGCAGGTGCTCCTTCATATCACTACATTTGTATTTTGGGGATAAATACCTAGTAGTAAAACTGGATCGTAGGGTAGTCACGAAACTGATAAATTATTAAATGCTGCATCTGACCCTAATGTACTATATGTTGGCTAACTGAATTTAAATAATTAGAAAAACATAAATTTAATACATCTATGTAAGTAGCTCAAAACTGTTAGGTACAAATGTGATAATCTTTATGGTCCTCGTGGTTCAAGAGCTATAATACTTAATAAGTAATCTAATGCAGTACCCACTTGAACAACACAAAATTTGGTTTTCACAATAACCATTTATATTATTAGTAGTGACCCAATGTTCATAAGAGATTCATTTGCCAAAATGGAAATTTTATTATTTATTCATTTTATTATTTAAATTATAGTTAATTATTATATAGTGTAATATTGGTTTCAGGAGTAGAATTTAGTGACTCATCACTTATACATAACACCCAGTGCTCATCACAAGTGCTTTTCTTAATACTCATTACTCATTTATTCATCTCTTCCCTACCTCCCTTCCAGTGACCCTCAGTTTGTTCTTTATAGTTTGCTTCCATTTCTTTTTTATCTCCCTTCACCTATGTTCATCTGTTTTGTTTTGTTTCTTAAATTCCACATATAAGTGAAACCATATGGTATACATATACATATACATAAACATATACATACCACATCTCCTTTATCCATTCACCAGTTGATGGATATTTGGGCTATTTCCATAATTTGGCTCTTGTAGATAATGCTGCTATAAACATCGGGGTGAATGTACCACTTCGAATCAGCATTTTTTTATCTTTGGTTAAATACCTAGTAGTGCAATTGCTGGGGTGTAGGAGAGTTCTATTTTTAAATTTTTGAGGAGCCCCCAGAGTGCCTGCACTGGTTTGCAAAAGTGTTCACCTTTCTCAGCACCCACATCAACATCTGTTGTTTCCTGTGTTGCTAATTATAACCATTCTGACAGGTGTGAGAAGATATCTCATAGTAGTTTTTTTTTTTAAAAAAAGATTTCATTTACTTATTTATGAGAGACACACACACTGAGAGAAAGAGAGGCAAAGACGCAGGCAGAGGGAAAAGCAGACTCCATGCAGGGAGTCTGATATGGAACTCTATCCCGGGACTCCAAGATCATGCCCTGGGCCAAAGGCAGGAACTAAACCACTGAACCATCCAGGGATCCCCTCATTGTAGTTTTGATTTCAATTTCCATGATGATGAGTGATGTTGAGCATCTTTTCATGTGTGTGTTAGCCATATACCTGTCTTCTTTGGAAAAATCTCTATTCATGTCTCTGTCCATTTCTTAACTGGGTTATTGGAGGAGGTATTGAGTTTGATAAGTTCTTTATAGATTTTAGATATTAACCCTTCATCAGATATGTCATTTGCAAATATCTTCTCCCACTCCATAGTTTGCCTTTTAGTTTTCTTGATTGTTTCCTTTGGTAGGTAGAAGTTTTTATCTTGATGAAGTCTCAATAGTTCATTTTTGCTTTTCTTTCCCTTGCCTCTGGAGACAAGTCTAGTAAGAAATTGCTACAGCACAGAGATTGCTGCTTGTGTTCTCTTCTAGGATTTTGATGGATTCCTGTCTCACATTAGGTGTCTCATCCATTTTGAATTTATTTTTTTGTGTATGGTGTAGGGAAGTGGTCAGTTTCATTCTTCTGCATGTAGCTGTCCAGTTTTCCCAACACTATTTGTTGAAGAGACTATTTTCCATTGGATATTCTTTGCTGCTTCATTGAAGACTAACTGACCATATAGTTGTGGGTTTGTTTCCGAGATTTCTATTCTGTTTCCTTAATCTATGTGTCTGTTTTTGCACCAGTACCATGCTGTCTTGATGACTACAGTTTTTAACACAGTTTGAAGTCCAGAATTGTGATGCCTCCAGCTTTGCTTTTATTTTTCAAGATTCCTTTGGCTCTTCAGAATCCTTTGGAGCTCCATACAAATTTTAGGATTGTTTGTTCTAGTTTTGTGAAAATGCTAGTGGTATTTTGATAGGCATTATATTAAATGTGTAGATTGGGTAGTGTAAACCTTTTAATAAAGTTTGATCTTCCAATCCATGAGCATGAAATGCTTTTCCACTTCTTTCTGTCATTTCAATTGTTTTCATAAGTGTTCTATAGTTTTCAGAGTACAGATCTTTTACCTCTTTAGTTTGGTTTATTCATAGGTATCTTATACCAGTTGTAAATGGAACTCATTCCTTAATTTCTCTTTCTGTTGCTTCATTTTTAGGGTACAGAAATGCAACAGATAAGTGTAAATTGAATTTTTATCCTGTGACTTTGCTGAATTTTGGAGTCTTTTGGGTTTTCTACATAGAATATCATGTCATCTGTGAATGGGTGAAGTTTGACTTCTTCCTTGCTGATTTGGATGCTTTTTATTTCTTTTTGTTTTCTGATTGCTAAGGCTAGGACTTCCAGTACTATGTAAAATAACAATTGTGAGAGTGGACATCCCTGTGTTGTTCTTGACTGTAGAGAAAAAAAATTCTCAGTTTTCCTCATTGAGGGTAATATTAGCTGTAGGTCTTTTGCATATGGCCTTCGATGTTGAATTATGTTCCCTCTATCCCTAGTTTTTTGAGGGCTTTTATCAAGAATGGATAGTATATTTTGTCAAATGCATTTTCTGGATCCATTGAAGGGATCATATTGTTCTTATCATTTTTCTTACTAATGTGGTGTATCATGTTGATTGATTTGCAAATATTGAAACACCTTGCAGCCCAGGAATAAAACCTTTAAAAAAAAAAAAGATTTAATTTATTTATTTATTCATGAAAGACAGAGGGAGAGAGAGAGAGAGAGAGAAAGAGAGAGAGGCAGAGACACAGGTAGAGGGAGAAGCAGGCTCCACGCAGGGAGCCTGATGCGGGACTCAGTCCCGGGACTTCAGGATCATGCCCTGGGCTGAAGGCCGGGACTAAACTGCTGAGCCACCCAGGGATCCCCAGCAATAATTCTTGTAATGTAGTGCTGGATTTGATTTGCTTGTATTTTGTCGAGAATTTTTTCATCTATATTCATCAGGAATATTGGTTTGTAATTCTTCATTTTAGTGAGGTTTTTGTCTGGTTTTGAAATCAAGGTAATGGCCTCATAGAATGAGTTCGGGAGTTTTCCTTCCTTTTCTTTTTTTCTTTTTCTTTTTTGGAAGAGTTTGAGAAGAGCAGGTATTAACTCTTTTAATGTTTGATAGAATTCCCCTGGAAAGCCATGTGGCCCTGGACTTTTGTCTGTTGAGAGATTTTTACTGATTCATTTTCTTTGTTGGTTATGAGTCTGTTCCAATTATTTGTTTCTTTCTACCTCAGTTCTGGTAGTTTATATGTTTCTAGGAATTTATCCATATCTTCCAGATTGTGTGGTTTGTTGGTATATAGTTTTTCATAATATTCTCCTACAATTGTTTGTATTTCTGTGGTATGGATTGTAACTTCTTCTCTCATTCATGATTTTATTTATTTGGGTCCTTTCTCTTTTCTTTTTGATAAGTCTGGCTGGAGTTTAGCAATTTTATAAATTCTTACACTGAACCAGCTCCTAGTTTCATTGATCTGTTCTACTGTGGTTTTGTTTGTTTGTTTCAATATGATTTATTTCTGCTCTAGTCCTTATTGTTTCCCTTTTTCTGTTGGCTTTAAGCTTTATTTGCTGTTCCTTTTCTAGCTCCTGTAGGTCTAAGATAGATTGTGTATTTGAGACTTTTATTTTCCTTCAGATAGATCTGTATTGCTATGTACTTCCCTCTTATGACCACTCTTGCTACATCCCAAAGGTTTTGGACTGTCATGTTTTCATTTTCATCTGCTTGCATGTATTTTTAAAATCTTAAATAAATAAAATTATCAAAGACAAGTGACTATGTAATATGTAAACAGTCTGAAGGGCACCCTACCGATAGATATGATCTATCAATCATCTTTTTTGTTCTTCAGGAAACACACTTTCCTGAGTGAGATGACTAGGTCATCTAAGTTTTATGCTTTTGATTAACTGAATTATCTCAAAAAAAAAGATAAAATACTCTTTTCAATTGCTTCATTCTGCTCTTTTTTCAAAAAATATTTTCAGGGGCAGCCCGGGTGGCTTAGCATTTTAGCACCACCTTCAGCCCAGGGCCTGATCCTAGAGACTCAGGATTGAGTCCCACATCAGGCTCCCTGCATGGAGCCTGCTTCTCTCTCTGCCTGTGTCTCTCCCTCTCTCTCTCTTTGTGTGTCTCTTATGAATAAATAAATAAAATATTTTTTTAAAAAGTGTTTTCAGTTTCTCAAAGAAAATTCAGATACTTCAATTTAGAGCCTTTGCAATCTATTTTTTAATCATGTATATTTTTTGAATAATGATTATTAATGTTGTTTTCATGTTACTGAATTTAATAAATATGATAATATTTAAATGCTTTATAAATTTAAATTCATAATTTAAATATAAAATCTAAATATAAATTAAATGGTTTATAAATTTAAATCATAAAATCTGGACAAAATGCTAAAACACATATTTGAAAGTATTGAAGGTTGAACAAAATCAGATCGAAACTAGTAGTGAATTTACCATTTATGAAAAGGTGATGCCTTAGGTAATCTGCATTTATATGACTTAGTTCCTTAAAATACATCCCAACATTCACAGTGTGAGATGACTCATATTAACAAACAAAAATCCATCTAACTATCAGCTACTAGAAGTAGTACAGCGAAGATGGGGGAATCTAGGAAAGGACATACCCACAGAAGAGCAAGTTCCATAATTGATGTATGCCTACCATAAACTCCCAGATTACTCCTAAAGTCTTTATGCACATGAAAATCACAGATGAAATTCTGGAAACAATGTACTTTTGCAGCTGCTATGCATCACACGATTGACAGATTTTGGTGTTTAAGTCCACAAAAGTTAATTACATATTGGAAAAATATTAAAAATTTTCAGAGGAGTCCCGCATCGGGCTCCCTGCATGGAGCCTACTTCTCTCCGACTGTGTCTCTGCCTCACTCTCTCTGTCTCTCATGAATAAATAAATAAAATCTTTAAAACAATGTTTTTCAGAGGAAGATAACAAAATGCAGAGAATCTGAAAGATATCATTCATAATGTGTAATATAAATATTTCTAAGTCTAGTAGAAATACAAAGAAACTAGGAAGTATAATCCACAGTCAGGATAAAAAGCAATTTACAAAAATTGACACCAAGATGACCCAAATGTTATTATTAGCAGTGAAGGACCTTAAACCAATTATAATGGATGATGCAAAGGCATAAAGGAAAAAAATACTTTTCATGACTAAAAATAGAGAAAACTAAACAGAAGATGAAAATGGAAAAAACAAATCAGAAATTCTAGAACAGGAATTTATAATAACTGAAATTTTAAAATATGATATTAGTTTAACAGCAAGTTGGAGAGAACAGAAGGAAAGATCAGTGAGATTAGAGATATTTTAATAGAAACTATCTCACATGAAAAGTAGACACAATTTAAAAAATAAATTGGGGAGAAACATCAGGTGGTATACAGGTGATTTTTATCCCAGATTGAAAGCAGATGGAAAGTGGTACAAAAAATATGATGATCTAAACATTTACTAAGCTTGGAAACAAACAAACAAAAACCCATAAAACAACAAGAAAATCAAACAAAAACCCATAAACAAATAAAAAACCCACAACAAACAAAAACCCTTGAAAACACAAATACAAGCAGGATAAAACGACAAATAAAAATAATATCAATGCATGGAGAAAGTGCTGGAAACTGAAGGTGAATAGAAATTTTGGGACACAGGAAGAAAAATACATTACAAACAGAATAATACAAATAAATACAATACAAAGAGCTGACTTCTCATCAGGAAAAATAAAGACTAGGAGACAATGGATTAACAATATTCAAGTGCTTTGAAAGTGGGAAAAAAAAACCCTTTTAAGCCATAATTTTCTAACCATTAAAATATCCTTCAGGAATTAAAGCAAAATATATTCTCTGATAAACAAAAATGGAGAGATTATCAACCAGCAAATATGCACTGAAGAGAATGCTAACCCTTCATGCTAAAGATGAGACACCAGATAGAAACTTATATCTATATTAAGGAATGAGAGGGAAGATCCCATTTGATGAGGAGAAAATAAATCTTCAGAGTTAGAATATTTGGTTAGGGTAACTTGACAAGATGGTTAGAACTAGAATTTAATACCAGGACATAAAACACAGGACTCAAGTTTCTATCCATGAAGTCTCTGTCTTCCTTTCTTGCTATCACTTACACTTATCCATTATTCATTTATATACTCATCTCAGACAGACAGACAGACAGACAGACACACACACACACAAATACAATGAATCCATTAATCAAAAATTAATGTCACCATAGAAAATCAATCCAACTTTCTTTGTATGTCATTCAACACAAAGTGTAATTACCTAGAAATTATAGTCCAAATGAGTTAGAATATTAGAATATAATTTCTTTAGGAGAGTATCTGGTTTGAACAACATGTAGAGGATGAAAATAGAAGTGTGGACCAAGATGACAAGTCATAAATTCTACTCTCCCTATTTGTTGGCCCCAATTTTCACATGACTTTTCCCAGGGACTTTGGTATATTCTAAGATCTGAGAACCAAGTCCAGGGCAGAGGACAGGAGAGTAAGGTAGGGTACTATATTTGTACAACTGCCCAGTGGATAAGAGGATATCCTTTTTTTTTAAGAGGATATCCTTATCACTAATCATCATGGTCGTTGTTTATAAATTATCACCTGTAGCACTTCTGCACTCTTATGTTTTATGACAACGCATAATTTTGTAAAATATCCTTAAGGGGCACAATCAAGGCCCATGATCTTCCACCTGCTATACCCTGGATGCTCCCAAAATAAGGAAAAAAGAATAAGCCCCATTTTCATTAAATAATTGTTGTTAAGGACACACATTGGATACAAATTACATACAAACAGGAGAAATAAAACACAGAGAGCAAAAAAGCCAAAAAAAAAAAAAAGAAAATAATACAAGTACAAATGCAATCCAGTCATTAGGTTCATAGCAATTAAAAATTAATGTAGATAGAGTTGTCTACCTGAAAAAGGACACTGTTACCAATTACTATTTCAAACACACAAAAGGCACACACTGTCACCTTCAAACCTGCTCTCCCTCTTTCCTTCTATAGCCATCCTCTTCTCAGAGTCAAGCCCTGCTGGTACTCTTTTTAGGTAGTTCTCTGGAATCAGTTCCAAGATTGGGCTTTAAGGCCAAATGATTTCTTATGGAATTGCTCCAAAGGCTGACTGGTAAGGGGTGTAGAAGATGAAATGAAGAAAGACAGAAAGCTAAGCAAGCAATCAAGTTTAGACAAAGTTCCAAGCTCCGTTTGTATGAAACAATGACCTAGTCTGCCAAATACAATCCATGTATGTTTTCCAAGGCTGCAAGGCCATATTGCTTTGTTTGGGAGGTAACTGTATTCCTTATTGGGAATATTCAGGTCTTCTTCAGCATCATCTGTGCAGGAAACCTCAACTATATCTTATGCTAACACTGTCAACCTCTCATACCATAAGTTCAATTACATTTTTAATATATGTGCTGCCGAAGCAAGCACATTCAATTACATTTTTAAAAAAAATATTTATTTATTTATTTCAATGAGATACATAGAGAGAGTGCAATGGAAAGGAGCAGAGGAAGAGAAAGAGAAACTCAAGCATACTCTGTGCTAAGCAGGGAGCCTGAGGTAAGGCTCCATCTCACAACCCTGAGATCAGACCTGAGCTGAGACCAAAAGTCAGCTTCTGAGCTGACTGTGCCACTCAGGCACTCCTCAATTACATTTTTTATAACAAAATCATCAGAGATTTTGATTATCATATTACCATCAAAGATGATAAATCATATTACTATCAGAAATGATAATATAAAGAGAAAGGCATTTCTTCTCAACAAACAAATTAGTACAAAATTCATAAAAGCAAAAAGAGAGTTTCCTGCTTAGTCAATAATGTACTTGATAAAGAAAGATCTAATGTCATTAATCCAGTGTTATACTGCATATTGGCAACATTGAGCTATTTTAACTTATTTAGTTTTGTTTTATATATCATAATTTGAAAGTTTATAGTAATACACTGTCAATTATTACTGATACTTGTGGATACAAATCTTAATACATGTAAGTAAATAAAATCAATGTAATTCACAAATTATGACCTGTCTCAAAAAAATATCGAGAGAAATCCAGTATCCTCTGTCGACAGCAAAGTGTCTTATAAATATGTTATGAATAACTTGTAAGACAAGTTCAGAGAATGAATATTACTTAACTGGAGCATATTTGACAGGCTTTATTTAAAACAACTTCTTAATTTAAAATATACTTTTGTCTTGGTTGAGCTTCAGAAAAGAGAGTATTAGCAACCAGTTTCTGCCATTTAAGTTAAAATATATATCATAATAAGTCAAATTTCATTTCTTTGAGAAAAGTATTGGAAATTAATGGAGATTAGTGTGAGATGAGCTTAAAAGGTTTTATGTTAATGAGCTTATATAATGAATGATATCAAGGGTAAAGGAGTGCGCTGATAGAACACTATTTCTAAAAATAATGTAACTTCAAGTTGTAAGTGAAAATTGAGCTGTATAGGGGATAGAAAAGAAGAAATGAAACAAAGTAGGAGTCTATGTAATAGGTAATATAATGATCATGTAGTTCTAGAACAGTCAGGGTCCCTGACTATGAGGAAGACGGATAGATTAGCTCTCTCATTATTTCATTTTTGCAAATCTTTTCTTCATGACTTATCTGGAAACTTTCTATGGGAAGACAAAATAGCCATTTTCCAAGTTCTATAATTTCCAGTTATATGTAAGTAGGATAAGAGATATAGTGTTCTTATAACCTCACTTAGTCCGCAGCCTGACACAGTATTGGTGCTCAATAAATGCAATTTTCTAATATATGAATGAATAGCTTAATAGGAAAAATTGGATCTGAGTGTTATTTCATGTGACTTCATGCCAGTCTCTTAACTATTATGGGTTTTTAATTTCTAATCTGTAAAAGGAGAAAAAAAACTATATCACAGACATATTAGAGAATAAGTAAAATAATTTTGTAAATGAACAAATAATTTAAAATTGTTTGATGTTATTCCTATTACTATAATATATTGGTTGTAAGCAACATTGTACTTGTAGGATTTTATATTCAAAAAGTTACTTAAATTGGGCAGCTGGGTGGCCCAGTAGGTTGGGCATCTATTTTCACCTCACATCATGATCCCTGGGTCCTGGTATTGAGTCTCATGTCAGGGTCCCTGCTCAGTGGGGAGTCTCATTGTCTCTCTGACTCTCGTTCCTGCTCGTGTTCTCTCCAATAAATAAATAAATTACTTTTTTTTCTTTTTTTTTAAGATTTTATTTATTTATTCATGAGAGAGAGAGAGAGAGAGAGAGGCAGAGACACAGGCAGAGGGAGAAGCAGGCTCCATGCAGGGAGCCTGACATGGGACTCAATCCCAGGTCTCCAGGATCACACCCTCGACTGAAGGTGGCGCTAAACCGCTGAGCCACCCGGGCTGCCCCATCTTTTTCTTTTTAAGGTTACTTAGTTTAATATATCTTGAAGGTTATTTGTTCTTCGGTGCTATATATATTTATTTGTAGAACAAAATGTTGTGTCAATGTAACTGAGAAGTGGAAATTAAACTTTAGAAGTGTCACCATGTGAAAAAGTTAGTCATTTTTATAAATGTAAAATATACTTTATTAATCTTTTGCCTAATTTAAAACCTACATGAAATTTAGCTTTCACATTTTAATCCTAGAAAGTAACTTGATGGGTAACTGGAAGCAATGAATTAGATATTTTAATTCATTACCATTTTATTGTGGCTTTTTACAAAGTCATTTAACCTATCTGTATTTCAGTTTTGTTAACTTTAAAAAAGAAAATAATGGTTGAGTTAACTATAGTTTAAGAAAAAAAGGAGTGATCCACCTATATAGACTTTAGATTTTTTATAGATAGCAAAGTTTTATGTAACAATAACTTCATTACAAGGGAAACGATGAATAGTGAACTCTTGTCTCAAAAAAAAAAAAAAAACACAACAGGATTAGTAAGACACTGTATTTGAACTTTTAAGACACCAACTAGCACATCATTTCTTAAGTGAAAAGTGATCAGAAACATTCTGGGTTTCTCTTGAAATTGAAGAAAAAAATCTCTTCAACACGATAAAGAAGTATAAGAAGATTTAAGAAATTTGGGTCAAGCTTAAATGTCACCAAATCTCTCCTATTTGTCAGAAACATAAAAGATGAAAATGTTCAGATTTTATTTAACTTAAAATAAAAATAACAATGCTTTACCATGTGGAATCTTCACCATTTTACTCTCTATCATTTTAGGGAATAATAGAATCTCAGCATTGGAAGGGGCATTAGGGTCATCTATTCCAGTGCTGCCTCTAAATGCCTGAACCCCCTCTATTGTACTTCACTTAAATGTTGGCTTATTTTCCTACCTACTTCCCCACACAAATTATTTCAATTTGGAAAAACTCTACTGCTTAGCTATTGCTTATACTGACCTACATTTACTTCCTATAAATGTTTCACATTCTGGGTTAAAATGAAGCAAGAACAGAAGAAAGTGCCAGGACAGCTACACAGCATAATGGCATGTGGTAGATCCATATCTTTATGTCCTGTTGAGAAAGCAACACAAACACAATGAGAAAACAAAACAAAAGAAAGAAAGAAAGAAAAAAGAAAAGAAAAAAAGAATCCCAGAGAGTAATAGCTCTCAGTGCTTTCTAAGTCGAACTTTAAGAAAAAAAGCTTTGTAAATTTGAAAAAAAGTCTTAGCAAGGAGACCAACATTTAGTATGATTCTAGTATATATATATAGTTTGTTTGAAGTCAAGTCGAAGGAAAAGCACCTTTCTCAGCGTGTGATATACAGATGGAAAATAAATGAATTTAGAGTTGTAGCAATCTCTATGTTTAAATTTCTATTGCTTTATCTCCATATCTGCAATCATTTCAATATTAGAGCCATTGAGATTTTCCAAGAGAACATACTGGCATTTGAAATGTTTTAAAAACTATCTCCTCTGGACTAAGTCTCTCTCAGTACATTCCCCCATCTTCCAGCCTCATGAGGTAAAGCAAATTAACGGATAAATTAGATTTCAGAAGCCAGGAGTTTCAGAGATACACATGAAAAAACATGATATTAGGCAATAAGTCATCAGGATTTGAACTCTAGGCCTCTGAAGGGAAAATGCTGTGTAAGTTGTGGTTACAGTTTTCAGGGTATTTGAGAAGATGGGATGTTGTTCAGGTAGAGACTCGCACCAGGGGAAAAAACAGCAAGGTTGCCTACAGGCTAAATTGAGATGAGTTATTCCTATTCACATGATTCATTGAGGGAGAGCTCTCTGGAGAGAAGGGTGTGAAATAAAGCAGGAGAAAGTACTTAAGAAAGAGCCTAGTCTCCATTGGGACTAGGCCAATTGAGGCATCAGTCTCAACCTGATGCAATGGGAATTCAGGAGTACATATTGCCCCAGACAGTTGTCAGACCATGGGGCAAAGAGGCTTCCCATTTCTATCCCTGTGTCAAGCCATCATCAGCTTAGGATGACTCTGGTGGACACTGGGAATTAGACCTACATCCCATGCAAAACATAGTAGAGTTTGAGACAAAGTCAGAGCGATATCAGCTGCAGGAAGAGTGGCATGGAATCTCAAAGTGTTGGACTAGGAGTATTCAAATACCTCCAGCTAAAAATCAGGTTTGATAGTTCAGTCCTTGGTACTGGTGAACAGGGCCCATCAGGAGTGAATAGTGACTATATACGTTCTTCAAATATGCAGTTTTGGAGAGACAGGAAATACTGTGAGTGAAAGCCTGGCAGCTTTGGAAATCTCTTAACCTATCATTATATTTAATGATTATTTAAATATTGCTTTGTTATTTTCAGAATTGCTTCTGACGCATTACCTGAAGATCTGATGATCATACATCTATTAGAAATGTGTCTCTTTGGTCTAGTGATCTTTAAGATATGTCATATTGCCTACTTTTTAATGCATTTGACAGAATTCTGGGTTAATATGGACCAAAATGAAATCAGGGAATACAAACTATTTTAAATTTTAAAGATCAAAAATATTAAATCTGGATGAGGTCTTGAAAGTTGCCACATCAAAATTAATTCACTTGCAAGAATTTCAATTGACAGGGAGACACATTCAAGTGGCTTAAAAAAAAAAAAAAAGCAGTCATTGATTCAAAGGCAGAGTGGGTTCCAGAGAGAAGTCTACTGTATCAGTAGGGCTATTTTCCTTTAATTCTTTTGGCTTTGTCCTTCTTTGTGCTTTGGCTTTCCTCTCTGGGCGACTTCTCTCTTGGTGATATTAAAAGCAAGGTAACAGGCTTCCGGTCATCAAACTGAGACTTTAGAGTTGTAGTTTAGGCTCTCCCAGAAATGGACTCTTGATCCATTTGATGAGGAATTGTCTGGTCCGCACTAATTAGGTAATCTGCCTGGCCCTACCATGCCCTAAAGAAAAATGGGGTGCTTACCCCAATTTTTGCCTAGGAAAACTTTTCTTGTTCCCACTTCTTTCTGCCTAGAAAGGCCCTTCATTCTGTACATCTTCTCAGAACTCCTTTCTATCTGCTAGATTAAAAGCTGCCCAATTCATGAGTCATTGAGTAAATCCCCTTAGATCTTTAAAATTTACTCAGTTGAATTTTGTTTTTGTTTTTGTTTTTGTTTTTTTAATAGCAGCAAATGTACCTGACACAATTCCAGGCCCTAAATACATACACTGCATTCACCAACAAATAGAGATTTTTTGTTCCCTAAAATTTGGAGCAAAATATTAAATACTGATTCTGACCTGTCTGGCTTAGGCCTGATGCTCTTATGTGTGGCCAGGAGAGATTGAATATTCTGGTTGGCTTGTAAAGGATACCATACTATGCCCCTTGAACTGGTAGCAGGGTCAGTTCCCTCAGAGCTCTGTAGATTGTCAGAGATGTCTAAAGCTATTGAGGAAGGGAAAGGAAAAGGTAGATGTAAGAAGGCAAACACATGTCTGCTATATTATCTACTATGCTCTCACGTTTATGGATTGGGAGACAGAATCAAAGCAGAACTTAGGCACTTAATGAGAATGGAAGACCCTCAGTCCTCTGTCAGGCCAAGGCTCTTTCTATCACACCAATTTCTTCACATTCCCTCTCCATAACTATTTCTTCAAAGACTTTCTAATAAAATCACAGGTAATTTTCAGTGAGATTTATAAAATGGGAGTAAGAAATGCATCCTTAGGTGTATTGTGCTGCTCATTTTCTTGTGCTAATGACAGTCCTGTGTTAGAATCATCTTTCAATAGAGGTTTAAAGAAATGTAGATACTTGGGATTCATTGCCACAGAATCCAATTTAAGAGATTCTGGTTAGAGTTATGAATGCTTATATTATTCCAAGCACTCTACAAATGATTACAGAGGTCAGGATAAAAACTCCTGCTGTTGGGGATCCCTGGGTGGCGCAGCGGTTTGGCGCCTGCCTCTGGCCCAGGGCGCGATCCTGGAGACCCGGGATCGAGTCCCACATCGGGCTCCTGGTGCATGGAGCCTGCTTCTCCCTCCGCCTGTGTCTCTGCCTCTCTCTCTCTCTCTATGACTATCATAAATAAATAAAAAATTAAAAAAAAAACCTCCTGCTGTCTATATTTGAATATCATTAACACCAAGACACCTTCATAAAGAGATCACGTGATTTTCTTTTAAATTCTGGACTTGTTCCCTTGAGATGAATGTTTTAGTCAGCAATTTTATTAGTCAACAATTAAATATTCTCAAATTTTGATTCAACTCACAGAGAATTGTGAGGGCATGGGGAAGTTGTCATTGGACTTCGAGAGGAAGTAAAAATATCTTATTAAAGACATTCTTGGCCACCCTTCAGTTACCAAAGATCCTCACTCTTCAGAACTGAAGTTAGAGAAAAATTACTCCTTTCTAACAATATTTCTCTAAAATACAATGTAGGAGAGTAATTTAAAAGATTATAGACTTGAAACAGAATGATTATACACTGAAATTCCTTTTTTCTTGAATGTTTTGAAGGCAGAACAGTTAGAAATATCATGAAACAATAAAACAAAATCAAAGCTTATTCTAAAATATATCATTCAGTGGAAAAATAATTGGATTCTAAAATAAAGAGCATAGTTTGAATGAGATTAAAGACTATAATAAACTGTTCATTGTTAGTTGTTTTGTAAACTTAATTTCCTTAGCATTAATCACTTTTAGTTTAAAGTTAATACAGCAAGGCATGTAAAATCTAAATATTCATAAAGTATGAACAAAATATTTCATGCAGTACTGTATAGAACTAAGAAGGAGAAAATCTGTGCTTATCTGAGCACAACAACTGTCCAAAAAAAGAAGAAAAAGAAGAAATATGCCAATTAATTTCTCTGATAATAAGACAAACACGAAAGTTTCTCACTTAACTGATTAAAGTCTCTTTTGTCTTGGTTAGAAAACTGCTTTAAATAAAGTTAAAAGAATTAAATCATCTGAAAAATGTTAAACTGAATTGTTTGTTAATAAATATTGATCTCATGACCGGAAAGGAAATCACTTTTTTTTTTTTTGTTAATCCACCAGCGACTCTTTATTATACATAAAAGCTTCCATGATTTTGATTAGATGATTTAACGCGAGACAAAGGCAGCTCACTTCTAAGCAAATTTGTGCTGTTTTCACCTATTTCCAGTCAGAGCAGAATTCCCAATGATTTTGTTTGTTTGCTTGGTTTTTGTTGTTTCAAATTTTTATTTAAATTCTAGTTAGTTAACATACAGTATAATATTAGTTTTAGGTGTACAGTGCTTCCATACAACACCTGGTGCTCATCACCAGCACCGTCCCTAATACCCATCACCCCATTTAACCCAACCCCTCCTCACCTGCCCTCCAGCAACCCTGTTTATTCTCCATAGTGAAGAAGCAGTTTTACATGGGACGCCTAGGGTCGCTCAGTGGTTGAGCATCTGCCTTTGGCTCAGGGTGTGATCCTGAGTCCTGGGATCAAGTCCTAAATTAGGCTTCGTGCATGGAACCTGGTTCTCCCTCTGCCTATGTTTCTGCTTCTCTCTCTCTCTCTCTGTCATGAATAAATAAAGAAAATCTTTTAAAAAAATAGAATCATTCATCTGGATATATAGGTAATGCTACTATAAACATTGAGGTGCATGTGTGTCCCTTTGAATCAGTACTTTTGTATCCATTGGGTAAATGCCTGCAGTGAAATTGCTGTGTCATAAAGTAGTTGTATTTTAAAATTTTTGAGGAACCTCCACAAAATGCAGAATGGCTGCATCAGTTTGCATTCCCACCAACAGAGTAACAGGATTCCCCTGTCTCCACATCCTTCCCAACATCTGTTGTTTCCTGTGTTGTTAATTTTAGTCATTCTGACAAGTGTGAGGTGATATTTCATTGTAGTTTTGATTTGAATTTTTGTAATGATGAGTGACTTTAAGCATCTTTACATGTGTCAGTTATCTTCATGTCTTCTGCCCAGAAAATTGATTTTAAAAAACACTAATTTTCTGCTGTCCCTTATCTAATCTAAAATTGACTATTTTATTTTTGCTTTTTAAAATAACAAATAATATATTAAGGCTATAAATATAGTTAGTCAAGTTGATCTCAATTTTTCCGTTTGTAGAGCTATTTGTTTTATTAAGATAGCCTTTACTAAAAGTAACATTGAGAAAAATTATAGAATCAGTGATACCAAACAGATCATTTAAAACAGTTTTAATATCTATAAAATTTTCATATGAATAAAATGTAGAAATAAAACTGTGACTAAGAGGTAGATTATTCAACATATTGAGTTGAGAGTTGGGTACATATTGGATAATAAATACCAATTAATTAAGATTCACATTTCAGGGCAGCCCGGGTAGCTCAGCAGTTTGGCGCCTGCCGTCAGCCCAGGGCCTGATCCTGGAGACCCGGGATTGAGTGCCACATTGGGCTCCCTGAATGGAGCCTGCTTCTTCCTCTGCCTGTGTCTCTGCCTTTCTCTCTGTGTCTCTCATGAATAAATAAATAAAATCTTAAAAAAAAAAGATTAACATTTCACATGGTGCATTTTACAAACCAAGTAAATGGGAAATTTTAAGGCAGAAAGAGAATGTTTATGTAAGCATTGATAAAGATTTTTTTTCTAAAGGTAAAATAGTATGACAAATAAACTAATTTATTGATAAATAATAATTTTTAAAATAATAAAAGACAAAATATATGACTTCATAAAATTTTAGTAGTCAGGCACTTTAGGAAAATATGCCCTTTAAAGTATAATTAAACAGCAAGTTAAACACAAATATTGACCTAAATATAATTGTTAAATGATTTAAGCACACATAAAAATTGTTAAGAAAATTATTAAGTTTTTGATAGAAAAATGAATAAAGGCCCTAAAACATGTTCTCAGGAAAAAGACGTAAAATTATAATAAACTACATAATGTGTTATGATTATTGTTTGTTTTGCCCTGTGGTCCATGAACTACTCTCTACTCATTCCCAAAACCTCCAAATACAAATAAATGTATTTGTATCCATGATTTCAGTTATTACACAGATGGCCCTCATTATTGTATTTCCTGCTGAGAAGGTACTTTATTCTTCAAATTATGCATGGACATAAACAAGCAAATTTGAAAGTTGTTTTTTCCTCCAAACACATCCAAATAAATTCTATGTTACTATCACTCTGAAAACTTCTCTTTATCTGTATCCTTCTCATGATAAAATCCAGAAAATAGAGTAATCCTTAACTCTACCCTTTCCTTCATTCTGACTTCACAAGACACCACCATCTCTCATCAAACACACCTCCAAATGTTTCCATCTTTTATGTCAAAGATCTTCATATTTTATTTCCATGAATCCACAAGTGCTTCCTTTTGACCTGTTTTCCACATTAAAATTAGACAAAACCAAGAAAAACAGAACTTTTATTTTTTTTAAGCCACATCAGTTATTGTCATTCTGTGTTTAAATCCCTTCAATTGCTTTTCATTTTGATTCAAGAAAAGGAGTTAAATAATACCTAATTTTTTTTTCTTTTTAATTGACCTACCTGTTGAGAAATAGATACACCAGAATTGTCAAGTCTTGCTTTCTCGGCTTCAGGTGCACTCATCTTGCTGCCAAAAAACTATATTGTCTTCTACTACAGAGCCTTTTACACATTTTCTTCCAAACGCCTCTTTGCTCTTTTGTCTAGTAGCCTTACTCCTGAATGAGCTTGAAGTTCACTGAGCTTGTCTCCTCAAGTTCACTTGAGACAGTTTTACACAAACTACAAAGGAGGTTTGACTTCCCTATTATGATCTCATGTCATCTTGTACACTTCTTCATAGCACTAAACACAGTTGTAATTTTACATTTACTTATGGAATTGTTTGATTCATTTCTATCTTCCTCATTCCAGTGTAAATTTCAGAAACTCACAGTCCATTCTTATCTACTAATTTTATATCCAATGTCTAAAATAGTCACCAGTAAAAGATTAATTTAATCTTAGAAAATTAATTTTCTAATTAATTAACATTTGACCTACAAATGCATTTTGTGTACAAGAGGATTAAAAATAACAATTGAACTCCATTCTGTAAAAGGAAAATTGAATAATCACTTTTAGATATTGTTGGTGGGAATGAAACTTAGTGTATTTCTAGAAATCACACTGAAACACAATTCTGAACAATGTTCATAAAATTTGTGCTAGTAATTTTATCTCACATGTTATAATTTTTAGAATAGAAAAAGATGGTACAATTGTCTAATTATTTGAAGAAAAATAAGAATGAAAATATCCAAAGGAAATATTCAGAAATACTGACAAAGTTATGAATGCACTTATACACATATTCACACACAAATAATAAAACATTATTGATATTCAACATATGTTGAACAAATAATTTCAACATTATAGTGATGAAAGTAATGGAAACACTCTGAAGTTTTTATTGTTATTGTTTTGTTGTTAATAATTTTAGATTCTAGTATAGTTAACATAAAACTTTATGTTAGTTTCAAGTGTAAAATGTAGAGATTCAATAGTTCTATATATACATCACCCAGTGCTCATCACCCCAAGTGTACTCCTTAATCTCCATTGCTGATTTTACCCATTCTCCCCACCCACCACCCTTCTAATCACCATAAGTTTGTTCTCCGTAGCTTCTATTCCCTTTCTTGGTTTTTCTCTCTCTCTTTTTCCCTTTACTCATTTCTTGTTTTTGTTTCTTAAATTCTTCAGATGAGTGAAATCATATTGTATTTATCTTTCGCTTACTGATTTATTTCACTTAGCATTATATTGTCTAGCTTCAACCATGTTTTGCAAATGGCAAGATCTCATTCTTTTTTGTGAATAATAGTCCATTGTATATATATACCACTTCCTTATCCATTCATCTATCAAAAAACATGTGGGCTGCTTCCATAATTGGGCTATTGTAAATAATGCTGCTATAAACACAGGAATGTACAAACCCTTTGTAATTAACAGTTTTGGGTTTTTAAGGGGTAAATACCTAGTAGTATGATTCCTGGATCATACAGTAGTTCTATTTTTAACTTTGTGAGGAACATCTATATTGTCTTCCACAGTGGCTGCTCCAGTTTGCATTCCCATCAACACTGAACAAGAGTTTCTTTTTCTTCACATCCTTTCCAATATTTGTTGCTTCTTGTGTTTTTGATTTTAGCTATTTTGACAGATGTAATATCTCATTGGAACTTTGATTTTCAGTTCCTTGATGATGAGTGATGTTGAACATCTTTCCATGTCTTTCTTAGCCATCTGTATTTCTTCTTTGGAGATATGTTAGTTCATGTTTTCCAATCATTTTTAAAAAGATTTTATTTATTCATTTTAGGGGAGAGGGAGAGGGGGATAAGAGAGAGAGAGAGAGAGAGAGAGAGAGAGAGAACTCAAGCAGAAGGAGAGGCAGAGGGGGGAGAGAGAGAGAGAGAGAGAATCCAAAGAAAACTCTGAGCTAAGCATGGAACCCAACTTGGAGCTCCATATGATGACCTTGGGATCATGACACTGAGCTGAAACCAAGAGTCAGACACTTAACTGCCTGAACTAACCAGGCACCACCCACAGTGCCCATTTTTAATTGGATTGTTTGGTTGGGGTGTTGAGTTGTATCAATTCTTATATCTTTTTGATACTAACCTTTTATCTGATATGTCATTTGCAAATATCTTCTCCCTTTCCATAGGTTGCCTTTTAGTTTTGTTGATAGTTTCCTCTTTTGAACATAAGCTTTTTTATTTTGATGTAGTCCCCATAGCTTATTTTTGCTTTTATTTCTCTTGACTCAGGATACATGTCTAGAAAAATATTACTATGGCCGATTTCAGAGAGATTACTGCCTGTGCTCTCTTCTAGGATTTTTATGGTTTCAGGTCTTATGTTTAGGTCTTTGATCTATTTTGAGTTTATTGTTGTGTATGGTCTAAGAAAGTGTCCAGTTTCATTCTTTTGCATGTTGCTGCCCAGTTTGTCTAACGTTATTTGTTGAAGTGACTGTCTATTTCCCATTGGATATTCTTCCTGCTTTGTGAAAGATTATTTGACCACATAATTGTAGGTTTATTTCTGGGTTTTCTCTTCCGTTGTATTGATCTATGAGTCTATTTCCGCATCAGAACCATATTGTTTTGAGTACTACAGCTTTGTAATAAAACTCAAAGTCTGGAATTGTGATACCCCTAGCTTTTTATTTCTCAAAATTGCTTTGGCTAGGGGGCGGCGGGGTCGGCGCCCTCCTCCCTGCAGACCATGTTTGCCAAAGGCGAAGGCTCGGCGGTGCCCTCGGACAGCAAAAGCCTTTCACGATTGCAGTGCAGCAGCTGCCCCGAGCCCTGTGCTTGGCGACATTCCCCCCAACGATGGGATGCCGGGAGGCCCCAGCCCGCCGGGGTTCTTTCAGGGTCCCCCCGGGGTCACAGCCCTGGCCGCAGGCGCAGCCTCCACCTCACAACCCCAGCAGCCTGATGGGGCCCCACCCTGATGGTGCCTTTTATGTCACCGCAATAGGCAGGCGGCCCCAGGCCCCCATCAAAATGGGAAACCAGCCTCGGGGAGGAGTTCCTGGGACCCAGCAGTTGCTGCCCAATTCTATGGATCCCACCCGACAACAAGGGCACCCCAACATGGGAGGATCGATGAGAGAATGAGCCCTCCCCGAGGCATGGGGCCCATGGGGCCTGGCCCACAGAATTATGGCAGCGGCATGAGACTACCACCCAACTCCCTCCCCCGCCATGCCCAGGGGTGACATGGGCCTGGGAGCTGGCAGGCCCTGGCCAAATCCCAACAGTGCTAACTCAACTCCATACTCCTCCTCATCACCTGGTACCTACTTGGGACCTCCTGGTGGTGGTGGCCCCCCAGGAACACCCATCATGCCTAGTCCTGCAGATTCAACAAATTCCAGTGACAACATCTACACAATGATTAATCCGGTGCCGCCTGGAGGCAGCCGGTCCAACTTCCCCATGGGTCCAGGCTCGCTCGGCCAGATGGGAGGCATGGGGGGCATGGAGCCACACCACATGAACAGATCGTTAGGGTCAGGTGACATAGATGGACTTCCAAAAAATTCTTCTAACAACGTAAATGGCATCAGCAATCCTCCAGGCACCCCTTGAGATGATGGCGATCTAGGAGAGAACTTCCTCCACTCCTTCCAGAATGACAATTTTTCTCCAAGGATGAGGATGAGCGTGTGATCCCCTCCTCTTCTCTGAGACGCTGAGAGAGCCGGCATTGCAGGCAGGAAGATGCCAGAAATTATGCAAGACGAAGTGAGGTGTCATTACCCAGGAGCTGGGGGAGGGGCATCTCCTGCTCCCCCTCAGCCCCAACCCCCTCCTCCAGCCCCCCCATCTGTCCCAATTTTTGTTTCATGCAATAAAAAGGCCGAACTTTTTATTCCATAAAACATGAAGGACAAAACTCAAAATAAAAATATATTTCAAGTCCAAAAAAAAAAAATTGCTTTGGCTACTCAGAATCTTTAGTAGTTTCCTATAAATTTGAAGGTTGTTTGTTCTAGTTCTGTGAAAAATGCTGGTGGTATTTTGATTGGGATTGCATTAAACATATAGATTGCTTTAAGTTGTATAGACATCTTAATAATATTTGAACTTCCAATCCATGAGTTGTCACTTGTATTTGCCTTTCCTCATGCTATTGTGTCTTTAAGTGGGGGGACCCCACTACCGCTTGGCCTCCCAGCTAGCCCAGTGCTGAGTCAGCTGATTTTTAAAGATTCAGGCTCCAAGTCCTGCGGCTACACAAACTAACAGAATTCAGCCCATTTGGTTTAGAAGGCCAGACATTATGAGGATGCCGTTTTCCTGTGTAGCTCCTGGGTGCTTTTCTCTCTATATAACATCAGATCCCTCCCTCCTGTAGGTAGCTCCCCACCATTGTTTCTGCCCCTCCTAACCTCTCATATGTGGCTTTGGATTGTTGTCTGGTTATTGACTTGGACGTAATGAGTGATATTTAGTTGTAAATGTGGGACGGGGTGAGCTTAGGGTCCTCTTACTCCACTGTCTTCCAGGATTCATCCTGAAATATTTTAAGAATTTTAATTTGAATAGCAAATTTAATAAATTGGGTAAAGTGACAAAGGATTGATTTTAAACATGGTAGAATTACACACACACACACACACACACAAACATACTAAGACTGAGACTAAAATAATGTATGTTAAAATGTGAGCAGTAATATCTGCTTCGGATTTTTCAGAGTTATTACTTCTTTTTCATACATTTGTGAATGTATTTTTCAACAAGTAATACTATAGCTATAATTATAACAACTATAAATAAGAATCATTCAGATTTGGCATTTCACATTTCAGATAAGTTTAAAGAAACTGGCATAATAAACCAATGACAGAATCAATTCAACTTGCATAGGCTATTTTCTGGGGGTTTTTTTGGCTATGGTACTTTTCCCATTCTCCATGAATTCTTCAAATTCCTAAGAGGCCTCTGCAGATTTCCTAACAAATTTTTAGATTCATGTCAGTTGTACATTCTGATTTATACACATTTAAATTACTTAAAATCAGTGAAGCAAGCACAGTCATGATTGCTAAATGCCAAATCATAGAAACTCAGAATTATCCTTACTAACTCTTTTCATTTCATATCTTAAAAAAATGTTGATTGAGTTGGGTCAAAGAAATAGAGTTGTTCTAATGCATACAAGAATTAAGTTGTGGGAGAAGCTAGAGATACTTTCTTTTCCATAAAGCCTCACAAATATTACATGGCAATGTTTTCTCATTTGATCTTTTCAACTTACTTTATCCTTTGAAAATGGTATACAATGTTCCAGTTAGGGGAACTACCCCTAGCTGGAATACTTTAAAATATGAGTTCTATTAGGATTCTAAAAATAGCCTTTTTTCAGCAGGTTAAAAAATTGAGGTTAGATAATTTAATAACATAGTCCTTATAGATACACATTTCATGAGATCTAAGGAGCATTCTAGGGCCATCAGACACTGTTCTTTATTTCTGATGAGCTAAGGTAAAATCCATTCCAGTTAACAAGATGTTATTTATCTGTAAAGACTGTTTTTTTTATTTTTGTTTTTAATAATTACAAGAAGAACATGGCAGAAAATAAGATTTAGGCTGTTCATTCCCAGGAGACAAGTTACTTACTACAAAAATTTCTCAGGCCTTTACTAATTTATCTAAGTTCTAATTACAGAAGTAAATAAAATCATGAGATCCTATGATGTCTACTATGCATGCTTTCTATTTTGTAATAGTTTTGTTAGAGAACATAGAAAGTTTCCCACTCAGTACCACAGATGAGAAAGAACAACAATAAGTATAATTGGATGCTGGAAGCTATCAGTGTAAAGAAAGAAGGAATTTTAGGGATGGTGTGACCCAATTTTGTCCATGAATATCATTTTTGGATTCCCCCCCCCTTTTTTAAATTTTTATTTATTTATGATAGTCACACACACGCACACACACAGAGGCAGAGACACAGGCAGATGGAGAAGCAGGCTCCATGCACCGGGAGCCCGACGTGGGATTCGATCCTGGGTCTCCAGGATCGCGCCCTGGGCCAAAGGCAGGCGCTAAACCGCTGCACCACCCAGGGATCCCCTGCATGAAATTTATATTAGTATATGTGGCCACCATATGTAGCCTGTTTAATTTGTTTTAAATAATAAATGCAGGGGATCCCTGGGTGGCTCAGCGTTTTGCGCCTGCCTTTGGCCCAGGGCGCGATACTGGAGTCCCGGGATCAAGTCCCGTGTCGGGCTCTCGACATGGAGCCTGCTTCTCCCTCTGCCTGTGTCTCTGCATCTCTCTCTCTCTCTCTCTCTCTCTATGTCTATCATAAATTTAAAAAAATAAAAAAATAAATAATAAATGCAATATAGATGAATTTAATATAAGACACACCGCTATTGGAACTTACCCCAGAATATATATCATTGGACAAAAGCATCTTTGAATAAATTAGGAGTGCATCTCAGTGTAGTCATGTATTAGCTATGTCATTTTTGAACATGTTATCTAAGCTCTTTGCGCTTAAATTCCTGATTTGTTAAAGGAGGATAGTGATGCCTACTTCATCTTGTCTGTGTCAAGTTTCAATCATGAAACCAGAAGCCACCTATTTTACCAGTCGGAAGAGTTTAAAAGCTTAAGCATTTGTTGGAAAGTCTGAGGAAATGAAGATCAGGGAAGCCAGCCACCATCACCAATGAACAGAGTAGAAAATCCAGGAAGAAACCCAAAACTATATGGTTAATTAATATTTGAGAAAGGAAGAAAAAATATGCAATGGGAAAAAGACAGTGTCTTCAACAAATGGTGTCAGGAAAACTGATCAACTACATGGAAAATAATGAAACTGGATCACTTTCTTATACCACACACAAAGATAAACTCAAAATAGATTAAAGACCTAAACGTGAGACATGAAACCATAAAAATCCTAGAAGAGAACACAGGTAGTAATTTCTCTGACATCAGCCATAGTAACATTTTTCTAGACATGTCTCCTGAGACTAGGAGAGGAAAAAGCAAAAATAAACTACTGGGACTACAATAAAACAAAAGGCATCTGCACAACAAAGCAAACAACCATCAAAACTAAAAGGCAACCTACTGAAAGAAGATACTTACAAATAACTTATCTGATGAAGGGTTAGTATATAAACTATATGAAGAACTAACACAACTCAATATCCAAAAGCCAAATAATCCAATTAAAAATGGGTAAAAGACATGAATTGACATTTCTCCAAAGAAGACAGCCAGATGGCCAACAGACATATGAAAAGATGCTCAATGTCGCTCATCATCAGGGAAATGTAAATCAAAACTACAGTAAGATATCATCTTAAATCTGTCAGAATAGCTAAAAATCAATAACATAAGAACCAGTAAGGGTTGATGAGGATCTGAAGAAAAAGGAACCCTTTTATACTGCTAGTGGGAATTCAAACTGGTGCAGCCACTCTGGAAAAGTGTATGGAGGTTCTTCAAAAAGTTGAAAATAGAACTTCTGTATGATCCAGCAATCACAGTATTGGGTTTTTAACCAAAAAATACAAAAATGCTAATTACAAGGGATATATACACCTCTCTGTTTATAGCAGCATTATTTACAATAGCCAAATTATGGAAATAGTCCAAGTGCCCAATGATAGATAAATGGATATAGAAGATATGATGTATATACAGAATGGAATTTTTCATGCATAAAAAGAATGAAATCTTGCCATTTGCAATAACATGGATGACTCTTGTTAATGTAATGCTAAGTGAAATAAGTCAGTAAGAGAAGGATAAATACCATATGATCTCATTCATATGTGGAATTTAAGAAACAAAACAAATGAGAAAAGGAAAAAAAAAGAGAGATGGAAAGGGATAAACCAAGAAAGACTCCTAACTGTAAAAAACAAACTGATGGTGAGCAGAGGGGAGGTGAGTGGGGGATGGGTGAAATAGGTAATGGGGATTAAGTCATGCACTTGCCATGATGAGCACTGTGTAAAGTGTAGAATTGGTGAATCACTATATTGTACACCTGAAGCTTATGTGACACTGTATATTAACTATACTGAAATGAAAATCAGTCTTAATAAAAAAATTTAAAAGAGAAAGAAAATAGAAGCCACTTTATATTACCACTAAGAAGGGCTTTAAAGTCTGAACAATTGTTAGAAAGTCTGAGGGAATGAAGGTCAGAGAAGCCAACATCACCAATGTCAGTCAAAAGCGAAAAGATAGATGATCATGAGGAGTTTGGCCCGAAGCCAGGTTTCAAGATGTTTGGCAAAGTATCTCTGGATGGTCTCAGCCTATAGTTGTGATGCAGGTTCTTCTCAAGAAGCTCATCTGAAAGTCGCATTGAGTCTTGCATCTTCCAGGAGCTCCTGGGAAGCTCTGGAAGATAATAATCTGTTTTTCCTGTCTCAGACAGGATTCCTTATTTCAAACTCTGGGTGAGAACTACAGATGCAAGTGAATTTAGTGAAACTTAGTTCCTAGTATTTTTTGAAGTTGAGGAGAATTTAGATGGTGGTGATGCCGATGTTAACTCTGTAACACAACTCAGCACTGGTTATTGAAAGATAAGATTAAAACATAACATTCTGTAGCCTCACATGCAGCACATATTTAATAAATGGTGGTTATTATTATGATGTAGAGTTCCAAGGTATTATATTCTCCCAAAGCAACCTAATGTACACATACTTACTAATTATATACTGGAAAGACTTCCAAAATCCACTCTAACATTTACTGACACTTCTATACCAGTTCTGTATGCCAATTTCTTCCTGTCTTAAATTAAATAGATATTTTAGAGGTACAGGAAAAATTGCCTCAGTTATGATTTCAGAGTATTTTCATATATTAAAAAAACCCAAGGCTTATTCTTTCAGCATATTTTAACCACCATTTCTAAATCATAAAAAGAAAAAAAATCTTTCAAATATCCTGAACTTTAGTAGGAAACTGCATATTAATGGTTACATTTATAATATCTGAGGAAAGTTGAAGAGGGCATTTTAAATCCACTGCCCCTAATTCTTTCAATATTCTTAACAGCTAGCCCATTTATTCTTCTTTATTATGAGAATCCCATTAATACCAATACATTAAATTATTTCAGTGAAATGTTTAAAGCGCTTTTAAAATAAAGGCTGACTTCAACTCTTTTAGAGGAATTGTAGCTAACAGTAAAAAAAAAAAAAAAACAGAATAGAACTGATAATAGACTTCACACAGCACACCTTTAGCAGTGCTCTATAATTAGCAATTTAATTGTAACCTGCACTTCAGAAGATATCTAGAACCCTATATTCGACTTACAAATAATAAAGCGAGCTCTAATTTCATAGTGAATTATTGACACTTGCAAAACAACAAACTATGCTTTCTCTTAACCTTTGAATAAATTAACAGATTAGCTACAATTTATAAGATGATATAACAAACAGAGTTTTATGTATGCTAACTAATTTTATATTCATAAAAGTTATGAGGGAGGTACTATTATGATCAAGTCCTTTATACTGATGAGAAAACTGAATCAGAGAGGTTGAAAATCATTTACCCAAGTGTAAAAAGCAATCAAGGGATGGAAGTAAGAAATAAGAAATGAATATGGTCAATCTGATGCTAGAACCAACTTTTCTGATCAGTGTGTTTCTGAGATAAAGGATAGCAGAGCCCAGATTCTCATTATTCATATGCATATACTCAGGCCATGTTTTCAGATTATGAGAATAAAATCTCACTATGATTAGAGAGCTGTCAAAACTACTGTATTTTAATATCCTAAGTACCTATGGTATCTTTAGGTAGAATTTAATATAGGCTTACTTTATAATATGGCAATAAGTAATAAAGTAGGGCAAAATCAGGATGTGAAAGAGAAAAAGGTGAGAAGGTACTAGAGAATGTTATTTTACTTACAGATATCCGTGTTTCCTGACAACTTATTTACTCTTAGTATCAAAAGAAAAAATGAGGGTGACTTAGAATTGTTGACTTTTAGAAAAACTGTGTCTTGTGCAGCTGATAGCCAGGACACAATGAAATCACTTAGGAGCTATGGCCAAGCTGCTAGATCTCTGTGATCTTCACAATTAGTAAACTTCAAAGTACTTTAATTTATCAATTAATTGGAATACACTGGATGTAATTTCTTAGAAAACCAAAGGAAAATTGGTTAGAACACCAGAGACAATTTTGAGACTTAAAAAAATTTATGTGAGAAAAAAATAGAGTTGTTCTATTTGGTAGTATTCAAGCTTCTATAGCTAAAAAACTAGAAATGAGGGATCCCTGGGTGGCACAGAGGTTTGGCGCCTGCCTTTGGCCCAGGGCGCGATCCTGGAGACCCGGGATCGAATCCCACGTCGGGCTCCCTGCATGGAGCCTGCTTCTCCCTCTCCCTCTACCTATGTCTCTGCCTCTCTCTGTGTGTGTGACTATCATGAATAAATAAATAAAATCTTAAAAAAAAAAAAAACTAGAAATGAGGAGCTAATGTGTTAAGTCTAGTGAAATGATTTCATCACCTATATTCAACTTCTGCATAGCGTTATTATTACATGATAAAATATAAGGTGGGTTAATTAGAATTATCAAGATCTTGCATAATTTTTGAACACAGGGGCTAAAATATTAAATAGTTCACTCTTTTGATGCCACTGTGTTAGAGAGACTCAAGATACTCTTAAAGTGTGACCCATGGAGTTACTAGCGGAATTGGAGTACTGATTCTGAGCAGAGAGGATTTTTTTAGGACAGTGAAACTTCTGTAAAATAGTAGATGCACATAATTATACATTTGTCAAAATCCATAGAATGCACAAGAATGAAATGTAAATTGTGGACTTTTTTTTTTTTTTATGATAGTCACACACACAGAGAGAGAGAGAGAGAGAGGCAGAGGGAGAAGCAGGCTCCATGCACCGGGAGCCCGACGTGGGACTCGATCCCGGGTCTCCAGGATCGCGCCCTGGGCCAAAGGCAGGCACCAAACCCCTGTGCCACCTAGAGATCCCTAAATTGTGGACTTTTGAGCAATGACGTGTCACTGTAGTTTTATCAGTTGTAATGAACATACCCCAATAGGTTGGGATATTGATAGTTGGGTGAGATTTTATATGTGTGAGAACAGGGAGTATGTGGGATCTCTGTCCTTTTGCCTGTTAACCAAAACTGGTCTTAAAATATAAAGTTTATGAATTAATAAGACTTTACTAATGGAATCACAGAGAAGCTTTTATTACATTTACATTAGCAATTCTTCTCAATACTTTTTTTTGTGGACTTTAAATCATAACATTTTAGAATTAGGAAAGACTTTCAGGAAATATTTAATTCAGTTTTTTAAACTTGACTGCAGACATTCTGAGATACCATCACTTCAGATGTTTATTTAATAACAAATACCTAGGCTTCATCCAAATCTTAGAGAATCAGTTTCAAAGACAAAAGGGGCTCATAATTGCATTTTAATATTTCCCAGATTGATTCATATATGCAGTACACTTTGATAGCCACAGATATGGCACAGCTTCTCATATGAATTATAAATAAATTGAGATTCAGAAAATTCAAGAGATTTTACCTATTTCCATAAAACTAATTAAAGCAAAGGGCAAAGTCACTTCCTTAAATCATTAGCTTCCTTTTCATAGAACCTATATCCATCCAACAGTATAATATAAATTGAAAGTTGACTTAACAAATATTTAGTAAGTAGAGACTGTAGGTAGAGATGATATTCTAAGAAGCATGGATATATCAAATATTTAAAGAAACAGTTCACCAAGATGTTAATAAATTTGTTCCAGCTATTCATGCTAGATTGTTTTAAGATACAGTATTTCTTTGTTTTCATGGAGTAAATCTTTAATAACCGAACAGAGGACTAAGTATTCAACAATTAAGGGGAGGGGAAAAGGAGTTATGGTAGACTGACTAATTTCATTGATTGAGGTAATGGCATCTCTGCATTTCTACCCTTTAGAAATGTCTTTACGAGCTAATATAAAATAGACCTAGAAAGATATTAAGAATTGGAAAAACTCAGAGCTCAATTAAGCTCTGTTAGTTGCTACTATTTATAGAAATCTCTTGGGCCCTCCTTAATCCCAACACCCAGTTACCCCATCTCTCCACCCACCTCCCCTTCTGCACATGATGAGATGAACACCGAGTGTTATATTTTATGTTGGCAAATTTATTTAAATAAAATTTAAAAAAAATCTCCTGGGGAAGAATGTAGACCTTCTGAATGGCACAGACTTATTTATTTATTTATTTTACTATATACTTACCTCCTTCTAGAATGGTTTCTGATGTAGGATAGATATGCCTTAAGTATCAATGTCATTGAGAATAGCAATTCCAAGTCATGACTCCCAATTTTACAGAGGTCAGTTGATATACAAAGTACCAACACTTTAGAAAAGTGGCTCCTTTTCTATTTTTGGATATCAAAATAATTTTGAAAAAAAATGTAGATGGCATTTTTATTCCACCTTTATGTCTTTAGGAATTTCAAAACTCTTTCCCCCTTTTCCCCCTCTAGAAGACTTCCTTTCTTTTCCTATTCTTTCCTTCTCAAAGAAAGCAAATGTGATTTTCCAAATAACCAATGAATAATTAGGTGTATTAATCACTATAAACCCAAGGGAGCTGTTACAATTAGGTTAAGATGGCTTGCATAAGTCAATTAACAGTAACTCATCATTTCTCTGTTTTATACCATGAATAAGATAGACTTTTTTTTAAGATTTTATTTATTTATGAGAGAGAGAGAGAAAGAGAGAGAGAGAGGCAGAGACACAGGAAAGGGAGAAGCAGGCTCCATGCAGGGACTCGATGCAGGGCCTCCAGGACCACGCTTGGGCCCAAGGCCATGCTAAACTGCTGAGCTACCAGGGCTGCCCAGATGGACTTTTTCTAGTAAAACAAATATCATCAGAATATACCATGAAATGCACTCGTTTTTGAAAATAAAGCTTTAATTATGTGCTTATATAACATGTGCAGAAATTGCTCTTAAAGGAAACACATTGAAGATTTATTTTGGAAGTTTTAGGAATAATTCTTTGGCAAAAATTAAACCAGATCACAATAATAGCTAAATCCTGAGGTAAATTTTTTCCAGGAGGTGGATGAATCCAACAAGATATCAAAAATGAAAATGTTACAGATGTAATGTTCCAGAAATATATATAGAGAAGACTAAGTATATGTCTTCTCTGGATCCTTTCTTTACTATTATACTTGATAGGAGCAGGATTTCCTCTTGAGTGGTCAGATTTCAACCTGTACTGTATTTTGTAGAGTTGACAATAAGCATACCTCATTCAGAATCTTCCAGAGCTGTGTTCCTCTGTACATTGTGAATGATTTAAAAATCCTAAAACTAAAGAGAAAGTAGCAAAATATAGGATAGATTTAGAATTGTTACATCCAGGAAATAATGAAAAATCAAAGTAATATACAAGAAATTTAAATATTTTGTCACTATAAATTTAATTTTATTCTGTATAATTTCTTACAATTTCCAAACTATCACAATGTCATTTATAAGTTTATATATACTTCCTTCCTTGTTATTCAAGAATTTATGAATAAAAAGAGTTTTATCTTTCACTAGGAATACCAGATAAACTAGATAAACTATATTTGAGCTTGATGGGCTCTTCAACCATTTTTATTTTGTCTACTCAATTTTATTAAGATATAACTTATTTAATAAAACATACCAATTTAAAATACATGAACACATGTGTTGAATTTTTTTTTTGGAATTGTAACTCATGTAATCTTGCAAGTAACTAATTACCTATTGAAGATACAGAATATGATCTTTTTCCAAGAAAATTCTGTAATGCCTAAAGGAAAAATGCATGTATAGAGATTTGCAAGTTACTTTGAGGACTTTGTCTTTCCTTAAAAGTGATATGATAAGTCACTGGAAAGTATTGAGCAGAAAAATAACTTCATTTAACTTGAGGTTTAATATAACTGGCAGGTTGAATTAAATACCATTTTCCTCCCTCTTCCCAGTTTATGTGATTTAAACCTGCTTTGTACTGGAAGAGGAAATTTTTTGGGAATATGTAAAGATAATAAATACTTGGACTTCATGAAAAGTGTTAATTGAAAGTCTACTTTTCAAAAGAGGCTTTGTGGGCAGCCCTGGTGGTTCAGCGGTTTAGCGCCACCTTCAGCTTGGGGTATGATCCCAGAGACCAGGGATTGAGTCCCACGTCAGGCTCCCTGCATGGAGCCTGCTTTTCCCTATGCCTGTGCCTCTGCGCCTCTCTCTCTCTGTGTAATGAATAAATAAGTAAAATTTAAAAAGAAGAGGCTTTGTAAACAAAATGTTTAAATGAAATTTTTTAAAAAATTATTTTAGTGAGTTTTTCTTTCTACCATTTTTTAAAAAGTTTACCTCTGTAGGAAACAAAAATCACAACTACAATGAGATATCACCTCACACCTATTAGAATAGCTAAACTCAAAAACACAAGAAAAAAAAACAGATGTTGGTGAGGATGTAGGAAAAGGGGAATCCTCTTGCACTATTGGTGGGAATGCAAAATGGTGCAGCCACTCTGGAAAACAGTTTGGAGATTCCTCAAAAAGTTAAAAATTGAACTACCCTACAATCAGCAATTACACTATCAAGTAATTACCCAAAGAATACAAAAATACTAATTCAAAAGGAATCATGCACTGCAATGTTTATAGCAACATTATTAACAACAACCAAATTATGGAAACAGCCAAAATGTCCATCAACTAATTAGTGGATAAAGAAGATATAGTATATATTATATATACACTGGAATATATAATGGAATATTACTTAGCCTAAAAGAGAATACAATCTTGCCATTTGTAAAGATGTGGATAGAATATTATGCTAGACAAGATAAGTCAGTCAGAGAAAGATAACTACCATATGATTTCACTCATATGCAGAATTTAATAAACAAAATAAAAAATTGTAGAGGATAAAAAGAGAAGGCAAACCAAGAAACAGACTCAACTATAGAGAACAAGCTGATGGCTAACAGAGGGGAGCGAGTGGGGGCATGGGTTAAACAGGTGATTGGGATTAAGTAGAGCATTTGTTGTGATGAGCACCAAGTGTTGTATGGAAGTGATTCATCACTAGATTCTCCTCCTGAAACTAATATTTTATTCTATGTTAACTAACTGGAATTTATGTAAAAACTTGAAAAGAAAAAATAATCATAAAGTTTACCTCCTTGTAAAATTTATTTTTCCTTTTATTTTCAAAATTGGCCATTTTTTTTTACAATAAACCAGGTTTTAAATATTTTTCTTTATGCTCTTTATATAATCAGACACTCACTTTTAAGGTATTTTCTCACGTATAACTGAATCACCTAAATTAATGTCTCTATTGCACTACCTTAGGTTTGTTGAAATTGGTTGGGGCTGAAATCCTAATGCCCGTAGATCAATGTCATTAGAAGATCCTTGGAAGCTGAACCCTGGAGTAACAGATTCTAGGACTAAGCTTTAGCAGAATGAGCTTTTGTGAGTATGAAAATGCAAAGGAAATGGAGATTTACCCAGGAAAATGCTTAAATTTAGATTAATTATATTTTGTAAATATTCAATGCAAAATTATTCGTTGGATGATTAGAAAACTCTATTTTGTTTAGAAATGTGGGGCAGCCTGCAGCCCGGGTGGCTCAGCGGTTTAGCGCCGTCTTCAGCCCAGGGTGTGATCCTGGAGACTTGGGATTGAGTCCCACGTCGGGCTCCCTGCATGGAGCCTGCTTCTCCCTCTGCCTGTGTCTCTATCTCTCTCTCTATGTCTCTCATGAATAAATAAATAAAATCTTAAAAAAAAATGTGAAGCATCCACTCTAAGACTTATCAAGATTTCTTTGAGAGGCATTCAGTATAATATTAAGAATCTACCTTTTGAATTGTTTTTCATATACCTATATAAGTCCATTTGTTAATTCTATAAATACATGTTGAACAAACCTATCAGATACTCTCAGATTTATTATTTAATTAAATCTCACATTAAATATGAAGAAATGTTTTAAAATTAGTTTAAATCACAAAACATAATGTCATACAAAAATCATGAAATAATACAGTTTCAAACCTATTTCTTTAGCTCTAATATTAGCATCCTATTCCTTTATTCCAAAGGCTCTTAATAAGTCTATTATAAGTGCAATTGAATCAGATAATGTAGTTTAAAATATAATCATAGCTACACACATTTTCCCAAGGATTCTTAGCTCTTAGTACTTTGAATGACACTTCCTTGTTTAACCTGATTACACAGTGTTGTTTTTGTGCAAGTTTAATACCTATAAATGTGCAGAGTGTTTTGATATCTGATATAACTTCAAAATCTCCATACAGATATTTCCTATGCCAGTCCAATCTTTATTACCCTGTGACCTGAGCAAGTCACATAAGTTTTAAGGAAAACTAAGTCTAAGATTAAGTAAGTCCAGGGAGGGATCCCTGGGTGGCGCAGCAGTTTGGCGCCTGCCTTTGGCCCAGGGCGCGGTCCTGGAGACCCGGTATCGAATCCCACATCGGGCTCCCGGTGCATGGAGCCTGCTTCTCCCTCTGCCTGTGTCTCTGCCTCTCTCTCTCTCTCTCTCTCTCTCTCTCTGTGACTATCATAATTAAAAAAAAAGTAAGTCCAAGGATATTTAGAATTAGGCTCTATATTTAGAGGTTTGTATGGATGCCATATCAATAAAAAGATGCCATTATTGTTATTCCAAATACCATATCAATATGAAACATGATTTAAACCCTCTGGTTTTAAATCATTCTAGCTTCTGTAGTTCCCTTAGCTTTCTTTACCATGGAAGTAATTTCAAGTATTTTTCTGACACCAAGCCATAATCTACGCACTTCTCAGTCTACACTCCTAGCAGAAAACCTTATACTTTAGAAAAAGAAAGTATCATTTTGAAAAAAATGGCTACTTATTATATTAACATTTATTTTACATTTAAAATTTTAAGAATAATTTACTTATATTCAATTAATTATTCACCAGATATTATTTTTTAAAGATTTTATTTCTTTATTTATTTGAGAGAGAGAGAGAGATAGCAAGAGAAAGTACAAGCAGGGTTAAGGGGGTGGAGAGGGAGAAGCAGGCTTCCAACTGAGCAGAGAGCCTGACCTGGGCTTGATCCTAGGACCCTGGGATGGTGACCTGAGCCAAAGGCAGATGCTTAAGCGACTGAGCCACCCAGGTGCCCTATTCACAAAATATTGTTGTCATTAATTTTTGAGCTCTGTTCCAAGACCTGGATATTGACAATGTATACATCCCAGTCCTGGTCCTTTGGGTCTTTAAACAGAATATAAATAAAGTGCTTTTAAAAACATCTAAGTACCACTTGTATCTACTTATTTACTGCACAGCCTTTAACAGACTAAAATGAAAACTAGTTATAGAATTTGCTTCTCCCTCTGCTGGTGTCTCTGCCTCTCTCTCTCTGTGTGTGTGTGTGTGTGTGTGTGTTTGTGTCTCTCATGAATAAATAAATAAAATCTTTAAAAAAATAATAGTAATTTGGGGGGAATTTCAGTGAAATTATTTCTTATTCGATAAGAAGCTATAGTTCCAGCAAAGAAAGACTCACTGGTACCAGACCAACAATTACACAATTATAAAATAGAGAAAATATATGAGGTGATTACCGAGGCATTGAAAAATAGACCAACCTAGACTGCAATCTGGAATAAATGGGAAACTCACAAGATGAGCCCTACTTGTGGTCAGGCTTACTGTGTAGGGAAAATTTCCTTACCAACTGCTACAATCCTGCTAAGTGTAGGCAGCAAATATGTGAGGTCAGGATTGCTGAAGGGGCTACCATGTGAGGTCAAGTGTGGAAGAGATTGAGCTCTGGAAGAAAGTTTGGGGCTTCCCTCAAGAATCCTTTGCTGAGCAGTGCTTGGGTGGCTCAGTCAGTTAGGCTCAAGACTCTTGGTTTTAGCTTAGGTCACGATCTCATGGGTCCTGAGATGGAAAGCCACACAGGGCTCTACACTTTGTGGGGAATCTGCTTGAGAGTCTCTCCCTCTGCCCCTTCCCCCACTCTCAAGTGCTTTCACTCTCTCAAGCAAATAAATAAATCTTAAAATAAAAAATCCTTTGCTGAAAATTGAGCCATGCATGCTCAAGATGACACCATGAGAGAGGCAATCTAGGGCAGGCATGTGGGTTAGAGCAAATTAGGGATATTCAAAGTTGAGTAAAGCTAGGAGATATTTCCATCCCAGTCAGAGGAGAGAAAACTCATTATATCTCAGACATTTGAGAGAGAGAAGAAAGGAAAGCCTTAAGAGTGGGAAACATGTCTCCTCTCTAAACACATAACCCCAGTACCTAAAACCCCACATTGTAGAGCTGTTGTGAGGGTTATAAAAGTTATGGATGAGAGGATTAAAGAGTGCTGCATACATATTGAATCAATATTAGCACTTCCTTTCAACTTCATTATGTGTTTGTGTATAACTAACCCAGTAGAGAAGCCTTGCCCCCACTTCTCCATGGATCATGAAAAAGTTTTGGCATACAAGTTTCTCTCAGGCTTCTCAATTTTTCTTTGGTTATTTGGGACTCTGAAGGATACTGCTGTCTGACTGCAGTCAGAAGCAAAACCAGGTTCTAAGCATCTAGAATTTGGGCACCAAAATCAGCCAAGAGATATGTGCAGTAAGTACTTGTCAGGGACATCTTGAAAGTAGGCCAGTGTAGGAGTAGACTTTTGTGGGAGTCCATTGGCATTGTTTATTAGCACATGCAAGACATTGCTTGAGGCTAGAGATCCCATTATATCAGAAGGGGATGAAAATTATGGAAACATGGTTTATAAATATTAATGTGACTAGATTTAACCTAAGGCTGTGATATCCTAGGGAAATAGATTCTAAAACTTTTTTTAAAAAATGTACTTGAATTTTGAGAAAACCTCCCATTTATTAGAACATATAGATAACTTCTGCTTCCTGCAGTATATTTTGGCCTAGACTTTTAAACACAAACCTGATAAATGTGTGTGTTAAACTCCAAATTATACAGCTACAGTAAAGGGCTTGTGGAAGACAAAACCGGGGTCATGTGACTATAATGCAAAGCACAGGCTATGATCTGGGATACTTGTAACTTTTCACAGCAAGCCTAACTCTACCAAAGTCAATTCTCACTTTATATGTAATCTTACAAGTTTAGGGAGGCAAATCTCTTCTTTCAAGCCATTAGGGATGCATTTGTTCCATCACACAAAGGCGTTAATTCTTCCCCTCTTGACCTACAAGAGTGAAAGCAGTTTGCAAAAGCAGCCAATTTACAAGCCCCTCAGGCTCGGAGCAAATCTGATTTCTCTGCTAGTATCCTGAAGCTCACTTTTAATTATAGGCCTTGAGAAAATGTAACTGGCAAAGCTGAATTAGCAATCTCTTCCTTAGATTTGCTGTTCTGTGTACTTCCTAGTTGCTTCTTTATTGGCTCCACACAGAACTGGAAGTCTTGTGGAAATTTCTCCTTTGTTTAAGCACAGTAGAGTTAGCTTCCCCGTCCTGTCATGCATCAAGACGCGTTTCCATAGCAGCCACTTTGGGGAATGAAAGGGACTTACATGATTCTCTTTCTGTAGGTGAAATCTGAAGAATAAAGCATTAATGTTCACTTGCACAAGAATAAGGATTGCTTGGATATATTTCTGTAAAGATAGGGACTATGTTCTCTTTATAGAGCAAGGTGTTAAGCCATTTAACAAAGGCTTTCACTAGAGCTGCGCCCAGGCTCAACTCTCCTTTCCTGCTAACACCACAGTGCCAGGAAGACAGAATCCTAGCCAAGATCATGCATTTTATGCCTGTCTTCTATACTGGAGTCCTTCATATCCTCCCAAAGTACTTCTGTCCAAAATTACACATCAGGGCTACAACTGAAAGGTCGGTAGCACTTGTGCTAATTAGTCTATGAGGTTATCCCTTTTGTAGCCTGAAATCCAAGGGTATGAGTATGGAGGACAGAAAGGAGTTCAGTTCACAGTCCAGTGTAGCTGTTTTCTGGAATTTGGGTGATTCCCTAAATTCTATAAGTTTGAGGCCTCAGATTTGGGGCCACTGCATTGACTCTGAAATACCGCGTAATATAAAGCAATGCAACAAGCTTAGAGCCAAACAAACCCAAAACCAAGGCTGAGTCTTAGTTTGAATATCCTCCTGTAACATACTCTCAATCCATGGAGCTCTTGCTTTCTACCAAATTACTCACTGAAATTGACTATTTTTATCTTATGGCTACAATCATGACCTGTAGCCCCTCTTAGGTAGGGCTCTCAAAAATTAAATTCTCCTCAGAGCCCTATACCCATAAATTCTAAATGGCTACCACTTACCATAGGCATATCAAAGTTATCAGGACCATCTTTGTGCCCATTACATTTGTCCTTTACTCTCTAAGCAATGGCTTCATTACAGAAGTTCCCAAACCAGAAACATGCAAACTTCATTAGCTCTCACCCCACATAACTAATGGCCACTACATTATATAGATCTTACTTTTTCTTACTGACAGCTTTTAAATCCATATATGTTTCTGCTGCCTCATCATTTAAACTGAAATTACCAAAACCAAATCCAAAACAAACATAAAACAACTACCACCAGAACTGACCAGCAAGCCACACTAACCCAGTTTTACCCCAGCTAACAGCTGCTGCTTGCCACCAGAAACTAAGGTCAGATGCCACCAGCCACAAACTCCAAACAAGCACCCAGTTTTCACAGGCCTCGTCTAGGTCAGACACCCTACTCACCCTCCAGATGACCTTGAGATCACAATCACCTAATTAAAATAACAAAAACACATCTACCAGCATATTGACAGAACCAACTGAACCCATTTAAAGGAAGAAAAGAGATGGCACTGATTCCAAGAAGCCTCCTTCCCTTTCCCTGAGAAACCCCAAGGTCAGCTTGTTTGTATACCAGCCTCTTAATCACTCTAACCCCCCAAACAACCCCATACCATGAGGCCTAATTGGGGAGAAGGTGCCTTTAGAGTGTGAGCTTCCCTTCTTTATTCTCTGGCCATTGAATAAATGACCTGCTTGCCATTAAATACTGTTTTGTTATTTGGCTATTTGGTGAATGGTAGGGGTAGGGAAATTCTGAGCCTACCACTCTGGGAACAAATTCTGGGAACTCCACCCAGGCAGTCTTGGCCCTATGTTGGAGGACCTCCAGTGGCTTGTAAGAGTCATCCAACTTCTGTCACATTGTTGGGACCAGAGTAGAGCCTTGGGATCACTGGCTAAGGAGCTTTCTCAGAACCATCCTACTTTATACAGGAGCTTGCCCCTTCTTGCCATCTCCCCATGACAGTAGCCACAGAATAGGGAGACTGCAATGGACAGAACACATGAGTTTTCTAGATGAGTGGAAAAATCTCAAAAGCAGCAACAAGATAAGTGCAGGACTCTCTCTTGGGAGAATGAGAGACATCTCCCTTGTGATGTTGGACATCTAGGACAAAGACCACCTGAGAAGGACCAGGGAACTCCTGGCTGGTCCTGGGGAAGGCACCAGGGACATCTGAGCTGTTGATCAGAAGTTGTAATTGCAACAGGTTTTCTTACTTGTGTTTCTCTTTCACCCTGGCTAACACTCATTGTGCACCCTCTTCCTTTCCACATCTCATTTGCTGCTGGTTGGGGTCCCTACCCTCTCTCCCTTCTATCTTCTGTTAAGTCTTCACAAACCTCAAAAGAAAAATCTACCAGTTTGGTAACAAAACAGTAACAACAAGACAAACCCTCACCTTCTTAACTGCTTTTCCTGACTCTAATAGCACTATTACCTTTGAATTAATTCTCCACTCTGATATCTGAATAATCTTTATAAAACGCAAACTGATAAAGCCATTCCCTTGCTTTAGATACTTTAGTAGCTCCATAAAAAAAAAAAAAAAAAGAGTGCAGGGAGGAGGTATCAACTCAAATAAGAAGAATATGCATATATATATAATTTCAGCATCAAACATGGATAAGCATAGTACTAAAAAAAATAAATAAACCCATAATGTACAGAAACACTGATGTAAACAAATTTCCAAAAGTCTTAGATCAAGAATGACATTTATCCCAAAAAAGCAAACATAATTCGGTGTTCACAATCCATTAATATAAGGCATTACACTAAAAGACTAAAGAAAGGACTGATCATTTCAATAGAGGTTATAAAAAAGCATTCTTTAACGTTCAATATTTGTTATAAATATATTAGAAAATAAAGGAATAAAAATGAGTTTTCATAACATGATTTCGGGTTTCTTTCATCAAAACCTATAATGAGGATTATAATTAATGCTAAAACTTAAGAGACATTTAATAAGGCAAAAGTACTTATAATCAAAATTATTTTCTTGTATAATAACATTGGAATATTTTGCCAATAATAAGATAATAGTTGGAAAGAGAGGTACAGCGTGAGTTTGTAAGACGTAATTATCATTATTTGAAGCTGATATATGTGTTTGTAGCTGAAAATATAGGAAAATAAGCAGAGCCAGTATTTGTACCAGTAAGAGTTAGCAAGGTTGCAGAATATGTAATTGATATATGAAAACAATTACCATCTCTGTTCCAGAAATAACCAACAGGCAAGAAAATTGTTTAACTTTTTTAGGTTTTATTTTTAGTTCCTGTTCAAGTTATGAATTATGCTCTAGTTAAGACTATTTTTTAGTATAAATAAGGTGAGTAGGGTGTGAAATTAGAGTAAATGCTCAATTATTTTCACAAGTATACCTAGTTAACCCTGCACCATTTGTTGAAAGACTTTCTTTTCCCATTGAATTGGCTTGCCATCTATTTGTGGACTGTGTATTTTATCACATTGATCTATATATCTGTCTTTTTACTTTATTAAAGTGAAATAAAATTTTTAATTCCTATATCTTTTAAAATAAATCTTTAAATCTCTTTTGGTGAATACTTCCACTTTTTATTTTAAAACCTGCATATTTACTCTCTAGGTTTTTTCATTTCTACATACATTTCAGGAAAAGCTTGAAAATTTCTACCAAACAAGCCTGCTATAATTTTGATTGACATTTGAAATTATTGACCAATTAAGAGAGAATTACCATCATAAGGAAGATTGAGTCTTCCAATCTGTAAACATGGTATATCTCACAAATTTATTTAGCTCTTTAAAAAACCTTATCCAACAACATTTGTGTAAAGGTCATTGATATCTTAGATTTATTCCTAACCATTTTAGATTTTTAGGCACTGCTGTAAGTTGAATTGTTTTCTTCACTTTTTTCAATAGTTTGCAACTAATACAAAAGGCTGTAGCTGACTTTTTTAAATAGTAATCATGTACCCTGCGATATTGCTAAATTTGCTTATCAGTTCTTGTTTCACAGGTTTCCTGAGATTTTCTAGGTAAAGAGTTATATTATCTGCAAATCGAGATTATTTTTTCCCCGTTTCTGTTTTGATGTTTTTGTTTATCATTGTTAGCTAGATACAAATAAGTATGAAATCTAGAAAAATGTGAATAGAAGTGAACAAATTTTTTTTTTTATAAAAAGCATGGGAAAATAAGTTAGACTTTCCTAGTAGGAATGATGTTGACTTAATGTTTTTCTGTATATGTTCTTTATCAGTTTGTGAAAGTTCCCTGCTATTCCTAGTGGCTTAGAGGTTTTTTGTTAGTTTGTTTTCCAATGGATAGGTGTTGGATTTATTAAATATTTTTTCCTGACTCTGTAACAATGGTTATATAGTATTTCTTCTTTATTCTGCTAATGTAATCAATTTCATTATTTAATTTTCAAGTCTTACATAAATCTCACATTCTTTGAATAAATGTGATATTTATGATATATTATCTTATGTTGAAATTAGATTTGCTAATATTTTGTTAGGTATTCATCTATGTTCATGAGTGCTATTAGTTTGTCCTTTTCATTTTTGTAATATGTTTATAAAGTTTTCATATAAGAGTTATATTGGCCTCCAAAACATTATGCCAATAAACTGGATGTCTAAAAAGAAATGTGCCTTGAATTTTCTCTCACAATTTTCTGAAATAGTTTATATTAGATTGATATTAAATTTTTCTTCAATATTTGATAGAATTTACTAGTAAACCTACCTGGCCAAAAAAGAATTTCCCCTTTGTAAAAGGTTTGTCATAAATTCAATTTATTTTTATAAATATTATGCTTTCCAGCATCTCTCTCTCTCTCTTTTTAAAAGATTTTATTTACTTATTCATGAGAGACACAAAGAGATAGAGAGGCAAAGACACAGGCAGAGGGAGAAGCAGGCTCCCTGGGGGGAGCCCAATGCCAGGAATCCATCCTGAGACCCTGGGATGGCGCCCTGAGCCAAAGGCCGATGCTCCACTACTGAGCCATGCAGGCGTCCCTAGATTCTGTTTCTTATGCCAATTTTAATAAATTGTATTTTTTTAGGAAATGTATATATTTTGTTGAAGTTATCACATTTTTGACATAATATTATTTCTATTATTATCTTACTATCATTTTAATATATGTCAGATCTATAGTGAAAACCTCTTATTTTATTCCTGATATGGGTTTTATTTATTTATTGTTTTCAATTGCTTCCCTATTTTTCTTTATTGATCTAGATAGGAGTTTGGCAATGTGCTCAATTTTTTTAAAGAACCAGTTTCTGTTTTGCAAGTTTTCTCTATTATATGCCTGTTTTCTATTTATTTGATTACTAGTCTTCATTGTTTCCTTTTCTTTACTTTGTTCTATTTTTTGTCTTATAATTTGGGATTCTATTATTTGGGAAACACATATTTATAATTGTTATTTCTTCCTGATGATCTGCTACACCTTTTAATTATAAACTATCTTTATTAATTTCTGATAGTTCCTTTGGTCACAGAGTCTTTTTCACATTGATTAAATAGCTACCCTAGTCTTCTCATATGTATCATTTGTACACTTTATCATTTTCCATAAGTCGTATTCAACCAATCTATATCATTGTATTTAAAATGCATCTCTTATAGGTGGCATAGAGTGAGATTCTGTTTCAGTTATTGTTTAATGCACTCTACCAATCACTTCTTTTTATTGGAGTATGCAGAACATTAATATCTGATATATAACTATTGATGTGGTTGGATTTGAGTCTACCATTTTCTCTTTTGTATTCTGTTTGCCCCGTTTGTTTTGTTCTTGTTGTTACTGTTGTTTCACTGTTTCAATTTTCCTGGCTTCTTTTAGCTTATTTAAATTTTTTTAATTATCTCTTTCTAATTTACCTATTTTCCTTTTGGCTTTCTTTATATTTTTTTTAGAAGTAGCTCTAGAAATTGAAACATTCATACTGAAGATTTCACAAACTATTTAGTTAATATTGTATCACTTCACATAAAACGTAGAAACCTTTGAGATAGTGGGTTTTGTTGTTTTTTAGTCCCACCAACCATTATGTTGCAGTTGTCATGCATACTCAATATATATATATATATATATATATATTAACTTAACCAGCAAAAATTGCATATTTTAAAGATACATATTAAATGTAAGAACTTAAGGGGAAAATTTTTAGTATTTTATATTTATCCAACTAGTTACCATTAATGCTGAAGGTCCAGGTTACCCACTAGCATTATTTCCTTTCAGCCTGAGGAGTCCTTTCAGCATTTTTGTATACAGCCAGTCTGCTTGCAATTTATTTTCTTAGTTTTCCTTCACATAAACAGGTCATTCATATATGAAGGGTATTTTTATTAGATATAGAATTATTTGTTTTCATTTTCTCTTTTAAAATGCTGTTGCACAGTTTTCTGTCATTCAGTGTTTCTGATGAGAAACCAGTCACTTGAGTCATTGTTCCCAGGTGTCATGTGTTGTGTTATTTTTATTTAGCTGCTTAAATTTTTTTCTTTATTTTATGTTTTTGTCACTTTTATTATGATATGTTTAGGAGAGATTTTCTTTGAATTGATTCTGCTTATTGTTCACTGATGTTTATAGAAGATACCACAGCAATAGGCAAATATACATTCCTCTCAAGTGCACTTAACATTAACCAACAAAAATCTTATTCTGGAACATAAACTTTAAGAAAGTTAGAGGATAGAAATTATACATTATATGTTCTATGCGATAATAAGAGGTTTATGCTAAAACATAATGATAGAAAGACGATTGAAAAATTTCCAATTATTTCAATTTAAGCAAAGCACTTCTTTTTTTTTTTTTTTTTTTTAAGGATTTATTTATTTATCTTAGAGAAAGAGCAGGAGAGTGCACATGGGAGGAGAGCAGAGGGAAAGGGACAGTGAGAATCCCAAGCAGACTCTGCCCTGATCATGGAGCCCAGTGCAGGGTTTGGTCTCATGACCCTGGAATCGTTGCCTGAGCCAAAAATCAAAACTCAGAGGCTTAACTGGCTGAGCCACCCAAGCACCTCTCAGCAAAATAACACATGAAGCCAAGAGGAATTCTCAAAACAAATGTAAACATTTTTAAAATTTTTTTAAATTTTTGTTTATTTATGATAGCCAGAGAGAGAGAGAGAGAGGCAGAGACACAGGCAGAGGGAGAAGCAGGCTCCATGCACCGGGAGCCCGACGTGGGATTCGATCCCGGGTCTCCAGGATCGCGCCCTGGGCCAAAGGCAGGCGCTAAACCACTGCGCCACCCAGGGATCCCCCAAGCACTATTTTGAAGCAAGGGAGATAAAATGAAGATTCTCACAGATATGGCCTTCAGAGAGCTTAGAGTTTAAGAGGATAGGGAGACATATGCATTAGGCAAAGAAATAAATATCATACATTGTAACAGGATCTGTTTTTTTTTTAAAGATTTATTTATTTATTTATTTACTCATGAGAGAGAGAGAGAGAGGCAGAGGCACAGGAGGAGGGAGAAGCAGGCTCCATGCCAGGAGTCGGACACGGGACTCAATCCCGGGACCCCAGGATTGCGCCCTGGGCCAAAGGCAGGCGCTAAACCACTGCGCCACCCAGGGATCCCTGTAAAAATATTTTGAAGTGAATGAAAATGAAACTACACAATATCAAAAAGTTTAGGATTCAGCTAAAGCATTAGTTAGAGGGAAGTTTTGACCTTCAACTGAATGTACCAGAAAAAATAAATGTCTCAAATCAATAATGTAAGAAATTTTTAAGAAACTAGAGAAAGAAGGTTAAGCTCAAAACAAGTTGAAGAATAAATTAAATAGTTGAAATGAAATCAACTAAAACAAAGAAGGAATAAAAAAATCAGTGTGATTAAAAGGCAGTTCCTTAAAAAAAAACAGAATTTATATATTTGAACTCTAACCAAATTGAGCAAGTCAAAGGTTGGGGGTGGGTGGAAGGAGGAAGACAAAATTACCAAAACAAGAAATAAAAAAAGGGACATCATGTGGACCACACAGCCATTAAAAGCATAATAAGGTACGAAGTTTCCTATTGTAATATATTACAATACACTTACCGGCTTGTCACCATAGAAATTGATTTTCTTACCTTTCTAGAGGACAGAAAACTTAAAATCAGTGTCAGCTAGATTCCTTCTCAGGGCTCTACAAAATAATCTACTTCCCTTCCATTTCCATCTTCTACTGGGTGCCTGCATCCCTGTGGCATCACTTCTATTTTCATATTCCCTTGTCCCTCACTGCTTCTGTCATATCACCCCTTCCAATTCTGACTCTTACTCTTCTCTTTCTCTTAGAAAGGTCCTTATGATGATCCTGGGCTCATCTGGATAATCGAAAATAACTTCTCCATCTCAATCCTTAATCACGTAGGTAAGGTCAATTTTTCAATGTAAGTTAGTGCACAGTAGAATTAGGACATAGGCTTTTTTAGGGTGAAGGTAGGTATTTCTGTCCATTACATAAGAGATTCCACAAAAATGCAAAACAAACACCTAAATTTTAAATGACTTCTTTATCTTTCAATCTCTGTGTTCAGCTGTCTCCTGATTTGTCTGTATTGACTTACAAGAAAAGCTGTGGAATGTGGTCACCCTTTTGTATTTGAAACAGAATAATTTGGCCTCAGCAGCAGCAAAACAGATCATGGAAGAGACCTACAAAACAGAGTTCCTGGCCAGTGGCGTGAAGAAGAAACAAGTGGTGATTATATATATCACAGGGGGCTTCAGGCCAAAGCCTTGCAACTTATAGTAACAGCACAGACTACTCGAGGAATTGACCCCTTATTTTATTGGGATGTATGAGAAGTTTTCATAGGAAGTGGACTTTTTTTCAGAGCTGTCTTTTTGCTGCCTTGCCCCACCTCAAGAACAGCTTTGTGGACAGACTTCTTGAGCTTGTGCCTTTACTCATGCCATCCAAACCCTTTAGAAGTGGTCAAAATTCTACAGACTCTGAGTGCAGAGCTCAAGGTAGGGTCCAACCTAGGATCCTGAGATCATGACCTGAGCTGAAACTAGAGTCCAACATTTAGCCAATTGTGCCACCCGGTGCCCCTGTAATCTTGTTTCTTAAATCAGCAGTCTATTTGCCAGGACCAAATCCTTTCAGAGCTGTACTAGTGTTCTTTGTTTGTTTTTGTTGTTTTTGTTTTTGTTTTACCATCAACATCTCCTGCATAGCCTTAGAAAACAGTATGTTGCTTAGAACTCTTTCCTTAACTCAGACAGTGACTGAAGAGCTGGAGAATGTATCATTTTCATCCCTGAAGAAGATTCTCCATCTAATCTAACATCTAATCTAGCAACATACAAAAAGAATAACCTTGAAAAATAGCATTTCCCATGAGTGTTAAAATATCACAACATGCTAAAAAAGAAAATGCTGTGGTCATCTTAATGGACACAGAAGCATTTGGCAAAGTTCAATACTCACTAATGATAAAAGTTATCAGCAAACTAAAAGTAGAATGGAACATTTTTATCTGATGAGAAGCATCAACAAAAACCTTATAGCCAAAATGATACATAATAGTGAAAGGCTAAATCCTTTCTAACTAAGATTAGAACAAGGCTGACATCCAGCATTGTATTCAAAGTTTTAACTAGTGCAAAAATAAAAAGAAACAAGATTCATCCAGATTAGAAAGGAAGAAATAAAACTGTTTCAATTCACAGATGTTATCATTGTCTCATAGAAAATCCAAGGAATCTAAGATAAATTTACATTAGTTTTATGTGAATTTTGCAAGGTTGCAGGGTGCAAGGTAATATAAAAAACATTAAATTTCTATTTACTAGCAGTGAAACATTGAACCCAACTTATAAAGCAAATACTATTTACAAAAACACCAAAAAATAAAATACTGATCATAAATTGAACAAAATTTGCCTGTGATCTATATACAGAAAATTAGAGAATACTGATTTTTAAAAAATGAACTAAATTTGAAGATATAGAGCATGTTAGTTGATTTTTAAGTTTCAATGTTGTTAGAAGTGCCTTGGTGGCTCAGTTGGTTGAGCACCCAACTCTTGGTTTTGGCTCAGGTCATGATCTCAGGGTTGTAAGATTGAGGCCCATGTAGGGTTCCTCACTCAGAGCAGAAAATGCCTGAGATTCTCTTCTTCTCCTTCTCTCCAGAATAATAAGTAAATAAATAAAATATGTTTTAAAAAGATGCACTATTGTTACATTTGATGTAAATCAAGAAAAAAATCCAAACAAGCTGTGTGCTTTATTTAAAAAATCATTTAAATTTATATGGAAAAACAAATTCAAAGCAATCAAAATAAACTTTTTGAAGACTGATTGTAAAGCCTGGCTAATCAAGACAGTATTGAGGCTTAAATTAAAGTATTTTCTTCCACAGAGTATTTGCCTTTGTTTCTGTCATGGAGTTGATGATACTACCAATCAGAAATTTCTTCAGATTCTTTACTCTGGGGTTTCAGATAATAAAGGTAAGTGGATTTTAACCCCAAATCTAAGTGCACATTTGTGCTTAAAAATTTTCAGAATTTTTTTTCCTGCTCCTACCAGAACCAAAATTAGACATGTATTTTTCCCTGTTCTCAAGCTCTACTCACTGAGGAGGTTGTGCTTATGGAGTCTTAGGTCCACTTGGATGCCCCAATTTGAACTTTTTTACTACTCCTATCCTTGGCTTTGTCATTTGTCCTTTTACTTGGTAAATCCCAGTCCCTAGTAGCCAAGGTTAAACACAATAGATAAAATCAACACAAAGACTGTTTTTAGAGCTTTTTTTTTTTTTTTATCTCTAATGGATTCCTAATTTAAAAAAATAAAATCACACTTCTGAAGTACTGCAATAATTTTGCATCATCTCAATTTTAAATACATATATTCCAACAATTTTAAGAGAATTGTATCAGAGAGGTTTCACTATATTTCCAGTTAAATGCTGAAAATGAAAATCCAAACCTTATATTTTAGGAAAGCTAAAAATCCCTCTAATGCATATGATATAAGGGGAAAGATAGAGGTGGGGTGTGTGTGTATGTGTGTGCGTAAAACAGTGTAAAAATTTTTCTTCAATAGTTTTTTCTTTAATATCCTTTTGTCTTCTATTCTAAAAATCAGGTCATATTTATTTATTGTTGACTTGAAACCTGGATTTTATATTCTGTAAAGTGACTTTCTCAATATTTTCTACTACTGAATGTTAAGTAATGAGAGAATATTGTCACTAGTGTTGATCATGTCAGAGTAGCTTTTCATTCTTTCAAATATACTTATTAACTCTTCAATAAAATTGAGCAGTTGGAACATGAAATTCTCTATTCCCGAAGTAAGGTTTATTTTTGAAAGATTTTATACTTGTTAGAAGTACCGCTCATAAATATTATTTTGGAAAATTAATATGTAATGCTAATGAAGAGTAAAGAATGTAATGGGTGTAATGGAGGAAAATGAATGTGTCATTTGACACCAAATGTGTCATTTTATCAATTATAAAAAATGTGTGAAATTCCTAATGCTGGTTTTTTTTTTGAAATGCTCTTTACTGTTTTAGAAAAAAAAATTAATATAATGTAACTTTGGCATGAAAAGAAATATTGTTCATTAATAGGGATTTATCAGATAAAAAGGTGCTTAGAAGGGGTCATATAATTTGGGAGAAGCTATGGCTTAGCTAGAAGACTTACCTTGACATTTCACATATCAAACATATCATGCTTACTTGTAATGTACACATTTATCTGGGTCAGTGATGAACTCAGTCAGTTTGGCAGGCATCATATAATACAGTCAACAAAATCTAGAAAAAGGCTTTTCAACATGAAATGATGTCATAATGCATTAAAACGCACATATAGATCATTTGACAGATGCTTTAAATCTCAGGCTATTTATTTTAAAATAAGAAATACATACAATGTTTTTAAAGCAAGATGTTATTTATAGTGTGCTAAGTGCTATGTCTTTGCTCTGGTATTTTCAAGTTCTGTAAAGTCCTCAAACATGGTAAGATATTCAGAGTTTCTCCATCTTCTAAGGTCTGCTTTGGGTTCAGAGCTTGAAGAAATGGCAGTTGCTCATCTTTCCAACTTCATCCAGAACTTTTTTCCCTTTTTTTTTCTTTTTGCTACTCAGCATCCACTACTTTGCTTCATACATTCTGACTATATCTTTTCTTGCTCTTTGGCTGGATCATTATTTCCATTTTCTTTATAGGAGCATTCTTGAAACTCCCACTCCTTTTCCTGATTTTCACTCCCTTTGATTGTTTCTAATATCACATTTTGAGGGATACCCTCCATATTCATATATCTAATTCTATCAATAAAACTTCACCTGACCAGACTAGGGTCTTCTTAAAATTAGAGTATTCAAAACTAAACTCACTACCTTTCTTTTAAAATTTGTTCCACTTAACTGATGTCCTTATCTTTATCATATCATCATTCTTTAAAGACATGACATTTTTTTTAAAGATTTTATTTATTTGAGTAACAGAGAGGGAGGCAGACACATAGAGGGAGAGGGAGAAACAGGCTCCATGCAGGGAGCCTGACATGGGACTCGACCCCGGGTCCCCAGGATCACGCCATGGGCTGAAGGCAGCGCTAAACCGCTGAGCCACCTGGGCTGCCCAAAGACATGAAAATGTAAAACTATCTTTAATGATGCCTTTTGCTTATATTATTCACTTTCTCCACTGAATTAATTATAAAGATATACTGATTTTTTTTTCAATAAATTCACTTGCTTCTGTATCATACATTTCCACTGTTCCATCCAATTGCAGTCTTCAAACTCTCCTTTCCTTGGAGTATGAATCCTATGCAATACATCCTTTTGCTAGCATGAGCTTCCTAAAATACTGCTCATATCATTTCTCTCTTTAAACATTCTCTAGAGTTCTTCATTCCTTTTTTTTTTGAGTTCTTCATTCCTATATTTAAAACACCCAAGTGTGATAGTATATCACTCAAGTATTTTTTATTTACCAAGATTATCTTCAACTTTACCTTTGAAATACATTAACTCTGAGCAAATTGCATCTACTTTTGCTATGGTCCTGTTATACCTACCCCACTCTACCTCCATACTTTTATTTTGCCAATCCCTCTGCCTGGAATATACATTAATAATTGTACTGGGAATAATGCTTTCATTCCTACCTATTGAAAAGAGTTTATTTATTTGTTTTTTTTCTTAATGACAAATAGCATGTATCATCTCTATAAATCTATTCTGAATATATTAATCAGAAGTAATCTCACCTCATTCTTATCCTAAACAACACTTGGTGGAAGAATTATTTTGCCCATGTCATTTCTAAGTTTCATATTATGGGAACCATTTGTAACTATGTCACCTACAAGAATCACTTGAACGCAGAAGAGGGTCAAAAGATTAATTAAAATAAGTATCTTTTAGGAAGTAATTCTTGCTTGTGAAAGCATGTGGTTGTTTCTAACCTGTGTGGTTTTGTCTTTGCAGAGTTGTTGATTACCTCAGGTGCTTTTCAGTAAAAGAGAAAACATTATAGCCTTCATGAAACATTTTGGAGGAAATCTTTAACAAAGAATATTAATGTTTTTTCCACATCTGATTTTCCACCTTTCCTCTTTTATTTTTTAAATGCTAGAATGCCTCAATAGTAAATCCTAGCACTTAAAAAGCTAGTACAGGCATTCAAATGTTAGCCTTATATTTGGAGCCCTATATTTTCATTTCAATGTGGCTGCTACTAACAAGCTCTCTGATCTAGAGCAGTCATTCTGCTATGTGCCTGATTGCCCTCTCCTTAAAATAAGGAACTAGGCTATATTATCTCTGAGTTGCCTTCATATTCAGAATTCTACAATTTTTTAAATTATTAAAAGCCATATTGAAATGTACAACTTAAGTCAAATCTCTTAGGAATTCAGCTGAAACTATAAGCAAGTACACAACAATCTAATAAGTTCAAAGAATCTTCTCTATCAGGCAACAAGACAGAGTGGTTTATCATGGTCACAGTGAAAGCTGCAACCCTTTTCCAGTTGGGTGGAAGCCACCAAATAAACTGATCTTGCTCAGCCATGGCCAGTGCTGACTCAGGCCTTTAATACAACCAGCAAGTATCAATGCACATATAAGTTATGATTTAGATCTAGTACAACCATTAAATGCCTTTGAAAATGATGACTAGGAGGCATTTCAAGAGGCCAATGCAATTCATCCCTGGAAGAGCTTACAAAGCGAAACTTAATGTCTTTTACCTTTAATCCTTGTTGAAACTGAGTTTGAAATCAGTGTATAATTAGAATCAATATTTGATTTTTCTTATAACAAGAACCTATTTAGAGATTTATTTAGTGCTAGAGTGAAAGAGAGAGATCAGAAGACTTTTGTATAAAAACATTTGTATACCCATTGCAATGCTCTCCACACTTCCTCATGAATGGTTTGCACACTGCTGTACGATGCCAGGTTTTGGTGAGTGTGAAACATATCCTGACAGTTTAATTGAAATAACTATTGAGCATGAAGAGAAAACACCTGTTGCAAAGGAAATCAACAACAACAAAAAAATCCCTGCTGAATTTTTCAGACAAGGTAGAGAAAATCAGGACTGTATTCAATCAAAATGAATTAATTAATGTATCAAATGGAGAAGTGTTTTCCATATTTAGGCATTGAGAATTATTGCTGAACAACTGACTATTACTGAGCCTTGGACAAGTTACATTTCCTGATCCTCAGATGGTTTTTTTGCTTGACTTGTTGGAGTCTTGTGAGAATCTACTGAGATTGTAGAATATAAATCTTATATACCCTAAAACACTCAGTATTAAATATCAGCTGATTTGAGAGACATGTAGAAATCAGAATATTTTAATAGAAATCTGAATTTGTGATTGCTTTAGAAAAAATCTGCAGTGTCAGAAGACCTGTATTTTCTTTTCTCTCTGCGTGCCAAAACTTTGCTAGAGCTGATTAGCTAGTTTAAGAGTTTAGCATAATTTTGCGTTATGCCATGCTGCCAAACACAGACCAGCTTCATCTTTTGCCACTGGATCCTTAAACACATTTTTCATGTGATGCTCAGGATAGTTACTCTGGGGAATTTCTATTATTTAAAAACTTAACAGAATACATATGTTTAAAAATATTTTTAAAATACCTCATATATTCCCATGTCACTTTTAAATTTCCTATAGTTGATTGGGGTAAAGGTATTTACTGTAGGGTCACTAATTCCATTCTCATTTTTCATTTAGGGGTTCCTATATTTCCAGGATATAGAGAGCATGTATGTGAGGGAGTAATATATATATATTGAAACTGATGTGGTATATTATCAGCAAATACAAAGAAATAATTAGAAAAATTCACTCTAGATGGATATATCTTTCACATGGATCTTGACTTTAATTCTCAGATTTTTATATTGCAGTAAAAATATTAAACAAATAACTGCAAATTTACCATCCTGTATCTGTTTGATGTTTATACTCTGCCTTATTTTCTGATATAATTTAGAATAAGAAATTCAACTGTTGAAAGTAAAAACAAATAGTAGAACAAAAAGACCCTTTCAGAATATAAACAAAATGAGGACAGAATATGTTATAGATTGTGATGATAAGAGGGGTACATAGGTGGCTTAGCTGGTTGAGTGCTGGACTCTTGATTTTGGCTCAAGTCATGATCACAGGGTCCTGGGAAGGAGTCCCAAGTTCAGTCCAGCTCCAGCTCAGTGGAGAGTCTGTTGAGGATTCTCTCTATCCCTCTTCCCGTTCTTTCCCGCTCGCACATGTGCACACCTTCTCTCCCTCCTTCAGAAAGAAAGAAAGAAAGGAAGAAAGAAAGAAAAGAAAGAAAGAAAGACAGAAAGAAAGAAAGAAGAAAGAAAGAAAGAAAGAAAGAAAAGAAAGAAAAGAAAGAAAGAAAGAAAGAAAGAAAGAAAGAAAGAAAGAAAGAAAGAGAAAGAAGAAAAGAAAGAAAGAAAGACAGAAAGAAAGAAAGAAAGAAAGACCACAAAGTATGGCAGTCTGTTAGGGCCCTTTGAAAGGATGTACTCTTCTCATTTGACTAATTCTAATGAGGTTGATTCTAGTATTACAAGTTGCTTAGAAGCCAGTAAGAATCTTGAAAAATACATCTCTGAAACAGAGAAATGTGTATTGTAGGATATCATTTGTCTCAAAAAGTTAAGAAAAGTATTTATGTTGTTTTATATTACACATACATGACACACACATAATATCTCTCAAATGATATAAAAAAATCTTTTAACATTGGTTGTGTCTGGAGAGGTGACTGCATTTCCAGAGGACATAGTGAACGAAAAAATTTTTATTGTTTTATTTTCAATATGTGTTGAATTTTGAACTCTGAGTTTATCACTATTTCAAAAACATAGAAGTTAGCAAAATAAGCAGAAAGAACAAAGCAGTTGACCTGATTTCATTTAATCAATTTTCTATCAATTATGTGCTCAGCTGAAATTTTTAACCCAGATGACAAATGCTATTCAATTGGATCATGATTAGCAGCCTTTTATAAAAATAGGTAAATGTAATCTCAGAAAGAGTAATTACTTTTGGAAAGCAATCTTTAATTATTATAATATAATAATTATACATATTATAATATACATAATAAATAATATATAGAGATATCTACAAATAATCATTTTTAGAAGGTCAGAATAAAACTCCTTGAAAGATGTGCCTGATGAAAACCACATTATTGGAGACATTTTCAGATACAGTTATTTCCATATCAAATGCCACTTCTGAGCTGAAATGAATCAAACTTTTTAAAAAATACATAGTTAAGGATTAAATTTTCAAAAAAATAAAAATACTTTTGAAGTGTGATTATGAGTTAATGAAATAATTATTATAAATAAAATAGAGAAATAAATACATGTTATTTGCAAAAAATATTGAAAAAGCAAATGTATATTCTCCTTGTCTCTATTCTATATAAGATTGCTAAAATACAATTTTTCAAAAATGTTCTGATACAAACTACGTTATTAAGGTATGGACTCAATGTGTATTGAGTTATGATGTCTAGAATTTGTTTAAACTGTATTTCTGCAATGTCTTGAGAAAAAACAACTAAGGGCAATGTTCTTTATATTTGTCTTGATCAACTGTGTGTGTGTGTGTGTGTGTGTGCATGTGCACGCTTGCTTCTTGATTGGCAGATGGTGACTGTCATCACAGAGATATTATCAGTTATGATCTCTTCTAGTATGTTGCTGGTCAAACTTATTCTCACCTCTCTAGTACTTAATACACCACTGTTTGACCTTTCTGCTAAAATCGTCTATTATTCTTTGCTATTGTCTGTTTTCCTTCCTTTTGTTTCTCTAGGCCTATACATGAAATTGACTTATTTCACAGCTCTCCAATCTTATTTCAGTTCTGTCAAATTTGTTATTAAGCTAATTATCCTCAATTATCCATATTGTCTTTTTGTAATAAATTCTTTGTGTACCTTAAACATACACAATACATTAATTATATCTCATTAAAGCCAAACTTTTAAAAAAATGATATGCGACATTTCAAATGCAGTTTAAAAATTATTGTAACTTTGAACAGGTTAAATAAAATTTCTTTTTTAATGAGAAGAATATAAACTCCTATTGATGATAAGTAGGAGTGAAATGTGAGAACACATAAAGAAAATGCAAATCCAGTTATATCTTTTCTGCTTCCTTTTTTACCATCAAGAAAACTTTGACCTAAAAATCTTTCAAGACAAATTAATCATCATTTCCATATTATGTCCTTTATTCAACAGACTGTGAATCGCAGACAGGGAACCTATTCAGGCTTAACTCTCACTGAAACCAAAAGGGTGCAAACTTGAATTTGTTTCTAAGGTCTCAACATCGTGATTCCCCTTGCAGTCTTTCTCCTTCTTAGGAGCAAAAGATCATAGTGACCAAACCCACTGAGAGGAGGAAAAGTAGTCCAGAAAGTAGAAGAGTAGAAAAAGACTTAACTTAAAAAGAAGAATCTTTTGAAGAAAATTGATCTCCTAAGGTGTAAGATCCATTGTGGTAAAGTAAGATTTGAGCTACAACAATTTCTTATTCTTCAATCATAATCATTCACACATGTCAGATGAGTTAAAATAATATTTGACTTCTACACAGAAACCACCAATCCAGATTTTTCTAGGTATTACACATGAAAACACACTTAGATGTTTCCTATGATCTTTTCACCTACTTCAGTCAATGTTAATATTTAAATACTTTCTCAATCTTCTCCCCAAAACACCTTTTATTCTACATTCTTGTGAAGCATGAATAAAAGAGAAATGAAATTCTGTTTACTGGAAATGGGTTAAAAATCAAAATAACTTTCACAACCCTCAGGCTATGTACAGAGAAGACAACTGGATTTGCAGTTTTGAATGAATTAATTGGTTCCTTTACTCAACGGAAAATGTGCAAATCTAATAGGCAAAATAAGACATATCTATGTTCTAATTTTATCTGTAACACAATTTTGGGGGATATATTAATCTCCCAACCTAAGTTTTCTAACTACTGAAAAGGAATAATAACATTTCCAGTTGCATAAAGTTGTTATGAGCATTTAATAAGTATAAAAGTTTATAGTGTACCTAGGTTATCACATGCATTTTTTTATTTTTAATAACAGTATGATTGATTATTTTAATACATTTAATTTAGTTATTAAAATGCAAAATATACAGAAAAGTTAGAGAATAGTGTAATTCTTTGAATGGCTATTGTTCAGAATAAATCCCCTTTAAAGATCTGTTATTTGCTTAGAGTTCTCTCATTGTTTAATAAAAGTAAAATATGATTATACAAAATTCAAGTAAGTGGAAGAATAGAAGAATAATAAAATGAAAACAATATATATCACAACAGACAAATTGGTACCATTTACTTTGGATGAAGTTTATCACAAATAGAGCTAGAGATAGGAGTTTTGGTTAAAAATATATTAGTCAAGTTTAAAATCTAGGTTGGCTAACATCTGAGCCTGGGATATCTCTTTAAAGAAAGTTTATTTTCAATATCTCTGATTTCTGAGAAGATGTGGTCTTATATTTCCAAGTTGTGATTTTTAATTTTTATTTCATACTATAAAACAGCTATTGATAACAACTGATGTCAATCGTTGCCTTTGGTTTATAGCCCATTATTTTCAATTACTTGTGTTGCTTTTATTTTATGTCTTAATAAAATACCTTTTTCACCTTTAAATTACTGTTTTCTTATCTAGCCAACATTCCTGATGCTCCTAAAATTTAAACACTTTATGAAACAATTTATTATAATCATTCACATATAATAGCCACCAGGACAAGAGTATGTCTTAATTTATACTATATTCAGTGCTTATGGGTTGTCCTCTCAACATTATATATAATAAAGAAAACATATACATTTCCAAAAATCCTACATTGTAATAGATGCTTCTGCTTGGTTATGCTTATATAAAACCTATAGGATTGCTCTGAACATTTCTAGAGATTTTAGAATTTTTCCTATCCTTTTGATCAAAGTGACAAAATACCATGACTTACTATCAAACTGTATGAATTTTCTCCAGACACTGTGTTACAAACAGTAGAAAATATTGGTCTAATTGGGCTTCTTTGTAAACTCCTCATGGCTGAACAAGTTTGATCAAAATGTATGGTGATGGTTAAAACCATAATCTAAGATCTATATGATAATCTTTATACTATATATAATAATATATATAATGCTATATATACACATACTTCATGTAGCAGCTGTTAAATTCTATATGTATGTTTTTAAATAAGAATATATATGTAAGTAATATATAATTATCTGTGTCTATATATATGTGCACATATATCCTTGATGATCTTATATATGTCTTTAGAAGTGTAGGGAATCTAAGAGCAAGCCAATTATCTTCTCTTAATGTTCACATAAGATAACTAGGTCCAAAGAAGCATCTTCCATATGAACAAGGGCCATGCTTGTGACAAAATGGTTCAAAAACTGAATGAGCATCTTGACATCTCACTAATCCCTCCTCCTCTCATTCTTGTTTTACTGTCCTGGCTTCTCACTTTCTTTCCTTTTCCTTAGACATAGGAAAAACTTCTCTTACTTAACATTTATTGATTGATTGACCACCATGAACTGTGCTGGTGCTATTTTTGCATGTAGTTCTATTTATTGAGGTTTGTTGTTCCATCTTACTAAATAATTTTTGAATAGTACTTTTAAACTAAAATTCTCCAAATGACTAATGATTTTACAAAAGCAAAGACAGAACAAATCTGTTTTGAGTCAGAGATATACTAATGGATTTAACAGAATATGAGTTTCTTGATAAGATTTTAGATTCCAAATTGCAACTAACCTTTAAAAACTACCACTTATTAAAGTTTAAAGTGACATCAAATTAGATCTTTAACTATCTCGTAAGGTTATTAAAGTACTCCCTCCTCTTTTTCCCAATTACATGTCTGTGTGAGCCTAAATTTTCTTTATAAACTTGAAGCAAACAAAATATCACAACAGATTGAATGCAGAAGCTACGATGAATATCTTGCTGTCTTAAACTATACATTAAAGACAAATGTCAGTTTATAAAACAATGTCACAACTCTCATGAAAATTATTATTTGTTTTGGAAACTATATCATATTTTTCATTAAAATGTTAATTTTATTATTTATGAAATGTGCTTATAATTGTTATATTTAAATGCAATAATGAATATTTTAAAGTTTTTTAGTCTTAATTTCTAGTATGGTAAAGATCAATAGATCTAACTTACAAAATCAAAAGCTGTTTGTATTCCTTAATGATTTTTAAAAGTGAATCTAAAACCAGGATGCCTGATTAAACATTTGACTCTTGATTTCATGTCAGGGTCATGACATAGAGCTCCATGCAGGCTCTGTGCTCAGTGGAGACTGTGATTGAGATTCTTTCTCCCTCTCCCTTCCCCCACTTATGGATACTCTCTCTCTTTCAAATAAATAAATCATTTTTTAAAAAAGTGAATATAAAACCAAAAGTTTGAGAACCACTGTTTCAAACTATCCCCAAATAAAACTGTAATTAGAAATTGAGTAGTTCATCATGGCTGACAAAGGGATATTTCCATGTGCTGGCCCCTTTTTCACTACTGGCCCCTTCTCATATGGAGATTTGATATATTTTCTAAAATTAATCTACTTTCAGTGAAGCCCTTAGTATTTTCTTGCCCAGTATGATATTTTTCCAATCCAACTTCCCTCCCAATTGTGGATGCTGGAATTTGATTGGTACTGTTTCTATTCTTTCAATATCTGAAATATATTTATCTATATCTAGAGCTAAAGAGAAAGATAATATACAGATGCTAGGCACAAAGAAAGCATAAGTCTAACAAATTCTTTTTGATTGATTTAAATTTGGCTTATTGTAATAAAGTAGACTATTTAAAAATCATAAATTCTATCACTCCTAGAGTCGTTGTTATAAGTATATTCATGCATTCATTTTAAGACTTTAGTTTTTTCTTCACACGTGATGGAATGGGTTGAGGACATAATGTGCTAATGTCCAATGTAATAATTTGAAAACTAGATTTCTACAACTCAAAGGAAGAAATAATAAATGAAATACTAGAACATTCTGGGAACACTATCAAGAAATCATTTTAAATGTTGGGTTTATTTGTTGATTTTCACTGAGTGTAAATCTGTATGAAAGATTAGAATCCTTTTAACACAGGATGCTTATTTATTGGGATTGTGAAACAATACCTTTGACTGAATTGACTCGTCTGCAGAACAAGACTTAAAATATGTAAGGGTCTGTAGGGAGATGGGTGAATTAGGTGATGGGGATTGGGGAGGTCACTGGCTGTGGTAAACACTGGGGGATTTATGGAAGTGTTGAATCACTGTATTGTACACCTGAAACTAATATAACACTGTATGTTAACCAACCAGAATTAAAATAAAAACCTTAAAAAGTAAAAAAAAAAAATATGAGGGTTAAGTATCTGATTATCCAGTTTGGTTAAAATAGAATTTTAAAGGTTGATACATAAATTTGATTAGAATTCAGTGATGATTATTAATATCATTTATTTTCTAGTAGATCACCTTTCTTACCCAAAGTGATACTAATGTAGGATAAGATTTACTCTTGCTCACTTTGGAAGCACATATACTAAAATTGGATAAGATTTACTCTAACAAATATTTATTGTGGATGCCCCAGTTAGTGTAGTATGTTCTGGGACTTAAAATAAAATTAACATTTTAGAGAAACAGTATCCATAATGGCAATATAAAAGGATATCTGAGTATATTTTTAATTTATGAAATTGTAGACACAAATAAACTACAAAATTTCCACATCTTTTTATTTCTGCTCTGGATCTATCCTAAGAATGTGGGAGGAACAGCAATGATTTTTTTTAAAAGATTTTATTTATTTATTCATGAGAGACACAGAGAGAGAGAGACAGAGACACAGGCAGAGGGAGAGGCAGGCAGAGGGAGAAGCAGGCTCCATGCAGGGAGCCTGATGTGGAATTCAATCCTGGGTCTCCAGGATCAGGCCCTGGGCTGAAGACGGTGCTAAACCGCTGAGCCACCTGGGCCTCCCCTAATAGCAGTGATTCTAGTAAGCTACAATGTGATTATTTTTAATGACTCATTTGTCCATATTTATGAATGTTTACTATTAGAGTTGAAAGTAAAACTCCAGATGCAATTTAGGAAATAAATCCACGTAACTTGATGTCACATTTCCTGTCAAAATAATTTCCTTGCATATGATAATTGCTACTTTCCTTTCCAAAATGGCAGAGATACAATAGCAGCTGTATAAGTAAATTTATTTTAAAAAATAATTTCTATCCAATAAAGGATAGAATAATGTTAAAGTTCAATAACTATTATTTTATTAACTACTTAAGATTGGATCATTTAATAATATTTTTAAAGCAAAGTTTTTCCTATGAAAAAATTCCTGGAAAACACAATTTTAATCATTATTTTTTGCAGACTTTCAATAAATATTTACTTGGTGCAAACGCAAGGGGTAAGAATGAGCAGGAAGCTGAATAAGAAATTCCTTCCCACAGAGAGTTTAACATCTAATAAACTTGATTCCCTGATTTTCTTTTTCAATAGGTCAAAATCATATTGGATTGGTTGTGGCATCAAAAGTGAATTCTTCAAATATACTTCACAACTTAGTACTTGTAAAAATAGATTTTAGGAAAGTGCTTCTGAATAATGGGGAAAAAATTCTACAACTGGATAGACTAAAGTCGATAATTATTTTTTCTTTTGATCTATTTTTAACATTTCTAAAATAACAAAAGCTGTTTCTAGAAAGTGAATTATAGTTTCTGTTCACTGAATTTGGTGAATAAAGAGTTAAATCCACTCTGATTTTAATTCCTCATCCTTTTCTTTTTGCCAGAAAAAAGAAATTATGAATAAATAAGTTCCAGAAAGAATTCCAGTATTCACAACTCTTTTAAAAATATTACCATTTACCCAATATTTTTTTTTACCATATTTTCATTTACCCTAGGTAAAATATACAGGAAGACAAGTCCAAATTCATTTACTCAGCAATTACTGAACATCTACAATGTGGCAGGACTGCAGTATATTAGTCTTGAAAATAATAATATGAATCAACTATATTAGTTGCTTGTATCCTGATCGAGAAAAGTAAACACACATTCATCAAAATGTATTGATAAATTATGACAAGATTTAGGACATAAAAGATAGAATTCTAGCTCCTAAGAAGTTTATTAACTGATGAAGAGAAATTTAAATGTGTACAATTATAATATAGTGTGCTAAACTATAGCAAACAAAAGTGACCAACTTTCATATATTATTTAGATTTTTAGGGAAGACATCCACAGCATTAGAAATTAATTTCTAAATATAAGGAGGCAATACTGTGAATACAGAGTATTATAGTGAATGAGAGAAAGGATTATGTGTCTTAAGAAAGGTGTAGTAAATGCTCAGCATTTTTGGATTACAGTGATATCAGGGACATAAACTGCATGGATGTAAATCCTATCACATAGCTTATTATTCTGTGACCTTTAGCAATTAGCCATATCATGGATAGGATTAAAAATAACAGTATCAACCACAAAGGGTTATTTTAGAGACAAAGCACAGTAATATACATAAGGTAATTAAAACTGCCAACCACCCTTCAACTACTAAATAAATACTATTCATCATTATTGGAATGATGAACATAGGATATTATTTTCAAGTGGGGAAGAAGTAGGATTAAAAAAAATGCTCAAATACATAACACCCAGATCTTGGGTTCTAAAATGAACCCTAGGTAGGACTGGGCAGACATGTAAAATATGAGCCTAAAGCATTTGCACTGACAGAAAATAAGAAGGTACACAAAAAGAAACAAAACACAAACAATTGGGACAGCCTGGGTGGCTCAACAGTTTAGCACTGCCTTCAGGCCAGGGTGAGATCCTGGAGACCCAGGATCGAGTCCCACATCATTTTCACGTCAAATTTCACATTAATTTTCACGTCAGGCTCTCTGCATGGAGCCTGCTTCTCCCTCTGTCTGTGCCTCTGCCTCTCTCTGTGTCTCTCATGAACAAATAAATAAAATCTTTAAAAAAAAACCCACAAACAATTAAACACACAAACCTCACAATGATGGGGGTATAACAAAGAGACACAAGCCAATTGAAAGAATTTCCAAGGATTGTAAACCGGGAAAATTTTAGCAACAAAGTAAATAAAGTATTATTGGATTATAACCCAAGGAATAAAATAAATATCCATGAGTCCATACTGACATAAATAAACGAACGGATACATAAAGAGATGATATTCCCTTTTCTACAATGTGTGTAGACACTCTGTCCTCAAGAGGTAGAGTATGAATCCCACTCCTTTAGGTATGGGCTCCAAACAGTGGTTTCTTTAAAAAGAATATAATATGAGAAAAGGGAGAAGAGTCACTTTAAAGTGATTAAACATGACAAGTACTACTCAGGTGAATATGAACAGTATTAAGCCATTTTAATAATATGTACAGTTGATCTAGCTAGATAAAAATGGCACTGTCCTGTGGCCGTCTTCCCAGGAACATACACCTGAGCTTAATCATAAGAAAAGCATCAGACAGACCCTAGTGGTGGGACTTTATTAATGTCAGACAAGCCTACTAAGGTGAGATGTGCGACTGCCACCAAACTACTGCCCAAAAAATACTCATTAACTGACTAATCACATCTCCATTACTGTTCTTGTAAAACGTGAAAAGAGCCCAGATATGTAAAATCATCTTGTGACTTAAAAAAAAAAATCTGTGGTCTTCAAAAATGTTCTTTTAAAGGTACTCCTATTCCCTGGATCTATTTACGACTCAATTAGAATGAGTTATGTTTATAGATAACAGAGTGGGAATAGTAACACATATGAAAAGAAAAAGTTAGTGGAGAATGAAGAACATTGGAAATGAGAACCCAGTTTAGAAAAAAAAAAAAAGTCAGGAAAAGTAGACAATGGTGTGGACAAACAGAAAAAGGATAACCTGCTACAAATTGTCTTTGTAGTTCTATTCACATCCTCAAGTGTTGTGTCTGTGTGTGTGATTTGTTTTGTTTGTCATAACCTACCTAATAAGAGATGTCTTTAGTACTTTCAATTACCTAAGGATGAATCTTAAAAGCCCAAAGTGAGATACTTTCACGAGTGAGTCATGCAACATATTTCTTTATGAAGCAAATACACTTCAAAAACTTAAAGGTTACTGTTTCTGAATCAATATATATTTGAACTGCAGTACTAGAATTCCATAACAACAGAAAAGTAGATAGTAGTTTGTACTCCTTGAACCCTAAACTTGTGTCCATGGATTTTCAGTTAATAGTTATCTCAACCTGCTACGTATTAATACATAAACTGTCTAGTGTATCTTAAAGCTTTGAATTTGAAATGTATTGATACAATAAGCTTTTGAAAATCTGTTGACTGCCTGCTCAAAACCATTTCCAAGAGAGAAACATTTCTCAAAGTATTCTCAGTAAGCAAAGATAAAGTGATGTTAATTCAAAAGCAGGGACTATGTGAAATGTTCTGTCCTCTATCCCTCTCCTTCAACTCACAAATCTTAGTTTAGGAAAGGCTGGGAAAAGTCCTACTAGCTTTTCTTTAATTGTTACTATAGCCTTTTCATGAATCTATTGGACATGATATCCAATTTATTTTGTAAATAATAATATCCAGTGGAACTATGTTCCATATTATGCGTTTTGAGCAATGCTGTTCTAGCAGAAATGTAACTTTAATTATGAACTAAGAAAAAAAAGAGCTTGAAGCTAATCTTGGGGCAGCAATGCCTTACTAAATTGTAACATGGGCAAATCCCTTAAGGCTTCTGTATTGCTTTCTTATCCAGGTGATTCTAATTTACCTTAATATTCTAAAGATATGTAATTTTATCTTTTTTTCAGAGTTGTAAACTCATGCTAAAGAAAAGTTTCCATTTACTCCTCATGTTATTGCTTACATGTTTTTTGGCTCATCTGTACCATTCATGGTTATTTATTTTTTAAAATTGAGGACCACTCTAGGTTGCCAACTTATATTTTAGAAATACGGGATTAACCATAACAAGCAAAACCTATCATATAATTTCATTATATTTTAACACTAAATTATTGGAAGAATGCAAATTTAAGAACAAGGAACAAAATTATACTGAATAAATATATCCATTGTAATATTTTTCTATTTGCTAGCAACCAACTTTATAAGAGATTGATGCCAAGCCAGTTATTTCAACTTTTTAATTTAGTTTAGCTAAGAATTAAGTATGATGCTTTTATATATTAACCCTTTCTGTATTTTGGACCCTATTAGAACAATGTGTCAGTAACAGTAAACACTTCAGCACTTGAAATATTATAGCACTAATGATAATCCAAGGAGTATGGTTTCTCCTCCTCCTCCTCCTTCTCCTTCTCCTCCTCTTTCCTCTTCTCATTCTCTTTCCCGTACTATTTTGCCTTCTCTTTCTCTTCCTTCTGTTTCTCCTCCTCCTCTTCCCTTTCTTCCCCTCCTCTCCCTCTCTCTCTCTCTTCCTCAATCTCTCCTAGGAGAAGTCTCTGAGCTTTACTTAGACACAGGAACCATGGCTGCTAATTTTCTTCATAGTTATGGCCTCATGACTAAATTGGGAAAATGATATCTTGTAAAAAAGTCATGCATGCAATTTACAGGTTACCTCTTTAAAAATGAAGCCTCTTGCCTTAGACATCCTCTTCTATCCCATGGGCAGAAAGGTATACATGGCAGTGTGCCAGCTTTAACCAATGGGTCAAGGACAACTCTTTAGGAAATGGCACAGTACCAAAATAGAAGAAACACAGGTCCTTGAATGAACTTATAAGGAAGAACCAGGGTTTTATTTCTAAAGACATGTTGTGATTGTGCGAGTTGAGTCTATGGGAAGCCATTCATGGATACACATTGATGAGCTGCTTGAATGAACTGCTTAACTTGAGATTTCTGGTAACTCGCCTGTGGAGAGAAAAACATCAGTCTTTTTTAACTTGAGTAATGGAGCATTTGGGAAATATACATGGAAAAAAAACCCAGAAAACAAAATGACCTTTATTTTTGGTTGAACTTGACAAAATATAACGTCTAACACTTCTCCTGGGATAGCTACATATCTGTGGGGCTCTGTACAACCTGAAAATGTAGGATCTCTTTTTTTTTTAAAGGAAATAAAAATTTTAAGATGGTGACAACAGAATATTAAGCCAAGCACTGAGCCCCTGAAACTGGCCATTTTCCCATCCCTTATATGTAAATTGTGGAATCTATTAGTCAGGATATTGGATTTCTTATGCCATCACAAAAACGTTCCTGACCTTCTTCTTATTTGTCAAACACTGTGTGCTCTTGAGCCCAAGAGAGTTTGAGAAGTATCTAGGCATAGTCTGTGTCCTGACCAAAGTTTGTATAATTAATGAGAGTAAGAGGAGAATCTTTACTATAAGCTGAAAAGCAAATCATAAAGAGAGAACCAGGAAGGGCTTAAGCCACACACTCATATTGACCTTTTTCCCTTTCTTACCAAACAAAGTACTCCCCTGGGCTGACGTGAGTGATGGGATGGACTACAGCAGTATATTCTCAATGTTTTAAAAAAGAAAAGCCTCTATTCTGTGGACTGGACAGTGTACACTATATGGATTGAAGCATCTCTATATTTACAAAATTCTGTTCACTTACCCCATTAACTTTACCAAGCATTGGTCATTTGGTAATAAAATCCTTAATAAGCATGGGACACATGGGAGGTTCCTGGTCAGCACTAAGAGTACTGGAGTTAAAGTGTTAGTGTAAGAGTTAAAAAATAGTCTTTATTCATTCCTTCATTCCTTTCTTCTCTCCAAATTTTCAGTCAACTGAATAATTTGGATAAGAGTCTACAGGAATCAAAACATCAGGTTTTTTTTTTTTTTGTTTTTGATTTTTTGTTTTTGTTTGTTTGTTTGTTTGTTTGTTTGTAACGGTAGCACTAGGATTTATTAAACTGTCTTAGTAAAGGCGCTGGGGCTTGCCCATGGTGCTCTTGATGTATAAATCCAGATATTTGCGGATTCTTGAGCAAAGACACTAGGAAATTGACAGCTAAGTGGATGTTGTACAGGAGCTCATCATCTGTCATCTTCACGTGGCCAACAGCCACTGCCAGGCATACCACCTTCTTCATCTGGGATTTGATGGTGGACTTCACTTCATCCACTTTGGCCACCATGTTCTCATTGTGGGTCAGCAAGGAAAGAAACTTGCCAGCTTTATTCAGGCCTGGACCCAGGATTCGTGGGATCTGCTTGATAAAAGATTCTGAAGCCAAAAAGGCATCATACCTCTTGGCCAACTTCTTGACTAGTTTTTTTTTTTATTTTTGTTGAGTTTCTTCAGCACCTCAATGTCCATGTGGGGAATAGTCACTGCCTTGGCCTCAAAGGCTACTGGTCCCCCAAAACACACACGGAGAACTTGGGGAGGGGGTTGGGGTGGACTTAAGCCTGACGGTGCCCGAGAAGCGTCTGTCCTTCTGAGGGTCATAGTTCTTCAGGCTGATCTGCAGCTCGACCGTCTCCATAAACTTCCAGCCCGTGCACTGGTTCCCATGCAGCAGCCCCTTCACTGCCTCGCACAGGGTGTCGCGGAAGGCTACTGCTCATGGTAGCTGGTGCCGCAGGAACCCGCAGTTATTTTGTATATTACTAGCAGAGTTGCATTGAAGAACTTGGTTTGGACTGACCAAAATCAAATTTAATACTATTACCCCCCCATACACACACACACAATTAACCTGTGGGACTTGCATGTGGGAAAATTTGGTTCTTCATAGTAGATACTTATCAAATCAGCCACACTGAAGATCTTATCTCAGACCCCGTGTCCCAAAAAGGATGAAAGAAACTAAGAGATTTGTGATTCTAACAAAGAAAAATGTGGCCAGAAGGATGGCTGCTGAAACCATGACCCTCTTGTTGGAAAAAGCTGATAAACAATAAATGGAAGACTGGATGCTTCTTTATATTAAAAAGAAAAAAAATGACCCTGGATTTCCAATTTTATGAGATGGTAGGAATCTGGAGAGAAAGAAAAACAAACAAACAAACAAACAACCCAAAAAACAAAAAGCAAAACCCTCTGAGTACAGAATCGCTCTATCATTCAGCTCTAGCAACTTGGCCAGGCATCTGTGTGTTACAGAACAAAAGAGCTTTTAGTTTTGTTTTTGGGGTCCCCCCTCCGTTTTCAGATCTGCCATTGTACCAAGAATGTAGCAGCTATAGATAATATCTAAACAATTGAAGCATTATTTTCAAAATCAGACTGCAGGCTAGACTTTACTAAAACCTATTCCAGAGCCATTAAGTGACTCAATTTAATCAATGGTTTCTTAGGGTGTATAACACACTCAGTTGTGGATTTTCACATTCATGCAGCTTTTTTTAAATCATAAAATGCAAATTATCAAATAATAAAACTGTCATACATTTTGAAGAATTATCTTGGAAAATATTTGATATAGAATATTTGTGTTTTTTTTTTCTTTTAAAGAATTGCCTTAAAAAAGGAAATAAAGAAAACAACCAAAATTTAGATTTCTATAATGCCAGGCATTTTGTCTTCAAAACCATTTAGAAAATGACTTTAGTCAGATAAAGACTTGGCATAATGAATTAGTACATTAACACTAAGAGCAGTAGGTTCCTGACTAAACTGTTATTTCTCTTGTCATTTGAGAAACTTGCCATTTACAAACTTGCTTAGGGCTTCATTTTTGAGGCAAATGAAAACAGGATTTAACTCCATGGCTTCCACTGACATTAATGGAATCCATTCATCTACCTGGTCATGCTCTGCTTAGAAATTTACAGTTTAAGGCTAATATTTACTACTCTATATGCTGTGAACTTGCTTTAGGAAAAAAGAAAAAAGCAAATGTAAATTGAATTCACTCACTCTTTGATTATTATTAAAATAATTTTCTTGAAAATTTGATGTATTCGTGTCTTATTCATAGCATACATTTCCAGGATATAGTTTCTCTTATTCATACTTTGATTTTTTTTTTAAATCAAATGAAACAAAGATTGAGTTAAATCCTCTTTTGACTCTAATCTTCACTTCTCACCCTCAAGAAGAAACATTACTTCTTCCATTTGGAGAACTTGAAGTGTACAACATTTAGGGTACCCTCAAAATTGGGATAAATAAATTTCTCTAATATGTCAATTACACAAATGTGTGTCAAGAAGATCTTTAAAAATAAGCTTTTTAATAAATAATAATAAACTGAATTTTTCATCAAATTTCTGAATTCATATCCAATTAGTAATGTTAGCACAATTCCAAATTAAATAGGTCTTATAAGTAGAGACCTTTTAAGTAATAAACAAAAATGTATGTGTATGAAATAATATGGAATACCATTGAAATTACGTGTTCTTAAGAATATTGATTGAATTGGGAAAATGTAACCATGGTAGATTACTATTATTGTTTGGATACTTGAAAGGGTCATACTCATACTCCTCTATTGCCATGTCTTTTGTAGTGCTTTTTAAGGAGCTAGTATACCTCTTTACCCAATTGATACTGTGCTTAGCCACATGATTCACTTTGGTCAATAGTCCATGAGCACATTTGATATAATCAACATCCAAGTAGAAGCATTAAGAGCCACCATGTTTCTGTTATCTGCCCTGCACTTTTTCTACACTACGAAATCAGCATGTTTGGTATCAAGGCTGCTCAATTGTAAACCAGATCTACATCCAATCTGTTGAATCTGACATATTATATGGTTGAGAAACAAACTTTCCTATTTAGTAGGACATTGAAAATATGAAGCTATTTGTTACTGACTGATAACACAAAAAAGATTTACTAATCAGTTTTTAAAAGATTTTATTTATTTATTTGAGAGAGAGAGAGAAAGAAGGCGCACAAGCTGGGGAGAGGAGTAGAGGAAGAGGGAGAAGCAGACTCCCCGCTGAGTAAGACCCCAAGACCCCTGGATTATGAACTGAGCCGAAAGCAGATAATTAAACAACTAAGCCACCCAGGTGCCCCTCATCATCATTTTTAAAGGTAAGATATTACAATGGCAAAATAACTGAAATTATATAAGCTAAAGAGAAGTCAAGTCATTAATAGTATTAGTAATACTTGCCACTTCCTGTCTACTCATATTTGTTTAAGCTAGGGTTTGGTTGTGATCAGATAGATGACTAACTGAATGATCACTTTTTTTCCTATTAGTATTTTAAATGGTCTCTTAGAAAATGGGTCCCACATGACTTTAAAATAGTGCCTTAGATTGGTGGCATCCCTGATCTACAAATGTTCTTCCAGAAAGGAAAAGCATTTTGTAACAATATTAGAAATATCAACATTTGGGGATCCCTGGGTGGCTCAGCGGTTTAGCGCCTGCCTTTGGCACAGGGCGCGATCCTGGAGACTCGGGATGGAATCCCACGTCGGGCTCCCGGTGCATGGAGCCTGCTTCTCCCTCTGCCTATGTCTCTGCCTCTCTCTCTCTCACTCTCACTCTCTCTCTCTCTGTGTGACTATCATAAAAAAAAAAAAGAAAGAAATATCAACATTTATCATAAAAGAAACATATTCCTTATATTGTTTTGATTCTTATGTCACACTTAACTTTGCAAAAACAATGGTCATAAATTCTCAGTTTCATAACAAAATAGGCCTTACATAAGCGTCTTTTCTATTCTATTTATAGATGAAGAAATGGGAGTTAAATGACTTGCTAAAGAGTTAGCTATGGCCATATAGAATATTTTAGTGCCATGCATAGATGTAAGTCTTGGAATCACTATTTAATCATATCTATGTATAATTCTTTAATGCTATTAGTAATCTCTTTCAATTATCTTGAAGCTTTAAAAATGTATGTATGTATGTATCTTCGTATGTATGTATTTATTATGGAATTTTTAATATGAGATTTACCAAGTTAACAGACTTTTAAGTGTGTAATACAATATTGCTACCCATAGGGACAGTGGGTAAAACAAATATATTTGTGTAACTATTTTTTTTTTTACATTGATCAGGGACTCTCCATCTTCTCCTATCCTCAGTCCCTTGAAACCAGAATTCTACTATTTGTTTCTGTGAGTTTGACTATTTTACATATCTCACATATCTCACATGGAATTATGCAGTACTTGTCCTTCTGTGACTGGCTTATTTTACTCAAAATAATGTCCTTAATATTTATCCATGTTGTTGACCAATGTCAGGGAACTTCTGGGAGTTTTATGGTTTCAAACCTAATTTTTTTTAAAATCTATTTTGACTCGATTTTTGTGCATGGTATAAGATATGGGCCTAATGTTATTCTTTAGTATGTGGATATGAAATTTTCCCAACATCATTTTTTAAGATGATTATCTTTTCCCTATTTTATATTCTTGGTATTCTTGTTGACTATATATGCACAGATTTATTTCTAGGTTGGTCATTCTGTTCCTTTGTTCAATATGTCTGTTTTTATAATAGTACCGTACTGGTTGGATTATGATAGTTTTAAATTTAAAATAAGGAACTGTGATGCCTCCAGCATTGCTTTTCTTTCTCGGGATTAGTTTTGTAATTCCATACAAATTTTAGAATTATTTTTTCTGTTTCTGTTAAAAAATGTCATTGGAATTTTGATAGGGATTTTCTTAAATCCCTAGATCATTTTTGGTAGTGCAAATATTGTAACAATATTAATTCTTCTAACCCATGAACACAGGATACCTTTTCATTTATTTGTGTCTTCCAAGGTTTTATAGTTTTTGATGTATGATATTTTGCCTCCTCGGGTAAGTTTATTTTATATTTTAATAGTTTCTTCTTTTTGATGCATTTTTTTGATGCAATTTTAAATGGGATTGCTTTCTTAATTATTTTTGGCAGTAGAGGAAAAAAAATATTGACTACAAGGGAAATGAAACCAATATCCTTGAAATAAATATGAAGTAATGAAGAGGAAAAGATGATGGAGCAGGGAATAGACAGGGAAATAAAAGGGGAGTTGGGAGGGCATCAGGGCAAACCTCATTTAACACCTCACATAAAGTTGAAATATCCTAATTATAATCATAACAATCACATACAGAGAACTTACTGTGTGTCATGTACTATTACAATTACTTTATAAATCTTTATTAACCCATCCAGCTATGATGTCAGGTAGGACGTTATTACCACAATGTTATTAATGACTAAAGTGAGGAGAAATTTAAATAAATTTAATAAATGTTAAATTTTTATACACTTAATAAATATTAGAAAGAAGTATCAAAATTGAATTTGTCTAAGACTACATAAGTCTTAACAGTGAGGTTACTGGGCTAAGTTCTTTCCTAATAAATGTCTGGAAGCAAAGTCTTTCAAATAATACTCTTTCAAAGATGTCTAACTTATAAAGCTACTAAATGGTTTTCTCTGTCTCTTTGTCTTTCTGTATCTTATTTTCTGTTTTACTTAATTTAAGGTGAATTATCAACACATCCTACTCACATAAACATATTCTTTTTTTAAATTCCCATTTTTCAATATCCAGCCTCTGTCAAGAAGGCAAGCAGAGAGAGGACCTTAATAAGTGAATTGCAGCTATGCACTTATTTCAATTTGTGGCTGATTTTAAAGTATCTACATAGTTTTCTTATAAACATTAATTGAATAGCTACACAAGATTCTTTTGGATTATGGATACTTCTCAGTGAGTTGGTGTGTGAAAGCTGTATGAGTAACACAAGTTTATATATATTAAGTCAGCCCTGACTTCATATGGCAAGAAGCCATCATAAATGCATGCAGGCAGTTTGACACACAGACCACAGGACTTGCATAAAGAAAACTATGAATAACTCTACTGTTCATAAACACTGTCTGAGACATACATCTTCATGACATTTTCTTGAACAAAGAAAAGTCTCTTAGAGACACGAGCTTTTATAAATACATTAAAAAGACATCTTGCAAACTCCTGCCTCCATTTTCCAAATAGTTGCTCAGTATTCCTGGAGGCTTAGGGTATATTTTTATCTGACTTCTAGGTGTCTTAAATAATTTCTGGTATTTTCAAATGCAAGGATCAGGCTTCAATTGTTATTTTACAATTTAGAAGTGAACAGAATGGCTTTATTTCCTTTAAAGAACTTATTTCTTTGTCCAAATGGCTCTTGAATAACTACACATTTTCTAGCACATTATCTAAATATAGTATGATTACATCTCTGCAGCTTGGCATATGTTCACCTCAGTCAACCTCTTGCCTTTTGAACAAATGTCTTCGATTAATATAGATAGCTACACTAATCACAAACTACATGGCAAAGGTGAAAAGAACATAATTTTCTCGTAATGTACTTACAACATATTATATTGTCTTTCCTTGTTCTCTTAAATTTTACTAACTCATTGAATGTCATTTTAACAACGGAGAATATAAGTCCACAAATTTTAAGTTTGGTAATCATGCAGAGGTATGATTTCACTTAAACTATTTTACAGAGTGTGGCATGCTTTACAACTGTTATGTTTCTTAAAAAAAAAAAAAAATCCACCATCCTCAGTTTAAAATGAACAACTGGATCAAAACTGTGTGTTATTTTCCCACACTCATACACAGAAAAAAATATTTACTACAAAACTAAAGATATAAAATGGATGACTAACCCATGTTAGAGCCTAGAAATGCATATTCAGCATTTAATGGGTTCTATTGTACTCCTTTCTTAAAATATCTCTAAAATTCCTAAGCAAAAAATGTGCCATCAACTGAAATGCTCACCTAAATGGTAGCAGATAAAGGGTTGGTACACATCCAATTTATAGCTTTGTGGTTTTTAAAACATAAACTTTTGCACATTCCTATATTATTTGTAATATGGGCCATTGAAAAATGCATATAATTTATTTTCCTCAGTTTAGGTGTGTTTGTGATTCTCTGAAATGGTGGTGATGTAAAGTGTGTCTAATATTAATATACAAATGTATATGTTATACTATTTTCTTTTTTTTAACTTCCAGAGAAGATTAGAAGTATTTATTTATTTATTTTTTTAAACAACTTTATTATTATTATTTTTTATTTATTTATGATAGGCACACAGTGAGAGAGAGAGGCAGAGACACAGGCAGAGGGAGAAGCAGGCTCCATGCACCGGGAGCCCGACGTGGGATTCCATCCCGGGTCTCCAGGATCGCGCCCTGGGCCAAAGGCAGGCGCTAAACCACTGCGCCACCCAGGGATCCCTGTTATACTATTTTCTTAATAGCTATATTAAGGTATAATTTATATACCAGAAAATTTTCCCATTTTAAAATATCATTGATGAACTCTCAGATTTGGGACTGTTTGGGAATATTTTCTTTTAGCTATATTTTTTCCTGTGTATGTACCATACTTTCCTGTCTCTTTGGATGTATTACAACTTTTTTTTAAAATACCTGGACTTTTTGATAATATGTTTTAACAATTTTCATATCAAATCCCTTACCCCAAGTTTTGTGTTTAGATAAATATTCCCCCAAAATTTATCATTGTTATTTTTCTTGTTGTTTCTATTTATTTACCACTCTTCTGAATGATTTCTGTAGATTTTGTATTCACTGTAGTGTGCAGCCACCAAGATTCTGCTAGCTTTTATTTTTTCAATATTTATGTTTTATATGTTTAAAATTGGCTTTCTAAGATTAATCTTTCATTACTATAATTTGGTCAGCTATTAACTGGTCAGAAAATTTCCTTAAAAAGTGTTGTGTTTCATATTTTGCCAAAGAGATCTCTGTATGAAGGCATACCTTTGAACTTCAGGCAGTTTCTAAAACAGCCTTAGCTTTCACTTCCTACTTGGGTATGGTCTCAAGGTCAGCCAGAGGTGAATGGCTATGGCTTTTTCCTATTCTAGTTCTATCCTAGAAATGTATATAATCTTCCACATATTTGTAGCCTTCTAGATCTCAAGGAATATATTGTAGCTTTTTAAATACCCTATGATCATCTAGTTCATTATACTTTTTTTCAATGTTTTTCATGATGGAGTGCCAGTTTTGGTTACACCAAAGAAAATCACAGTCTTAGACAATTATGATGTTGCAGGGTGATTGCTATACTTGTTAGTAACGGCCTGGGGATAGATTTCTATTTTACTCTCCTAGAAAGATGAGCTACACATCTTAGAAATGTATTTCAGTGGAAATATTCACTGTTATTTGGGTGTGAATCTTATAATTGAGCTTCAAAAGACATTAGCTCTCCATTGACTGTGATACTATAGTTTTTCAGAGCTACTGCACAACAGAGATAAGGTAGTAGGGGAATTCTAAAGGGCATGGGAATAATGCTAAGTTGAAATGCCACAAACAATGCTCTCTTACAAGGAATCAGTAGGTTTTATTGAATGGATGATTTTTCAGTTCATTCTATTTCATTGGTTAATTTTCATAGTTCTGAAACAATTAATCTTGGTCATTTGCCAGTTTTTTTTTTTTGTTTTTGTTTTTGTTTTTCAGAGAACTGCAGGTCCTTAAGCAACCACTCTGGAAGTTAGTATTCTCTGCTGTACCTTTTTAATGTTTCTCTTTCCTATTGGTAGGAAATTAGTGATTAGTCCTTTTTTGGAAGAAAGGAAATGAACTTCCAGGCTTTGTGTTCTTCTTTACTCACAATTGTGTAATTTTTTGGTAGTATTAAAAGACAATAAGGAATATCATTTACACATACAAAAGAAAGACTTCAAATTTCATCTTGGTACTGATAGTTGTTTATGAAACAAAGCCCCAAGGCTACAAAAGTTAAATTATGAGAGTTTAGAAATATTTAATTTGTAAAAGTTTTATTTGTTTTCTTTTCTCTGCATATGTATGAAATGTTTTTTGTGATCTATCCTGATCTCCTCTGATTAGTTTTCACATATTAAGAGTAAGTTAAAGTCTCTTGCTGTACAATAAGACTGCAAACTCAGACTTTGATAACAAGGAGTGCTCTTGGGGATCCCTGGGTGGCTCAGTGGTTTAGCGCCTGCCTTCAGCCCGGGGTGTGATCCTGGAGACGTGGGATCGAGTCCCACATCAGGTTCCCTGCATGGAGCCTGCTTCTCCCTCTGCCTCTATCTCTGCCTCTCTCTCTCTCCGTCTTTCATGAATAAATAAAATAAAAAATCTTAAAAAAACCCAAACAAACAAGGAGTGCTCTTTCTAATACTAAACAACATAAGACAAGAAAAAAAAAAAACAGATAAGTAGACAAGAATAGGTCATTTGACATTTGAATTTGGAAAATGTGAGAAAATAAATCTTTCTAGAAATGCAACAGAGCCTACTCTTGTTCATGCTTAGGTTTGGTATGGGAAGTTCTCTGTGAATTATAAATGAAAATTAATATCATCATGTTAGGTACATGTGAATATATCCTTATGCTTATGTAGTTAAGTACAGTTAAGCCTAAGCATAACAAATAATATGCAGTTCTCATCCTATATTGTGGCTTCAATTATCAACATTTTCTCTCTATTTATAATGTAGTGAGATAAACATTTCAATGTGTTTATGGCAATATTTTAAATTCTCAGTTTTATTTTATTTTCTCAGTTAGGGGTAGGTAGATAACCAAATTGAGTGGTTACTTTCAAACTACTCAGTCATGATTCTAATAGGCAGAGCAGAAATCTTTATTCATTTGGTTAACATTCTTTTGAGGGCACTAACCAAATTTCATAATTACATTACAAAGTGGCCCTACTTTAACACTATTTGGTCACAAATAGATACCTGATGTAGGGTTGGAATTCCTCACTGTTTGATTTTCCCTTCCAACAAAGTCACTGAACACTTTGCCTCTATTGTGCTGCACATGTCCAAAATAATTTCATCCACATACTATTAGTAAAGACCGTAGCGTCTTATTTATCAGTGAATCCTAGCACATATGATATAATACACACACACATAATGCTTTTCAGTGATGACAATGGATATGATTATCTTGCATTTATTAATTTTCCAGATGATATTAAGACACTTCCTCCTATAAGAAGCAATTTAGTTACTATCAGAATCCTATAGAGCCTATAAAATTGGTTTAACTTTTCTTTTTTCCCCAGATTTATTGAGATATAATTGGCATATAATATTCTATGTTTAAGGTGTATGAGGTATTGATTTGGTAGATTTATATATTGGAAAATAATTATCTCATAGCATTAGTTAATACCTTCATCTCTGACATAATTGCCATTTATTTTTTGTGGTGAGAACATTTAAGATCTACTTTCCTGCAACATTCATATATATATAATAAACTGTTGCACTAATGCTGCAAATCAGATCCCAAGAACTTGTTAATCTCACAACTGGAATGTTGTACCCTTTGACCAAATATCTCCTCATTTCTTCACCCCCTAGACCTGGTAACCACCACTACTGTCTGTTTCTCTGAGTTTGGTGCTTTTAGATTCACCCAAGTTGTTACAAATGGCAAGATTTCCTTTCTCATGCCTGAATAGTAGTCATGTGTATCTCTCCCATCTTTACTTATTCATCTGCTGACAGATATGTCTTCGTTATTGCAAATAATTCTACAATTAGCACAGGGGTCCAGATCTCTCTCTGAGATACCAATTTCAATTCCTTTGGATATAAAGCCAGAAGCAGGATTGCTGGATCATAGAGTAGTGCTATTTTTAAATTTTTGTGAAAGATCCATACTGTTTTTCATAGTGGTTATACCAATTTACAGTCCCACCAAAAGTGCACAATGGTTCCTTTTTCTCTACATCTTTCCCAACACTTGTTATCTTTGTTTATTTGATGATAATCATTATTTTAAAAAATATTTATTTATTCATTCATGAGATACACAGAGAGAGGCAGAGACAAAGGCAATGGGAGAAGCAGGTTCATGTAGGGAGCCTGATGTAGGACTCAATCCCAAGACTCCAGGATCATGACTGAGTCAAAGGCAGATGTTCAACCACTGAGCCACCCAGGCATCCTTTATGGTAATCATTCTAACAAGTGTTAAGTGTTTCTCATTCTGATTTTGATTTGCATTTCCCTGATAATTAGTGGTGTTGAGAAGGTAGCAAGAGCAAGGGTCAACTTTGGGCTCATTGGTAGCTACAGGGGCCCTGGCTATCAGCATTCTCTCCTGCAGCTGCATAGTCTTCTCTTTGGCCTGCATGCTGCAGTGGAGACCAATTTCAAGGGATCAGGATGGGGGCATGCAAGTACATAGCTGGAGGGCCTAGTTCCAAGCATGAACACAATGGTGGGGATTAGTCAAGGAGCCTAGGCTGGTGTTGCACTTGCAGAAACCTGAGCTGGTTACAAGCTTCGTTCCCAGGCTCCAGTGGTGGTGGAGAGGGACTCAGGTGACTGGCATCAGTGAATGAAAATACTTGCAGGGTGAAAGCTGGCAAGATATACCATAGTCCACAGTAGCTGTGCTGGCCTTGGCTTCATCAGTGGAGAATCTCCTGAGTTTGTCTGCAGAGTGAGTCTCTGTGAACTGGGATCACTCCTGCTGCCTATCCGCCAATAATAGTCTCTGATTTTATTCTTTGTCTCTAGCAGCCTCAATACATCTCAGCATTGCCAGTTTGGGCAGAGTGAAACTAGAGTGGCACCATTGGCCACGCCCTGGGTGGCTAGAGAATCTGGTAGTTCATTCTTCTTGTCCTGCAAAGAGGAACTCTTTCTAGCTGGGAAAATGGAATGCCAACTTGTGGGGTGGGATGATACAAGTAAAATGAAGTTGTCTTCCTTCTTTTCTGGTGAAATTATTCTTAGCTTTTTTTGTTCCACAGTGTTGATAAAACTTCCTGTATGGACTCTAGACATTTCTTGGAGCAGTTTTTGTCCATGGATACCTGTGTAATCATTGATCTCTGTGGGGGTATAGGGTTGTGAGTCCTCCCACATTACCTCCCCACCACCTGATACTGGTTTAACTTTTCTTGAAATAAAAAGAAAATAATTTACCTAGGTTCAGAGAGGAAACTATAGAGTAATGAAACAAGAAGGGATTTATGTAGAGAAATGAATATCTAGACCACTAAAGTAAAGAAAACCAGGCATATGCAAATACATGTTTTGTATTTATGTATCTCTTTAAGTATATAACTGACAGAGAGATATCCAAAATAGAAACACAGTAATAGAGATTTTGTCAGATTTGTTTACTGATATGCTGTTCCCAGGACCTCAAAAAGGCCTTAAATCTTAGTTGGTATTCCACAAATGCTATCTGAATAAAAAATAAAAATTAAAAAATAGAACAGGAATAAGACAAGAATTCCTGAAGTTGATCACTTTTATATTTTTTCCAATGCTTAATATGAAATATTTTCCCACCATAATTTCTTACAGAACTATTTTGGAAAGCATACAAAACATATTTATAAGTATATATATTTTGAAATCTGATTATTTTGATATCTCAATGTGTTTCCTTAAGTTTGTATTATAGGAAATGTTTGATAATTTCATCTGCTCAGCATTCAAATGCATTCACATTTGAGGTTCCCTACCACTAAGGAAGCTATGCATATTCATGTCCGTACTGGGGCATAACCCAGTCTCCACCCATCAGGTACTCCCACAAGTACAGTGCATGTCTACAGGTAGGCAAAAATGAAGGATGCATTCAGGGATGCAGTAGGAGTATCCTATAGCAATGCTATGTTGTAGTAGCAGCATCCAAGATACACACTCTTCCTCTTAAGGCTGTGGTTGAGTTTCCTAGTTTTGGCACTTTAGGGAAACTTCAGTTCTGGGCAGTTTTCCAATTCACTCCAGCCTCTCTTCCACTACCACATTTCTATTGTATTCATTATCTGCCCAAGTTCGCCAGTGTTCTTTTCTGTTGTTTAAACCAATAATGTTTCAACTTTGCAGGGGAACCCTGAGTAAAGCCCTGAGTCCTAGAAATCTTTAAAGTGGTGACAGACCCAAGCAGTGTTCTCCCAGTTGGGGTTACCAGCAATAATGGTGATGATTTAATTCTTCTTTGAACCTTGTATATGTTTTTCAAGTGGGTCAGAATGTGAATGTCAATTCAGAGAGGACTTTATAATTGCTTAATGGGATGTTATTGACAAAACTAAGATTTTTGTCAGCAAAATTTGGAAATTAACATTGATGAAATATTTTTAACTAACTATGGGTATAATATGGATTTTTCCAGTTATCAATCACAAATTTTACCTGTTATTTCCATTTTACTAGTTATTCCACTAATGTTGTATCTTTGTTCCCAGATCTAATTCTGATTGCTTTTTAAATTCTTTTTAATTACATTATATTTTATTATCATGACTTCTTAATCTGCTTAATCCATTACAGTTTCTTGGTCTTGTTTTGTCTTTCATGACCTTGATACTTTTGAAGATAACTAGTTAATTATTTTATAGAGTATCCATTAATTTCATACTTTTAAAGATTTATTTATTTGAGAGATGGAGCACACTTGCAGGGGTGGGGAGAGGCAAAAGGGAAGAAAGAGAGAGAGAATCTCCAGCAGACTCTGCAATGATCTTGGAGTCAGACACAGGGCTCAATCTCATCACCCTGAGATCATGACCTAAGTTAAAATCAAGAGTCTTACCTTTAAAAAAAAAAAAAAAGAGTCTTACCTTTAACCAACTGAGCCACCCAAGTGCTCCTCAAATGTCCCTTAATTTTAGTGCGATGCTGTATCAGGTTGATATTATGTATTTTAGACAGAATAACAAAGAAGTTACCTGGTGTTTTGTTTTGTTTTGGCTTTTAGTGCACTGCTTCAAGAGATACATGATAAAACTAGGTCCTATGACAGGAGTTGTTAACTTTGATCTCTTAGGTTAGGTGGTGTCTGCCAAGATTCTCTACTATAAAGTTACTATTTTTTCCCTTGTATTTAATAAATATTTTACTAGGAATACTTTAAATATTATGCAAATATCTGTTTTCATCTGATCTTAACTCACTAATCATAGGTTTCATTCATGGTTTTTTGCCTGCAAAACAATTGCCATGGTGATTGTCTAATGGTAATTTTCTGTTTCTATCAATTCTTCTACATTTACGGATAAGCAGTCTGATGTAAGGAGTAATTGTTCCTATCTATTATGTATTTATTTATTCTTATATAATATATATATTCAATATCAATATGGACTAATGGATATTTATTTTATGGGTTATAATCTATTACTGTCATTATTCAATGTATTGTTAGTTATCCAATATTGGTCAGAAAAATAAATTCTACCTTTGTACTTCCTTTATTTTAGGATCTTTTGGGTGGGTAAAACTCTTCTTTTAGTGGAGACTTTGAGGTGGATGTGGGGATACAGAATTCCCTAAGTATTTTGAAAACTGATTTTCCCCCCAAAGTATTTGTATTTAAAGGACAGTTGGGTTGTAAATAAAATATTTTAGGCAAAGCAACAAGTGTTAGTGAGGATGTAGAGAAAAGCAACCCTCCTGCATTCTTGGTGAGAATAAAAACTGGTGCAGCCACTCTGGAAAACAGTATAGAGTTTCCTCAAAAAGTTAAAAATAGAACTACTCCATAGTCCAGTAGTTTCACTTTTGGGTATTTACCCAAAATACAAAAATACACTTACTCAAAGGAATACATGCACCCCTATGTTTATTGCACCATTATTCACAATAGCCAAATTATGGAAGAAGCCCAAGTGTTTATCAACTGATTAGTGGAAAAAGAAGATGATAGATAGATAGATAGATAGATGATAGATATAGACAGATAGATAATAGATAGATGATAGATAGATAGATTATCCATAAAATAGTCATTAAAATAGCCATAAAAGAGAATGAAATCTTGCTATTTGCAACAACAGGGAGAGAAGATAATGCTAGGTGAAATAAGTCAAATCAGAGAAAGACAAATACCACATGATTTCACTCATATGTGGAATTTAAAAAACAAAACAAAGGAACAAAGAAAAAAGAAGAGAGAGAGAAAGAGAGACAAACCAGGAAAGAGTCTCTTAACTATAAGGAACAAACAGTTACCAGAGAGGAGGTGGGTTGGGGGAATAGGTGCTAAGTGCTCATCACTTAATCATGATGAGCACTTAGTGTAATATATAGAATTATTGAATCACTATATTGTACAGCTGAAACTAATATAACATGTATGTCAACTCTATTGGACTTAAAATTCAGAGATTTATAAAATTTGAAAAAAATACTTTGTGCAGTTTTCATTTCTTTGAGTTAGAAAAAATAGCCGCCTTCTTGTGTGTGTTCCTTTGATTAAAATTTTGCCACTTTATTTTTCATTTGCTGTTTAAGCTATTTAGTTATGTTTTGCCTGGGAATATTATAGATTGTATTTTTTTTCAAATGAGTAAATCTACTGGGATATGTCCCTAAGTAGTTTATCTTGAATTTGTCTTCCCAAGTACCTGATGGACCTTTCAAATATGTATGTTTAAATATTTCATTAAAAGTTTTTTGAAAAAAAGTGTTTTTTGAATTAAAATTTTAAGTATTCTTTTTTTTATTTTGTTCAGGGTCTCAAATAAAACAATTGTAATAATTTATTCGTCTATCTTCCATTCTCACTACTTTCTTTCTAACCTGATTTTACTTCATTTATTTACTTCATTCATTTCATTTTTGTTGTCTTGGCTATTCTATACCTTTCTTCAATGTTCCTTGTTAAATTTTCTCTTTACTCTCTTTTAGGCACCTTGCGGTTTATTATTGATTTCTGAGATAATTCTGTTATTTTCTTTCCATTCTTTCCTGTATTTTCATTTTTTTAATCTTTGTCCATTTTTCCTTAGTATTCTAATTCCTTAATTCAAGTAGTTTTTCATATATTTATATTGTTAATGTGTTTATTTTTATTTAGAAGGCTTATTTGTTTTCTTCTACTTTATGATTGTTTCCCCTCCACCACAGGGAGAATTTTCTTCAGTTAATGTATATTGAATTTGGTTCTCTGATCAATCTGCTAATCATTTCCTGATAATTTTGTCTTGTGCGGGTAGGGAGCCTTTCAAAATACCTAAGTCATGACTCTTTCCTCTGTAAATGTAGCAAAATCAGCTTTTTCTATAGTGTTATGTTTTTCCTTCCTGTTTTTCTCTATTTTCAAAGAAAATAATTAGACCCAAAAACTGAGGCAGTCATCATTGGCTTCAGCTATCTGAAAGCCCTTATATGATAACAGCTCATATATGAATGCTTGAAACATTGAACTTTATTAAGGGAGAAGATTAATAACAAGAAATTTAAGATTAGTTGAAAGGGGGTTGAAACCATCCCTGTGGAACAAGACAAGTCAGTGCTATTCCTAAACTCTTTAGAATGTTTTAAACACTTTCCAAACACAACAAGGAAAACATACAAATTTTAAAATACTAATGAAAGGTCTTTCTGTTTGACGACACAACACAGATAGCTGGAGGAAACGATCAAGTCTAATATCTTTATTAAGAAGCAACCACAATAGATCAGCTCTATTAGATTGCTCCCAAACTGAACATTCAACATTTAATTTCCTTACAACTAAATCCCTTACTAATAAATTAACTACAAATTGCAGATTGCATGAGCTAAAACTCAGTGAGACAGCTATCTCAATGCTGTAAGAAAAAGGCCACGAAATAGCAATGGTCATTTAGAAATGCCATTAGTTATCTGGCTACTCAAAAGATCTCAATTCCAATGGGAGAAATGGCATTCTGCTCTCTAAGGTGCCCATTATATTATTCAAATAGAGAGCATTCAACCCCATCCTAACACTGTGGCATTTGAAATAGTTTGGAAAGTAAACACCAGGGAAAGAGAAAAGGGAAAAGTGGAAATGAGATATGCTCAATAGAAACAGAGATTGATGGATAATTTACTCTGAAAAACTCCAGACACTTGGTTATTCTTTGTAACTTATGACTATACACACTCTGTTGCTCTCTTTGTAAGACTATAGGAATGTCTTTCAAATGTCTTGACTTAAATCATTTAAATCAATTAACATTTACCAAGGTTCTTCATTATGCTAGGAATATAGAAGTGAAAGGCACAGATGAATAAGAATCACTTATTATCCATTTTCTTTCAGAAATAATTTTAGTGCTATGGCCATGTTCATGTCTGCAAGAGTCTATTTGGTATGGGCACAGATTTGTAAACACGGCGAATGGGAAAAAGTACAGTGGAGGAAATAAGTAGGTAATGGAAACCACAAGAGTGATAGAGATGCTAGCTGACATGATGACCTTTATACAAGCAGGGTACTTAAGATGGACGCAAGAATAGATACATTCTTAAAGAGAAGAAATCTGTGAAATAATACTAGAGAGAAGGGCAGCATCAACAAACAGGAGAGAACTGTTAATCAATAATGACTAGTTTGAATGACTGAAGTATAGAAGGCCTTCATTAGATTAGAAAAAAATACATTTTGATATGTGGTTATGGGGGCTTGGTTGTCAGACTAAAGTATTTGGATTATGATTTAGGCAATATGTATAGTATTGTTTTCTTAGAATTTTGTCTAGAGCTTTGTTCCCATTTTTTTTCCTTTACGGATATTATTCATTAAATGTTTCAACTAATGCATATTGAGTACCTCAGATGTGTTAAACACTGTTCTCAGTGATGAGCACAGAGTAATCAGCAAGGTAGATAATGTCCTGGTTTTCACGGAACTTGCCTTTGAATTGAAGTAGCTACATTAATGGTAGATAATAATAAATAAGTAATTCAGGGAGTGGGAAGGGCAGTAAAAGAAATAAAATATGATAATTGAAAAGCAATTGATTGATTGGATGGGTTGACTATATTCATGACACCTATGACCAGAAATACCATATTTTACTGCAACTTTTAATTATGGTTTTCTAATCCCTCTGGAAAGGAGATCTTCATTGTCCCTCAATGAATGCCTATGTCCAATCTTTGCTTCATGTTCTCAGTGCATAGATTTTTTTCAAAGTGACATGCCCCAAATTCCAGCCTTAAGTCCTATAATCTTGGGGAAACGGCACTTTCTAGGATTTATGACTTAAAAGCATTTATATAAATGTAAATGTGCTAGTGGAACTAATAAGCCAGTATTAGTATCTTTGTAAAATTTACTTTAACTCTAAAACAAGATTCTAGGAGAAGGGCAACAGAATGGACATGTTTGATGAATCCAGCAGAGGAGAAAGGGGTCAGGGTTAGAGAAGCAAGCTGTGGAGGCAGGGGCAGATATGTAGTGAATATTGAATATCCAGAGGTCACAAAGCACCCACGAGGCGTAAAGCAGCAGTCTTGCATGGGAATTCTGGCTTTGAATGAGAGCACAGAAAAACTGGAAAGAGCAAGTCACTGACTCAAAAAAGTGGTCCCTGGCCATTTTCTCTGGAATGATTACACGGTTTGTCAATATCACAGAAGGCACTCAAGGATCAGCTATGATGTCTAATATCTCCTTTCACTCTATGTTTCACAATTGTAAATCCTTTCCTGTTGGGTTTATTGCATTTGTGGAAATATTTGGGATCGAAGCTTTAACTCTTATAGATAAAGAGGAAATCAGGTTAACAGTGACTTTAGGAAAGTTATTATATTTTATTTTACACAAAAAGAATAAGAATATCATACTAAAAGAATTAAATTTAATACTCTAAGAAATAAGGTTTTCAGCTTTTTATTTAGCAATAACATATCCAATATCATTCTTTTTTTCATTCTTGATATCAGACTTCAGAATCTCTCATTTAATTGCAACAAAATACTTGTAAATCAATACTTATTGAAGATAAAATATATACTAAGAGGAAATAATTTTCAGACTGGTCCATAAGTGAACATGTCAAAGCCTGACTGGTTTTATAACAATAAATACTTATTTCTGCCACCCAAGTCTAGACGGCATCATAAATATAGATGTATGCATCTTTCCCAAATAGATTTAGGAAGAAAGTGCTAACAATCTGGGTTTATCTTTTCCTTGTTTTCTCTCTTTCTTTTTCTGCTCTAATTTTCATGGAAAAGATAATATCATCTTTCATTATTTTTCCATATACAACCATCAATCTCTACTTAATTGTCTCTCTTAATTTTCCTTAATAGGAGAGCTCACCATTCAGTAATGGAAATTCCCTTAGGTATAAGATGCACTGTAATTAAGGTGGCACAGTGACATAGGCAGCAGAACACACTGGTTATGAACATGGATTTTGGACTTACAAAGATTTGACTTTACATTAAACATGTATCACTTCCTATATGACCTTGGATTAATATACATGATCCTGTCTCCAATCAGAAAAATAGGAACAATTACACCTACCAGATGAGATATTTTGAAGATAAATATAATAATGCTTATAAAATACTTAGCAGGATGCCGAACACAAAACAGTACTTACAAAATGAGTCATTAGATTAAAAATGTGGCCTAGGTTGGATGGAGAATTAAGGAAAGATATCAATATATCCATGATTTTCTCAAAGGCTGAAAAATGCATCTAAATTCAAGTGAATAATTTTGCTTTTACTTCTACTATATGCAACATAGTTAAAAATTCTTTGAGTAGAAATTATTGCCCATCACAATGCTTCATATTTATTCATTATCTGGAAATGAATAGAAGTCTCACAGTCATTCTGTAAAAGGCTAGCACTCCATTATTGTTTGGAAGTGTTGTATAGCTTTTGATGCTTATGCTGTTGCAAGGGGGCAATTCTAGGCCAGTAAACCAAAAAATAGAAATTAGGGAATTGCAAATTCAAATTAATATCATATGATATTGAAAATGTTTTATACACTTATTTGCCATCTGTATATTTTCTTTGGCAAGGTGTATGTTTAGATCTTTTGCCCATTTTTAAAATTGAGTTGTTTTGTTACTATTGAGTTTTAAGTGTTCTTTGTATATTTTGGATACAAGTCTTTATGTTTTGCAAATATTTTCTTTCTGCCCATTGCCTGTCTTTTCATTTTCATAAAAATTTCTTATGCAAGGCAGTTTTTAATTTTAATGGAGTCCAACTTATCAGTATTCTCTTTCCTGGTGCTTTTAGTGTTGCATCTAAAAACTCCTCACTAAACTCAAGATTGTCTCCTGCCATCTTCATGAAGTTTTATACTTTTGCATTTTACATTTAGGTCTATGATCCATTTAAGTTAATTTCTGTGAAAAGTGTCTAAATTCTCTTTTCCACTCATTAGATGTTCAGTGATTCTAGTGCCATCTGTTGAGAAGACTACCCTTTCTCTATTGAAAGAATCTTACTCTAATAAAACTCAAGCCAATTAGAGTCTCACAAAAGAAATTCCTTTCAGGATAGGTTAAGAACAGAATGTTCTCAGTACAACAAAGAGGCTACTTTCCCCTCCCTATGCTGGAAACCTGAAGGTATTTTTTTTACTTATCTTTACCCTGAGAATCTGCTTGGGTTCCTGGAGGTAAAAATCCATGAAAGCATGGGGATCCATCTAAGATTAGGGTCCCTGGAAGATGTAACTCAAGCTTGCCCACACTAAACAATTCATCAATCACAGTTCAAAGTGTTCCTATGGAATTGTCCTCAAGGCAAGTCCCTGCTTCTTGGCTCTTGTTCTTGATAAGTTATGATTTTTTTTTTTAGTTATGATTGTTGGTATATATCTTTGTCTCCTTTTTTCTTTTTTTTTTTTTTTATGGCTAGCACCTTAGTGTGTGATCACAATTCTTTGAAGGATCTAAGTGTCATAATTTTACAAATTATTTAACTTTTCCTATTATAAAGACAGGAGTGATGACATCCAAGCTCTTTACATACCACATAGGAAACTAGAAGTTTATTCTACTTTTTGATCATATACTTGACAATAATTTATGGTATGCTTATGTAAATCAGTATACTGGCTTCTAGATTTGTGTATGTACAAAATAATGTTGGACAAGATCAATATTTTCAAAATAGTTTTCTATGCTGTGTTAATAGATATTATAACTTATAATAGATATTATATCTATTATAAATAGATATTATAAATAAAGCACTATTTGTTGGTCAAACAAAATTGGCACACGTTTGTTGAAGTCCCTCAAAAAACAGCTGATAAATAGCATGTCTCTTCTCTACATGACTGCATTTGAGAAGTAAAATGAAGGAGTAGCAAATGGAAGCAAAAATCTAACTTGTAGAATGTTCAGGATACAGAGAATTATTTTGGGTACAATTGACAAGTAGACTCGCCTAAACAGTATCCCAAAATTGTGCAAACTCTTCAATTGTTTGGTCCAAACCACAGTGATCTGGGCAGCAGTTTCCTCAGTGATGCAGAAATACCTGGAGGAATAGTAGTAACTGAATATGCCCTGTGAGCAGTTTAATCTCAAGAGAAAGAAAGAAGACCAGGGTGATGCATTACCATATTCTTGCTCCCTTACCAACCAAATCTCACTTTATAACCCTTTGGGACAAAGTGAGTAATGGCAGAGATAGAAGCCAGGAGCACTTTTAAAAAGATTCTGTCCCCACAGAATTCCCCTCCTGGAGTTAGGGGAAAGCCATTTTACTGTGAAACAGAGTTTAATAACTTTCAATATTACTGAGCCTTTATTAGGCCAATGCCTACAGAGATTTTCCAAATTGGTCAGGATCAGACTTTGACTTGTTAACTCAGCTTTTCTTATTATCTACATAGATCTCTCAAACTGATAGTCCGTATCCAAGTGCAGACTTTGTTTTGTTACTCTGAAGAGAGTATTGGTTTTGCTTTCTTAATTTCTGCAAACATTTTTAAGGGGAGATTTCACCTAAATTGCAGATTTGCAACTCCTCAATAATCTATAGATGGAAACATTGGGCTTCTTTTCCAAATGGCAATATTTACCAGCACCCAAGTAACAGCTGTTCTCACTAGACAATGTTAAGTACTCTTTATTTTGCCCGTTTTCACCAATTACCCAATGTGATCATAATGTTCTTATATAGGACTTGCCTCATTCATTTATGTATCTGTCTTCCTTAGGCATTTGGATCACTGCTCTAAATAGAACCAAGTTTAGTTACGTTTTAGCTCTCCTATCTAATCTACAGGTAACATCTGAAGCCTGTTTGGGATTATAAACCCCAGCAGACCCTGAGCCACCTTGGTTCCTACTATAAACATTCCTTCTCCCTATTCCTTATGCCTGGTCCATTTATTTGGCATCCTACCTCTTTCCTTGATTTTCACTCTGAAATTGGCCTTGAAAACCCAGTAGTGCCCATGTACCATATCCCCTGGCACCTAGATATTGTGTGTATAATTTGTATCTAAATCTCTGAGTCAGCCAAGTTGGAACCAAGAGGTCCAGAATTAAGGCAATTATGCTTCTATTTTCTAGATAGGCCTATGGATGCCTTGACTTGATATGAACTCAGGTCACACTTATTTATGGTATAATGTACACTGTTGATTCTAGGGCAGAGACTGAACAGCATGGCTGTGAATTAAAGAAAAGCTGACTATACTGCCAAACTGGAGAAACCAAAACAGATGGGAAACCAAGAAATAAAGTATAAATGAGAATATGAAAGTTTTGGCACTTATTTATTATCAGGAACTTTTAATAAGCATAAAATAATCCTGAAAGAAGAAAACTTCTGTGTTTAAATCAGGGCCTTTATTTTTCATTATAGTTTATACTCAGAAAAAGTGACAAAAGCAAACTTATCCATGAACAATGCAAGATTATCTCAGAATGAAAATTGTAATCTTTCTACAGTGGAACAAATTCTTTTCTTTCTTTCTTTCTTTCTTTCTTTCTTTCTTTCTTTCTTTCTTTCTTTCTTTCTTCCTTCCTTCCTTCCTTCCTTCCTTCCTTCCTTTCTTCTTTCTTTCTTTCTTTCTTTCTTTCTTTCTTTCTTTCTTTCTTTCTTCTTCTTTCTTTCTCTCTTTCTTTCTTTCTTTCTTTCTTTTTCTTTCTTTCTTTTTCTTCTTTCTTTCCTTCTATTTTTACAAAGATAATCATCAGTTAATTTCTACAGTCCCAATAGTGCTTTCTATTACATTAACACTCAAATGAAACTAGCCTTTGGTTACTGAATTTCCTGCTAAACATTGGATGACATTTGTTTGAGTTTTCTCCAAAGGCCTTTTTAATAAACCAGGGTGTGAGTCATAGCAATGGCTGCTGGAAGTGTTGACTCAGTAATCCTTCAGGTTTCTTTAGGCTCTGCTCCTTCTTAAACATAACATTTTTCAATACATAGAAGAAAACTCCTCTTAAAAATGTTGTAACATAAAACTGCTTTCTTAACAAACAGAGACCAGGATTGGGTGGACTAAGAGGTCCAGTCACTAGTCCTAGAAGACAGAAGAATCCCTACAAGAATATTTTCTCTATTCCTGTCGCTGGATGAGAGACCAGAGGTGAGAGTTAGATATCAGAGCTGGAGAAAAAGGCCAGGAGTGGTGGCAGAGAGAACAGGATCATCCCGTAGCCAACACTGTACAGGGATCCAGGAAGTTTCCAACAGAGGCTCCTGCCATTTTATGGACCCAGACGCTGGAAGAGGTTACAGGGGAAGGGCTGGGTATGGAAAGGCACTAAGAATTGAGTCAGAGTGGAGGAAAGTGTTTTCAAGCTATCTACCTCTCCCCTATAAGGAGAAAGCAGAGTGTCTTAGCAGGATCTTAGCCAAAACCCATCATTCCTTTCCCTGTCCTCACATTGGAGGCCTCTATATGGAATATGAGTCTAGGAACGTAGACATGCATTGGGGCCAGGATGCTTGATTGCACCTCTCTCCTGAGACTTCATTGCACCAGCTGTATACACAATCTGGTGTGAAGTATACAACTGTCCCCTGTGATGCTTATCAGGTTAACCTTCTTCACACAAAGCATTCTTTTTCATCCCTGTGACTCTGTTCATGCTGTTGCATCTCTTCAGAAACATCTTTGTCTTCTACTTCAGATGAGCTCTTTTCTATTCTTCTGGTCTGTATTTACTTCACCAATATTTAGTTTTCTATGGCACATTTGTTTAAAATGATCTGAGACTCAAGGAAGAGGGTCCCCTGTTTTAGATAGCCCTGCTATGGATATGGTCATTCTATAACCAGGGCCCATGTCCTCCTAATTTCTACAGCATATCCAGTGTGCTCAGAAATCCACAACCCTATGCCCTCAGGTCATGACCCAATAGTGTGTACAAGCTGAGGCAAGGAGGGTGGTCAATGAGTGGCATTTTGGTAATGAGGATGATGGATGGACATTGAACAGTGCAGACTGGGATGTTTATAGGTTTTTGCTATGTAGATAAAGCCTGGAGCAGAAAAAGAAAAAGGGTTTCTGGAGCTGGGGCTCAGAGACTTTTATTACTGTACCACGAAGTTCTCATAGAAAAATTACTGGAGATGAAATAATTTGAATTTACACCTGACTTTCAATATTGTTAAAAAAAAAAAACCACCTCCATGTTTTTCGCAGTAGAGATCAGAAGATGTTTAGTATAAAACTTTTTAGCTTGATCTATAACTTTTAAATATTTAGATAAGTGGTGTGCAGATCTCAGTTTGTACTCTTGTATGAACCTTAAAAATATTAGGAGCATGTGCCTGAGTTTGCTAATATTTCTACAATAGGTATTTTATCCATAGTTTTTATTTATTTTATCTGGCAATCTTTATATTCAACTTTTTTTCTGCTGTAATTTCATCGTACTTTGTATGTTCTTCTAGCATCGTATTTTCACATGTGCATTAGCTATTAACCTTCCTAGGTTTTCTTTTCCCTTGGCTAAGAATGTGTTCTTGTCTTTTTTTTTAAGATTTTATTTATTTATTCATAAGAGACACACAGAGAGAGGCAGAGACACAGGCAGAGGGAAAAGCAGGCTCCATGCTAGGAGCCTGACATGGGACTCGATCCTGGGTCTCCAGGATTATGCCCTGGGCTGAAGGCTGCGCTAAACCGCTGAGCCACCTGGGCTTCCCATCATGGCAACTCCTTTCTCTACCACGTTGATGGCACCACACACAAAATATGACCAGTACTGAATTTAGGCTCAGATAGCTTCTTTCATCTTCATTATTCTGAATCCTGTCATTCACCAATACCCTTATTTTCCAGTGCCTTTAGCTTCACACATTCTCTCACCCTTCTTATTTTACTGTTTGGACTCTGTAAACTAATTCCTGAATGTCCACTTTGTCACTGAAGTAAAAATATAATAGTGTGTTGTTTCTTGAAGTGACTCTCAAGCTCTACACTTTGCAACTGGAACAAATCCCTGTCAGGGAAAAGCCTTCAGGAAGTGTTGGGCTTAAATCCTCAGCCACAGTGTAGTTCTGCAGAGGGAGATTATACAAGGTGTACAAGGATAATTCTTATAGGGGTTATAGTAATAATACAACAACTAACAAGATTTATCATTATTGTTTTACATTATATGGCATACTTTATATTCACTATATGACTTACTGTTCACAGTTACTCTGCAAAGTAGAAATTATTTTTCTATTGAAGTTGAGGATATAAACATATAGAAATTAAACTAATTTGTCTGAATTAATATAGTTTGTAAACAACTTATCTAGGATTCATACCCAGGTATGTATTATTTAAACTCTGGTCCTATCTTTTATATTAGACTTTCTCATATTAATCTTTTTGTGGTCACCAGCTACTAAAATGTTTACTACATAATTTTTTTCAGTAAATGTCTACAAAATTCATGAATGAACAAATTAATGAGAGAGATGGATAGATGAATGGATGGAAGAATAGATGGACATATGGATGAGTGAATGGGTGAGTAGATAATAGATTTATTGTTAAAGGTCACCTATTATAGGGGATTAAAATTTAGATGAGATAATGAAGCCCTTAATGCAAATGTAAGACAAATACTACCAAGCAGCAAACAGAAACATTTAAATATCTGTGTTAAGTAATATAATTAATGTTAGTAATACTCTTCCTCCTGAAAAGAGTTCAAAATAGAAATAATCATAGCAGAGGTTTTAAAACTTTAGTAAACATAAAATAATCTAGGGTATTCCTTTAGAATGTAAATCCCTTGGCCCTACCACTAGGGCTGCTGCTGAGATAGGACCAAGGGGCATATATTTTAACAATCTAGCAATACTAGATGATTCTGATGTAGAAGTTCATGAACTATACTTTGGGGATCTTTCACTGTAAGTAAATAGACAAAACTTTTCCCCCTTATCCCCAGAAAGGAGGATGAATTTAATTCTTAATCGTCTTTACTAGAATGATCCATTTACAGTGCTTTGGTCCATGTCCTGCTCTCAATTCCAATGATCTCATGAGTGTCATAAGCCACTGAAGTGAGGTTGTCAAGCCCCACAGATCAGTTTCTCTGTAAGTTGGTGGCTTTCTGGCAGCTGTACTCCATGGGCTGTTCTGACCAGGCAGCAGCAAGTTGGACTCCACAGAGGTTCTTAGCTTGCTGGTCTCAAACTTTTGTCTCTAATTTGATCATTCCTTCATCTTTCTCTCTTTTCCACCTCTTTCTTTGACTTTAGTTAACTGTCATCTAGTCTGGGAGTAGAAAAATCCTCTATAGAAATTTTTATTTGAGTCTGTCTTTTGGATTAACCAGCAGTTTTTAAAATTAATAGACAAGTATCTGCAGTCTTTATTTTATGGTTCAATAATAGATTACTAGTTTCACAGTCTAAGAAAGGAGAAAACAGCACAGGTGAATCAGTTTGAGGAACAATGGCAACCCCTTAAAACATCAAAGTAGGCAAACAAAGAATACTCTGAGTTCATAAAAATAACTTGTTAATTAGTGTCATACTTTGGGTTATATAAAAGATTTTGGTGTGTGAATAGAAAGGCCAGAATACTTTCTAAACGAGGACAATAAAAAATCATGATTCATTGGTTACTGGTGAAATGGCTAAAGTGCTTTTTCAAAATATTAAGACTTAGAGACCAAAATAAGATATATTAATGGTGATTTGATTGTGTTAAATGGAAACAACTATCAAAACTTCTGCTTTGTAACTTTCACATTTTTAAAAAAATTTCTATCTTTCATAGTGTTCCTGAAGGATCATGCTTAGATCTCAGGACTTTGTGAACTTCTGTTGAAACATGATACATTAAAAACATTTACCTCTCTTGCCTTCCAAACTCTAAATGATGCAGAAGGTTTTCAAAGGAAATACACCTCAATAAAGAGAAAAGGAAAAGCAAAAGCAGCAGCATTATTGAAACTGAAAGCAGATAAAACGGTGTTCAGTGACTTAGCAAAATCAAGAAACCTGAAACCCAAGCTGATTAGTGGAGCAAATTCCAGTCACAAGATGGCTTACCTGCAGAACCCCAACAAGTTCCAATAATAACAAATACCAAATAGCTCTGAAAGTGCCAATGGAACTGAAAGCACTTAGCCTAACAGGTCCCTTCCCATCAATCTACGTAGTAAAGAAACAACCTATTCCAGCAAAACAAAACAAACAAACAAACAAACAAAAACGTCAGCTTTGAAGCTACTGAGCCCAAGAAAGAGAGTTCAGGGAACTGAGGTTCTACTAGGGCATGGAAGCAATACTGAAACAGAGGAATTAATTAAAGGCCTATATTCCAACACTTGAAACTCACAGCCCCTTTCTGATTTTGTTCTCAGGATGTTGGCAAGATTCTCTCTCTCAAGCACGAGGTTGGAGAATTCTCTCAGAGGAATTTCTTAGTCCAAGGGAAAAAAAGTCTATAGATTTTGAAAATCAGACATCATTCGACAATTTCATGAAACATTTTTCAAATTAAAGTGCCACCTGCTTCTGAGAAATTCTTTCCATATACTAAGAGTTTCCAATCAGCTTTACAGTGCTTCATTTTTAATATACTAGACAACCAAAGATTGCCAGATACTTGAGAAAAAAACTGGCATGAAATACAAAAACAACAACCAAAAAAGAGAGTAGGAAATAAACAGAGCCAACTCAGAATAAGAAAAATAAACTCTAATAATGAAAATAATAAGAAGAAATATCTAGTGACATATGGCATAACCTTAAGATAATTTAGGTATGTATTTTAAAATGCAAATCTGGGTAACAGCAGTTATTGTATTTAAAACATGAAACCAAAATTAATAGATGATATGGATACTCGAATAAAAATCCATCAAATTGTGAAAGTATGTTATTTAAGACTATGGACAAAAGAAGAGCTAAATTAGCAGTAAACTAGAGCTAAATTAGCTGAGGTCCTCCACTTCTGTGGAATGAGGATCAAGGACTTAAAGGAGAGGGAATGGGGAAGAGGGAATTGCTGGGTTTTATTTTTTTAATAAACTCCATAAACTAATTTTTAAAGCTACTTTATGTTCTACTTGATAATGTCACATTATAAAAATATTTTGTTGATATCCAGAAAATTAAAAATATTCATAATGTGTGTCTATTTTCTGATAAATGAAAAAAAGTATGTGGCATCTGTTTATTATTGTAACTTCTATTCTTACTGCAGTATTTGGATATAGAGATTCTCACCAGGATACTGCAGATGACAAAATTGTATATGGGAAGCATGTAGTCCTGAGAATTACTGAGCTTTAAAACCACTAAGCTATCTATTTCAAATGCCACATAATCACTGTGTGTACACAATCTTAAAATGCCTAGTCTTAGAGTCTGCTCCCTATAACAGGAACATGACTATGCAGTACACATTGAATCTATGTTCTTTATGTTAAAGACATAGATACAATGCAAAAGAAAATTCATTCTTAAAAAAAAAAAAGCAACAGCCTAGGATTCCAAATGAATCATACACATGAAAGAGAAACAAGCAAAATATAGTTTACCAGCATTGTTATTGTAACAGGCTCTTAGAATCCTTTGGTACACTATTAAAACATTTATTATATGCAGATCGCCAGGAAAGTACAAACAAACCACAACAAATTTGTTCTCCCCCTTAGGACAGAGCCAGCTCTAAAGAACCTATTTTGTCTATTTGTGTTTCCATGTATTCCAGTTTGAGAGTGAGGATTAAAAAAACTGATTTAAAAGTGTGTGTTTTTTTTTTGTGCTTCATGAAGCTTGCTGATAAATTCCCACAATAAATTTCTTCTTTTGCTTAATAAAAATGTATCCATGGCCTTTAAGAATTCAGGGTCTTTTCTCTTTAAATTTTACTGCCAACTCTCATCAGAAGTAAATAGTCAAGATTAACAATTTAGAATTGTGTGGAAGAAAAAAGTCATAAAAAATAACCCTCAATGTTTAAAGTGAGCACTTTGTGAATGATTGTTAAATGAATAGTGACAATCCTCATAAGACTTTATAGTCTGCAATATATAACCAAATATTATCTCACTTGATCCTATCAAAATTGTGTGATAGGGAAGGCAGTCATTTTTACTGAGAAAAATTAACTTAGGGTAATGAAAGTTCCAGAAAATACTCAATTAACAGAAAGCAGGATCGGTCCAGATTTACAACTTCTTATTCCAAATCCACTACTGGTTACCCTAGAATTCTCTATCTCTTCATGACAGATATTAATAGACTAATGATGCTTTACCCGAATATGAGCAAAGTAGTCTTTTAAATTGAGAATTCTGAACAGATGCTTACTTGTCTTCAAAAGCTCAGTTTATTTCACCATTCTAGTCAAAGGTGACTTCTCTGCATACATGGAAAAGTGTGCCAGGGGCATCCTTCTGAGTTCTTTGTCCTCCAACTAATAGTTGAGACATAATAACAAAGATAACAATAACAGTGATGAGAATGATGATAATGATGAAGATTTGGTATCTACCAATAATCATTTACAATGTGACAGACAATAAATTCTGTATAAAATGTATTTAATCTTATGAGATTGGTACTAGAATTACACTGATTTTACAGCTGAGGAAAATGAAGACCAGAGGTTAACTCGCTTACCTAAAGACAGCTCAAAAATGGGGAAGCTATGCAATCTGACTGCAAAAATATCTCTACCTAAAACTTCTAGTTATGTCTTTTTAACATTGTCTCTTTTGCAAACAGGTGCACACATGTAAATCAAATTTATTTCACAATTTAGAAACAGCTATCCCTCCTGAAGCTTATTACATCTGTAGAAACACCTTTTCACTAATCTCATGGTGCCCAGCAAAGTCCTGAACACGAGACACCAAATTAAGCAATATTTTTCATATATATTTGGATATCTCATTAGCTGACACTGTGTATCCAAATGAAAACTGAATTATTCAGTGAGCAAGAACAGAGGTGGGTGCTATTAGTCAGGAAGCAGTTCTGCACTCAGAGCTATCTACAAGATTCCAGACTGGAGGATGATAAAACCACACTCCTCAACTGCAAACGTTATCAGGTAAAGGAAAACTATATGGGCAAAGATTGTCACCTCAGTCCTACTTTGGAAACCAACTTTGCCAACCATGAATTCTTACAGTCTTAGCACACAATTTAAAAGCAAAAGCACTCTCCTCATCCTCCCATATACCCAGATGCCATACTGCAGAGCAGCCAAGAAGGCATTAGGAAATTGAATTCCTGCAAGACTAAGAATTTTTCCAATTTTTAAAAAAAGATTTTGTTCATTTATTTGAGAGAAAGAGCAAGCGCATGAATGGGAGAGAAGGAGAAGGAGACTCCCCACTAAGCAAGGAGCAGATGCAGGACTCAATCCCAGGACCCTGGGATCATGACTTGAGCTGAAGGCAGCCACTTAACCAGCTGAGCCAATCAGGTACCTGAATTTTTCCAATTTTGGACTGAACATTACATACAAGAAACTATTTCAATTACCAGTTTTGAACATGATAATAATGAAAATGGAATCCCCACTCCCTTTAGTCATCTTGTGAAGACTTGAGGCAGATTTGATTAGTCCAAAAAAAAAATGAAAGCTTCATTTTTTCATTGAGTACTTAAGATATAGCTTGCATACATTTGCTTAAATATTTATAAACTTCATGGGGCCAGCTGATGGTAGGGGACACTACTGTGCTTCTGCCATCTTCCAGAAGTAGTAGTCTCCTTGTCTGTGCCTATGCCTTTGCTCACAGGTACTGTCTCTGTGTGTGTCTCCTCACGTGCCTCACCCCCTTCTGTCACGATCTGAAGCTTAGGTCAATTTATAACTCTAGCCTCTACACCCACTCTTCCTTTCTCTCCTCTGTCTCTTTTCTTTCCAAGTTAGTTAATTCTATGATTGTCCTAGAAATTGCAGTCACAAAAGAAAAATCCTACAGGGACTGTTTTTATTGGAAAAAAGAAATAACCGAAGAGTGAGGAGTGAGTGGGGGAGTGTGGTGAATGACAGGACAGGAAAAATAAGATTTTTGCAATGCAGTCTCCAGGGAAAAGGAGACAGAAAAGCCAGGGCCTAAAGAATTGAAGAGAAGGCAAGGCAAGTGGGTTAGAAGGTCCTACTAGACTTTGTTGCGAAGGTTTAATACATAGAATTAAAGGTGGAGATTTCCTGTTTAGTTAAAAGCAAGCTAAGGGTGTGAATAAAAGGCTATTCAATACATTTTCCATTAAGACTTCCAAATAATTTTGTAGTTTGAAGTGCTCGCAGCCAGGAGGTGTCTCTTCTAAGGAGCCAGCTCCAATTACCTCATGCTTTTGTAAATATATGAATATGTGTGCTGTCAGGAGAGCTGGTTCTATTTATCCCACAGGTATTTTAACTGAATAAATCCTACTTATTTGGATGTCTTTTTATCCACCAGTTATAAATGTGTGTGGATAACTCTCTGTTCTACATTGTTTATGTCTGGAGAGGCTTCAGGTGCTTTGCTTGCCTGCTTTTGCTCATGAAGACAATTTTTTAAGTGACCAAGTTGTACACATTACACTCTGCTGGTTGGGCCTGTTCAGGAAAAAAACAAAAAACAAAAACAAAAACATCAGAAACAAATTTTATTCTGATACTATTGCTAGTGATAGCAGAGGGAGCACAGGCCAAGTCTAAATACAGATCTCCCAGATTTAAAAAGCTGGGGAATTTTTAAAAGCTAGGCTGGGGTGGAGGTGGGAGCAGTGGGATCCTGGGGCATCTGCATTTTCTAATTGGCCTTACCTAATGGAAAAGTCCAGTTTCTCTTATCCTCTTAGCAAGGGGCAGTTTTACAACTTGGGAAAAGACAGGCCCTTTTACCTCCCACAGAAAGTAAAACATAAGATGCACTCTTCATTGATGATTCCATTTCAAGAGATGGCACCCAGGTTCTTGAGAAACACAGACCTGGGTTGTAAATATTCCAAGAACCTGGAAGAATATTTACGCACATTTCAAAGAGACAGAGAAAAGGTTTACAATTACACATTTTCTAAAGTAAATGTTCTAAGAAAAGGGAGGTTAGGGGCCTGGAGTCAGGAGGAAATCTGCCTGAAGTTCAGTCAACTGAGAGAAGAATTAAGGTGATTTTGGTCAGATCATGATCATAGTCATCGCTGTCAGATGCTTCAGTAGCTCCAAGTGGACCAGAAAGTAGTCATCATTGCTGCCTGGGTTGCTGCTTTCAGCAGTATGGTATAAACTTGCTGCCATTATCACCAATGTCCCATTAATGCCAACTCTATTCAGCTATCCAAGGATTCTTTATTTAATACCTACCTTGTGGAATACTCCCTACTAAGCACTAGACGTTGAAGGGGGTCCTCATGGGTTTCCCTCCCTTGAACCTTCACTAACGTGTTCACCATGAGCAATGATCCTGCCTAGAAGCAATAGAAACATTTTTTCAGCTCTTTGCCTTTGCCAGAGAGGCAAAACCAAAACAAAGCAGAGAAACGAAAACAAAAGCAAAAACAAAAACAGAAACAAATAAACAAAACAACAGAGTAGGATGATTATTCTCTAACCCTTAAGCAAGTTTTATACTCCTGCTATCATAATCTGGGCCTATAAAAATAAAGTAATAATAAAAGACTTTGAAAAGAGAGAGAGAACATACAGAACCCTTTTTTTTTTTCAAAATAACTGGAGTTATAATACTGTACTAAATCTCAACATTAGAAATGCTTGCATCTGCTGTAGATTAATTTCTTCATCAAGGAAGGAGGGGATCTTTTCCACCTTCTTTACACCTATTCAGTGGTGGTGAAGTGCTCAACTCTCCCATGTCCACACATATTCTCAAGGTGAAACCCTATAGAAAAAATGCTGTAGAAGCTCAGAGGCTAAGAGAAAGAAGGATCCTTTGGGGTGAGTGGTGATGCCAAAAGATGAGGAACCAAGAGAAAAAAAGGAAAACAAAGGGGGCACCAAGGAAGCAGTTCTCTTGAAACTCTCCACTATGGATTTGTTGCAGGGAGCCCACTGGGAAAAATAGAGAACTGATTTACTCCATTCCCTGGGGTTATGTGTAAGTGTCTCCAGTAAGGAGCTATACTTTTTACACTTATAAATATTAAAGGCAGAGTGATATCTAATTCAGAATGAAAGAGGGGAGAGAGAGGAAGGAAGAAAGGAAAGACTGGAAACTATTTATAGAACTCCATTTTTTCCAAATAACAGATCATGGGATTTGCAGGTCACATTCTTTTCATTCTCTACAGTATTCTGTGTGTGTGTGTGTGTGTGTGTGTGTGTGTGTGTGTGTGTTTCTGTGTCTCACTCTCTCTGAGAGACAGACAGAGGGAGAGAGCATTCTTTTGAATATTCTAAGCTTGGCATCAAACCCTTTGAATTATTCACTATAACCCTATGAAGTAGGTAGTATTATTATAGCCATTTTCTAGACAGAGAATTTTGAACTATGGGAAAGAGAAATACTTGCCCAAGTCACACAACAGGTGAGTAAGTAGCAGAGCCAGGAATCATGAGCAGACTGTCTGGCTCAGACCCTGTGTTTTCTCATGAGACTCCACTGTCTCATTAGGCACAGTTTTCTAGATTGAAATGGTACATGGTATAAAGGAGAAAAGTAGTTATTATTTAGGGCCACAATTCTAAAGGATCTTAGTGAATAAGGCCTTTTTTTTTTAACCTTCACTGCTTTTCTCTTAGTTGACACCTCTGAGAGAAACACACTCACCTTAAGCATCGGTCATGGCGTGTGATATGAATCCCAAAACTTTATGTGCATACCTGAGATGATTAGATCCCAGCTGTGAGTAATTGTGGAACATGGGCATAAATTATTTTTGGTTGTTTTTGTATGTTTGCACATAATCAAATTTAGTAGAGCTATGCTGAGTGTAGAGAGTGAAATGTGACTAGCTGCAAGTCCAGAGAAAAAGACAACAACGGAAATGAGCAAAACAAAGCAGACATTGAAATGTGTTGGTGAAGAGTGTTTGCTGCATATTTGCCATATAGGAAATAAGAAACTAAAAAGTAGATATGACAGAAGCTGGGTGGCTCAGTTGGTTAAGCATCGGACTCTTGATTTTGGCGCAAGTCATGATCTCAGGGTCCTGTGATTGAGCCCTGCCTGGGGCTCCAGGCTCAGTGTGGAGTCTACTTGAGATTTTCTCTCTCTCTCTGCCCTACTCCTGTTTATGCTTTAAATACATACATACATACATACATACATATTTTTAAATGGATAGGACACTCTATATTTACTAAAATTATTGAGTCAGAACCACAGACCATAGGAACTGAAAGGTTGACCACAGGGTAGCAAAGTATGTTTGTTAGACATAAAGACACCCAGCATGGAGCTCAACATATTTTACATATTTGCGTCAAGAAACTAAGGGGTGCCATGCAAGGTTATTATAAATTAATTCTCCAACATACTCTCTCCAATTCTATTAATGTATTAAGGAGCCACCACCAGAAAGGTAAAGGGTCATAGACATTAGCAAATCATCTTTTTATCATTGGGAGGACTTCCATAGATAATCTCCATTCACAGTTAAGTAACTAGAAAAGAGTAGGTGATCTGAAAGGGCGATCAGTAAACTTTTTTGTAAGGATGTCGCTTGAGCTAAGTCATGAGGATGAGTGCATATTCATTAGGAATATAGAAATGAGGGAGGAATATGACTAAGAACAACCAAGGTCTAGAGAATTAAAAATATTTAAGCGTGGATGGATCTGAAATGTATATATGTTGCTTTCAAGTGAAGGGGATGAGGTTGAAGTAAAAAATAAGAGTGAAGATATAAAGAAATCCCAGATCTCAAAAGACTCTGGAGATATCTCCATGTCTGTACTCTGCTGTGAAAGTGACTTGAGACCACTAAAGGGTTTTACTTTGGGAAGTAATATTAAGAGATTTATATTTAAAAATATTTATTTATTTATTTATTTATTTATTTATTTATTTATTTATTTTAGACAGAGGAGGGGCTGAGGGAAAGGGAGAGGGAGAGACAGAATCTCAAGCAGACTCTGCACTGTGCGTGGAGCCTGACATGGGCTCCATCCCACCACCCTGAGATCACGACCTGAATCTAAATCAAGAGTTGATTGCTCAACCAACTGAGTCATCCAGACACCTCTAAGAGATTTTTACAATATGAAATTAACTTGTAGAGAAGTGGAGAATGCTTGGAAGAAGTGAAAGATTGGAGACAGAAAGATCAATTAGGAGATTGTAATAATCTAACTCAGAAAAAATAAAAATTTTCATAAAGGAAGATTATGGTACTCTAACAATCTGGGTTTGATTTTTGTAGCAGATCTACTAAGAAAGACAAATAGAAGGATGAGTAGATGGACAGATAAACAGGTAAATGAGGTAAAAATATACTTACATAATTTATTAGAAGGATCTGTCCTTGCATAATTGCAGGAGTTGGTTACAGAGTCTGTGTTAAAACTGCTATCTTCACATCAGAATCTAGAGCTTGAAAGTTACAGGGCCAGCAGTGAGAAAGAGAAGATGGATAGGAAGTGTGCGGAGAATAAGGATAAACTAGAAATATGAAAAGGGGCTGGAACCCACAAAGACAGGCTAGAACCTATTTAAGTGTCTTACTGCTTCCAACTTCATGATGTAGCTGTCCTAAGGAGAAAATGATGCTCTTCCTCATAAATTTAAATAAGCACCCGGCCCAAGAGTTGGAGAAAGACCTGAGAGAAAGTGGAGTAATTGATGCCCCAAGCCAATGAAGCAAGCTAATAGGTAAGTGACAACATGCATGAGTTATAACACATTCTGCAACCCCTGCACCAACATTGTAAGCATTAAAAATATTACATATATATATATATATATATATATATATATATATATATATATACATGCCTGGGTGGCTCACTCAGTTAAGTGTCTGCCTTCAGCTCGGGTAATGATCCCAAGGTCCTAGGATTGAGCCCTGTGTTTGGCTCCCTGCTTACCAGGAAGCCGGCTTCTCCCTTTTTGTCTGCCCCTCCCCTTCCCTCCCTTTGTGTTCCTTATCTCTCTCAAATAAATAAATAAAATCCTTTTATATATATATATATATATATAGTTGTGTTTCATTTTTACCTTCTAACCACTAAAATGTCTCTTGTGACCCATCTTGGTTGGAATATACAGCAAAGGAAACTCCAAACAATATAGTTTACCCTAGCCAAATTGATACACTACAGACATCAGCAGAGACTAAGATGAAATGGTTTGATAGAAGTCGAATAAGAATTGGTTTCCAAATTAGATATGCCTTATGGGATAGAACAATATTAAAATCAAAGGATTCATTAAATTTAGTAACTACAGTCAAGTAAAATAAGATTTCAGGGGTAGATTCTTAAAAAGAGATTAAAAAATAAATAAACAGAAAGTATTTTCCAGGAATTTGGAAAGCAAAGGGTAGCACAAAGGACATAGCTTTGGAAGAACCATGTTAGAGACAGCAATATAATGATAATAATAATAATATGGAAGACTTCTGCATTTTATCATATTTATTGTCTTATGGCAGAAGCCCCTGAATGTAGGTTAAATTGCAGACAAGAGGTGGATAATCTGCAGAAGTAGAGATCTATAGATGCCAGTACAATATCATACATGAGTATAAACACAAGTGACAGATAAGTGCCAATCCAATAAGGGACATCTTTTCTCTGAAAAGGAGATAAAGGTAAGGACTGTCATAATTCATAATCACAACATTCTCAGTTTTTAATTTTACACACATTTACCAACATTGAAAAAGTAAACATCTTCCTGTTAATTTTTTTCTTATACTAGCTTCATGATAGTATTAATTGTATTTGTGTCCAAATTAAACCTCCTGAAGTTTTATAAGAAACTGAAATTTTATATAAAATATAAAACCTATATGAAAGCTTAAATGTTGTCACATATCTTAACATGTATGTATGTATTCAGTAAATATTCCTTATGAATTGTGGTAGATTCAAAATTATCAGTAGAGTAATGCAAGTTGAACTATAAATCTATTATATTTGAACCTATTGACAGATTTTCAGTATCAATTAAGAGTTGGTAATATCTAGAGTTCCAGGATTTTCCATGTTAATTATTTGGAGTAAACTGCATTCCCTCCTCTAGCAAAAACTGTTAATTAGATGTTCAGAGTTGGAAACAACAACAACAAAAAAGCTTTTGGAGATTTTCTAAAAAAAAAATTGGGAACTTATAAAAATATACCTAAAGGATGACTTTGTTAAGTCGGCATACTCCTTGTTGAAGCAAATCAGCTGTTACCTTAAAAATTAAGGTCACATTCTTCTTTGCTTAAGGGTAAATGAAACGACATAGGATGAATAACATATGCATTATAAGACCAAAATATTGTCAGTTTTTATCCTATTAATAATACACAAAATGTATTGATAATTTTGTTGGTATATTTAAAGAAACAGTACATTTGAAAAAATAGGAACTTAAAATATTGGATCATAACGTATCTGCAAAATCGCCATTATCAGCAAAATAATTGTGAATCTTTTCATGATTTTTGGGCTAAGATAGCTATAAATGAAGTCTTATACAGTTTTTACTTTATTGCTAACACTCTGTGATTTAAAAGCAAAACAAAACAAAAAAGGGAAACATTAAAAAGTCTTTTTTTCCCAAATGTACAATTAAGTGAAGCTAAAATACATATTCATTTTAATTTCGTAAGGGGGAAAATGCTGTCACATATTAGATGAACAATTGTTTAGAAAGTAACCATAAATTCTGTCATGAAAGTAAAAGTGAATTATATTTAGTTATGTAGAATGATGGGATATTTTCATCAATTCTTTCATGTACTCATAAATTGCGAAAATTCATTTCACATAGGTTTCCTTTCACCATTTACTTTCAAAATTCAATTCAATTCAAATTCAAAATTACTTTCAGACTCTGCTAAGAATACTAGTCTTATTTTTATTGTGACATGTGATTTCTGAGCTGTCTTTAATAAAGGAGACATGTTGTTAATATTCTTTAATTTAAGCCATATCTAAGCCTCTACGAAAATCTTTCTCTCTGGATAAATATCCCCCTACTAATAAGGACTTTATAATGTCACTTATCGTATGAGTCAAGTCATATTAAAGAAAAAAACTGTTGGATTCATAAGTAATACATGTATAAAAATGATAAATGGAAAAGAACGTAGTTGATAAACTGATAAAGCAAAACTGCATAGTTTAGTGCCCTCAGGAAGCCATTTCCTTCCAAAAATATTGTTGATTTATGGGACTCAGGAAAAATATTTTTAACTGAGCCTAGAATCCTCATTTTAGAAACTGAATTTCTATGTTAATTCATCATGGAAATCGCATTTCTATTTCAAATTAGCAGGATATTTTGCCAGTTACTTGGTGAGTAGAGGGACTCCTTAAAGAAGTCATTGGTATTAATAAATGTAGGACTAAAGCTAATACCAACTCAGAGAAATCATTGATATGTGTTATGCAGACAGTCACAGAACTTATTGTCTGTAAACTTAAGTTTGCTTTCACAAAAGAAGGTATAAGATTTTACTAATTTGAATACCCAACAACCCTGTTGTTTTAGGACACTGTTGTGTGAAGATGTATATATACTGTATTCATCATGTATTTTCACTTCAAAGGTTTCTAGGGAAAAATGGTAGCTTAGGAGAATTGTATCAAAATTCAGACCACCCACTGCAGTTGGACCTTTCCATCTCAAATCTGTAGGTGAAAACCTAAAGTAGAAGAATAATTACAAGTACTCTTTGAAAGATACCAGGTTATGAGATATGGTTATTGAAGGGACCACAGCACAAAATATTTCCAGAGAAAGCAGTGTGAAAAGGTAGGTACCCCTCTAAGTGCAGGCCAAGCACAGAAGTGTTAGATGCTGGAAGCCTGAACACACTGGGATGATCCTGCCTCCATATGCCACTTCCCACCTCCTTAGACCTAGCAGCAAGGGAGCCCCAGATACCAAATTTGGGGTCAGAGGCAATTTAGGGCCCTATGAACTTCAAGATGAATGAGAAAAAACATATCCATTGATAATTTTTCCCTTTGCATTTTCATATGTCTTTATGGGAGGATTGGTCTTTAATTTTCCTTTCTTTTAATATCCCTGTCTTATTTATTCAGACTTCCTAACATAAGGTACAGAGCATTCCCTGTCTTTCAACTCTACAAATATTTTGTGTATAATTGGAATTAATTTGTCTTGAAATATTTGGAATATCTTATGAAATAAGTTCTATCAGTATATTGCTTTAAAAATGAAGAAACTGAGACACAATGTTTGAAAAAAATGGTACCAGTTTACAAAGCATCTTAGGCATTGTTCCAAAATACAGAAAAAATCAAATATAAATCCTGGCAATAAGAACCAATCTTATCTAGTGATGATGAGATTTTTCAAACAAGGCCAGCAAGGATCTTGGAGTGCACAGTTGTTGTGTTCATACAACCTTTGACTTGGCAATTTCTCTGGTACACTAGAAAAAAAATCTTAACACATTTTCATAAAGAGGCTTGTTAATGGATTTTATTCAACTATTTTCAACATCAAAGTTTAAGAAACGCTTTTACATAAATTATCAGAAGCATCAGAAATAAAATGTAGAGGAACCTGGGTGGCCCAATCAGTTAAGTTCAGGTTATGATCTCAGGTCATAGAATCAAGTCTTGCATAGGGCACCACATGCAGCATGGAGTCTGCTTATTCCTCTCCCTCTATCCCTCCATCCACTCTCTCTCTCAAATAAATAAATAAACTTTTAAAAAAAGATATAAAATGTAGTATTACACAAAATGGATTCTTCAGAAGAGGTCAGAAATAACAACACAGATTTGCTAAAGCAACATGGATACAACTCAGATGTATAATTTTGAATAAAATATCAGAAATTGATGAGATTTGTAACAAGATGCAATATATGCAAACCAAGAACTTGAATAGTCACACTAAATATAATTTTTAAGATATATTTATTTATTTATTCATGACAGATACACAGAGAGAGAAGCAGAGAGAAGCAGGCTCTATGCAGGGAGCCCGATCTGGGACTCGATCCTGGGACTCCAGGATCATGCCCTGAGCCAAAGGCACACACTCAGCCGCTGAGCCACCCAGGTGTCCCATACACTGAATATATTTTAAAGATTGGAAACAATTAAAAATAAATGGTTGGAAGGAACTATAAGGATATTCAGTGAATAGTCAAGAGAATGGAAATGAGGAATAAAGGAGAAATAATAAAATGAAAAAGCACAAAGTAAAAAGGAAGCTTTATAGGCACTGATATTGATGTTTATGCCTTTCATTTATAGTAAGAACAACTCACCTCTCTATTTTAAAAGCAAAACAATTTGTAATAGAAGAGCGTTGCCCTGCCAGATAAGGTAATGCTTTATCAAGAACTATATCAAAACAAAACAAAACAAAAAGTCAAAAAATATAAATCAATGAAACAGAATAAAGCATGCAGAAATAAAGAACAAGTGATATACACACTTGTCATATAACAGGAAGAAAATTAACTATGAGAAGGAAACCTGCCTCATTAAAAATGCATATCAACAACTAGTCTCCTAGTCAAGAAAACAAATAAAATTTTATCATTAACATTTTCTGAAATTTGTAGTTATTTCCATCATTATTAACATTATATGAGTGAATGAACTAGCCACAGATAATATATAAATATATAAATATATTATATATACATGTATTCACACAGCATGGAAGACCATTTTAAGTTTGACAATCCTTGAAATTTCAGAAAGAAAATATAAACAAATGAGATTATGCACTATAAAACATCTATGACATCATATATCATTAAAGAAATTTAAAGACAAATGACCAAAATAAAATTCAGTAATATGATGTGCAAGGTTTTTCTGTCTCTAAGTATATCAATACAAATTAGAAACGAGCAAAGAACGTGAAAAAAGAGGCTAATAAAATTATAATTTTCTAATAACCATATGAGATGCCTCATCTAATTTATAAGAAATATAAATTTTGAAAAGTGAAATTTCATTTTTCTTTTACTACTTTAGCAAACCTAACAAAATGTGTGTTAATACATACTTTTGTTGAAAATGTTTGAAAGTAGAGACCTCACAACCCTATGGGTTTGACCCATAGCTGAAAATAATGACAATTCATTGGAATAAAATTTGCCACATCAATAGAAATTAAATACCCACATACCTTTAACTCAACATTTCCATTTATTTAAATTTATCATATAGATACTCTTTGTACATGGATAAAAAGGCATTTGAAAAATGTAATTTCGTTGACATTACCCAAATGCATTCTTTTTTTTTTTTAATTTTTATTTATTTATGACAGTCACAGAGAGAGAGAGAGAGGCAGAGACACAGGCAGAGGGAGAAGCAGGCTCCATGCACCAAGAGCCCGACGTGGGATTCGATCCCGGGTCTCCAAGATCGCGCCCTGGGCCAAAGGCAGGCGCCAAACCGCTGCGCCACCCAGGGATCCCCCTAATGCATTCTATAAAGGACTAGTAACATATTATTTTATGCTTCGAAATGGAATAGTATGTATCTCTTGAAGCAATATTTATTTTCACATTTGTCACACATACCATAATATATATGAGTGGGAAAAAGCCAGTTACAGAAATAATATATCATAATGTATACAAAGAGAGAATGTAAAAAGATTCCATGCATTTCTATAGGCAATAGGATGAAAAGGTTGGGGTCACTTTGAGCTGTCTCAATTTGTCATAAACTAATGACTTGCCATTTGTGATTTAAAATGGCAAATATATGAATTTTTTGCATCTACTCAAGGATGGGAAGAGAGGGAAAGACAAAGAAGGAAAAATCCAAGCAAAATGGCTGAACACGGATCCCTCTCTCTCTTTGTGACAAAAGCATTATTTGGCTTGATGTTGGTGTAAGCGTTCAGAGGTTGTTCTCTGAGCACCCTGAATGATGTGGTGTTCCAACAGAGAGTTGTGTGCTGTTTTGTGAGCAGAAGTTGTTAATGCCTGCAAATTGATGCTATTCTCCAGTCTCGGGTTATAAAGGGAAAGCAGATGTTCATGTGCAACTAACCCAAACACATTGAGAAAGGCTACAGACATTTTCCCATTTCAATTACCATAATTTAATGTCTAGAATACATGCCCAAAAGCTTTTCATGGCAGAGGATCAGCACATCCCCTGTAATGCAAACCAAGTCCCTAAACTCTTCTGTATGCATTGCTCATTTTCAGAGACAAAATCATTATACTGAATATGAGTTCAAAATGTTCTGAAGTGCTTTTGTTGGTATATTTTCAAAGATTACTAAGGTTTGTTACACAGTAATTTTCATTATAGATTCCTTATAAGGGTTGTTTACCTTCAAACATTTTGTACTATGATTTTTGCAATTGCTAATATTGAGCTGAATTTTCTAGGCCATTTCTCAAGTGATTACAATCATGTATTGTTACCTTATGCTTCCCTTTGCAGAGAGTTGTCATTAAATGGCAGAGATGCCTTGTTTGAAAGCATGTAAAATGATTAACATCATTTTAAATAGGAACATCTTTGTATGAAACACAAAATATTTGTTTTTTCTGAAGTAAAAAATAAACAAAAATGTTTTATTAAAATAGAAACACAAGTATTGATTATATTATGAGCACAAAATATGAAAATGTGGTAATATTCATGGTGGATTATGTGCAAAAAAGAAAGTTAAAAATGAGTATGATCCATACATACATGCCTCATAAGATCTTGCCAGCAAAAATATGAATGCTTTAGTCATTACTTATTGGTGTATATTATGAAAAGTTTGCATTTCTCCTTTTTTGACATCCGTATTTTCTAAGTGTTCTATTAATTTGCATTAAGAAATAATCTAAGTACCTAAGGCGATACAGAAAATATGCTTTGAAATAAAATTTAAGGAAACATAGAACTTAGGGAAAACTTTGATGTTTCCTTTCTAATATCTAACACTGTAAAACTGGCTATACTTGAAAAATATGTTAACTTATCTTTATAAATATATTCTTATATATTTTTATAATATATCCATTGCAAGGAGGGAAAAACAACAGAAAAAAATCTCACTATTGTAAGAAAGAAATTATGTGAATTTTGGATTTTTTTCCCCTTCTTTCACAGTTTTTGTTTTGTTTTTATTTGTTGGTCACTGAAAAACCTGAGCTTTTGATGAGAAATGAATTCATAGGGAAAAATAACTAATAACAAATTTGAAAAGTAAGTCTTCTCTTCCTGACCTTGAGTTTCTTAATTTCTTTCCCTAACAGTGATACCTACCTATACTGTATTCCCCAGTGAGATTCTATCATGAGCATTCAGTGTGTGTGGCTGTCTGTATGAGTGTGTGTGAGTTGAATAAGTATTTATTTAAAAAGAGAGCATAAATGGTGGCATTATGTACAATGTTCTCTGCTCTTTATTCACACAAAAAGTTAGTTTTTAACTATTCTATAACTTAAAAGGAGACATGACATTTTTAGACGATTGTATATTGTTCTGTTGTGTAGGTCTAGAGTAATTTATTTAGTAAGTTCTGTATTTTTAGAGATTTGGTTATTCATTTCCAGTATTTTTTGCTTTAAAATTTGACCAAATAAAAAGTCTCTGTTCATATATATGGACATATTTTTGGATATATTTTTGAAAGAGAAGTTTCTGGGTCAAAAAGTATAAGCTTTAAAAAAATTTGATACCTATTGCAAAGTCGTTCTTCATACATTTAAAAAGTTTACATCAATATATCACAGTAGTACTTAATATCTTTGTGACAGAATTATCTATTTATAATTAAACAAAAAATTCAAATTCATTGTGATTTTAATTGTATTTCTTCATTCTTAAGGACTTACCTTCTTCTTATTTGTTTAAAAGTCATTTGCCTGTGTTTGTGCATGTGCTATACATAGGTGTGAATAGTTTATGTTCCCTGCTCGTTTTTCTATTGGGCTGTTTGATTTATTTTTTCTCATTAGCTGTAAGAAATATTTATGTGCTAAGGAAATTATTCCTCTGTCAGCCATATTCTTTGCAAATATTTATTCCCAGTTTCACTACGCATTTGTCTTTTGACCTGGTTTATTTAATTCTACCTTGATCCCCTTCAGTCAAGAATTTATTGATCCAGCTGCTGGTTCATAGACGATGTTAGCTTGACATGATTTGCTCTCTGCATGACAAGCCCTTCCAGAACAGCGACATCCAGTCAATTGATTGAGGTTGAGGTATAAAAGGCCCTATATTTTGTTCCAATGTGAGAAAGCCCCAACGGGCCATTTTTAGTGACATAGGTCCTCATGGGGTGAGCTGAGGCTGCCAGTGACTTTGCAACACAGTTTAACTTCCCCCCTGCCCTTCCCTGCTTGTATTCTCTTCCTTCAATGGATGTAGATTGCAAGGACACTCCTTAATCGACATTCTGCATCCTAAACACTGAATCAAAGTTTGCTTCCCAAAGAGCCCAATCTGTGCAACACACATACACACACACAGCATTTACAGATATAATCGAGACCCCTTTATATTATTCTTTAATCCCACATATGTTCCATCCAGACCATAAATCCATTCCTAGAGATGTGTCCACATGTAACATATTTATCATTTATATGTAAACACAAATACTGTTAAGTATATCTATAAGGTAAATATAAATAATAGATTAAAATGTATACTTTTAAAAATATAAATAATATCGAATATCACTTTGCACATTTTAAATTTTCCTAAGTGTCAAAATACATCAGTACTTAATTGTTTTGATTTAACATTTGTTTTGATTCAACCCTTTTAAAAAAAAAAAGATTTTTTGCCAACATATAGTACATCATTAGTTTCAGAGGTAGTTTTCAACACTATATGTTGGTAAATTGAATTTAAATTAAAAGAAGATTATTTATTTTGCAGAGAGACAGAATCTCAAGCAGACTCCCCACTAAGCACAGAGCCCAACCCCAGGACCCCAAGATCATAGCTGAAACCAAGAGTGGGACACTTAAATGACTGAACCACCCAAGTGCCTCACATTCAACTCTCGATAGAAATGGTCTAGCTTACTCATTTTATCTGCCATAAGATATTACATCATATAAATACTTCTACTCTCTAACTGATGGTCATTTCAATTTTCTGTGTTTCACTATCAGGAATATTTTTCCTCATGCATATGTGCATGAGTTTTTCTGAAGTATATATAACTAGGAGTAGAATGCTTGTTCTTAAAAGATAGAAAACTTTAATGTTACTGGAGAACTCCAAATTTCTCAAAAAAAGAAGAATTCACAAACATCCTAATTTTAAACAGTATTCTTCAAATAATTCTTTGTCCATCCATGAGATAAGTAGTTAGATGGGAAAATCATCTTCCATTAAGCTAGTTGCCAATTACCCAGCAGATGAATTTGTGACAATAGCCCTATTAACTGCAGTACCTACCCCGAGACCCAGAGGTAGGACATTTGTAAGCCACCTTTGAAAAGCCTTAACTGTTTTACAATCTGTCTTCTAATATTCACTACTCATCACTGAAACTTCTTTTTTCTATTAAACTTATAACTCTCATCCTGTAATAAATTTGAGGTTCAGGTCTATTTTGTATAAGTATTGTCAACTTTTGTGTTACAAAAAAGTCTGCAGGTTATTTTGTGTTAGAAAAAGTCTTTAGGGTAAGCATCTCAGAGTTCAAGTTATTTCTGTACTTGTTATTTTCGATTAAAACAAGCGAGCACACAAACATCTTCAAAATGTGCTTTTTTCAAATTTTAATTGTGAGAGGTTGTGAAAATTGGCTGTTACATCTCCTACCTGTTCCTCAGGCTATAAGTCTTACTTGCTCTTCATATTTTATCATATCAGTGAGAGCCTTTATTTGGGAGTCAAATGTGCCAGGAAACAAGTACTCACGGTGTCTCTGCAGATTCTTCCTATACATCATGCCTTCTTTCTCAGCTATGAACAATGCTTACTGAACCAAATCTCTTCTAACATGGCAGTTCTTTCTCCCACTATAACTAATAACCACAAGCACACACAAAAAAATCTAATATCTCTGCCTCATGGCTTCTCCAACTGGATAGCTTTGGATTGTTCCTTAATGCAGGTTCAGATCCTTTCTACAAGTCAGCTCATTCATTTCTGTGCATGAGGATGTCACTGAGCTTTCTCAGAGAAGAACGTGAAATGGTGGAGTACAAGATGAATTTGAATCCACTCCACTATTCAGTGCTTGTGTGTATTCAGGTACAAATTTCCAACTTTCCATGGCTTTATATGTGAAATGCCAATATTTTAACCTGTCAGCCAGCCTATTTGTGAGAATAAATAAATAAATTTAAAATAACAAAATATGTGAGAACTTCAAGTACCCAAATACTTTTTTGTTAACTAAAATACCACATTTAAATTATTTCTGCATTAAAAATTATTTCATTTTTGGTTTTTACTTATATGTACTGTAGACTTGATATCTATGTTAATATTCTTTGCTTTGTCACATGTCTTACCAACTACTGTTTATCTTCCATGTTGATTACATTGCCAATACACTGTATTCCAATACACTTAAAATATATTTACATACACTTCAGTGCATCTCATATGGGGTCAAATATTTTTCTTACTAACTCCAGTAAGATTCTAGTCTCTAACATTTTGAACATTCACCAGGTAACTTTATTATGCTTTTCATGACTTACCTTGAAGTAGCTTCTTTTAAAACATTTTTTATCATCATATTTAAATAAGATTAGTGCTTACTGCTGGCCACTGCAAAGTGGGACAATGTATTTCAGAATATGTGATTGATTTCCATTTTTGGCAAAGCTTTTATGACTATTTCTATTTTGTTTTCAGATTAGTCCCTCTCTCATAGAAAACAAAATTTAAAAATCCAGATAGTCATCAACATATTTATCTGTGTTGTTGGAAATAAATGTTCTTGAGAATGCAGCATAAAAACATGTACAAATTCTAATACAAGTACGTTGGACAAAAAGTAAAAACATTTGCAACAAATCCACAGTTTGTCATTTTAATGAACTTTAAAAATGAGTATAGGAGCTAAGTATACATCATATTTGTAAGTAAATGCTTCAGGAGAAAGTATGTTTATGTAATATTGGATATGCTATGGACCATATTACCATTGCAGAGCATATGTTCTTTGGAAATCAGAGAACATAAACCCACTGTATAGATGAAAATAGCAAAATTTGGAATCACATGAGAGAAATGCTCAACTTCTAAACTTTAACGGATCCATAAAGAACCTGCAAGCTGAGAATTAACACCTGTTCTGGATCATTATCATGAGTGAAGTGCCAAGTGGAGACTTGTTTATATGTGGGAAATGCTATTATTCTTCAAGGTCAGCTGCTAATGTGTATCATTTACATAAATGTTTCTGTTAGCAGCCTCATATTAATTTAGAGGAAAAGGTAGAGTATGATGTATTTGCCAATTTTTCCACTAGGATAAATTGGGAGAATTATTTATCCAGCGTTACCGACCAAAAAAATGTCTACAACTGTAACTAGGAAAATACTATCTCAGCATAAGGTAATGACAACGGGACAAATAACATCTATACTGCAGCCTTGTTCAGGAGTATATTGGGTGCCAGCCATGAGGACAGCAAGGGTGTTGAAAGAATTGTCTCAGTACTTTTCAGAAGGGACCAAAGCAAGTAAATGAAACTTATTGATCATTCTTCCCCTCCGTGAACCAGAAATACACTGCCAAGTGCATTCTCCAACTATAAAACCCAGAGTAAAGGTCCATAATCAATGTATACCTAAATAACAATGTGTCCCCCACACATACCAATGACAAGTTTAAGACAAATGAAGGAATAAAACAGATAGGAAGCAAAAAATGAATTAAAAATGAAAGAAGAAGGAAAGTAAAGTGGTAGGTACATTGGAGGCAGTGATACATTTCTGTCTTTTCATATAATAAGCACCCAGAGGACTACTGTACAGATAGGGACATATTGATTATTTCATTTCTTTTTTATTTATTTATTCATGAGACACACACACACACACACACAGAGGCAGAGACACAGGCAGAGGGAGAAGTACGCTCCATGCACGGAGCCCAATGTGGGACTCGATTACGGGACTCCAGGATCATGCCCTGGGCCAAAGGCGGGCACTAAACTGCTGAGCCACCCATGGATCCCTGATTATTTCAGAAGTCAGTTAAGTATAGAAAATCTGAGGAGTAGTTCCCTGTTAAAAATAACTTAATTCTATCAAAGAACCTCATGCATTTTTACAGTTTTTTCAGTGAAAGAATCCTTTGTTTAAATTTAGTCCTAACTTTGTTAGAAACACCGTTCTTTTCAAAGTAGCCATATTTGAGATCTTAAAAGTTATGTACTTCAACTTAGAGCTACAATTTGAAAAAGCAATTTATTAGGGAATCTTTGATGATTTTTTTAATGTAAAAAACATTCATTGCAGCTGTAAATGTCTTTTACTGATGCTTAGAAAGTAAACACTTAACGAATAAACACTTATTGCATCAACTTTATTCTTTCAAACCTTTTTAATATGTCTCTTGCTTAAGGCAATATGGCAGACACCTTGAAAGATGTGGACATACAAAATATGATGACCCTGATCTCAAAGAGATAAAGTCTCATAGAGGAATGGTATCTATGCCTAAGCAATGTCAGTTTGAAGTAGAACGTTTAAGAAACATAAGAAAGAGGAAGATAAATGGATATGTAAATTCAGAGAAGACAGGGAGTGTATGAAAGGGCTGAGACAAAAGGAAAATTTTAGCTGCTGGAAATATTGGGTAAGCAAGCTTTCCAAACATTGCTCTCTTAGAACAACAAAGCAAACACCGAGGTAAAATAAGCAAAAGGAGGGTTGGGTAGCGCTTAAAGAGCAGGAAGTTATTGAAGACCAAAGAATAGGCTGGTTATTATGGGATCTCACAGCTCCCCACTCCCCACTCTTTCAGGCAATTCCTGAATCTCCCTTTCTGGTCAGTACCTGCTCTCCTCCTGAGATCTGCTTCCCTGTTTTTGACAGTTACTGTCAACCCCTTTCTTCAAAATATCTTCTCAGAAGTAAGGAACTTGAATGATGTAATCCAGTTCTCCAAACTACGTTGTTTGAATATGAATGGATAGTTAAGGAATTGTTGAAAACCACCTTTGTTCCTGGCCAGTCCTTTTATTTAGGGTTCATAAATCGTGGTCAGGTTCAAACAGAATCTACTGTAATTAAAACAATCAGTCATATATTTGGACTTTCTTTAGCATAACTAACCAACTCTGAAGCAGTAGTGAGAAAACAGATGTTGGATTTGGAAAATAAATCACAGAAAGAGAGAGAGGGGCGCCCTTCACTGAATCACTAATATTCTATTATTCTATTGTAACCTGTTTGTTTTCTTTAAAATCCCTGTTTAATACAATTCTGTTTTCATATGTTTATTCATTTTCTGAGAGGAACTTTATTAAGTGGTAAGCTCAATGAGGGTTAGTATTTGTTTATTTACCGATTATCATCAGCATAGTGCTAAAAACATAGGTGTTCACCAATTTCTTGCTAAAAGAATGCTTTGCACTGAAGGCCTGGATTGGTTGTAATGGTTCAACTTGAGTTTCAGGCTGGAAGTGACACACGAAAGTATAGAGAAAGAAAAGGACCTACCGTTTATCAATGATCTACTACACATCTCAATTGTATATATTTACCTTTATGTAATCTTCACAAAACATGTTTAAGGATAAAACATGTTCTATCCATTTCTCCTTTTTTCTCAGTGAGGAAACTGAACTTGGAGAGACAGAGAAATGTGTTATCAAATTACACCACGAATACAAAGAAGAGTCGTGATTCTAGGATTTTATACTCATATTACACTGGCCAAAAAAATTCTAATTTAATTCCAGGTTGACTTCCAGAGATTAGTGAGACACCAAGTAACAGGTTAGATAAAGGGAATTTCAGTAGGTCAGAAAACTCTGTGAGGAGAACAATGGTATAATATTTGTATATTAGGCTGGACCATGTGAAATTGTCATTTCTGTTTTCATTCAAACTGATTGATATCAAAGGAGAAAAAATGAGTGCGAAATATCAGAAAGGGAGACAGAACATCAAAGACTCCTAACTCTGGGAAATGAACTAGGGATGGTGGAAGGGGAGGTGGGCTGGGGGTGGGGGTAACTGGGTGATGGGCACTGAGGTGGGCACTTGATGAGATGAGCACTGGGTGTTATTCTATATGTTGGCAAATTGAAAACCAATAAAAAAATACATTTATAATTAAAAAAAGAAAAAAAAACTGATTGATATCAGTACTTTCAGAAAGTTCAACTTATTATTTTTTTTTAATTTTTATTTATTTATGATAGTCACAGAGAGATAGAGAGAGAGGCAGAGACACAGGCAGAGGGAGAAGCAGGCTCCATGCACCGGGAGCTCGACGTGGGATTCGATCCCGGGCCTCCAGGATCGCGCCCTGGGCCAAAGGCAGGCGCCAAACCGCTGCGCCACCCAGGGATCCCAGAAAGTTCAACTTAATATGTGATCTCACTCATTTTTATGACTGCACCCTGCTTCTAGCTGCTGTGGTCCAAGAGAAGAGTGTAATAATGAGAGTCGTGGAGTGACCTTAACAATTAGCTGAAATAAACTAGAAAGTCACTAGGGTTGTGCATATCAAAGGCTTGCAAGGTGGTGCACTCTGAGCCTCAAAAATCTGGATATTAAAAAAAAAAAATCTGGATATTGATGTCCCTAAAATTGCAAGATACTTACAGTGAGGTGTCTTAAAATGAGGGCTTGAAGTTAAGAAAATTAAGAAAGAAGAAACTATTTCAAAAGTGTTCATTTAAAACATACATATAGAATATAACATATTATAAATGGCATTATATATTATCATTTTATATATATATCATTTATGTATTATATATACTTACAATATATAAATTACAATATATATAAAAGTACAACTGTATGAAACTGTACTATCCAAGCTCTCCAGTATAGGTTAATCTTGTAACTTATTTAGTTTACTATCTGTATACAAGAAGAAAAAAAATTATAAATATAATGTTATTTCTAAGACAAGATAGCACATATAAAGATAGAAATTTTGGGTAATTGTACATTTTATTTTTTTAATTAGTTGGGTTCACAGTATTTGAAGGGTATCTGAGAGAATTCTGTAATATATTTAAATGACTTGTAGATTGTCATCTGTATCTATCACACTGCTAAGTGTAGCTAATTACAGGAAAAAGAAATGGCAAAAAATACTTATAAACTTTGAAGGCACATTTCACTCCAATGAGATGACTTATATTTGTTCGATTGTAGGTATTAATAATTTCTGTCATTTATTATCATGGGTTCTTTTTTCACTCACAGCTACGAAGTCTTGATAAAACATTCTCATTAAATTAAGACATATTCTGGTTCATTTTTTGGATTGGTTTGAAGTTAAACCCCAAAAACTAATATATTAGAAAAACAGGCATTATTATTCTCATGTTAGATAGCTCTCTGAAAGGATTTTTCTTTAATTTAAGAAGAAAAATTTGAGATTGACAGAAAAACATTGCCAAGAGAATACTAAGTTCACATAAACACCTTATTCAAGTCTCCCTCTTACTTTCACCTGACACTGTGGTACAAAGTTTTGTCAAAATTTGTAAACCAACATTGTTAATGACTATTCATTAAACAGACTTTATTTAGATTTTGCTAGTCTTTTCATTAAAGTTCTCTCTCTATTATAGGCTCCAAGCCAGGATACCACATTGCATTTATTAATTGTGTCTCCTCAGTCTCCTCTGGTCTGTGATAGTTTCTCAGTTTTCCCTTGTTTTTCAAGACCCGGACATTCTTTTTTTTAAGATTTTAAAATGTGTTTTATTCATGAGAGGCACAGATCAATAGGTAGAGGGGGAAGCAGGCTCCCTTTGGAGAACCCAATGCAGGACTCCATCCCAGGACCTTGGGATCACCACCTGAGCCAAAGGCAGAAGCTCAACCTGAGCCACCCAGGTTTCCCAAGACCCTGACATTCTTGAAGAGTGCTCTCCACATCCCCTGTCCTTCAGCCTAGGTTTGTCTAATATTTATCTCATGATTAGATTAGGGTTATAATTTTTTAAAAGTATCTAAGAAATGAAGTGGTCTTATCTCATCACATCTGGGGGTGCACAATATCTACATGATGTCGCTGGTTAAGGTTAGTGTTTACCAAGTTTCTCCCTTGTAAGGCTACTACTTTTTCATTTCTAACCTTGAATACTTGGAAGCACATCTTATGTTCAATCCACCTCCAAAGGGGAGGAGGATCAAAAAAAACCTGTCACTGTGACATACTTATTTCTAGCAAGCCTACCTTGCATCTGGCCTAGAAAAAATATTCAAATGCAACTTAATTTCAATATCCTGTGTGTGTGTGTGTATAGACAGATATAGATTTATATACAGATATATATATATATGTATGTATATATGAGTATGTCTTTATATATATACACACACACATATATACATATATATACAGACATATATATATATATACACACATTCACATACCTGTGTATGTGTGTGTGTATGTGTGTGCGTGCACTGAAATTTGGGGAAATTAGTGCATGGGATAATTGGCCTAATCCACTTAAAGTCATTTTTATTAATCCTTAAGGCTGCCACAGAGAAAAATGATTAAATCCTTTGTGAGGTATCTATGTCTCTCAAAAAATAATTTTGAGTCTACCACAAAATCCAAGAATACTGCATTCAAGTAAATATACATAAACTAAGTTAGAAATATAAGTCCTGGGCAGCTCCGGTGGCGCAGCGGTTCAGCGCCGCCTGCAGCCCAGGGCGTGATCCTGGAGACCCTGGATCTAGTCCCACCTTGGGCTCCCTACATGGAGCCTGCTTCTCCCTCTGCCTGTGTCTCTGCCTCTCTGTGTGTGTGTCTCTATGAATTAATAAATAAAATCTTTTTTAAAAAAAAGAAAGAAAGAAATATAAGTCCTCCTCAGATTTCAAATGTGCAGTTAAGAAAAGGAAAAGAAAAAAAAAGTTGTTTACCTGCTCTAAGAAATATTGAGGCCAAGGATTCTTTGAAAAAAGCTTTTCTGGAAACCTCTTCCCCATTCTGAATTCAATGAGGTCATGCTCTTTGTACCACATCTGTACACACTATACACATGCTACAACCACTCTTCTTCTTCTAGAATCACTGGTATATTATTTCACTAAGGAGACTCTGAGCTTCTAAAGAATAGGAACACTGTTTTGTCTATCTCTCTATGCCCAGGACCTAATACATAGTGAACATTTAATTGTATTTATGCTCAATGAATAAAGGAATAAATATCCTATAAAATTGTCATTAGAAAACATTTAGACTCTACACCAAAGTAGTGTTGATGTTTATATTCAATGCCTTTTTATAAGTGCATCATACAATTTTTATCTTCCTAAGATGCTGCTAAAAGCTTGCCACTGCAGCACATCTGATTCTAATAAGATTAGTCCTGGATTATTTTTTGACTCTTTGGTAGTGAAGACTGTCTACTCTTCCTCATGTCCCACTGACTTCCTCTAAAGTTGAAGTCTATATTGCCCCCTCAGCCTACACCTGTTTTAGTTATGCTCCATTATCTGAAAATTAATGCACAGCAACCATGATGGGCTCAATGAATCTACCTTCAATTTGCTGTGTTCCCCTGCAGGAATCTCATTACCCCTCTTTCTCTGTGAAGTCAGTAACTGCAGGAAGCTTCTGCTGCAGATCAAAGTTCATTCAAGCCTGTTAGCTTTTCTGTGTCTGTTCCTTTCTTAAAGAGATGTTGCTTTTTCCTTCATCTGTCTTCCACCCACTGAGAATTCTTATTAAATACTGAGTCTTTTCCATGGAAGTTTATGTTATAATTGTTTGTAAGAAAAATACAAAATCTGATAGTTTGTAAATATATTCAATTTCATTAGCAGTACATGAAGTCTTTACTACAACATTAGCAAAAACAAAACATAACATTCAATGCTGGACAAGAGTCAGTGAGACTATCATCCACCACCTGTGGGAATATAAGTTTATTCAACCAAATGTTCGCTAAGGGCTTCTAAAATGTTTGTTTTTGTTTTTGTTTTTGTTTTGAACCAGCGATTACAGTTAAATAACTTTCTTCTAGGGAGATGAATCCAAAACTCAGGCAAAGATTTATGATAGTGCATTATTTATGTACTAAAAATTTAAGAATGAAATTAAATCTTTAACAACAGAGGAATAATGAAAGTGGTCACATTTAATCCATATAATGAAATACTGTTCAAACATTAGAATTATGTTTACAAAGCATTTCAATGAGATAGGAAAAATTATCTGGAATAATTGGCCTCCTTATCCCCAGTGGAAGCAATCTCCTGACCCCCTGGAGAGAAGTGATCTACCCACTCCCAGGAGAAGCAGCTTCCCCACACCCAATGGATGCAGCCTCTCTACCCCTATCTGGGAGGATTCACTATGCTTTCCCTGAGGAAATGATAATGGCCTCCAGTTTCCATGCAAGACAACACAGATATTCCTTAGGACCCACCTATAGCAGTTCTCTGCTTTTTGACCATAATTAGACTGAAATTCTAGCAGGCCTCTAAAGGTGCATTACAAAGTGTGCTCCATGAGGAGGTGTTTTATACCTAAAAAGAACTACTTGTGTTCTGTCATTTATTTGGGCAAAAATCCAGGGAGTAGGTGTGGGAATGCAAATTGAGGGTATAGGATAGTGGTAAAAGGAACAAAAAGTTCAATCTGGCCAAACCTATTGATATGTGTTCACTAAACAGAGATTCTGCATTTAATGCTGAAGTTTAAAAAGTTAAAGCTCTAACAGTTTATTTGATTGGTTGGCTGAAACATAGTCCAAAAGCTTATCCAGAGTAAGCAAATTAGAAATGCCAGATCTGGGGATGCTTGGATGGCTCAGCGGTTTAGTATCTGCCTTCGGCTCAGAGAATGGTCCTGGAGTCCAGGGATCGAGTCCCTCATCAGGTCCCTGCAAGGAGCCTGCTTCTCCCTCTGCCTGTGTCTCTTCCTCTCTCTCTCTCTCTCTCTCTCTCTCTCTCTCTCTCTGTGTGTGTGTGTGTCTCATGAATGAATAAATCTTAAAGAAAGAGAAAGATGGAAAGAAAGGAAGAAAGAAAGGAAGGCCAGATCAGATCTGCCCCAGTTTAAAATAGAGGAAGGAATTAAAAGGATTAGGGAAATAAGAATGTTATACTGTATTCATCATTTAAAATGACTTGCCCATGCTGAAAGGGTCTAGAACATAGCTTTTACTCTAGAACATAGCTTTTACCACTACCATAAGAAATACAGTTGTGAGGGGAGCCTCAGCATTCTCAAAAGGCTGTGTGCTCACTCTTCTCCATAGATCAGACCTCACAGTCGGACTTGCTAAATGGTTACTAATAGAAAAACCAAAAGGCAACAAGTTATTGAATCTCAGGGTGCAGGCACCAATGGCAGCACTCAACTCTCAAAGGCAAGGTAGGCATGGTTACTGTAACGGACAATAGAGTCAGAGCTGCAGTCAGAATAGTCCAAATCACTCAGACCTGTGAAGTTGTCTAGCTAGTTGATCATGGTGTTCTCCCAAGTGAAATAAGCATTCAAATAAATTCTTACCTGATCCACTAAGCATAAAATTTCTAGGTCAAATAAATAAAAGTCTAAACTGAGAAATAAAACAGAGACCCGCATAAAATTTCTAGGTCAAATAAATAAAAGTCTAAACTGAGAAATAAAACAGAGACCTCATGGAGGTTCATGGTACCTCATTCAGCTCCAGGCTAGGGCCAGCTTACAGACCAAGAACTCATTAAAGAAGGAACCTGAGGGCAGCCTGGGTGGCTCAGCAGTTTAGCACCTGCCTTCGGCCCAGGGCATGATCCTGGAGTCCTGGGATCGAGTCCCATGTCGGGCTCCCTGCATTTGACCCTGCTTCTCCCTCTGCCTGTGTCTCTGCCTCTCTCTCTCTCTCTCTCAAGAATAAATAAATAAATCTTTTTTTTTAAAAGATTTTGGTACACTACCAAAAATGTATAGTCTTCCTCCCAGTGTTCTCTAAAGGGACATAAGGCTTTTTAGCAGGGCAACTGTGAGTTTGAGTAAAGGAAATAATGAGAACTTTGTGGGACTATTAGATACTAGCTTTGAACTGATAGTAATTCCAGGAGACCTAAAATGTCATTATGATCCACCACTCAGAGAAGAGGCTCATGGATGTCAGGTGACTAATAGAGTTTTAGTTCCAGATCATCTCACAGTGGGCCTATTGGGTTCTTAAATCCCACTGGAATTTCAGTTCTGAAATACATAATTGAAATGGACATATTCAGTAGATGCCAGAATTCCCTCACTGTTTCCCTCACCTGAGGAGTGAGGGCTGTTATAATTGGAAAGGTCAAGTGGAAGATATTAGAACTGCCTTTCATAAGAAAATAAATCAAAAGAAATGCTGCAATTCTGATTCTAGTATTGTGAGATTTACAAGATTATTACCACCAAAAAGAACTTGAAAAATGTAGAGTTGGTGATTTCTACCACATACCCACTCAACCCCCCAATTTAGCCTGTGCAGAGAGACAAGGTGGACCTTGGAAAATGACAATGGCTTATGACAAACTGCCAGGTAGTGACTCCAACGGCGCTGTTGTACCAAATGTGGTTTCATTGTTTGAGGAAACTATCACATCCCCTAGTATTTGATGCTGTTATTAATTTGGCATATCTTGTTTTCTCCATTCCTGTCAATTAATCCACCAAAAGTGGATAGAACTTTTTGAATGGGTAAAAATCATGAATGTATTTGAGTCCCATGAGAATGTGGACTATAGTGTGACCTTATCTGAGGAGGTTTGTAATCATCAAGTGGATAGGCTGGCACATTTTGTGGTTGCCAGTTGGCCTCTTTCCGCAGCTACTACTGTCATCACCCAAGGGCTAGTGAACAGAGTGGCAGGGATCAAGGTTATGCCTGGGTTCAATAACATAGACTTCCAATTACCAAGTCTGACCTCGCTATGCCCACTTCCGAGTGCTAATTTGTTAGCAGAAGAGACCAAAACTGAGTCCCTGATATGGCACCATTCCCTGGGTGCTCAGCCAGTTCTCTAGTGAAAGATTGATTAAATTGGACCACTGCCATCATGGAAGGGGCAATGTTTTGTTTTTACTGGAATAGACACTCTGCATTTAGATATGTGTTTCCTAAATGTAATGTTTCTGCCAAAACCGCCATTTGTGGATTTACAGAATGTCTTATCCACTGTTGTGATATCCCACAAAACATTACTCATGATCAAGGAATTCACTTCACACCAAAAGAATTGTTGCAAGAGGCCTAGGCTCATGGAATTCACTGATCTCATTATATTCTCCACCATCTTGGCTTAACAGATGGCCTCTTTAGGACTGAGTTTAAAGTTGTTAATGGATACACCTACACTTGTTCCTCAAGATCAACATTTAATCACGAGAATTTCTATCCTCTCATTAGCTGAGGACAAACCTGACATGAATATTTAAAAGGATGTGCAACACAGAAAGGTATACCTTCTAAGAACTGCTAAATTTATTTATTCCCATCATAAATTAGGCTACTTACACCAGACATTCTACTTTCTGTGCTGTACTACTCAGAATAGCATTTAGCAATAAATTAGCCTTTGGTAGAAATCTCCTGTGGGCTTTACTTGTTTGAGCTTTTAATTAAATTGCTGAAAGCAAACAATAATTCCCACCATATTTTATGAGACTGTTCATTCCATAAAACAATGAATCTAGCTCCTGCTTTTAACTGAAAATCACGTCTCTCTACAAAAATATTTTTGGCCCTTTTCTCTCATAAAAAAATAATAGTAAAAGGAACATTCTTTGACAAAATTCCTTTATAACAATGAGGATAGAAAAGATGACATTTTCTTGAAAGATATTATAAAATAAAATTTTGCTCTCACCTGAAACCAGGTCTCATTGTTCATTTTCTGTCCCCAAATGCTTTGAATTTTTTCTTTCTTATTATTTGTGCTTTCTATTTGAATAATAAACATTTAATAATTCAAGGAAAAGTCTTGGAAAAAGTTACTTCAGAATTGAAATCTGGATGCCTATGCAAATACAATATATTTGGTTGAGCTGACTTTAAGAAAAAAAAAAAAGGCTAAATGTATTACATAATACCAGACATAATCAAAGTACCAGATCTTAAAAACTGAAATTCCCTTAGGAGGTAAATCAGGTGTTTTGTTCAAACATATTAGCCCTTTATTATGTTGCACCTTGTCTCAAATATTCATGTCAGGTTTGTCCTCAGCTAATGAAAGGATAGTAGATCTTATGATTAAGTGTTGTTTTTGAGGAACAAGTGTAGGTGGACCCCTTAATAATAATAAAGCACACTTAAAACAGCCAACTTTCCCCCCGGTTAGTGCCCAAGGTGGTAATGACAAATGTTACATGGCTCTTCCTATTTAAATTCTCACTGATATTTCAAGGATTGTTGGAGGTTCATCAGAAACAAATAAACAAACAAAAACCCCACTAAACTAAAAAGTATGATTAATTTCAAATAAATCTGCAGAATGAAATAGTGAAATTGTGTCTAGTTACTCATTTACTCAACTTTTTCTATACCAGGCCTACATCAGGCAATGTCTTCAATACTATCCATTAACACTATGTATAATAAAATAGCAGAGAAGTACTAAAAATAAAGGCTTGGGAAAACTCAAAAAATGCAGAAACCCAAGTAAATTACACAACAATAAATTCAAGACAAAAATATTTATTGAGACAGAGGTATATTAAAGATACAGATGCTTTTCAAAATAAATAACCATTATTTCAGATATATATATATGTATAATATATATGTATTATTCATTTATTCATGAGAGACATACAGAGAGAGGCAGAGACACAGGCAGAGACAGAAGCAGGTTCCATGCAGGGAACCTGACGTGGGACTCAATCCCAGGTCTCCAGGATCACGCCCTGGGCTGAAGGCGGCACTAAACCGCTGACCCACCCAGGTTGCCCTAACCATTATTTCTTAAGCAACTAATAATATATGATATTCTTAAAAATATACAACACATAAAAGACCTAGGATATTTAGAGAAATGAAATAGCACTAGAAGGTTTTAATTTACTCTTCTCAATAGATCAAATATATATAAATATATATTTATATTTAAATAGTTCAATATATCTAAATATATATGTATATAAAGTGCATATATATGTGTGTGTATGCATATAGACATCTATATACATATGTATATATACACATATATGCAAAAAATGTAATTGCTAAAAAATTAATTGCTCATTTGAGTATTTAAAAAAGTTATTCATTTATTCTATAAATATTTTTGTTACCTACTGTGTGCCAATGCTTTCTAGGCTCTAGAAGTGAAGTGTTGAAGAAGATAGATGGATTCATTGGCCTGATGGAGCTTGAATTCCACTTGGGGCAAAATGATAGTAAGTAAATAAGTACATAAAGAAGATTATGATAGTGTACTATTGTGAAAATAAATGAGAGAAATGATAAAATAGTGCCATCCCATGTCAATTGGAAAGTATGACCTATTAAAAAATAATACTGAGAAAATTTGCCATCTAACTTTTTAAAGATCTTATTTATTTATTTGAGAGAGAGTGTGAGTGGGCGAGGGCAGAGGAAAAGAGAGAAGCTGACTCCCCACTGAGCAGGGAGCCTGTTGCAGGGCTTGATCCCAGAACCCTGAGATCATGACCTGAGCCAAAGGCAGACACTTAACTGACTAAGCCACCCAGGTGCTTCTTTGCCATCTCTTTAAACAAAAGTTTTTTCTGCCTGACATTATGCACAAATTTTGTAAAGAGAGCTAAGTATAAAAACAAAATTAGAAACATTTTAGAAGAAATACAGGAAAATATTTTCACTTACAAGTTAGAAAGACCAAAAATAATAAGATATAAACAATGTATATTTATTTGTTTGATAATATGAACTTATGGTTTCTGAAGGAAAACTATACCATAAACATTTTTTAATCAGCAGATGAGGATAATATACTTGTTACATTTAAAAAGACAAATTTCAGTGCCAAGAATATGTAAAGAACTAGCCTGAAATGTAAGACAAAATAGAATATTAGAAAAATAGGTAAGTTATAATGAAACTCGTTATATATGTATATTATATATATGGCCAACAAACATTTGAAATCATGTTCAAATGAAACTATAGTAACTTTATTGTAAATACCACATAAAAACTAAGAAAATTGTTGAGAAGATATGAGATGGAGAAGTGGCTACAGGCTGTTAAAAAAGAGCTGAGTGAATCATTAGTCTTGGGAGAGCAAAGAATTCAGGACTCTTCACAGCATCTGCATTAAGAATATCTTTTAAAGAAACTCACCTTGAGTTCTTTCACTGAACAAAATAATAGTTTTCGATAGTTTCTTTCATTTTTTTCCCATTCCACTTGAGAAAAGGTGTCCAATCTTACAGAAGTGGATTATGAGGCAGCCTCTTGGCCAGACCCAAGTGAGAATATATATCTAGCAGAAGGATACTCTAGGGAAAACATTGGTTTCCATTATGGAAAAGCAGTATGGCCTGATTTCTGAGCACACAAGAGGAGAAAGATAATTGCTCCAAAGAAAATTGGTATCTTTTAAGAATGTGCTATGGATGACAAGTCCCCAAAATAGTCCATGTTCATGGTGTCTTTCCTTTGTGCTGCCTTACCTCCCCTTCTTTTTCACACTTATGGTTTCCACAATGCTCTAATCTAAAATAATGGAGCTATTTTTCACTTGGTACTTTTCAAAATGAGACAAATCTCATTGTTACTATAGTGAACTCTGTCTAGACACTGTCCATTTCTCTTCTACTTTTGACCCAATTTTTTTTTGTGTTTTTCTTCATTCTATGGGTTAAGTGGTAAGTGCTTGAATAACCACCAACACACTTTAGATACAGTAGAAAGAAAATTGAGAGAAAGTTAATTAAAATCTATATAAGTATAAATGAAAGAACAAGAAAGTTGCTTTGCAGTGCTAACTTTTGTTACATGTTAAGATGTCTGTAGCTTTCTTAATGATTTTCATCCTTCCCCACCCATTGTGTTACAGTCTTACCTCTAACCACACCTCATATTCATCATTTATTTATGTGCTCACATTAGAAGGGAGACAAATTTATTTGATCATGAGCAATATGTCTATTATCAGGTAATCCTGGATTTCCTGCAACCAGGAGAGCATACCTAGAATAGCAGCTTCAATTGGAGTCACCACTTGACTAAGCTGACATAAGAATCAAATATCATTCTATCAGATCGCCTAGTGTTCTGATCACAATCAACTAGGAGATTGGAATGAGAATAGAGTCATACTCATGTTTTGTGCATCTTTCAAGTCACTAGCTAGCACACCATTGTATTATGTTAGAAACTCAGCTCTTCTTAACAATACCTTTCCGTTTTCACGTGTTTTTCTTCGGAAAAGCTCCTGTCTCATATGACTTACTCCTCTATTTGAAAACTCACTTAAATGTTACTTCCTCAAGGTGCCCTCCTTGATTAGCCTTCAAAAACTGCAATTCTTACTGTTTATTTCGTACCCTGCTCTTTGTTCTTCATAATACTTGTACTGCCTGAGATAATATTGTACATTCAGGTTTTTCACTTTGTCTGTTTTTCCTACTAGAATATAAGTTCAATAAGGATAAAAAATAAAATTCTCAAACTCACAACAGGATTCAAGTTGCCAAAATCATGGCCTAGCATAGTGGTTTCTAAAGTGTGGTCCCCAGAACCAGCAGTATCAATATCAAATAGGGAACTTGTTAAGAATGTACATGTTTAGAGCTCACCAAGACCTACTAAATTAGTGACTCTAGTGGTAGGGTCAGCATTCTGTACTTTAAGAAGCCCACCAAATGATTTTGATGCACGCTCAAGTGCCAAAAAACAAATTTGATGACTATTGTCATAACATTCGTCTGTGTCCAAAAATTTCTTACCTTTAATGTCAATTTCACAAGTCAAGAAGTTACTGAATCTTCCCCATTGCTGAAGTTATCTACTTCAACTCCATAATCAGTAACTTAGAAAATTATCCCATGTGGGTTTCAATCCTATTGGCTCTTCCAAGGTATGAGATCTAAAATCATTTGACTTCCATGAATTCCTCCATTGACAGTAAGACCACGGTGGCACTCTATGTTGGGATTAGTGTTAGTTCAGATCCAAATCCAGTGGCTCTTTTAAAGACTTGGCTTTTCTCCGTGATCCGGACACATGAACATACAAGAATGGCTACAGGTTTCTGAGGGGAAGATTAGAATATTGGCAATGTGCCTTTGTATTGTTACAGGAATGTCCTTTCTCAGGATCACCCAACCTCTTCTTTAGAGGTATATGAGCTTGTAGAATTGAGTCAAGGGTGGGAACTGGTTAAAGGATTACAATTCTACTCTAGCAAGTTAGCAAATTCCTCCTTTATCAAATCTGTATTTTTTTTTATTTTTTATTTTTTTACTTTTTTCGGCACTATAAGTCATTAACTTGATGTTTGTAGAATGCTCCTAAGTTTTGTTCTTAGGAGTGTCCTGCTTAATAGCCATACCCAGAACTTTCTTCTGTCTATGAATTTTTAGTTCTCAAATAATATGAATTGATTAATTGACTCTGGTTGTGATTGGAATCATATTTGGTTAATTTTAGAATTAGCTGGAAAGCTAGGGAAAATATTTTCAGAAAGTAACTGGAGTGTATGCTTTTTATAGTTTTATTTTCTTTAATTATCTTTTTTTATTAACTTTGAAGAACATTCAAAGTACCCAAATATGATATTGGCTCAGTTTAAGAAAAAAAGAATGCAGGACACATTGAAATATAGCACCACCAAGAGTGCAAGAGTAGGAAAGAGGCAGTTCCCCAGAAGAAATACCCACTGCACTTAGGAATATAAGAGGAAATTTATGCTCAGTAGCCAAAATAGAAAATGTTCACAACCTTGTTTGTGCTTCTAGATCACTGGACACTAAACCAAGTAGTTGAACATTTATAAATACCGCTGAAGAACTGAGTCTTGAAACAGGACACAATGTTCTTGTATTATTTTAAAAGAAAAAGGAAGACAATACTGTGCTGTACATGAGTAGCTTGTTTTGTTTTGTTTTTTTTTCTTTCAAATTCTTCAAAATGCATTAATCTTCACCACCACTCTGGAAAAGAAGAACATATTATTATCCTCATTTTTCAAATGAGAAAAACAAGACAGAAAGAGATTAAGTAACTTGCCAAAGGCTAAAGAAGAAGTAAGCATGGAGCTAGTTTAGGATTTGTGAATTTGAGCAACTCTCCCTGTAGCACTTCCCTTCAGTTAAGAGCAGAGCAGAGGTGGGGCAGAGGAGGATTGCAAATTACGGAGCTTTTCTTGTGCAAATTATTGCCAACTTGCCATCAAAATTCTGATTTTGCTCCTTGAATACAATGACAGTAGACGTGGCAAGAATTGTTTCTGCCAAATACACCTCAGAATTGTGGCATAGCCTTTGGCCCAATTTCCATTGGCAACTATTGGAAAACCCTGAGGTCATTTCTGCTGTGTCACAGGACTGCAGCGCCCTCTTCTGTACAGACTTCCCATGAACACATTCCCTCCTGAATAGCTCAGGTTCTCTTTAATATCTTGGGAATATCTCACATTCCCTCCTGAATACCTTAGGTTCTCCTTAATGTATACTCCAGCTTTCTCTAGCTCTGTGATATACATCACCAGACTTCTCTTCATTTTAGAGCTCAGAGAGTGTTGGGAATTATTTTCCTCATCCTGGTAAATAATTCCTAAATAATCTTTGACAAATTTTCCTTTAACAGTAGTCTAATTCGTGGGAGATAATCAGAAATGGTACTCATTAGACATGGTTGTACCAAATTTTGCTCATCAGGAAAGAATTATATAACATAGGGAGGCACAATATCTGTACAAATTCTCAAATGAGTATAAAAATGGTACGTGATCATTCCCTTGCTGACCTCTAATTTAGTCGTAATTTCGATAGACTTCCCTTTTTATTTCTCAGTCTTGGTGTCCAGGTTTTTAATTTGACTAAGCAAAAATAAAAGCTCTTGTCACTTTGTGCCTGTCAATTTTTTTTTTTAGGCATGGATATTAAAATCCAACATACTGGTATATTGTCACAGCAGGAGAGTATTTATTTAACAATTTAATTATAAATTGTGTTATAATCTTCCAAATGCAGTGAAAAGAATTTCAAAGTGATAAAGATATTAAAGGGAACAAATATAATATCATCTGGTTTAATTTCCCATTTTGTCCTTGTATTTCAAAATAAACATAGACCAGTGAAATGAATTGCACTTTGATGGATAAGAAGGTGTTTCTAGTCTTATTAGCTGATCCCCTCAGACAATCTCACACATCTTTTCTAATTTTTCCTTCCCTATTAGTTAGATTTACTCTGTGTAAGCAAACGTACTAAGTACTTTGTCTGCAGAGCATAAATTCCAGTACTTTTTCCTCTCTTTATATCTCATTTCCATCATTTCCAGCTATATGAAGTTAGGAAAGCTTTTTTTTTTTTTTTTTTTTTGTCTCGCATGGTCTTTCCCCAACAGCGGAGCAGATCGACTGTGGCTCTGACCCTAGATCTCTCCAGCCCAATAGCAGCAGCCAGCGGGTACATCCAGGCAGTAGGATGGGAAGAAGGGGGCAGGAAAGCCAGGATCAGGTGCAGCTGCTTTGGGCTTTGCTGGGTTGAAGGATCTACACTTCAGGCCTTCTCCTGGAAGGCGGAGAAGTTCTGGTGGGTTCTTAACTGCCTGTGCTCAGGCCAGTGGAAGCTGGTGACTCCTGAATCCCCTCTCCTCAATCCCTCAAAATTGTAGTTTTCTGCTTTGTAGACTAGGGGTGACATTTATGACAGTCTCATAGAATATGTAAAACCAATAGAAATAATGCATGAAAGCTTTTGCCTATTTCTGGCACATAGAATGTGCTCACTTCAACTATTATTGTTATGAATTCTTATGATAATTCTATAATTAGTATTCTTTTTTAAAGATTTTATTTATTTACTCATGAGAGACACAGAAAGAGAGAAAGAGACATAGGCAGAGGGAGAAGTAGGTTCCCCGGGGAGTCTGACATGAGACTCAATCCCAGGACCCAGGGATCATGCCCTGAGCTGAAAGCAGACACTTAACCACTGAGGCCCCCGGGCATCTCTACAATTAGTATTCTATTTGTCATTTCGAAGATGAAGAGTTTTAGAGAGCATAAATGATTTCTTTAAGGTTGCAAATATGCTTAATCTGTGTCCAAGCCCTTTAATTTATCTGGCTGTAATAGTCTACTTTCTCTTGGAATTTGAGATAGTATGATCTCCTTTGTACTTGAATCTAAACTCTGGTTTCTTTACTTTTATTCTAATTACCTTAATTGATAATTTTCCTTTCCAGGTCTGACTCAAAGCACCTCTAAAATATAGACCCGCTTTTATTCTTATACTCTATCTAGACTTTGACAGTTTGGGCACCTGCCTCTCCTCTGCCAAGAGTACCCTGAGCTCTCTGAGACCAGTAAATAAAGTCTGCTTTCTGATGCCATCACTTTCCTCTATCAGAAGAGGTTAACGGATATTAACTATGGCCCTGTCGAGTGGTTCTCAAACGTTGGCCTACATCAGAACCAGTTGGATGTTTTTATAGACACAAATTTTTGGCTTCTACCTACAGAAGATTCTATATACTTAAGGTGGACCCTAAGATCTTGTATTTCTGAGTTTACAGATGATGCTGTTGCAGCTGGTCTGGGAACCATATTTTGATAACCACTGGTCTGTGTGTTTCTGTCAAAGCCCTAATAGAACACACTTCTCAGAAAGAGTGGTTTTCTTTCCAAATTAAGAAATAGTTGAATTATTCATTAGACTGTCTAACTACAGTTTTTAGTGAGTGCCAATTATGATCAGCATTTGGAAGTATCAAGTACTTATTAATATTTACACTCCATAGCAAGCTATACAACTATTAATTTGAATGTTGTTGGCATGGTTAGAATATAGTTATTTAAGCTTGAAGATAAAAATTGTCTTGTTTTAAAAAGCATCTTTCTATTGAGTAGTTCAAGATATTCTATACTTAGAATTTGCTTTCTCTGGTGTGAATATAAGAAGTGAGTTTTATTTATAACATTTGCAAAGACAAAAGTAAAATCTTGATTATATCATTACTTTAAAAACAATAGAAACACAATCTGATGTGGTTATGTTTTGAAAATTTATTTCATAGAATATCACTATGTGATCTTAGACTATATTAGTTTGAATTTTTCCTCATTTAATACAGTTTCTGTTGGGAATAAGCCTATGAAAGAGTTATTTGTAGGGGCACCTGGATGGCTCAGTGGTTAAGCATCTGCCTTTGGCTTAGGGAGTGATCCTGGGGTCCTGGGATCAAGTCTCAGATGAGGCACCCCATAGGGAGCCTGCTTCTCCTTCTGCCTAGGTCTCTGTCTCTCTCTGTGTGTCTCTCATTAATAAATAAATAAAATCTAAAAAAATAAGAAAAGAAAGGGTTATTTGTATAAAGACAACTTAATTTTCAAGCATATTTGGTAAATTATGTGCTTTGGCAATCAAGATTTAATGTTTATTAGGATATATGTACATATTTTGAATATCATTCATTTTCAAAGCAACACAATATAATGGAGTACTTAATCAGAAACACAATGAATATAATTTATTTATTTTTAAAGATTTATTTATTTATTCATGAGAGACACAGAGAGAGAGGCAAAGACAGGCAGAGGGAGAAGCAGGCTCCATGTAGAGCCTGATGCAGGACTCAATCTTGGATCCCAGGATCAAGACCTGAGCCGAAGGCAGCCTCCCAACCGCTGAGCCACCCAGGCATCCCAAATGAATATAATTTAAACTTCTTTTTATACTTTTTCAGATACTGTGTTTTATTCTGACTAGCCATAACAATTGTGCTGGTCAAAAACAAACAAACTGGAATGCCTGGTGGCTCAGCCGTTGAGCGTTTGCCTTTGGCTCAGGCTGTGATCTCAGTCTGGGGATGGAGTCCCACATGGGGTTTCCTGCAAGGGGCCTGCTTCTCCTTCTGCCTGTGTCTCTGCCTCTGTGTGTGTGTGTGTCTCTCATGAATAAATAAAATCTTAAAAAGAAGAAAAAAACTAAAACAGATTTATAAATACTAAGATGTTAGATAAAATAGCTTTGATTATCCATTATTTTAATTTTTTTCTAAATATTTATATCTCTCATTTCAGTATTTAATTCAGACCTATGGGATTTTAGGGGCCAAAGATTTTGCTACCAACCTACCATTGACACCACATTAATATGCATGATCCAGATACTGAATAATGGATGCTATATTTGAGCTCATTTTCTACTACAATTTTTTCTCTGCATAATTCTGTGAAAGGTGTGCCTCTGACATTTCTCTGCTAAATTAAATGTTTTGGACTTTTTCCTATTATTTTATATTTGATTCTAAAACATAAACTTATTTCTCCAATAATTTGTGCACAATATTGCATTGTTAGGTTAAGGAAAATGAAATGGGATTTAAATTTTAATTAAAGCAAACATCAGAGACAAATGTTATACAGATTATTAAAGTAATATTTATGAACTGATTGTGGGATATAGCAGTTAATTACTGCAGCTCATATTATACAAAAATCAGTCTAAGCTTTCTGTATATTATAATGTATTGTAGTCATTCATTCACTTTCTTGTTCACTTATTTTTAAGAAATTGACTCTTCTACAAGACCAATATTCAATATATTCTATTAAAATTTATATCATAATCCAGAGAATACTTCATACTTATTATACGACTATTTAACTGTGTCATATTTCTATCTCAAAAGGTCTGCTTTTTGCCGGACCTTAAGATCTACTCTTTCATTCATTTATTCCTTCATTCACCTGCAACAAACTCATGCTGAATGCCAACTACCAGTAAGGCATTATTTTGGCTGGCTGAGATAAGAATAATGCATTTATCAAGAAATTATGTGCACATAGTTACCATGAAACATGGTGAATTGTGAAGCTGTATTAGAAAAAAATAGATCAAAAGTTACTAGAATTCTCAGGAAGAGACTGATGTGTTTTGGAATGTTTAGTATTTAGGTGCCACCTAAATCTTGTTTTCATGGTAGGAACTCCATGGTATTTTAGGTCTATAGGACATTACTCCATTTACAGGTGTTCATTTGATCCAGAGATAGATGGCACTTTAGAGAAATTACCTATAATTCTCAGCACTCTCAGCATGAAGTAGGATTGCCTCCACAGATAAGGAAAGAAGGTCATAGAGATAAAACTTACAGGCTTCTAATTCTCATCCTGGTGATATTCCCACTAGTACTTGCTGCTCTTTCTTTAAGAGCATTTTCTGCATAGAAGACTTATATGAGTTGCTCAGGGAAATTAAGAACAAGTGAAGATCCTCTTGCTATAACCCTAAATCCCTGAGAACTGCCTTTAAAATCTCTATAGTCATGTAGGTTGGAGCTTTATTTATAAGGTTTAGTTGGAATTTAGTTACTGATATTTGAGCTTCCAGGTATATCTAAGGTGAATTTATGTTGGTTTTGTTCGGCTATATAATTTCTGTTTAATTTCAAAGGTCGATATGTTCTCTAGAATTGCATCATTTCCTTCTGAATATTCACCAAGACTGGTTTTTTTTAAGCACTATCCATGTTTTTAAATATAAACTAAATACCTTTGTATCATTTTCAAATTTCCTTTATTTTGGAAAAATAAATATTATCTAAAGCAACATTAAAACAAATTGGACTTTTTTTCTCCATGCCATTTTCCCCTAGTGATTACTCTTGAGCTACTTCATATTAATATTAAATATGTAGGTTTAATTTAACATGCTGGTAAACATAACTTACCAGAAAATTTGAACAACTGCATATCCCAATGTAGAGCAATACGTAATTATTCTTTTATTGAATTTGTCATGTCTTTTTAGTTTTAGTTTAAATCTCACAAAGTAGCAGACATGCTTTTCCAAAACTGTATTCACATTTTATAGGCAATGCAAGCAATGAAGCTAGTTCAACTTCATTTCTTAAGGAATCAAAATATTCACACTTCTGATATTATTTTGATCACCCAATGGAGGCATGACTCATACTTACCTTGAATTTTTTTGAGGAAATATTTAATTTACTGAAAGAACTCTAAAGTTGTGACATGAAATGAGATTGTTTCTCTGATGTTTTTAATGCTTCACTTTGTCAATGAGCCATATATAGAGATTTTCCTTTTTATTTGCTTTGTTATAAATAAATGCCAGTTTCAACATCCTTAGTCAGTGATGACTCACTATAATTTGTTGGACTTCTTTAATTTACTTATAAAGTTTTCATTTACAAACCTTTTTTTATGTATGTACACCTTATAATCTTAAACTAATAAAATACTACTCTTTCTCACCTTTTTACAAATAATAAGTAAAGGGAACCCATCAAAACTAGTGCATAATACCAAGTCAAATAAACTACTTTGAGTCATAGTAAATATAATTTTGGTGAAAATTTTTCAAACTATGTAGAGTAAGATCCCATTTTTATACAATATTCTACAAAATAGAATGGAATAAATAATGCTATCTTTCACTTAAAATAAACTTATTTTTTATTTTTTTATTTAAATTCTGGTTAGCTAACATACAGTGTTATATTAGTTTCAGGTATAAAATGTAGTGATTCAACACTTCCATACAATATCTGGTGCTCCTCACAAGTGCACTGGTTAATCCTCATCACCTATCTAATCCATTCTTCCACTCGCTATATATATATATATATATATATATACCATATCATTTTTATTTATTCATCTATCAGTGGACACTGGGCCACTTTCATAGTTTGGTTATTATAAATAATGCTGCAATAAACATAAGGCTGTACGTATCCTTTTGAATTAATGTTTTTGTATTTTAGGAGTAAATATACAGTAGTGAAATTGCTGGATTATAGGGTTAGTTCTATTTTTAACTTTTTGCAGAATCACCAGGGTGTCTTCCACAGTGCATCAGTTTGGGTTCCCACCAACAGTGCACAGGAGTTCTTTTTTCTCCACATCTTCACTAAACCTTCTTATTTCTTGTGTATTTTACTTTAGCTATTCTGACAGGTGTGAGATGATAGCTCATTGTAGTTCTAATTTGCATCCCCAACGATGAATGACATTGGGAATCTTTTCATGTGTCTGTTGGCCATCTTGATGTCTTCTTTGGAGAAATGTTTGTTCATGCCCTCTGACTACTTTTAATTAGATTATTCATGTTCTGGGTGGTGAGTTTTATAAGTTTTTTTTCATTGTATATTTTGGATACTCTTTATTAGATATATCATTTGTAAATATCTTTTCTCATTCAGATTATCCTTTTGTTTTGATTCTTTTCTTCACTATGCAGAAACTTTTTTACTTTGATGTAGTCCCTGATAGTTTATATTTGTCTTTATTTCCTTTTCTTCTTTCCTTTTCTTCTGGAGACATATCTAAAAGAAATATTGCTACATCTGATGTCAGAGAGATTATTGTCTATGCTCTTTTCAAGTATTTTTATGGTTTCAGGTCTCACATTTCTGTCTTTAACACATTATGTGTGTTTTATGTGTGTGGTGAAAGAGAATGGTCCAGTTTTATTCATTTGCATGTGGCTAACCAGTTTTCCCAACACTGCTTGTTGAAGAAACAGCCTTTTTCACATTTAAATTTTATTTGTCCTTTGTGGAATATTGATTGACCATATAATTGTGGTTCTATTTCTGGGTTTTCCGTTCTATTCCACTGATCTACTTTCTACTTTTATGCCAGTACCATACCATTTTAATTGCTACTACTTTGTAATATAACTTGAAGTCTGGAATTTAAGAGCTACAGTTTTGTTTTTCTTTTTCAAGATACCTCTGACTTTTGGGGTCTCTTGTGGTTCTATACAAATTTTAGGATTGTTTGTTCTAGCTCTGTGAAAAATGCTGCTGGTTTTTTGATAGTGATTGCATTAAATGTGTAAATTGCCTCAGGTAGTATTTTAACAATATTTGTTCTTCCAATCCATAAGCATGGCATGTTTTTCCATTTCTTTGCATCATCTTGAATTTCTTTCATCAGTGTTTTATGATTTTCAGAGTACAAATCTGTTACCTCTTTGGTTAAGTCTGTTCCTAAATATTTTATTGGTTTTGGTACAATCGTGAATGAGATTGCTTTCTTAATTTCTTCTTCTTCTGCTTCATTATTAGTGTATAGAAGTGCAACAGATTTCTGTACATTGATTTTATATCCTAAGAGTTTACTGAATTTATTAGTTCTAGTCATGGTTTGGTGAAATCTTTAGGGTTTCTGTATCTAGTGCCTTGTCATCTGAATATAGTGAGAGTTTTAGTTTTTCCTTACCAATTGCATGCCTTTTATTTCTTATGTAGTCTAATTACTGTGGCTAGGACTTCCAGTACTACTTTGAATAAAAGTGACGGTAGACATCATTGTCTTACTCTTGACTTTAGGGGAAATGCTCTCAATTTTTCATCCTTGAGTACAACATTGGTGTCGATTTTTCACAGAAGGCCTTTATTATGTTAAGATACGTTTCCTCTAGACCCACTCTGCGAGAATTTTTTATCATGAATGGATGTTGTATTTGTCAAATGCTTTTTCTGCATCTATTGAAATGATCATATGGTTTTCTTTTTACTCTTTCTCTTATTGAGGTGGCATATCATGTTGATTATTTTACAAATTTGATCCACTTTTCCATCTGAGAGTTAATCTCACTTATGATTTCTTAAAACACATTAGATTTGGTTTGCTAATATTTTGATGAGGATTTTTCCATTTATATTCATGAAAAATATTGGCCTGCAGTTCTCTTTTTGTGTCTTTTTATCTGGTTTTGGTATCAGGGTGATAGTGACCTTATAAAATGAATTTGGAAGTTTTCATTCCTCTTTTATTTTTTGGAATTGTTTGAGAAGAGTAGGTGTCAACTCTTCTTTAAATGTTTGTTAGAAATTAGTTGTGAACCCATCTGGTCCTGGACTTTTGGGGTTTTTTTTTTTTTTTCTTTTTTTTAAAGATTTTATTTATTCATTCATGATAGTCACAGAGAGAGAGAGAGAGAGAGAGAGAGGCAGCGACACAGGCAGAGGGAGAAGCAGGCTCCATGCACCGAGAGCCCGACGTGGGATTCGATCCCGGGTCTCCAGGATTGCGCCCTGGGCCAAAGGCAGGCGCCAAACCGCTGCGCCACCCAGGGATCCCCTGGACTTTTGGTTTTTAGAAGTTTTTTGATTACCTATTCAGTTTAATTGCTGTTAATTGGTCTGTTCAAATTTACTATTTTTTTTCTGCTTTAGTTTTGGTAGGTTATGTTTCTAGGAATTTATCCATATCTTCTAAGTTGTCTAATTTGTTGGCATATTAGTTTTCATGATATTCAATTACAATTGTTTTTATTTCTTTGGTGTTGGTTGTTATTTCTCCTCTTTCATTAGTGATTTTTTATTTGATTTCTCTCTTACCCTTTTCTTTTAAATAAGTCTTTCTAGAAGTTTATCAATTTTGTTGATATTTCAAAGCACCAAGAGCTGGCTTTTAGTTTCTATATCATTTATTTGTGCTCTAGTGTTTATTATTTCCTTCCTTTTGCTGGGTTTGGGTTTTGTTTGTTGTTGTTGTTTTCTTTTATATCTTCTTTATATGTAAAGTTGCTTATGTGAGATTTTTCTTGTTTCTTGACATAGGCCTGTATTGCTATACACTTCCCTCCTAGGACTACTTTTGCTGCATTCCAAAGATTTTGGACCATTGTGTTTTCATTTTCATTTGTTTCCATGTAATTTTTTCTTTTTTGATTTCTTAGTTCATTGTTTAGTAGCATGTTATTTAATCTCCATATATTTGTGCTCTTTCCGGATTTTATTCTATTAGTTGATTTCTATACTCATAGCATTGTGGTCAGTAAAGATGCATGGTCTGACTTTTATATTTTTGAATTTGTTGAAACTTGTTTTGTGGCCTAATATGTGATCTATTATGGAGAATGTCCATGCATACTTGAAAAGGATGCATATTCTGCTGTTTTAAGATGGAATCTTCTGATGGTCTGTTATTCAAAACCATTGTGTCCTTTTTGATTTTCTGTCCATCAATGTAGGTGAAATGTACACGTCCCCTATTATTGTATTACTATTGATTTGTTCCTTTACATTTGTTGTTAACTGTTTTATGCATTTGGGTGCTCCCATGTGGGTGTACAAATATTTATAATTGGTATAGCCCCTTGTTGGATTGTCCTCTTTATTATTATATAGTGTCCGTCTTTGTCTCCTGATGCGATCTTAGTTTTAAACTGGGTGACAGGCATTAAGGAGTAAATATAATGTGATGATCACTGGTTATTATACGCAACTGATGAATTATTGAAAACTACATCTGAAACTAATGATGTACTATATGTTGGCAAATTGAATTTAAATTAAAAAAATAAAGTCTACTTTGTTTAATATAAGAATTGGTACCCAGTTTTCTTTCAACATTCATTTGCATGACAAATGTTTCTCCATCTGCTTACTTTCAATCTGCAGGTTCTTTTAGTTTGAAGTGAGTCACTTGTTGGCAGCATGTGGTGGGTCTTGTTTTTTATCCACAGTGTCACCTTGTGTGTGTGTGTGTATGTGTGTTGACATATATATTAAATTAAAAATTAATCCACAATGATATTCTTAGACATGAGTTTATGTATATAAACTCAAATATATATATATATACACGTATATATAGAAAAATAGCTGATTGTAATTCAATTTTGTTTTCAAAGAATTTTTAAATATAAGAGAACTTAAAAATATTCATTAGAAAATAAGATGTGATGTTTCTTAGTAATAATAACTGAATTTTTCTACATTTTTTATATTTTAAAAATAGTTTCTAAGTGTGTGTATATAAAATATATGTAAATATATAACTTATGAGGATTTCCCTGGAAATCATTTAAATGTGTAATGAATGAATTCTTCTCACTTCTTTATTATTTCTTTATAAAATAGTTAAAGGAGTCATTTCATGGAATAGTTAAAGAATTTATTCTTAGTATCATTTTAAAATGTATATTTTTAAATAAAAGTTGACCTACCTCTAGGATCTTCATCTTTGTTAAATGCAGATCTTACAATTTTTTTTTTTCATTTTACATGATCCCTTATGAATAAGAGAGAAAAAGAAAGAAGAAAAGAAAGAGTAAAAAGAAAAAGAAAAAGGTCCATGTAGAAATGTCTGTTTGAGTTTAGTCAGGAAGCTGTGTTAGCTTAAGATATACATTTTTATGCATTTATATATCTTTACACATTTAGGGATACAAAATTTCCTTTTGTAATGCAAGTATAAAAAGAGAACGAGAATTGTTAACAAAGCAAAAAAGGTTATAAACAGGGCTCTCAATTCCTGAACAGAGTAGATTTATTTTTGGAAATGGGTGATGGAAGGCTGGCATGAGTGAGCTTTTTGGCTCTGAAAGAGTCTTTAGGTACAAGCTCTAGAGAGAAGGTGAGCTTGATCCCTAGATACTATTGTGAGGTCTGGAGTAAGCGGGGGCGGGGGGGGGGGGGTGACTAGAGAAGAAGGTTGGGCAAGTTTAAAATGCTAGGAGCAGATATAGAGATATTTAAGCTTAAAATGTTTGTTTTTTTTCAATGTTTCTCATCAGAATTTTGAAATGTCACATTGAAAAAAAATTTTTTTTAATTTAACTAACATTCACATATAATTTAAAATAATTATCTATTGTGGAAAAATTGAATATTAAAGTCTATTTGCTATGTATCTGTCTTCTGGTTCTCCTTTATATTTTTATTAACACATTGGAACCACGTTGACATTTTCCTTAGTAAATTAGAAATAAATTGTCCCACATAAATTCAAGCACAGATATACTTAATACACACTAAAGGCTGTATGATACTAAAGTTTCCTTAAAATGTCACTCGGAAAGTGCTTTTTGTCAGCTAAGATAACAAGTAAAAAGACAGTCGCAAGGACATCACTCATATTGGAAGTCTGAATTCCACATGAGAGTAAGTTCTTGCCAAGCAAATTCATAATGCAGAACATTTAGCAGGTGAACTTATGTTGGAATGGATAACTAATGACATTAAACCTTTGAATCATATAACTAAATTCTCTTTTTCTAATCCCATGTTCATCAAATAACCTTCTGAATAAAACATTTCCTGTATTAGTGTGCCTACGGGAAGAGAATACATGAACTCTGTGACAGAGAGACTCTTAAATTGTAAATAGGCATTCTGCTGTTATTTACCAGACTGATAACTTAGTTACTATGAGCCATCTTTAAGGAATGCAGAAACCCCCTCCTGGGTGCAGACTGATCAGGTAAATGCAGCAATACCGTGTCTGACTCTAGATGTCTATGTAGGAAGCCTATTCGATTGTTTCAGGCTATATTTCCATGTATCTTTGGTAATTGTAAGTCTTTCCTTTACTCAAATTACAATATCTCTTTTGTCCTATCTGCTATCAGTCCATGTTTAATGAAAATTTTAGTAAAATAATCACCATATATAACCTTGAGCTAGAAAAACATACAGTACCATTCAATTTATCCATCCAGTAATTTCCCCTCCAATAATAATTACAATTGTATTCATTCTTCTTTCTCTAAAATGAGATGATCACTGTATTAATTATTTTGCATAATTTCAAATGTTGAATACTTCATCTTTTAGGAATAAAATTCAAAGAAGTCCATAAGACAAATATCCCTTAGATATATCATTTATGAAAATTTATATTATCACTTTTATATATATAATTCCACTTATTAAATATCTCGTCACTTCATCGTTTTTAATGAAAGAAAAGTTACTTGGACATATGATTATGATAACTATGATATCTATTATTTAAATGAGAAGTAAAATATTCTGCTACAAATTCAGAATTTTCTGAAAATAGATTTTTCTCATTGAAATAAAAATGTACCTTAGAAATTTAATCTTTTAAGGTACATTTTTTAGTACAATAACTATATTTTCAAGTGTCCCACTAAAATAAAGAGGTATGACAGAAAAATAAAAGCTTTACATGTACAATACATTTAAAAGAAATGGAAAAATTTCACCATGCTTCAGAAATAATTATAACTTTCTTCTCATATAGGAATGAACAAGTTTTGTTGGATGCCTCAACTCCTACATTCTTTTTGGTAAATACATTCAACATCTAGTGAGATGTCATTGCCCGGTATAAAATGTGAGCACATTCTAATTTTCAATTCCACACTGCATCACATAAATGGTATGTATTCTTTGCAAGAAGAGCTGAGATCTGCTGCCCTTGACAATTTTATATTCTCCTCTTTGTTTAACTTTTGGATGGTCAAATTGTCTCTTGCCTACACGTTGATATAAAATCTTCTAAGACATCAGTGGCCTGGCTAGATTTGTGGTTGGAATTCACACAGATAATTTTGGTGTATGGCAGAAATGTTTCCCAAACTTGGACAAATCATACAGATGAAGTGGGTTACATCCCTGACAATTGATGGTTTTTGGAAGTCTCGAAACTTCCAAAAGAGATGGTAGTCTTATAAATTGATTAGAATGATAGTCTTTAAGAAATGTTAATCAGCTAATCTAAGAACTCTCTCATTGCAAATTATTTTCTTTATGGGTGAGTTCTGTGTGTGTACTTATTTTGATGTTGAATAAAGTAAAAATCCTGACTTAGTTATACCGGTTTCTTCCATCCCTCCCTCCTTCCCTTCTTTTTGTCATTCCTATTTTCTTTCTGTATAGCATATTTTAATAGACTTTGGGTAGGTAATAGAGCTCAATCTAATTTCCCCTATTTCCAATCTAACTTGTGGGAATCACCACTCTCAGAGTTAAAAAACATTGTGACATTGGAACATTGGCAGCAGGAAGGAATGAAAGCAACAGAAAAGTACCCTTAAACTGAGATCATAGGCTGCACTGGTGCATTCAAGGAATTGAAACATCTGAGATTAGTATTGGTCAAGTAGGATGGAAATCAGTGGTTCAACAGCTTTTATCTTCTCTTATTCCATGAAGAAAGTATATTATACTATTAACACTATGCGAAAACAAACTTTCCTTTGAAAGTGACTATCTCATTTCCTAGCAAAGAATGAGGCATTTGTTGGGCATGGATTCACAGACAGAGGAAATCTCAGAAGACACAGGCATAGGCTGTAGCAAATTGTGCCATCTAGATATGATAACTCTAGAAAATCTAAAATGTGGTTGGAGTTATCATTCCCAACACCTGTCATATAGAATAATTGTATGATATCTAGCTGTTTGGCCAGTTTTAAATCTAAAGTTTTGGGATCTGACAGAGATATATATATATATATCTCTGACAGAACATAAAGACTCCTAACTCTGAGAAACGAACTAGGGGTGGTGGAAGGGGAGGAGGGCGGGGGGTGGGGGTGAATGGGTGACAGGCACTAGGGGGGCACTTGACTGGATGAGCACTGGGTGTTATTCTGTATGTTGGCAAATTGAACACCAAAAAAAAATAATTTTATTTAAAAAAAAACAAAAACAAAAACAAAAACAAAACACCTTTCATTAATACTCTAATAGATGAAAGGAGAGCAACATTCCGTAATCAAACAATCTTGCTGTTATCTAATAAAGCATATTGAACCCCCCCCAAAAAAATAAAAAATAAAAAATAAAGTTTTGGGATCTGACAGAGATACCATAAATTTTTCACACATCTGAGTACATAGTAGAGGAAAACATTTTTAATAAAAATACTAAAGCTCAATTTTTCCTTCAGAAAGTATCACACCTGTTCTTTCAGTTTCTACTTCCAATATTTTAATGTATTCTCTTATCCACTCTAGCTTGAATGAATGATACTAGTCTCCACATCTCCAATTTAAGTTCTATCCAATTCATTCCTAAATTGCCTCCAGGATATTCTTTGCAAAATTATGCCCCTGTCAAGTTTACAAAAAAATAAAAGTAAAAACTGGCGATTAAGAACTCAGAATCAATTTAGATTCAAAAATTTCTACAGGCAAGCACCTATATACCAATCTAATCTCAAGTTCTTATCCTCACATGAACATTCTACAATTAGTTTAACTGGTCTCCCACTGATGTAAATAAACTTAAAGGCTTTATCTCCACAGTGTTACTTGTACTCTTCCCAATTCGGTAAATTTCATCCATTTTATTCTTTTTAAATTGTATTCTTTTGCAAAGTACAGTTTAGAGCCAACAATTAACTGAATTATTTGTGAAATACCTAATCCAAAGGCATCACTTTGTTATCTTCCCTCAGAACATAGCTTTAAATTGTCTAAGCTATCTTTCCTTGCCAGTAGTCAAACATTAGTGTTTTATGTGTGACTTCATGTCAATTAAATTTCATGTGCATATTTATTTTCTCCACATTAGTGAGGTGTTTCTAGAGTCCAGAGTTCTCCATTTGTTAAATTCTCAAGCAGTTAATTGATTTATATATTAATCAGTGTAATTGTGGATGTCATCAAAGCATGAGTTGTTGAAATAATCTTATACCCCATCAAAATTTTCACTGCCAAAGTTTCAAGGCATGCTTGGATTTGGTTGGGGATATTCTAAATGATATCAGAAAAGTGCTGGATATCTGAAATTAATGTATTAATATAGTGCAATTCTGATTAGGAAGCTCAGCAGTTTATTTTTTTCTGAATTTGTTTAAGTTTTCAAGAGTGGATACATGCACAGGATGGAAAAAAATAAAAAATAAATGAATTGCCTTATTTTATTCAGAAAAAAAATATAATGGGGGGCGGGGCAAGATGGTGGAGGAGTAGAGTCCCCAAGTCACCTGGCCCCTCCAATTTACCTAGATTACTTTCATCATCCTGAAAACCTACAAATTCAACCTGAGATTTAAAGAGAGGGCAGCTAGAATGCCACAGAGAAGAGTTTGCGCTTCTAACAAGGTAGGAAAATGGAAAAAATAAAATAAAATAAAATAAAATAAAATAAAATAAAATAAAATAAAATAAAATAAAAAAGAATTAAGTCGGGGAGGGGGCCCAGGAGGAGCCGGGCTAAGGCTGGTGGCAAGAGCCTCCAGGCAGGAAAGCCTAGCCCCGGAGAAGCACGAACTTTAAAAATCTGCTCCAGGGATCCCTGGGTGGCGCAGTGGTTTGGCACCTGCCTTTGGCCCAGGGTGTGATCCTGGAGACCGGGATCAAATCCCATGTCAGGCTCCCGGTGCATGGAGCCTGCTTCTCCCTCTGCCTGTGTCTCTGCCTCTCTCTCTCTCTCTCTGTGACTATCATAAGTAAATAAAAATTAAAAAAAAAAATCTGCTCCAGATTCTTCCCGGAGGGAAAAGCACTCAGCAGAGAACACGGGTAGGATCGCAGGAGGGGCAGTGGAGCCTCCAGGTCACCGGGGTCACTGATAGAGGAAGGGCACCTGGGGGAGAGTGCGCCACAGGCTGTGGGCCCAGCGCGGTAAAGGGCTGGATCCGGTGGGGCCTCGGGAGCAGCTCAGGTGGCGGCTCTGGGGGGGAGGGGCTGCAGCTGCTGCTTTGGGGGCGCGGCTCGGGGCCTGATTCCAGCAGCACAGGCCCCAGATCCCAGGGCGCCCGGGGGACACAGCCCAGGATCCTGCGCTCCCCCCAGGGCAGGCGGAGCGGGGAATGCACAGGACAGGGAGGACTCTCTTGCCACCAGGCGCCCCCAAGATGTGCAGATCAGCGCCCCCACCCCCCGAAGCATCTGGACCAGTAAGGACTGGGAGACTGCAGTAATTACTGGGGAAGCTGACTCCAAGGCTGGAGAGCTGGCCGCAGCCACTAGTGTTGTTCCTCTTTGTTCCACCCTGTACCTGGGAGGGGTGGGGCCGCCAGGAAACAGGGGCCTCATGGGGTAAACAGCTCCCACTGAGCCTGCACCCGGTGGGGGGGGGAGGCAGCTCCCCCAGGTGCACACACAGAATCAGCACAGCAGCCTCTCCCCTAGAAGACCAGCTGGAAGGACAGGGGTACAGCAAGTTCTGACCCAGCAGTGCTGGAAAGCTCCAGGGGAAGACGAGGGATTTACAGTATATAGAACCAGAGGATACCCCTCCTTGTTTTTTTTTTTTTTTTCTTCCTTTTTCCAGTACAACTCATTTTAGCCACTCTGCACTGAGCAAAATGACTAGAAAGAACTCACCACAAAAGAAAGAATCAGAAACAGTCCTTTCTCCCACAGAATTACAGTTTGGATTACAATTTGATGTCAGAAAACCAATTCAGAAGCACAATTATAAAGCTACTGGTGGCTCTGGAAAAAATGCATAAAGGAATCAAAAGACTTCATGACAGCAGAATTTACATCTAATCAGGATGAAATACAAAATCAATTAAATGAGATGCAATCCAAACTGGAGGTGCTAACAATGAGGGTTAATGAGGTAGAAGAAAGAATGAGTGACATAAAAGACAAGTTGATGGCAAGGAAGGAAGCTGAGGAAAAAAGAGAAAAATAATTAAAAGAGCATGAGGAAAGGTTAAGGGTAATAAACAAGAGTCTCAGAAGGAAAAATCTACATTTAATTGGGGTTCCAGAGGACACTGAAAGGGACAGAGAACCAGAAAACATATTTGAACAAATTGTAGCCTGGAACTTCCCTAACTTGGGGAAGGAAACAGCCATTCAGATCCAGGAGATAGAGAGATCCCCGACTAAAATCGACATTTAATAGTGAAACTTGCAATTTCCAAAGATAAGGAGAAAATCTTTAAAGCAGCAAGAGACAAGAGATCCCTAACTTATATGGGGAGAGGTATTAGATTAACAGTAGACCACTCCACAGAGACCTGGCAGGCCAGAAAGGGCTGGCAGGATATATTCAGGGTCCTAAATGAGAAGAACATGCAGCCAAGGATACTCTATCCAGCAAGGCTCTCATTCAGAATAGAAGGAGAGATAAAGAGCTTCCAAGATAGGCAGAAACTCAAAGAATATGTGATGACCGAACGAGCTCTGCAAGAAATATTAAGGGGAGCTCTGTAAAAGAAAGAGGAAGACCAAAGAAATAATCCACAAAAACAGGGACTGAATAGTATTATGATGACACTAAGTTCATATCTTTCCATAGTAACTCTGAACTTGAATGGGCTAAATGACTCCATCAAAAGATGCAGGGTTTCAGACTGGATAAAAAGAAAAAAAAAAAAGAACTATCTATTTGCTGTCTACAGGAGATTCATTTTAGACCTAAGGACACCTCCAGCCTGAAGATGAAAGGTTGGAGAACCATTTACCATTCAAATGGTCCTCAAAAGAGAGCAGGGGTAGCAAACCTCATATCAGATGAATTAAAGTTTATCCAAAAGACTGTAGTAAGAGATGAAGAGGGACACTGTATCATACTTAAAGGATCTATCCAACAAGAAAACCTAACAATCATGAATATTTATGCCCCTAAAGTGGGAGCTGCCAAGTATATCAATCAATTATGAACCAAGTAAAGACATTTTTAGATAATAAAACACTTATACTGGGAGACTTCAACACAGCACTTTCTGCAAATGACAGATATTCTAAGCACAACATCTCCAAAGAAATAAGAGCTTTAAAGGATACACTGCATCTGATGGATTTCACAGATATTTACAGAATTTTACATCCAAACTCAACTGAATACACATTCTTCTCAAGTGCACTTGGTATTTTCTTCAGAATAGACCACATACTGGGTCACAAATCAGGTCTTAACTGACATCAAAAGATTGGGATTGTCCCTGCATATTTGGATACCATCATGCTTTGAAACTTGAACTAATTCACAAGAAGAAAATTGGAAGAAATTCAAACACCATTCTGCTACAAGATGAAAGGGTCAACCAGGAAATTAGAGAAGAATTAAAAAGATTGATGGAAACTAATGAGAATGAAGATACAACCGTTCAAAATCTTTGGGATACAGCAAAAGCAGTTCTGAGAGGGAAATACATCGGAAGGCAAGCATCCCTCAAAAAACTGGAAAAAACTCTAATACACAAGCTAACCCTGCACCTAAAAGACCTGGAGAAAGAACAGCAAATAAAGCCTACACCCAGCAGAAAGAAGAGAGTTAATAAAGATTCGAGCAGAACTCAATGAAATAGAGACCAGAAGAACTGTGGAACAGATCAACAAAACCAGGAGTTGGTTCTTTGAAAGAATTGATAAGATAGATAAACCATTAGCCAACCTTATTAAAAACAGAAAAGAAAAGATTCTAATTTAAAATCACAAATGAAAAAGGAGAGATCACCACCAATACCAAGGAAATACAAACGATTTTAAAAACACAATATGAGCAGCTATATGCCAATAAATTAGGCAATCTACAAGAAATGGACGCATTCCTGGAAAACCATAAATTACCAAAACCGGAACAGGAAGAAATAGAAAACCTGAACAGGCCAATAACCAGGGAGGAAATTGAAGCAGTCATCAAAAACCTCCCAAGGCACAAAAGTCCAGGGCCAGATGGCTTCCCAGGGGAATTCTATAAAATATTTAAAGAGGAAACAATACCTACTCTACTAAAGTTGTTCTAAAAGATAGAAAGGGATGGAATACATCCAAACTCGTTCTATGAGGCCACCATCACCTTAATTCCAAAACCAAAGACCCTACCGAAAAGGAGAATTATAGACCAATCTCCCTGATGAACATGGATGCAAAAATTCTCAACAAGATACGAGCCAATAGGATCCAAGAGTACGTTAAGAAAATTATTCACCATGACCAAATGGGATTTATTCCCAGGATACAAGGCTGGCTCAATACTCGTAAAGCAATCAACATGATAGATTACATCAACAAGAGAAAAACCAAGAACCATATGATCCTCTCAATAGATGCAGAGAAAGCATTTGACAAAATACAGCATCCATTCCTGATCAAAACTCTTCAGAGTGTAGGGATAGAGGGAACATTCTTCAGCATCTTAAAAGCCATCTACAAAAAGGCCACAGCAAATATCATTCTCCATGGGGAAACACTGGGAGCCTTTTCCCTAAGATCAGGACCATGACAGAGATGTCCGCTCTCACCACTGCTATTCAACATAGTACTAGAAGTCCTAGCTTCAGCAATCAGGCAACAAAAAGAAATAAAAGGCATTCAAATTGGCAAAGAAGTCAAACTCTCCCTCTTTGCAGTTGACATGATACTGTACCTAGAAAATCCAAAATACTCCACCCCAAGATTGCTAGAATTCATAGAGTAATTTGGCAGGGTGGCATGATCCAAAATCAATGCCCAGAAGTCAGTGGCATTTCTATACACTCACAATGAGACTGAAGAAAGAAAAATTAAGGAGTCAATCCCATTTACAACTGCACCCAAAAGCATACGATACCTAGGAATAAACCTAACCAAAGAGGCAAAGGATCTATACCCTAAAAACTACAGAGCACTTCTGAAAGAAATTGAGGAAGTCACAAAGAGATGGAAAATATTCCATGCTCATGGATCCAAAGAATTAATATTGTGAAAATGTCCATGCTACACAGGGCAATTTACACATTTAATGCAATCCCTATCAAAATACCATGGAATTTATTCAGAGAGTTGGAACAAATCATCTTAAGATTTTTATTGAATCAGAAAGACCCCGAATAGCCAGGGAATAGTGAAAAAGAAAACCAGGGCTGGAGGCAACACAATGCCAGATTTCAGGTTGTACTACAAAGCTGTGGTCATCAACACAGTGTGGTACTAGCACAAAAACAGACACATAGATCAATGGAACAGAATAGAGAATCCAGAAATGGGCCCTCAACTCTATGGTCAACTAATATTCAACAAATCAGGAAAGACTATCCACTGGAAAAAGGACAGTCTGTTCAATAAATGGTGCTGGGAACATTGTACAGCCACGTGCAGTAGAATGAAACTAGATCATTCTCTTACACCATACACAAAGATAAACTCAAAATGGATGAAAGATCTAAATGTGAGACAAGAATCCATCAAAATCCTAGAGGAGAACACAGGCCACACCTTTTTTGAACTTGGCCACAACAACTTCTTGCAAGATACATCTATGAAGGCAAGAGAAACAAAAGCAAAAGTGAACTATTGGGACTCAGTCAAGATAAAAAGCTCATGCACAACAAAAGAAAAACTCAACAAAACTAAAAGACAACCTACAGAATGGGAGAAGATATTCGCAAATGACTTATCAGATAAAGGGCTAGTATCCAAGCCCAATGAAGAACTTATTAAACTCAACAGCAAAGAAACAAACAATCCAATCATGAAATGGGCAAAAGACATGAACAGAAATTTCACAGAGGAAGACCTACACATGGCCAACATGCACATGAGAAAATGCTCCGCATCATTTGCCATCAGGAAAAAAAGAAATCAAAACCACAATGAGATACCACCTCACGCCAATGAGAATGATGAAAATTAACAAGACAGGAAACAACAAATGTTGGAGAGGATGCGGAGAGAAGGGAACCCTCTTGCACTGTTGGTGGGAATGTGAACTGGTGCAGCCACTCTGGAAAACTGTGTGGAGGTTCCTCAAAGAGTTAAAAATAGAGGGCAGCCTGGGTGGCTCAGCGGTTTAGCACCACCTTCAGCCCAGGGCCTGATCCTGGAGACCTGGAATCATATCCCACGCCAGAGTCCCTGCTTCTCCCTCTGCCTGTGTCTCTGCCTCTCTCTCTCTCTCTCTCTCTCTCTCTCTCTCATAAATAAATAAAATCTTAAAAAAAAAAAAATAGAGCTACCCTATGACCCAGCAATTGCACTGCTGGGGATTTACCCCAAAGATGCAGTGAAACACTGGAACAACTGCACCTCAATGTTTATAGCAGTAATGTCCACAATAGCAAAACTGTGGAAGGAGCCCCGGTGTCCATCGACAGATGAATGGATAAAGAAGATGTGGTTTATGTATACAATGGAATATTACTCAGCCATTAGAAATGACAAATACCCACCATTTGCTTCAACGTGGATGGAACTAGAGGGTATTATGCTGAGTGACGTAAGTCAATCGAAGAAGAACAAACATTATATGGTCTCATTCATTTGGGGAATATAAAAAATAGTGAAAGGGATTAAAGGGGAAAGGAGAGAAAACGAGTGGGAAATATCAGTGAGGATGACAAAACATGAGAGACTCCTAACTCTGGGAAATGAACAAGGGGTAGTGGAAGGGGAGGTGGGCGGGGGTTGGGGGTGACTGGGAGACGGGCACTGAGGGGGGCACTTGACAGGATGAGCACTGGGTGATATGCTGTATGTTGGCAAATTGAACTCCAATAAAAATATGCAAAAAAAAGAAAAGAAAAAAACATAAATCCATAAAGCCACTGAAACCATATTAAATCAGATTGTCATGGAGGGAAGAAAATAGTTATGTGTAACAAAATGGAGAGTAATAAAAATATGAATCCAAATTTACAAATGAGATTTTAATAGATATATGAGGATGATATTATAATCAGCAAAGTATTGAATATTGAAAAAAATGATTATTGAATATTTATCTGGAAAAAGCTAAATTCATCCCTTTTCTTAAAAATAGAATGAAAAAATAAAGATCGTTAAAACATAAATGTAAAAAATAAGCCAATGACATTTCCAGAATAAATCTTAAAAATCTACTTATACTACTAAGGAAAGAGAGGTTATTAATTAAAACGAAAAACTCAGAAGTTAAAAAAAAAACAAATATATTTGACTGGATGCATGTTAATAAAATATATAATAACTGGTATCACACATTAAATTTAATTTAATAAAAAAATGTCATTGTCTAGTAAAACAAAAAAAAAAATTCAGCAATTCTATCCTTGATAATCTGTCCCATAGAACAGAAAGTACCAGTATATAAGAATATGGATATTTATTATGGTATTACTTATGTTTTGCCAAAACAAAGTGAACTCCTATTGACAGGTAAATAGTTGAATGTATTTTGCTATCAATCACATCTAAAAACACCATGAAATCATTAGGAAGAATTAAATAGAATTTTGGTGACTTAACAGGATTCTCATATTGTATATACAAGTAAAAAGAACAAGATGCCATATCTTGTGTATAATTTGCTATTTTTTGTATAAAAGTAATGACAAAATCTGTGTATTTGAATTCTGTGCTTATGTCACATTTCATGTTATACATAATTATATGAGTAGATAGAAAATTATGAAAAAAATAAGTGCTTTTGTTATATGAGGTACTTGAATGTTAAAGTATAATTTGGTAGAGAAAGGAGTAAGCTGACTCTCCCCTGAGCAGGGGAGAGTTTTTTTTTTTTTTCTGAAGAATGTAGTTTGATATTTATTTAGTATAAAAGGTTTGTGCACAGTGTAAGAAATACAGTTTTTACAAATCCATTTTGAAAATGTGGTGGTTGTTTATTTGGGTTTCATACTCTTAATTACTTCATCCATCAGTTTTTTTACTTCTTTGTGTCTGATAACTGCTCGGCTCATACAATCCTGAAGTTTAGCTTCAGTCAGTCCACTTGTGTTATTGAGAAAATAAACAAAAAGGGAAATGGGAATGAGGAGAGCCTTTAAAAATACAACTATGTATAATAAATCACGTTCATAATTTTATGTTTAATTACATATGTGGAATATACAAATCATATATTTGGAACATATATATGTCATATACACAAGTGTATATGTGGAATATATATGCATGTATATGTAAGGATATGTGTGTAGTGTGTGTATATGTATATATGTGTGTATTGTGTGTACATACTGATATACATATAAGTAAATAAATGTTTTTTGAAACTGAACTGCAACAATGTTTTCAAATTTCCACTGCTTTTTGTTTCTTCACTTGTACATGTGTGTATTTGATGGAAAAACTTTATGATTAGAAAACACAAAGTACTATTTTAGCAATGCCACTGATTCTTTGAGCATATATACAAAATACTTCACAACTGAAATGTTTAATAAGAATTATATTTCCTCTAAGTAAAGTCATTTCTTTAATATAGCTGTAAAACACTTTTTTTAATGAGACTCTTAAAAAAATATTTTATATATTTATTCATGAGAAAGGCAGCGAGAGAGAGAGGCAGAGGGAGAAGCAGGATCCACGCAGGGAGCCAGATGTGGAACTCAATCCCACGACTCCAGGATCATGCCCTGGGCCGAAGGCAGGCGCTAAACCACTGAGCCACCCAGGGTTCCCCTGTAAGACACTTTTTATAAGTTGTACCTTAGTTATTTTATCTGCCAAAGCTAAACAGCCTCAACTTAGTAGTACAAGAGACACTTCTAATACATATAGCTTTTAGGGGGTTCTGAGACACAGTCTAGGAAAACAATAATACTTGTTCCACATATGTATTTTTTTCCTCATTAACTCCACTTTCAGAAATGTTATGTTTTCTTTTCTATTAACATGAATTGTTCATCATTTTTAACATTTTCAACACTCTAAGTAAATATGTACAAATCATATACTTCAATGTTTAAAATTGGGTTTATTAAAAAAAGATTCAGGTGTGCTTGAATGGCTCAGTTGGTTAAAGTGTCTGTTTTTGGTTCAGGTCAGAATCTCAGGGTCCTGGGACAAGCCTTGCATTGGGCTTCCTGCTCAGGGGAGAGTCAGCTTTTTCCTTTGCCCCTCCCCCTGCTTGTGCTCTCTCTCTCTCAAATAAATAAAATCTTTAAAAAAATAGCTTCTGAATCTCAGAAAAATTGTAAAATATCACATTTTTAAATTTATTTACTTTTTATTTTTAAGGATTTTATTTATTTGTTAATGAGAGACACAGAAAGAGAGAGGCAGAGGGAGAAGCAGGCTCCATGCAGGAAGCCCAATGTGAGACTCGATCCCAAGACCCTGCAATCATGCCCTGAGCCAAAGGCAGATGCTCAACTACTGAGCAGCCCAGGCATCCCAAATATCACACTTATTAACAAAATGTTTCTGAACTGTATTTACATGCTTAATCTGAAATTTGACTTCATTTTCCTTGCATACAACTAACCTAGTACCCCAGATTTTCAAATCTGTGATCAGTGCCATTTCTCCTAGAAACTAATCCTGATAAGTTGTACTGAACTCTATCCCCTTTGCTCTCCCACAACATTATGGCTGCTAAATAATTAAGCACTTACTTTTATTCTACACTCTTGAATTTAGGGTATCATTTTGGGGGTTTATGTTTTTTGGAGACCAAGGTTACTGTTTCAAAACTGTATTTTCACCTCCCTAGGAGAATTTTGAGCATGAAATTTAAAAATATTTATTTAATGGGTATGTGATTAAGACCCAAAGGGCTAGCTAGCATTATGTTTTAAAGAAAAATACTACATGAATCTCTATTGAGTTCAGAAATTAAAGAGGCATATTTTTACTATGGCCTGAATTGTGTCCTCTTAAAATATATGTTGAAATTGTAGTACCAATATGATGATATTTGAAAATGGGGCCTTTGGGAAGTAATTTAGTTTTGATGAGTTTATGTGGGAGGGGACTTCAAGATGGGATTAGTGCCCTTGTAAGAAGACACATCTGAGAACTTGTTTCTCTGTCTCTCTTTCTCCCTCTCTCTAGCTCTACAGTGTGAAGACATGGTGATGGGGTGACTGGCCAGCTCCAGAGCTCTCACCAGAGAATGAAACCGGCCAGCACTTTGATTATGAATGTCTCAATCTTCAGAAATATGAAAAATAAAGACCTGTTGTTTATGACATCTAGTCTATGTATTTTGTTATGACAGCCTAAGCTGACTAAAATATTCTCACATTTCTTAAAATGTTAGCCAGTGAAATTAAGCAAGAAATTAAACAAAAGAGGAAATAAGGACTTTGGAAGGAAGAAGTGAAAGCTGTGATTTAGAGATTATATGCTTCAATAATTATAAAACTGTAGAGAATCAGTAGAAGAATTATTCAACAGATAAGGAAAATCAGTAATTTGGCTGATTGAAAGTTAAGACAGAAATTGCAATTATAATTATATACAAAAATAGTCATAAAAGAAAAGTATAAATGGATATCAACCTCAATTGTATGACACCATTTATACTTAACAAAATAGTAAAAAAGTGTATCTTTAAAAAATATGTGACCCACCAAGAAAAATTCCCAAAATTAATAATAATAGTGATAATATATAGTAATATAAATAATAATAGTAACTAAAATTTACTCAGTGATCATTTCTAGGTGCCATGTCCTGCTTTTAGCACTTGTGTTCATTAACTTGTAATATTCACCACTCTGATAGATATTTTCATCCTTATTCTACTGATCAGAAAATTGAGGAACAAACACAAATTTTACATAGCACATCTCAAGTCATACAACTAATAATGTAAAACTAGTCTCTAATTGTATAGCACAAACATATTAATAGGAAGAATAGAGAATTCTGGATTCATTCTATAGTATATAGCTCATAGTATACAATATAGAGGATTTAGATATATAATATATATAGTATAGTTATTTAGAATACAGAATTCTCTATCTAATAAAAGCCAATAAGCCATGAAGCTATCATGCCATTTCTTTGTGTTTTTTTTTTAAGATTTTATTTATTCATGAGAGACACACACACACAAAGAGAGAGGAGCAGGCTCCTTGTAGGGAGCCCGATGTGGGACTTGATCCTGGGACTCCAGGACTACACCCTGGGCCAAAGGCAGGTGCCAAACCACTGAGCCACCCAGGTGTCCCTATCATGCCATTCCTGAAAAAATAAAATAAAATATTTATGTGTCATTTCCTATATGCCATCCAATATATCTTGAACAAAATAATCTTTAAAAAACACTAGCAAACTGAATCAAACAATGTATAAAAAGAATCATAACAAATGAAATTACCCCAAGAATGCAACTTTTTCCTTGGGCTTAAAATGAACACTTTTCAAAAAGAATTAACAGAAGACAAATTTCACCATTTAGAACAAGTTGAGTCTATGTCTGACAGTGCCTGAAAGACAATCTTTTTCAAATACAACAGAACACATGCAATTTCAAGCAGCTGCCATGAAAACATTGTTCATAACCCATTACAAGAATGAAGAACAGCCTCAGGAAGCTCTAAAAGATGCTGTGGCAGATACTTATTATTAGGGAAGTCTAAAACGGTTGTTTTTTCTTTAAGATTTTATTTGAAAAGAGAGAAAGAGTATGAGCAGGGCTGGAGGAACAGAGGGAAAATTAGAGGCAGACTCCTTGCTGAGCAGAGAGCCTGATGCAAGGCTGAATCCCAGGACCCTGGGATCGCGACCTGAGCCGAAAGCAGATGCTTAACCAACTGAGTCACCCAGGTGCCCCCAAAACTGCTTTTAAAAGAAGCTAAAGAATAGAAAATGAAAGTGAATAAACTTATTATACAGGAAAAAAAAATAAAACGTCTAAAGTTACATGAAGCTCCTGGGTTGAGATGTATACTTGATGAGCAATCAGACTAAGCTTTTGGGAGAAGACAGTATAAAAGGTGGGATCCTGGAATGAGGATGTAAAAAAAGCATCAGAAAATGGGGACCACTTAAGAGATGGACAAAAAATTTTTGAAGAAACTGATTGATGCAGTTGAATTAATATTTATTTGAAAACTCTTGACTAAGAAACTAATTGCACACTGAATTAATTGCAAAGAGTAAAACAGATGCATTAAAGATTGTGTGATGGTTTACCAAACTTAGAATGCTTCAGTCTGGTGTGGGGAAGAAGACCCTCCCCCATGCACACCATTAGAAAGGGACTTAAATCAAGAAAAATAAATGGAATTTTTGCCAAACATCCAATTTAGGGCAAATTTGCTGTGTAATGAGAGTGGAAAATCTTTCTAAAGTTTATGACAAAATCAGCCATGCAGATGAGGAGCTGGCCATCTATAAAATACAACCAAAAATTTTTTTTTGCCATATTCAAAAAAAATTTATTTTTATTGGTATCAGTGGTTATACAGTGGCTTGAATGAAAGCTAATAGGATTAGAATACTCAGATAATGTTCCATAGCTGTAGATTATTTAATCTGACTCAAATTAATTCTTGCATTTAATTCTATTTTTAAGTAGCATAATTACAATATTTTGTTAATGTAAATAAGTCCACCACAATAAATCAAAAACATGGCAAGAATTTAATTTTGTCTATTTTCTAAAATAATTTTGATTTTCTTTCTTTGTTTCTGCTTTTACTACTGTTATTTAAGTGGTTATATCATACCTCAAATTGAGACTTGACAGATTCATAACTTTTAGGGTAATGTTTTATAAATGTGTATTATAAAAATGTGAACTTAATTAGCTAATAGTTTCTACCTTATTTGATTTTTACATAGTAAAACAGTATAGCATTTTGGTTATTATTATATGATTATAGCATTTATTGACCCAGAAACAACAATGTTTTTGTCACATCTAAAATAAGTTTGATTTTTTCTTATTCAGTTTAACTGCTATAGTTGTGATTATACAATTACTAAAATGGAAGCTCAACAAAATTATAATTCTTAGAACAATGTTTACAAACATAGTTTATTTAAAACTGGACTTCATGAGTAACTTGTATTCTATTCCTCTACTTCTAGACGTCATAAGGATAATATTTTTGTTGTTATTTAACAAGGCCCCAGAGCACCAATGGTGGTTTCAGATTGGTAGTCTCACAACTGTAAATATTTAAAATTCAAAGTTTATTTCTGGTAATAAATTTATTCTAGTTTTAAGAATATGTTTACTTAAACAAATCTTAGTTTATATAAAGATAATAAATCTACAAATAATGATGGCAAATTAGGTTACTAAAGACAGGTTGGAAATAAATATGCTAGTAGAGCAAATATTCAGGCTTATCTAGCTATGAAGGTAAAATTCTCGTAGGTACGTAATGTATGCTACTTGTGAACAGAAGATTATATATGCTTTTGGAGGTAAGGGTTTTCAATCTGAAAACAAATATATATTGTATTGAGAAAGAAGATACAGCTATGTATGTATTTTCAAGATTTTTCAAATTACCTTAAATATTTTTATTTTTTTTTCAACAACAAAAAAAGTACTTTTGATCTACTACATTTAGATCTGGTACATTTTGACAGCACAGGGTATAAAGCGGCCATTTGGAAAAACTTCCAGAGCGGTCTGTTCTCCTTAACAAGGCCTCCTCTCAAGGGAAATTTTATACCAGAGTCTAACCAACCAGGGTTTTGCCTTAGTCTGAAAGACCTGGTAGAAGGGAAATATCATCAGAGGGTTTCTTTTCTTTCTTTCTTTCTTTCTTTCTTTCTTTCTTTCTTTCTTTCTTTCTTTCTTTCTTTCTTTCTTTCTTCTTTCTTTCTTTCTTTTCTTTCTTTCTTTCTTTCTTTTTTCTTTCCTTTTCCCATAGTTCTTGGTAATACTGCTGACCAATGAAGAGGTAGACCTAAGGAAGAGTAGTGGTGAGCAAAGCAAAGTTTATTGAGCAATAGTACAAAGCTACCAAAGAGGGAGGGAGCCTGAGAGGGTTGCCACCAGTTTCTAAGTCTAGGGGGTTTTATGGGCTTATTTGAGGACTGTTTTAATCTGATTAACCCCTTCACACAGACACACACCCAGGGTGTCTGTTCATCCAATCAGGTTTTTGTCATCTACCTGTCATGTGGGAAAGGCTGAAGGTTTCTTTCCAGGATGGTTGTTTTTAGGGTAGTTTCCTCTTAGGGCAAGGGCCCCTTGTCCTCACCTGCTTTTCTTCCAACTATCCTTCATCAATACCCTCTAGTCCTTATGGACTTTCTATTTCACCTATTTAGACCTAAATGCAACCATTTGATGAGGTCACAGCCTAGCGGCATAGGACCACTAAAAGACTGAGAACTGGACACCTGGGTGACTCAGTGGTTGAGCATCTGCCTTTGTCTCAGGTTGTGATCTCTGGGTCCTGGGATAGAGTCCACATTGAGCTCCCCACAGGGAGCCTACTTCTCCCTCTCCCTCCACCCCTCCCCCCGCCACCACTTGTGCTTGCTTTCTCTGTCAAATAAATAAATAAATGTTTAAAAGAAAAAATGAAAGACTGAGAACTAATCATAGGAATATAGCATGCTTCCATTTTCCCCATTATGTAATAATGGAAATAAAGCTAAACAAAACAAAACAAACTCTGCATATTTCAAAACTTATTTAAAAAGTCTCTAGGGAAAACCAAATATATTAAAAGGAGAAAACAAACGGAAAGACCACCAGAGAAAGCTTTAATCTCTGACACAGCTGAAGTAAATGGTTAACACTGCCCAGGTCCTAGCTAGATAAACAAAACTTGACACTAAATATTTTATGTGAGTTCCTTTTGCCCTATACATCATGCCTGAGTTTCTTTTTTTTTTTTTTTAAGATTTATTTATTTATTTATTTATTCATGATAGATGTAGAGAGAGAGAGAGAGAGAGGCAGAGACACAGGAGGACGGAGAAGTAGGCTCCACACCAGGAGCCCAACACGGGACTCGATCCCGGGACTCCAGGATCGCACCCTGGGCAAAGGCAGGCGCCAAACCACTGAGCCACCCAGGGATCCCCCATGCCTGAGTTTCAACAAAATATTGCAAAGCATACTAAAAACAGACTTTGAAGAGAATTACAACTAGATTTAGATATAACAATAACTTTGGAATTCCAACCACCATGATTAATAAGCTAGGGTTTCTAATGGAATAAAATGGCAACATGCAAAAACAAGTGAGTAATATAAGCAGAGCAATGGAAATTCTAAAAAAGTCTTAAAAGAAAATGCTAGAAATAAACACCATAACATAAAAGTTCCTTTGATTAGCTCATCCATAAAGTGGATAAAGATAAAGAATCTGAGCCAGAAGAAATATCAATGGAAACTTTCCAAACTCTTTGAAACTCTTTTCAAAGAGAAAAAAAATCATGAAAAATATGAAGAGAATATCTAAGAACCATGAAACAATTATAAAAGGTATACATATAGTGGGAATAATAGAAGATGAAATAAAAAAAACAGAATAGTTGAAGAAATAATGAGAATTTCCTCAAAAAAATGATAGACACCAAACCACAAAGTTCTCAGAGCACTGAGCAAGATAAATATAAAATAATTTACACTTAAGAATGATATATTCAAACTGCAGAAAATCAAAGACACAAAGAAAAATCTTGAAAGAAGCCAGAGTGGGAAAATCACTTTATACAGGGGCAAGGATAAGAAAAAAGTGAAGTGAATGTTTAAAAGAAAAGAACCACTGTAATAGTTTTCCAGGACTGCTGTAATAAAAGACTACTAATTGGGTCCTTAAAAACACATATACTGGGGGATCCCTGGCTGGTCCCTCGGCTTAGTGCCTGCCTTTGGCCCAGAGCGTGATCCTGGAGATCCGGGATCGAGTCCCGCGTCGGGCTCCCAGCATGGAGCCTGCTTCTCCCTCTGCCTGTGTCTCTGCCTCTCTCTGTCTCTCTATCATGAATAAATAAATTAATTAAAAAAAACACATATATAAAAAAAAATAAAAAAATAATAAAAAAAACACATATACTAATTGTTTTTTAGTCTTGTAGAAGTCCCAAATCAAGCTGTCTGCCTGGCCATGTTCCTTCTTAGTCTCTTGATGGAATTCTTTGTTTCCTCTTTCTGCCTTTCTGCTGTGGCCAGCAATTCTGGGCATTCCTTGGTTTGCCTCAGAATCAGTTCAATTACTGCCTCATGCATCACGTGACTATTTCACACCATCTTCCTTTTATGTATGTCGGCCTAAATTTCCCCCTTTGTACAAGGATACCAGTCATATCAGCTCACCTTGATTTGGCTAACATGATATAATAGAGCAAAACATTTTTAACATGACATTTATAGAAATAAATGTCCTAAATCAACTACCATAACACTTATATATTTGCTTTTATATGCAAATCTTTACATTACAGAATTTCAGAAATGCAATGACTATGTGGTTAATCATTTATATTCTATATTAAGTTTATATTCTCTCATAAATATTACTATATTTCTATACAGTCTTGCAGATGATAATTATGCTTTGAAATATAAAAAATGATTAAAAATCATAGATCTAGAAATATTATAAAATGAAAAACAAGCCTTTAACTCAGATACTCTCCTTCATAGGCAAATATTCAACAATTTTTGAGTATTGTTCTAGAATTTTATTCACAAATAAGTATAGGGAATATTATATATGTGACATATGTGTATATTACGTATACACATTACATATGTATAAAAACAATATATATTTATATTTTATGAAGATGTGAGCCTACATATTTCTTTTTCACTTAATCTCAAAGAAATTTCTATGTCAATTTTTTTATCTACATCAATATTGATAAGAGCTCATACTATTTTACTTTACTACTTTACTTCTGTGGAAGACCTTCATACAATAAGTATTCAGGATTTTTTTTAACTTCTTTATGCTTTTATGTTTTTGTTCTTTATATAATGATATAAAAAAGAAGTTTTGGGGATCCCTGGGTGGTGCAGCAGTTTAGCGCCTGCCTTTGGCCCAGGGCGCGATCCTGGAGACCCGGGATCGAATCCCACGTCCGGCTCCCGGTGCATGGAGCCTGCTTCTCCCTCTGCCTATGTCTCTGCCTCTCTCTCTCTCTCTCTCTCTCTCTCTCTCTGTGTGACTACCATAAATAAATAAAAATTAAAAAAAAAAGTTTTGTAGAGAAAGAAACAGACCTATATTTAAATTTATATTGCTCAAGCATAAACATCTATCATCCTATCTTAATGTCATTTTTAAAATTTCTTTTTAGCAATTGATTTTTAAGTGTTTTAAAACTTATTTTAATTACGTTTTCTATTTTAATTCCAGTATAGTTAATATACAATGTTATATTAGTTTCAGAAGTACAATTTAGTGATTCAATGATATTACTTAGTGCTCATCATGATAAGTATACTCTTTATTACCCTATTACCAACTTCATGCCTCATACATTGTTGGTGGGAATGCAAACTGGAGCAGCCATTGTAGAAAACAGTGAAAAGTATAACTGCCTACAATCCAGTCATTGTACTACTGGTTATTTACCCCAAAAATACAAAAACACTAATTCAAAGAGATATGTACACCCCAATGTTTGTAACAGCATTATTTACAATAGCCAAGATTTGGAAGCAGCCCAAGTATCCATCAATAGATGAATGGATGAAGAAGATTTGATATATATATATATCATATATATATATATGATATATATATATCAATATATATAGTGTGTGTGTATGATCTATACATATATATACACACACAATGAAATGTTACTTAATCATCGATTTTTAATTTTAAAAATTGATAAGAATAATCGTAACAAGGAAGGAAAAGAATCATGAATTTTTGAGCCTGGCTTTTTTACTATACCTTGCTTAAATGCTTGCACAGTATAGATATGCCACACAAGTGAATATTCCTTTTGCTGTTTTTTGTTAGTTTATTGTTTTTGATAAGCCCCGTATTGCCCAGAAAGGAAAAGAAAAAAATTTGTCGTCATTTGCAAAGTATTTGTTTGGCATAAGTACAGCCACAATTCATTAAGCTAGATATCTTTACTTCTCCATAGCAATTTATTTGAAAAATCACTTTTTGACAAAATAGTGATTGCAGCATAATGTAAATAAAAGAATTTTGGATTTAATGTCATGTTAGAGTTTACATTCACTAAAATGGAAACTGTCAGATGAAGAACTCTCTTCTGAGAATTCTGATTTAAATTATTTTTTAAAGCAGAATTGTTTTGTTTTTTTTTTAAATCATTGAAGAAATGGCTGGATCTGCAGCTTATGAGAATACCGCCCTACATAGCTAATTACTGTTATGGCCTAATTGAAGGTATGTGTTGTCCAAATTTATGAAGTAATAAGAATTGTCTTCTGCTTTCATAGGCATCATGCCCTGCAGTCTTCCTTTGCCATCTTATACTGCAAGCAATGCCTTTCCTTAAATCCACCCCAAACTCTCTTATCTTCATAATCTACTTTTCTTTGTTTCACTCCAGCTGACCATCTTTGAGCCAAAACAGGAAAAGATCTCATGAATTATCAGTAGCATCCCCTTAAGAGAAGTCATTGACTTTATGCACTTTATGCATTACTCACATTACATTTACTTCCATCAGGCATTAGCATGTCCAGCTTTCTATATTATAAATTTTTCTCCTTTCCTTTCACTCATCCAAACCTACTGGAATTTCAGAGACTATTCAGGGGTTTTTGAGGTAGCAGATGGGAGAACCCTGCAGTGCTCATTGTCTGCTATGACACTTGTCAACTAGAAACATCATCTGAGCCTTGTAGACAATTTAAAATATTCTAGTAGTCACATAAAAAATAAAAAATACAACTAATTTTAATAATTTTTTATGTAACTAAAAATATCCCAAACATTATCATTTCCATACATAATTAATGTAAAAGATATTGAGATATCCTGCATTCTTTTCTTGTACTAAGATTTTTAAAATGTATATTTCATGTACACAATACATCTCAGTTCAGACTAGTCACATTTTCGTGTTCATGGCTTCATGGGGCATGGTACTGGCTTGTGGCTGTCATTTTGGATAGTGCAGGTCCAGGGAGTGACTGAAGTAAGGGTGAGGAAATGGGGAAATCCAAGTCTGTTCTTCACAAGCAGCCCTGGGGTACCCAGAGAAGTGAGGAAACGGTGTAGTGGTAAATGTATAAAATAGTCTCAAGAGATTTCAACTGTGGAAGAGTCTGTGTCACTTCATCACAGGTCTTTCATGATGGGATTTGAGATCAATGTCTCTGATTTGCAGTTCCGTTGTCAGATTTTTCATCAGAAAACATTTCTAAAAAATTGCTAAGAAGCAGAGCTTAATTTCTATTATTCTTTAAATCTCTCTAATTTGACCCCAAAATATGATTTTCTCTTTAGCCAAATCAAAAATCCCAGAGACATATGACTTCTTTTATTAATTCTAACATATTTATTGACATTTCCATTGGGATTTTTAATGCTATTGCCCCCCTTAAAAAAATAAAACTCTAGAATGTGCCTCTGCAAATCTTGTTTTATTCTTCCTCTAAATAGGAAATTTCTGAGAAATATGTATATTTCAAGGAAAGGAATTCTTCATTATGATAGTTATTACTGCATAACAAATAAAAATGTCGAACGAATGGATGAAGTTCCCAAAGTATGATGCGACCTCAAAACCACGGTGCTTTCATATCAAAAGCATTTTCAATCTTCTATAAGCACCTAAAGTTATCAGTAACCACAATGGGTAATGCAAGGTAAGTTTTAATACTTCAAACACATTTCAATCTCTACACTTCATTTATTCCACAAATTAGTTTACTATAAATCCATCATCAGTAACAAATTTTATATACGGTTTCATAAAAAGTGATTTCTTTTATTGCTTTTCACATTTGGAACACTTTTTTTTCCCTTGTACTTTTTCATTCCCAAGTAAACATATAGATCTTATCATACCAATAAAATAGTACAAATTGTACAAAACCTGTCAGCATCACTAGGAACAGTTTGACACTTTCCATTATGCCAAACACCATGTGAGTGCCTTATGTCCTTAACATTTATAGATTTTTTTTATTACAATCAGCATAAGAAAAACAGAAATCTATTCCACCCAATAGAAGCAAATTAGCATGTTCAATGGTTTTAAAGTGACTTAGCTAGAAATTAATTTAACTGAAATCATCAGCCTATTGAGAAATAAGAGTGACAGTTTATAAGCTTCTTCCTCCTGAATATAAATATCATTTGAAATGTAAATGTAAATCAAATGAATAAACAGTCTGGAATGGAGATTCAAGTGTTTCTTCTGTACTCAGTAACCAATTTTGTTTGAATTGACACATATAATTCCATAAATCTATATCTTTCTAATTTTTATCTATTTTAGGATAAAAAAACTCATAACCTCTTAGACATTCTTCTGGAGCTATGGAGTTATACATAATTTATCCTATTTTCTTCAGCTGTACTGGAGTTGGTTGGCTATTTATTTTCTCATTAATTTAAGTGCTTATAAAGTGGCAAAAAATCAAATGGCATAATTGCTTTATTAAAATTATTGGCTATGAGGGAGTTTAGAATATGATTCAAGATCATACTTTTGTGTTTATAGGAACCAGTACAAGAGGTACTTTGTAATTTAAATATGCCCATGAAATCAGTTCAAGTATAGTTTGTCTTTTAAAAATGTTTCTTTAGATATTATTCATTTCAAACCAAACAATGATCCAGGCTAGTGATTCTCAACCACTGACAAATCATACCAGTTACTCATCAGTGTACACGATGGAAATAAATTATTTTTGTTTTCCCTGAAGAAGGCATATTTGTGAAAGTATTATTAATATTATAAAAGCTCTTTGTCCCACAGAGATAACACTTTGGTACTGCTGCTGGCAGGTATATAGCTTACCTGGAACAATTTTTTCAGTGGTATTCATAATCCTCATAATTTTAATAATGTAATGAAAGTATCAAATTTCCATTGCAGCCAAGAAGATAATTCATAGCTGCTACTGAAATAGAATCAACATTTCTTTCTTTTCTCTTTTTAAAAATTAATTATTTATTTATTTAGAGAGAATGTGAGCAGGGGAAAGAGCAGAGGAAGAGGGAGACTCAAGTAGACTCCCTGTTGAGCATGAAGCCCAACCCAGGGCTCCATCTCACAACCTGAAATCATGACCTGAGTTGCAATCAAGAATTGGTGGCTTAATCTACTAAGCCACTCAAGTGCCCCTCAATATTTCTGAAGATAAATTGGAACATATCTATTTAGAGCTCTAATACAGTATGTGTGTTACTCTGACTCAAAAACTCTAGTTCTAAAGATTTATCTTAAGAAAATGGCCAGGAATAGGCCCAGAAGATTGCTATAAAGATATAAGTAAAGAGAAGCACTTACCAAATAATTATACAAAAAAAATGCAATGGGGGTAAATAACATTGACTATATTCCCTATGCTGTGCCTTTTATCCCTGTGACTTATTCTTTCTATAACTAGAAGTCTGTATCTCCCACTCTTCTTCACTAATAATAGATTTTATGGTTTTAGTGAGAGCAATGTTCTAAGATTAGATTCTCAGTTCACTTTAATACTTAATTGTTATTTCTATCATAGCTAAACATATAATCCCCAAGGAATCAATAAATACATTATTCAGTATCCACTTTGAGAAAGTCTCATTATTATTGAGAATGTAAATTCATACATCAAAAGTAGTCACTTCTGATATGTTGTCATTATACATAATGTAATGTGCTGATAAGATGCTCATCCAAGGGTAGGAGTGAATGTATGGACCAGCCACATTGTTTAATTCTGGAGCTTGCTTTATAAATGTCATTTTAGATTTACATTTCTCCATAGGTAATATTTTTAAGCTACCCATTTTCTGAGGATTACTATGGTTTAAAATAGATAACTTAATGCAGAAATTTCCTTAACTGGCCGAAATAGACAATAAGCTGTAAAGGCACTTCTGCCCACACTTTGGGAACTTCCCTTTTCTCCTTATGCTTTATGGGCTATGGCATGTGCTTAGCTGATGCATGAATTCAGTTAATTTTATTGCATGCATTAACATTGTTTTTGCTTATTTAGATGAACTAACAATATAAATATATGCTTTGGTATTTTCTTATTGTACTCCATTGGATTATTTTGCACATTCCACTACAGAGAAAAATAATTTAGGATACCACAAGGTCATACAAATATAATGAAAATGCAAACAATGACCATAGTGCTTAGGGAAGAAACTTCTGATAAGCATAGATTTTTGTCATTTCAATGGCTAATCATTCTCCACACTCTCCACAATATCTTCCTTTTTGCTTAACTGGTACATGAATTAGGTCTAAAATGTAACAAATTTGGGCAGCCTGGGTGGCTCAGCAGTTTAGCATCGCCTTCAGACCAGGGCGTGATCCTGGAGACCAGGCATCGAGTCCCATGTCGGGCTCCCTGCTTGGAGCCTGCTTCTCTGCCTGTGTCTCTGCCTCTCTCTCTCTCTGTTTCTATCATGAATAAATAAATAAAATCTTTAAAAATAAATAAAAATAAATAAAATGTAACAAATACATCCAAGTTAACATGAAATGTCAATTAAGGTTTGTATGTGTTTACTTGCTTTATTTGTTTTGTTTTGGTTTTTTTTTGGACTAATTTATTTATGTGCTTGAATAAATGCACCCACACACATGCACAGTAAAGCATGTTTTCTAGAATGTACTAAAAATAACAAACACATTTGGAGATTAAGAAGAAATAGGAATAAATTTCCTCATTAATTTTTGAGTTTCCAGAATCATGTAACTACTTTGTTAGTGTAGAAATGTGTTCTTTTCTGGTCAGTTATTCATTAGTGATTTTCAAACTTATTTAATCCATTAACCACTTTACTAGGTCTAAAAGCATCTTGGAATATCTTTTTTCCTCCTTTTAAAATTGCTACTCCCAATAGTGAAGGGGATTATAGAGGAAAGGAGGAAAAATGAGTGGGAAATATCAGAGAGGGTGACATAACATGAGAGACTCCTAACTCTGGGAAATGAACAAGGGGTAGTGGAAGGGGAGGTAGGCGGGGGTGACTGGGTGACAGGCCCTGAGGGGGGCACTTGACGGGATGAGCACTGAGTGATATGCTATATGTTGGCAAATTGAACTCCAATAAAAATAAATAAATAAATAAATAAATAAATAAATAAAGTATAATGCTTTTAAAAATTGAAAAAAAAAACCTCCTCACAATAACATTTCTGTGTTATAATGTTTGGGGGCATTTAAGTCATAGAATCTTTCTAGATATCTTTTTCACTGCAGCCTTCAGTGAAAAGAATTTTACTAAATATTAAAAGTAATGTGAATTAATGAAATTATACCAAGAAATATTTAAATAAATTTTCTTTTGTTAACTTAATCCTTAAACTTTTAATTGCTTTAAAATATTTTTTCTGTTTCAAATTTTTATTTAAATTTTCATTAGCTAACCTATAGTGTAATATTGGTCATTTATATATATAGTGCAATATTATAGTGTAATATATATAGTATATATATTTATATATACATAATATATATAGTGTAATATTAGTCATTTCTATGGCTAATCATGTCTCCACACTCTCCACAATCTCTTCCTTTTTGCTTAACCTCCAAAATGTGTGAGGATCTGATAACTAGCCAACTATACTGGTACACGAATTAGGTCTAAAATGTAACAAATTTGGGCAGCCCGTCTGGGTGGCTCAGCTGTTTAGTACCACCTTCAGCTCAGATAAAGAACTATTATATAATCCATCAATCCTACTTATGGGCATATAGCCAAAGGAAATGAAATGTGGTTCTCAAAGAGATATCTGCAACAACACGTACACTGCCGCATTGTGTACAATAGCCAAGATGTAGAAATAATCCAAATGTCTGTCAACATATAAATGTATAAAATAAAATGGGTAAATAATCAGAGAGGGTAACAGAACATGAGAGACTCCTAACTCTGGGAAACGACCAAGAGGTAGTGGAAGAGGAGGTGGGCGGGGGGATGGGGTTACTGGGTGACGGGCACTGAGGGGGGCACTTGATGGGATGAGCACTGGGTGTTATGCTATATGTTGGCAAATCGAACCTCAATAAATATAATAAAAATAAAATAAAATAAAATTGCTACCCTCATCAAAATGAACCTGTACCTACTTAGAATTAATTGAGAAGAATAGTATTTCTCTGAGAGTCTGCCATTATAATGCTATCATGCTAACATTAAATTTAACAAGTAGATTATGAATTCATACCAGAAGCAACAATATGACATATGAAGGCAGTTGAGTATATTTGATAAACACAAGCACTCTCAAGTTAGACTGCATGGGTTCAAATCTTGACTTTACCATTAAATAGCCATGTGATGTTGGATAAATTATTCCATTTCCTGCATCTCAGCTTCCCTGTGGGCATATTCCTCTCAAAATTGTTGGGAAAATATATGGTTAATATATGGAAAAATTACATTAATTTCTGGCACAGAGAACTTCATAAATTTTAATTAAATGCTATTATAATATAAAATGTTTTAGAAACATAATAGGACTAGTCTCTTTAAAAAATCTTAAGATTTTCTTAAAATCTTAGAATTTTCTGTTCCCACTAACAGAAAAAGAAGTAATATATTTCAGCTGAATTGGATGAAGAATAAAACAGACATTTTTACACCATACAAAATAATTTAAAAGACTACTATGTGTGACCTTTTAAATCATGTTTAAATCATGAGTTGAAAGCATGTATGCCCCTTCTAAAGAAGACCAGTCCACATATTGTCTCCCAGAGAAATCATTCTCCATTTATACTTTCTGTTGACAATGAAGGCTTGGAATAGTTAGAGAATTCAAGATTACAACATGTTTTTGAGTTATTTTTTCTAGTTAGTATTTCAATCCTCATAGTCCACTGGGAGATTTCTGGCATTTCTATGAAGTCCATACTGACCAGAATTAATATATTTTATTACACTACATGAAAATTTCTGGAAATTCTTTCATAAACTCTGTAAATTATATAAAGGAAAAGCCAAGTCTTAGCCAATTTTTAATGAAATTTTGAAAGATACTTATTGAAGGAATAGTATCAAACCAATGCCAAAGAGAGATATCTTTTAATTTATGTCACCATAATCAAATGATATATATGGGAGCTAGTGCAAAAATCACAGTTCTTTGAAAGTTGATATCACGTACACATCTATGTTCCATTTCTTAGTTTTAATGTTATTTCCTTTGTATTAGTAAAACTAGGTTTAAACGCTTCAAAATCAACCTTTCTAATGTTGATGACAAATGACTATGATAAAATATAATTCAATTAAGGTCTGTGAGATGTTAAAAGGGCAAATTTGACTAAATTTGGTATCCTCCTTTTTGCATCCACTTAGAATGTTAATTATATTTGGCGATCTTTTCAAAAACTATGCAAATACTTTGCTGAATTAATCATAGAATATCTATCCATCCATCTACATCTTCATACATATACCAGAAATGTTCTTTGATGGTTGAAGATATTTGTAGGCTTTTAGCTTATTACTAAAATAAATCCTGCTCGAAATAGTTTACCAAAACTAATGCCTTCTTAGATTTGCATAATACTTTAAAGTTTATAAAGACTATTCATAATTACATAATAAACATTTATTTTGTTCATTTTGCATTTCCAAAACCTATGAAATACTGTGGCAGACACAATGTAAAGTAACCACAATAGGTCAAACACTTGTAAAATCCCTGACGCTTCTCCAAAGGGGGAATTCAGGACTTGCTATTAGCCAATAGAAATGGCCACGGTGATGAGTTGTCACTCCCTTGATTAGGCAACTATAAGATATCACACAGATTGCATTATGTTTTGTAAGACTCCATTTCTGCTCACTAGAGTGAGAGATCCTGCTATTTGCCTTGAAGTAATGTTGTGAGAAGATGGGTGGGGAATGCCAGGTGGCAGGCACTATGGGCAGCATTGGGACATGAGAATAGCCTCCACCTGACAGCCAGTAAGAAGCCAGGGACCTCAGTCATGCAACAAGGAAATAAGTTCTTCCAAACAACCTGGATAAGCTTGGAAACAGATTCTTGCCCAGTGAGCTTCCAGATGGGAATGTAGGCACATCGGACGCCTTGGGCAGCCCGGTGAAACCCTGAGGAAAAAATTCTGCTTGGTCGTGACTGGACTTCTGGCCTAAACAAGCTGTAAAATAATTAATGGGCATTACTGGGTGACTTAATGAGTAAGCCACTAGCTTTGTGGCAATTGGCTATGCAGTTAACAGAAACAAATATAGTCAGATATAGCCATATTCATCTTTATTTTATAGGTGTGAAAATTAAGGTATAGAGAATTCAAGCACTTTGCCAAAGATGACATTGCTAGTGAGTTCCAAAGCTGGTTCTTTATCCCAGTTTTAATTTCTTCTTCTTCTTCTCACCTTTTTCCACTTTGCAAGTATAGATATCATTTATTGAATGTTACTTGGATGCTAGACAATCATTTACCGTGTGTAGACATTACCTCTTCAAAAACTCTTTGAGGAACTTCTATCTTATAGATAAGGATGTTTATGATTACCTCCCATTTACAGATGAGAAGTTACTTAATTTCTAAGAGCACGGAACAAGAATTCAAATGCTGTTTTAATTCCAAAACCCATGCTATTAAGCATTCTTTATGATTCACTGCTTCTTCCATCATCCCACTGTTGCCTCAGATGTTGCAGGTATGCTAAACTACAGACTTAATACTTACAAAGGCAAATCTATGCTAATGTTGCCACATTCCTTGATTTTTTAAAAGATTTTTAATTCAACTATTTGTGTGAGAGAGAAAGAGACAGAGAGGGTGAACAAGAGGAGGGATAGAAGGAGAGGGAAAGGGAGAAGCAGACTCCCAGCTGAGTGCAGAGCCTGAGGCAGGGCTGAATCCCAGGACTCCTGAGATCATGACTGAGCCAAGCCAGACTCTTAACTGACTAAGCCACCCAGGTACCCCATATTCCTTAATTTTTTAAGCCAATCATGTAAACTAGGGAGATATGTCTTAATATCTCAAGCTTCTCTTAGTGGATTAAGGAGTGTTTCTGACGATAAAAATCACTGGTTTATAATGATTATTTATTAAAATTATATATAGTTTATTTGAAATTATAAGGAAAATATAAGGAAACAAACACTGCTCTTATAACCAGTTTTAACATTTAGTCCCGTAAATATAACATCATTAAAACAGATACAGCAATGGGCAGCTCCGGTGGCGCAGTGGCTTATCGCCGCCTGCAGCCCGGGGTGTGATCCTGGAGACCGCGGATCGAGTCCCACATGGGCTCCTTGCATGAAGCCCGCTTCTCCCTCTGCCTGTGTCTCTGCCTCTCTCTTGCTCTCTCTCTCTCTCTTTCTCTGTGTGTGTGTGTGTGTGTTTCTCATGAATAAATAAATAAATAGATCTTAAAAAAAAAAACCCAGATAAAGCAAGACAAAACTTCTTCTTTCTTGAGAAGTAGGTCTTCTATATCAGAAAAAAAAAATTGCCAGAGAGTATTTATATAAAGAATTCTAGCCACAATAAAACCATTTATTCATTTCAAACTCTTGAACTAGTGCCCCAATGGGAACTGCAAAAGATAGACTTTTATGTTGCTCTGGTTTTAGAGAAAAATAATAGTAAAATATTTTAAAGTAATATTAGGGAGACAATAAAAAGAGATAGTTTATTCAGCCACAGCATGTGGGGATAAAAGCAATTAAAAAGAGAGTCAGAGAATACACCATTTTCCTTCTACACTAAAGTTGTAATATGCTGACCTAGTTAGCATCTTAAACAGCACAAAGACTATATCTACACTAGATCATTTTTAGGTATTCAAATATTCACTGGACATAGAATGAAATAGTGTCATATTTTCTATTGTAAGCTGACAGTGTGTGTGTGTGTGTGTGTGTGTGAAACAGTAACCCAACCATTTGAGAGGCTGAGCCCAGAAACCTTACCCAAAATGCTTTCTTTCTCTTTGCTTTGTACCTCACTTCTTTAGAAAGTAAAGAGGCAAAATTCTGATTCAATTTGCTAAATATATGAAGAAACAGGATATGATATTTGAAGACATGTATTTCAGGTTAGGGAGCTAAAAGAATGATAAGGAGAGATCTGAAATCCAGGGTCTCTCACAGTTTGTTCTTTGATAGGTTAATGCTACCTACACAGCATTGATAAATTATGACCCAAACCAAATTAGCTACTCAATTATATTACTGATTTTGTCAAACAAAAGGCCAAACTATTTGCAAAAATAAAAGGTAACAGCGTTTTGCAAAGAGGAAAATAACTTAGAAACTTTATAATAGCAAGAAATCAGTAAGATCATGGCTAACATTAGAAAATTTTATGACTAATGCCATGTCCTCATGTAAGATAAAGGTGCAATAATTATATCTCATTTACAAAATACAAGATGACCTAGCACTAAAGGACATGAACAAAAATGCTTTCCAACTTTCCATTAAAACCCTTGACTATGGTCAGACACACAGAAATAATGGACTAATATTTGCTTAAATAAAATAAAAGGCTGAGAATTCAGAGTACTTAGAGACAAAATTCTTCTGTGTGTGAAACAACCTACACATTTGAACACATTTCAAGCTTTGAAGTGTAAATTGTAATAAATTTTTTAGACCCTAGTATTGCTAATCATAAGCTTCACAATGGTACATTTAAAAATTGAAAAATATATGAAGACACGTTTCTATTTTTCTTTTATAGGAATTTCTATTATTTCATGTTTAGTAGATTCAGAATACCAAGCTCAAAATACAGGAAAAAAATAAGCAGACATAGAAAATATCAAAAAAATATTTAAATGCATTTTTGTATTTCATTTATTTGTATTTTCTGTTTGCAAAGAGCTACAAAACCACCATAGAAAATTCCACGATATAGCAACAGTGCAAAAGAAGGCAAAATTATTTCTGATTATGTCATCAAATGAAACAATCATCAAACTGTGGAAGGGTTTTTCATAGCATTTAACTCTTACTTATGCACATAGGAATACATAGATCCATATATATTTTAACGCATATTATATAAACAATGAATTTATTTAATATATCTTAAATATATTTTAAGTCTAATAAATGTATTAAATTTTTAATTTAATACAGTTATCATTTTAATTCAATTTAAAATTATAAATTAAATTTAAAATATTTAATTGAACATATTAAATATGCATATTAAGACACACACACATACATAATATAACAGGTAAAAGGTAACTATAGTATATATAAATGGATAAAACATTATTTATTTCACCAAGCTACTATATAATATAAGAGTATTTAGTTTATTTCTTCTTTTTCTTTAAAGATTTTATTTAGGGACGCCTGGGTGGCTCAGTGGTTGAGCGTCTCCCTTTGGCTCAGGATCAAGTCCCACATTGGGCTCCCTGCATGGAGCCTGCTTCTCCTCCCTCTGCCTGTGTCTCTGCTTCTCTCTCAGTGTCTCTCATGAATAAATAAAATCTTTACTAAATAAATAAATAATAAATAAATAAATAAATAAATAAATAAATAAATAAAAATATTTTATTTATTTGACAGAGAGAGAACAGAAGCAGGGCTCCAGCAGGCAGAGGAAGAGGGAGAAGCAGGCTCCCCGCTGAGCAGGACACCTGATGAGGGACTTGATCCTAGAACCCTGGAATCATGACCTGAACCAAAGGCAGATACTTAACCAACTGAGCCACCCAGGCACCCCTATTTCTTACTTTTTATTGTATTAATACTATAGTGACAATATTTGCCCATAAACCTTTATCCATTTGTCTTAATATTCATTTTGGATTTATTAATATTAGGCTTTCTAGATAAAAGGTATGTTTGCTTTTTATTTTGATGAATATTATCAAATTGCTCTACAAAAGGATAGTAAGGTTTCTTTCCAAAGTAGCTTCATCAGCTTACTCATTCAATAGACAAGAAAAGATCTTTTTCATTTTAATGTTTGATTATTAGCTAGGTAAGTGTTATGTTTCACATTTTCTTGTCATTTTTTTTTGTAGAGAAAAAGAGTTTAATGTATTTCATATTTTTAGGCCAGAGTTTAAACAAAGCCAAACATGTTTTTATCCCTCATTATAAATTAATCCTTTTTCATTTCTTTCCCCCAAATTTTGTTAGTCTGTTGGTAGTAAGTACTATTGATCTAATTTTTAACTCAATTATCATTGACTGTTTTTAAAAGTTGAGGCTCTGGAGCATATGTCCCTTTGGTATTACTCTGAATTCTATCAGTTATTGGTACATTATGCAATTTGAAAAATTAGCCTCACTTTTCTGTAAATTGGCTTCCTCATTTTGTATAATCAGGCTATTAATAATTACAAATTCCTAGCTTTGTTGCTAAGACTATATAACACAAATAAGGCATTTAGCATCATGTTTAAAAATAGTAGGTTTTAACAAAAGATAGTTAAGATAATAAATATAATAATATATTGATATAATGATGATGCTAACAAAGAATATCTGTTTATAGTACCTTGTGATATCTATTCTTTAATTCTAGTAAGACACTTTAACATGAGTAGTTCCAAAGAAACATCTGAAGACAGGGTTAAAATACATCCACCTTCCTCAATCCTCTTGATTTTACAACCACATTATAAAGGTCTGGTTTTGACATGAAAGGTAGTCCACAAATCAAATTTGAGGAAATATTCTATTGAACTTAAACTTTATAGTTTTTTATTTAGCTGAGTAATCTCAGTGATTTGAATTAAATCCAACCTTGTTTACTTCCTAGCTATGTGAGATTACCTAACTCAACTTGAATGTCTTTATCTGGAAAAATAGAGATTAAATTGTTTACAATTTTTAAGGCAAAACAAAAAGTGATTTGGGAGTGATGTCAGCATCATGGCAGCAAAAAACATTCCTTGTTTTTTGTCTCCCTCTTAAGCATTCATCCAAGAACAGATGTACCTTTGTGAGAGTTGTGAGAATCAGCACAATATGCCAAGGAACCTGGGAGAAGTCACCCATCTGGGCACTAGGTAACAGCATTTGGTGCCAGCTGTGGAACCCCCAGAAGACTGCAAACCAGTTCTAGCCCTTCCTGGCGGTAGTCCTGGGGAAACTGCAGAGCACTGACTTAGGTGGTCACCTATGTATGGGCAAGGGTTTCAAGAAGAGAAGTTCCATTACTCCACTGGAGGAAAAAAAAAAAAAAAAACTGAACAAGAAACAAGGAAATAAGCAAAAACTCCAAACAACAACAGCAACAAATGAGTTTGGATGCACTACAGTGAGCAAGAGGAACAACCTGACTTTCCATAATCTCTCCTCCAAGGTGTCACAGCTTAGGGCAAAACTAGACAGCCCATAGTTTCTCCCACAGAATAAAGAGAGAGCCAGTGAGTAAATGCCTGGCTTCCTCAGCTGTGTAGGAAGCTGCTAAAGAGATTCTTTTCTCTCTCACAGCATCTGATCTCATAGCATTGAAATGGTAGCTGTATGTGAATGGAACAGATCAAGAAAGCTGCATATTAGACTCTCAGTGGGCATTAAAGAAACAGGATTCTTGCTAAATGCATTCTGAACGCCATCAGGAAGCCTGCTATGGAGCTGTGGGAAGAGGCTCACCCACAGATTCCCCCCAAGTGATTCAAAGACAGCCCAGCTCCCAGGTGCTGAGCAACACCTCATGCTGCTCTTGGCTGGCTTCCTCTCTGTGCACTCCTCAGGAAGGCTGCGAGAGTTCTGGTAGACAGGGAGCATACACAGAAGTCTGTGGGCCAAGGAAAACCCTCAAACTTGAGCTGTAGTGCCACTTTCAGGGAAACAAGAGAGGCTTAGGAGCAGCCAGCCTGGTGTGTTGTGAGGTCTGAGATACAAAAGCTTAAGAATCCTGCCACAAGACAGAACAAGAAACATGAAGCAAATAACATTTATTCATGGTCTGAGGAAGCCTCAGAAGGTATAGCAGGAAAGAATGGAGCTAGAGACGTGACACTTCCTCATTTTGAACTATACTATGAAACTATAGTACCCAAAATGGTGTGGTACTGGCAAAAAATAGACACGGATGAGTAGATCAGAATTGAGAGGCCAGAAATAAATGTCTGCTTATACAGTTGACTAGTATTTGACAAGGAAGCCAAGAATGCTCAATATGGAAAGAATAGGCTCTTCAGCAATGGAGTGGAGGAAACTATATAAGCACATACAAAAGAAAGAAATGGACACCTATCTTCCTTCACTCACAAAAATGATCTCAAAATGGATCACAGACTTAAAATATAAGGCCTGAAACAAACTCCTAGAAGAAAACAGGGAAAATCTCCCTGACAGTAGGTCTCAGCAATGTTTTTTTGAGTATGATAACAAATGTGCAAACGACAAAGGCAGAAATAATGAAGTGGGACTATATTAAATTAAAAAGCTTCTGCACAGAGGGGCACCTGGGTGCCCCTAGGGCACCTAGGGTAGTTCAGTCAGTGAAGTGTCTGCCTTTGATTCAGGTCAGAATCCCGGGGTCCTGGGATAGAGCCCTGCATCGATTTCTCTGTTTCTTCCTCTCCTTCTGCTGCTCTCCCTGCTTGTTTTTTCTCTCTCAAATAAATAAATATTTTTAAAAATTAAAAATAAAAGTCTTCTACAAAGCAAAAGAAACCATGTTAAACAAAATAAAAGGCAACCTACTGAATGGGAGGAAATATTTGCAAACCATATATCTGATAAGGGGTTAATATCCAAAATATACAAAGAATTCATAGAATTCAGTAATCAAAAAAACCAAAAAACCAAACAAACCAAGCAAGCAATCTGATTAGAAATAATCTGAGGAACTGAACAGACACTTTTTCCAAGAATATATACACATGGGCAGCTGGTATAAAAAAGAGGCTTAATATCACTAATCAGGAAACTGCAAATCAAAACTTCAATCTTAAATCTGTTAGAATAGCTAGCTAGCATCAAAAAACCCCCCAAAACCAAAACCAACTAGATACCAAGTGTTGGCAAAGGGAACCCTTGTCCACTGTTGATGGGAATGTAATTGGTGCAGCCACTATGGTAAATAGTACGGAAGTTTCCTAAAAAGTTGAAGGTACAACTACCATATGATCCAACAAACCCACTTCTGGGTAAATAATCAAAATACCTGACAACAGAATATCAAAGAAATATCTGCACTGCTATGTTTATTTCAGTGTTATACAAAATAGGCAAGATATGGAAACAACTTCCCTATCTATCATTGGATAGGTGGATAGAGAAGATTTGATATATATATATATCTATTATATATATTTGAAATACATATATATATCCACATACAATTACATATAATGAAATATTATCCATCTTTGAGAAGAATGAAATCCTTCTCTCATCCATGCTGAGACAACATGGATGGGTCTCAAGAACATTGTACTAAGTGAGGTAAGTCAGATAGAAAGACAAATACTGCATGATCTCACTTATATGTGAAATCTAAAAAAGCTGAAATTGCAGAGGCTGGGAGTAGGAGAAATGGGAGATGTTAGTCAAAGTGAGAAGAGGAGTAAGTTTTAGGGATTTAATGCACAGCATTGTGCTTATCTATAAGCACATAGATAACAGTACTGTACTACATACTTAAAGGTTGCTAATAGAATACATCTTACATGTTCTCACCACAAAAAAAGAGAAAAAGAAGTAATTAACTGAAGGGACAGGTAACTAGCTAATACTAAGATGGTAATCATATTGCAAAATATAAGTATATCAAATTAACACATTACACACACTAAAGTTACACAATATTATATGTCAATTATATTTCAATAATGTTGGGGAAAAGCAATTAAAATTAATTTACATTTTTAATAATAGTCTTAAAATGTGGTATTTATTTTTCTCTTTTTTCAAACTTGGACTGAGATCACATATACAAAAATAACATTTAACCATCTATAGAGTCAACATACTATGACTTTTGTGATTAAAAAAAATATATGCCAGCTATAAATATCTCAGAGAAATGTCCAAGTATCCATAGGAAAATGTACAAGTAAAGACAAAATGTCACACTTTTTTCAAACCTTTTAATCCTTTGAGAAGAATCATAAACATACTCCCTTATTTCATTCCTTCTCTTTAATGTTGGCATTTGAAAAGCTGTATTCAGTTAAAAATTTATTAACTCATTCTGCTATAAGACAAACCATAATTGTCTTAAATGTTATTGGCAGAATCAAAAATGAAGAATCTATCTCAGTGTTCAATTAGGAATACACACCGAGGTGCAACTTTATTGATGTTGACATTTGCACAAGCTCTGCATATTTAAAAAGTGATAATACCCTACTGAAATGAGTACTTTTTCTGTAGACACAATATAACATACTTTAATGATCACATTAATATTGACATATCATCATCCTGGTCAAAATAAAACTGTAAAATAGCCATTTAAATTAGATTACTCACAGTATTGACTTTATTGCTATTTCTACAGATATGAAAGGATGCTTTAATTTTAGGACCAGATACTACAGACCACTTTAATTCTATCAGATTCAAAGAGTCTCAGGATGTTCTGTGTAGGTGTTCAAAGTCTAAAAATACTAAAAAATTGAATTTCTCCCTGAATATCATCAACCTGATTTTTTTGAACTAAAATAAAGTTCCCAAAATAGGTTTCTAAAATCCCTTTTGCTTCCTTTTCCACTGACTTCTTTGTTTATTCTGCCTTATGAAAAGATATAATATATAATATCTACTTAAAAGTGAATATATATATATATATGTGGATAAGACCTTTCTCCATATTTCTTTCGTGACTTTTGTTTAAAATATCATTTCCTTCCAGATATGGTAAATAATCTTGAATATTCCAGGAATCTTAAAATGATCAATTATTGAAGGGGTCTAAAGATGCCAAACTATAAATATCATGATATCTTATAATTTACTGAAAAATTCAACTTTAAAAAAAAATCAGGACTTATCTCTTGGGTATTGGCTATGGACCAAACTGGGAATTTAAAGTTAAACAAAACAGAATTTGTTCCCTTGAGAAGCACTACTGTCTTGTATTGTCTCCTTGGCAGCACATTAGTGTCAGAAATTTTGAACTTTGGAAGATTTGATTGTCTTAATGTTCATGAAACCTCTCTTAAAACATTAATAACTATGTTTATAAAAATGATAATTTCCTTATTTTTTATTAATAGCACTAATGTTGAAATTTGGGAAATGTCAAGAAAACAAAACAAAACACTGCCCTTAGCTTCCAGGTTTATAATCTATTCAGAGACATAGTTACATAAACATTTAACTACAAAGAAAAGCTAATGCAAATTAAGGTTCATTTTGAAGAACTTTTTAATCTCCTTCTTTCTCAGTTCCTGAGGTAAATTGGAAAGTCTTCAAAGATTAAGGAAAAGTGATCCGACACATTTCAATTGCCAATAAATTAATTTTATTTCTCATTGATAGCAACCTGGGGATAAAATTATGTAAAATTCAAGTGAATGCCAACTCTATTGGGGGCACACTTCTTTCCCTTTGGGAAGACTGCTTGTTTGGGTTTGGGTAAGTTTTTAACTACAAATACATTGTCAACAATATCTTGTCAGATTCTCACTTGTGCATCTGCTCATAGAAAGGTATTTGTTGCTTCTTCCAAACAAGGAAGGACTAACCTCAAGTAATTTCTGTGAGGTTTTGGAATCTCTTATAATTTGAGAGCAGGACAGGCTGGAAGGGAACAGAACTCACACAGTTCCAATTCAATTTTTTACTGAGATGATTTGAAATTACTTTGCGTTTCCTAGGCAACCAGTATTGACCAGATACAAAATGGTGGCAGCCAAATCAAAATTGGCTATGGTGATGATCCCAAGAAGAGGAAGGAGAGAATAATAGAACTGAACGCAAGGAAAGCAGACGTCTATGTAATAATCCTGTCATTAATTCAGAAAACGTGCCAATCTTTCTAAGTCTGAAGCTCAGGGAATGTTAAGTTAAATGAATTTTCCAAATCCATATAAGACAGCAAAGCTGTGACTAGTTTTCTGAGGTTTCCTTTCCCGGGAAAGTCCAGCAGATACAAGTTATTACTAATTCCTCTACTCTGTCTAGAAGGACAGTCCAAGATCTTCTAAGTTTCATAGGAAATTTATTACAAGATTAGACGGCCATGCCCCCTTTTTTCACATGTGCTTTTGCATTCATTCCTTGGTTCATTCACTTGTAACAGTTGCTACTTTGAAAAAATAAAACAATGTTTCTGGCCTTATGGAGTTTCCATTTTGCAGAGGACAGCAAACAGACAAGATAATTTCAGATAGGAGCAAATGGCATGAAAAGAATAAAGTGAGAAACTGTTTTACAGTGGAAAGAATGCCTTCTGTCTGTGCAGTGAAGTGTACAGTAAAGATTGGCAGAGCAAGTGCAAAATTTTGAATATGCTTTATAAAAATACATGACTCCCAGAAAAGTCTCTCTAAGACTCAGCATTTTCTAAGAACGGCACTTACATATATTTTAATGATCTGTTAAAGTCATAAATGCATGCTTTTTATGGCTTTAATTACAGAGTAAATTTCCTAATGTTATAAAATGCTGCATAGCTGTTGGGAAGAAATCCTCATAATAGTTTGATGGTCTTCAGATAATACACAGAATGGCTATTAATGAGTACTGTGCAAAATGCATTGCCTGATTACTTGCTTGCTTGAGGCAATTTGACATGGAAATGAAATTATTAGCTGAACTGGGCTTTGCTCCTGGCCTTGGCCCTAACTAGATGAATGTGAAGTAACTATTCTGGACCTTGGTTAATTATTTGTGAAATAAGAGAATTGACTAAAGGGGAACCCTCACTACTCAATCTTGTGTTAGAAACTGGTTAAATGAGAAAAACAGAGATGCAGTTCACCTCTCTTCAGAGTGTAAATGCAAAAGAGTGTCAGGGTGTTTGATGTAATAGGAATATTAGCATTTCTTGTCAGAAGAGAGGAATAGTCAAAAGCTCCCAATCTTCCAACTGGATTTGCTGATAAGACTGTATAGAGATAAAGAGTTGTCTCTTTCAAGAAAAGCATGAGGATCATCTGGTTGGATTCTCAAGTTCTGCTTCACTTTAATTTAAATATCTTTTTGATCCCAAATCTGAATACTTTATCAATATTTCACTCATTTATCATACAGTTGAAACCTTACAGTTGATATTGTTGGGGCAATAAAAACATTTATGGTTCTGTAAGAATATGGTTTTACAGAATGGCATCTTTTGTGCATTACTTAATGTAAATAGTGAATAAGAAGACATGATTGGTCCGCTCAGATGAACTAAACTATGTGCTGTAATGAGATAATAGTACATGTGGGGGTGATGCACCTGTGGTCTGAGGTAGGTCATAGTCTACCTATTATAAAAGTAAATTGCATAGTTTTATGTCTTGGAATCTTTTTTTTGTTTGTTTTCAGTTTAATATATGTTTGATATACTTAAAACAAATCAAGGTATTAATTAAATAGCATGTGTACTAAAACATGGCACACATGAAATATGTAATTACCTTTTTATAATATACAAGGTAGTTAGTTATACAACAGCTATTGATTTTTGTCTTCACTTTTAATCAGTGACATTCAGCTGGAGTTGTTTGATGCATATATCAGAATCTCCTGAGGTAAACTATCATAGTTTCACTATTAAGCAAGTAGTAGTATTATTTCATTTTCTGATTAAGTCTTAGATATTCTATCTGATGCTTTTGAAATTTAAAACTCTGTGAGATCACACAATGGCTAGGTTTATCCAAAAGCCTGGTATTAAAATGATTAAAAGCAAGACTAGCTGATCACTCCATTTTTAGATTTGATGATGAACCTTCCAATTTAATGACATTGGTGCATGATCTGCAAATAAGAAGCCATCATCTATTTTTTCCCCCTATTGTTCTCAAATTCAAAACATTTATAACTCTTGGACAAACCTAGCCATCATCTGGTTTGAGGAAGACTATTCCACAGGAGCAAATTATGTTCTAGATTTTTGTAAAACCGAGGAAACTAGCGCAATCCTGGAAGGAGGTGAGGCCTCTGCAGCTACAAGTTCTGCAACATCAAGAATTTATTCAACACACAATACTCCCATGAATGTAGGCCCCCACACTCAAAATATATACTGTGTCACCTAGAAAAGCAGTGTCTTTTTTCTCCCTAAGGGTAGCTGTAATTTTCTCCCACAGATAATATCACATTTACAAGAACATATTCCAAGATTATTTAATATATTAAGGTATGTCAACTAAAGTTTCTCAGAAATAGAGTTTTGACTAGTTTATGAGGATTCTTGTTTGTTTTTTAAATCCTGAAAAGCCTTCAACTTCACCTAAGCAAAACAAGCAATTCTACTTTTCAGTGTAACAAAAATTGTAGGAAGACTATTTTAGTATCTCTCAAATAACTTTTCATTTTTCCTTTCAAAACATAAGCATATATTTGTAAATAAAGTTAACAGTAATTGTCAGGATTCACAATGGTGTATCTATCACATGCCTGTTCTGTACTTGATTACATTAAGTGCATTCTATAGCATAATAATGATTATGCTAAATGCAGGTAAGCATTTTCCTTGAGGCCCCTTTTGCAGTATATTACAAGTTCACATTATTTTCCTTTCTATTAGAGCTGCAACCACAACTAGCAGTCAATAACTACAGGCTACCTATTAAGGAAATTGGGAACTCTCAATTATTTTTACATCTTAAAAGCCAGAAATCACTTTTTCTCTTTTCTTAGTAGTGAATTTTATTTTGCAGTGTATAAACTGTGTAGAAGCTATTTTTACTTCCTGCATTAGGTTTGTTGAGTATCTGTCATTTTCTCAAATTATTCTGAACTTATAGTCACAAAACCACCTGATTAGCAACCTGCCTGAACATATGATAAGGGAGAAAAACCAGCAGTACCTAGATGAGAAATTTATTCCAATTTGCTGCTTGCTGCTTAGCTGATTGAAACTTTAGAATGGAAAAAGCTGTTTTATTGATGACAATGGATTTGGACAGCGACCTTTGAAATCAATGAAATCTGCCCTTTACCTTCAGGGGTTTTAGACCCAACATGAATTCCTTCTCAGCCCCTCCCAATCTTGCATTTGACTCATGAAAAAAGTTACCCTCAGAACTTTAATTTTAGTGATAAGAGTAAAGGAAAATCGGGATAACAACCTCCAAAACACTCCTGGCTGAGTTGAGACATATATTTTCATCTGATAAATCTTTACTGTATCTTTTCACATATATGGGATCATACATATTTTCTACCTCTGCTACCTCATAATCAAAGAGATTTTCAGGTCATGATCAGAAATATTTCTGGTTTATTTGAAAACAGATAAACAAATTTTTAAAAATCCTCTTTGATTAGATTATAACAAAATATTTCCCAGGCCAAAAAGATATGAAAGTATACATGTAAAATATAAAGGTAAATGGCAACTATACAGAAAAAATGGCTTGCGTGTGCACATGTATTTCTAGATATTTAAGTTAGTATAGAAATAATAAGCAACTCCCGTTAATCATAAGAAGAAATTATAAATTTATCTTTGATCTTTAAATATTTAGCAAACTTTCTTTGAATAAGAATAAAATTATTACCAGTCAAGAATGATTTAGTCATGATATTCAATCTGCATATTGATCCTATAAAGATATGTACATTTTTCTTAAAGATTTATTCGACAGAGAGAGGGAGAGAGAGCAAGAGAGGGAGAAGGGAGGACAGCAGGAAAGACTCCCAAGAAGAAGCCCCGGTGAGTATGGAGGCTCACATGGGGCTCAATTTCAGGATCCTGAGATCACAACCTGAGCAGAAACCAAGACTCAGATGCTCAACGAATTGAGCCACCCAGGTGCCTGGGAATTTGCATTTTCAAAGGCAATTGCTTTTCATTTTATTTTGTCTTTAAGTTTCAAAATTTTTTTTTTTTTTTTTTATGATAGTCGCACAGAGAGAGAGAGAGAGAGAGAGGCAGAGACACAGGCAGAGGGAGAAGCAGGCTCCATGCCCCGGGAGCCTGACGTGGGATTCGATCCCGGGTCTCCAGGATCGCACCGCTGCGCCACCCAGGGATCCCCCCTGTCTTTAAGTTTCAAACTCAGAGAACTAACCAGAATATTTAACGAGATAGAAGATGATACATGCTATGATGTTCCCAATTAGAGGTTGACAGTTGCTAATTTGGCATGGCTTGATAGAAATCAGTGTTATAAAATCACAGAAAATGTAAGGGGCTTACTATTGGAAAGACAGAAAATCAAGCTTATGACAAGTTACAGGGACAACCACTTTCACAAGATTGTGTTAGAAAGCATAGTCCAAATGGTTTGTCAAAGGAAGAAGTTGTAAGGTGATTCAAGGTCTCCTCTAATCCTATAGCTATACAAATAAGATTTACTTATTCAAGAAGTCCCTTATTATGTTGTGCATCCCCAGTAATTCAACAAAGCTGGTGAATTCATAAAGTTGGTACATTGGAAAACTGTGGAATTGAGAATTTAGACATCAAATAAAGAAAGTCATATCAATTGCATAGTATCTATCTCAAATTCATCACCATTTTATTTCCTAAATATTAATTCATGTGATTACAAATATAAATTCGATTAGTTACCACTGCCCTTTGTGCTATTTTTATAGTTTTTTCTCTAGTAACTTGGACTCTTGTTTCTTTAACACCTAGTGTATTATATTAGTTCACTAGGACAGCCATAACAAAGTACCACAAACTGGGTAACTTAATCAACATAAATGTATTTACTCACAGTTTGAAGGCTAGAAGTGCAACATCAAAATGTCAGTGGGGTTGGTTTCTTTTGAAGGTCTCTCTCATTGGCTTGTAGACAGAGATCTTTGTCCTATATCTTCTAACGGTCCTCCTCTGTTTTTGTCTGCGTCTTAATATCATCTTCTTATAAGGACACTGGTCATATTGAATCAGACCCATCCATGCCACCTCATTCTACCTTCATCACCTCTGTAAAAGACCCTGTCTCCAAATACAGTCATATTTTCAGGCTCTGGGGATTAGGATTTCAACATAGAAATTTGGAAGGGGAAACAATTCAACTCATAACACCTAGCATAGTTAATTATTTTCTTACTGTTGAAGAATATGTCACATAAAATTTCAAATATGGTGATCATTACAAAGCTATCTGTATTGCTTTCCTCTATGCATTAATAGAACACACATAGTATGTGCTATGGTTCTGGATGAAATTAGTGGGATGGTGGAATTTTCTCCATTCTCCTTGAAAAGGTGGATTCTAGTGTAGAAGGATCAGATAGGTTTTTATTTACTAGCATGTATTATATCTATAAATTTTAATGGAATTAATTATGGAGAAAATATGAGGTTTCTTAGTGATATTTTTTTTCCAAATAAAATTATATAAAAGAAAATCAAATAATTCCTTGTAATTTTAAGCATTAAAATTATCACAAATGAGAGTTTACACAAGCAACAGTGTTTTCAAATGCAGGTGCTAAAATAGGACCCTTAGATAAGTTTGTGAAGTGGAAAATATGCATTTACTAATGTCTGAGTAGTGAAAAACACAATCCTGAATGCTGAATGGATAATTATGTTCTCAAACAGCCTCCAGGACAGGAAAGCACCAATTTTCATGTGCAATCATCTACCCGAATGTGCAATACTTAATCATGTGTAAGCATTTGGTGGTGGCAGTTTCCGTTGTCTCCCTCTCATATCTCTCTCCCTCTCCTATCCTTGCGTGTGTGCTCTTGGTATTGCGCTCTCTCTCTCTCTCTCTCTTTCTCTCTCTCTCTCTCTTTTTGTATGGCTCTTTGTCTAGTCTGTGAAAAGTGTTATGTACATTTTCTGTCAGTGCTCTGTATAATTAAAGGGGAAGATAGTAATGGCAAAGCTAAAGCTGCAAATTAACTACAGTTAATAGAGATTTCACCTAAGAGAACTTTACTAACACATCTGATTTGAGCATTCTTTACTCACTTGGGGAACTTTGGTTTCAGTCAACTGATGTGAATTTAAAAGATCACTTATCCAGGATGAGAGCAACTTCAGTGGAGATTACCTGAACAGCACCAAGCTGAACTATAAGCATGTATCTTGACCATCATAGTTAATAACAGGTTGTTGTTTTTTAACATGATTCGGTAGGGTAGTGGCATCTCCAAGGAGAAGATTAGAACTAGAGAAATTGAAGTGACCTTTGACTTTTATCTTGTTTATGTGCATCTTAATGGAATTTTTCAATCACATCAAGAATGTTTTCATAAGTGACTTATCTAGTAATAAACATGAAATAAGTAAAACACTATTACTACCTATATACAACACTGCTATAAGGGTTGGAAGCAATATATGTTAAAATGCAAAGCTGAGTCCTTGGCACTTAAGAGACAAATAGTTGCTGTGATTACTATTATTAGTTGCTATTTCCAATTTTACATAATAGTTCCTTTAATGTTATTAAGATCCAGTTTTATTACCTGTTATTTTTAAAAGTTTGTGCTGACTTCTGTATAAATAAACAAGGCAAACTGAATGTATACATTTATCACTCTGTCCTTTTAAAATCACATTAAAAGATGGAAATAGCAGAGAATAAACCCACAAGGACAAGAGGTTGTCTTTTTATTTTTTGTCATAATTTTTATGAATTATTAGGAAGGAGTGGCAATCAATGCCAGTGTCTGTTCTATAAAGTTTAACCAAAAACACAGAAGAATTTAAGATGACTTTGAAAGTTACATTGAACCCCACCAAAAGCATCCATTAAAGGTAGAAAAAGGAAAAGTAATAATACATACCACAATCTTCTAAACATTTATTTTTGTATCTACAAACATAGCAATAAGTTTTCAAGGGCCATAGTGTGAAAAGAGAGGTTCAGTCATTCAGGAAACCTGCAAGGCCCCACAAGACAAAGACTAACTAATTGTCAAGAGGAATGCAACTGTTGTGGATATGTTTCTCCCACAGGACTCACAAAGAAGCTTTTGAGTAACAGGAATAAATATTCTGAAAAGTATCCTTAAAGAAATATATTAATTAATTTCACAAAAAGAAATTTCAATCTAGAACTGCTGGTTTCTTGGAGTTTGATAAAAAATAGTTCTTCAGATGGCAGTAAAATATGACCTTTAGTGTCAAACTGGCTTTAAAATATAATAAATACTTCTTCTGAGCAATTTCCCAAGGATTCGGTTATTTTATAGATAAATGCTCATACATGTTCCCAAGAACACAAGTCTATGTCACATATCTTGCTCTATAGCAACTTTCAGCTTCAGTATGACATATTCGTGGAGTAAACCATTTTCCCACAAACTCCCAAGACTCTGTCTTGTTTCTGGATCACTAAATCAGTACCCATCTTCTCACAGTCAGAGGTCTTGGTGACTTTCTTGCTAGTGGACTTCAGTCAAAGCTATCCTAATTTAAAAACTGAGGAGTTCCAATTAAAGTGAATCACCAAACGGAAAGCAATAGAATTTTAACTATTTCCTCCTTTGGAGCTCATTACCATAAGGGAGTTTATCCATTTTCTTCCTAATAGCCAGACCTATATGACTGAATTGGGGTAGAAACATTCTTTGTCAAGAGTGAGTCTCATAAGGATATTTTGAATTCATAAAATTTCCCCAATAGCTAGACTGCCTCTCTTGTAGCAGGGAGTCTTGATTTGGCCTGGGAATTAGTTCCTTTCACCGATAAATGAGCTTCCAAAGCTTTAATCTCCAGTGGGGATTACCAGTACTTCCTCTTCTGGAAGTACAGGTAAGACTTTCTAGTCCTTAAGCACCACAGAGAATTCAACAGGAAAATAAAGTAAAATACAATAAAATATGATATGATATGATATGATATGATATGATATTATATTTTTATGAAGACTCATCAATTTGAGTGGAAACAAATTTCCTATTGACCTCAAAATATTCTTCACTTTTTGTGGATAAACATCTAAACAGTAGTAAGTCTCTTCCTCCAGAACTATATCAATAGATTTCTCATGTTTCTAGTCAAATTTTGTAATATTTTCTGTGGAAGAATTTCACACCACTCTTTGAAGCTCACTTGTATGTATTTTATGTTCTTATGGTTGTTAGTATAATTTTTCATTGTATTTTCTGTTATCTTTAAAATATTATTCTTTTTTTTCTATAATGAGATATGATTTACCTTTACTGAATTCACTCTTTTCTTCTAAAAAATTCAGTTATTTCTCTTGGACATTCAGTGTACATCATTATATTATCATACACAGACATTTCTGGATATTCATTAATTGCCCAAGAAGCTGTCTTTAGGCAAAAGTACTTATGAAACCACAAAAAAAATAGTAACCAGAGAGTCATTTTACTGAGAAGTGGATCTTTCAAAGTTGGAAGGCCTAGTAGACACCTAATAAGGTTGTTAAAAATATATTCCAACATGTTTCTTAGAAAGAGATCTTAGATGTCACGCTGAGTTTGCCTCCTTATCTCATATGTTCCTAGATGTTGGCATAACTGTCGTAACATATTATTTGCAGTTGGCCCTTTAAATACAAATATGAGTCATACTGTGATTTCAAAAAGGATCTTTGTGAAGTTTGGAAGTCTTTTTTAGGACTCAGAGAAACTAACATTTTTAATATGCTATTGAGTTACTCTTTCTAAAGTATAATAATGATATTTTATCTTCCATTAGCAGCAGCCTCCAATCTTGTGACATTTGTAAACACTTTGTATGAGATTGTAAAGGTACTAAAGCTATCAGACAAAAACATTTTGATTTATTTTTTATATACTGATGAATTGCATATGTCTGTTTCTTTCCTGATTCCCTTAATGCAAAACACATTAAATAGTTGAAAAAGTACCACACACTAAATGCCAAATATAAAGTTATTTCTTTTCTGAAGTGATTTCTGTTTATAAGTTATGCTTATATTAAAATTCATAATGTGAGTATAATCCTTTCCTTATGAGTTTTTCCCCTACCTTACCTCAACTTTTATTACAGTACTTGTGACAAAGGTGTGGTGTTTGCAGTGCATTACGCCTACTTTAGCTTTAGAGTCCTCTCATTACTATGCTTAATTTGAATTTCTTTTGTGTCTTTAGAAAATCATCTGTCAATAAATTATAGTTTGGTGGCCTTAGGTGATTCATGAGATTAGGAATTACATGCAAACAATGTGGCTTGTTGAAACCTGTGGTTAGTTTAAAAGTTTGTAAACAATGGAAGATTTTTAATGCCTAAAGTATCAGGAAAAATAATCAATGGAAGTTTCACTAATTTGAAAATTGGGAATTTTTTGTGAGCTTTGTTTGAAAATCAAGGGCAAGTTTCTACAAATTGTTTTACTTATTTTCATTCTTGATGAATAAGAAATTGTTATGACACTTACTATTTTATTAACTCATTAAAGAAAGATGTATGAGGAATAGTTAAGCTCTTGAAGAGTCTAATAACTTAAAACTTATTTTTAAGATTTTTATTTATTTATTTGAGAGAGAGAGAAACTGTGCACATCTGAGAGGGCAGAAGGAGAGAGAGAGAGAGAGAACCTCAAGCAGACTCCATGCTGAGTGTGGAGGCTGACAAGGAGCCTTGATCTTAAAAGGTTGAGATCACAAACTGAGCAGAAACCAAGGGTTGGTTGCTCAACCAACTGCACCACTCAGGCATCCCAACTTCATATTTTTTTCTTAATGTTTAAACCAATTTGTATGCACACTTTATACTAAACAATTATGCATACATAAATATGTTACTTTCTGAACCCCAATTTAAATTTATATCTACCTAGAATCTGGAATCTAGTTAAAAATAGGAAAAATGCTTTTTTTTTTTTTTTTTTTTACATTTCTAGCTATTGGATGTAAAGGATTTACTAGTGTAAAAAATTGTTCAAAATACTCAATTTCACATAAAACTTCCAGCTCACACCTAAGACTTTATCAACATTCTCATCAGCAAGCACTGATTGCATGGTATTAGAATTCTTTGACAGATGACAAACAGGATGAGGGAGAGGCAGTGGGCTAAACCTCTTTACGAATCCCAGAACTTTTCCAAGCTACTTTCCTCATAGTTCGTAAGTTTAGTGATGAATTGGCCATGAAGAGTAGGGGTGGATAGGAAAAATCAAACATATGTTTAGGAGGTATACTGTAACAGATACTGTGCTGGATCAGAGATCCTGAGTACTGAGCCCTCCTCTGTCACCATCTATGAAGCTTAAGCCAAAATGTAACCTACATCTCTCTCTGTCTCTCTCTCATATGTAAAATGCAAATATAATTTTATAAAAATTTAGATTTTTTAAAAAAGATTTTACTTCTTTATTCATCACATACACACACACACACACACACAGAAAGAGAGAGAGAGAGAGAGAGAGAGGCAGAGACACAGGCAGAGGGAGAAGCAGGCTCCATGCAGGGAGCCCGACACGGACCCAATCCTGGGTTGCCAGGACCACACCCTGGGCTGAAGGTGGTGCTAAACTGCTGAGCCACCAGGCTGTCCAAAATTTAGATTTTTTAAAAAAGTATAATATACTACATAAACACTAGGCATGATAAAAAAATTATGAACTCTTTTAATCTAAGCCAGTGGCTGTAAACTGGGGTAAGAACTCAAAACTAATATTATTATCCAGTTTAACAGCTAGCCTCTCACCTAATACTTTGAATGATTGGTTATTTTACCTCATAACCAATCTGTTTTAATTATCTTTTATTGATTTTGCTCCTTTTTATCATTTTGTAGCCAGTTTGCTGAGGATCTACACTTTCCACTCCTTCTTCTCATTATAATCTACATCATCACTATTAAGATTTAGTAATTTCTTATACATGTACAGTACTTTGTGAAAGATAGAATTGATTTGTATTATTGTGGTGGCCTTTTTCTTTTCTTATTTTTTAATCTACTTTGAAAACTCTATGGACCTTTTTAGCCAGTTTGTCATAGTATAGAGATGACAGTTTCACACTTAAGGCCATGCTGTTGCCCTGCCCTTTGGTCTAATGATGTCAGTTGCATATAGTTGAGATGCTCTCACTGACAGTCACAATAAGCAAGGGAAAATGCAGAATGAGGTGTGAATGGGAGCAGAGAGCTGAACAACATCTGCAGCTGCAGAAAAAATAGCAAAATCCTGAGGAAAATATGGAGATTATCTACAGGTGAAACACCAAATGGTAATGTTTGCTATTGCTTATATTTTGTCTCCACAGCATCTGATATTGACATTATTTTAATCATCTTGTACTTACAAATCCACTATAACCTAATTAATTACAGGTTTTGAAAAGGTAAATGCATTGGTTTAAGTAGAATCCTGACTGATTCATCTCATTATAAGTTCTGCCAAAATATCATTTTTTCACTGAAAAAGAAACAAAAGCTGTGGTATTTATTAATTTGATTTATAACCAGATAAAGGGATCCTTACCAGCAGGAACAAAATGGGAAATTATTTCCTATAAGGAGTGTTATAAATTAGATTAAACTCTATTGCTTGTAACTTATAATTTGGTAGAAATACTTTGAAAGAAGTTTTTTTTTTGTATATTTTTTATTGGAGTTCAATTTGCCAACATATATTGAAAGAGATGTTTTTTGAAATGCATTTATAAATGAATTAAAGAGGTAGCTGGCTGGCTCGGTAGAACATGTGACTCTTGACCTCGGGGTCATGAGTTCACGCTTTACTTTGAGAGTAGAGCTTACTTAATGATAAAAAAAATGAATTAAAAATGTAAGTGTAACACATGATTTCCAATTTTGCATCTAAGAAGCTTGAAAGTGGCCACTTCATCCTAGAAAGTAAAAAGCTGAGTAGACTGAAAAATCAACTATTCTCAGCTCCATGAGAGGAGGAATGGCACTGTCAATCATTGACCCCAAGATCAGAGAGACAAGCTGACAAATATAGGGAACTGCTGCTTACCTGAACAGAAACTTCAGAGCTGAAAACTGTAGAAAACCAGTGCTGGGGTAAGAAAATTCAAACAGTGTTTGACTGATTGCTAGAGGCTCAGAGCTGACAATTCTGAGTGTTAAAAACTCCTGGGGTATCCAGTGATGGAGTTGGGGGCAATAATAGCTTGAGATTTAACTCCAGGAGCTCAGCTAGACTTCCACAGGAAACATCAGGGAAAAATCCCCACCTGCTTCCTGAAGAAGAAAGAGTAAAGAACACATTTTGAAATACCCTGAAACACTGTTTTTAACAAGGCATGATAATAACAATAATCACTAACATTTGTTGCTTTTTAGCACGTTAGGTGCTGCTAAGTATTTTTCCAGCAGTGTTTTATTGTAGAGATGAGGAAACTGAGACTTAAAAAAAGGAATTAGAACAGAAATCAGTGAAATAGAAAACAAAACAAACAAGAAATTAATTCAGAAACCCAATGAAACCAAAAGCTGGTTCTTTGAAAAGATCCATGAAATCAATATGCCTCTAATTAAACTAAGAAAAAAAGGACACAAATTACTTGTATCAGAAATGAAAGAAGGGACATCCGTAAAGATTATAAAAATTAACAGGATAATAAAGGAATACTGTGACCAACACTACATACAAAAATTTGATAGTCTAAATGAAATGGACCAATTTCTTGAAAAAGTCAATCTGTCACAATTCACCTAAAAGAAATAGTCTGAATAGGCCTGTATCTATTAAAGAAATTGGATCAATAATTAATAGCCTCCAAAACAGTGAAAGCCAGGTCCAAATGGGTTCACTAGTGAATTCTACAAAATATTTAAGAAAAAAAATTATACTGGGATGCCTGGCTGGCTCAATTGGAAGAAAGTGCAACTCTTGATCTTGGGGTAAAGCCTCAAGAGTTTGAGGCCCATGTGGGGTGTAAAGATAACTTAAAAAAATTAAAACCTTAAAATATTTTTTTTCAATTTTTTTAAATTTTTATTTATTTATGATAGTTACAGAGAGAGAGAGAGAGGCAGAGACATGGGCAGAGGGAGAAGCAGGCTTCATGCACCGGGAGCCCGACATGGGATTCGATCCCGGGTCTCCAGGATCGCGCCCTGGGCCAAAGGCAGGTGCTAAACCGCTGCGCCACCCAGGGATCCCAAAACCTTAAAATATTTTAATGAAAAAAATTTTACCAATTTTTATAATTGTTTTCAGAGACTAGAAGCAGAAGAAATACTTCTTAACTCACTCTATGAAAACGGCCTTATCCTTATACAAAACAAAACAGTAATATTATACAGAATTATATCAATATCTCTTATAAACATAGGTGGAAAATTCTTCAACAAAATGTTAGCAAAGGATGAAAAATAAATATACACCACAATCAAGAGGAATTTATCCTGGGTATGCAAGACTGGTTCAACATTTGAAAGCCAATTAATCTGATCCATCACATCAACAGACTTGAAAGGAAAAAAAAAAACATGATCATATCAATAGAATCAGAAAAAGATTTGACAAAAGTCAATCCTCACCTATGATAAAAACTCAAACTCAGAATAGAGAGAATTTCCTCAACCTGATAAAGACTATCTACTTTATACCTAACATCAGGGTTAATGGTGAGAATTTAGGATTTCCCTCTAAGGTCAGGTCAAGGCAAGAAATTCTCTCTCATCACTGCTTTTCAATATCCTACTGGAGGTCCTTGCTAACTCAGTAAGGCAAGAAAAGGAAATAAATGGCAAACAGATTGGGAAGGAGGACATAAAACCGTTCATGTTCACAGATGATATGATTGGCTATGTAGGGAATCTGAAAGAATCAACCAAAAAACTCCTGGACTAATAAACGATTATAAGGATGCAGGATACAAGATTGATATAGAGAAGTTAATTGCAACAATGAGCAAGTGGAATTTGAAATTGAAAACCCAATATCATTTTTAACAGCACTCGCCAAAATGAGATACTTGAGTATAAATCTAACAAAATATGTATATAGTTTATATTAGGAAAACTTCAAATCTCTGATGAGTGAAATAAAAAAGAACTAAATAAATGGAGATATATTCCATGTTCTTGCATTGAAAGAAAGAGTCAATATTGCCAAGTTTCCTATTCTTACCAACTTGATCTACAGATTCAATGCAATCCTAATCAAAATCTTAGCAAGTTGATCTATGATATCAACAAACCAATTCTAAAAGTCTATACGGATAAGAAAAGATCCAGAATATCTGACACAATATTGAAGGAAAAACACAAAGATAGAGGACAGATTCCCCTCAACTCCAGGACTTTGTATAAAGCTATAATAATGAAGACAATGTGATATTAGCAAAAGAACAGAAAAACAGACTAATGGAATGGAACAGAAAGTCCAAAAATAGACCCATGTAAACATAGTCTACTGATCTTTGAAAAAGGAGCAATGTCAATACAATGAAGTGAAGATTATCTATACAATAAATAATACTAGAACAATTGGCTATCAACATGCAAAAAAGTGAATCTAGACACCCAAACCTCATATCCTTCACAAAAATTAACTCAAAAAGGATAAAGAGCTAAATGTAAAGTACAAAAAGTATAAACCTCCTAGAAAATAATGAGAGAAAACCTAGATGACCTTGGATGTAATGATGTCTTTTTAAATACAACATTACAGACATGATACATGAGAGAAATAATAAACAGGACTTCACTAAAATAATAATTTAAAAATACTTCTGTATAAGCTAGTATCAATGTAATTAAAAGACAATAGATTTCAAGAAAATGTTTGCAAAAGACATATCTGATAAAGAACTGTTATGCAAAATACACAAAGAAGCCATAAAACTCAATAACAATGAAGAAAACAGCTCAATTAAAATATGGGCCAAAGATATTAACAGACATCTCACCAAAGAATATATACAGATGGCATATAAGCATATGTAAAGAGGCTCCTCATTATATGTCATCAAGGAAATGCACATTGAAACAACAAATAGGTAACACTGTGCTTGCCTATTAGAATGGCAAAAATTTGGAACACTGACAGCACCAAATGCTGGCGAGGATGTAGAGCAATAGGAACTCTCATACACTGCTGGTAATACAGCCATGTTGGAAGAGAGTTTGATGGTTTCTTACAAAACTAAACCTTCTCTTACCATCTGATCCAGCAATTGTGCTCCTTGGTATTTACCCAAAGGCACTAGAAACTTATGCCCACACAATACCTGTGCATGGTTGTTTATAATGACTTCTTTCATAATGTCCAATCTTTAGAATCAAACAAGATGTCCTTAAGTAGATAAATGGATAAACTGTAGTATATTCCAGATAATGGAATATATTCCATTATTATTATTATTATTCCATTATTATTATTATTCCATTATATCCATTATTATTCCATATATATTCCAATATATATGGAATATATTCCAATATTCCAATAATGGAATATTATTCAGCACTAAAATGGAATGTGCTCTCAAGCCATGAACAGACATGTAGCAACGGTAAATACACATTCATAAGTGAAAGAAGCCAATATGAGAGGTTGTGTTCTGTACAATTCCAACTATATGACATTCTGGAAAAGACAAAACTGTAGAGACAATTAAAAAGTTTAATGGTTTGCTGGGGGTGGTGGTAAATAATAAAAATTTTAGAAAATACACAAAATTATTTTTTGACAAGTTGAATAGAGATGTCTGAGAAATTGGCCTGAATATTGGGAATTTGACTGTTTGTGTTCTGTATCTTCTAATTTTAATATATCTTCTGATATATGTACCTTCTAATTCTGAAATATATATATTATATTTCACATATAAATATATACTAAAATAAATATAAATAATAAAATAAAAATGTAAAATAAATAATAAAAAGTAATAAATACATATTTATATAATAATGTAAATGTGTACATATATATTGTGTGTGTGTTTATTTATTTATTTATTTATTTATTTATTTATTTATTTATTTCAGGGGCTGGATTATACCAGGCAGACTGTGGTTACATTTAAAATAACTTAAGTCTGAAACTTAACACTGAACCACCATGGTTAGAAAAGCTTACATACACACACACTCCTCACTCCAACATTATCCACCACTGTGGCTGCTGATGAAATTCAGGATGTTTCACATTTCTTGGACAATCTTGCTGATCCCTCTGGTTCTGAATCATCTGAATTGCTTTTTTGTTATATATTCTGTATGATAAATCTTCTTATTTCAGTTCACCACAAATTTTGTGTATGTTGTTTCCTTAAATTTCAATTAATATTTGTCAAAAATGTGGTTGAGCAGTACATCTCTTTTATGAATAAATATATTTGAAATGGCAATCCTTCTAAATGGCAGACTTCTAAATCCAGCAATCAATTACTGGATATTTTCACGTAGTACAGGTATTGGAAGATGAAAGAAGTAGGAGGAAACTCTACGCCTAGTACTGAATCAGCAAAGCTTCCTGACCCTGGTAATAAGAAATGGACACTATGTAACTCAATCAAAGATTAACATTGGACAAAAGATTGAATTTTGAGAAAGCTAAAGCTTCCGATCATGCTGGCACACTGCTCACTGCCAACACAAATCTCAAGTTTTTCCTCATTCTAGTTCCCTAGAGATAATAAGATTCATGGAGGGAATAATTACTGAGCCTCAGTTTATTCTGAGAAATAACTGTCACAATCTGTGATGAGACCATATGCCAAAGATTAGTTTTCTCCACTCACAGCTCAAAAATAATCATATTATTTTTAGGAATCAAAAAGTGGGATAGGAAATGAAAAGTATTCAGAAAGAAAGGGGGGGGTCTTTCTCAAGCCTGAAAGAAGGGGAACATCATGGATAAAGTATCTTTTCCACTTATCATCTGTCTTCAAGTATGCTTTAGGTTAGCCTACTAGAAAACAATGTAATTGTTGTAACAACACTGATCTGACAGTCAGGAGATGGCATTATGTTGTAGGAAGAGCTCTAGCAGAATTTCCTGGCTGTAAATATAGCAAAATCATCATCAGTTTTGATTCTAAGGAGGGAACAGAAAATGATGATTGTGACATATGAGATATATGAGAAACAAGGTATTCTAGATTGCTATGATATATTGTGAAGAAAGATAAATAAGGATGGGAAAAAAAGGATGAATAAAGGTGTGTATCAACCCATTGCACTGTACTTATAGATAAGCTCTATTGTGTTGGCATAAGATTTTTATGGTATAACCAATATGGCCAATCTTTAAGTAGCAATGCCTGTATCCTAAAGTAATATCCACCATTGAAGGGAAGATGAATAGATTGGCGATCACTGACTAAACATTTATCGACTGAATCTATAAGTAATAAAACCATCAGCCACCTTTGCAGTACCTCCCCACAAAGGGGAAAGATTTGAGATTTACTTAAAAAAAACCTTACTCATATTTCTATAGTTTATATCTCCCATGTATTTTTTTTTAAGATTTTATTTATTTATCCACAAGAGACACACAGAGAGGCAGAGACGTAGGCAGGGAGGAGAAGCAAGCTCCATGCAAGGAGTCGGATGTGGGACTCATTCCTGGGACTCCAGGATCACTCCCTGAGCCGAAGGCAGATTCTAAACCACTGAGCCACCTAAGTGTCCCTCCCATGTATTTTCTAGAGTATACTGAGACAGGTGGATCATATGCCAGGTCTCTGTGGCATTGTTGATCTTAGGAAAGTCTCCAAACATATTTAGGTTCAATTTCCTTCAATTTACTTCAATTTAATGAAGTACATAAGATTTTTTTTCTAAAAATTCTTATTGCTTTAACAACCTACAGTTGCTCTCCAATGTTAGCCCATGGTTCAGATGTTAGCCCTGCTTGACTTTGGCTTCTTGCAGGAAATTGATTGATAAGACCTAACTGACCTTTGCCATACCACCTTTGTCACAGGAATTGGTCTCTATTAATTGAAGTCACAGATGGATATCTATTTGCTTCTACTCCATTCACTTTCAAAATTTTAAAAACAACAACAACAACAAAACCTCTTGATATTGAGGACAAAGGTAACAGCTTCTCTTTAATGTTTATTAGGGATGTCAAATATGGTTGTACATACAGTATTTGCCCTGCAGAAAAAATGCTTGGCCTAAGGGATGTAAAAGAACAAAATGCCAACCACCTTCCGTTTGCCTAATTTGTACAAAGGCAACATTGATTTGATTTACTCATACCCTATTGACATAACTTAAGTGACTAATAAACTATACTCTCTATATTAATGGAACTTTGGGTCATATGTTCTAACTCCACATCTAGGAAAGACACTCTCCAATGGTAGTTGTTCTGTCACTGGAACAACTTCTCAGGTGGCACTGTCAGAAAAATGATATTGTTCCCTTAACTATAGATATCTTCCAAACACTGATTTAGATTGCGTGTCTTTTATATAGTCTATATGTTTAGGTTTCTATGCATGTGGGTTTTCAGCATGTGAGTACCCATATGCACCGCAAGTGTTTCTCCAATCATGGCTAATGGGACGATGAAAAGGATATTGTTGAAGGAGTGTCAGAAATATTTTCCTATTCCACCAAATCAAACACAAAATTTCCTCATTATTTAAGTAAAGATCATCCAGATTTCTGTGTCCTTCCCTTTCCACATACCTCCTCCTACTGGTTTTGTGGGGGGGGGGGGGGGGGGGAAATATATATATATATATATATATATATATATATATATATTTACAAAGCACTTAAAACCTTGGTTGCAAAAGTGGGCAAGGTCTGTGTAGCATGACCTGATCATAAGAAGCTTTCGATCTGGTCAAAGTAAATAGGATCGTATGAAAGTATAAAAGCCACCCACTGCGCCACAGTGCAACCTCGCATCTTACAGAAAATGAAACTTTGCTTAGAGTGGTCACTTACAGTGTCTGAGATCACACTGATGTTAGTGGCAGAGAAAATGCATTACAACAGCCCTGGACTTCCTCTCAGGACTTGTCCTAAGTCAATCTAGGATATTGGTTAAGAACATGAACTCTGGATTTCAGATGCTTAAGTCTAATGATGGCTTGACCACCTGCTACCTCTTTGACACTGAGTAATTAACTTCTCAGTGCCTCTGTTTTATTTTCTGTAAATGAGGGAAGATCATAGCACTTACTTCCTTTAATGTGGATTTGGTGAGTTAAATGTCTGAAATGTTTAGACTAAGTCCTGTGACATCATCAACTTCATTATAATAGGAAACTAGCAACAAGCACATTTAATGATAATGATGATGAGTTTTTTCTTTCAGTGGTTTTGAAACAACAGGGAATTCCTTTACAGGACAGTGGAACACTCCAGTATTCCTGCACACGCTGTAGTCCATTGCTTCAAAATAAATCGCCAGGAAAGAAAAATGGTTACAAACTATGTTAATCTGATGAGTCCCAAAGTTAAACGAATCAAAGTTAAATTAATTAAAATACACTGTTGTGAAAGAATTATAAAACAAACAAATCTTTCTAATGGTATCCCTCTGAGCCATTTGGACTATAGCCAGTTGTTGAGACTCATGGAAACAGTGAAACGTCCTTCCCATACATGCCAATGCAGAATATTGCCAGAGAAATGAGGAATTGCAAAGAACTACTCCTGCATTTTTCTTCAAAGTCTCATTTCACTTCAAATAAGATGAAATATTAAGGAATTGCAATGATTGTAATAATAGGGAGCAAAAATAAACCTTAGTCTGATTGATATTTTTAATTTACATATTTTGATAATTAGCTTTCTTACATTCTTTGTTCCAATTTGCAGATTTTTAACGGTACTGATAATTCAGATCATGAAGGAAAAAAAACATTTACAAAAAAATGGTTTAATTAGCATATTTTATAAAATTTAACCATCTTTGATTACCCTGAACTCATACTTTGTTGGAGGTTATTACAATACTCTAAACATATTTTGTAACCATAGTATTTTGCTCAATAAGTAAACCAACAAGAAATCATGTGATCACTTTAATTGATAACCACAGAAAAATAAGTCTAAGTATGTTCGGAGGAGCATTATAGAAAATTAAGTGAATATGTTATGGCAAAGGTAAATAACCTTATTTTAGCAAGCTACATTTCTTTTCATGTTTACTTTTATAGATTTTTCTTTCCACATTTTAGAGAAGTGTGAATAATACTTGCATACAACTTGTCATTTATAAGTGATGATAGAGAGTGAGGATCCTTTCTGGGCTTTTTTGGATTCTCATACTTCTAAACTTGGATTAACTTCCATCATTCTACCTTTTATACTTTCAATGTGTAATATATCCCTGAGATTTTCCTTAATGCAAGGTTTTTTGTCAACATTACTTCCTCTGGGGTATCTTCATCTTTTCATTATTTTCCCCCATTTATATTGATAAGTTCTCCTTTTTAAGTTCCTCTGGCTGCATAAGTAAAGTGTCTAAAATGGAAGTGTCAACATTCCCACCAGATATTTCTTCTGTAACTCCATTTACGCTTGATTATTATTTCACTTCCAGCATGATCACTTCGTGTTTCCTTGCTGTATTTTCATCTCTTTTGGGCAATCCATTTTTTGATCATTCATTTTGAAAAATGTCATGGGGGCTTGTTACGAGGACATAGGAGACAACACAATTACACACTTTTCTGTATGAGTATGAACTAAATAAAGGATGCAAACTGACCAATCAACACACTGTAGAAGAAGTGACATCATTGGTTACTGATCATGCTGTACATCTGCTTATTCATGCAGAAAATTGTAGACTAAAGGACTAGCACCAAAGTTTATATTTTATGGACTCAATCATGGTTTATATATTATAGTGACTGAATTTGACCTGTGTTTGAGATACTGGCATTATTAAACTGAACCATGATGCCTGAAATCTGTGCACAGTGCAACCATACTAATTGAACACTGACTGGTTATGCAGCTTTCATGTGTAATATCCTTCACATATTATGTATATAACAAAATACTTCATTGTGCTTTTTTTTAGAGTATTGTAAATGATAATTGTTTTTAAATTTTTCTAGCTGATTATTGTTAGTGAATAAAAATACAATTGCTTACTTTTATTATCTTGCATCCTGAAAACTTGCTAGCCTCACTTCCTAGTTCTAATCACATTTTGCTTTATTTTGTGCTCTTTGGCAAATTTTGGGAGATGATTCTACTTGGGAAATTATGTGGTCTGTAAATATCAATATTTTTATTTATTTTTTAATATGTATACTTTTTATTTCTTTGTATTGCCCTATTGCACTGACTGGGATCACCAGTGTAAAGGTGAATAAACATTCTTGCATTGATTCCAATCTTACAGAAAAAATACTACTAAAAAGGATACTAATTATTAAGATGGTAGGCGAAGGTTTTTATAGATGTTCAATGTCAGGTCAAAAAATTCCCTTGTAGTCAGAGTTTTCTGTGAGTTTTGAATCATGAGTGGGTATTGAATTTTGCCAAATACTTATTCTTCATCGACTAAGATAATCATATTTCTTTCTTTTTAATTCTTTGATATAATAAATTACACTTGATTGATGTTTTAATGTTGAATCAAACCAGTCTTGCATTTCCAGCATAAATCTCATTTTTCACATTATACTACCCTTTATATGTACTGGATTAGATTTGCTAATATTTTAAGGCATTTTACATTTACAATCTGGTTTGTAGCTTTCATTTTTTGTAATATTTTTGTCTAGTTTTGGAGCCAGGGTAAGAAGGCCTCATAAAATGAGTTGATAAGTGTTTCTTAATCTCTTGCTTTCTGGAAGTATTTATGTAGAATTGATGTTTCCTCTTTTAAGTGTTTGCTAGTATACACACTAAGAGAGTTAAGCTAAAAATGGATTTTTTAAATTAAGATTTTAACTCTAAGTTTAATTTTTAAAATAGATTTAGAAATATTGATGTTTTCCTTAAATAGTGAAATTTTGGAGTTTGTATCATTCAAGGAGTTAATCCAGTTAATCTGAATTGTCAAATTTAAGCAAAAAGTTGTTGGTAATATTTTTTATTTTCCTCTTGTAGCTTTACTTCCTGTGGTTATATCTCTTCTTTAATTTCTGTGTCAGTCTTTGTTTCTTCTTCTTTTTTTTTTTTTTAATTAATCAGCCTGGCTAAATGTTTATCAATTTTATTGATTTCTTTTAAAAAACAGCTGTCAGTAATTTTTCTCCATTGTTTTCCATTTGTATATATACATTACCATTATTATTATCTTCCCCTGCTTAATTTTATATACTCTTCCATTTATAATTTTTTAGGGATGAGAATTAAGATAATTTATATACATGTACACTCTGCTGTTGTTGGATGGAATGTTCCATAAATGTCAATTAGATCAAGGTTGTCGATACTTGTTTGGTTCATCTCTAGAATTACTGATTTTCTGTCTACTTTTTCTATTTGTTGTTGAAAGAAGGTGAAAGTTTCCAATTATGATCACAAATTTGTCTATTTTTTCTTTCAGTTCTATCAGGTTTTGTTTCATGCATTTTGAAGATCTGTTCTTAGATGTCTGTGTATTTAGTATGCTATGTCTATTTGGCAAATTGACTATCATTATGATGTATTTGTCTCTAAAAGTATTCCTTGTTCTAAAGTACATTGTGATATCATAATAGTCACTCCTGCTCTTTTCTGATTGTTCAGAATTAACCATCCTTTAATCCATGTATTTATATTGGCTGCAGATTTCTTCTAGAGAGAATGGTTAAGTCTTGTGTTTTTATTCAATAAGAGATCTTTCTTTTATTTGGTATGTTTAGAATTAGGGCTGGCGGTCTACAACTCATGAGCTAAATCCAGGTTGCTACAGGTCCAACCTGGTCACATCCATTTGCTTATGTATTATTTGTGGCTGCTTCTGAAACTTATTGGCAAAATTAATTAGTTGCAACACAGACCGTATGACCCACAAAGCCAAACATATTTCTTATAGAATTGCTTAAAGAAAAGGTTTACTAAGCTCTGGTTTACATTTAATGTATGCTTAATATTTATAATAAGTGTAGTTTTCATACTTATTTTTTAAAAACTTAAGGGAAAATTAAACTAATCTTAAGTTAATATACACTAAAAGTTATACATTTTCACTTGATCTTTATACATTCTTGAAGTTCTATGTTCTTTTCTGGTATAATTTCTCTTCAGCCTGAAGATATTCCTTCACCACTTTTATCTTAAATGTGCTATTGAATAATTTTCTTAGTTATTTGCCTTCCTGAGACTGTATTTATATATCCTTATACATATTCTTAAAGGATATTTTTGTTAAATATAAATTTCTGGGTAGTTTTCTGTTGTTTGTATTTTACTTCAGAACTTAAAAAAGGTTGTTCCACTATTTTCTTTTTCTAGCCTTTGTGGTATTTAATAAGAAATCTTCAGTCACTCAAATCATTTGTACCTCTTTATATAATGCAACATTTTTTTTCTAGCAGCTTTCAAGATATATTCACATAGCTAGGCAGATACATAGATGTATATATAAGGACAGATAGAAAGATACACATACAATATGTAGATTCAACAGATATATTAATGTGTATATATAGATTAGATAAATATATGATATGTATACTTTGTGTATCTAGTTATACATAATATGTACCTATATATGATATATACTTATTTTACTTCTATATGTAACAAGATGTTTAATCTTTATCTATAGCATAGATATATATACAGTTGTGAATTTATATATTTTATCTTTAGTTTCCAAGAGTTTGATTATGCTGTGTCTAGACATGGTTTTCTTTGAACTTATTGTATTTGTGGTTTTCTGATTTTCTTGATTTTGTAAGTGTATTTCTTCCACCAAATTTGAGATGTTATCAGCCATTTTTCTCTGTATTTCCTCTGAAACAATCTCTACTCTCTTTTGGGGACTCAAAATGACATAAATGTTAGACTTTTTGTTACTATCCCAGTTCTGTTTGTTCTCCAGAATGAATAATTTCAATTATTCTTCAAGTTCACTGAGTTTTTCCTCTTTCATCTCTATTCTGTTATTGAGTCTAACAGTTAGCTTTTTAGCCAGATATTGTATTTTCTGAGTTTTAGAATTCCCATTCAATTATTTTGCTATAATTTTTATTTTGCTACTGAGAATGTGTCTTGATTTATTTTAATCATTTTAATTTTTATCTCATGGAACATAGTAATAATTGATGCTATAAAGCCTTTATCTGATAATGCCAACATCTCTGTCATGTGGTGTTGATATCTGCTGACTGTCTTTTTTCCTAATAATTAGTCATGCTTCCTTAGTTTCTTGTATGACAAGATATTTTGAATATTATTTTTTAGTTTTTGAGCTTTATTTTATGTGATTTAGAAGCTTCTGGAAAATCCTCATTTTCTGAATTAATTATGTTTTGTCTTAAAAGACAGTCAAAAACACTAAGTTTGAAAGCATAGTTTTCTCTTACCTTTTTAGGAATGGCAATTCAGCCTTTGGTATACTGCTTTGGTCTGTCATATGCATGTGACTTTTAAGGATGAAACTGAGATTTCTGTGTGATATAAATATTAGTTCAGTTCTCAAATCATTTGTTGTGATGCTTTGGAACTTTCCAGTGTATACTCAGTTCAAGGTTGAGCCCAAGACTTGTAAAGGTTCACATGAAAGCTTACTGGTAAACTTCTACAGCTCTCCCCTCTAGAATTTCTGCTTTCTCCCAAACTTTGGATAGTTATCTTTTATGTTTCTCTGACCTGAATGTGGAGTTTCTTTTAGAGTTTTAGATGGCTATGCTGCTGCCACTATGGGCTCTATTATTGGAGCCCCCTCTTGGGGTAAAACTACAAAAGTAAAGAGACAAAAAAACAACAGAATTCTGCTCTCAGTATGCACACTTTGCATAGGAGGAAGACTTGTTCCCTGTTGTCTGGCCAGAAAGATAAGGTTTCTCTGAGTTTTCAGCCTTTGGCACCACTACTGACATTTAACTACATGAATGAGCTTACCTTTGAGGGAAAAGTTGCAAGAAAAAAAAAAGAAAGAAAAATGGAAAACTCTCTTCTACAAAAGTTACTTTTTCATATTTTTCCCCTCCAAAGATCATTGGAGTTTTAATTATTTAGTTTTACTTTTTTGAGTACTCAGGGAGTTGATTTATATATTTTGTCCAGATTTTACTTGTAATCAAGAGAAGAAATAGGTTGACTTGTGCTATTCCATCTAGTCCAAAACCAAGACATCTTCTAGGAGAAACTTCTGACATTCAGAAAGTAACTATTTTTAATTGTTCAAATGACATGGCTTAGAGCAAAGAATATGAAATAATAATAACAATAATAATGAGAGTTAGCATATTGAGATCCTATCTATATCAGGTGCATTTTCTTTCTCTCGTATTGTTTTCACCTTTTATTTTATTTGTAATTGAATTATAGTTGACATATAATATTATATTAGTTTCAGAGGTACAATATAATGATTTGGCAATTACATATATTACAAAATACTCACCATGGTAAGTATAGTTACCATCTATCACCACAAAATTATTACAATTTTATGGACTATGTTCTATATGTGTGTTTTTCATCTTCCTGACTTACTTATTTTATAATTAGAAGTTCATACTTCTAAACTATTTCACTGATGCCCCGATTCTCTTACCCTCTGACAACCACTATTTTGTACTCTATATTTATAAATCTGTTTCTGTTTTGTTTCTTGGTCACATTGTTTTGTTTTGTTTTTAGATTCTCCACATAAATATATTCTTTTGAATTCGTTTCTATTGATAAAGATGTCATTGAAACACAGTATTGTAAAATGTAGAACTTATTTAGCCTGTCTAGTCACTTTCTTATTCTGCTTTACAGACTATTCTATTTTTATGTTTATTTATTTATGAGAGACAGTAAGAGAGAGAGGGCACATGCACACACACAAGCAGGGGAAAGGGCAGAAGGTGGGGGAGAGGATTTCAAGAGTTCCAAGCCCAGGTGGGACTGATATCATAGTCAACCAGCTGAGCCACATGGGTGTCCCTGCTCTCCAGACTCTTCTGAGGAAACATAAAAAGAGGCTATGAATTGTTGAAGACCTGTATTTTAATTTTGGGCTGTGTGTCTCACTTGTTAAGTTTTCTAAACTCTATTCCTCTATCAATAAAGTAGAGATAAACTTATAATGTTTTTATAATTTAACAAAAAAAAAACAGAGAATAAACATGTAAAGTACCTGTCTTAATTCTTGGAAAATGGCCAACATACAATAAGCTGTAACTATTGTGATTTTTACTTAAAAATCATGAGTATAAATTCTAGAGATTGCTCATATAAAACTATTGCTACCAATGACATCCAAGTTAATTTTTAAAACTGTTTTCTAGTCAATATTTAGAATAAGAAAAGATAAAAATTGGCATCAAAAATCATAAACTATCCTAAATAATGTATATCACCTAAATGTCAATATGCGATTTTTGAAGATGTTGCACCATCACTACACTTATTTTGGTATAAAAATTGATTTAAGAATAGTATTCTGGAAACTGAAGAGAAAATAAAATACAAGATAAGGGCTATGGTTTTTGGTTATGCTAATAAGTAATATAATATTGTACAATCCTTTGCAGCTTGCTGACATTCCCAACTACTTATCCCACTAGGAATTTCCTATGCTTGTTATCAGTGGAGATACTTATTCAGAAATTTACTAAATTTTAAAATTTTGCCAAAGTGGTCAAGACAAAAACAGATTCTTCTGGTCACTAGAAGCTGAAGTACTAGCTAAACACAATGAAGAAAACTTCTGCAGTGGGATTATATTCTTATTATACTCAAAATAACTAAGAAACTGTGTGTGGAGGTGGCAAACAAGCATAAATCTATTTGTATTAAGAGGAAAAATTACATTACAATTCTTGGGAATTAAATTAAAAATTCAGTGAGATCACTGAGAGTATCTAATAGATGCACTAAACAAATAAACGGAGAAAAGAATAATGAAAGTGAAAGGAAGCATTCTAGCTAAATTCAAAATCAGAGAGAGAGTAGGTAGAGGTAGGGGAATTGCATCCTGACCTTTACAAGGATCTGGAAAGGTCAAGCGATCTGAAGTCAGATTAGTCTTCTGTGGCAGAAATTTTCTGAGACTTGACTAGATTTGCCCTTAGTTATTTTAAGTAATGATGCCTATATTGACAAACAAATATTTTGATCAGCAAATGACCACCCTCAAATGAATACAATTATGTTTTTAAAGATCTCTTTTTTAGGCTGTACAACCTAATTTTTTTCCTCAAGGAACTTTTTTAGATTTTATTTTGAGCAATATCTGTTGCTAAAATGTAATGAGAAAAAGTCAGCAAATGGCCCACCTTGGCTAATTTAGAAAAGAAGAAGAAAGAAGAAGAAGAAAAGAAGAAGAAGAAGAAGAAGAAGAAGAAGAAGAAGAAGAAGAAGAAGAAGAAGAAGAAGAAGAAGAAAGAATGCCTGGGGAGTTACTGATATAAGAGAACACAGGGCATGCTAACTTGAATCAGAATTGAAATTCAGTTTTTCCTTCAACTTATTTATTGAGTGCCTATAATTTGCTAGAAGGCCTGACTAGACACTGGGGATATAATGAAGAGCACAGGAGACCTGGACCCAGCTCTCATAGAGAATGGCATTACATGAGGTAGACAGTAAGATAATTATGTAAAGAAATATAATATTTTAACTTTCTGAGAAAAATTAGAGTATTTTTTGAGACTGCTAGTAATGGAACTACTTAGTTGAATAGGTTTTTCCTGAAACAATAACAGACTGAGCTAGCATTAAACAAAAAGAGTCTTTAATTATATGCAAGGGGCCAGGGTAGGCAAAGGGTGGAATGGTCGAGACATTTCATTGTGGGTCCCATTCGGAAATAGATGGCACGTTCAGAATAATTTAATTCAAAATAATTTAAGGCAAGAACTATTTAGAGAGGTTTGGGTAGGTTAAAGAAATCAACAGGGCAATGATGAAGCATACAGAAAGTAGAATCAGCATGAGGCCCTTACCATTTTATTTGTCCTGACATGGCAGGGCGGAAGGTATCATCCCAAACTAGTAAATCGGGAACCATGGAGAAGACCCAGAGACAAACTATAACTGATGCAACAGGGTCAGAAAAACTTGCATGGCACAACGGAAAAGAGGTAGGCTTTGTTTATATCCCTTCACATCCTGCTAGTGAGTAGGGATGAGGCCAAGAAGGATAACCAGAAAAAAACAAACAGAACATGTGCAAAAGGAGCCAAGAACCCAAGAATAAATTAATAAATTCCATTTGATCTAGGGTTGTGTAAAAGATGCTAAATGCCTACTCTTTGATGCTATCAAGAGCTCCAAAAAGTTTAGAAGGAGAAATATGATATGTGTGGTTCAAATAAGGAATGTATATTAAGTAACTCTTTATTTATAGAGTAAATATGAACATTGAAGAAACTTTAAAGAGGGAATGAGAAGAAAAGGTGCTGTGAAAATTTTGGAAAGCTGAGATTTAAGACTCAAAGATTTTATTTTTCTGAATATTTACTGGTTCTATTAAAGAAAAAAAATCTGTTAAAATTATTAGTGATGTTTGTTAAAGATGGTAAAGCAAACTTTATTCAGAGGGACTACTGGAATAGATTTAAGGAACCACTGTAATGGAGTTTTGCAGCAGGGAAGAGAATTAGGCTCAACTCTGAATACAACAAGGGAAAGTAGGGATTTATATTCAAGGAGAAGAATGGGGGTTAGTACTTGGAATATTACTAAGAGGTAGCATTGGAGCACCTGGGTGCCTCAGTTGGTTGAACATCTGACTCTGGATCTCAGCCCAAGTCTTGATCTCAGGGTTGTGGGTTCAAGCCCCACAGTGGGCTCCTCACCGGGCAAGGAGCCTACTAAAAAAAAAAAAAATGAGGAAGCATCTGTGTTAAGAGGGGAATTCTGATTAACAGGACTTTTGCTAAAGGCCAGGCTGGGTGATCGCACATCACCTACGGAATGGTGAAGTTTGAGGAGCCTGATCAGATATCAAGGTCAATCAGATATAGATATAAATGATGGGAATTTTAGATAAGCTGATTTTAACCAGATCTCTGCTAAAATAAAACAATGTAGAGATTTTCATGGAAGTTGAAATGCAGAGCCTAATTGAAAAGAGAATTCAGAGAAGCCTGGCTAGAATTTGGTCAAGGAGAGACTCTTCATCAGTTCTAACCAATGGCTGTTTCCTGTGATCCACAGCAGTACAGGACTTCAAACAGGATTAAACTATGTGCTGGGCTATACTTGCTTCTGAGAGTGGTCAAAGTGGTAAAGTTGACTTAGAGACCTATTATATCTGCATATCAAGGGAAGCAGAGAAACCCAGGCAAAGCTTTATTTAGTAACGATAAAGAAAATAGACCAGTTCTTAGGGGGGTGGGTTATAGGAAATCATGAAAGGAATGTGCAAGGAATAACCTCAAAGTATAGTAATCTTTCCACCAAGAGGCCCCAGATACCTTGATTTTGTCATCCTGAAGTAGTAATTCATTCTCCAGTCAGAAGATTCACCGCACACAAATATGTCTCCTGTCCATGCTTTATGACTGGTAGCAATTTTATTGACCTCAGTGTCCAGGAATGCAGACCGGAAATAACACTGTCTGCAGGCACTGCACTGTCGTATTTATGTTATAAACGGCAAAAGCTTGTTCATGATTCATTATTTGTGGCTGCATCACTACTTTTCTTACTGACATAGAACAGAAAGAAAACAGTGATTGATGAGCAAGAAAGAATATTGAAGGAGAAAGATAAAATGTCATAAGGTCAGTTCATAAGTAACTGAAGAGCTAGCAAAGACTTTTTTGAAACAATCTTTATCTTAATAAGACACTGTATTTATTATGTGTGATTTTCTTAAAATTATGGGCATGTTACATAATACTACATATTACATATATCGCATATAATATGTTAAGTATAATTTTATATATGTGTGTTTATAAACAAAATGTTTTTGTAAGCACACAGTATCTTGATCTCTCTTATGAGGGAGCATTTCTATTGAAAATATTTTCGTCTTGTAAGTGGCATAATAATACACTAATCCTCTGGTCTTTAAGAAACTATGTTGAATTGAGAAATAAAAAAATGCTCTCAAGGTATGACGGAACATGAAATATATATAAGGAAAAAATAGTTGTATAAAATGTAGAGATGGAACAGGAAACATATAAGGAATGAAATAGGTGTGTGAAATGTAGATGAAAGTGATCCCTTACAGAAAAATTCAAATACCATCACTTTGTAATTTTGATAGGCTATATATAGTGGCAAACACACAATCTAACCCACAAAACATGATCTTCAAAAAGTCTTTTGATTTAAAATTGTAAAAGAACATCCTAAAAGATATAGAAAGAATAATAGAGGAAGATCTGAGAAATTGCAACTCTCCTTCATTGTTTGCTGTCAGAAATCTCAGAAGCGTATGTTTGTTAAGTGCATAAAACTGCTAAGACTTAATATAAGAAGGCTACAACTTCCTCTAGAATAATAGCAATTATATAATAAGTTTCAGATAGTTTTTTATAGTTTGCTAACAGTAATGTTTAAATTTGCTTTAAAAAGTGAAGAAACTGAACAAGGTCATTCACACAGTGTATATGAAACCCTTCGAAAATAAGCAAATGACCCAGGAGTCACTCCTATGATATCCATTGTTTAGTGAATATTGTAACAAAATATTTACAAGAAAGACCAACAAAACTAGTTTCAAGGCTCAAACTGAAACTAGTTCAAATTTAATTTGAGGATAGGAGTAGAGAGGAAGGAGATTTCTTGGCTTATGTTATTTATAGAGTGTGATCATGCTGTATGCACCCTGTGCTTTCTTTTTGTTTTTGTTTTTGTTTTGTTTTGTTTTTAGGAAATACATGGAAATGAGTCTGAAAAGTCAGTTTGGTGGCCTGATCTTATTAACTGCTGTTACTGGCTTGAGGAACAAGCCCATCTCCACCATCTCAAATGTTTCATTTGCTTTGCAGAACATTCTAAACATAAAAGAAAAGGTTATAAGTTTTGGTATGCTGAGGCTCTTAGCAATTGCAGAGCATCTTCCTCCAGAAACTGCATTATGCTCTTTAACATTCCACCTGCAATGTTACAGAAATCATATATCCTGTAAGCCCCAGTTACCCAGGTGTCCTCCCAACTCCTGCTAATAAAAGAGTCTTGCCAACATGATAATGATGTCTCATGATGCTGCAGCATGGCTTGTCTCTACCCAGTAGCTCTAGGCCTGCAGAGAAACGGGTTTTCTCAGGCTTAATTAGGCCAACATTTGGCAAAAAGCACCTCAATATGTAGAAACTTTTTTTCCAGAAATGGGCCATCAAATTCCCACTTCTTATACTTTCTGGAATAATCCATCAGAATAAAGTCCCAATGAGGCTTCTTATCCGTTAAGCTTCCATTTTTATCCAGAGTTTTCAAAAATCACCTTGAGAATTTGAAGAAAAGAGCCAGATTTCTTGCATTTCGGAATGAAAAAATGTATTCTTCGGCTTTGGTAAATGAGGCAGTGATATTGCAAATAGGTTCATCGTAGAGCTGGCAAGAATTATAACCCAACATGTAGTTGTAGTCCAAGCCTGGCACTTCCTCCAGCATCTCCTCTTTGTCTTTCCTATTCAGTGAATAAACCAAAACATAAAAGTCTATATACATTTTCATATTACTCAGGATTCTCCAGATAAACAGAACCAGTAGAATGTGCATGTATAGAAAGATATCTACTATAAGGAATTGACTCACTCAATTATGGAAGTTGGCAAGTTCAAAATTGGCAATATATGTTAACAAGCTTGAGACCCAGAAGAGCCAATGGTACAGTTCCAATTCAAAGATCGGTAGCCTGCAAACCCAGGCTGCTGAGAATGCAGATGAAGTCTTAAGGCAGTTTTCTGGAGAATTCTTTCTTGCTCAGAGAAGTCAGTCTTTTCATTCTATTCGGATCTTCAACTGATTAGATGAGACTCTCCCACAAATGGAGAGTAAAATGTTTGACCCAAAGTACATCAATTTAAACATCAATCTCATAAAAACACTCTGTAAATTGACATACAAAATTAAACATCAAGGGACACCTGACTGGCTCATTCACATAAGCTTCTGACTTCAGCTCAGGTCATAATCCCAGGGTCCTGGGATTGAGCCCCATGTTATGGGGGGGGGGGGGCTCTTCTCAGTAGGGAGTCTGCTTTTCCCTCTGCCTCTGCCCCCACTAAGCTCACCCTCTCTCTCAATCATTCTCTCTCTCAGATAAATAAAATCTTGATTTAAAAAAAAACAAACAAAATTAAACATCATGACTTTACTGCATATCAAAATGACACTCATACCCTTTTCCTTAAATTGTTTTTAATCTCTAAATAAAGACAATAGCATGGTCGAAATGCTAATTTTCCATTGACTTCAATCATAGGGCATGGTAATACTAAAATATGACCTGATATAATGCAACTATCATGTCTATGATTAAAAAATGGAAACTAACCCTTTCCCCAGAACAGGATGCAAAGTTTTTGGTTGATGTATGCTCTTCTTGATATCCTTTAACTTAAATACTATGATTTACAGTTAAAAATACTTAGATATTGTAAGATAAAGCCAATATAACCTACTGTGTATGATAAAGAGATAAAAAGAGAGAAGAAACAAAGATTTATAGATATAAACATTTTATCTATTTAGAATCTATACATATTCATAAAAATGAGGAAATACTCATGACAATTATAGTCCTCATTTGTGTAACTAGTCATGTGATAATAGCTGGTATTCATAACTACCTTCTTTCACTAATCATTCTATATTCCCTTTGCATTTAAGAGGCACCTAAGCTGGTTGTGGCTCTTTACCTGGAAGGGTGACCCAAATCTTTATTCCTGGTGTCTGAGCCATTAGTAGTCCTTTTTGAATTGGATTATAATTTTCCATTGACTTCAATCACAAGGCATGATAATACTAAAACATGACTTAAAAGATCTCTTGTATTCCAGATACAGTCTCCCTTATATCTATTAATAGAGCAACAGTTCAATTTCCCCTTGGTAGTCAGGATTAATCACCCCAACCACCATGGTAACTCCCTTGTCTTCATTCAAAGACATGAAGAGTCCAAAGTGGCCAGACAGCAGTCTTAACTTCAAGTTCAGTAAATCATTGACATATTCAGTAAACCATTGATTAAACTATTTATTCCTTTGGAACTAATATCTCTAGGCCAACAGAACATAGTTTATGGAAATAGGAAGGAAAAGTTTTGCTAGTGAGTCACTAGGGGTAATAGTGAGTGATGCCACTCCCATTTCTTCCTGTTCATTTCTGGACCCATGAATTCTGGCTTTGGGAGAAACAATACTCTTGTTAAATGCTCATTCAGAGCATATACATCCTTCTGGGGAACCTTGTCCCAACCTTGCAAGATATTTCCAACTAGTTAATGCCATGGTCTTCAAAAGGCCATTCCACTCTTCTTTCAAACTAGCTCAGGATTGTGGGGAACATGATAAGACTAATTAATTCTATAAACATATGTACCCATTGCTGCTATTCTTCTGGTGTGAAGAGTTTCATGATCAGAAGCAATACAGTGTGGAACACTGTGATGGTAACCAAGACATTTTCTATGTCCATAAATGGTATTGTTACAGGCATTGAATATAGGAGACAAATCCATATCCATAGTAACTGTTTATTCCAATAATAACAAAACTTTGTCCTTCAGGGGTCTACCGTAATTAGTCTGTCACTGAGTAGCTGGATGATCATTCTGGAGAAAGGCCTCATATGGAGAATTACTGTTGGTTTCTGCTGTTGGCAAACTGGACACAACAGTGGCCATAGTCAGGTTGGCCTTGGTAAGTAGAAGGCCATGTTATTAAACCAAGATATAACTTCATTTCCTGCTACTACAGCCATCATGAGCTCACTGGGTGACACAAGGGTGGCTGCTGTAGTTGGAACAGCCGTCGTGGAAGCACAGGTCAAGGAGTCTAATAGAAATTCAACTATATGAATGGAAACTTCTGTATCTATGTAGAAAATGATACCCTCCTATTTCTATTGTGCTATGTCCCAGTGAAGTAAAACTCTGAGTAATGCAGAACTCTGATTAAAATAAAACAAGTGGAAGCTGGGAAAAGAAAGTGGGATATACAGAATATACAGAATAGGTCATTCTATCTACTTGATAGATAGTATGGCTGAGGCCATACTGTGGTGAACATTCACATGAGAAACAAATGCCTTCATTTTTTTTAAAGATTTTATTTATTTATTCAAGAGAGACACAGAGAGAGGCAGAGCTATAGGCAGAGGGAGAAGCTGGCTCCCTGTGGGAGCTTGATGCAAAACTCCATCCCAGGACCCCAGGATCAGGACCTGAGCCAAAGGCAGATGATCAACCCACTGAGCCACCCAGGTATCCCTCTTCATCTGTGTGTGCGTGTGTGTGTGTGTTTACCATTCAAAGAGATCTATTCACATACTTCTTCCCCAAATTTCCTTGCTGCCAGTTTTTCAATAATGTTTCTTTCACTTCTTTGACCATCCAGCCAAACCACTGGAGATAACCCATGAGTTGGTATATAATCACACATTTGGCCATTTCTCCTTCCAAGCAAAGTGAACCATCAGGTACACTGCTTGACACTCTGCCATTTGGGAGGATTTCCCATTGTCACTGTCCTTCAAGGATGTCCCATCCAGGGACTGTAGTACTGCAATGGTTGACTTTCAAGTATTTCCTGCACATTGTGCGAAATCATCTATAAACCAGGCCTAAGTCTTCTTCTCCTATATCATTTATTGTAGGGATTCCCCCATAAGGTAGTAAGTGCAGTCTAGGAGAGAATATAGTATGGCAGGAGTGGGGACCATGGATATTTGGGCCGCTTTTCCATGCAAGTTACTTGTGCCTTCAGTGCCTTGATTGGCACTTGACCTTGTATATATCATTTCCATTTGATTATACAATTATAATGTACATCCCCAACTTCATGGCTTGCTGAGTCAGATAACATGATAGGCAGCTTAGGATGCATGATAACTTGGTTTCCCTAAGTTAAGCACTTAGTGTCTACTAAGGTCCAGTAGCGGAATAAGACTATTTCTAATAAGGGCAACTGTTGTCCACAAAGGATGATGAGGCTTTAGTCTGCAATCTGAAGAGCCTGTAGTAAGATTGATCTATAGGAGCCTGCCAAAGACTCCAAACGGTATCACTATCTACCTCTGATACTTGAGGCACCATTGGGTCTGTGGGACTATATGGCCCAGTGGAAGAGAGGCTTATCAGCAGTCTGGACCTCTTCCAGAGCCTTCTTTTATTCTGGGCCCCATTCAAAATTAGTGGCTTTTTGGATCACTCAGTAAATGGGCAGGAGTAACATACCCAAATGAGAAATATGTTTCCTCCAAAATCCAAAGAGGCTCACTCAGAGCTGTGCTTCTTCTGGTTGTAGGAAGGGCCAGATACAACAATTTTTTCACTTGAGAAGGCATATCTCAACATGGCCTCAAACATGGACCCCTAGAGATTTCACTGAGTTCGAGGCTTCTGAGTTTGTAAGATTTATTCCCCACCCTCTCATACCCAACTATATTACCAATAAGTCTAGAATATTTTCTACTTCTTGATCACTGGGTCTAGTCATCATGATTTTATAATGTAATGGACCAGTGAAATATCTTGCAGAAAGGAAAGTGATCAAAATCCCTGTGAACTAAATTATGACATAGATCTGGAGACCTAAGAGCTGATATATCCCTGAGGTGTAAGAATGAGGGTGTATTGATGGCCTTGCCATCTGAAAGTAAACTGTTATGGCTTTAGTAGCAGATATTGAGAAAAAAAGCATTTGATCAATCAATAGCTGCATACCAGATACCGGGGATTGTGTTAATTGTTCAAGCAGTGAAACCACATCTGGTACAGAGCTGCAACTGGAGTCACCACCTGGTTAAGCTTACTATAAGTCATTATCATTCTCCAAGATCCATCTCTCCTCTGCACAGGTCAAATAGGGGAGTTGAGTGGGGATGTGATGAGGATTGCAACCCCTTTATTTTTGAGGTCCTTAATGGGGCACTAATCTCTCCAATCTCTCCAGGAATGTGGTATTTTTACTACATTCCCATGTTGAAGTAGTTTTTGTGGCTTCCATCTGACCTTTCCCACTATAATAACCCTCAGTCCCCAGCTCAGGGAATCAATGTGAAGATTCTGCAAGCTCCTGAGTATATCTGTTTCAATTATGTATGCATTTTGGAATTGGAGAAATGACATGAGATGGAGTTAGGGTTCCACTGGGCCCACTGTCAGATGGACTCAAACTAAAACCCCACTGATCCTTTGATCTCCATAAACTTCTACTTTGAGTGGTGAACCACAGTGACCTTTTTGGGTCTTCTAAAATTAGTATCATTTGTTCCAGACCCAGTGTCCAGTAGTCCCTGAAAGGTCTGATTATTTCCTTCTCCATAATACAGCTACCTGGTGTAATAATTCATTTTATCACTGAAGTATCAGTTTGACTGAGGTTAGGGATGCCGAGATAGCTGGTAAAACATTGTTCTGAATGTGTTTCTTTGGAGAGTGTTTCTGGGAAAGATTAGCATTTGAACTGATGAACAGAGTAAAGCAAATCACCCTCTTCAATGTAAGTGAGTATCATCCAAGTTGTTGGGGGCTAAATAGACCAAAAAGGTGGAGGGAAGGCAAATTTACTCTTTCTGTTTGATCTAGGACAACCATCTTGCTCTTGCTCTTGGACATTGGCTCTTCTATTTCTTGGTCCTTTGGACTGGAACCAGAATTTACCCGATAATCCCACCCCCCTTCCTTACCCTATACCTCCACACACACCTTCATGTTCAGGTCTTTGGACTTGTATTGGGACTTATACCATCACCTCTTCTGGTTCTCAGGCCTTTGAATTAAGACTGAATTACACTATCAGCTTTCCTGAATCTGCAAGCTTTCAGATGACAGAGCCTACATACATAGCCTATAGGCTCTGTTTCTCTGGAAAATCCAGATTAATATACTTGGTGAAAGATCATAGTGTCCTTTGGAGAAGGCTGGAGAAAACTTAATAGTGTAGATTTTTGGTAGTTTATTAAAGTCTTTATTTTAAAAGGCTCTGGCGTCCCCTTCATTCAAAAGGATCTGGTTCTGAAAGCTGGCTCAAGTGTAAAATTGACTGAAAGGCTATGACTGTGTTTCATAATTCAGTTTAGACTTTTGTTTACTTGACCTAGAACTTTTCTGCTGATATAGATCAAATAAGAATTTATTAGACTTCCTATCTATCTCACTTTTAAAAACACCAACATTAACTAATCAACTCCATAAGTCTGTACAAGTCAGGCTACTCTGAGTGCTGCTTGACTTGCTGTCTTCTATGGTAGCCATGCTCACTCTGCCCATAGTGTTTGAATGTCACCTCTCGACCCCTACCATCCTGGGATCCAGTAATTCCCATTCTCAACTTGGTAGGTACAACTTCCACTTTAAGTCTTTATCTATGCAGAAGAGGGATCCAGGAACTCTTGAAAGATTCTGTGGCTCTGCTCACAAATGTACTTCTCAAAGTCATGGTCAAAGGTGTATCTTCTAGATCCTCCCTTTCATGGTGCAGATGGAGTTCTTAAATGACAAATCCACATCAATGTTACAGTTTCTCTAAATCTTTGAAGCTCTTCCTCTACATTAAGTCAAGGCAGCTTTGGCATCGTGAACTCACTTACTATGGGTCACTTCTTAGACCATATTTCAGTCAACCAACCAACCAACCAACCAACCAATGAACCAATCAAACTATTAGATCCCTTTCTAACTCTCTAACCTAACATTAAATGCAGACTCTTAGTTTGCCTGTAGCCATAAATCTGACCTGGTCCAATTTTATGTTTCTTCTACCATTATGGCACACACTTAATAACCATTCTCACATCTTCCTTGGATTTCTGTCTCTATAAATTAGAAAGCTCCAGTAGTTCTTTTGGATTTCAGTGCACTAGTCAGGTGTCAGACTTTGTACCTGATCTTTAGGGGGTATGCTGGAACTTGAGTCTAGTCATAGGTCTAGAATCAAAAAAGGGAGGTAGAGGTGGAATCTGAGGAGAATTAGCAGTGTCTTATAAGGCAACTGCCTAAGGAGAACCCATTACAATTTCCTGAGGCAAAGAAAGGTTTATTTCCTCAGATGGTGGTGGAGAGGCAGCTTCTACTGGAGAAGACTCATCAGATTTTAGCGTTTTAGTATCCCCATTTTCATCAGTGTCTTTGCATACAGCCCCTTTCCAAATTTTGGGTCCCCCATTCCTTTCTAGTGAATACACTCACTTGAATAGTAGACAGATACCCTATGAGACTGGGAATTCAAGAACCATTGTTAGTCAGCTACTAACCAGATGAAATTCTTGTGTTGTTTTTTAGCAACTTAGCTCTGCAGCTATAAGAGAAAAGAGCTGGGAATTTGAATCCCTAAGCTCATTTTTTCTTTCTCCACTTTGTCCAGCAACATTAAAACTAAACCACCAATCTCATTAAGCTCATTAGCTTGACAAAAAATGTTGAAAAGTATCATAAACTTTGTCCCTTAATCCTTCCATCAAGTGTTTAACAAGGAGTATTTATTATTGATACTTTGCATATCTCTATTGCCAGATCACACCAAAGCCTATCAGTGCTCTCTTTAATGCTGGACATAGAATTATTAGTATCTTTAAATCTAATCAGATTAGATAACCACTTGCGGAAATCCCAGAACCAATTCAGAAAATTCATCCCTAAGATTTTGGTCTCTAGAATCACTCTAGGTAATATATATACAGGGAGAAAGAGAGAGAGAGAGTTTTAGTAAAGATTTGGCTCACACCATTACAGAGGTTGGTGTTCTACAATCTACAGTGTGGGCTACAGGCTGGAGACCCTAGGCAACAGGAGTTCTAGTCTGAAGATTAGAAACACAGGAGAGCTGATGTTGCAGATGAAGTCTGAAGATAGTGTGCTGGAGAATTTCCTCTTGCTTAGGGAGTCCATTCTTGGATATGTTCTATCCAAGCCTTCAAATGGCTGAGTTCCACCCACATTATGGAAGGTAAGCACCTTTATTAACTTTCACCAATTTCAGTGTTAATCTCACATTGACACATGCAATGATTCATCACAATTTCTATATTTTGAAAGTTGTAGGAAGTGTCTCATTAACTAATGAATATACTGATTTCTGTTGTATTCACAAATCTGGTTCTTTCACTGTCTGATTATTTGGCTGCTGAAATGGTCTTTTTACACTCTTGAATACAAATATTTTTCTTAGGAACATATATAATAATAAAATCACCCAAAGATTACTATTGGTAATTATGTAATAGTTTTGTAAGTAGGTGTGATCAAGGGCAATTTAGTGAACTTATCAGCATGCAAATACAGGTACATTAAGACTGATATATTTGTGGAGAGAGCTTCTAACTATAGGGGACAATAGCATTTTCTTTTGCCTCATTCAAGGGCACCTCTTTTTCAATTCACTGCTTAAGAGTTGATATTGGTTAGCATTATGTTTACACTGTACATATATCTACTATATGCTGGGTACTGAGTACAAGCTAGGAGTAGAATGGCAAAATAAAAACAAGAACAAAACCTGCCTTGAGGGGAGGGGGCAAGATGGCGGAAGAGTAGGGTCCCTGGGTCACCTGTCCCCACCAAATTACCTAGATAACTTTCAAATCATCCTGAAAACCTACAAATTCGGCCTGAGATTTAAAGAGAGAACAGCTGGAATGCTACAGTGAAAAGAGTTCATGCTTCTATCAAGGTAGGAAGACAGAAAAAAAATAAAGAAATAAAAAGCATCCAAGGGGGAGGGGCCCCGCGAGGAGCCGGTCTAAGGCCGGGGCGAGTGCCCCCAGGACAGGAAAACCCCAGCCCGGAGAAGCAGGAGCTTCACCAATCTTCCTAGATGTAAAGGCGCTCACAAGGAGTTAGAGCAGTACCCCAGGAGGGGCGGGGATGCCCTCAGGCTCCCAGGGGCACTAACAGACACCTGCGCCCGGGGACAGCGGCCGAGCTTCCTAAAGGCCTGCAGGGCACACCCTGCGGGCCGCAAGCAGCTCGGAGGCGGCTCCACAAGGAGGGGGTTGCCCGGCCAGGAGCGTGATTCCAGCAGCGTAGGCCCCGGAGCCCAGGGCACCGGAGGACACAGCCCAGGATCCAGCGCTCCCCCCGGGGCAGGCAGAGGCCGGGAGGGCACAGGACAGCGAGGACGCTCCTGCCACTGGGTGCCCCGAGATGTGCAGATCAGCAGCCCTCCCGCCAGAGCATCCAGGCCCCTGCGGACTGGGAGCTGCTGTAGTTACTGCCCGAGCGGACTCCAGGGCTGGAGAGCTGGCCTCTGCCACTGTTGTTCCTCCTGGGGCCTCACAGGATAAACAGGATAAACAACTCCCACTGAGCCGTGCACCAGGCAGGGGACTGAGCAGCTCCCCCAGGTGCTCACACCTGAGAATCAGCCCAGCAGATCCCTCCCCCAGAAGACAAGCTAGACGGACAGGGGAAAAGCAAGCAGCACTGGAAAGTTACAGGGGAAGTCGAGGGATTTACAGTATATAGAATCAGAGGATACTCCCCCTTGTTTTCTGTCTTCTGTTTGCTTCCCGCCCCCCCCCTTTTTTCTTCTTCTTTTTCTTTTCTTTTTTTCTTTTCTTTTCTTTTCTTTTCTTTTCTTTTCTTTTCTTTTTCTTTTTTCTTTCTTTCTTTTCTTTTCTTTTCTTTTCTTTTTTCTTTTCTTTTCTTTTTTTTTTTCTATTCTCTCTTTTTCTCCTTTTCCCAGTACAACTTGTTTTTGGCCACTCTGCACTGAGCAAAATGACAAAAGGAACAACTCACCTCAAAAAAAAAAAAAAAAAAAAGAATCAGAAACAAACAGTCCTCTCTCCCACAGAGTTACAAAATTTGTATTACAATTCAATGTCAGGAAGCCAATTCAGAAGCACTATTATAAAGCTACTGATGGGTCTAGAGAAAAAGCATAAAGGATTCAAGAGACTTCATGATTGCAAATTTTAGATCTACTCAGGCCGAAATTAAAATTCAATTAAATGAGATGCAGTCCAAACTAGAGGTCCTAATGACGAGGGTTGACGAGGGTTAACAAGGTAGAAGAACGAGTGAATGACATAGAAGACAAATTGATAGCAAAGAAGGAAACAGAGGAAAAAGAGGAAAAACAATTAAAAGATTATGAGGATAGGTTAAGGAAAATGACTGCCTCAGAAGGAAAAATCTATGTTTAATTGGGGTTCCCAAGGGCACCAAAAGGGACAGAGGTCCAGAATATGCATTTGAACAAATCATACGTGAGAAGTTCCCTAATTTGGGGAGGGAAACAGACATTCAGATCCAGGAGATAGAGAGATCCCACCCCCCCGCAAAAAAATCAAGAAAAACCGCTCAACACCTCAACAATTAATAGTGAAACTTGCAAATTCCAAAGATAAAGAGAAGATCCTTAAAGCACCAAGAGACAAGAAATCTCTAACTTTTATGGGGAGAAATATTAGATTAACAGCAGACCTCTCCACAGAGACCTGGCAGGCCAGAAAGGGCTGGCATGGTTTATTCAGTATCCTAAATTAGAAAAACCTGCAGCCAAGAATACTTTATCCAGCAAGGCTCTCATTCAGAATAGGAGGAGAGATAAAGAGCTTCCAAGATAGGCAGAAACTGAAAGAATATGTGGCCACCAAACCAAATCTGCAAGAAATACTAAGGAGGATTCTATAATAGAAAGAGGAAGTCCAAGGGAACAATCCACAAAAACAGGGACTGAATGGGAATCATGATGACACTAAATTCATATCATTCAATAGTAACTCTGAACGTGAATGGGCTTAATGACCCCATCAAAAGGCGCAGGGTATCAGACTGGATAAAAAAGCAGGACCCACCTATTTGCTGTCTACAAGAGACTCATTTTAGACAGCCTGAAAATAAAAGGTTGGAGAACCACGTACCATTCAAATGGTCCTCAAAAGAAAGCAGGGGTAGCCATCCTTATATCAGATAAACTAAAGTTTATCCCGAAGACTGTAGTGAGAGATGAAGAAGGACACTATATCATACTTAAAGGATCTATCCAACAAGAGGATCTAACAATCATCAATATTTATGCTCCGAATGTGGGAGCTGCCAAGTATATCAATCAATTAGTAACCAAAGTTAAGACTACTTAGATAATAATACACTTATACTTGGTGACTTGAAGGTAGTGCTTTCTAAAATCGACAGGTTTTTTTTTAAATTTTTATTTATTTATGATAGTCACAGAGAAAGAAAGAAAGAGAGGCAGAGACATAGGCAGAGGGAGAAGCAGGCTCCATGCACCGGGAGCCCGACGTGGGATTCGATCCCGGGTGTCCAGGATCGCGCTCTGGGCCAAAGGCAGGCACTAAACCTCTGCGCCACCCAGGGATCCCATCGACAGGTTTTTTTTTTAAGCACAACATCTCCAAAGAAACAAGAGCTTTAAATGATACACTGGACCAGATGGATTTCACAGATATTTACAGAACTTTGAATCCAAATGCAACTGAATACACATTCTTCTCAAGTGCACATGGAACTTTCTCCAGAAAAGACCATATACTGGGTCACAAATCAGGTCTTAACTGACACCAAAAGATTGGGATCGTCCCCTGCATATTTTCAAACCATAATGCTTTGAAAGTAGAACTAAATCACAAGAAGAAGTTTGGAAGGATTTCAAACATGTGGAGGTTAAAGAGCATCCTGATAAAAGATGAAAGGGTCAACCAGGAAATGGGAGAAGAATTTAAAAGATTCATGGAAACTAATGAGAATGAAGATACAACCATTAAAAATCTTTGGGATACAGCAAAAGCAGTGCTGAGGGGGAAATACATCGCAATACAAGCATCCATCCAAAAACTGGAAAGAACTCAAATACAAAAGCTAACCTTGCACCTAAAGGAGCTGGAGAAAAAGCAACAAATAGACCCCACCCCCAGCAGAAGAAGACAGTTAATTAAAATTCGAGCAGAACTAAATGATATCGAGACCAAAAGAACTGTGGAACAGATCAACAGAACCAGGAGTTGGTTCTTTGAAAGAATTAATAAGATAGATAAACCATTAGCCAACATATTAAAAAGAAGAGAGAGAAGACTCAAATTAATAAAATCATGAATGAGAAAGGAGAGATCACTACCAACACCAAGGAAATACAAACGATTTTAAAAACATATTATGAACAGCTGTACGCCAATAAATTAGGCAATCTAGAAGAAATGGACGCATTCCTGGAAAGCCACAAACTACCAAAACTGGAGCAGGAAGAAATAGAAAACCTGAACAGGCCAATAACCAGGGAGGAAATTGAAGCAGTCATCAAAAACCTCCCAAGACACAAAGGTCCAGGGCCAGATGGCTTCCCAGGGGAATTCTATCAAACGTTTAAAGAAGAAATCACACCTATTCTACTAAAGCTGTTTGGAAAGATAGAAAGAGATGGAGTACTTCCAAATTCGTTCTATGAGGCCAGCATCACCTTAATTCCGAAACCAGACAAAGACCCCACCAAAAAGGAGAATTACAGACCAATATCCCTGATGAACATGGATGCAAAAATTCTCAACAAGATACTAGCCAATACGATGTAACAGTACATTAAGAAGATTATTCACTGTGACCAAGTGGGATTTATCCCCGGGATGCAAGGTTGGTTCAACACTGGTAAAGCAATCAATGTGATTGATCATATCAGCAAGAGAAAAAACAAGAACCAGATGATCCTCTCAATAGATTCAGAGAAAGCATTGGGTCACACCAGCATCCATTCCTCATCAAAACTCTTCAGAGTGTAGGGATAGAGGGAACATTCCTCAGCATCTTAAAAGACATCTATGAAAAGCCCACATCAAATATCATTTTCAATGGGGAAACACTGGGAGCCGTTCCCCTAAGATCAGGAACGAGACAAGGATGTCCACTCTCACCACTGCTATTCAACATAGTACTAGAAGTCCTAGCCTCAGCAATCAGGCAACAAAAAGAAATAAAAGGCATTCAAATTGGCAAAGAAGAAGTCAAACTCTCCCTCTTTGTCGATGACATGATACTCTACATAGAAAACCCCAAAGACTCCACCCCAAGATTGCTAGAACTCATACAGCAACTTGGCAGTGTGGCAGGATACAAAATCAATGCCCAGAAGTCAGTGGCATTTCTATACACTAACAATGAGACTGAAGAAAGAGAAATTAAGGAGTCAATCCCATTTACAATTGCACCCAAAAGCATACGATACCTAGGAATAAACCTAACCAAAAGAGGTAAAGGATCTATACCCTAAAAACTACAGAATACTTCTGAAAGAAATTGAGGAAGACACAAAGAGATGGAAAAATATTCCATACTCATGGATCAGAAGAATTAATATTGTGAAAATGTCAATGCTACCCAGGGCAATTTACACATTCAATGCAATCCCTATCAAAATACCATTGACTTTCTTCAGAGAGTTGAAACAAATTATCTTAAGATTTGTGTGGAATCAGAAAAGACCCCAAATAACCAGGGGAATACTAAAAAAGAAAACCATATCTGGGGGCATCACAATGCCAGATTTCAGGTTGTACTACAAAGCTGTGGTCATCAAAACAGTGTGGTACTGGCACAATAACAAACACATAGATCAATGGAGCAGAATAGAGAATCCAGAAGTGGACGCTCAACTTTATCGTCAACTAATATTCAACAAATCAGGAAAGACTATCCACCAGAAAAGACAGTCTCTTCAATAAATGGTGCTGGGAAAAGTGGACATCCACATGCAGAAGAATGAAACTGAACCATTCTCTTACACCATACACAAAAATAAACTCAAAATGGATGAAAAATCTAAATGTGAGACAAAATTCCTTCAAAATCCTAGAGGAGAACACAGGCAACACCCTTTTTGAACTTGGCCACAGTAACGTCTTGCAAGATACATCCATGAAGGCAAGAGAAAAAATGAACTATTGGGACTTCATCAAGATAAGAAGCTTTTGCACAGAAAAAAAAAAAAAGTCAACAAAACTAAAAGACAACCTACAGAATGAGAGAAGATATTTGCAAATGACGTATCAGATAAAGGACTAGTGTCCAAGATCTATAAAGAACTTATTAAACTCAACAGCAAAGAAACAAACAATCCAATCATGAAATGGGCAAAAGACATGAAGAGAAATCTCACAGAGGAAGACATAGACATGGCCAACATGCACATGAGAAAATGCTCTGCATCACTTGCCATCAGGGAAATACAAATCAAAACCACAATGAGATACCACCTCTCACCAGTGAGAATGGGGAAAATTAACAAGACAGGAAACAACAAATGCTGGAGAGGGTGTGAAGAAAGGGGAACCTTCTTGCACTGTTGGTGGGAATGTGAACTGGTACAGCCACTCTGGAAAACTGTGTGGAGGCTCCTCAAAGAGTTAAAATAGATCTGCCCTACGACCTAGCAATTGCACTGCTGGGGATTTACCTCAAAGATACAGATGCACCCCGATGTTTATAGCAGCAATGTCCACAATAGCCAAACTGTGGATGGAGCCTCAATGTCCATTGAAAGATGAATGGATAAAGAAGATGTGGTCTATGTATACAATGGAATATTACTCAGCCATTAGAAATGACAAATACCCACCATTTGCTTCGACATGGATCGAACTGGAGGGTATTATGCTAAGTGAAATAAGTCAATCGGAGAAGGACAAACATTATATGGTCTCATTCATTTGGGGAATATAAAAAATAGTGAAAGAGAATAAAGGCTGAAGGAGGAAAAATCAGTGGGAAATATCAGAAAGGGAGACAGAACATGAGAGACTCTTAACTCTGGGAAATGAACAAGGGGTAGTGGAAGGGGAGGTGGGCGGGGGTTGGGGGTGACTGGGTGATGGGCACTGAGGGGGTCACTTGATGGGATGAGCACTGGGTGTTATGCTCTATGTTGTCAAATTGAACTCCAATAAAAAAAACTGACTTGATAGAGCTTTTACAATAGAAAGCGATATAGGAATAAATCAAATATTTGAACAAAGAAATTATAGTTGGTTCTATAAAAGTTCTTCTGTAAAGATATGATGCTTTAAGAAAATGTGAGAATTGTGCCCAGAGTGGAGAAATTGGGGGAAAAACACTGAAGATATACTGCATAAGCTAAGACACAAATGTAGTGTAGTGTTTACTTAACAAATGTTCAGAATTTCTCAATGTGGACTGTTCCTGCATCATTAGGATGCACTGCAATTTATTTTTAATATTAGAATTATTACTATTATTATTATTACTACTACTTTTGCTGCTGCTGCTATTCCTGTGTTGTTTCTACTAGCCACTATTACTACTACTAGCTAATTACTTATGATCTCTAATCTATATCTCTACCCCATCTCTCCATCGCCATAGGTCAGCATTTCCAACTTCTTATTTAGTGCACATTTCTACCTTTAGAAAAGAGCCCAGCAGAGTCAGGCCTATCATAGTCCTCCATAGCAAATTGTTACAGAAGCCCATGGGAGGTGATCTGAGGGATTCTAGAGATGATGTATAAGTCCACTGTGCCTTTTTTTTTTTCAATTTATTTATTTATGATAGTCATACAGAGAGAGAGAGAGAGAGGCAGAGACACAGGCAGAGGGAGAAGCAGGCTCCATGCAGGGAGCCCGACGTGGGATTTGATCCCGGGTCTCCAGGATCGCGCCCTGGGCCAAAGGCAGGCGCTAAACCGCTGCGCCACCCAGGGATCCCCACTGTGCCTTTTTATATGATACCTATCCAATCATGTTCATGGCAGGGGTATTAAATATTCTGCAAGTGTTTCCAATCCAGTGTGCTCCAAGTCAATACTCACTGGGTTTGCTTTTATTACTGTATAGATGTGTCTCCTGGGTAATACCTATGGATTTTGGAGTCAAAGCCCCTTGATAGTTTCAATCTTGGGTGAGTTAATTAACCTCTCTGAGCCACACAGTTTCTTTGTTTTATAAAATGGGCATTATAATATCTGCTTCAAGGGAATGGTTTAAAAAGCAAAGTAGGCAGTTCATAAATGCCACTTAGCACACCACCTTACTCAAAGTAGGCACATCATAAAAGTTAGTTCCTTTACTTACCCCATTTTTTTATTGCTGGAACCAGTCACACTAACCTTTTGAAGAAGAGATCAAACCTCATCTCTGTGGTCACTTCAAATATATTCCCCAAAGTGCCTTATAAATATTTTAATATTGTTTATATTATGCTATTATCACTTAATTTCCAGTCTTCGCCCAACTGTTCAGGAATTTTCTCAAGGACAGATATTTTATAAGGCAAGTCTTGTTACCTCACTAACTAGTCTCCTATTTGTCACTTAGTAAATGCTTATTATTTGTTAAAGTGGACGAACCTTCTTTCACTCATATCCTTTGCTTGACTAAAATCTAGAACTTAACATATTTAACCTCTGATACCCATTTTTTTAACTTACCTTCCAATCTTTTAATTAGTTTCAACAATTTCTGGGCTCCTTTCTTTCCTTCCAAAATTTCTGTTTAAAATTGTGTTTTACTACATTCTCTTTCTTCTAACAAGTGTTATACCTGTGGTAGCCACTCTCCAAAATGGTTCCCAATGATCCTCGGGCCTGAAACTTAAGATCTACTATATTTTCCTGACACATTGAATCTGGGCTGGCTCTTTGACATGGACTGTTTTGGGAGTATGCTGTGTAACAATGGCATCGTGGTTTGAAGAAGTCTATAGCTTCCCCTTTGACCTGTTGAAACACACCTTCTTGAAACTCTATCATCATTCTGTCCAAGGAAGTCCAAGCAGTCATGTGGAAAGACATCTATGAAGGTAAACTAAGTCTCAGCTGACCTCTCAAGGACAGACCACCACCAGCTGCTCAATTATATGAGAAGATTCTCCTGTACCTTCCAGCCTTCCCAGCACCCTGAATGATACCATGGTAACCTGGAGATTCTCCTACAGAATTGTGAGAAGAAACTATTTTATTAGGTCACTAAGTTTTGGGGTGGCTTGTTATACAGCAATAGATGATTAAAATAGTAAACAATGCAGTGATAATAATAGTCTTCCATAAATCTTTCAAAATCAGAATGACATACCTATCTGAGGTTTCAATTCTTTTTACTGCCATTAGGTGTCAATTTAATGTCTGCTTAATTTCAAATATATCAATAAACTCACCACCTGTTAAAATGGTTGAATCAAATCTATCAAGAACACTAATTCTTATTTGCAAAAATCTCTTTCCTCTACTTATTTATAATTACTTCTATCTTTATCACTATCATAAGCCCTCTACCTCTCTTCACTAATCACATTATATCTCCTCTATCTCATGACTTAGCAGATCCTCTCTACCTCTGGTTTTTAACCTCAGAATATACTCCAATGTACACTTTGAACAGAATGAAATTCTCTTGGAGTGGCCTATTGTGTGCTGAATAGAATAGGACTATTATCTTTTAAGTAGAGATATTAAGTGCATTTGTATGACACTTTATGCTTTTCAAAATGTCCCTGCATATTAAATCATATGATTATAATGTCAATTACTCTCTAAAGAGTGTTGTGCAGTACTTCATACCCTTGAAATAAAAGATAAACAAACTGAGACCAAGAAAAGTTAAGAAACAGTATCATACTATCATTAGAAATTTCTAAGACTCAGGCTAGAGCTTTGTTTTGTTTTGAGATGTTTTGACTTTTGTCCATCTCCATTCCATCTTGTGTAATATAAAGACATAATGGTGAAGAGGTAACTCTTCTTCAGCTGTACCCTCATCAATAAATGATGATAGTTCATGTAAGTGACAGATAAAAAATTGACTGAAGTCCTTACACTTTACAAGATTTGGTCAGCCTTGCTGAAGGTAAAACTAATATATGTATATCCCAGAAACTTTGATCATCTTTCTCCTCAGGTAGCAGAGCATTTGACTAAAAACAGGAATCAGCACATGTTCAAAATAAATTCTTTCTCATGTTGAAAAGTCACTCAACTTGTTTTTTGAGATTATCCTCTGAGGGTTCCAATTCAATAAATAGAATAGGATGTTCAAGGTACATTCGTTTTCTGCCTTCACTAGATTTTTTGTAATAATAACATGCTTCAAGGAAATGAAATATTTGCATATTAATCATAATTACTAGAGAGGCAAAAAAGCCATCTTCTACTTTCATACCTAAATATCTCTTGGACATATATATAAAAATTGAAATCAAAAAAAAAATGAGCAAGAAATAGTGATATGTGTGAATATAAGTATAAATTCACATGCACATGGGTGGATCTGTATGCGTGTATGTAAGTAGGTTCAATCCAAGATAGCAATGTATATATTCAAATATATAAATTTTTGAAAACTTGTCCAGAGAAATATGAAAACTATTTTTTTCTCCTGTAAACACATATGTATAAAGCTATCTTGGACCATTATTCTGTATACCTGGGTATCTGTCTTTACATTGGGAGAACTGAGGTGTGTGTGTGTGTGTGTGTGTGTGTGTATGTGTGTGTGATAACCATTTTTTTTTCCACAAACTAGATTTATTTTTAAAATAAATCTACTTTCTTCCCCTTTAGTATGAAAGTTCATTTTTACAATGAACACATGTTCAGATAAACAAAGAGAAGAACTCCCATGTATATTCATATATTTTCTTTAATTGAATATGCAGCCAGTTTCATGTATGAGTATTTGATTAAGGCCAAGAAATCACCACTTTCAGTATTCCTAATGATTCTAAGCCAACTCCCAATTGTACTGTCATTCATTTAAGCTCTCCTCAATTTTTAATCAATTTCCTTAAAAAAATAAACTAGGGAGCCTGGGTGGCTCAGTTGGTTAAGTGTCAGATTCTTGGTTTCAGCGCAGATCATGGTCTCACAGGGATTGAGCCTCACATCAGAGTCAGCTTCAGATTCTTTCTCTCTCTCCCTTCCTCTCTGCTCCTGTCTTTGCATGCTCTCAGTCTCTCTCTCTAGTAAATTAATAAATCAATAAATCAATAAAATCTTTTTAAAAATCAATATTTAACACAATATCCAAATAATATTCCATTATTATGAAAGACAATCTGTGGTGCAGTTTTGTGTCCTTGCCAAACTGAATTTATATATTATGGGAAAATGTGTGCTATTTAGTTAATATATAGTGCCCTCATACATTTAAGAAAAATTTTGTGATATTAGCATTCATATGTGGATATGGAGATTGCACAAATTCAGGGTCCTTTTCTAATGATTTTGGGGGCCCTTACTATGTTCTCGGATGCTTTAAAAAATTACTGTACATTGTTTTTGATTTATAAGATAAGGATACCAAACTCTGAGGTGTTAAATATGATGCTTAAGAGCAAGCAGCCAGCAAGTAACAGAGTTGAGAGTCATGTCAAATGTCTGACCCCAAAGTCCCTTTTTATTTTTTATTTTTCTACATTTTCCATCCTAAATAGAAGTCAGATTTAACTTCTTTCCCCTTTATTTGTTGTTAACTAGTTATTTACTCTTAACTGACTATGTTATCACAAGATGTAGATGTAAGACACCTAGCTTCAGTTTCCAGAAGCAGTGTTGTAGATGAGAACACCTGGGTTTTCTGGAAGTTCCTTGGGGCATATAGCTTTTAGCAATAGTTCTCAACCATCCACTTCATTGTTAACTCATGAAAGCGTTATCATCTTGGTAGATGCAGATATCCCCTGCTATGAGCCATCTAAGACTAAGTTTTTAAAGTATTTGCCATGATCCTGCTAAAAACTTAGAACACTTTGCTTCATATGTAGTTATGTATTAAAGATTCAGTACTTTACCTATTTTCTATCAGAGTACTGACAATCCATAAATGTTACTTGAGTGAACAAATGAATGAATGAATAATCACAGAACTCTCTCACAGCTCTGAAACTTCAAATATATTGATCTCACTATTAGATTAGCAATTATCATGCATCAGAGAAAAATATCTGAGGCTTTCAAGTAAATACTTTTTTTAAAAAAGCATCTAATTGCATATTTTTTGTATTCAGACTTAAACTGCATAATTCAGAAAAACCATAAGTTTAGGAAAGTTGAAAAACAACTATGCCAAATGTGTTATTTTTCATCTTTAGTCCATACCCCTATTGGACAAAATGTAATGTTAAAGAACAGGAAGTGAATCAATCTATTCTAATGGCCTCAACATAAATGACACTGAGTTATATACATGGCATATATTACAAAAATTTCTTCAGATTAATTATATTTTATCAGGGCTTTTCCATTCTGTTTTGCGATGGATATGTTTTATACTGGCATCTGCATCTAAGTATACATCTGTGTGTATGAAAATATATACATAAACATGTACATGTGTGACATGTGTGTGTGAGTGTACAAAATATTTATGAAGCAAGTACAAAGAGCTATTTCTGATAAGACATGAGGGAAGTTAGGTGGCTGGGTTTATCTGGTCTCTATAGTCATATATTTAGGTTTTCTTGTGTGAATAGATATCTTTTACTTCTTCATCTTCAATAGCTGTACTGCTGATGGCCAACAATGATAGCCATGGAGAAGGGCATTACTTGTTCTAGATAGTATTTCACCTGACTTATACAAACCATTTCAAAAAGGTCCCCTATAAAGTTTTCAGAGGTTCTACACACAAATGTTAAGGAAGTTGTTTCAAAGTCTTACAAGGTTCAGATGTGTGTGGAATGAAGGTGGGTATCAACTAGTGATGTTTGATTCATGTTCTTGGGGTCATGGCCTCATGTCTCATTCTTTTTCCTTTCACCTCACCTTTGGTCACCATTTTCCTTAACCTCACTCACCAGTCTGTTTTTTGTACTCTTTTTCCTGCAGCCTGCCAACCTTCCCTACAAAAGAAGTCCATTTCTAAATTCTTTTTATAACTCACAAATTATAAACTTCCCATGGATAACTCTTTTGCTCTTTTTTACCAGATTTGATCTGACTTGTAAGAGGGAGAGTTCTGTCCTATAGATATCTACTAAATTTACTTGCTATATTTGTAAGTTGGTCCCATAAGTATATGTGGGTAGAAGCATTGTAGATGACTTTCACTCTGGTCTCAAATAGCAATGAGCATTGAGTCTCAAATTCAAAACACCTCATGAGGAAAGTATTCATTTGTTTCTGGAGAATATTTATGTGAGAAGTCCATATGTATATTCATTCAACTAATTTTTACTGAATCTTACTATGTGCTGTGCTAAGTCCTGGAAGTAATATGAAAAAAAATGCATTTGATGCCCTTTGAAGTGCTTACACATGAGAAATCTTTATATATCAATAAAACAATCATAAAGTGTTTGATGAATTGCAGCTATGATAATTATTATAAAAAAGAATATGTGCCAAGAGAGGCAGATAATATAGAATTTGGGTCAAGGATGTCAAAGAAGGTTTCCCTAAGGAAAAAGATTGAGCTGGATTCTATTCACATGTTATAGTTACCCTTCTTGATATATAATGTTTAGGAATTGTCTAGGCTGGAGGAAAAGAAAGAATTTCCAGACAAAGAAAACATTCCTTTGACAGGAGTAAGCATGAGCAGGAATGATAGAAGGCCAGTGCATTAGAGAAAGCAAGGTGCAGTGTGATGTGATGTGATGTAATGATGGAGAGGAAGGTGGGGTGCTGACTATGGAGGGGCTGAAGATCATTTCAAGGAATTTTGTCTTGACTCTAAAAAGAGAGAGTTCTTCAAACTTTTAAACTACAGTAGGGATAGAGATTTGCATTTCACAAGATAACTAGTTGCATTAGAAAAGGGCAAGGTTATTAAGAAGAAGACATTGAAAGTCAAGGAGACTAACTGAAGAAGTGTGAATGGAAAAATGGAGTGATTAAAGTGTTATTCAAGTTTATTTCAGTGTGGGATTCCACCCTCCTCCTTTGTCATTATCTTCTAAAAATCAAATCTGGGGGTATCATGGCTAATTAGAATTCTAAACAAGTCAGGTATCAGTTAATTGAGTTTTTACTGTACTGGCACCACCAATATTCAATGCTTTTAATGAAATAGAACATGCTCTTTGGAATTCAAATGTGTCTATTCTATTTCAAAGTATTATCATCTTAAATTTCTCCTCAGATTGCCATGTATAAAGCTTGTATAAACATTATTGTAAAAGTAACCAATGATCTGTGCATCATTGGTTATCTTTTTTTCTCATGGGGAAAGTTATAGCAATTTTTTTTAATAAATAAGGAAGTAAAATCAAGGAGAAAAGGAAGAGACAAAAAGCCCTCCTCTTAATGAGTAGTAGGGCACTAAGAGCCATAATATGCTTTCAAAACAAGTTTATTTAAAAAATACTTTCAAAATCTTAATTAATTATCATTCTATTATAAAGTATTCTAGGATTTTCTACAAGGCAATATTTAGCAATAAAACTGAATTAGAGCTGAGATGATGGAATAGACATTCATGGTTGTTTTTTTATTATTATTTAGGCTACACAATTTGAAAATATCTGACTATGAAAGACAGATTAATTTTTTCCTTCAGTTAGATGGAATAAAAATGAAATCAAATAAAAACTATAGAATTTGATTTTGGGCTTAAACATAGCTCAATTCTCTCACTGAAAATTCACAGCTAGAAAAGTTTTTTTTCCTTTAAGACAATTGGAACAATTCTATTAAACTGAAGTCAGCATACAATAGTTCTACTTCAATGCTTAGGTTAGGTTGAATGCCAGTTGTTAATAATTTTTTTTTTCTTTCTTCATTTTTCCTGTACTTTAGTTTTACTATGCTTTGATTACTCTTAGATAGAGAAACTGAATCTTGGGACGGTTTCATAATTTTCCCCCACAAATAGAGTAAGAAGTGAGGCTTTAGCAAGATACCTGGGTGCCAGAAAAGGTGGAGTAATGGCCCCCACCAGAAAAGTTAGACAACTATTCTGACAACACTCCAAAAACAAAGCTATGGGTAGCTGAATCAAACCAGACAGGCCCAAAACAAAGAAAGCTGGAGATATGACCAAATAAGGGAGAAAAGTTATGAAACCCTACTCCCAAGAAATCTTCTCCCCAAATAATAAATACCCTCTAATTAACAATTGTCAATAAAAAATGGAGACCCAAACACTGGACACACAGCTATCCCCTGAGCTTGTCCACTTTCACATCTCAAGAGTATACTCTCACTTTAATCAATCTTTCCACCTACACCACTCAATCTTTGTGTCTGGTCTGTCTTTGAGACAGAGACATCTGTGTCTGAAGACTTCCCAAGGATGGGCTGAGAGGAGGCCACTGGGCTTAGGGTCTCTTCAGTCCATGTCAACAAAATCAATGCTAAAATAAAACATTGTCATCAGGGGAATGAAGAATATACTAAAAACTTCTCTATGTGGGAATGTTTAGATTTTTCTGCTAATATTCTCATGCATCCTCCACTCTATGACATACTGTAGGAAGTACAAGCTCCTATTTTATGATATATAAAATTACTCATTTTTATTCACCTCTTCAATTTTTTTGTATACTCTCTTGAGCAAGATATGCATTTTGAATTTTCATCTTAACAGTAATTTTGAGCACAGTGCCTCACAATAGCAGATGTACATAAAAGTTTACTTATCAATATCTATTATTTGATAGGCACCATCTTAATGCTAAAGAATATAAGGTTGAATAAGATCTGGCACCTAATCTTAAGGATTCACTGAGACATGTAAACCAATGATTAACAAACAAGATTGTGTTTAATTGACAGATATTTGCATATCTGTCAGTTCACAGGATTCTGAAGAGGGTACAATCAATCCTTAGGGAATGATAGAGAGGTCATCCAGGGCAATGGATAGCTGTGTTGGGTAGCTGGAGGATATATGTAAAAGAATGACTCATTCTGGAACTTCTAACAGACAAAAAGGAGGGACAATATTGAAGCTAAAAGTGTATGAAGAAAAAAGGTGGTAGTTAATTTCAAGTTTCAACTTGGCTAGCCTGTAGTTCCCAGATATCTGGTCAAACACCAGTCTAGATATTGCTATGGAGGTACTTTTTAGGTGTGATTAACATTCAGATAATTAGACTGAGTAAAACAGACTGTTCCTTCTATAATATTGATAGGCTTTTCAATCAAAAGCGAAAAACCTTAAAAACCTTAAAAGACTGAGATCTTCCAAAAAGGAATGAATTCTGCCTCCAAACTGCCCCCTTTGGCTTTTTTTTTTTTTAAAGGTTTTATTTATTTATTTATGAGAGACAGAGAGAGAGAGAGAGAGAGAGAGAGAGAGACAGGCAGAGGGAGAAGCAGGCTCCATGCAGGGAGCGACATGGGACTTGATCCAGGGTCTCCAGGATCAGGCCCTGGGCTGAAGGTGGTGCTAAACCACTGAGCCACCCAGGCTGCCCCAGACTGCCCTTTGAAACTACATCAACTCTTCTCTGGTTCTCCAGAATTTGAATTTGGCAATCCCAGAATCATGGCAGTCAGTTCTTTTAGATAAATCTTTCTGTCCATCTGTCTGTCTGTCTGTCTCTCTCTATATATATATAAAGTTTGTAATATAATTATATTCTCTCTATATATAAATATATTACACTATATTTTTATAATAGATACAGTATATATATGTGTATATATATATATATATATACATATATATACACACACACACACATACATACATACATATATTTCTGTTGGTTCTGTTCCTTTGGTAAATCTTAACACAAAGACCATGAAGAGTCTCAGTTGACATACTTGTTCCAGTATTTTGTGTGATTAACATTGTCTTTTGCTCTCAAATGTATCTTGGTTTGCTTGATAAATTGGATAGATAAGAGGGGCATATAATTGGTGGTACCAATTGGGGCACCTGAGTGGCTCACTTGGTTAAGCATCTAACTCTTGATTTCGGCTCAGGTCATGATCAGGGTCATGAGAAGGAGCTCCATGCTCAATATGGAGTATGCTGCCCCTCCCCCTTTGCATAATTTCTCTAATAAAATGTACCAATGATCTCATCCTTTTATATGGCTGTGTAATATTCATATATATATGTATATATATATATACCTGTATATTCATTCATATTTATACAATATACACATATTCATTCATAAAATACACACATATATATGTATATATATGTATATATATGCATGTATATATAAATAATCTTTATTCATCTATTGCTGCACACCTGGGTTGTTTCCATATCTTGGCTATTGTAAATAATGTTATAATAAAAAATATATGCTTAAGGGTGCATATATCTTCTAGAAAGTGTTTTCTAATGTAGTATTGTGTGCCAATTATATTCAAATTAAAAATGTTTTAAAATAAAAGTATCAATGAGGTGGAGTATTCCAGGTTAGACACTGGTATGGGAGTGTGGGGATGGTGGCTATAAGGCAGATGAATAGATGAGTTACAGTGTTTGTTCTTGCTTAATCCTTGAGTGTATGCTTGTATTTTCCACCAAATAAAAACTAGAAGAGGAAGAAAATATTAGGATTTAGTATGGGACATATTGATGTGAGTGTGAAACTTCTAGGGGAGATAGATGTCCAGCGGGTAATAAGTATATGATGGGAAACAAATGTGAGATAGATTTGGAGATCATTAGTATATAATTAACAATTAAATCCAGTGAAATTAAGTAAATCCATCCATGAAGACATAAGCAGTGAGGAGAACGAACATGGCTTATGGGAAACGCTGATATTTAAACAGAAATGGAGTCAGAGAAATCTTGAAGGACTTGACAAGTTTCCAGAAAGACAGAAGAAAAACTAGAAGTGAACTTTGTCTCACAAATTTAGAAAAGGGAAAATTTCATCAAATAGGCAGACCTTTAAACTTACAGTAGTCTCAATCAAGCCGCAGAAATGGAAGCCATATTTAACTATGCAGCCCCATGAGAGCAGGGATTATGTTTACCGGAGGGATGTGGGATGTTACTTGAAGATCTAGGATGACCAATGGTCCAATTTTCCCTATGACTGAGGAGTTTCCCATGGTATAGGACTTCCCATATTAGATTAACAGTTTCAGATAAACAGAAATGGTTGATCTTCTACAAAAGAAGTGTCTTTGCATAAGCATGAAAGGGAATACTTTTGAAGGAGAAGAAAAAAATGGGAAAAAATTGAAATTGCTTCATTCTTCCTTCCTCATGATCCTGATCTCTCTGTTCATACATAATGAAAGAATCAAACTTCTCCAGTCACTCAATATGTTTGTAAGGACCTTAATATCCTTAAAGGAGAGAAAAATTTTTATTTAAAGCAAACAGAAGAGAACATTCAGTGAATATGCTGATGACATGTAATTTTGTGTTGTTTTGTTTTCAACAGTGTACTGATGTTCCAGATGGCAGAGTGGAATGGGTTGGCAAGGAAGCCTACAGTGAGAGATTAAATCAGAGGGGAAGAAATACAAAACATAGAGGTAAGAGTGGAGTAGAGACAGGTGACAGGAGTGACTTGCATTTAGAAGATAACAGAGGATTACAGACCTGAGGGATAGTATACTGTTTGTTATAGTTGAACCGTGTATTTCAATTATCATGTGATGGTAGTTATGTCAACCAAGAGAGAGGAACTAGTGTTAGAAATCAAAGCTTGACTATATTTTTTGTTTCAAATACAGTAAAAATATTGTGGTTTTGCTAAAGTTTTAAATAGAGCATTTGTTAAATGATAGGAAAACAAATATTAGTGTCCGACAAATAAGCAAAGAAAACAAATAAAAACAGACAACTCTGTTTTCTGTCTTGGCAAAGCTCAATTTTTGCTTAGGGTTTGACCTCAGTACAATTCAGCATCCAGTATTATTTTACACCCATATCAGAATATAAGGGTTTGTGCTCAAGCACTGTATTACTTAGGATTTTCCAGGTTGCAGAAACCTATTTAAGTTAATATATTTAGAAAAATATTGTAAGCATGCATAGGGAAGTAAAGAAGAGAAGAAACTCTATTAGTAATGGTACAGTCATACCACAAGTAATTGAAATGTCATTCGAGATAAAACCTACATTAAATGAATCATGATTGTGGTGACTCAGTCATTTTCTGTTCCACTTATAGCTCTTTTCCCCTCCTATATCATAGCTTCTATTTAATCATGGCTTTTGTTTGCTACCACTTCATTTTATTGTCATTAGTCAACACTATACCACTGTCTGCTGAGTTTCTCTTTATTTTTCACATTCAATTTTCTACCAAAAAGTAGAAGGGATTTCTTTATGACAAAGGATTTTAATCAAATCACTTCATAACAACAGAAAAATCTAAATGCCTATTTTAGGTCCAAGAAGACATGCCAAGTGTGCCAATGAGGCAGAGTGATAAAAGTCAAACTGTGATTAATTATAGTACTAAAAGGGTCAAAAACAGGGATCCCTGGGTGGCGCAGCGGTTTGGCGCCTGCCTTTGGCCCAGGGCGCGATCCTGGAGACCCGGGATCGAATCCCACATCAGGCTCCTGGTACATGGAGCCTGCTTCTCCCTCTGCCTGTGTCTCTGTGCCTCTCTCTCTCTCTCTCTCTCTCTCTCTCTCTCTCTGTGACTATCATAAATAAATAAAAATTTAAAAAAAAAGGGTCAAAAACTATAGTTCAAAAAAAATATTTCTTTTTTTTTTTTTTTTTTAATATTTCTTATGAGTGATTTAGACATGATTCCTACCTCAGGAAGGAAATTTGTAGTACATGTTTCCCTCAAAGACATGTATACTTCAGTGAGGATGTAAAGTAGAGTTCATCTGAAATTTAAGCCTCAGATAAACTTAGTCCCAATATAATGGGCCTAGATTAACAAATTATTAAATTGCCCTTTTGTATCACATAAGTAATATAGCCTTTATCTGTATATTTTAGGGCATTTGTGTCAATAATTTAGATACATATCGAATCTATTTGGGACATGGCTTACGAATTTCACTTTTGCCTTAGACATTTAACTTTTATAGATAAGTCGTTATATTGCTTTCTTACTTTCCCTTATTTATTCACATTTTATAGCTCTTTTGGTGTTTAGCCAAAAGAATCCAATTAAGAATTCTATTTTTTTCAACCCCAATGAGACCAATGCTACAAATTCAATATAATCCCTTCTTCATCATTTCTGTTTAATTTTTTACTCCTATAAATCTATAATCATACTCTCTTGGTAATAAAGATAGCAGAGTGGGGCCTTGAGCAGGCCAAACCAAAATATGCCACAATAGCATACTAATTATTTTAAATTAATATTACTTAAGAAATAGCTAATTCAAGAACACTCTGATCCTCGTTTGTCTCCTGAAAGCAGGAGATAAATCTCCCATGTAAAACTTATCCTCCCTATACCAGGAGGTAAAAAGATTTCCTTATCATTAGAGACAGGAAATTTAGGGCCAAAGAAGCTGATATAAACAAACTCTTACTTTTAGTAATTTACTATCCCAGCCTAAATTCTGTCTATAATTCCATACTATCTGAAGATTCTAAACATAAAGGTTTTTTTTGTCATTCTATCAATTTCTCACACATTTATGTTTCTTTTTCTAAAGTGTATAAAAGTTTCATGCCTTGGTTGCCTTTTGGATCTCAAATTTTATTATTGGCTCTCTGTACACATGTAATTTTTATTCTCCTGTTAACCTGTGTCATGTCAATATAATTCTTAGACTAGCTAGAAATCTTAGACCAGCTAGAAGAATATTGAAGAGGAGTGAAAAATTTTCTTCCCAAACACACGTAGGCTATGCAATTATTATAACAGAGATATCACATAGAAACGTTTCTGCCATATTTTCTATAAACGGCGCAAAAGTCAATTCCAACAGATACTTTAAAAAAAAAAACTCTGTTGGCAAGATCAGCTAGAAAGGATAAAGCATTCAGACATAGAGATGTGGAAGAAATAAAAAATATGTATGATAGGCCATTTCCTATTAATTTTATGTGTTTATTGTTTGAATTTAACTAGAGATTGGTAACAAAATCATTTCCTTTATTTGTTGGACATTTCTCTCTAGTAATTCGTATATGAAGGTGAATTTATGATACCAAGGGAACCATGTCAGAATAGTAAAAAATAATTATTCTCATTCAATTTTTAGCAAAGCTGATTAAAATCATTTTATTAAAATTGGCCACTAATGGATTGGAAACAGATGCAATTGACAGTATTAAAATTGAAATTTATTTCTAGATTAGCTTTGTTTTCTCAATTCTCAGTTAGTCCTCATAACCTGAATTGGACAAACATGGCAGAGAACAGGAATGAATATATTTGAGAATAAAAATCCTGTATATGCTCCATTACTGGACCCCTACTGTATCAGTTAAGGTTTTCCAGATAAATAGAACCAATAGGAAATTTAGATATAGATATATGAATATTTGACTCATTCAATTATGAAGGCTGGGAAGTCTCATGATTTGCCATCCATAAATTGACAACTCAGGAAAGATAGTGGTATAATTCCATTCCAAGTCTGAAAGCCTGAGAACCAGTGAAGTTGCTGTTGTAAATCTCAGTCCAAAGGCAGATAGATGTCTCAACTCAAGCAGAGAGGCAAGAAGAAAAAAGGGATGAATCATCTTTCCCCTGCATTTTGTTTATTCAGTCTAATAGATTAGATGATGCCATTCACACAGGGCAAGACAATCTATTTTACTGAGTTCAATGATTCAAATGCCAAGCCCGTCCAGAAACACAGTGACAGATATACCCCAGACATAATAGTTTAGGGGCTACCTGGGCAATTCTTAACACATAAAATTAACCATCACATTTCCTTTTATTTGTGAGGTGATTCAAGGCCAGAAAGGAAAAATTTCATAGTGAAATGTATCAGATCAGATTTTAGCTGCTGGTAACAGAATACCATTTACACAAGCTTGAACAAAGAGATATTTTTGCTTATATAACAAGAAGTGTAAAGTAAATCACTTGGATTGATTTTAGGGCTCGAGTTGTCAGAGCTGATGACTCATTGCTTCTGTTAATTACAACTATCTTCAACAAGAAGAATGTGAAGGTAAAGTAACACCTATGTCAAGAAAGTGCAAAGAATTTCTAGGAACACAGAAGCAAACTTCTATTTGCCATACTTTGGCCAATAGTATCCAAAGTAGCCAAAACATAGCTAAGGAAACAAATTTGGGAACAGATATTGGTGTAGCTAACCAGAAATATATCTGATACCTCAAGCAGATGACACATTTTTCTGGAAGAACTAAGGGTAAAATGTAAGAGATGAAGCAGCAAAATTCACATGCCAGAATAAATTGTCCCTTCCTTTAAGAAAATAAGAAAACTTACTATATACTCTTTTGCGCAACATTAAAAGAACATAATTTTTTTTCTATAGGAATCTTGGTACATGGACATATAGCATTTTCTTGACTTTCTTTTGGAGATTATCTTTTATAAAGCTCTAAGGAGATTCATGTGGCATAGCACAGCCTTAAGTATAGGGTATCACAATCACTAGCCCCGTTACCTGACAGAAAAAGGACAGCTATAGCTTCAGTTTATTGATCATCTCCTTTTCTGTAGGAATATATATCATCTTAATTAATACTAATATGTCAACATTAATATTTATGTTAAAAATTGGAAGAAGGAGATCCGAAGAGATTAATTAACACAACCGTTATTAGTGAGGCTAGAATTCTTACAGTGGTAAAACCCAGGCAGGTCTTATTTGAAAGCCAAAGGTATTTTCACTCCATCTTCACTTAGAGGAAAGGATACCTGACACCAAGAAGTGTACCTCAGAGACTTTAAAATATGTTATTACACCTTTATAATAAATAAATAACATCTTATGAATTTGTTATTTAACACATTTGGAACATTTGAAATGTGGAGAAAAAATATCTATTAATACCAGATTAAAACTATTAATCATTTCCAAATAAAGGATACTATAAAGTATCATTTTAGTGAATGAAATAACCAATACTCAAAGGAAGACTAAAATGTTGAAATCTATGATCAAAAATCCCAACCCTCAAAATTCAACTGTTAGTCTCTAGGGGTGCCTGTGTGGTTCAGTGGGTTAAACATCTGCCTTTAGCTCAGGTCCTGATCCCAGGATCCTGGGATGGAGCCCTACATCAGCCTCCCTGCTGAGCAGGGAGTCTGCTTCTCCATCTCCCTCTGCCCTTTCCCCTGCTTGTACTCTGTCTCTCTCTTTCAAATAAATATATAAAATTTTTTGAAAAGTCTCTACCATTTACCATGAGTTCTTTACAATCCATTTTCTGTTTGCTTCATTTGCTACCCAGTACACTATTTCTTTTACTGAGAAAAATATGTCTATCCTAATCTGAGTATACATTAAATATTGGTTTTCCCATCCTTCAAGTTGTTCTTGTGTAGTCCGTTTTCCCTGTATAGTCACTGTTCACTAATTTTGCTATTTCTTCCACTTCTTTACAACCTACTAGAACTTTCATTTGCTTGACATAATACTTAGTAGAAGTTCTCAGATGTTAAGATCTTTGGAAGCTTCCTTCAGTTTTAAGAAGTACAAAGTGCTGTGAATGTCTACTCTTCTATAATAAATAATATCACTTAAAAATAAATGGCAGTCATAATTTGAAAGAAAGCCTTTAAGTTGTCATTCCATATCTCCTCACTGATATACTGTATAATTAGGAGTTCCTAAGTGCAATTCTTCAAAGAAAAGCTGGAAACAGAGTTCATATATTTGTCAGTGAGTAATACATAGTATATCCAGCTCCCCTGTGGTTAAAAATTAGTCTGTTCTTCCATTAAAAAAGTACAATAGGCACAAGACGACAGACATTTGTTGAAACAAATGTGATCTCTGCATGATTCATCCTTTCAAGGAGATTTGGCCTGTCTGCTGTGGAACATTTAAAAAGACTGCAGCACCAGGGGGAAATACATGATTTTACCCATGTTACCTGAATTCTCTAATGAATCTAAATGAAAAACAAAAACAAACAAACAAAAATACTAAAGCAGTTTTTCAGTCAGATGAGAAAATGAAACTTACCAATATATATTACTTCCTCAGAGGTCAGTTATTTAATTATGTTTCACAATTATAGACTCAATCTAGCTGGAGAAACTTAACACTTTTTTTTTTTTTTTTTGTAAATAGTTTTTTTTTTTTTTTTTTCCCAATCCAACCATAGGTAACAGCCTCAGATGCATGCTCTTAGATATTGTTAGCTATCACTATTTCCATACATTGGTGGGATCTGGGAGAGATGTGCTAAGTAAGATAGTAAATAAATAGGGATCCCTGGGTGGCGCAGCGGTTTAGCGCCTGCCTTTGGCCCAGGGCACTATCCTGGAGACCCAAGATCGAATTCCATGTCGGGCTCCCGGTGCATGGAGCCTGCTTCTCCCTCTGCCTATGTCTCTGCCTCTCTCTCTCTCTGTGTGTGACTATCATAAATAAATAAAAATTAAAAAAAATAGTAAATAAATAATAAAATAATTCAAAGTAGCCTTGACCTCACCCACATGAGGTTACCTCATAGCATCCCTTGAAGTACCAGTTCTAAAATGCCTACATTAACCTTTTATTTAAATGTTAAAGCTCCGGAGCACCTGGGTAATTCAGTGGTTGAGTGTCTGACTTCAGCTCATCAGGATCCTGGGGTCCTGGGATGGAGTACTGTATCAGGCTCCCCTCAGGGAGCTTGCTTCTCCCTGCGCCTATGTCTCTGCCTCTTTCTGTGTGTCTCTCATTAATAAATAAATATTTAAATAAAAACTACTAAAAAATAAATAAATGGTAAAGCTCCATCCTTGAATCAAACCTACATGCAATATCAAGCCGTTTGCTGGAAGACTTCACTCCTTCAAGACTTCTTTGCAAAGTACATATTCCTATCTGCCAACCTATTCCTTTTATTTTGTCTTATTGTTTTCTTCTCAATTCTCTCTTAAAATTTCTCCCTGTTCTTTACAAAGTTCCCTTTAAGTGCTTGAAGCCTGTAAGTTACTTATTTGCCTCATGAATTCAACAACAGAGACAGCATAAGATTAATGTGCTATACATATACATGTATCTATCACCTATCTATCTACCTATCTATAACCTTATTATGCAAATGTTGTTAAAATAGTTACATGCTCAAATAATTACATTATTGTCCTTTATAAAGTAAAAACTTGGCAAACATAAAGGGAAAATTGTTCTTTTTTTTAAAAAAAGATTTATTTATTTATTCATTCATTCAGAGAGAGAGAGAGACAGGCAGAGAGACAGGCAGAGGGAGAAGCAGGCTCCATGCAGGGAGCCCGACATGGGACTCGATCCTGGGTCTCCAGGATCACGCCCTGGACTGCAGGCGGCGCTAAACCGCTGCGCCACCAGGGCTTCCCAGGAAAATTGTTCTTATTCAGATATGTATAATATTTAATAGAATATAACCCTTAATGTAAATAATAGTATATCACATATTTTCGAATATAAGTAACAACTACATGTTGTATGCATATATAGCATAGCTTTATTTACTTAAAAATTATAATAATACATATACTTAATGTTTTAAGTTTGGAATCATGTTACAAAATATAATCACTTATGTCAAAATTAGAACACATCACTTTTGATTAATTGGGATTAATCTTTCAATGGGAAATTGGAATTTAACATGCATCATACTTTCTTTCACTTTGGAGTTGTAAAAGAAAACATGTAATGGACAAGTAAAATAGGCAAAGAAAATTTTATTCAAGATTACTGCAATAGGGGTCAAGATTATAATTATGTGGGAATGAAACAATTCTACTTAAACAAAAGGCAGAGTTTCTAAGTGCTGGGGTAATATAGCAGAAAACTAGTAGAAGACAGTAGTAGGGAGGTTAGTCAATGTGATCAGGCTATCTGTGTTTGCTAATAAATACTCAAAGGAGTTAGGTTCCTACCCTTCCACAATGACTGGGAAATAGGGAACCTACCTTTCTTTATTATATCTCAAAGGGATGACTCCTAGGTCACTAAGAAAGATGTTCCTGGGTTGTAAATCTCAAAGAGGATAAAAGAAGATTTATATATCTCAAAGAGGCAGAGAAAGAATTCACAATTGCAAATTTTTGAAAGTAAATGGTCTAAGAGAAGGGAGATTAGGGGCCATAGTCAGGAAGAAATCTATCTCAAGTTTAGTCAATTTGATGGGAAAATCAAGGCTAACTATCATGGTTAGGGTTAGTATGGGAGGGAATACTATATTTCATAAACTCATCCTTCTCTAAAATTGATCTGGACGTAAACTCATGTGTGGCATTACCAAAATGCAGATCATACATAAGACTCAAAGTGAAGCTAAAGTCAGGTTAGACTCCTCTTTTATAGAATCTGTATTAAGAAACCACTGTTTTTCTCATACTCTCACCCTGTCCATCTGAAATAGTATATGTGTACAGAAGTCTGTGGCTCCATTTGTTTTCAAATTTTAGAAAATTTTGGCTACAAATTTTAGAAAAAAAAGGGAAAGAAAAAATAACCTGAATGTATATATAAAATGCCTCGTACTGGGACAATATTATAACCAAAGAAGTCAGTATGCTTGAAATGGTTTTACAATTGTCATTTGGAATTAGACCTTGAAGAATTCAGTGAGAAATGATCCTAATTTGGTTGTAATTATCTCTCTTTTAATTAGGGCCTTTCAATGTTCACTTAGAAGAGTATACTGACGTATCACCAAAGCAGCATAGATTCTCTCAATTTTATAACTGGAAGAGATCTTACAGGGTATCAGGTCCAACTAGTTCATTTTATTTTATTTTTTTAAAGATTTTATTTATTTATTCATGAGAGACCCACACACACAGAGAGAGAGAGAGAGAGAGAGAGAGAGGCAGAGACACAGACAGAGGGAGAAGCAGGCTCCATGCAGGGACCCCGACACGGGACTCTATCCCGGGTCTCCAAGATTACACTCTGGACTGAAGGCAGTGCTAAACCACTGAGCCACTCAGGCTGCCCCCCAACTAGTTCATTTTAAAGGTGAAATAACTAAGATAAAATAATTTGCCCATTGGGTGAATCTCTTACTCCTTTATACAGCTGCACACACACACACACACACACACACATACACACACACACACACCACATAATAGCACTAAAAGTGGTGGAATATTCTCTTTCTAAATTTCATAGCCCTAGATTTTATTATAATCTATATCCCATCAAGATCAGTTTACATGATATGATTCTTATGATTTTTGATGACATACCACTTAGAACTAACATACTTTATTTTACATTAGGATAAATACTTGATGAAAACATTCCCTACATTCTTTTAATTAAAGGTTACTTGAATTTCAAAATTATTCCTCAGTTATCACAACTTATTTTATATGGAAAGAATAAAATTCCTGGTCTATTTCATTGTCATTCAGATACAAGTGAGCTTTGTGACCTGGCCAATGAGAAACAGCATTCTCAAACTGCTCATTATCAGACAGTCTTATAATGAATCCATCTATTTCTTTCTTAATGTATTTTTTTATCAGCTGTGATTTAAATTTTTAGGAGACAAGAAAATCTTTTTAAGTACATTTTCAGAGAGTATTCATCTTTTTAAGAAACATTGGATGCTCAGTAATTGTTAGATTTTGTATATGTAACTAAGCCATATTTTCATGACTAAAGAAGTGTTATTCCCCAATATTAGTGTACCCTCAAAATTCCTATATTGAAATTCCTACTCTCAACATGATACTATTAGGAAGTGAGACCTATGGGAAATAATTTGGTCATGAGAATGCAGCCCTCATGATACTAGTACTCTTACAAGAGAAGATTATTGTTCAAATCAGCTGTTTTTTGATTTTCTGTCTAGGTATTCTATCCATTATTGAAAGTTGGGTATGAAAGTCTCCCATTCTTGTATAGCTGTCAATTTCTCTTCATACCTGTCAATATTTGCTTTAAATATTGAGACTTAAAATAACACTAACAAATATACGTAAAACTTTCCACCCAACAGCAGAATACCATTCTTTTCAAGTACACATGGAACATTCTCTAGGATAGATTGCAAATTAGGTCACAAAACAAGATTTAATCAATTTAATAAGATTAAGAAAGACGCTTAAAATAACTTTGAGTGTCTTCTGATCACAACAGAACTGAATTATAAGTCGTTAATGTTAAGAAAATGGATAATTCACAAGTATGTGCAAATTAAAGAACACATAATGTGATATATCACATTAACAATGAAAGGAAAATAAACACATGGTCATCTTAACAGAGAAAAAGTGATTCACTAAATTCAATATTCATTTATGATAAAATTCTCAGTAAAATAATTATGGAAGGAACTTATCTCAACATATTAAGAGCATGTATGCAAATCCCAAGCTAACATCACAATCAGTGGGGATAAACTGTAAGGTTCTCTCTAAGATCCAGTACAGGGTAGGTGGAGATGCCCACTCTTACCTATTCTAACATAATACTAGAAGTCCTAGTTTAAGTACACAAAGACACACACACATACACACAAGTCCAAATCAGAGAGGAAGAAGTTAAACCATCTCTATTTGAAGATGACATGGTCATGTATGTATGTAGAAAACTCTTAAAATGAACCAAAACCCTTTTAGAACATATGAGTAAATTCAGAAAATTTGTAGAATACAAAATCAAATGCAAAATTTAGTCATAATTACATACCCACAAAAAAAATCTGAAAAAGAAGTTAAGAACATAATCATATTCATAATAGAAACAAACAAATTTAGGAATAAATTTAACCAAGAGGTAAAAGACTTGCAACTATAAATTAGTAAACAATAATGAAAGAAATTAAGGAAGGTACAGAAAAATGAAAAGACTGCCTGTGTTCATGGATTGGAAGAATTAATATTGTTAAGATGTCCATAACATCCAACCTGATATACAGATTCAATGGAAATCTTGAAAAATTCTAATGATACTCTTTACAAAAATAGAAAAAAATTATCTTAAAAATTTGTATAGAACCATAAAGACCCTTGGAATGCCTGGGTGGCTCAGTGGCTGAGTATCTAACTTTGGCCCAGGGTGTGATCCAAGGTCCAGGATCAAGTCCCACATCAGGCTCCTTGCAGGGCTTCTTCCTCAGCCTGTGTCTCTACCTCTCTCTCTGTGTGTTTCTCATGAATAAATAAATAAATAAATTTAAAACAAAACAAAAGAACCATAAAGATCCTGAATAGCCACAGCAACCTTCAACAAGAACAAAGCAAGAGGCATCACACTTCTTAATTCCAAAATATATTAAAAAGCTTCATAATCAAAACTGCACGGTATTGGCATAAAAATAGACACATAGGCCAAGAGAACACAATAGAGAGACAAAAATAAATCCACACATCTACAGTCAATTTATCTTTGACAAGTGTGCCAAAAATACACAAAAAGGGAAAGGACAGACGCGTCAATAAATGGTGTTGGGAAACTGTATATTCACATGCAGAGGAATTTTTTTTAAGAGTTTCTTTTTTAAAAAATATTTTTATTTATTTATTCATGAGAGACACACACAGAGAGAGAGAGAGAGGTAGAGGGAGAAGCAGGCTCCATGCAGGGAGCCTGACATGAGATTCAATCCTGGGTCTCCAGGATCAGGCCCTGGGCCGAAGGTGGCACTAAACCACTAAGCCACCTGGGCTGCCCCACATGCAGAGGAATTAATTTGGACTTTTATCTCACACCATATACAGAATTCAATTCTTTAATATGGATTAAAAGCAGACATAAGATCTGAAACCATAAAACCACTAGAAGAAAATGTAGGAAAATGTTTCTTGCCATTGGTCTGGGCAATGAATTTTTGGATATGATCCCAAAAGGACAGGTAACAAAAGCAAAAGTAGGCAAATAGGATTATATATATATATATACACAATGAGAGAGAGAGACAGAGAGACAGAGAGCACAAAGTTATACAAGTTAGTACAATGAGTAAGTTCTAGAGATCTAATGTACTGCCATGTGACTATACCGCCATATTAACATTACTGTTTAACAATAATGTATTGTATACTTGAAATTGTCTAAGAAAGTAAATCTTAAGCTTTCTCACCACAAAAGAAAGAAAAGAAAGAAAGAAGAAAGAAAGAAAGAAAGAAAGAAAGAAAGAAAGAAAGAAAGGAAAAGAAAAGAAAAGAAAAGAAAAAAGAAAAGAAAAGAAAAGAGAAAAGAAAAAAAAGAAAATGGAAGCTATATAAGGTGAGAGATATGTTAATTAGCTAGATTATGGTGAATAAATTCTCATGAATATTTGAGAGATATTCATTTATGAATGTATTTATGTATGCATATATATATATATCAAAACATAAGTATATACTTTAAATATACACAATTTTTAGTCATCCATGAGACCTCAATAGAGCTGGGAAAATAAGCTATTGCCATTCTTAAAAAGAGGGGGGGGGGACAGACAGACAGAAGGACTTGCTCTCTTTCTGCTCTCTGCATGTGAGAAAATGACCACTTGCAAAGCAGAAAGTGGATCCTCACTGGATACTGGATCTGACAGTGTTCTGATCTTTGACTCCTCAACCTCCAGAACTATAAGAACTAAATGTTTGCTGCTTAAGCTATCCAGTCTATGGTAATTTTTTATAGCAGCCCAAATTGATTAAGTCAACAGCTAAAACTCAGCTATGAGGTATCTATAATAAACCATTCAAAAAGTATCAGACAACTTACATGAGATTAAAATAATGATTACCTTATACATTAGATTTTTCCCTATAATTGGAATATCCATTCAAAGTAAATATCACACAATGTGTCTAAACAGTGTAATAAATAAGAAGCATCGATAGCAGTTTTCCTATACATTATGCCAATATACACTTAGCATAAGTCTTCTCATTAATATTCAATTCTCTGCATTTTCTTTTTTTTTAATTTAAGACTTATTTAGGTTTGTTTTTATTATTTGGTTTGTGTTTAAACAATAGTTCTTACAAAGGAAAAATGGTTCTTGCTGGACATAACACACATGTGACCATTATCCTTATCCTGAAACATAGCAAAATAAAATACTTTAATTCTGTACTCAGATTCTAATTTTAGGTTAGTCCTGCAAATTTGGAAGTACAGAGAGGTATATGTGGATTATTGGCAGCCCATAATCCTTGGGCAGCCCGGGTGGCTCAGCAGTTTAGCGCTGCCTTCAGCCCAGAGCCTGATCCTGGAGACCCGGGATCAGGATCGAGTCCCACATCGGGCTCCCTGCATGGAGCCTGCTTCTCCCTCTGCCTGTGTCTCTGCCTCTCTCTGTCTCTGTCTCTCTCTCTCTCTCTGTGTCTCTCATAAATAAATAAAATCTTAAAAAAAAAGCTGCTTCTAGATGTTAAAGATTACTAAAATTTGTAATTCATAAAAATTAGTGCTCAAAATTTCATATTGAAATTTCAATATTCTGTATATCAATATATTTTCCAAAGGAATGGTTGTTTTTTTAAATAATTTAATTGCCAATATATATAAATAAGATCTGAAATGCAATGTGATTGGGACACCTGGGTGACTCAGCAGTTGAGCATCTGCCTTTGGCTCAGGTTGTGATCCCAGGGTCCAGGATAGAGTCCCACATCCGGCTCCCCACAGGGAGTCTGCTTCCCCCTCTGCCTATGTCTCTGCCTCTCTCTCTGTCTTTCATGAATAAATAAATAAAAACTTTAAAAAAATGCAACGTGATTTGCCGTAATGTGTTGGTTAAAGTAGAAATTTATGCAATTAAAACTGGCAAAGAAATTTTGAAAGATATCGGGAGATTTAATTAATTTGAGAATATAAAATGCTTTTAGAAACATATAATAAATAGAAAAACTGAAAAGAGGGTCTATATATATACATCTATATACAAAGGAATTTTATATATTATTTTTCTTTATGATTTTTACAAAAACATCCAAATATCCAATTATAAGGGGTAGATAAAGTATACTTCATCAATGTAACAGGCTATTTCGCAATCACAGAATGATGTTTGCAAAATTTTATTATAATGTGGGGAATTATTTATGTAAGAATTAGAAGAGGGAAAATATATAAAAACTTCCCCAAATAGTAACAAGAATTGATTTTGAAAGTTGGAGGGGAAAAAAAAAAGTTGGAGGATAATAAGTGAGTTTTTCCTTCTTCATCCTTTTCTGCATTGCCAGTTTTTTGCTGATCATGATCTAAGAAGGATTTAAGATATAATAATTGTTTAATTACAATTTAAAAAATACTACAAAAGTGCAGTGTAATCAGACACCTTGGAATCATATTCTTACAACAGAACTATTTTGTTAGGAGGAACTGAAGTCAGACCAATCAAAATTCATTCTGTCTCCAAGACTTATTTGTTATGAGAACTTACGTCATGCATTGTTCATCTCCAGGCCCCCATTTATTTCTTTCAGTTATTTCTAGAAGTGCTACCATACTTAACTATTGATTGATTATTTTTTATAATACCTAGCTTCTATTTTATTTTATTTTTTCAAATTTTTATTTAAATTATTGTTGGTTAATATATAGTGTAATATTGGTTTCTAGTGAAGAACTTAATGATTCATCATTTACATATAACACCAAGTGCTCATCACAAGTGCCCTCCTCATCTCCACCACTCATTTAAACCATCACCCCCCACCTTTCATCAACCTTCACTTTCTCTATAGTTAAGAGTCTCTTACAGTTTGCTTCCCTCTTTTTTTTTTCCTTTCTAATATGTTCATCTGTTTTGCTTCTTAAATTCCAGATATGAGTGAAATCATACGGCATTTATCTTTCTCTGGATATATCTAACTTTTAAATTTGAGGTGAAAAAAATTAAAAATGGGGTAAGAATATTAGGAATGTGGTATTGTAGGTACTCATTAAATTGAAGTTATTATTACTACTCTTAGATGGAAAATTGAAATACTTATTATAATATTTTTTCTGATATGGAGTATGTTAATTGCTAATATAAAGGATGAGTTTTCCATATCATTGGTATTGAGAACAAATATCGTGGTATCCTATATATGGCTGATAGAAATGGAAGAGAAAATGTAGGGACTCCTGGGTGGCTCAGAGTTTGGGCATCTGCCTTCAGCTCAGAGTGTGATCCTGAAGTCCCAGGATCGAGTCCCACATCAGGCTCCCTTCACGGAGCCTGCTTCTCCCTCTGCCTGTGTCTCTGCCTCTCTCTCTCTCTGTGTCTCTCATGAACAAATAAATATTTTAAAAAGAAAATTTATATAAAACTATTTACTTACCATAGGTAATGAAGTTGATTCCTCCTGATAGAAGTATTTTAAATATACATTTTTGAAATATTAATAATGATCCCATCATGTGGAAATGACTTCTATAACAATTCTGATGACTTTGGTTTATATAAATATATAATTACATAGTTTAGATTGTCAAATATGACAATTTCATATACATATCTGTGTGAATGTGTATTTACACACACATATATTTAGAGAGTGGTTACATAGGGTTCATTAACATATTATCCTTTATTCATGAAATATCTTAATACTGGCCCAAGAAAGATCCTTTTCCTTATTTTTTTATGGGTGATACAACATTAAACAATCATGAAACCACAACCACTAGAATATTTACAAAACTTATAATGACTTACCAGGTCACTCCTTCTGTCTTCCCGCCTACTACCACTTGTATTTAATTCTATGCTTTCATTTTTATATAGTTATATTTATATGTAGCATTAAACAGTGAATGATATATGGCAGATAGTGTTTTATTATATGGCGATATTATTCACTTTAACAGCTACATAGTATTTCTTAGCATAAGTTTACAACTATATATTCATCCTTTCTCTTACCAATTGTCTTTTTTTGGGGGGGGGGAGCATGTGTGCACTCTAGAGAGAGCAGGAGGAGGAACAGAGAGAAGGAGAGAGAGAATCTTAAGCACACCTACCATGGAAACTGGGCTCAATCTCAGGATCCTGAGATGATGACCTGAGGTGAAATCAAGAATTAGATGCTTAACTGGCTGAGCCACCCAGGTGCCCCCCTAATTGTTTTTTATGTGCTATCTACTTTTTTTTATTTTTAAAGCTATGCTGCTCTAAATAGACATGTATATTCATATACATAGTGTATATTCAATTCTATACATTGTTATATTAATTACTGTTCTGAAACCACTTTATCATCTATGTATCTATGTATCTATTTATCTATTTATTTATCATCTATAGATTAAAATAAGCATGAGTCCATACCGATATCTCTAATTCTAACCCAGCACCACAGGATTGATTCTACCCATACTCCTCCTCCTCCAACTCCCACTTGCTAATTTATAACTTCTACCATTGACTCTGAGAAACCTGGCTGTTGGTTGACTTTTGAAAAAAATTGCAAACACAGTACACAAAGCTGACTTTCTGTTTTGGTCAGTTTTATGGATTTTGACAAATGCATAAAGTAAGGTATCCTCTAACAAAATACCATACAGAAAAGTTGTATCACTTTCAAAGTCCCTTTTGTGACTCCTTTATAGTCAATATTTCGTATCTCTCCCAACCCCTGGTAATCACTGATTTGTTTTCTGCCCCTATTGTTTTGCCTTTTTCAGAATGAAAAATTAATGATATGTAGTCTTTGAGTCTAATTTCTTACACTAAGCAAAATGCATTCAAAATAATCTATATAAAACAAACAAAAAAGACATCAAATCTTTGTTGTTGCAATTTGGGTTTTTAGTTTGATTTTTTAAAGATGGCTAAAGAGTAGTCTACTGTATTGATGAGCCGTGTGTATGTGTGTGTGTGTTTAGGGACATCTTGTTTGGTTTCAGATTTGCGTGGCTATAAATAGAACTGCCAAAAGCAGCCATACAAAGATTTTTATGTGAACCTAAGTGTCTGTTCACTAAATTTTTAGGAATGAAACTGCTATGATGTGTGTGGTAAGTATGTGTTTACATTTATAAGCAACTACCATACCTTTTTCAAACTGAATGAACCATTTGTCATTCCATTGAGGGCTTCTTTTACTCATCAATTTTGCCAAAATTGATATTTTCCATTTTTTTTAAATTAGGCACTCTAACAATTTTGTAGTGATTTAATTTGTATTTATCAAAAGACTAATGGTGTTGAACATCTTATATGTCACCCATATATCTCCTTTGGTACATATAGTGACTATATAGGTATTTTGTTTATTTTTTAAAAGGGTTATTTTTTATAGTTAAGTTTTATTTGGGAATATTTTTGCCTAGTTTGTGGCCTATTGTTTCATTTAACAGCATCTTTTGCAGAGGAAAAGTGTTTAGTTTGGATAAAGGCTAATTTATTAATTTTCCTTTTGGTGTTTATCTAAAACCTTGTTATTAAAGTCACTGTTACACAGATTTTCCCATTATATGTTTTCAAAGATATTTCATAGTTTTACCTTTTATATTTAGGCCTGCGATCCATTTTATGCTAAAATTTGTGTACGTGCAGCATATGTCAAAGTTCTCGTTTTGCATAGGGAAATCCAATTGTTTCTGTTCCTTTTAGTGAAAAGGCTATCTTTTCTTTAATAAATTAAAATAAAATGGTCCCTGTGTATCTTTACCACAAATCTGTTCATATATCTGCAGATTTCTTGGATTGTTATTCTGTTCCATTGTTCTATGTAGGCCATTCTTTAACTTAGCGTAATGTCTGCATAGATGAAAGGTTTTTATGGTGTTTTTACTGCATTCTCAGCTTTCAAGAATCCCTGCAAGTCTCTGCTACTCACAGATGGATTTTTCTCTACACTTGCCCTCCCTGAGCTATAGCTTCTTACTTGGTACTTGATCAATCAATCAATCAATCATTGTGGAATTAGGTGAGATCCTTATGTTCCTAGTTGAGCCTCGGTCTTAGGATGTTCCTAGTTGAGCCTCGGTCTTAGGTCAGCCTTGTGAGTGCAGACCTGGTGTCTGGAACATTCTCTGAATTCCTGCCATTCTCCTTGTTTAAGCAAAGAAATACCTTATTATATTTGTGGTGAGTTTTGAGTGGGAAAGGGTATTTTGTATCTCCTCAAATAATAGCAGAACTCTAATCTGTTTTGGAACAAATCTTTAGCCCAGGAAAGTTTTGTTTTCTTCTTTTTAAAAGACAAGAATTTTAACATCCTCTCATCAAACCAATGTGGGTGGGGAGTGGTGCAGAAACCTCTGGGCTGGAAACAGAGAGCATTCCTGGCCTTTTTCTGAGCCAGATGAGTTTTGCTTACCCTTTTCCTGAAGCAAGTTCCCAAAATTCTTACTGGGGTACTTAACATAGTCACCGTGAAATTTGTAGAAATCTAGCATTGCAGGGTTTCTTGTGTCTTGCAAGTCTAAATTTTATTTCCCAGAGAAGTGAATGTTTTTCCCACTTCCCACTCACTAAAAACTCCTCATCTCAAAGAAGAATTTAATAGGCAGTTAATCAATTAAATAGAATTGTAGCATTAGTTTAAACAGTGTCTTACCAATATCACATTTTCTTTTTCTCTTTGATGTTTTTGATAATGATTCAGTGATAGGTTAACTGATATCTTTATTTTCTCTGCCATTTAGGTACTTGGTAGAAAGCATAAATTAAAATCTTATTAAACAGAATGGAAGACAAGCTGAGCAGAAAATTGAATTATTTTGCAGATTATAAACTTTCAATTGCATAACATAAATAACTATTTTTATTTCACTTTACATTTCGCATTTGATCCTAACTGCAAATGAGGTCAGCAATGAGTTTTCCCACAGGCATAGTGAATTTTATTCCAGTAAATAGTTTTAAAATCTTCAGCAATTTAGAAAATTATTCATATCTCAACATAAAAATTAATTTTAAAAACACATTTTTCACTCCTTGTTTAAAATAATTTTCTTAGTGTTTTCAACCAGCACTGACAGCTTTAGAGCTCTTATTATTTCCTTAGCAGTGTTCTAAGCACAAGGGAGAAGATAATAAATAAAACAGATATTATCCACTATGATTAGTATACAGATCCTGACAAATACATAGATAAAAATTAGATGTAATGGTACAGAAATTGAGTGAGTTTCCCAGATTCCCAGGCAGGAACTTAGACTCAAATGTCCAGAATAGCATTAGAGCTCTCTTTCCACTTTTACACACTGCTCCTAAGTATTATCTTCTCTCTCATTTAAAACGGTATTAGTGCAATTTCCCAGTTCCACTTCCAGGTATACTACATCTTTTTCCAACATATATTTATTTGTCTGTTCTAACTTAAATGCATACACATTCATATAATTTCAATCTCTCATATTGCAATGGAAAATAAGCATCAATCAATGCCAAATAGCCCTGGTACACATTATCCTCTTTCCCCATAGACCATACAAAGAAGAGGGGAAACTGAGCAGTAATGTGTAAGACACACTCCCTTCGCAAAGTGTCATTGAAGAAGATCAAAGTACTTGACCTGTAGTATCCTAGTAACTTAGGAAGTAAGTCCTATTTTATTACTTCAGGTGCATTTTGTGAATTCTGCTTTTATTTAAGATGTACAAAGCCACATGAAAATGTTACGTGTACAAGTAGAAAAAAAATCATAAATTTTCATGAGTCCATTAGAGAGCCAAGTTTTCAAGTAACCCAGGCTAACTGAATACTAAATAGTGACAAACTTATCCAGGAGGAGATGAAGACTAACAAAAGGTTTCACATTTGAAAGAGTGTGGAAGAAATGGCTGCCGTTTAAGCAGGTGAGAAGAATTCATCTAAAAAGCCAGCAAATCATGAAAGGCTAAGTTTGACTTAGCATGTCAATTTAGAAGAGAAACTGGCATCAAACACAAGGGAAGTACATAGTCACTCACTGAGTTTTTCCCAGGACCCTCCACTGAGTGCTCATAAAACAGAAGACTAGAGAGTCTCTTGGTGGCACAGGTATGTGGGAGGTTATTGATTGCTCCTAGAGACCAGAAAAAAATACCTGGAGACCTTTTTTTTTCATATGAAAGGGAGTCTTCAACTGTTGGAGGAAGAGCAGGAAACACCATGGTCCTCATGGTTGAAGAAAAGAGGAGGTGCTTCTGTGGGAGAGGAGGAAGCAAACCCATGTGCCTCAATGCAGCAGGGAGGGGAACCTCTTAGATTTAAGAGATATGCTACCATTTGAGGTTAGGCAGAAACACTTCTCCTACCAAAGACTACCATAGATGGAATGCACATTTTGTTTTCTAGGAGGATTGATAAAAATACCGAGAACAGAATATCTTAACACCAAGACTCAGTGCGTAGTTTGCCTTTTAGCTTTCTTTCTTTTTTTGTTTTAAATCTTGCCTACAGTTCTTCATCTTAGATCTGTGTTGTTCTTTCTCTATATATATTCCTTCCTTTTCCCTCCCTCCCTTCCTTCCTTTCTTTTTTCCTTCCTTCCTTCTATTCTTCCCTCCTGTCTCTGTCTGTATCTCTGTCTTTCTTTCTGGAACTCAAATTACACAAATATTATTATGCTTTGTCCCTAGCTCTTAGATATTCTGTTCTGATTCATTTTCTTTTTTTTTTTTTAACTTCTTTTTCTCTTCATTTTTTGGTGTAGATAATTCCGATTTATCTATCTTCAAGTTCACTTTTGCTTGTCTTTGCTGTATGTGCTGATTTATCATTCTTCATCTCTGATAGTGATTTTTTTCTAGAATTTTTATGTGACCTTCAGTAATTTCCATCTCTCTGCTTAAATGTCTCATCTGTTCATGCACATTGTCTAATTTTTTTCTGTAAATCCTTTAGCATATTGGTAGCAGCTATTTTATAGTTCTTGACCAGTAGCTCCAATGTCTTTTCTGAGTCTGATTTTTAAAAGTTATTTCCTGCTTTATTGATGTCTCAAATTTTTTTATGGAATTTCGGTTGTCATACATAGAAGAGTAGAAAGCAGAGTGGATAGAGTTTAAATTTAGAAATGGACACACATCTTCTGTTAGGCCATTAATGTGGATGAGTTAATTCAATCAAGACAATTTAGGTTTTATTTTTGCTATAGCTGTTTAATCCATCAAATCATTTATGTTCCTCCAGGAGTGGACTGATGTTTACATGTCACCATATGAGATACAGGTTACCTAAAAGTAGAGACTGAGACAGAGATTTTTGAATAGATAATGGGTGCTCTAAGAAGAAGGGCTTCAGTAAAACAAGTTAATGAAGAAAAGGTAAATAAGATACAGTTGCAAAAGGAAACTATCTGAGTATGATCCTGTGGGGAATCTGGAGTGTGACTTGCAAGACAAGGGCTGTCTTACCTGGAGATAAGGCAGCCAAGTGGATATACACTTCTCTGAGTCAATGATTGGTTAGAAGTCATCCAGTGAAGAGAGGGCATAGATTCTCAGGCATCTCCCATTGGAACAGTTCCCATCTGTTATGCTCAGGCCTCTGGGGAAGATATAATTGCAGCATCTGGGGAATGGATGCATCAGCTAAGTAATTGGAATCTAGGCAGGACACCCAGAGCATTTGATGCACTATGATTCCAATTTCTACATTCTGTCATTCCAACCAAACCACAGATACTGATTCAGCTAGAATGTTAATAAATCAAGGAACTAGAAATAAAATAATATTTTCATTAAGTGGCAAACAGAAGCATGTGTTAAGTGGTATCACTATAATTCTAAGTAGTATTTTTTTCCTACACTAGCTTGAGAACAGATGTTCAAAATTTACTGGTTTTATTTTTGCCTTAAATTCCATGTGTATGTATGCTTACAGCTAGCAAACTAAAATTGCAAAGACACATTGGATAATCACTAGCACATTAGATAGGGAGATACCTGAGTCCTAGTCTAGAAACGATTGTTAACAAACTCTGTGGTTTTGGATAAGTTACTTCTCCTCTTAGCCATGGCTTATTTTAAAAGACAGAAAAAAAAAAAGACAACACATAATTTTGAGATTCAATGTGGCTTAGGGAAATTTTATTCAAACTCAGAATATGTAGCACGTTCCTTTCCTTTACCGCTACAGCAAAATGATATTCCGCAATGCAGACTATTCTCCATGCAAATTAACAGTGATTTGAAATACCGTAATGAGAAATTCCAAAATGTGCTTAAGTAGTGGATTAATTTACACCTGCAATAGTTTTTAAAAACTATTGCAGGAGGGATTTTTTTTTTTTTACAAAATGTTTAAATATAAATATAAAATGGCTCTGAGGAAAAAAAAGAAAAACTAAAATTACAAGTCAGTAGTTATTTGGGTGAGGAAAAGGGATGATTAAGGAGATCAGGTTAGATCAAAGTGTGATCATTTTTAAATGTCTTTACTTTTGAATATGTTAATATTTTATTTTTAACTGGCAATTAAGAGAAGCACAAATTTAGAGATCTATAAAAATCTTATATACGTTTCAGAGACGGAAGGATACTTAGCTTCTTATTTCATTCTCTATTACAAATGAGAACATTAAGGTGAAAAGGATTAAGGATGGAATAGGTAAGGGCTTTGATCAGAATTGGAAGTTCTTTTCTGGACTCTGCTGAAATTAAGATGTTTAAGATCTGTTTTTTTAAAGTATTATTTTATTATTAATCATCTTAGATTTCCTTAGAAATACATATTTTACATTGAATAAGCTGCACTGCCATTTCACTGAATTTACATTTTCACATTTCCCCAAATTAATGAGTAATATCTAAATAAATGCTTTATTCTCTATTGCTGATGTATATGAGGAAGACCCAAGTAAAACTTTGGTGAGAGATGGAGAGAAAACACCTAATGCAACAGTATATCTTATGTAGTCAGAGGCAAATATTTAAATCCAAATCATAGAATTTGGATTATGTCATTTTAAAAAGTGGGTTTTAAAAAGTTACAAAGCCCAAGAAGATAATATTAGTCTATCAGACAAAGTTGGGAACAAAGTTCCCCCTGGAAGACACACTCTTTCCATCTTTGCATAAAAAGATGGTGTGTGAATTCTTAAAGTTATGGGGAAAAAGAGGCAATGGGGAAAGATACAATAAAATAGTACAGTGGATAAACAGCTTAAACAGCTTCTGATTCATACTTCTTCCTTTTTCCTGAATCCTTCATGAGGTCATGCAAGACATCAATAAAACATTCAAATATACCTCAAGTTAGACAAATGTGTGCATGCATTTTATGCTGTTCCAGGACTTTAAAGGCTCAGTCTGTTAGAGGAGGCAGATAGGCATCAGTAAATAAGGAGTTTGTAGGCTTTTTAAGACAGATGTACACACAGAATAATATAATAAATGCACTTTGTGATTTAATTAAACTCATTAAAGCTTTAGCCATAACCATAGCTATAATTATGGATATGTTGATATTTCTAAGTCAATAGTACTTTAGACAAACAGTATTTCTGTTATAAATATGCTCTACTAATAATGTCATTGCTTTAAAATGTGTATTAACAAACCAAAAGCAATGGAGTTTTTAATCCCATATGATCTTAACATGACAAATATATAAGAAAATAATATATTTTCCCACTCTTCATATTGTATTTTTTCTTAGTTTTGAGGTCTAGCTTTCAAATTCTTTCTCTAAAATTGTACTAGTCCCTGTTAACTTGTACCTTGAATTATTTTAAAAGAAATATGGGAAAGTCATTGATAATTTGTGATTTAAATAATAAAGTTAAAAAAATCCCTGTATACCTCTAGAATCCCAGTTATTGTTTATAGACTATAGGAGATTTATCTGGTTAAACTTTTTTTAAGATTTTATTTATTTGACAGAAAGAGAGAGCACAAGCAGGAGAGCAGCAGAGAGAGAGAGGGAGAACAGGCTCTCCACAGAGCAGGGAGCCCAATGCAGGGTTTGGTCCCAGAACTCTAGGATCAGGAACTGAGCTGAAGTTGACTAAATTTCTGATTTCACAAGGAGACTTGCAGATTTCCCAGGCTTAAACTTAAAGAATTTTAAAAGTAATACATACAGCAGGTAATTTATATTCTTGGTCCTATTGAAAGTTGTTATTCAAAGTGTAATTCTCTGATCAGAAACATTGGAACACCTGGAGGCTGGTTAGAGATACATAGTCTCAGTAACCATTCCAGATTTATTGAATCAGAATGTACAATTTAGTAAATCCCTGGTGATTCACATTAAAGGGTAACAAGTACTTCTCATTAAGAAAGTTTTGGGGTGGAAAGAGTTGTCCCACAGTCACCTCATCTCACTTCCATATTCAACTTTGCTTCTTGGGGTCTAAAGCAAGGTTCACCAAAGCAGGATGCTTATGGTCTTCTTTGGTATGGGAAGAAGATACTAGAACTTCTCTTTATATATAATTTTAGATATCCTATCAATTTGGCCATTCTCTTTTTATTCCCCAAGATCATTCTTTACCCTTTATCCCTTGCTCTGTGCCATAGGTAGGCTCTCCTCTAAGGGCACAATCATCTAAGCTCATTGCCCTTTGGATTCTGGTTGGACTTAGCCAATAAAAGGGACTAGATGGAGATCAGAAAATGAGGGTGAAGGAAAAATATTTCTCTTTGATATCCTATTTCCTTTCTGCTTGAGCACCAGGATCATGAAAATGGCTGTTTTCTTCTATGGTTATAGACACTGTGGGGCAGTTACTCTTCCAAGGTTCCTGTTCTCTCCATGTTCTAGTAATCCCATTTCATTCCTTGGTCTCTTTAGGAAATAAACTGATACCATTTTCTAGTTTTCTAGTCCACGCTTACATCAACAATCTTCGCTAATTCCTTACCTTACCTTCGCTAATTCCTCTGTATATAATTTCTTCATTGTTTTCAAAGCTCTAAAATTGTCTCTTTCTTGCAAGACCCCTGACTAATACATCCATCTTTTCTTGTTTTCATTCCTCAGAAACTACAGAATGGGTGTGCACTGCCAAAACAAGAGACTGCATCAAGAAAGAGTGACTCAAGAGAATCAAGAAACAGGGGATCAAAAAAAAAGGACTTAAAGAATTTACAAGATAATGATGAAGACAGGTTGTAGAATAGCAACTGTATTGCAAGCCTAGAGAAAAAAAAAATCACTTAAGAAAGAAGCTCTGGAAGAACTGTTGCCCTGCGGGGGTGTGGGGGGTGACAGGGAACAGACATTATAGATCATCTCATGCATTTGAAAGTATTGAGTGGGAATTTATATTTTTGGGGAAAAAAACTATCAGACAAAAAATAAGCAATTATTAACACCAAGAAGAAGTATGTATACAACACTATAGAACCAATCTGTAACATTTCAATGAACTCATTGAAAACAGATCTAAAAATTATAATAATAGTAATGATTAAAAGAGTACAATTCATACTTTCCATGATAAAATTGTGATTATCTAATAACTATTACTAAGTGATTTATATTTAAGCAAGTTATTGAGAAATATATAGCTGAATAAAAAAGTAAAACAATGAAAAACAAAAAGAAAAAGAAAAACATTGAAAACCATTGCTTTTAGTAGACAGTGATGATTAATAGCTCACAAATATTCCTTCTATTCTGATCCAAATACATTCCATTTACTATAATCAATACTGATTGCAAAATAAAACACATGTAATTCTACTTTAAGAATCCAGTTTTCAAAAGCCCTACACAATTATTCAGAAGCCATATAATATTGGGGTGCTTTAATCATCATTATACCTGATAGCAACAATTTTTAGCCAACTTGAACAGGCAATGTGCTAGGCACTGGACATACAAATGCTATAATCTCTAAAGTAGGTTTGATTATAAATGCAGGAACAGACTCTTTTCATCTCCTCTGAACCTCACTTCAATTTCTACTCTTGTAATGTCTCTGCTGCGATTCAGGTCTCTTCCCAGGAAGACTGTTCAACTTCCTTAATAATTACACTAAGTTTTAAGAATAAGAATTTTTTAAGTTTTTATTTAAATTCCAGTCAGTTAATATACTATGTAACATTAGTTTCAAGTGTGCACTATAGTAAGTCAACAATTCCCCACAACACTCAGTGCTCATCATAACAAGTGTACTCCTTAATCTCTGTCACCTATTTCACTCCCCCCGCCCATAAACATCAGTTTGTTCTCTAATGTTAAGAGTCTCTTTCTTGCTTTTCCTCTCTCTTTCTCCCTCTTTGTTCTGTTTCTTAAATTTCATATATGAGTGAAATCATACGGTATTTATTTTTCTGACTTATTTCACTTATTATATTTTTAGATCCATACATGTCCTTGAAAATGACAAGATTTCATTCTTTTTATGTATGAGTAATATTCCTTTGTATATATACTACACCTTCTTTATCCATTGAACTGTTGATGGACACTTGGACTGTTTCCATAATTTGGTTATTGTAGATAATGATGCTATAAATATAGGGGTGCACGTGTCCCTTTGAATTAGTATCTTTGTATTCTAAATACTTAGCAGTTCAATTGGTGGACTATAGGGTAGTAGTATTTTTAATTTTTTGAGGAGCCTCCATTGCATTTTTTAACATCTTTTCAAAGATTTTATTTATTTATTCATGAGAGACACAGAGAAAGAGGCAGAGACATAGGCAGAGGGAGAAGCAGGCTCCCTGTGGGGAGCCCAATGAGGTACTTGATCCCAGGATCCCGGGATCAAGACCTGAACCAAAGGCAGACACTCAATCACTGAGCCACCCGAGTGCCCCCTCCATTAAATTTTTTATTTTAGCCATGTTCTGAGAGATTTGAGGTTATATTTCATTGTAGTTTTGATTTGTATTTCCCCAATGATCAGAGATGTTGAGCATCTTTTCATTGTCTGTTGGCTATCTATATGTCTTCTTTGGAGAAATGCCTGTTCATGTCTTCTGCCCGTTTTTTAATTGGATTATTTGTATTTTGGATGTTGAATTTCATAAGTTCTTTATATATTTTGGATACTAACCTTTTATCAGATATGTCATTTGCAAATATCTTCTTCCAATCTGTAGGTTGACTTTTAGTTTTTTTGGTTGTTTTCTTCACGATGCAGAAGCTTTTTATTAAAGAGAAATTATTAAAATACTTTGTGAAATAGCATTATAATAATTAAATTGCCATATTTCACTCATTTCAGTCATTCAAAAAATCATTTTCTCTACTGGGCACTCTAGTGTGTTCCAAATATTATGGAATAATTATGTAATTATTATTCCATAATATTTGGAACATTATTATCCTCTCCATGGTTAAAATTTTCCTATGTATTACTTCTGCCATGAATGCTTTTTAAAATTATCTAAGAAGACTTGATATGTTCTTCTATTTGGATGTGAGGATATCATTGCTTTTTCCCCTGTTCCCACCTTTTTTTTTTTTTTAATTTTTTTTTTAATTTTTATTTATTTATGATAGTCACAGAGAGAGAGAGAGAGAGGCAGAGACACAGGCGGAGGGAGAAGCAGGCTCCATGCACCGGGAGCCTGATGTGGGATTCGATCCCGGGTCTCCAGGATCGCGCCCTGGGCCAAAGGCAGGCGCCAAACCGCTGCGCCACCCAGGGATCCCCCCTGTTCCCACCTTAATGACATTTTTCTTCTCACTCCTGAAAGATATAGTATAATCATTATATAATTTCTCCATCTGATGACTGCCATCTTAAACTGTAACTTCTTGGAGGACAGTGACCATCTGTATTCAAAGCCTGGTCTAAAATACATACACAAGAATCCTTAATAAATATTTATTTATTTATTTTTTAAATTTTTATTTATTTATGATAGCCATACAGAGAGAGAGAGAGAGAGAGAGAGAGAGAGAGAGAGAGAGGCAGAGACAGAGGCAGAGGGAGAAGCAGGCTCCATGCACCGGGAGCCTGATGTGGGATTCGATCCCGGGTCTCCAGGATCGCGCCCTGGGCCAAAGGCAGGCGCCAAACCTCTGCGCCACCCAGGGATCCCCTTAATAAATATTTATTATCAGTAGTTATACCTTCTGTCTCATTATTCTTTCACACCGTATTCTTTTATATCAGTATTAATCTAATCTGGTTTGCTATTTTTAATTGAAATATTTACCTTGATTATTCCTTAAAGTAGGCAAACTGATAGTGTTGGGTGACAAAGGGCAAAGCCAGGTAGGTAAAAGAATGTTACATTTGAAAGATATAGTTTTCAGTATTTTAGGCAAAAATATTTAAATTATTTCATCAGGCATTACATTTTTTAAAAAAAACTGTGCTTTTTCTATCTGACATTAGATTGAATATGTATAAAAATGCAGTAAGTTGTATCTCAGTGACTATTAGAAAAAATATAACAAAAATGACTGACAAAATAATTACAACTTAAATGCAATCCAACACTCAGTCCATAGGCTTTTGTTATTCTATTTTTTTTATTCTGTCATTAGACTTATGATTCATGTTTGTCGAAATGTGAGGAACACAGAAAACACAAAAAGGCAACCAAATGAAATCTAGATCCAAATGAAACCTAGACGAAATTCAAATACCTCGCGACCGCTAATCACTAATGCTTTCCCTGCTTTGAAATCTGCTAATTCTATTAATAGAATGTGAGTTCTTTTATCAGCATAACTTGGTTGAACTACAAGGTTTCATGGTTAGACAATTGCATGACATATGAAAAAAGATGATATCAGGTTAGAAAAATATTAAAGATAATTCTGAATATTTTGACCTTTAAAAGCCATAGAATATAAAGGCGGTCCTGAACATTCACTATGTCCTAAAATGGAATATGTGTTATCAAGCTGGTCTGTCACCTCACACCTTTTATATTTCAATAAAAGATCATTTTGGATAAAATTAGACATAAACCAATGAGGTCATTCTTTTTCATTTAATAAAATCCATAATTTTCACAGAATGAAAAAATATTACTAGAAAATATGAAAATTGGAAACTATTGGGAATATTTTTTAAGCTTCCTTATAAATAAACATTTTGTGTTAAAGATGATAATGATGCAAAAACATGCTCTCATTTTAAATGAAAAGAAGAAAGAATTTTTGGCTATTTAGTATATATCCATCATTTTCCAGAGGAGGGAACACAGGTTGAGAAGGGATAAGTAATCTTCAAGAAGTCACATGGTAAATTAATAGGGCCAGACATGACCAGCTCAAATGTCCTTGTTTGCTTCTCAACTTAGGCTTACTTTTCTAATGAGTTTGCTTCTCAAATATTTTAACCATTTCATGTGGATTCATTTTTAGAATTAAAAGAATAATAAAGACCACTCTTTCTAATAATAGTTGTATTTTTACTATCTGTTGATTAAAACTCACTATATGCAACATTATATATAGCATTATTTCATATTTGTGGATTAAAATAACACTCAGATTTAAAGAGTGCATTTTTTTTTATTTTTTAAAATATTTTATTTATTTATTCATGAGAGACACAGAGAGAGAGAGACAGAAACACAGGCAGAGGGAGAAGCAGGCTCCATGCAGGGAGCCCTACGTGGGACTCAATCCCGGGTCTCCAGGATCACGCCCTGGGCCAAAGGCAGGTGCTAAACCGCTGAGCCACTGAGGCACTTGATGGGATGAGCACTGGGTGTTATTCTGAATGTTGGCAAATTGAACACCAATAAAAAATAAATTTTTATTAGAAAAAAAATAAAGAGTGCATTTTATGGAACATAAAGGCATATGGCCATAAAATACGTTGAAATAATAAAACCTTATAATATTACAATACTTTTTGGTCTGAAAAGCTACAGATGAAGAGTAGAGGGGTATAGAGAAGGAACAGTTAGGGAATCTCAAGGACAGCTTCTCCTAACAGAAGGGATAACATTTGAGCAAAAGCATAGAAGCGTAAGAGAGCATAGTGTGGTTGGGATCTACATAGTATAGAATGGGAGGTTGGAAAGCCATAAAAGATTGAACTGGTGAGAGAGCAGGATCAGAATTTGAAGCACTTTTAATGCCATATATAATAATTTGGATTTCCATCCGGAGGCAAAAGAGAGCAACTGAAAAACTGAGGTGAGAACAAGATGAGTACACTCACCACAGAAGAGGACTAGATTGAAGGGAAATGAGACTAGAAAAGTAAAGAATATGATAAAAAGATGGGTCAGCTGGGTGGCTCAGTTGGTTAAGTATTGGACTCTTGATTTCTTTTCAGGTCATGATCTCAGGGTCATGAGATGGAGCCCTATGTTGGGCTCCACACGGGGCATGGAGTCTGCTTGAGATGATCTCTCTCCTCTCCCTCTTCCCTCCCCCCAAGAAATAAATTTAAAAAATATTTTTAAAATAATATAATAAAAAGACTATTAAAAATTTCAAACAAGATATAGTGAAAATCCAAAATCTTGCAATAGATATTATATACTTTGAATTTAATAGATTGAATGAATATTTAAAGTTTTTTATCACATATTGGTTTTAGAGGGAAGTGAAATAAAGAAAAATCTATTAACACATTAGTGTTTGCAAGCGAGATGAAATTTATTTAGCCATTATAAGTGTAGACTATAATTGCTCCCTGGATATACATCAATTCCCAGGAAGAATATGTGTGTTAAGAAGGATTTAAAATATAGAATCCTTCAGAGTGTTAAGTCTCATGAGATGCATAGCAAACAGGAATTCATAGAGAGGATTGAGAGTGGGTAGCCAGAGGTGTAGGGTGCAAGGAAAGGGATAATTATCCCGGAAAACAAGGGTGAAACAAATGTTTGAAGGGAAAAATGGTCAGCCGTAATGAATTTTGCCATGAAATTAAAAAACAAGCAAACAAACAAACTGAAGTCTGAAGAATGCTCATTGAATTTTTATAGTACAAATTCAGCAAGAATATTTTCAGTGGCATAATGAGGTCAAAACTCAGATTAGAATAAAACACTGAATGAGTAGGAGGTACTGATCTTCAGACTCATAATGTAGGCTTTCCAGTCACAAAACTTTTGGAGAAGTATGTGAAGGTATGGCAAAGAAATTTAATGTCAAAGTGGCATATTTTGTGGAAGGAAGAATTTTAAAAATATTTATTTGTAGAAAGGAAAAACAAATGTAGAGGAAGATATTAGAGAATATTTAATGAAATAAGAATGTTGCATATTTGGGAAGAGAATGAGACAAAAATAAAAGAGAAAAGAGAAATTGTTTGATATGTCTGAATATCACTTTCTCTGACTTAGATTTTAGAGCAGTTGCATATACAGATAAAGTCAAAGGCAAGCATGTCTAACATAAGTGTGTTAATAACTGACAATCTCTGTTGTCTTTGTGAAATTATAAGCAAAGTCATTAAAAAGATGAAGAGAAAAAAAAAAAAAAGATGAAGAGAACCTAGGATATCTGAGAAGAATAAAAAAAAATAAGGAATAAACTCCCTATGGGATGACATAAAGGAGTAAAGATCTGTATGACACTGAATTAATAAGAGTATAATTTTTTATATGCTTTCCACCCGAGCCTATTGTGATTTGGGGGATACCCATATGTGGGTGGGCATGTAAAAGTTTCCAATAACATACTTAATTTAATGTTCTTAGATTCAAGCCAATTAATAAGCATTATATTATTTTAGAAATGGAAACATTAGTCATCCACAAAGGTGCATCTCAAATGAATAACTCAAAATTTAAATGTAAAGCCCCTGGTACCAAGCTTAACTGAATATTCTTCTTAGGATCTCATTTTCAGTCAGATAACTCATCCTTAATTCAATCAATCAATCAACTAACAAGGATTTTAAGTATCAAATGTATGTCTAACACTGGTCTTCAGGGTTGTACAGAAGATCTTAAGAAAGTATCTTTACTTTCAAGATTCTTAGACTCTACAGCAGTACACAATACACAGAACAAATGAAAAATAGGTGAATAAATATACTCCAAAATCAATAACTGTACTACTAATTATAAATTGATGTAGAAGCAAAATCAAGCCTAAATGTTTAAAGCACTTGTTAGGGCAGTCTGGGAGGCTCAGCCACCTTCAGCCCAGGGCATGATCCTGAAGACCTGGGATCCAGTCCCATGTCGGGCTCCCTGCATGGAGCCTGCTTCTCTCTCTACCTCTCTCTCTCTGGGTCTCTCATGAATAAATAAAAATCTTAAAAAAAAAATAAATAAAGCACTTGTTAAACTATGGAGTATGAGCTGAAGTCTGAACTGAAGTACCGTATAGCATAGTTTAGAAAAAAAGTAAACACACTTTAACTTTGTTAATTATTTTTTAGCAATAAAAGGCAACACTTATCAAATGACAAATGACAGGAATAAAATATTTATAGTATAATCTGAATAATGTTGGAATAGGTAATAGTTGATAAAATATTTAAATTGTTTAATATTTCATAAGAAGATGATGCATAAGTAATTAGATAAAAGCAGAGATTTGAAAAAGTTAAAGAAAAGAGAAATAGCAAGCACATTAGTGCATCTCTCTTTTAGGGAAATTGAATATCTAAATTCCTATGGTTTAGGCCTGCAGACTACAATTGAATGAGCTGCATGGATTCCATTTATAACCAAGGCTGTAATTTCAATGACCCTTGCTCATGATCAGCTACTGCATTCCATATTACCACCCACCAGCTAAAGAAAATGTATAAGGTAGAATGATTATAAAGTCAAACGTCTTAGAATCAGACCTCTCAATACAGAGAACAAACTGATGGTTGCCAGAAGGAAAGTTACAAGAGGGATGGGCAAAATGAATGAAGGGGAATGGGAGAGACAGGCTTCCAATTATGAAATGAATAAGTCATGGGAATAAAAGCACAGCATAGGGAATATAGTCAATGATATTGTAAAAGTGTTGCATGGTGACAGATTGAAGCTATGCTTGTGGTGAGCATAGCATAATGGATAGAGAAGATGAATTACTATGCTGTGCATAGTATAATGTACAAACTAATGTAACATTGTATGTCAGCTATAAACAAATTTTTTAAAAAGCTTTTTTAAAAGAAAGCATTAGAGGCATCTGTGTGGCTCAGTCATTTAAGCATCTGCCTTCAGCTCAGGTCATGATCCTGGGGTCCAGGGATTGAACTCCATGTTAAACTCCCTGTTCGACCCTCCCCTGTGCTCTTGCTCTATCACTCACTTTCTCTCAAATAAATAAAATAAAAATCTTTATAAAAAATAAAGGGAATCATTAAATCACAACTAATGGGACAACTCTCAGCAAGTAGATGGAGGACCTAGAGCACTGTTTGGAGTATGCCTCTCAGTATAAAAGAGATTTTCTGTGAAGACAACATGAGTAAAGGCATCATAATCAAGGACTAAGATGAAAATGGTAAACTATTTATGCAACACTAGTGACACTGGCAATATCCAAGCATATGGTCCATTTTGGAGGAGTTAAAAATAAAATTGATTAGATTAGAATGGATGGCTTTGATAGTCAGTGCGATGAGATTAGATTTAAAGCTGTGAAGATTAGGAAGCCAATAACATATTTTGGAGTAAGGGACCTTAAGAGCAGTATTATCAGATAAGCTACCAAATTTTAAGGTAGAGAGAAATTTAAAGGTAATCAACTCAAATGTACAGGAAGATTAAAGTGTTGATATAAATTGGATGGAGATGAAATTGAGAATGGAGAACAGTCATGAGGAACATATTGTAAGAGTCAGTTTCCTTTTCTCCAGTTTTTATGCTTTGGTAACAGAATTATGCCAAACCACCGTAACATCTAGATTTTTAAAAAAAAGATTTACTTATTTATTCATGAGAGACACAGAGAGGGAGGCAGAGACATAGGCAGAGTTCGAGAAGCAGGTGCCCCGAAGGGAGCTCGATGCAGAACTGGATCCTGGATCCCGGGATCACAACCTGAGGGGAAGGCAGCCACCCAACCACTGAGTCACCAAGGCATCCCTAGAATTTTGATAGATTATTAACCTATGTTTTTAGTTGTCTTTTAGCACTTTATAACAAAATTAATTAAGAAAAAAAGATAAATGCTGAGGTGCTTTTAGTCTTGATATGCTAAAATATTATATTTATCTCCAGAAGCATTTATTCTTAAATGTTTTACTAGAATAATCTATAAAATCAGAGCCATAATCTGTGATGACACCAATTATCTTCTCAACTTGTCTAAATTCAGACACACTATAATATCAATGTGATCTCAAAATATTAGATCGGTCTTTAAGAATATGTCTTGGACCTGGCAGAAGCCAGATACTATAAGACAACTAACTCTCATAAAATGATTAAGGAAAGAAATGTTGTGTCTAAACTCATTATTCATCTCTTCTCAAAGATAGTCAAGAAAGGGTTGCCCTGGTGGCTCAGCGGTTTAGCACTGCCTTCTGTCCAGGGCGTGATCCTGGAGACCCGGAATTGAGTTCCATGCTGGACTCCCTGCATGGAGCCTGCTTCTCCCTCTGCCTGTGTCTCTGCCTCCCTCTCTGTGTGTCTCTGATGAGTAAATAAATAAAATCTTAAAAAAAAAGTCAAGAAAACCTATAAAACCTGAATTAATAATTTTTTCTATCAAAAATTCAATTTTTATGTAAAAGACCATCAAAGACAAGCTTCATCTTCATGTTTTTCTCAAACTAAATGTATTTTTATTTATTTATTTTTTAAAAATTTTTAAAAAGATTTTATTTATTTACGAGAGACACACAGAGAGAGGTAGAGGCAAAGATGCAGGCAGAGGGAGAAGCAAGCTTCATTCAGGGAGCCCGATGTGGGACTCGATTCCAGGACTCCAGGATCATGCCCCTGGCTGAAGGCAGGTGCTAAACCACTGAGCCACCAGGGCTGCCCTAAATGTATTTTTAAATGAGAGAGGTAAATAATAAAGATTCTGACACATACAGACAAATTTCAAGAATCTCTTCCAAAGATAATACACAATAATGAAGTAAAGTTTTCAAAAGGCCACTATGGGTCTCATGACAAGAGGAAAGATTGGGCTGGAAGTCAAAAGATTTGGTTTTAGAATCTGGAATTACTACTATTAACTTTCGATTAAACTCACCAGATCCAGCTTTCTTTATCAATGGAATGGTGATAAGAGTGAAATACTACTACTAGCAATACTAATATTCCAACACTAATAATAATTGGCAGTAACTTTGGTTTATCTAACATTTAAGAACTTAACAGGAGTGAAACTCTAAATTTTATATGCATTATTTATATTAATCCTTACAGCTCAAAGAGGATATATCATTATTATCATTTTTATTTTAATTATTTATTTATTTATTTATTTATTTAAAGATTTTATTTATTCGTGAGAGACAGAGAGAGAGGCAGAGACACAGGCAGAGGGAGAAGCAGACTCCATGCAGGAAGCCTGATGTGGGACTCAATCTCAGGTCTCCAGGATCAAGCCTTGGGCCAAAGGCAGGCATTAAACTGCTGAGCCACCCAGGGATCTCAAGATTTATTTATTTATTGGAGAGAGAGAGAGTGTATGCATGAGGGTGAGGAGGGGCAGAGGGAGAGGGCAATATAATCCTAAGCAGACTCCGATCTGAATGTGAAGCCTGATGTGGGGCTCCATCTCACAGCCCTGAGATCAGAATCTGAGATGAAACCAAGAATCAACTTACTGCACTTACTGCAGTCAACTTACTGCACCACTCAAGAGCCCCTCATTATTACCATTTTTAAATAGGGGAATGTAAGTTTCAGACAAAGAAACGTAATTTAGGGGGCATCTGGGTAGCTCAGTCAGTTAAAGCATCTACCTTCAGCTCAGGTCATCATCCCAGAGTCCAGGTTAAGCTCCTGGCTCAGTGGAAAGTCTGCTTCTCTTCTCCCTCTCCTCCTACTCCTACCCATTCTCCTTTTCTCTCTCTCTCCAATAAATAAATAAAATATTTTAAAAAGCACAATACTTAGTAAATTATGCAAATTTTCTAATATAACTGAGATCACAAGTGCTGTGAAAATTATGCTTTATGGCAGACCAGAGATCAATGGTGGCGAGGGACCAGGGGTAGGAGAGGAAACTAATAGGAAAGGTACATAAGGGAAACTTTTGAGGTGATATCTACATTCATTCATGATTTTGTCAGAAATTACCTGACTATACCTGATTTGTAAAACTCATCAAAATGTACAGTTAATATGGCTGAATTTTTTGTACTTATTTATATCTCCAGAAAACCAATAAGAAGATGTCAATACAATGTGTAACTGAAATCCAAAAACGAGTATGAGAACAGTAATTTATATGAAAATAATATACATTGCTATATGTAAATTCTCAGTCATATCTCTTTCAAAAGACACAAATATTCAAAATTGTCCCCAGAGGCAGTGTCAGCCCCTCTGAGATCTACTGGAATAAATCATTTAGTACTTTCCTGTATGGATGGATTTGAGGAAAATAGTCCTGTTTAGAATATTAGGGAGGAGGCACAGAGGGAAATGATAATGGCCTGAACCACATAAAAATTTTTGGAGATAGAAAAAAGATCTTGCTCAGAACATAAAGCTCATACAAGTGAAATAAGTCAGAGAAAGACAAATACCATATAATTTTACTCTTTGTGGAATTTCAGAAACAAAACAATTGAGCAAAAGGAAGAGAGAGAAACCAAGAAACAAACTGTTAACTATAGAGAACAAACTGATGGTTACCAGAGAGGACATTGGTGGGGGGATAGATGAAATAGGCTGATGGGGGTTAAGGAGTACACGTGTTGCGATGAGCACCAGGTATTGTATGGAAGCGTTGAATCACTATATCATACACCATCATACACCTGTAACTAGTATAACATTGTATGTTAACTGGAATATAAATGAAAACTTAAAAAAATAAAAAGCAAAAAAAAAAAACCCATAAAGCTCATAATCCTAATATCTTTGGTATCAAGTGTACATCACAAAATCAGTTCTTTATAAAACGATGATAGCATTTTTTTTTCTCTTTTTTAAAAAGATTTTAAAGCAGGCTCCCTGTGGGAAGCCTGACATGGGGACTTGATCCTGGGACCCCGGGATCATGACCTGAACCAAAGGCAAATGCTCAAACACTGAGCCACCCAGGTGCCCCAAAGATAGCATATTTCTACATGTATTTACTGCTATAATCACAAAGCAAACATAAAAATTCAGGCATATATTATGGCACTGTGGTTTGTATAATCTTCTCGTTAATGATACGTTACTTAATTCATTGCTTTCATAAGTTCACATTAAATATATGTATATACACATATATATGTAGGTCACCCAAAAGACATTTGTTCATTTTTATATACACACACACACATTTATACAAACACATGTACATATCATCAAAAGACAAGTTAGAGTCATGTGCTCCAACACAGAAAATTACATATTTTTATTAAAAAGAAAACCTTTTCTAGTGATAAAAATATTAGTTAGTCTTTATTGTCAGGTTCTTATAATTGCCTTACATGCATCGAGTAGTAAAGAATCTCTGATTTTAAGGAAAATATATTCCACAAACTTATATTAGTAGAGTGTATTGACCAAAATATAGAAATTTTATGGGGAATTTAAATGGCAATAGTAGTTAAAAACCAAATGTTTACATTTCAGATTATTTAAAAAATAATATTGTCTACTAAACTGGAAACTTTGCATAAAAGTGAAGTAAATGATAGTAGAGAGTAAACTGAATTGAGATATAGAAAGAGGACAATGGAGTTCAGGTTAGTTCATCATATTTAGTTTGAAGTATCTATGAAATATTTAGGTGAAAATGTCTAATCATTGTCAAGACCATGAAAAATGTCTAGATTGAGGTTACAGTTTTGGAAGTCCTAAGTATATGTGGAAAGCGATGTGATTTGCAGTTCTATTCTGCTAACAAAATTTGAAAAAAAAAAAAAGTATTCTCTCTCCTATATTTTCCCTTGAAATTAGAAATAGTCCCCTGTTGTCATATCTGTGCTATCTGTAGCATCCTACCCATTTCTATTTGTGCATAACTTTTTTAAAGTTTTCATTATTTCTAACACATACAACCATAATAACTTCCTAACTGGTCAACCTACCTTAAGTTCCCCACCTAACACAACTTACTGCTTTCATTTGTCTTTATCCTTATTTTTTGGTTTGCCTAAAAGGCTCTTCTTCTTTTTTTTTTTTTTTTAAGGGTTTTTATTTATTAATGAGAGACACACAGAGAGTGAGAGAGAGAGAGGCAGAGACACAGGCAGAGGGAGAAGCAGGCGCCATGCAGGGAGCCTGACGTGGGACTCGATCCCGGGTCTCCAGGATCACACCCTGGGCTGAAGGCCACGCTAAACCGCTGAGCCACCCGGGCTGCCCAGGCTCTTCTTCTTCTTTTTTTTTTTTTTAAGAAATTTTAATACAGGTGTAGTTACCATAGCGTTATACTAGTTTCAAGTATACAATACAGTGATTCAACACCTCCATATATTACTCAGTGCTGATCAAGATAAATGTGGTCTTGGGATGCCTGGGTGGCTCAGAGGTTGAGCATCTGACTTTGGCTCAGGGCGTGATCCTAAAGTCCCACATCGGGCTTCCTGCATGGAGCCTGCTTCTCCCTCTGCCTATGTCTCTGCTTCTCTCTGTGTGTCTCTCATGAATAAACAAATAAAATCCTTATCTTAAAAAAAAGATAAGTGTATTCTTAATTTCCTTTACCTATTTAATCCCCCCACCTCCCCTCTGGTAAACATCTGCTTGTTCTCTATAAAGTCTGCTTTTTCCTTTGTCTCTTCCCCCCTGATTATTCATTTGTTTTATTTCTTAAATTTCACATAGGAGCGAAATCACATGGTATTTGTGACTGACTGATTTCACTTCACACTATACTTTCTAGCTCCATACACGTTGCTGCAAATAGCAAGATTTCATTCTTCTCTATGGCTGAATAACATTCCATTCTATGTATACTACATCTTCTTTATTCATTCACCTATCAATGGATACTTGGGTTGAGTCCATATCTTGGCTATGGTAAATAATGCTAAAATAAACATAGGGATGCATATATTCCTTCAAATTAGTATTTTTTATATTTTGGGGGGTAAATACCTGGTAGAGCAATTACTGGATCATAGGGTAGTTCTATTTTTTTTTATTTTTGAGGAACTTTAAATTGTATAATGTAGTGGCTATACCAGTTTGCACTCCTACCAACAGTGAAGGAGGACTCCTTTATCTCCACATCTCCTTGCAAAACTTGTTTGTTTCTGGAGTTCTTTATTTTAGCCCTCCTAACAGGTGTAAGGTGATGTGTCATTGTAGTTTTGATTTGCATTTCTCTGATGATGAATTATGTTGACATCTTATGTTTTCTTTGGAAAAAAATCTGATAATATCTTCTTCCCATTTTTTAATTGGATTGTTTGTTTTCTTCTGTATTGAGTTATCTAAGTTCTTCATACTAACTCAAATACTAACTCTTTATTGGATATGTCTTTTGAAAATATCTTCTCCTCTTCAGACTTATAGTTTTGATGGCTATTTCCTTTTCTCTGCAGAAGCTTTTCTTTTTCTCTGCAGAAGTTTTTCCTTTCCATGTAACCTGACCCAATACATTATTTATTCTTCAGGAGACATAGTTAGAAAGATGTTGCTATGGCCAATGTCAGAGAAATTACTGTCTGTATTCTTTTTCTAGGATTTGTGTGGTTTCAAATATCTCATTCAGGTCCTTAATCTATTTTGAGTTTAATTTTGTGTATGGTGCCAGAAAGTGGTAAAGTATCATTATTTTCCATGTAGCTGTATAATTTTCCCAATACCATTTGTTGAAGAGACTATCTTTTTCCCATTGTATGTTTTTGCCTCTTTTGTCAAAATTAATTGACTGTATAATTGGCTATATGTAGTTGACTATAACCAATTGAGCCACTCAGGCATCCCTATTCTTTATCTTGTTGATGTTGATTTGTGAATATTGAACTACTTAAAGGCTCTTCTTTTAACCATTACTTTTTGGACTTTCTATTCTGTTCCATGATCATCTATGTGTCTGTTTTTGTACTGACATTATACTCTTTTGATTACTACAGCTTTGTAACATAATTTGAAGTCCAGGATTGTGATACTTCCAGTTGTGTTTTTCTTTTTCAAGATTGCTTTGACTATTTGGGGTCTTTTGTAGATCCATGCAAATATTAGGATTATTTGTTCTAGTGCTATGAAAATGATATTGATGTTTTGATGGGGATTGCATTAAATATATAGATTGTTTTGGACAGTATAGACAACATTTATTCTTTCATTCCATGAGCATGGAATGTCTTCCATTTCTTTGTGTTGTCTTGAATTTCTTTCATTGATATTTAATAGTTTTTAGAGTGCAAGTCCTTGACCTATTTGGTTGAGTTTATTCCTAGATGTTCTAATATTTTTGGTATGGGAGTGATTGGCATTGTTTTCTTAACTTCTCTTTCTGCTGCTTCATTATTGGTGTATAGAAATGCAAGAAGTTTCTGTATATAAATTATGTGTCTTGGAACCTTACTGAATTCATTTATCAGTTCTAGTAGTTTTGTGGTGGAGTGTTTAAGGTTTTTTATATATAGTATAATGTCATCTGCAAATAGTGAAAGTTTTACTTCTTCCTTATGAATTTGGAAGCTGGCTATTTATTTATTTATTTATTTATAACTAATTGTTGTGGCTAGGGAGTTCCAGTACTATGTTGAATGAACATAGTGAAAGTGGACAACCTGTCTCATTCCTGACCTTAGGGAACAAGCTCTGTTTTTCCCCATTGAGTATGATGATACCTGTGGGGTTTTCATATACTATATTGAGATATTTTCCTTTTACTATACTGAGATATATACCCTCTAGACCTACTTTGTTGAGTTTATTTATTTTTTTTAAATCATGAATGGATGTAGTGCTTTGTCAAATGCTTTACATAAGTGAAATGATCATATGGTTTTTATCCTTTCATATTTAAAAGATTTTATGTATTTATTTGAGAGAAAGAGAGAGCAGGTAAGTAGGGGAAATGGCAGAGGGAGAAGAGAGAGAATGTCAAGAAGACTCCCCACTGAGCATGGAGCCAGAGCCACAACTCATGAGATCATGACCTGAGCCAAAATGACAAGTTGGACACTTAACCATCTGAGCCACACAGGCATCCCTATCCTTTTTCTTATTCATAATTATATCATGAATTCGTGATAGAATTATATCATGATTCATTTGTGAATATTGAACCACTAAAAGTCTCTTCTAACCATCACTTGTAAAATTCATAACCACCTTAAAGATGAAATTCTAAAGAATGTCTTCCTCTAATCTCTTTCTAATTCTATTCTCACACACATATATATGCAACTTCTATTTTCTAGAACCTGTAGAACATTTTTAAAAATATTATTTATTGTGTACTGCTTACTTATAATTATGCATATTTTAGTAATCCTTTTTATTATACTGTAAAATCTTTAAGCATACTGTTTAGGCATTAGCAACTATATTTAGCAGTGTAGCCCACAAATGCTGCTTTATATTAGAAGTCACTCAGAGATATTCATCAATAAGCAATGACAGGAATCTTTTACCCATTTTTACATATAAGCCAAATATAATTGGTTCTAATATGGCTCCCTAATTAAGAACGTCAGTTATATTTAAAAATCATTATTGACATTCTAAACTGCTTTGAAATGAGGACTACTTGACTAATTACCAAGGGAGTAATATGGATTATAAACTCTGAAAATGTTTTTAAAAATCAGCAGGAAATGTAATACCTAGATCAATTAAAATTTTGGATTCTTAGTTCTTTATGGTTTTTATATGCCAAAATTACATTGTAGAAACAAGATTCTCAGTTTTCCCTTTTGGTAATTATTAAGCTAATTCTCAGGCCCTGCTTCAGTTAGTTATTATAGTAATTAGCACTATGGATAACTTTGTGTATGGTAACTTGGACTTCTGTATGGTAATTTGGCTAATTTGGACTAGCAAAGTTTTTAATGACTAAAAAGTCAAAATTAAAGTAACAATTCTCCAAAAGTTGTCATTCAGAATTGGGAGTATGGAAAATCACTGTTTTCAAATGCTACTGAGACCATCCAGAATAATTCTTAACTTTTAAATTTTGTTAATGCTAGAAACTGTTCTGGTAAAAAAAAAAAAAAAAAAAAAAAAAAAAAAAAAAAAAAAAAAAAGGCTATTCTTAGCAGTTCACAAAGTATCTTAAGTAATCAGAGATGTGAAAATGAAAATTATCTGAGAAATGAGAAATGTTCAGAAAAAGGTAGGGCTGAGCTAGTTTCACAGGACGGCAGAGACAGAATGGAAGAATGAAATGGAGAAAACCAAAAGAAATGCCTAAATGTCAAGAATCCCAGAGAAATAATGACAAAGCTCTAGTACAAAAATTAATGTTTTATTTTTTTGAAAAAAGTCAATATTTTTATTTGTAGTAATATGCAAAGACAATTACTACATCTACTTTAATAATATGAAAAGTCACATCATTTCTTTACATTTCTAGATTACAGAACTTGACAATAACCTTATCCAATGGCTTGCTTCTCCATCTGAAAAATGGTTTGAGACTATTGCTGAATGCAGATTAAAAGAACAGCTGTGAGTTTTATAGCAAAAGATAATGATGTGTACAAAAAAAACATTACTTACTTAATAGGTTTATATAACCTAACTTCTCTGTGCTCATCCTCAATTCAGGGACGAAGAAAAAATATTTTTACTCATAAAAATGACAGGTTTTTCCTGTCATTTCTTTTCATAAAAAAATACTAGGCAGAAACATTGCTTTACTTAGGAGTGATAATAGGCCCTGAAATTTCTGTCTGAAATTGTTTCAGCTCTTATCTGATAAGTTTTTAATAATTAAAAACAATGTGATTGATAACTTCAGATTTCTGTGGTATCAGGTAATGTTTATAAGAGTTTGAACTAATTAACGCACAATATTAATTATGTTTTAGAGCCTTTGTACTAACTCTGCAGTTTCCTTATAATGTACATTGTTCAATTTATCTATCTTTCACTATTTAATAGAACCATATCTCATTTTACTAAGTCTCTGTGCTTCAAAAATATATTATTACTGACTTAATCAGAATAGCCAGGTCTTGTCTATGGACTCCAACTGAAAGCCACAGAGTCTCCTGTTTATGCCCTCAATTACTACCACATCACATTCTCTGGATATGCCAATTCCAATATCTAGCAAACAAGAATCACAAAAACTAAACTTCATTTATTTGCAATAACATGACCTTATTTGTGTGATATAAACAATGTATTTTTTCCTGGCATACAGATAAGAAATCTGTCATCATAAAGATTTTGTGATATAAAAGGGAAAAGAAGCACTGAAATAGAATTTATCAAAGATTTTCTGCACATATCCTTTTATTATTATTCAGTAGTGTTTGTAAAAAGGTTTACATTTTATTTGAAAATGTCAGGAGATTTAGGTTGTAACCAAATAATATGTTTTATCATACCCATGACCATTTCTGCCAATAAGAACAGCACTTCTAAGATTGCTTTATGAACTCAGAGACAAGCTGAGAGTAGATATGCATTTTAAATATATTTATTCATGTTATATATTTTAATGGATTCAATTTGGTTTGGCAGGTAAAATATAGGAGAATCCCACAGATATGGTTTGAGCTTCTGGCTCTATATTTTTTATTTTCTTTTTGGAAAAATTTCAGAATAACAGAAATGGGGCAAAGATAGTCAAGAGAGTTCTCATATACCTTTCATTCAAAATCTTCTTATATTAATATCTTACATAGCAACAACCTATTTGCTGAATTAAGTAATCAACACTGGTACATTATTATTAACTGCTCTACTGACTTTATACAAATTTCTCCATTTTTTTCCACTAATGATTTTTTTTGTTCCAATCTTCAATATAGGATCCACATTGCATTTAGGATCGCAGTTTCCTTGGAGCTAATAGTTTCTTAGTCTTTCTTGTTTTTTCACAATCTTGTAAGTTTGAAGAGTACTGACTAGGTATTTTGTAGAAAGTTCTTCAATTATGTTTGTCTCATACTTTTTTTTTTTATTATACTAGAGTTATGGATTTGGGGGAAAAATTACCACCACGAGATGCTATCCTCTCATCACATTGTATTAGGAGGTATGTGACATCAATATAACTTATTACTGGTGATTTTAACCTTGATCACTTGGTTAAGAAAGTGTTTGCTTGGGGTCCCTGGGTGGCGCAGCGGTTTGGCGCCTGCCTTTGGCCCAGGGTGCGATCCTGGAGACCCAGGATCGAATCCCACATCGGCCTGCCTTTGGCCCAGGGCGCGATCCTGGAGACCCAGGATCGAATCCCACATCGGGCTCCCGGTGCATGGAGCCTGCTTCTCCCTCTGCCTATGTCTCTGCCTCTCTCTCTCTCTCTCTCTGTGACTATCATAAATAAATAAAAATTAAAAAAAAAAAAGAAAGTGTTTGCTTTTCTATTTTAAAGTCATTATTTTTGCTTTCTATACTCTGTTCTTTCAAAGTGAGTAGTTAAGTCTAGCCTTTACTTAAGGGGAAAGGAATTATATTTCACCTCTCAGGAGGAGAGAGTTTCTTTATATATTATATGGAATTCTTCTTAAAGAAGATTTATCTGTTCTCCTCCCATTGATTATTGATTAACTTATTTATTTATATCAGTATGATTCTCAAATATTTACTTTATACTTTGGCTTATAAATCAATCAATAGGAGCCCTACATTGGGCTTCCTATTCAGCAATGTGTTATTCATTTTGTTGCTTATGTTGCTCTAATTTTGGCCGCTGGGAGGTCTTTCAGGTTTCTTTCTGTGCCCTTTAATATGACTCATTTTTTCTTCTTTTTTCAATACTTCTTTGTAATTCTTACTTTCTGATTATTTGAAATACTACAGGCTTATCTTGTATTTTCCCTACCCCAGTCCTAGCGCCAGGTCTGGATCTATTTCTTCTAGGCCTGGATCTGTTTTTACATAGGATTAAGCAATATAACCACTTCAGGTCTTCCTCTATGTAATGAACATATTTTAAATATTTTTTTTTAATTTTTATTTATTTATGATAGTCACAGAGAGAGAGAGAGAGAGGCAGAGACACAGGCGGAGGGAGAAGCAGGCTCCATGCACCGGGAGCCTGATGTGGGATTCGATCCCGGGTCTCCAGGATTGCGCCCTGGGCCAAAGGCAGGCGCTAGACCACTGAGCCACCCAGGGATCCCTGTAATGAACATATTTTAATAGAATTTAATGATTCTCAAAGTCATTTAGGTCACAGGCCTTTAGGACAAATCTACTAAAATATAAGTAATCTCACCTGAGAGAAGCACAAATACACACATAAGACAGTATTGTTCAAAAAACCTCGGAGAGGGCAGCCCGGGTGGCTCAGCGGTTTAGCACCACCTTCACCCAGGGTGTGATCCTGGAAACCTGGGGTCAAGTCCCAGGTCAGGCTCCCTGCATGGAGCCTGCTCCTCCCTCTGCCTGTGTCTCTGCCTCTCTTTCTCTCTGTGTCTCTCATAAATAAATAAATAAATAAATAAATAAATAAATAAATAAATAAATAAATAAATACCTTTAAAAAAAGAAGAAGAAGAAGAAGAAGAGCCTTTCAGGCAAACCAAAAGATAAGGATAAAGACAAATGAAAGCAATAATTAAGTTGTGTTAGGTGGGGAACTTAAGGCAATTCTGAGCCCTTTCTATAACAGATAACTATCTGGGCTGCCCGGGTGGCTCAGCGGTTTAGCGCTGCCTTCAGCCCAGGGTGTGATCCTGGAGTCCCAGGATTGAGTCCCACGTCGGGCTCCCTGCATGGAGCCTGCTTCTCCCTCTGCCTCTGTCTCTCTCTCTCTCTCATAAATAAATAAATCTTAAAAAAAAAAAAACCTTCAGAAAGATTAAGAAACTCTGAAGACCATTGACAGATATAAGGATCTGCACAAAATAAGATCTGATGTCCTTGATAACTAAACTTCACTGAAGAAAATTATTTCTTCAAGGGTTGTTAAAAGGTTTGTCCAATTTCATATGCGACTACATTACCAATAAGTTTTGCCTATGTTAATTTGTGACTTTGGATAATTTACATAGTTTTGTGACCCTTCATTTACTCATTTTAAAATGGGGCTAATAATCCACACTTCAAAGAAATATTGCAAAGTTTAGCTGAGCAGGATTATGTAAATGCTTTACAGGGATCCTGCCACCCAAAGACACTTAGGAAATTGAGTACTGCTGTTTGTTGTTGTAATGGCATACTAAAGCCCAGTTTTGTCATGTTAAAAATAATTTATTAAATATCTTATTTGCTCTTTGCCTACAAGGTAGGACTTATGTTTTACAAATTTGAAAACAGATACTAGAAGTCTGTCTTTCAGAAATTCAATCTTATAGTTTTTAGAAGAATAGAAAGTTATTGTTACCCTAGAATAACATCTGACCTAGCCCTGGAACCTATTTTTAAAGCAGTCCTGGTGTGTGGTCTCCCAGAGCACATTTAAGCTCCATGACCAGGGTTCCACAATTCCTTTTTTTTTTTTTTAAGATTTTATTCATTTATTTGAGAGAGAGTGAGAAAGAAAAAACACAGCTGGGGGCGGGGGGGGGGGGGGGTTGCACAGAGGGAGAGGGAAAGGTATACTGCCCCATGAGCAGAGACCCCAAAGCAGAGCTCAATTCCAGGACCCCAGGATCATGACCTGAGCCAAAGGCAGATGCTTAAACCAACTGAGCCACCCAGGCACACCAGGTTCTACAATTCTTGATAAATGGACCCCTTTGTTGTTCATACCTAGTTTTAGATGATGGTTGCCTACATTGAGTTAAAACCATCCCCATAATAAAATCTATCTGAAGAGTCTTATATCTTCCTTCTGGAATAAATACTATAGAACAAATCTATTTATTTTGCTACACGTGAACACTTCATAAACAATGGTAATTTTTTTAAAAAAGTATTCACTGTTATTTTCATGAAAATAACATGAAATAATTCTAATAGCCTCATCATGATAGCTTTTTGGAGAAGTGTCATTTAATTGTCAAAAGTCAGAAGTAGCACATGGTTTGAGAATCTAGTATCAATCAAAGATAAATGATCATTAGCAATCTTACTAATTTCCAAAGTAATACATTATTTTATAAAAAATGAAGAGACCATCTGTGATGGTCAATTTTATGTGTACACTTTATTGAACCATTGGGCACTCAGATATTTGGTCAAACATTATTTTAGGTGTGTCTATGAGGTTGTTTGAGAATGAGATTAACATTTAAATTGGTAGACTGAATGAAGCAGATTACTCTCCCTAATGTATTGGGTTTCTTCCAATCAGTTGAAGTCCCTAATAGAATACACAAAAGAATTACTTATAATAAATCTTTCTATATATTTATACATCCTATTGATTCTGTTTATAGAGACTGTGACTAATACACTATCTAAATCATTACTATCTAAATATCCTCTGGATGATTAAAGGTGGTATTGTCAGTTTTATTTATTCTAAATCCATACCAGAACTAAATAAGTAAAAATAGGCAGTATATAGAGCCACTAATACAGGCAACTGGGTCATAAAATTCTTCAATATCCAGGCATTTTATAATATATAGCACTCTAAAAATAAACAAAAAATATTTTTATATTAACTATAGAGAAAATCTCAATATGTCTAAGCAAAACTACATATACAGAATCACACAGAGATATAAACACCTTAACTCACTGGATTCACTCAGATGGTGCTTAATTAATTAATTATTAAGGGAGCCTTCAGAATAGGTAATCAAATAATAATAAAATTACATATATGTGACAAGAAAGACAAAATGTAAAACGTTTACAATAATAAAGTTCTAGGATACAAACACCATCAAATTGTCTTTCACATACAAAAACATTTTTGATGGTTGTGAAAGAGTCATGCATAATTTAAAATGAATTTTTGCTTTAAACGGTAGTATTTTAATTCTTGATAGAATTGCTAACAGCTTTCTTGCATTTTAGAACAATCTTTATTTGGCATGTGTTATATTCATATAGTAAAAAGCATTTTAAAACTAAAACTGAGGGCAGCCCAGGTGGCTCAGCGGTTTAGCGCCGCTTTCAGCCCAGGGCGTGATCCTGGAGTCCCGGGATCGAGGTCCACGTCAGGCTCCCTTCATGGAGCCTGCTTCTCTCTCTGCCTTTGTCTCTGCCTCTCGCTCGCTCTCTCCCTCTCTCTCTGTGTGTGTCTCTCATAAATAAATACAAATTTTAAAAAAAGCAAAATTGAAATATTTAATAGCTCTGAATCTATTGGGAGAGTGATGGACTTTTGCCAATCTATACTTACTCTTAGTAAAAGATTAGAAATTTGGACAAAAACTTTCTTTTAATCCAGTCCCATATCAGTAAACACAAGTTTTGTCAACAAAAGTTAAGGTTTTCCAAATACATTGCACCATTTTTCTCTAAGCTGTTTTGATCCAAATTTGTTTTTATGGTCTATAGATAAACTGGACACAGGTTTCTCCTATTTTCAAAGGCACTAATTCTTTTGTTGGATATAACTAAACACACACTGGCTTTGATTATTATAAAGAGAGAAGGATTTGTCCCAGATGTGTGAAACTCCTTAAGAGCAAATATCATGCCCTTTTTTCAGTATTCATTAATGATGCCCATTTTTCTGAAATGCATTTACAGTTAACACCATCATAGTAACATCAGCAGTGACAAACAACTTTCCAAATATCTGCACCTTTGTATTTGAATTCTCATCTTATTTGAAGTCTTTTGAATGCATCTTTGTTCTTAAAACTTTATATTCACTTCTATTCCCTCTGGATTTTCCCTTTTTCTTTTTTTTTCTGTTTAATTTTTAAGAGATTTTATTTATTTATTTGAGAGAGAGAGAATGAACGAGAGAGAGGGAAAGCAAGAATGGAGGGGGGAAGAGACAGAGAGAGACTAAATAGGAAGCCGGACCTGGGGCTTGATCCCAGGACCCCAGGATCATGAACTGAGCCAAAAGCACATACTTATCAATTGAGCCATCTAGGCTCCCCAATTTCCCCCTTTTCTTAACATCTTTTTCAATAGGGAACTTAGAGATCTCCTCACTTTGGTTCTTGATCTGTTTCTTAGAGAAAATACTATTTTGAATATATTGAATTTATGAACTTATTCATAAAATCATGTGTCCTTCCATTTTTCTTGATAAATTTCCAAATTTTAGCCAAAGATATGAAAGTGTAAGCAATAACAAAACTATAATGAAAATAATACATAATACATGGTCATGATTATAATATACTCAAGTGTTACATGATACTTTTACTGAGTATTGTTCTGAATTCATGTCTGTGATTGCTCATCTACCGCACATCCTTACTTAAGGTTATTTGATCTGTTGGTTTGTGTTCATACCTAGGTTGTCAAATGTTTGTCAATCATCCTGTGATATCAACAACAATAAATAATATTTTTTCCAGTATAAACTGAGCAGTGCTACCACTGATATAATTATGGTATAAACACCAGATGTTTAAACTGACAGCATCATATGCATAGGAAATTAACATATTTCATTAGACTTTTAAAAATCCTGGAAATCTCATAAGAAACCTATTCGAGATTGATTGTGAAAGATCTGGAAAAAGATCTGATGCCTGGATAAGACTGACCAGCTCCCAAAGAAAACCCTACATGGTAGCAGTTTCCCAGTATATTTACAATATTTCAATCCCAGGTCACGCAGTTTTCAGGCTAAGAATCATGATTTGTCATCACTCCAAAGAGGATCTATCTATCATTCTGAAGTCCAGATTTATTAACTTCTTTCAAAAAGACTAAAGTATAAAGGCTAGAATATCAATATATCCATTTAGATTGAGAATTGTAAATTCCAAAGTAGAGGGGTAGATGGTTTCTTTATCCAGTGCATTCTCCCCTTATGATAGATAGATAGATGGGAAATTAAAATTCAATAAACAATTTGCTTGCTGAGCCAACATCCAGAAGAAAAGGATTAATTTTTCATATTAATGTTTAATATCACCAGTTAAGGATGCAACATTTGTCTACACAATGGAGATATGCCTGCTTGACATAAGGAAAACATTTGGACAACGATGTAACTTCCTAGGATAATAATTAACTAGGATCTTCTTAGGGTTCCACTCTCCTCTTTCTGTATTTCCAGTTGTTCACCAATCCAGCACCTCTTTCTTTCTTTAGGAAGACCTGGGAGACATGGAACCTCTTTTGGGTAATTTTCACATTGTCTTGACTGGATCATTTATATATTGGTTTAATTATTTAGTTCTAAGGTAATAATTTGACTTATTTAAGATTCTTGAGATTGCAGTGTTTTTTAAACTGTTTTTGAATGATTAAAAACATACATGGATCCATCTACTTCTGGCCTCTATGAGTCCCAAATGAATATAACTTCATAACCAATCCCTTTTCCAAGTTTCAAATCATAAATTTCCCAATACAAACATCATGTTTTTGTGTCTTCTAAACGAATTATACGAATTTTAAATACCTAGAATTTAACTGCTCCTTTTATTCCAAAAATGCTATTTCTTCTTTCTTATTATCTTAAATATTATCATCCATTCTTTCCCTCGGTTAATGTAAAAGTATATTAAGATTTCATCAACTACCATATTTGTGGCAATGTGTTGTCTCTTCTACAGATTTTCTCTTTAACGTCATCTACTCCACGATGTATTTAGGGAAAATGCTGAAAGTTCCGCAGTTTACCAAGGAAACACTGACACCATCTTATGGTATAACACTTTAAGTCCATTCTTTCTGACTCCAAAGATCTTAATTATACATTTATGTCACAATTCTTCTTGACATCATCACTACCTCAGCAATCACCAAAACTGAATCATTTAAAATAATCCTCAAGTGCCTGTTTTCTCTCATTACCTATTTCTCTTATGCTCGAGTTCTATTTCTATTTCTTCTTAACCATTCACTTGCCTATTCTTTTTACCACTGTCTTATTATACTTTTCATCATCTTCTATTTAGATGCCAATATTATTATCTTTTATCATGTCATTTTCTGTAGCCTGAAGGTAAGATGGCTTCCATTATATTTTATACGTATCCATCTTAAATTTAAATCTGATCTTGTCATAGTCTTGCTTGAAGTTCTCAAAGGGCTTTATGCTGCCCAATCGATTAGTTATTTAGAATGGCTTATATTCCCTCTGTTCTCTCACTCCCCTTTTACCTAAGCATTCTACTTTCTACTTCCATGTTGTCTTTAACAACTTCAAACTTGGTACATCCACTTCTCCCCACCATAGCCTTTTTCTCTTTTGCAAAAACCAATTATTAATAATAGAAAATAAGTTTAATGAGTGCCTGCAATTTGTGATGTGCTGTGCTAAAAGTTTTATGTAGATTATTAAATTTTATTCACGAATAATCCTATAAATTCGTATGATTGTTGTTTTCATTTTACAGGTGGTGAAATTACAAATCAGAGAATAATTTGCCTGAAGTCTCATACCTGATAATTTATACAACAAAGAGTTTAACATAGGCATAAGAATTCATGCTTTCCATCACAACAGAAAATAAAATGTACTCATCACTCTAAGATAGCTTTCAAGAGTTAAATATGTAATTTTTAACACTATAATTAAAATTCAGATAAAATAGAAGAATGCTCAAAATGAAAAAGCAAACAGACATAAATTATTTATAAAAATAATAGTGTGAATAATAAAAAATAAACTACTCAAGTGAACATGGAATTTATGAAATGAACTAAATTTGTAATGGATGTTTGTATTAATGAAAAATATATATTACAAAGAAAAGAATGTTTAGCATGATTAATAATGGCTCTATAATTCCAAAAAAGTTATTGGGATCATAAAAGACATATCAATATTTCTTGTAACTTTAAAGTTCAGCTCAACTTTCACTTGTGGATGCTATTTTAAAAACCATGAAAATGCATTCTTAAGATAGATGACCTTTTAGAAATCATCAGGGCATATAAAGTAAATCAAAAAATCATTTTCAATGTTTCTTACTGAAATCCCATACTAGTATTTATGGCTGAATAAGGCCTTAAATATTTTTTTCTAAAACATAATGGTATATATTTTAATACATTATAGAACACTTAGAACTTAGTGCTGTTTCACTGGCCTAAGACCTTGGAGAAAGTTAAGGCTGAGATTCAGAAGCTATTTGCCACTCACCAAGTCACATAGGTTACTTGTATCCCTTTATGGTCTGAGTGTGCATTAAAGACCAGATCCTATTCATCACAATTTATCTTTAAATACCAATTATGAGTCTTGGTTTTTGTTTTTGCAAAGTGGATGACAACAGCAATGGAAGAGTTAAAATGTTGATATTTCTGTAACTTGGTGACTGCCTTCACTTGTTGTTTCAGAAAGTGTTCTTATATATCCATAGAGGCCAGCTTGGGCCCTCTGAGAGGCCGATGAACACTGTTGATTTTTCTTGTCCTGGCCCCTTGGGTTTCTTTTTCACTTGTTTCTTCAGATCTGATTGTAGTGCCATACATATTTCTTTATATTTTTGAGCCCCCTTTGTTTTTGTCTTGCTCTCAGGCTTCTGATCAACTTCTTGTCTTGCTACTTGTTTTTTTGTATAAGATTTCAGATTGAACATCTGATCCTGCACTATCATCTGACCTGCCTCCATAACGTGCTTGATCATTTTCCCTTTTCTGTGTTCTCACTGCCCACACAATTACATAACTCCCTCTCTCCCTGCACACACAGAATTGATTGGGAAATGTGAATTAGAAATTCCACTACCCCCACCATCAGAAAACAATATGGAATTCGGACATAAAAAATATATATCTTAACCCATAAAATCAACACACAGATGAAATCAGAGATAGAGAGTCAACTTAAAGAAACAGCTCCCATTCATTTGGTAACTAATAGGATATAGAAAAAAAAAAAGAGTACCCTTGTACCTAGTATTCAATGCTTAAATCTTTTGTCCTTAAAAATACTAAGTACATATAATGATATTCTTAACCTACAATTTTATCATGATGTCATGAACAATTTCTAACACAGTAAACATATTTGGTTATTGTTATAGACTGGAACAAGGGTAGTCACAGCTGTAATGCACCTAGCTGCATCTACAGGTAGATCATCATTTGGTAATGGATTTTCTACACTAGTCAGTAATGAAGTACTAGTGAAGTTTCCCTGTCTGTTAAGGTGGAGTTTGTTCTATAGCTCCTTTAAATACTGCTTCAGTTCACTTTCCACTGAAAAGAAACTTGGAGAAGATAAGGCAGTCATATTGTTTGTTTGATAGTTTCTAAAATTAATACTCCCAGTGCTATAGAAAGTTGAAATTTTGCGGATTGAGGAATTGGCTGGTGAGATTTTGCGGATTGAGGAATTGGCTCCATGCCCTTGCTGGAAACAATGTCTCAGTGCTTAGGCCTGGGAAATGCTGGCCTGTGTGCATTGTCTTCTTTCCCAGCTCAGTCCTTTCTCCCTCCTATTGCTCTTTCCTATTATACTTTTCCCTCTTTGTACCATGCCTTTCCTAGGTTTTGCTAATTCCTCCTGTTCACAGAAGCACATCTCACTTTCCTTCAGCGCCCTTCCTATTTTTTACTGTTTCAGAGTCTTGAATCTGCTCCTACCTTCAGCTTTGATCTTATGAAGGCTGGTTTCTCCATCCAGTCTGTTGGGTCTCCTGGAGACAGCAAGATGAACTGTTAGGAATGAGGCTAGTCACGGTGGGAAGGAGAGGTCTCTTCCTTGTAGTGTGAGTGAGTTTATCTTATGGTAACTACACTTTTTTTTTCTAAGATTTTATTTATTTATTTGACACAGGGGGAGAAATGGGGAAGAGAGGGAGACGAAGAGGGAGACAGAGAGTGAGAGAGAGAGACAGAACAAGCAGAGGGAGCGGCAGGCAGAGGGAGGAGAAGCAGGCTCCCCATTGAGCAGGGAGCCCGATGTGGGGCTCCATCCCAGGACCTTGGGATCATGACGTGAACCAAAGTCAGAGGCTCAGCTTCCTGAGCCATCCAGGCAGCTCCTGGTAACAACACTTTTTCAAACAGACCTCATTCTCTGAGGATTAAGTCTCCCTTCCAACACCTTCCTTACTGATCCAGGTGACAAATCCATCCTATTAACATAATGCTGATCCCATGGTGAGAAAAGAGAAACCTTCACTTCATGTCACAAAAAGAGCATTTCCCCCTTTCCTTCTATGAATTACATGACAAAACCTCCTCCATGGTAACATGGTGCTATGCCCAAATAGGTTTTCTCTAACAACTAAATTTCTCTTGAGCCAAAGTATAAGACACAAGAAGGTAGGAGTTAAAGCATGACTATCAAACACAGCTGTGAAATAAGGCCTCTCCACCTGCCTTGGGCCTCCCACAGCACAGCAAACAGGTCTTGAGAGGAAGCCTTCCAAGAGGCAAGATGCAGACAACAAATGTCCCATGAAAACCAGACAGGAGCTGTATGGCCTTTATTGACCTAGCCTCAAAAGGTACATGGCATCCCTTCCACCTTTGAGCCTCTGAGTCCTTAAGGCCAGCCCAAATGCATGTGAGGAGAATCAGGTTCCACATCTTAATGGGGCTCTAGCAAGGTCACTTTGCAGAAAAGCGTGCAAGATGAGAGATACAATCCTAGTTATTTTTGGAAAATGCAATCTGGGGCATAAATTGTACCTGCTGGGATCTGTTCAAATTCCCAACCCACAGAATCCATGAGCATAATAAAACAGTTATTGTTTTACCGAGACTTGGGGTAGTTTGCTGTGCAGCAATAGAAAACCAGAACAGTAGCCTTTGCGACAATCGCCACTGTAACATTTCCTGCTGCTGCAGGCAGCACTCCACAGCTGACCGAGATAGCCCAGCTGAAGCACGCACAGCTTGCAGTCAATGAAATGAGATTCACGATGTTCTAACCTTGGAAAATGAAATGCAGACTTTATTTGAATGCCACAGAGGCCACTATCATGGGAGAAAACAGATGGTTCCAAATGACTCTGAGCCTCCTTTATTCACAGTCTCAATATGCACCCATTGAGCTCTTTGCTGAGCTCTCTTCCTCTACTGCTACTCACCTGAGGACCCTCTCAAGGGAGATACATCAAACAAGACTTCTGGTGGTGGCAATCCTGATCTTTGCCCTTGGTTATGCCCTTGCTTTATTTTTTCATTGGAAAATAGTAGAAGACAGTTTGTTAAATTATCATGAAATGTGTAGAAAGCATTATGACATTACTTCCTACTTGCTTTTTTCCCTCGTATTTTATCAGTATTCAAAAGTACACGTTAACTGTAATTTCTTCACAGTCTAGCCCAGCATTCCCTGCTACACAAAGTTTAGTTTTACTCTAAGATTTACTAAGAAGCCAACAAATTATAACTTGACATCACATGTAGCCATTCCATAGCAAAAGACGATATGTGTGTGTGTTGGGGGGGTGATTATATATGCTGTATGCTTAAATATAGATATGTATATATATATATCAATATATTAATATGTGCATACATATACTAGCATATGCACATACATATGATTTTTCCTTGAACTTTTTTTCTTATTCTAAATTTGGAGTTCTGGCTTATTCTAATGTACTCATAAGCTTTGTTATTTAGAGTCTAACTTTGAGAAATTGATCCATTCTCTGTGCACTTGTTAAAGCAAGATTCTGGCCAGAACATACTCTGGATGGTGAAAGATTAAATAAGACAGATTTCTTCTCGGGGTCCCTGGGTGGCGCAGCGGTTTGGCGCTTGCCTTTGGCCCAGGGCGTGAGTGATCCTGTAGACCCGGGATCGAATCCCACGTCGGGCTCCCTGCATGGAGCCTGCTTCTCCCTCTGCCTGTGTCTCTGCCTCTCTCTCTCTCTCTCTCTGTGACTATCATAAATAAATTAAAAAAAAAAAGAAGACAGATTTCTTCTCAAAAGTGTTCTAGGTTGTTAGCTTGAAATTCTTACTATGATTTTCCAATATCTCAGTGCATCTCTTTCTACTGTAAATGCGTATTATCCAAATAGTTGCAAAGAATATAGAAGATGGAAAAGATTCCTTTTAGTTTGACAGTGTGCATGAATTTACCTTCTAGTAAATAAAGACTATAGATCCATATAGTAAACATGATACCTTCACTAATTTATTATCATCCCTCAAAGTACATATGACAATATGTCACATACTTCTATGAATGTGTATATGTAGATGATGTGTGTATTATAAAATTATGTATAATAGATTATCATATAGCAAACCACTTCTGGTTTCAAAACAAAAGCATATATTTGAAATTAAATTTCTATGGAATAATTAGAAAATTTAAGTATATAATTGTATGTACTATATATAAAACAATCCACAAAATATACTCAGAAAACTGCTTTTGTTTCAGTCTGAAAAATATGACCATTGTCTCATGCCAATAGTTGCAGAAATGTCTCAATAATTTTAATGGTTTTGAGTGTAGTGGTTAAAAGCACAAACCTAAGTTCATAACCTACTTTACCTCTTATTATTGTTCTGACACTGAGAAAGTTAGTTAACCTCTGATAGTTTAAGTGTTCCCATCTGTAAAATAAAGATAATACTGAGGGAATTAATCTAAAGCAATGGAAATTTAAAAGTTAATTCATCTAATGTACTTAAATAGTGTCTGGTACATGATAAACACTCATGTACCAGACCATTAATTGTAGTTATTAATTTTTTCAGCCATATAGGAGGTTACCATATTTTTTTTTCATCTGTGATTTTAATGGATGGACAAGCACGTGATATCTGTGGCTACCCCTGGACTGGAAGCTGCAGAGGGCATTCCTTGCCTGAAGCTTGGCCCCAGGAGCTTGCAACCTAATGGAATTGCAAATGGTCTTAAAATCATGTAGTCAGATTTCCAGGATGGAGATTAGATTCTTCATTTTGTGATTCATTGGTGGCGGAGGAAAGTTCAGCACCTAAATCTAGACATGCAGTATCTATCAGTAGTCTGGCTGATTTCAGTCATCAATCATAAATATGATTCCCTACAAGTGCCCTGCCTCTAAGTCTTCTCTGCTCCCTGATGCTTGAGCGCTAGGGGATCCTAGTTGGCTTCTGGGCTCATTTCCTGCCAGTTGTCATGGAAGATAACCTGTGTGTCCAAGACAGAGCAATTAGTAAAAGCAAGATTTAATCTGAACTCCCTTGGCTCTGAGGCAGAGAAAAGTAGTGGGAAAAGCCCACTGTGGCCAGAACCAGGAAATGAATCCACATCACGCGCGCACACACACACACACACACACAACTAAACTAAAAAGGAAAAAAAATGGAACAAATGAGCAGGGAAGGGGCTACAAAGGGACTCTGACTCCCAGTCAGTGTCATGTGTCCATCCACATACAAAGAAGTTCCAGTGCAGAGAGGGGTCAGAATGAGAGTTAGGAGAACCAGCCCACTCCATGACTTGACGATGAACTCTCTGACCTCCCTGTGGTACAGCTCTGGTTTCTACCTCAGCGGGTCAGCAAGTTCCACACAAACAGGTTGCCCCAGGTCTGGTCTATTCACCAGCCCACTGAGGGCCCCCAACACTTGGCCGGTCTTACTAAAAGGCTTCCAGTTATCATTGCAAATCTCTCCACTGTTGCCCACATTGGGGTGGTAGATTCTGGTTGTGAATGTCACTGAAGGAGTTTGAACAGATAGTCCTCTGAGAAGTCCATATGCATATTGAAATTCTTGAGGTTGTAGGACATTTTATCAGGCAGGAGGAGTGCATGCCATAGCAGGATATTGGCACCATTGCTGAACAGGTTCTGCAGGTAGGAGAGATGCTTCACCTGAAGGTCCCACCACCCACTTGCTTGCTGTCATCTCAGGACCAACTATGGACCTCCAGGGGGCTCCAGCAGGACTATGCTCTGGCTCAAGGAGGTTACTATATATACATATGTACATATATAATACATATACTAGATATACATTTGCATGTTTATATAAATATATAAAACCTATGTATATAACCAATTCACTAGCATGTGCATCTAATTGTTTCTTTTTCTTTTTATTTTTCTTTCTTTTTTTTTTTTTTTTTTGCTATTCTGAATGCTACTTTGATGGGCATATGTTTATGCATATCTTCCATTCATGCCCTTTGTATTTATTTCTCAAAGAGTTTGAGGTAAAATCGGTGCATTTTTCAATCCTTTTGATATAGTCCAATTGTCATCCAGTTTTCATTCTCACCAGTAGTGTCCACAATAGGCAATTGAAATTTAATGTATTTTAAGATGTTTTAAACTAATTTCCAAATATTTTAGTTCTATTGTTTAAAAATCTTATATACACAAAGGATAATTTTTAAGTGATTTGAAATGAAAGTGCCATGCATTTTGGTTGATATTTAAATAATTCAATGCTGCTAACTCATTTATTTGTGAGTAAATTATTCATCTTGTTGATGACAACTTTAAAATTGTTTCATTTCAGCTGGTTATGCTACAGATGCTCAGTCTGTACTTAGATCAATCCTTCTCTGGTTGTCAGTGATTATGGGCTCAGGACAGAGGACTTATTTTAAACTTTACCTAAACCAATAAAAACCGTTAAGTAAATCTAACAGCCAGAAATATCATGGAATCTGGCATTTCATAGCTAAATAATACACTGAAGCCTTGGAGCTACACACTGTTAGAATCTATTCATGGTTTTAGGCCCTTCATTCCCAAGGAGGCTTAAGAATTACAGATACTGATTTTATTAAATATTTAACTTTCAGAAGGTATTTGCTACAATTAGAGTAGTTTCTTTCCTCTCGGCAATATCTGTTTGAAAGCATTTACCTCTACCCCCAAACAGAAAGATAAATTATTTCAAAAAGTTCTCAAATTCAGTTTGGAACAACAAAATAATTCAATATAAGCTTATGTAAAAAAGTAAAATAGTCTCAGTTTGTTCTTATTGCTGGCCTTTTCCCTGCTTCTTGATTTAGTGGTCATCATTAAAAAGTGAGTTAACTGTTTTATGTCACATAGTGCATGCAGTATCTTCACTGTAGAGAAGCCTCTTTAAAAGAAGAAAGTCTGAGACAGCTTTGAAAATGAGTCAAGTGGGAAAGTTTGTGCTCTTCCTGGTGTCTTCATGTTCTGCTGGTTGTCAGGTGCAAAACATCTGCTGTTCACGTTGCTGATGTTACCCAGCAGCAGGGAAGAACATTTGATTTTCCATAATTGATTTTATTCTTTTTAAAATTATTTTTATTTATTTATTCATGAGAGGCACAGAGAGAGAGGCAAACACAGGCAGAAGGAGAAGCAGGCTCCATGCAGGGAGCCCCACACTGGACTTGATCCCAGGTCTCCAGGATCACGTTCTGGGCCGAAGGTTAAACCGCTGAGCCACTCCAGCTGCCCGATTTTATTCTTTATGATGTGGATGTCTGTCTGTACTTTTGCAGGAGGCCTTAATGGAGTTTTACAGTTATTTTTTTTACAGTTATTTTTTCAATGTAGACAGTCATCTTTACCTTTTTATGTGTTCAGTTGGCCTGAGGTGAAATTGCCAAGGTAAATAGAGGGCTAATAGGGAAGACCTTGCATTCCCAGGGCCTCAAGGGAACCAGTCAGAGACCAAACAATTAGTGGTTACTTGTGCATGTCAGAAGCTCCAGAGAACATATAGTCAATTATTAAATGGGCTTTGCTGCCAGGTGAATGTACTTCAGCGTAGGAAGTAATGAAATTGCAATCAAGCTGATGACATGCCATTTTTTTGCTGAGGAGTAAAATAGGGAGTTTGTGGAGAACTGTTATCTGCAAGTTAAACCAAAATGATCATTGGCTTGACATGAATGAATTGCTTTTTTTTTTTTTTTCCTTAAGGAAAAACTCCTCAACTTGGTATGGATTAACCTCTTAAGTTTTAGTGGTTTCAAGATAACTCCAATAAAATGTCTTATGCTAACTTAAAGTTTGTTTTTAATATTGAAAAAGCACAAACAACTGAATTAGGACCTGCAACTCGGCAGCAAGCCATTGACATCCATCCTCTTCTCTTTTGCCTCTTACGTGCTTGCCTGTCCTAATGATAAGAATTATTTTAATGAATCACTGACTACTTTATTGATTGACCTTAGGAACTTGGTCAATTTTTACTTGATTGAAACCATTAATTTAGAAAGTGTACATTGCAGTTAGTCCAAATCAGTTACAAAACATTAATAAGGGCAATTATAGCATCCCTGCCCTCATTAGAATCCATCAAGTCTCAATTGCTTAAAAAGGCTCTATTAGTAAAAACTTGAAGCAAATAGCATTTAAATCCTGAGAGAATGAAGAACCATGCAAGGGTATTACAGTAATAGCCATAGTCTTACCTGAGGAAGCACAAAAAGAAAGAAACCCAACTCCCAATCTTATATAATGTACTTCTGTGGTAGGACTCCAAGAAGATCAGGCCTCATACCCCAGCCATAGAAACTTTGGTTCAAAAAGAAGAATGTGGGGATGCCTGGAGGCTCAGTCAGTTAAGGGTCTGCCATCGGCGCAGGTATTCCCGGGATCCAGCCCAGCATGGGGCTCCCTGCTCAGCTAGGGAGTCTGCTTCTCTCTCTCTCCCTCTGCCTCTTCATCCCCACCCCGGCTCATGCTCACTCTCCCTCTCTCACTCTCTCAAATAAATAAATAAATTCTTAAAAGAGGAAGGTGAATTTATTTCTGACTTGCTTAAGTAGTTTATGTGTTAATGAAATTAGGACACTTTAATAGAAGAAGTCATAATAATCTCCCTCTCTTAGCCACATCTGAGGGACAATTTTGCTGTTCAGTCAAAAGATTTTCTTTTTATAAGACAGAATCTCTTAGCTGGTAACAAACTGACTTTAGGCAGAACTAAATTGAAGAAAATGAACAGATGGCCAAGCTACAGATTTTTAAACTTAACTCTTTTAATTGATGGCAAATGTCACAGCCATCTACTTTTTTTTTTTTTTTCATAGAACTTCAAAAGAGAAAAACAAGATTTTATGGCTGAGTATTTCAACCTCCACCTCTAAAATTCATGTCATGTCAGGGGTGCTACATCAAGAAAAAAAAGACCAGCAAATTCAAGAGAATTTACTTTTTATAGAATACAATACAAGGATACTTTAGATATATGATCTAGGAGTTTAAAAAAGAATATTCCAGAATTCAGAGCCATGCAAATAAACAGAAGATACTTTTTTTATACCTTGAAAACATTTTCTAATCAATAACTAAAACAATTCAAAATAAAACGAATAAAAACTATAATAAAAGCAAAATTTATTTTCAAATACCTGAGGTTTAATCATAATTTTAATAAAAGGCAGCTGTATTTTTACCAACACATATCATACCCATCTTAATAATGAATTTTTAAAATGTCAAAAGAATAATTATTGCAAATAGGTAGAAGATTCAGATTTTTCCTCAAGTATTTTGTTCTAGTAGGAAGAAAATATTCTAGCAATATTATTTTTATATATACATTTTACTTTTAACTATAAAAGATATACATTACATACTAAACAAAAAACTATGACAAAGGTTGAGATTAAAATGTATTCTTTTCTTTATATGAATATAATCAGAAGTGGTATGCAGGATATTGAGAACTAGTGAGTTAATATAATTCAAATATTTAAAATGATGTTATTTGTATAATGAAGAGTTTGCAGTTGTCCAAAGAGTTCTTACCTTTGCTTTCATCTTTTAGGTGGTAATATCTTAACCCCTGGAATATTGTGCAAAATAGGCCTGTCTTGGTTTATTTGAGGACTCTACATCATACTGAATAGTTTTTACAATGTGACTTTGTGTGGGGGCTCTGTGTGATATGAATCATCCTAGAGACTGAAATCAACCATGTAGGCAATCAATTTATCAATCATGCCTAGTAATGGAAATTTAATAAAATCTCTGGACATTGAAGCTTGAGTTCATTTCTCTGGTAGTCAGTAATCCATGAGTATTATCACATGTCAATGCTGGAGGAGTGATGCATCTTAATTCCAGTGGGGGAGGACAATAGAAGGTCCAATTTGATCCTCCTGAATTGTGATCTATGAATCTCTTACTTTGGCTGATTTTAATCTATATCTTTACCCTTTAATAAATTTTAGCAGAGAGCATAACATCTCTCAGTGAGTTCTCTGAGTCTTTCTAGAGAATTATCAAATCTGAAGGGGTTTGGGGGAAGCACCTGAATTTGTAGATGGCATCAGAAGTGAGAACAATTCTGGAGACTCTGCTCTAACTTTGAGGTTGGTCTAAATTTGTAATCTCTCTGCATATACTTCATGCCTCACAAGTTTTATCCATATGAACTGTAAACCATCCTTAAAATCAGTCTGGTATTTTCAAGCCACCAATTTTGTGTGACATTTTTGGACACAACTATCACTACCTCAGTAAGACCCCAGTGTGAGCCATGTTTCTATATACAGAATTACATTAATCTTCTTAAAAGTCTTCTCCATTAAATGGATAGTCATTGTACATCTTTCATTTACTAGGTATAGAAGAAATATCTTAATAACAATAGTATGTATTATACTCTTTACTTTCTCTTTTTTTTTTTTTTTTTTTTTTGTTCTTCTGACTGGATCACTTCAAATGACCTGTCTTTGAGTTCAATGATTCTTTTCTCTGCTTCATTGCATCTTCTGTTGAAATCCTCTACTGAAATTTTCATACATTGTACTCTTCAGCTCCATATTTTCTGTTTTTTTAATAATTTCTATTTGTTGTCCCCTTTGTTGAACTTCTCATTTTGTTTCATATTTTGTTTTCCTTATTTGATTTTAGTTGTCTATCTGTGTTCACTTGTAGCTCACTGAGTTTCAAAATAATTATTTTGAAATCTCTGCTAACGGGATCCCTGGGTGGCACAGTGGTTTGGCGCCTGCCTTTGGCCCAGGGCGCGATCCTGGAGACCCGGGATCGAATCCCACGCCAGGCTCCCGGTGCATGGAGCCTGCTTCTCCCTTTGCCTGTGTCTCTGCCTCTCTCTCTCTCTCTGTATGACTATCAAAAATAAATAATAAAAAAAATTTTTTTGAAATCTCTGCTAACCAGTTCATAGAGCTCCATTTCTTTAAAAAAAAAAAGTATGTAAAAATAAAATTAAACATATATATTTAAGTTATATAACATGATGATTTTATATACATAGTATATATATCATAAAATGTTTACTGTAGTCAAGCTAATTAACATATCATCTCCTCACATAGTTGCCATTTTTCTGTGATGGGAGCACCTGAAATCTATTCTCTTAGCATATTTACAGTACTCGATACAATATTATTAATTATAGTCATCATGCTATATATTAGATCTTGGATTTATTCATCCACTATAAATAAAACTTTGTACTCTGTTTGTTTGTTTTTATTTATTTATTCTTAAGAAACACACACACACAGAGACAAGAGACATTGGCAGAGGGAAAAGCAGGCTCCCTGTGTGGAGCCTGATGTGAGACTCCATTCCAGGACTCCAGGATCATGACCTAAGCCAAAGGCAGATGCTCAACCACTGAGCCCACCAGGTGCCCCCAAACTTTGTAACTTTGTAAGCCTTTGTAAGGCTTAAGTAACACCTCCTTATTTCCCCCCCAATACACTACTCTCTAGCCCTGGTAATCATTATTCTACTCTCTGCTTCATTAAGTTCAACTATTTTTAGATTACACATATGAGTGAGATCATGCAGTATTTGTCTTCCTAGTCCTGGTTTATTTCACTTAGCATAATGTCCTCCAGGTGTACCCATGTTGTCATAAGTTACAAGATTTCCTTTTCTTTGTGAGGCTGAATAACATTCCATTATATACATATAACATTTTCTTTAATAATGGATACTTAGCTTTATTTCACTATTGGACTATTGTAGAGCTCCCTATTTTTTTAAAGATTGTATTTATTTATTCATGAGAGACAGAGAGAAAGAGGCAGAGACATAGGCAGAGAGAGAAGCAGGGTCCATGCAGGGAGCCCAATGTGGGACTCATTCTCATGACTCCAGGATCACACCCTGGGCCAAAGGCAGACAGTCAACTGCTGAGCCATCCAGGTGTCCCTGTAGAGCTCCATTTTTTAAAGGTTGATTGTTGAAACTTTATTTTGTTCCTTTGGTAATGTGATGTTTCCCTTATTCTTCATGATCTTTGTAGCCTTGCATTCATGTCCTTGTATTTGAAGAACCAGTCACCCTTTCAGTCTTTATGGACTAGCTTTGGCAAGGGAAACTTTCATCATTGAATCTGGCCAAGATTCTGGGTGGATTGGTTGGTGGAATCTGTGGGTGGGCTAGCTGCCTAGGTACATAAGAGAATACTCTACCAGGGATCATGGTTGGCTGTTGAAATCTTCCAGCTGTGTTGATTTTCACTATATTTTGTGGGGAGTAAAACCAAAGCATATCTCTCAGAGATATGCCTACAAAGGCTAACATAGTTGAACACTTATTTCACTTCTTCTTTCACCTAGAGATTTGCAGAGCAAAAAGCTATACTGGCTTGGGGGAACAGATGATGCAGGTAAAATGAAACTGTTCTTAACTTTTTAAAATACATTGTTTCTTTTATTTGTGCTCTACCAGCATACCTGGATTCTGGAGCTCTCATGAAAGGTGTTTTTATCTATGGGTGGCTGTAAAATAATGTTTATGTTTATGCTGGAATCTCCCATTCTGCCATCTTGTTGATGCTATTCTATTCTTTCTTAATATCAGAGAACTAAAAGAAATGATATTAAAGTTTTTGTAGCTCTTATGATACTGTAAAAATTTTGTAAGTTCAACATCTCTAACTTCAACATCATCACATCACATCACAAAAATTTACTTGACTGCTTAAGATATGAACCATGATACTTCTATTGTAAGGTCTAAAAATTAAGCCCCAATATTATCTGCTGTCTAGCACCTGGTGAAACCCAAAGAGCTTTGAATGATCTAATGACAATTTCCCTCCCTCTGCTTTCCCAACAACTTCCTCCAGCAAAATGGCATATCCCCCACTTATCCCTAAGTAGCAGTTCTAGTTCTCTGCCTGCCTGAGGAATGATTTATTCTAGTCAATCACATCCTTATGCATGAGTAGGAGGCACCTCATCCTCTTGATGACAACAAAATATTCCTATCAAAGCTGTGGTCATTCACTGTGTTCCTCATTATAACCCCTGTCTGGCCCCGAATGGCTTGTTATGCTTATCATCTCAGTTATGAGTATATGTTACTAATAAATTTCTATTGATCTTATCTGTTTAATATCAAATATTGCATGCTTGACCATTCCTCATAACCTTGGATGGGAATCCTTTTTTCACCAATAGGATGAATAAGACATGATTAAAACACACTAGCTACTTAAATTTTAAATAGCATCGCTGGGCATCAGTTTCTCATCAGTACAATAAGGATAGTAATGATAATTATAATATCAATAGGATTAATTATATGTTTAGAATCCAAAGAAAGCATACAAATGGCTAACAGACACATGAAAAGGTGCTCAACATCACTCATCATCCAGGAAATACAAGTCAAAACCACAATGAGATACCACCTCACACCTGTCAGAATGGATAAAAGTAACAATTCAAGAAACAACAGATGTTGGTGAGGATGCAGAGGAAGGGGAACCCTCTTACACTGTTGGTGAGAATGCAACTGTTGCAACTACTCTAGAAAACAGTATGGAGATTCCTCAAAAGGTTAAAGATAGAATTACCTTACAACCCAGCAATTGCATTGCCAGATATTTATCCAAAGGATACAAAAATACTTATCCAAAGGGGCACATGCATCCCAATGTTTATAGCAGCATTATCAACAATAATACAATTATGAAAGAAACCAAATGTCCATCAACTGATAAATGGATAAAGAGGATGCAGTGTGTGTGTGTGTGTATATATATATATATAAATATAAATATATATATTTATATATATATATATATATACGTTATATGCCATTAAATATTACTCAGGCTCAGCCATCAAAAAGAATGAAATCTTACCATTTGCAACAATATGGATGGAACTAGTTTGTATCAAGCTAAGTGAATAAGTCAGTCAGAGAAAGACAAATACCATATGATTTTACTCAAATGTGGAATTTAAGAAACAAACAGGTGAACATAGCGGAAAGGGAAAAAAAGAAAAAAAAAAAAAACAGAGAGGGAGGCAAACCATAAGAGACTCTTAACTATAGAGAACAAACAGGGCTGCCAGAGGTGGAGTGGATGCAGTCATGGGTTAAATGTGTGATAAGTATTAAGAAGAGCATTTGCTGTTATGAGGACCAGATGTTATATGTAAGTGATGAATCACTAAATTCAACTCCTGCAATTAATATTACATTCTATGTTAACTAAAATTTAAATAAAAACTTGAAATAAAAAAGGATTATGTGCAACATAAATTGACTATTATATAAGCTTTATATTTCATTTCTAATAATTTTGTTATAATGCCTATTATGTGTGGGAATTCAGTTGGTTTTAATAAGCCATCTTATTAAATGGTAATGAAATTGATCTCTAATAGTAAAAAGGAATATCCACACCTGGGTGTTCCCAACCCCCCAACAACCCAAAATCTACTACTCACAATCATTTTTTCTGTTACTTACAATCCCTATTTGCAAGAGCCCCTGTATAAACCAATGCTTGATGTGCGTCTCATAACTGCTCCTGGCTTCATTCCCAGTATCCCTGGCTCTGTTGAGGCAAGTACTGTATAGGTTGTAGTTTGTATTAATGATAACACAAGGGTACCTGTGAAGGAAGACTGGCTAATGGCACATTGGTCTGTGAGGCATGCACATGGAGACTGAGTGTTTGCCCTCTGGAGTACTGCCATCCCCGTCATGGAAATACCATCACCCTCATTAGCTTGTATCTAGGCCTACTCTGACCCTGGAGATAGATAAAAACAGATGTTCAAGAGCTATGGTGACCTTGCTAACTCACAGGCATGGGACAAAGGTGAGAAAGAGCTAATAATGGTCACGAAAAGGTAGGGGTCTTTGGGACTGCCTAGCAGGCATAGCACTAATCAACAGTAGACAGAGTTGGAGTGAGGTCCTGTATACCCCCTGTGTGCAGATCTGGGAATTCTAAAGAAATTTCCAAGGTATTGGAGCAGTGGATGGGGAGGGGGGGGGGGACTCAAAACATGTGAAAATTTGACAAAAAAAAAATATGAAGTACTTTTATGTCCTCACAATCTGTATAACCAATATACATATAAACTAAACATCAATCTTAGCTAAAATCCTGCTTGCATTTATTAATGTTTTACCCATTACAACACAGATAGTTGCATTCTTGTGATTAAATGAATAAAAGTTAACAAGTAGAGTGATGCAAAACTGTTACATTTTACTAGTGGATGGGTATCTCTTACTGGACCTTAATAAGGTTCATTTGTTAATAAGAAAGCTATCCACAAAATTGTGTTTCAGAAGGGGATCTCCAGGGTCAAGCTAGGTCAGCATTTGGGCAGAATTTCTGCCAGAAAACACAGCTGCTACTGAAATATTTTTTAGAAAAAGGAAGATCAACCTCTGAGTCATCTCAAATTAAGTCTTTGTCACAAGTTTTTGTGTGTGTTTTAAAGGGAGGCCTATAATCAATGCTCCAATCATTAGCAATGTTGGACATACTATCACCATAACAATGCAATCATTCAAGCACTCAAGGCCAAGACTAAGTACCACCTATCAGTAGTTAAGAAAATAATAAATTCCAGTGGATCCACCACAGATAACTCAATTATCCCTTCAAGGGTTACTAAGTACTCAGTTCTCCTCCCTGCTATCTGGTGACAATGCACATAGCATCTGTTCTATTTTTCCCACCACCATAGCATTTCTGGGTAATGATGTTATTGAGATATCATCATGAGTAAAATGAATGCAGACATTTTGGAAGGAATGGACATGTAGCTGTAATATTCTCAATGAGACTATTATATGTAGTAGGGGTGAGCTTATCTATAACTTGAGAAGAAAAAAAAATGAACAAGATAGGACTATTTTCATCCTAGAAATGGATGCAAAGAAATATAAGGCCTTCTCCTAGAAGGATCCCAATTAAAAAAGTAGGGGAAGATTTTCTCCTCTTTCTTGGGTTGGTGATATATATCTGGCAAGGCCCATTGCAAACAGACATCCTTGACCTTGCAGTCTTAAAATACATGTGTAAGGAATTTTAAAAAACACATAAATTTTACAAGAGAGCCAAAACAAAGCTATAATGGTTTACTGAGAAGTGTGGAAAAGTACAGATATGTTGTCAATTTACTTCAGAGAAATTCTGACCTAAGCCTGAAGGAAGTTGCTTGCTATCAAAATAAAATACATTTATTGTAACTTAAAAGATAAGGTTCACATCTTTGAAACTTGGCTTAAGCATACCTGGGGCAATAGCACCTAGGACAATGAGACCTTTAGCTTTAACCTGTTAGCTGTAAAGTTTCCAGATTTCACTATATATTTTTTATTGTCAATTGAGAGTTGTAACTTTGGAGTTATTTGGAACAACAGCAATGACAACAAAACCCACACAAACTATGATAATAATAAATTACAAATGAATTTTGACAAATCTATTACACTCCCCCCATCACTACCAACTACCTCAAATTTAAGATGAATGGGAAAAAATAAATCTAACAAAATACTGAATGCCAACAGGATTTTCACAAATCTCCATGCTTTGGATGTTGTTACCACTGTCCTATGAATAAGGAACAAAGACTTATCTAGGTATTTCATTAAAGCCTATATAGCCAACAGATGCAGAAATTGGAAATTTATACATAGCATATATGATTCATACCTTGTGTTCTTTAAACATTGCAGCTACTAAGCAATCCTATTATGTGATTCTATCAGAAAGAAACAGCATATTCTCCTCGTGGGAAATGGATAAAAAGAACCATGTCAGCCTTGAGAGAAATGGTCAATGAAGCTCTATACAGATGCTGTAGGATCATTTGCTGACATTACCCTTTCACTTTTACTCCTACTAATAAAATGAATAAGGTTGCTAGATCATACATGCCTCTTACCCTCTAGGTAAATTAAATTGTAAAGCTACAAAAATGAAACTGTAGAGAACCCCTCCTTCTGGTGTTCCAGAAGGGAAGGAGGGCAAGATGAGGGACTTCAAAAAGACAGACATAAAAATAGAGAAAAGGAGAGGAGTTTCTCCAAGTCTCAAGAGGGATTTGAGGTATACAGATTCTCCAAGATAATAGGAACTGTGATTTACTTTTTTTCATCATGTTCAAGAATATAGCTAGCTGTATAGAGAAGTTTGAAAACCACAGAACCATTTGAACTTCAAAAAAAAAAAATCACATGGACTTGGTTCATAAGCATCTGAATAGTGAAATATGTGGGACGGTGTAGAATGAGATGCTTTCCCAAGAGAAATGAAATGCTTAGAAAAGGCTCAAAAATATGAACAGAGAGGAAACTACAAAAATTATTAAGATATCATTTTCTGTCAGCTTGATGAGATGGATACTCAATATTCAACATGGTGTTATTGAAAAAACTTTATAAATAATAATTCCTTCATATCTCCTTTGGATGGAATGAGAATGATATAGTTTTACCATGGTTCCAAAAAAAAAAACAATTTATATCGCAGTTTGTATAATTAAAAAAAGAAACAAACAAATCAAAAACACTAATTTGAAAGTAGGAAATACTTTGTCCTGGCTCTTTAAACTGGTTGAGAGATAGTGCATCTGTTATATATAATCTTTTCCACTCTAGGTCTCCATCTGTAAAGTGAGAGATTTTAACTAGGATATCAACAAAGTTATTTTCTAATATAGCATGCAATAAATAGAATAACCGTATACTTTATCAAATAAACTGTAAGTATTTGAGAGTAAAGAGAGTGCCAAAATAATTAAAATTATATACTTTAAAATGTTTATTACCTGACAGATTGATTTAAAATAATCACTAGATCTATAAATACTTTGTTTCAAACTTCTTTAATCTCTGTACATGAGAGAAAAAAATCTTCGTGTTACGAAATATCTGAACTTTATAAATAATATTCACAAACAGTAATCTGTTTTCTAGCCGTATCTCTAAAATTCAATGTGACAAATAAATAAATAAATAATAAAATTCAATGCCACTGATTTTATTTTTTGAAGAATATGTATTTTTTAATATGTATTTAATTTTTTTATACAATTCCCTTCAATTTTCTCCAAAATTTTATTTTAGGGTTATTAAAACATATTGTTTACATCTTCAATTGATCTTTCTCTGTGAGCCATATTTTCTTCTTAAAAAATATTTAACTAAAGTATAATTGATACATGAACTATAATATTTTAAACAAAGAAAATATTGATCCTAGGATTCTAGTAAATTAAGAGCAAAAGCTGCAAAATAGTTGGTGTTTTAAATTCTATGTCTTAATATTTAAATTTATAGATATTAAGGTCATAGCTGAAAAGGTTTCATTTTTTCCTCCTCAAGTCCCAGTACCTACTTTGGCATATATTTTTACAATAAAAAAGTGTTTCATATGTTTATGATTTTTTTTAATATTTAACTGAGCTTAGATTTATCAAAATTATAAACCTTTGGAATTTATTTCCATTCTGGTACAGAAAATAAATTTATCCAATTACATTTTGGAGGCCCATCAAAAATTTCTTCCACAGGTTGAACTATTCCAAAAACAGGTATAGAATTTTAAAATTATAATGTGTGCCTCATTTGTGCACCAATTGTTAATTTGTAATGTTCCTCTCTTGCTTTTATAGATATAAATGTCAATACTTTCTTGTTTACAAGCATCTTCTTAGTAATTACAATTTGATGAAGACTTTGAAAACTAAAGTTTTTTGATCCTCCATTCATTGGAAACTTGATTAAAAATTTGGTTAAAAATTGCTTAAAAAATGTTTCAAAGGTTCAGAACAAAATGCAAATACAATTTTTAAAACCCACTAACAAAAACGTCAATGGAATTTAAATAATTTAGTTTGAGTTACAAAGCATTTTGAAGTCTTAAACATTTGTTTTTTTTTTTCTGCCAGTATGCTTTTATTTCTCTTTTAAAATTTAAATTAGATTTAATTAACATATAGTGTATTATTAGTTTCAGAGGTAGAATTTAGTGATTCATCAGTAGCATATAATACCCAGTGCTCATTCCATCAAGTGCCCTCCTTAATGCCCATCATCCAGTTACCCCATCCGCCCCACCCATCTCCCTTCCAGCACCCTCAGTTTGTTTCCTATAGTTAAGAGTCTCTTATGATTTGTCTCCCTCTCTGCTTTCATCTTATTTTTCCTTCCCTTCATTCTTTTTTTTGTTTCTTAAATTCCACATATAAGTGAAATCATATATTTGTCTCTCTCTAACTGGCTTATTTCACTTAACATAATATCCTCTACTTCTATCCACATTGTTACAAATGGCAAGATTTTATTCTTTTTGATGACTAATATTCTGTTATATACAATGGAACATATATATGTTTTAATATTTAAATAAATTAAAATATTTAAATTATTTAAAATAAATATTTAAATAAATATATACCCCATATGGTGTGTGTGTGTGTGTGTGTGTGTATATACATATATATATGTATATATATGTATATATATATATATATTTGTCTATTGAAAGATGAATGGATAAATAAGATGTATACACATCAATAGACAACTAGGTTCTTTTCATATTTTGCTATTGTGAACATTGCTGCTATAAACATTGGGGTGCATGTGCTCCTATGCATCACTATTTTTGTATCCTTTGGATAAATACCTAGTTGTGCAATTGCTAGCTCTTAAGATAGCTCTATTTTAACTTTTTGAGGAACCTCCATATTGTCTTACAGAGTGGCTGCACCAGTTCACATTCCTACCAACAGTGTAAGAGGGCTTCCCTTTCTCCACATTCTTACCAACATCTAGTGTTTCTTGAACTGTTAATTTTAGCTATTCTGAAAAAAATAATAAAAATAAAAAAATTTAGCTATTCTGACTAGGTGTGAGGTGGTATCTCATTGTGGTTTTGATTTGTATTTCCCTGACGCCAAGTGATGTTGAGCATTTTTTTCATGTGTCTGTTGTCCTTGGCCATCTGTATGTCTTTTTTAGAGAAATATCTGTTCATGTCTTCTGCCATTTCTTGATTGGATTATTTGCTCTTTGGATGTTGAGTTTGACAAGTTCATTATTGATTTCGGATATTAGCCTTTTATCTGATAAGACATTCGGGAATATCTTCTCCCGAAACAACATATCAGTTGTCTTTTAGTTTTGTCAACTGTCTCCCTTGCTGTGCAAAAGCTTTTGCTCTTGATGAAATCCCATTGGTTCATGCTTGCCTTTGATTCCCTCAACTTTGGAGACATCTAGCAAGAAGCTGTTGTGGCTAAGATCACAGAGATTGATGCCTCTGTTATCCTTTAGGATTTTGATGGATTTCTTTCTCATATTTAGGTCTTTCATCCATTTTGAGTTTATTTTAATGTATAGTGGAAGAAAATGGTCCAGCTTCATTCTTAGAGAAAGGACTGGTGAGAAAGAACAATCAAAACACAACAGCAGAGTGTAAACTGCATACACCAGAAACACTTTCTGAAGTTGTTGTAATTGTTGTTGTTGTTGTTACTGCTGTTTTTGCTGGAGGCTGGAGTTCTTTTGTTTGCTTCCTTCTTCCTTTCTTTTCTGGACAATATGACAAGAAGGAAAAGTTCACCCCAAAAGAAAAAATTGGAGGTAGTACTCTCTGACATGCAGAATAAAATACAATTAATAATAGGGAGCAGTGAAAGAAAGTATTTGCTGTCATGCCAAGGCATTATTTTCTATTCAACATCAGTTTTGTCACAAATATTTTATAGTCCTGTTATTCTGTGTATTTATTATAACTTTTATATATTTTGACAATTTAATTTTCTACTTGGATTGTAGAATACCGTGACTTGATCATACTCAATTTTAAATTATGTGTGCACATCAACCAAGTCCAAGCCCATTTATGTGTCCTAGGTTCTCAATTTCCTAAGAACATTGCTTTTAATCCAACACGATGCTACATCTAAATTAGTATTTGAATTATCACCACTTAGGCAAGTAATTTTATTTTTAAAGTTGGGCTTTTTGGGCAGCCCGGTAGCCCAGCGGTTTAGCGCTGCCTTCAGCCCAGGGTGTGATCCTGGAGACCTGAGATTGAGTCCCAGGTCAGGCTCCCTGCATGGAGCCTGCTTCTCCCTCTGCCTGTGTCTCTGCCTCTCTCTCTCTCTCTCTCTCTCTCTCTCTGTCATGAATAAATAAATAAATCTTTAAAAAAATAAAGGGCTTTTTATCTGAATTTATAATAATATTAGCAATTATATAACGTGTTTCAAGTTTGATGGAAGGAATTTGCAATTTTTTATATTGTAACTTTAAAGTCAAACTTTTTTAGAAACAAATATATTTTTAAAATTTCTGACACTGATATACAACTTTCAATGAGGATAACATTTTAAGATCTACCACACCACTTTTTGTACATAAAAAAAATTTGGAATAAAAAAGGAAAGAAAATTGTTTAAATGATTTCTGAAACCAAAAAAAAAAAAAAAACAACATGCTTCTTGGAATGAAATGTTACTGCTTCTATGGTTACAAGTGTTAAAGTATATATAATCTTCAGTTTTAATCTTCTTTAAAAACCTACTTACCTATGAAACAAATGCAGTTTTCTTCAGCAGATTTGTGTCTTCTGATTTTCATGTTAGAGAAATCAATATTGTCCCCATGGTGGTGGTAAATGTCAACAAAAATGTTGTTCAAGTTGTATGTTTATCATCAGCTTTTTGAGAAACATCAATTCAGCCCCTGATTTTTCATTAAAGATATGATTTCAATTTTTAGCTTATTAATATGAACAAGCTTAGTGTATTTTCCAGGCCACAGTATTTTCCAGCCTCTATGGATCATAGAAGCTCACTGGCTGGTACCCTAGGTTGTCAGTAGAGGCAACATCATCATATATTCCTCATCACTGTGAGCAAGAGTTAGATGTCCTCACCCATTGGTGTCACAGGGTCTCAGCATATTTTATTTTATCAATAAAGCTCTTCTCACTGTCCTTGAAAGTAACTGTTAGTGCTGCTTCTGGAAAGCCTTAGGTTATTGTTGGTCATTTTTTAGATTCCAACACATTTAACAGAAATCTGTTCATCGTTTGTGCATGTCAAAGGCTATTAAATAAAAACAAGCAGCTAAAAGTATACATGGAGGTCATATTCATCCCAGCTTATTTTGATGGAATTATTATTAAAAATATTTTATTAAAAATAAATCCAACACCAGACTGAGTGTCTAGACACCAGCTGTAAATCAGGACTGTTCTGGCAACTTGAATGTATGGGCATCTTAATCATGGGTTATTGATTCATAGAGGGAATTCATTTTATCTTTTGACTTTGCTATGGCTGTATAAAGTGGTTAATTCTTATTTATTAAAGCTGATGAATTATTAGAAAGAAGGCTGAGGAAATTTCTTCCTGAAAAAGAGAGATAAATAAGCTAAGAATTTCTGGGGATTTTGATCAGAGAATATGGCTGCCTCAGCAGAATAATAATCCCTTACTCATGATGAGAATATCAGTTGGCATGTAGTTATTATAATGATAGTATGAGTTTTTATTACTTAAATAATGACAATGATATAAAGATGGCTATAATAGCTGTGAATTGATTTCAAAGTCTATAATAAAAATAAGTTGGAGAATGATTTCTTTGCCAATAAATTGAATTTAAAATTAGAAATAACATAATGAAAATGGCCAACACTCATGAGAAGACAAGAGTAAGTGTATGACCATAAAAGTTACTGATTTTTAGCATTAAACACAAAATTTCAAAAAAAGAAAATTGCCAATACTTCAGTCAAAATTGTGCCAGACAACTTGATAATATCCATCCTGTGCTTAATTTATATAGTTATACAGCTAATCTATGCATCATATTCCAGTTAATCTATGCATCATATTCCATCATAAAGGTATCTTTCTAAAAGATGTTGACAACTTGGGGCAAAATAAAGAAATAATGTGAAAAATAAAACCAAAAGTACCATCAGAACTCATAATTCACAAGTTTTTAAACTTTGTTAGGTAGGTTTCCTAAATTAAGTCTCTCCACAGTTGATATTAAGAGAAAATCAGGGATGCCTGGGTTCTCAGTGGTTGAGCATCTGCCTTTGGCCCAGGGCACGATTCTGGGATCCAGGATTGAGTCCCACATTGGCTCTCTGCATGGAGAGAGCTTGTCTCTGCTTCTCTCTGTCTGTGCCTCTCATGAATAGATAAATAAAACCTTTAAAAAAAGAAAGAAAATCATTAATATTTGTGGCTTCACTTTGTTCACAAATGATAACAAGATTCTGAAGAGAAATGGGCCTCTTTCTGATACCGATGAAAAGGATTCTCAGAAAACTGCAGGGCATCTACCAAGATTGAATATTTCCTGTTCTCTATCTTCCAGTAAATACTTTGGGCCTACTGTGAATACAAAGAAGTTTGAAACCAGTGAAATCAAGGTCTAAAGTTGAGCAGGGTTCATGGCTTTTTAGCTTGTCCAGAATATATTCCTGAAGTTGTTATGAAAGCAGAAACTAACTCAGATGCATTCACTGGGAATAAAATGTGAATATAACTTAGGTTTATCCCTTATGATAAAATCCAGCCCCACCAGGGCTGTTCCTAAGCCCAACTTATCAGAACTTTTTGATACAAATAATACATAACTCTGTAAAGATTGATGCACTGGGAACAATTATTTCACATTCAAATTGTTCCAAGTAGGACCTAGAACAACTTGTGGGCAAATCATTTCCTAAGAACAGATTGATTATATTACAAATTACAAAGTAGACAAGAATTCATTTAAATTATATATACACATATAATCAATTTAATGTCTAGATAGATTTGTATATATATATATAATATATAAATTTAATATATATGCATTTATAGCCACGTGTATGCATACACACATATGCATTTATTTAAATGTATGCAGTTGTGTATATATATATATTTAAACATATTTATATACATTTTCTAGTTCTTTATGGCATAAGAAAGGTTATAGAACTCCTTATATATGTTTAAGTGAACACATATATCCAGATGTCCACATAGAAAGTGTGTTTCCTTGCAAGAGATTTGGCAGTGTTAAGAATCTCATTCAGTATTTTTTTCTGAGTATAGGAACAAGCATATAGCACATCCTTAATCAAATATATCCAGGTTACCTTTAGTCAAACACACACAGTACAAACTAGTAAGATACAGTGTCATTTTCATATTGCTAACAACATGTATATACTAGAACATGTCAAGATGGATAGTTGGCTTTTGATCTGCCAAAGAAAGGAAAAACAAGTCTAGCAGCTCTTCCAGTCTTCGGTTAAATGAGATTGATATCATTCGGTTTAGTTGATAAATTTTTTCTTGAGACTCTTAGCCGACCAAATGTTACTGTTAAAGCTGACCATTTAAGTAGTATACCTTTAGTTTTCATGAGCAAATATTTGCAGACACATGATTGGAATTTCTGAAGACTGTAAATATGACTGCACTGTTGGATTTGATTAATTTGCTTATTAACTCTCCCGAAAATGAGAAAGACTATCAAAATCCATTAGCTCTTCCTTGAAAGGAGCTCCAAAAAATCTTTAAGCTTTTTGAAATTCATGTTGGAGATTCAGGTGCCTTTTGTTATCGCGTAAATATTCACTGATGTGACATGCCACTTCTAGAGGATCTATTTATATTTTATCAATGGGTTTAATTATATACTGTCCTTCAAATTAATTTCTGTACCTTTTATATTTTGGCTTTGGGATTTTTGTTTGAAATGTAATTTATAATTTTAGCTGAAACTTGCAATCCAGGTGTAGAGTAAAACTGAAGTTTCTAAACTGTCCCAAAATAGATTTTACTTTTGTGTGTATTTAAATTTCATTCTAAATTCTAATGTATAGGTTGCACAAACATTATAAAAAGAAATACATATATATCTTTCAATTTAACTGAGTTTCTTATGGCATAAGATAAGTTACATAACTCTTTTCATATTAACATAATTATGAAGGAAAATCAATATAAGCTTAGCATCACTGCAGGGCTAGAAGACTTAACAAACCTTTGCCAAAAGTGGAGAAAGAGGGGTGCCTGCATGACTCAGTCACTTAAACATCTGTCTTCAACTCAGGTCATGATCTCAGGGTCCTAGAATCAAGCCCCATATCAGGTTGCCTGCTCAGTGGGGAGTCTGCTTCTCCCTTTGCCCTTCACCCCACTGGGTGTTCTCTCTCTCTCTCTCTCTCTCCCTCTCTCTCAAATACATAAATATTTTTTTGAGTGAGGAAATATTTCCATAGCTCCACAGAACCAAGTAGGAAGAGCTAAATAGAAGATAGCAGGACATTAAAACTCATCCTTATTATTGATCCTTAGTTTGGTGACACAAATAATTAATCCAATTAGACATTCAGCAAATACTGTCTCCTTCATACTTTTTTACGAAGTAATCAAGAATTTTTCTCAGTTCTCTCACCACTCTCAATTATGCAAAATGTTAACCTTAGTTTTCAAAGGACGGACATACTTAATCCATCAGTATGAAGTATTCAGTCAAGTGCCTGCTTATCCAGGTTTGCATACCTAGCATACTCATTTGATTACTGTGTGGGAGAAAATTCCCAGGATTAGATACTTAGGACTGGACAGAGGTGAGAGCACACTTCTTTTGTACATTGTAAAAAATAATCATCATCCAGAGAAGGGGTCAACATTCCAAAGTTTTGGGGCCAAATATGACCTGCTATCTGTTAAATCAGGAGTTCAAGCAAATCCTAAATTTGGCTTGTCATACTTCCAAAAATGCAATCAGTAAGAAAACAACAAGCCTAAATAAATTTAGACAATTTATTTTAACAACTTTAATTACATTGATTCTCCTTCCCACCTAGGTTGCAATGCCAAACTAGGTGGCTGCTGCCCACATAAGTTAGTGTTTCAGACATGGAACACTGAACCTAGAATTCTCCTAATCTTATAAGAAAGATGCTAGCAAACCTGTCCGACATTTGCCTTGGAGACAGACCCTATTATTTTACTCTAGAATGTAGTTAAATGTCTCCAGGAATAAGGTGTAAGTTTTTACTATGGTTATCACCTAGATGTATAGGCAAATCTCCCAAGGAGGAAAGCTTTACTATTCTAGAATAACTTTACACTTGTATTTTAGAGAGGTGTTATGCAGACATCCTTGCAGTGCCTTTTTCTCAGAAGACTTGAGGAAACCAGAATCACAGACAAATGTCTCTTAACATCATCTTTTTTGTAAATGAAGTTTTATTAGAACACAGTTATGCCCATTTCTTTACCTATTGTCTACAGCTGCTTTTTGCTTCCACAGTAGAATTAGGACTTGTGACAGACACCAGGTAACCTGCAAAGGCTAAAATATCTGCTGACTCTTCACAGAATAAGCTTGCAAATCTCTGCCTTGGATAATCTCCTGGTGTCCTAGATATGGATATTCTCTCAAGATTGTCAAAAAGCAGACAGAAAGTCAACAACAGCAACAAAAAAAAGTGAGAACAGTACAAATATATATAAAAGTTTCAGAAGATAAAATAGATTTTAAGACAGAGAGTTGACTTATAGAGAATAGTTAGTCACCCCCCATAAAGAAACAAAAGTAATAGAATCCCTATTAAAAATCAAAAACAAAGGAATAAGTAGTAAAGACATTAGCATGACTGTCCTAAGAAACAAAGGTCTAAGAATTCAGATAACAAAAGACTAATAAAGAATAGCTAAAATTAACAATACAGGAAAAAAACAGATGTTGTTAAGGATGTGAAGAAAAGGGAACCCTTCTACACTGTTGATAGGAATGCAAACTGGTGCAGCCACTCTGAAAAACAGTACAGAGATTCCTCAAAAAGTTAAAAATAGAGCTACCCTACAACCCAGCAATTGCACTACTAGATATTTATGCAGAAGATATGAAAATACTGTTTTGAGAGGGCACATGCACCTCGTTTATGGCAGCATTATCAACAATAGCCAAATCATGGAAAGAGCACAAATGTCCATCAACTGATGAATGGATAAAGAAGACATGGGGTATATATATATATATACATATATATTACTCAGCTGTCAAAAAGATTGAAATCTTGCTATTTGCAATGATGTGGATGGAGGTAGAGCATATTACACTGAGTGAAATAAGTCAGTTAGAGAAAGATAAATACCATATGATTTCCCTCGTGCATGGAATTTAAGAACTAAAACAGATGAACATGGGTGAAGGGAGGATAAAAGAGAGGTGGCAAACCACCTGAGACTATTAACTATAGTCTATTATAGTCTATTCAAAACACACTTAAGGTTACTGGAGGGGAAGTGGGGGGGTTAGGAGAGCACTTGGGGCACATGGGTGGCACAGTTGGTTAAGCATCTGACTCTTGATTTCAGCTCAGATCATGATCTTAGGGTCATGGGTTTGAGCCTCCTGTTGGGCTCCATGCTCAGCTCAGAGTCTGCTTGGGTTTCTCTCTCCATCTCCCTCTGCCCATTTCCCCCTCTCAAATAAATTAATTAATTTAAACAAAAACGAGGACACTTGTGATGAGCACTGGGTGTTATATATAAATTGTCTCTAAATTCTACTACTGAAACTAATATTACATGATATCTTAACCAACTAGAATTAAAACATAAAGAAAAAGAAAAGAAAGACTGACAAAATAATTATGATAAAACAACTTCAGGACACAACTTGATAACTTTTTAAAAATCAAGCATAAGGGGGATCCCTGGGTGGCTCAGCGGTTTAGCGCCTGCCTTTGACCCATGGTGCAATCCTGGAGTCCCCGGATCGAGTCCTGTGTTGGGTTCCTGGCATGGAGCCTGCTTCTCCCTCTACTGTGTCTCTGCCTCTCTCTCTCTATGTCTATCATAAGTAAATAAATAAATCTTTAAAAAAAATCAAGCATAAAAAAATTTAAACATTCAATTATATAAGAACAGGAATGATTGTAGATTCTCCTCTATGTTTTTAATAGGTGGAGAATTTTTTTTAATATTTTATTTATTTATTCAAGATACACAGAGAGAGAGAGAGAGAAGCAGAGGCAGAGACAGAGGGAGAAGCAGGCTCCATGCAGGGAGCCTGACATGGGACTCGGTGCTGGGTCTCCAGGATCATACCCTGGGCAGAAGGTGGCGCTAAACCACTAGGCCATCGGGGCTGACCAATAGGTGGAGAATTTTGAAGGAAACAAATTATGAGCCTATAATGTTCAGACTGTGTGTTTTTTCATAGGTAAAGGTAATAAAAATAATTCCAAATGTGTAATAGTTAAAAAAAATGCTGTATGTGAAAAAATTCTTTGTAAATTTGCTCTAAGATATAGCTCAGTTACCTGGATAAGCCAAAGTTTAGAATCCAAGAATAAGTGACTCAGCATATAAATTGATAAACAGTCTTATATACAACATTCTTTTAAAACGTAGATGTAAATACCATACAAGCCAGTGCTAAAAATCCCTATAGTTGCTGTCTGTATTTTATTTATTTTATGTAGACAGTCAATGGCTGAGCACAGTAGAACAAAGGCTTGATCATTTCTGCCCAATATGGAACTTCTCTTCCAAAAATCTCTGTTTCACAGCTCTGTGCTAGTTGACTAAGATTTTGTCCAATCATCACTCTGGACTGAGGCTTCTCATGCCCAATGCTGCTTCTTCCACTTTTCATTTCTCATTGGAATTGTCCCCAGAGTTTGTAAATCTCAAACTACTTACTCTATTAGTATCTTATTCCTAAAAGATCCAACTTATATAATAATAGCAACTACAATTAATTGAAACAGTGGAAATATTTTTCAATCAATGAGTCTATAATCTCACACACAGTTCTCTTTGGTCTCCTTTAGAGGATACCAAAGTAACAAGGTTCTGGAGTAATGAAGTTTTAGAAATGGTAAATGGGATGGGGGGAAACCAAATATATATTTTTTGACTTTCTGACGTTAAATCTACATTAGTTCCAATACGTAGTTCAAGAAAGGAAGTCAGTCCATTATACATATAAAGAAATACAGCTCTATTTTTAGGAAAAATCTAGGTAATTAGTAAAAAATTAAGTGATAAATTAGGACATTATCATTTTTAAATGCCTATTTAATTAAATGTATCTAAATAATCATCAATGGCTCCTAATAGCACAAAAAGTACAGCTAGACAGTACATACCTCGTGATGGAAATACATAAAACCACCAATGAAGGATTCCTGCCATAAAATCAAACCTGTACCTAATTAAGCCTCTAGCTAAATACTAATTTATAAGATATATAGGAGAGATAAAAATATGTTAAATGTCATCAGGAATGCAATCAGCAGTATGCATTCCATGGTAAACTTCAGAACAAATGAGCTAATTTATTCAAGAAATAAATTGCTGCGAGAGAGAGAGAGAATCTATATGTTTAAAGAGAACTAAGATAGCTATCAATCATTTTCAATGTATGGTCCTTATTTGGATCATGATTCAAAGTAAAAGTGCAAATCATATGAGACAGGGAAGGATGAACACTGGATACTAAAGATATTATTTTTAAACATCTTTAGATGTGATAATAGCTTTATGATTATATACATAAATAGTTTTATTTTTTATTTTTAAAAGATTTTATTCATTTATTTGAGAAAGAGAGGGAGAGCATGAACAAGGGGGAGGGACAGATGCAGAGGAAGAAGCAGGCTTCCTGCTGAGCAGGGAGCCCAATGTGCTGGATCCCAGGATCCTGGGATCATGACCTAAGCTGAAGATAGATGCTTACTGGATTTAGCCACCAGATGCCCCTACATATGTAGTTTCAAAGGAAACTATTGTTTGGAGAAATATACTGAAATATATGTGTATAAAATTATAGTATATCTTTGATTTCTTCAGAAAAATTTGGAGGTTTGACTAAAGATCCAAGAAAAATAAGATTGCCCACAAATTGCTCATTACTGAAGTTAGGTAAAAGAGATAAGAGAGTTCATTGTACCATTCTTTATCATTAATTTATGTTCAAAACAACATCTTTTTAAGAATTTAACAATTTTTTGAGGAAATAATGAATCCTTATGGATTTGGACAGTGATCTTGGTATTATTAACTAACCAAAGAATGGTGACATCATAATAACTGAAATACTGGTCTGGTGCACATAACACCCTTTTAGCACTTGGATCTGTTAGCCATCCTCTATTTTTGTCAAATTACAATTTTTAGAAATCATCAATCTGCTGAATCTTTAGAGAAAGGAAACATTACTTTTAATAATATTTTCATTAACTAATCAGTCCAATATCCTAGACTTTTAATTCCATGCCATTAGCTTGACAAAAGTCATCTTGAAACACAGCTGCTCCCATCTTTTACTTCTCCAACAATGAGTGTTAGTGAAACCAAACCATTTGATAAACTATTGAGCTAACAACAGAATATTATAAAAGTACTAACTTATCCCATCAATAATTTTTTCTAAAGAATCTGCTTGCACATTTCTTCCTGTTTTTGTTTGCTTGCTTTTGTTTTGAAGACTTCATTCTTAGAGTAGTTTCATATTCACTGCAAAATCAAAAGAAACTATACAGATTTCTCACATACCCTTTGCTTCCACACATGCAGAGTCTCCCTCATTATCAATATCTCTCAACAAGGTGGTACATTTGTTACAATTAATGAATCGACACAGATACATAATAATCACTCAAAGTTCATAGTTTACATGAGGGTTCACTTTTGATGCCATACATTCTATTGATTTGGACACATATATAATGGAATGTATCCACCATTATAGTATCATAAGGAAGAGTTCCATGGCCCTAAAAATCCTCTGTCCTCTACCACTTTATCTCTACCTACTCTTCCCACCAACCTCTGGAAGTCACAGATATGTCTACTGTCTCCATCATTTTGCCTTCTCCAGAATGTCACATAGTTGATTTTATACCATATGTAGTTTTAGCATATAAACTTCTTTCACTTAGTAATATGCATTTAAGATTTCCCTGTATGTTTTCATGGCTTGTAGCTCATTTCTTTTTAGTGCTAAAAACTATTTGATTATCTGGATGTACCATAGTTTAATTTTCCACCCACCTCCTGCAGGACATTTTGGTTGCTTCCACGTTTTGGCAATTGTGAATAAAGCAGCTAAAGACATCCATGTACACGTTTTTGTGTGGGTATAAGTTTTCAACTTCTTTGGGTAAATACCAAGAAGTGCAATTGCTGGATCCTCCTTTTATTTGAATTTTGAATTATTTAAATTTATTTGTATAGCTCTCTCTTTTTCAGAGAGGCTATGTAGGTATAAAAAAACTGAAAAGGGTGCATAGTATGAAATAAAAAAAACTTCCTGGATCCCTGGGTGGCTCAGTGGTTTAGCGCCTGCCTTCAGCCCAGGGCATGATCCTGAAGTCCTGGGATCGAGTCCCACATCAGGCTCCCTGCATGGAGCCTGCTTCTCCCTCTGCCTGTGTCTCTGCCTCTCTGTGTGTGTGTGTCTCTCATGAATAAATAAATAAAATCTTAAAAGAAAAAAAACTTCCCAATATGATTCAACTAGTTCAATTTTAATTTGCACTGAACAAAATTGACAAATGCATTGTTATAAAGAAGCTCTAATGTCTGAATTCAAAACTTGCCAAAACATAGTTCCAACGCACGACAGAGACATCCCCAGGCATTTCCATTCTCAAAGAAGATACTATTTTAACCCAAATAAATCATCAGTTTGAAAAGACTATGTGGGAAGATTTTTTTGGGTTTATGATTTTTCTGTTGTTACTTCCTTATTTTTGATGTGTTACTGATCTATTTCCACATTACCATGCCAGGAGGCAAAATATCTGTAATCAGTTTTGTTAAGTGATACACAGCTAAACCTCATTCCCTTGACCTTTAAACTATAAGATGTAACTAAATTGAATCATTGTTGCTAGACATGAAGATGTAAATTTGGAATGCTATGAGATACTTAATCCAATTTTTCATAATAAATATCAGATATATTGCTGTAATAAGTGTGTATGATAATTTTAGTATAGAACTTTCAATTGTTTGAATGTAGAATTATGAGACATGGAAAGCCCAGCTTGCTCTTATTCATGTGACAAAATCTTAATGATTTAAAGTAGCAGTGTGGTCAATCTCCCTATATTTTTTTAATCATCTTAGGAAAATTAATCACTTTTCCTCTGTGCCTACTTTGAAACTTAATCACATCCTTCCTGAAGCATATATTGCCTTATTCTATGGCTATCTCACAGGAATATGAATTCCTAAGAATCGTGGATGTTTTATCATCAGAGTTTGAGGGTATTAAAGGTAGTATGACACATAGTAAGTGATCAGTAGGATTTATTGAAATAATGATATATATATACTGTTAATCTATTCACAATTTTGACAATTCAGAGGATGCAAATAAATCACAATTTACTACTCTCCTTTTTTAAATTGGTAGCTTATAACATTGTGATAATAGCATTTTAAATAAAACATTGTCAACTAAGTTTTAAATTCTTGTATTATTATTTTTATATATGATTATGTGGAGTAAACTTAAGAAATTAATTAATTAACTAAGAAATTGATGACATTTTAATATGCAGAAAATCCTCCAAATTTTTGGAAATTATGCAATACTTTTTTTTCTTAAGATTTAATTTATTTATTTGAGAGAGAAAATAAGTGATGAGGACAGGGAGAGAAAGAGAAAAAGAAGTAGACTCCTCACTGAGCAGAGAGCTGGATGCAGGCCTCCATCACAGGACTCTGGGATCATGAATTGAGTGGAAGGCAGGTCCTTAACCAACTGAGCCACCCAGGCACCCTTATGTAATACTCTTAAATAAGGTACAGATCAGGGCACCTGGGTGGCATAGTTGGTTAAACATCTACTCAGGTCATGATCCCAGGGTCCTGCAATGGAGGCCCAAATTGGGGCGTTCTGCTCAGGGGAGAGCCTGCTTTTCTTTCTCCCTCTATCTGCTGCTCTGCCTACCTTGTATTCTCTCTCTCTCTCTCTCTCTGTGTCAAATACATAAATAAATTATTTTTTTAAAAAAAGTAAGGTATAGATCATGGAAAAAATTAAAAGGAAAAAACTTTTTGAACTAAGTGCTAAAGATGTATCAAATATAATAGGTGTACCTAAGGAGACCTTAGAATAAAATTTCTAACTCCTAAAATGGTGTTGGAGTTCTGACCATCACTTGGAATTTTTCACTAGTAGAATTAAAGCAGACAGAAGAAAGGAGCTATTGCTTAGATAAGCCACTTTTTAAATTTTATTTTTAATTTTTTTAAGCCACCTTTTAAAGAAAAATTTGCCAAATACTACTTCCCCTGGCACCTGGTGATATGTAACTGCTTTTATTTCGAGTGCAATGTGACTTTCTAAACACTTTTTACCACTAAGAAGGAGACAATCAATGCTTGGGTAGGCAGCCAATTGTGCCAAAATTTCAACTTCAGGGAGAACAAAATGGCGCATAATAAAAAAGATACAGCCATAATGTACAACACAAAATAAATGTGATGTTTTCTATGTGACAATTTTTGCATAGTAACTCATGCAAATGCTGAATTTTTATTTAAATATAATTAAAGTACAAATGTTTTGGTTATATTCAGGAAAGTGAAGGAGATGGAGAGAAAGGAGAAACAGGGTAAGATAAGAGTCTAACTCTCAACTAAAATATTAATAACAGGAAATGATGTATATTGAACCATATATTGAGAACCATATCAGAAAATTTCACAAAAGTAATATAAAATTTATATCACCAAAAGCAATAATAAATCAAGCCAATAACTATCCTTAGTTTTCTGGGTTTTATTTTTTAGAAGATATTTCAGAGACTCCAATGCTGACATATAAATAGATTACTAATTATTATACATTATTAATATTATTACTATTAACACACTTGTGGACATATAAACTCTCATTTTTATTTCTAATTCAATATTATTGAATCACAGAGTTATTTAAAATGCTTCATCCTTTTGTGGAATTTGCTTTTGTGAATGATAAAACATTTTCACATTTGAACCAGATTCATGAAGAGAAATATGATCTTAAGGCAAGTGAACTATCTTATCAGTAGTTTTTGAAAGGTGACAACAGGTGAACTTCATAGTCTTTGCAGCTTAAAGATTAGGTATTAGGAAATAAAACATTGGACTGAAGCATATACCAAGAAAAACATAAGTGCTCCTGGGTGGCTCAGTTGGCTAAGCCTCCAACTCTTGATTTTGGCCCATGTTATGATTTTAGGGTGAGATCGAGCCACATGTGGGCTCCACTGGGCTCAGAGTCTGTATGAGATTCTCTCCCTTTCCCCCTGCCCATTTCACTGCTCACATGGGTACCTGCATGTGCACACTTTCTCTCAAGTAAATCTTTTTAAAAGTAAAAACTATAAAAAGTAGTCTAAAAATAGTAAATTTTATTCAATTTTTTTTTATGTCTGAGAAGTTGCATAGCATTAAGTAGGAGTTATGAGTCTTAGTTCCCCCCCCCCAAAAAAAGATAACAGTGGAAATATAGTTTTTAATCTCCCAAATCTTACAATTAAAACAAATAGAATAACTAAATAGCAAAACTAAAATCCATCTAGAACATCTAAAACAACACACTAATAAGGAATTACCCTGGATTTTGAAATATGAGTGTGTTCTATAAAAAACATAATTGAACTAAAAGAATAAATAGCAAGGAGGATAAAACAACAACCATAATAAATTAAGGTTAAAAATAGAACAGGGTACCTGGGAGTCTCAGTCTGTTAAATGTCTGCCTTAGACTCAGGTCATGAATCCCAGGTCCTGAGATCTAGCCCCATGTCGAGCTCTCTGCTCAGTGGGAAAGTCTGCTTCTCCCTCTCCCTCTGACCCGTACTCTTATTTGCTCTCTCTCTCTCTCTCTCTCATATAAATAAATAAAACCTTTTAAAAAAATAGAACAACAAAAAGATAACAGAAAAGGGTAAAGAGTAAAATAAAATATAGTATAAAAAGTATTATTTCTATGAAAAGAGTAAAAAAAATTCATGAAATTCTTTTTTTTTAAGACTTTATTTATTTATTCATGAGAAATACAAAGAGAGGCAGAAACATAGGAGAGGGAGAAGCAGGCTCCCTTCAGAGAGCCTGATGTGGGACTTGATCCCAGGACCCCAGGATCATGACCTGAGCCAAAGGCAGATGCTTATCTGCTGAACCACCCAAGCATCCCAAAATTCATGAAATTCTAATGATAATTTACCTAAAGAAAATCAGAGAGGTATCAAGATGTAGAAATAGCTGTATCAATATTGCAATGAAATTATCACACGATTGATAAAATTCAGCACAGATGAATTTAAAAAAATTGTTAGCAATCACAAACAGAAATGCCTTTCCTAAATCATAAAGTACTTAAAAAACGATCTAGAAAAGCATCATTCTTATTAATGGTGAATTGAAAATGTTTCTTTAGAGATCCAGCCGGAGTCAAGGATGCCTACCATATCATGTCTATTTATCATTGTATTAGTAGTTTTAGCCTACAAAGTCAAAAAAAAAACAAAAGAAATAAAAGTTATTAGTATTGCAACAGAAAAAAAATAAAACTGCCATTATTTACAAACATCATTATTTTGCATGTAAGGAATAAAATAATCCATAAAATTGATGAAATTAATAAGAATACAGAAAAAACATTTAAAACCAAGGTCAGCATACATTAATTTTATCTTTTTTATCTTTAAAAAAATCTTTGAATAAACCTAACTAGGCTTCTGCAAGATCTCTATACAGAAAACCACACAATTATTTTTAAATGATTAAATGAGGCATATGGCATCTTCATAGACTAATGCCCTCAAAACAGAAATTGCTTTCCAATGGAACTACAAATTCTATTGACAATAAAAATCCATCATTTTTTAAGAAGACTTATTTTTAAGACTTATTTTTTTAGAGTGAGAAAGAGCACGAGCAGGAGTGGCAGAGGGAGAGGGAGAGGGAGAGAGAATCTCAAGCAGATTCCGCACTGCTAACAGAACCTAAACTAAAACCAAGAAGAGTAGGATGCCCAACTGACTGTGCCACCCAGACATCCCAGAATCCACCTTTTTTTTTTAAAAAATTTTGTTTATTTATTCATAGAGACACAGAGAGAGAGAAAGGCAGAGACACAGGCAGAGAGAGAGAAGCAGGCTCCACGCAGGAAGCCTGACATGGGACTCAATCCCAGGTCCCCAGGATCACACCCCAGGCTGCAGGCGGCACTAAACCACCCCGCCACTGGGGCTGTCCTCCATCATTTTTTTAAAATGAAAATTGACAAGCTTATTCTCAAATTATACACAAAAACAGAGGATCAAAAACCGGCTAGACAATCTGAAGAACAACTCTGAAATATCTATATGATCAAATATTAACTTATTATAAAATTATAATAAATAAGCCAGAGCAATACTAGTGAAAGGTGAGGCAAATACACCAATATAACAGAATCTAGTCCAAAAAAGGATCCACATACATCACTTAATTTTATAAGAGGGCTAATACTGCAGTAAAGTTGAGGAGAAAAGTATATTTTTAAAAAACTACTGGATCAACTGAACATTCATATGGGGGTAAAATGTATCTTGATGTCACCCATGTTATTTTAAGTGTCCAGCCATCAATTCTTGATGGCTTTTATATAAAGCTTTCAAGGGAAAATCTAGATAATCATCTTTGTGATCTATGTGCTCCTCGATTCCACAATAATTTGTTAAACAGGATATCAAAAGCACCAGCTGTAAGGATGCTTGGGTGGCTCAGCAGTTGAGTATGTCTGCCTTCCGCTCAGGGCATGATCCTGGGATCCGGGATCGAGTCCCACATTGGGCTCCATGAGGGGATACTGCTTTTCCCTCTGCCTATGTCTCTGCCTCTCTCTCTTCCTCTGTCTCTCTCATGAATAAATAAATAAATCTTTAAATTAAAAAAACACCAGCTGTAGAATAAAAGATAAATATATTGAACTCTCTGAAAATTAAGAACTGTTCTTCAAAAGACATCCTTAAAAGAATGAGAAGACTGGCCTCAAGATAGAATATATCTATAACACAAATATCTGACAAAGGACCCATTTCAGAAAACATAAAGAACCCCTAGCAGCCACTAAGAGAGAGGCTGCTCAAGAAAAATGGGCAAGCAACTTCTTAAACAAATACTTTAAGATAGAAGATGTCTTAAACTGCTAATATGCATGTTAAAAGTTGTTCAATACCATTAGCTACTGGTAAAATGTAAATTAAAACCATATTGTTAAAACTATACTCACAACAGTTGCAAAATTTAAAAACTGGCAGTGCCAGTTTGGCAATGATGTGGAATATCTGGAACCTTCAGACGTTACTGACTATAGCCCAAATTATATGACCTTTTTTGGCAGTATTTAACATAACAGAACATACACATGACTATTACCTGGCAATTCAACTCCCACATATATATGTCAAAGAAATTCACATATATATGCACCGAAACATATGAACAAGAAATTCACAATAGCATACCCATAACTGGAAATAATCTAGATATTGATCTACAGTTGAATGGATAAATGCATTGGCACACGTTCATACAACCATTTCTATAAAGAAATAAGAAGAAATGAATAGTTTCTATACCTAACCAAATGGACAGACTTATAAGCATAAGGTCAAGAGAAAGAAGCCAGATGCAAAAGTACACAAACTGAATCATATCATTTATATATAAATTCCAAAACCAAACAAATTTTGGTATTAAAAGTCAGAAGAGTGCTTATTCTAGATGAAGGAGTTTAACGACCAGAAAGAATCAATGAAGTAAGCTTCCAGGGAGATTTTAGTGTTCTATTTATGTATTACATATATATTTGTTTATATATTATTTTTATCCAAATTTTAGTAACATTTTCTTTAGGATTATTTGCCTAAATAACTTATCTGGTAATAAAAGAAACTGCAAGTTTATGGACCATTATTAAATTTGATATGAAAGCAAGGATTGGGGATCCCTGGTGGCTCAGCGGTTCAGTGCCTTCCTTTTGCCCAGGGCATGATACTGGGGTCCTGGGATCGGGTTCCGCATCGGGCTTCCGACGTGGAGCCTGCTTCTCCCTCTGCCTGTGTCTCTGCCTCTCTCTCTCTCTCTCTCTCTCTCTCTCTCCCTCTCTCTCTGTCTATCATGAATAAATAATAAATAAAATCTTTTTAAAAAAAGAAAGAAAGGATTGGAATCACCTTCTCTCAGTTACCTGTCCATTGACTTTAACTATTACTCTGATCTAATGATACAGGCTTTGAAATAAAGCAATGCAAATTCACCCAGCAGCATACCCATTCTCATCCTTCACCTTACCCTACACAAGCATGCCTGTTAGAAACATGTTTCAGGGGCCACCTGGGTAGCTCAGTGAGTTAAGCACCTGCCTTCAGCTCAGATGGTGATCTTAGGGTCCTGGGATAGGCCCTACATTGTGTTCCTTGCTTAGTGGGGAGCCTGCTTCTCCCTCTTTCTCTGCCTCTCCCCCTGCTTATGCTCTCTCTCTCTCTGTGAAATGAATAAATAAAAATCTTTAAAAACAAACAAAAAAAAGAAACATGTTTTGGGGGTGGGGTGCCTGGGTGGCTCAACTGGTTAAGCAACTGCCTCAGTTTTGGCTCAGGTCATGATTCAGGGTCCTGGGATTGAACCCCACATGGGGCTTCCCACTCATTAGGGAGTCTGCTTCTCTCCTTCTACTTTTCCCTCTGCTCCATCTGGTGTTTTCTCCCTCTCTTTCTCTCTCTCTCTCTCCCACCCTCTCTTCTAAAATAAATTAATCTTAGAAAGAAAGAAAAAGAAAGAAGGAAAGAAAGAAAGGGGGAAGTTTAAAATCAGGTTATATACACACACAAACACACAGAAATACAGTAAATATTTTTTTTAGACTTGGGTGATAAAACTTCAGTTCTTTCCTAACCAAAAAACAAATCTTGAAAGGCAATGGAAGGCCAAGGAAAGCTCAAGAAAAATGTGTTTTCAAGTCAGTGAGATATTAGTATTTGAAGGCTCATAAATGAGAACCCTGGTCAAGAATCTCTTATGAAGTACCAATATCAGAAAAGTTTCAAAATCATTTACTGTGCATAATACATGTTGTTAGAAGTTAGTTTTTCTATTATATATATAATTTATTAAAAGCAGTAAGGAATCTTTATTATATACATAATTTTCAATGTTTTTGGTATTCTCATATATATGACTGCAATGACTTGCTCACTTTCCAATCGGTCAATGCGGTATGAATCTATTAGTTATTTGCAAATTACATATGTTAATTTGAGGACAAGAAAAGAGATCAATCTGCTTTTATGTGAAATGATCATCCAGTTCAATAAAGCTTGACTATATGATAAGTAAATCCTTTGGCCAAGATAAAATCAGGTTGTCCTTTCCCTAATTTAGATGAGGATTATCATAGAATGATATTGAGGACAGGCCTATTTTAATCTTGGGGGAAGGATCTTGATTATGCTGAAAATAAACTTTAAGTTTTTAAAATAGATTTATTAATATATAATTTAGATAAAATAAATTTCATCTATTTAAAGTGTACAGCTTTATAAATTTGACATATGTGTGCACCAAAGAGAATGAACATAAACATCACTCCAAAAAGTTTTCTTGTTCCTCATTGTAATTCTTCCCCCACGTCCTTTCTCTGATTCACCAGTCCCCTGTCATCAGGCAACTACTGATTTGCTTCCTATTATTATGATAACTTTGTCTTTTCTAAAATTGTATATGTATTTAATTTATATGAGTCAAATCAAGTAGTTGTTTATCTCTTCGTCTGGCTTTTTTTGCTCACCATAATTTGTTGTATGTATTAGTAATTGTATGTATAGAAAGATTTTACTCAGCATAATTAACATAATTAAGTGTATCAAGAGCCTATTCTCATCTATCACTAAGATTGAGCCTCAAAGCCCAAACAAGCCCAATGTTCAATTAAAGATGATTTTTGTAACAATTTTTGATGCTTTCTTCTTTCTATCACATACTGACAAGAAATATCAATAAATACTTTTTCCTGCTGCAAGCTAGATTTTTCATCATTTGCTTCTCAGCTGCCAATGTATACTTTCCTATGGAATGATCATCTCATAGTTCAGAGCAAAGATTACAAAATTTCTGTGGACTAAAATTTAAGGGTACCCCAAAGCCATGAAATATATTGCTAAGTGCACAGATCCTGAGATGTGCACTGCCTGTGTCCAAAACCCTTTTCTACCACATGATATCACGTGATCTTAATAAATGTGCCCTATATAGTGTTTCTGTTTCCTCATCTGTACTATAGGGCTAATAATAATACCTAACATATTTATGAAGATGAAATGAATTAATATATGTAGAGCAGGTAAGAACAAGCCCTGATAAAGAGCACTATGCAAGTGTCAGCTATTTTTGCTAGAGGTGGTAGTTATGAGCCGTTGCTGGCATTTTTCACAGGTAATGCATATTCCTGCAGCATATCAATATTGATGAAGCAGAAATGGGTTTTCAGATTTGCAGTGGAAGGATATATGTCATGCACTGAATGTTTATATGCCCCTCAAATTCATGTGTTGAAATTCTGCCCCACAATGTGACAGAATTTGGAGGTGGGGCTTTTGGGAGATGATTAGGTCACGTGAAAGGAGAGGTCTCTCTTCTGCCATGTGAGGACACAGTGAGAAGTCGGCTCTCTGGGAAATAGGAAGCAGGTTCTCACAAGACACTGAATCTGCTGATGGCTTGATCCTGGGCTTCTGAGCTGCTAGACTGTGAGAAATAAATGTTTGTTAATTAAAACACCCAGTCTGTGATTTTTGCTATAGCAGCCCAAATAGATTGACTAAGCCAAGATGTTCAAGAGGCTTGAGATGATAAGGAAGAGAATGCTTTTGAAAAGTGAGTGTAATGGAGTGAGATATGGCATCCACACTAGGCTACATTGAAATTTGTGAATGATTCTGAATATGGAATCTTTCTTAATCATGCATACATTCAATTTTTTTTCTGTGTCCACTATATAACAAGTACTATTTTAGATGGTGAGGGTAGAACAGTTAAAAAAATGAAATCCTTGCCCTCATCAAGTTTATTTTCTAGAGGAGAGATCTACAGCAAATAAATAAATAAGTAAAATAATACAGAGTGTATTAGAATATGGTAAATGTCAAGTACCATGAAAAAAATAAAGCAGAGTATAGTGGATATGGTGAACTAATGTTAGAGTGAACTGCTATTTTATAGAGTGATTGGGCAAACATAATTCAGTTTATTTTTTGGCAAAGCTTTACACAAATGATGAAAGAGCCATATTATTATATGGGAAGGGGCATTTTAGGTAGAGAGAATATAAGGATGAAGGTCCTGATGTTGGATCAAGTTTCATGACTACCAAGGAGACTGGGCCCAACCAGAGTGATGGAGATGGAAAGAGGCAGAGGAGGTGGAGGGAAAAGAAGGACTTGAGAACATGAAAGGTTAGTTCAGGATGTGGTAAGTTTCTGGCTTTTACAAACCTTGAATAGAAGGCCGTTGGAGTCTTTTAAGAGAGGAATGGCATAGTCAGGCTTAGATGTAAACACACGTAGGGAATCAAAAGTAGAAAGAAAGGCATTTAGAAAAGCCTTGCAGTAATTCAGCTAACCTTAGGAGGTTTCTAATAAGCAAAAATTCCAGAGTCCTTAGGTATTGTGAAATCATAGAGGAAGAACAATGGAGGGTTGATAGAGTGGCATAGTCGAGTGAGGGTTTGTAAAAGCGAATGGATTGTAGCATAAAATTAAAGAGAATTATGTTTTTGTGCATATCTGATGTATTATATTCACACCCTACAGTGAATCTTACCTGTCTACCTGACTTCCTGCCAACAACATATCTGTTTGAGGGTCTATCTCTAAGAAAGGACAGGTGGGATAGGCCAAGAATTAGATCCTGCCCTCAAGGAGCTCACAGTACAATGGGGAAAGTGAAATATTGACAGGTTATTGCAATATACAACAGTGGGAACCATTAGAGTGTTATGGATAAAATGCTTCCTAGAATTATTTATAGACCTCTTCATATAATCTTGGCAAAATCTCATAGAATTTTTGTAATTCCTCTCAGTTGATTGATTGTCAGATGTTTGTTCTCTCCATGAGTTCCTAAATATACAAGTATAAAGAAAGCCACAAGCAAAATTCTACTAAGCATGTATTATTAAATATATTTAATAGAATTTGCTAGAAATCTTCTTAGAGTCATTAGTTTAAGTAGTCAATTCATTATTAGTTTTACACACCATTTTTCTGAGACACTTTCTTTTTTTCTTTTTTCTTTTTTGAAAGATAGTCGAAACACAATATTACATTAGTTCCAGTTATACAACATAGTAATTCCACAAGTATCTGTTATGCCATGCCATGCTTATCACAAGTGTAGTCACCCTACAATCCTATTACAATACCACCGGCTATATTCCCTATGCTGTATCTTCTATCCTCATGACTTATTTATCCCATATCTGGAAGATCCCCTACTCCTCTTTGCCCTCTGGTAACTGTAAGTTTGTGCTCGTATTTATGGGTCTATTTCTGTTTTTTTATTGTTTATTTGTTTGTTTTATCTTTTAGATTCCACATATAAGTGAAATCATGTAGTATTTATCTTTAAGTCTGATTTATTTCACTTAACATAATATTTTTTATGTCTATCCATCTTGTCACAAATGACCAGCTTCATTCCTTTTTATGACTATTCCTCTGAGTCTCTTGAAGGAAATAAAAATAACTCCTGGACATCTGGATTCCTGATTTAACCATGAATTTATAATTTTGTTAAATTAAATGATCAAATTGTCAAATACTATGAAATTTTAATGAATTAGTATTACTAGCCACTTTTTTCCCATTATACAATATATTTATAACTTTTCATTTTATTTGTAACATTTAGTCGTTACTTTACAGAATGATGCCATATACATAAAGTAGGCCCACAAGATTTTTACTGTTTACCATATCCAGAAGAATTACAGTACAGACATAACCTTTATTGGCATATGCAGCCCTATTTGAAAATTGTCATTTATTTGATGTTACATAATTCTCTTCCATGAAAATATAAATTTTTCATTTATAAGAAAGAGTCTAGCCTTTCTAAATCACTTGACTTTTTGAGCACATTTTGAGTATGGAGTTCTTTTATTTTACGTTTTTCAGCTAATATGTATCCTTTAATATGGAGATAATCTAGCCTTATTCAAAAGAATGATGGTAAAATACTAAGCCCAAAATTTACATAAGGTTAAAAACTGTGAACAGAGAATCCACAAATCAAGAAATTTATCTCCTGGTAACTAACTCCATTTAAGTGTATGATAACTAGAAGTATACCAAATCCACTGGATTAAGTAATGAAGTAATCTTTTTTTTAATATTTTATTTATTTATTTATTTATTTATTTATTTATTTATTTATTTATGTGAAACAGAGGGAGAAGGCAGAGACATAGGCAGAGGGAGAAGCAGGCTCCCAGCAGGAAACCCAAAGTGGGACTCGATTCCTGGACCCAGGATCACACTCTGAACTGAAGGCAGATACTCAACCGCTGAGCCACCCAGGAGTCCCAGTAACTTAGTAATTTTTAGGTATTAATAATGATATTTATAAAAAGCAATTAAAAACAAGTTTTTTGAGTTATTTAAAACTATATACATTCACAATTAATATAAAATACAGATATTCCTCAAATACACTAAATTACTAAACTCTACATCTGAAATTAAGGATGTACTCTCTGTTGGCTAATTGAATATAAATTAAAAAAAAAAAAAAAAAAAGCTGTTGGGATGCCTGGATGGCTCAGCAGTTAAACGTCTGCTTTCGGCTCAGGGCATGATCCTGGAGTCCCAGGATCAAGTTCCACATCAGGCTCCCTGCATGGAGCCTGCTTCTCTCTCTGCCTATATCTCTGTCTCTGTCTCTTTCTTTCTCTGTGTCTTTCATGAATAAATAAGTAAAATCTTTAAAAAAATAAGCTGTTAAATGCCAAAAAAAATACACTAAATAATTATATACCAATGGGTTAATAGCAATTGTGTATTTGGATGTGGAATCACACATGATTTTTTCTTTTGCATTTTTTATTTCTAAATGAATGACAGTGGGACAGGGAGACATGTCTAAGATGTTAGCATTAAAAAACAACAAAAAAGCATGATTAATAACTAGTGGTGGCTTCATCTGACTCTACAGTTAAGCTTCCTAGTGGTGTAATTTCTAAGGGAGAGAGGACACCCTTCCTAGCTTTTCTTTGGACAAAGAGTACTAAGAAATTAATGCAAGTATGCCCCAGAGATATCTATAAAAATAAGCTGATAAACAGCTTTGGAATTACTGATATGTTTATTGTATCTTTGAGTGTTCAACATTCATCATGACTTTAATAAATATGTTTTGATTGATTGATTTTAAAGATTTTATTTATTTGAGAGAGAGAGAGAGTGAGAGCATGAGCAGAGGAAGCAGCAAAGGGAGAGAGGAAGCAGACTCCCTGATGAACAGGGAGCCTGACAGCAGGGCTCGATCCCAGGAACCTGGGATCATAACCTGAGCCAAAGGCAGATGCTGAATTGACTGAGCCACCTAGGCATCCTTAACTTATTTATATACCAATTGTAATATTACTTATTCACTCATTCATGGAAGAAGGGAAGCTTCTTGTAGTACTCCTTGAGAAACTTGCACATATTGAGCAGTGCACCTCAAATTCCTTGACAATGAACATGCTGAGATAAAACTGCCAAAACTGCTGGTTTTTTTCTTCTAATTCAGTGGTGATGGCTTCAACAGTCATTTCTCCTTTTTTCTTTGTTAATCATTTGTATTTAGCATTTCGATCTAAATCCTATGCAGAATCATAATTCCCTTTTGCAAGAAATATTTTTTTCAATATTTTATATTGTATTCATTTCTTTAACATCTGAAGAGATCGTGTTCATATTAATAGCATGAATGACTGTGATAGGCCTGGTAAAGTACAGCTTCAGTCAAAGGATCCTTTGCAATGATTTGAAGAAGGCCATGGGAGATCATGTTTGTGCTAAAGCTTGACTCCTCTCAGGCAAGCTTCCAGAATTCCTACAGGTGTTCAACCCAAAGTCATTCACTCCATGGACAATAGTAACAGAATTTTTGCATGAAAATCTTAGTATACTGTTATCTGTAGAGGATGCGTGAAATTAAAGCTCTTAACATTTCAGAGGTAGAATGTTGGTGAAGTACAAACACTCAAGGCTATGAAGTTTTTTGTTTCTAACTTGGTTCTCCATTCCTTAGAAAACCATCAGTTATACAAATCATTTCCCAGAAGCGTGCAAAACTGGAAAAAATGAGATTTTAATAATAAGAGGTAAAAGTCAAATATGAGTTTGTGCCTTCTTTTCATAATCTTCAAATCTGACTGCTTGTCTCCCATAAGAATCTAGAGCTGAATTAAGGGTATTCTCATAGAACCCCAGTGGTTCCCACTCCTTTACTGGTACATTTTTAATTTTTTAAAATTTTTTTTAATTTTTTATTTTTTGTACCCCTACATTTTTTTAGTGTTAATTTCTAACTTGGGTACAAGAATTGATTGCTCTAGCCATACCTGTCACAAGGATAAGGCTTGTATTCAATGACGATTCAGGTTTTTGCCTGCAGCACTGTAAATGTCATTAGCAGACAGTTTGTGAGAGCTACTATGGCTTCTCTATCCCAGTGTGATTCAATGTTACACATTTTGTGGTGGCTTCTACAGGCCAAGAATCTGGAAAGACCTTGGACAAATATGCAAAGAATCAAAACAAAACAACAACAAAACAATATATTGCTATAACAGTACCCCAGCAAGCACAATTTATTGTGTGAACCAAAGGAAAAAGAAAGCTTTATAAGGAGTCACCACCAGTTTATTTCTATGGGGTTAGTCTGTCCTGGCAAAATACACAATAAAAGGTGAGCCTGATTGCTCCTCTTACAAGACACTTAGGAAAGGTCCAAAGTTAGTCTGTCCTGGCAAAATACACAATAAAAGGTGAGCCTGATTGCTCCTCTTATAAGACACTTAGGAAAGGTCCGAAGGAGGTTGCGGGGGAAGAAAGGTAGGCTTTTGCAAATGTGCATTGTCTCAACAGGTGTTCACAAAAGTTTGTACCAGTTGGGAATGGAAGTAGTTGAGGAATTTAGTAGTGTTCAATAGTTTAACACATCAGTGAATGAAGTAGAGAATCACCTGGATATCAATACAACAGAAAGGAAAAACAAAAGTTTATTGATCTCATATTGAAACAAAGTTATCATTTCATCTGGTTTGCATAAGTAATTGCTTTATTCATATTCCTAGGCAAATCTTTTATTAATTTGGATTAGAATGAGTAACTTGCTAGAAATTCTTTAATATATTTAGAGTACTAACATTTGTGGCAATTGGAGAATGATTTAATTCCTCCATGTCTTCAGTATGTTTTTAGTGATTTCTTAGACTTCAGATCCCTAAGCTATCTTAGCAGAGATTTGCACTCTTTTTTTAAATTTTATTTTACAGCTGAAGAAACTGGGGCACTGAGAATGTGACATACCTTTGGGTAGTAAATTGAAGAACAAGAATAGTGTACAGTTCTCTTTTGAGGTCAGGGTTCTTCTCATAGCAGTGTGACTCTTGCAATTATACAGCCATTATCAATTTCATAGGGGAGTTATTTCTTAGCCAGTTTGAAGAATAAACTTAGAAGACCTAAGAGCCATAAATCTATTTTAGATTTCCTACCATAATTCTTTGTATTATATGATGTGCAGACGCATAACATATGTCTACCCATGACTTTCTATTGGCTTTCAAATGCAGCCTAGAATCTTTAGCACAGTAGGATCTGGCCGTAGGCCTCCATCATCTGTCTTTACCATTAATCTTACTCTCCTCACCCATCATGGGCTCCAATCAAACTATACTCTTGACAATTTTAAGTTTCACATTCCTCTATTTCTTCTCATTTCTTCAGTTAATTAATTCTATACTTCCATTCTTCCCCACGTCTAAATTCTACTTGTTCATGAAGGATTGTTAGATATCCTAGCTAGAGGAACTCTTTCTATCTTTGGAATTTCCATAAGAATTTAGTCTTTTCTCCTTTGTTTTAAGAAAAAAGAATGTGTGTCTATATGTATAAAAATATATAAGAATGTGTGTGTGTTTACATATATATTCTTATATCATTTAGTATTCTTTTTTTTTAAAGATTTTATTTATTTATTCATGATAGAGAGAGAGAGAGTCAGAGACACAGGCAGAAGAGAAGCAAGCTCCATGCTGGGAGCCCAGAGAGCCTGACGTGGGACTCGATCCCGGGACTCCAGGATCACACCCTAGGCCAAAGGTAGGTGCTGAACCCATGAGCCACCCAGGCATCCCATCATTTGGTATTCTTTTATCATTCTTATATCATTTGTTGTCTAATTTTGCTTTCAAGATTTGGGTTTTTAGGCTAGGGATTCTAGTTTTTCACTTCTGAGATTGACTAAATGCTTTTGGTATCCTAAGTATACTGGTATTTCTATGTATTATTTTATTTTTATTTTAATACTCAGAACTTGTCATTACTCTTTGTTCTCTTAATCACATTATTATTGATATTATTTTCTCTTAATCACTCTTATTTTTTTATCTCTGTATTTCCCTAATAGGTTCCAATATCTGCCTTGCAGTATATAGACACTTTGTCTAGGTGCAATCATTTTATGCTTTTATTGCTAAATGTTTTAAGTAACATTTCTAGAAATTCGCCACTATTAATTTCCCAATCTGCTTGTTCTTTTTATTTTTTTTAGATTTTATTTATTTATTCACAGACACAGAGAGGGAGAGAGAGAAACAGAGAGAGAGACACACACAGAGGGAGAAGCAGGCTCCATACAGGGAACCCGACATGGGACTTGATCCTGGGACTCCAGGATCATGCCCTGAGCTAAAGGCAGGCGCTAAACTGTTGAGCCACCCAGGGATCCTTGCTTGTTCTTTTTACACATGCATTTACTTCTTTTCTTATAAATGATTTTAATCCCTCCTATTATTTATATACTTATTGTAGACATAATCATTTTATATTCTACTCACATATGAGATCTTTTAATGAATTTTTAATCTTACTTTTATCTGCTCTCAGGGATGGTATGCTGAATCTATTTTTTAAGATGTTTTGTTATAAGCTTATCTTTAAAATTATTTTTATTTATTTTTCCCATTGAGAAGACCTTGAGTTGAGGTTGTAAGAGTATCTCTTTAGAATGCTTTCATATTTGATTCATTGAAAAACACAGCCCAAATAAAATAACATGATAACTTTACAGCTTGATATTCAAGAACAATGAAGAAGATCTAAACTTGAAATAAAAAACTATGCTTTTTAAAACTAGCTTAGAAGTTATCAATAATGCATATTGCAAATGTGGGAATTGAATAACAGCATCAATATCAGCATGAAATAATGGTGCTAAACACTTTGTACACAGAATATTTAAATTAGACACTGAACCCTTATTAATGAGATGTGTCTATGTGCACGTGCATGGTTTTATTCTGTGTGTAAATGCATGTACATAATGTGATTTGCAAAATCTGAGAGGCTGGTGGGAGTTGAGACTTCTCTAATAGTCTGTGTACGACAAGCTAGAGCCTTGAACTTTTTATCCTTTGTAAAAATGGAAACCCAAGGATAATGTTAATGTATGTAGAAACACATAGAAGAGTGACATGCACATATTAGTTACTTGATAAGCTGACTGCATTTTTTAGCATGGGGAAAGTATGAGGATTTTTTAAATATTTAAACTATTTTTTGAGTGATAGGGATTAAGGCAAAAAAAATATGTGCAAAATAAAAAGTTTAGCTATGACTATAATTTTCCAGAGAAAAGATTCACTAAGCTGGTGGTAGTGGGGATAAATATTCAGTTATATACTTAGGCGATTTTACAGAGGTAGAAGTAAGAGGATGACATAAAATTTGGATATGAGATTAGAGAAAGAAAAAGAGCTTAAAGTACTTATTTTGTTTGTTTGCTAACTGTGACAAGATCGGTTATAAAATTTATTTTAAGGGAGAAAAATAGAGTTCATTTGGGAGGTTAGAAGTCTAAAGTTTCTCCAAGAACTTCATCTGCATGGGGGACCATACCTGGCTGGAAATGTCTATGAAGAAATCTTCACCATCCAGCAGATGTTAATTTTTTGTACATGGGTCCTACTTCCAGAACAGTGTCCAAGTGGGAAATGTAAATGTGAAGACGTAGGGGCCACATACAAATTTGTGTAAGTTGAAGAAGAGTAGTCAATTAAGGAGAAACTGTAAAAAATAGAAGAGTTTGGAAAGTGTTATATACTAAAAAACAAGATTGGAGAGTTTTAAGATAGAGGAATCTTGCTGAAAATGGTGCAATGTTTAGATAGATTGAGGAGGAGAAAGATGTTAAACCATTTGATTTAAGTAAAAAGATGTTTTTCATATTAACAGGAAGAGTTTCTATATGGGTAAAGGGAATGGTGCTTACCCGAGTAATTTAAAGCACTGAGAAGAAACTCTAGAATTTCTAGGTATAAGTGGCTCTATTGCTGCAACCCATCTGGAACAATTGGCAGTTTGGGAATAAGTTTGGAAAAAACATCTATGCCCTTATCTAATGAATGTGTGGATGGTGTGTATAAGAGATACTATTGACAGGGTGGTAAAACAAACCTTCTTAATTACAAGTTGTAGAAATGGAAGCAATATTTAATGCCAGAAGTTAAAATAAAGGAAAATGGTTAAAATAAAGGAAAGGGTTAATGAGGACATAAGTTAGAAAGTAACAAAGTAAAACTTTGGTTAAAATAAAGGAAAGGGTTAATGAGGACATAAGTTAGAAAGTAACAAAGTAAAACTTACTTGCAGGCCAAAGGAAAGGAGGCAAACTATCAAGCCTTAAAGGTCTAAGATTTGCAATGGCCAGGTTCCATTAACTCCACAAAATGCACAACTAGCCATTTTAGAGAATTAATTCGACTTAAGAAAGATCACCAAAAATAAAACTAACAGGTATATCTAAAATAAATATTTCTCTTAATATACACTGCACATGTATATGCAGAGACACATATACTTCTTTGGGGTAGAAGTAGAAAGCCATGTTACTGAAACTTCTCGGTAAATGTCAGTGACAGCCCATTGGTCACCTGGAATAGTCGCCTTGATATCTTTGGAACCTGACTCACCTGTCAGTGTGCACTGGATTGGACACAGGGTCTCCTCAAAGTGAGGCACAAATCCTCTTGACCCAAACCTAAACTCACAGTGTTAAGAGAGCAGAGGCACAGCATGCTTCTAATGCTAAGAGCTACTCATTGACCTGGAAAAACTCCAGGGTTTTTATATTTCATAAAGTCTAATATATTGGTGCTAGATCTGATGAGTGTGTATACCACCTCAGCTATTCCCACCAATGACTGTAGGTCTTACACATATGTAAATTAGGTTTAAAAATGTGTTGATCACCTTAAGATGAGGTATCCTTCACTGGATGCAAGCTGCTTACTGAGGCATAATTCATACACACATACCAACCATATAATCAATACACACAATCACACACACACCAGAGAAAAATTAATATTGAAATTAAAGGTAAGAGAATGGATAACTGAGGGAAGAAATTTCTAGAAGGATAGGATAGAGAATGAGATCTAATGTGTAGACTGAGAACTAAATTTTAGAGAAATCTTTTTTCTAAGACTTGAAAAGTGTGCAGTGTTTGAAGAGTCAAGTCCAGATGAGATTGTGTGAACTCAATAGGTGTTCACGTGTAAGAGTTTCTACTTTCCTGAAGTTTGAAGTGGAGGCAAGGGGATGGTGAGAAGAGTAGAAAGACTGTAGAACAAAGAATGTGAGAAAAATCTCACAAAAGCAGCAAGTAAAATAATGTCCCTATGAGGTAAGAAGCTCTGAATTTGTACTGGTGCCAATAGACATGGTAATGAGATTTTCTCTATCAGAACTTAGTAATATGAGGTTAAGAATTAAACTGAAAAGTTATCAGAAGCTAAAGTTCAAGATCTTTATGTTCAACTGGGATTCCTTTAAGTGGACCAAACACCAGTTTCACCTGATAAACTGTGCCCAGGTTAATGCAATTTTCACTTGTTTCATAAAATATTGATTATTTTTCTAATGTGCAAAGCCTTTTTTTTTGTAAAGTGCTCTGAACTTGCCTTCTATACACATAGAAAAAATAATCAGAGACTGGCTTTATGTCTAATTATATTAATTTAAAAATTTTAAGCACATCAATCCATGAAGTTAATAGACACTTTTTTAAAAGCTTCATTTAATTCTAAATCAGCATTCTGAAATTTGTACATGATTCAGAACTACTTAAGATTAATTCTGAAGCTTTGTATGACTGAATAATATAATATGAAAAGGAATGATAAACTGCTTTGAGAGTAGAAGGGCATCTGATGGTAAAATTTTGTCACTATCATTTTTACATATTTCTGGGTGGAAATATGAAAGGCCTACCCACATTTAAAGTGTTTGTATACTTATATCTAGCAGTGTTATGTTTAGATTTTCTAAAAAGATTTATTATTTATTCATTTAAGAGAGAGAATGTGTGTGTGTACACTTCAGCACAGAGGGAGAGGCAGAGAGAAAGGGGGAAGCAGAGAAATAGACTCCCCACTGAGGAGCTGGCCCAAGGCGGCAGAGAGGGAGGTGCTGATCCCATGTGTAACCATATGTGTTCTCACATGATCTCAAGATGTCACCTGTGATCATGACCTGAGCTGAAATCAAAAGTCAGATGCTTAACTGGCTGGGCCACCCAGGTGCCCCTGGATTTTTTTTTTTTACCACAAAAATACAAAATTCACACAATTTGTTTATCTGTTCTTCTGTTGATTGACATCTAGGTTGTATCTAAATTCTAGCTATCCTGAATAAAGTTGAAAAAACATTTCCTATACTAGTTTTTTACTAGTAGATAGTAGATAGACATAGCTTTTTATTTCTGGGTAATTACCAAAGAACATTTTGGGATTAAAAGTGTATATTTTAACTTTGTAATAAACTGTTGTATGGTTTTACAAACTAGTTTTACTATTTTACCTTACCATGGAGAGTGTATGAGAGCTGTACTTGTTCATTCTTTTCAGCACTTAGATTGATAATCTTTTTAATTTTAGTCATTGTAGTGAATGTACTGTGGAATCTCAATTTTGGTTTTAATTTGCATTTTTCTATTGACTAGTGATTTTGAACATATTTTTAGGCTTTTATGTGCCATTCATATATCTTTTTCATAAAGTTTCTGTCGAAGACTCTTGCCCATTTCTGTTGGATTGTTTGCTATTTCTTATTGTTTTGTAAGGTAATTTATATATTCCACACACAAGTTGTCATTTGGATATATGTATTGTGAATATTTCTCAGTTTGGGAATTTTTTTTCATTTTTCATAACATTTTCTGGGTGAGAATTTCTAATTTTCATGAAACATGTTTTTATTTTGGAGTGAATATTTGAAAAACTTTAACCGTCCTTCAATATAGCAATGTACACATAAGCTATATTATATCCATTATACAGAAAATATGCAGCAATTTAAAATGATTGGATAGTTTTGAAATATGAGCATGGAAATGTTTTTAAGACATAGGGTAAGTAAAAAATAATCAGTTCATGGACAATAGGACATTTTTTATGTGAAACTCTATACATCTGTTTGTACACACACACATTTACATAAATATAAATTGCATGAGAAGTTGCTCTCCAGGACACACATTAAGTTGTTAACAATCATTATTTCTGGCAAAAGGAATAATATGTGGGTGGTAATCTAGAGCCTTATTTACTTGTTTCTGTAATTAACTGAAAACTTTTAAAGAATATTTTATATATTTTTAATAGTTATTAATGGGAATTACTGAAATTATTATAAAAAAGCTTGAGTAGAATTCAATGGCAGATATATAAGTATATGATGGCAGTTTAAATATTTGTCATTTAAAAATATTTAGTGACTCTTTTTAAATAAATTTCAAGAAGAAAATTTAAGCATATGCAAGTAGAAGTATACAGCAGATTTTGAGAAACCACAAATTCTTCCATTGAATAAACAGGCAGCAAACGTTGGAAGGTCACTGGGAGTCACATGTTTCTAATATCAGAGATGATTTAACATTTAATATGGTTTAAGTATTAGGTAACCCCATGTCAGAGGAAATCACACATCAGTCTGAGCTGTGTACCATAAAGATGAATGTGACATTAGATTGCCTAATGAGATATCAGCATTTGTAGTCTAAAGAGGATTATTTCTAGAAATTAGTATTTAAATATGCAGATTATCTTAGATTGCAGTCACACATCTCCAGGCACATAGACATCTTTGCTGTTCCATGAACACACTGAGTGTACACTTCTGGTTGACATTTCTATCAGAATGATTTCCCCAGATAGCCTCATGACCTCTTAACTCACTTACCCCAAGTTCTGCTTAAATTTCAACTTTTCAATGAGGCCTGTTATGACTCCTATTCAAACTTTCAACTACCACCCTCTCCCAACCCAACACTGCGCTCTGCCTAAAGTCACTCATCATCTTTGTTTTGTTTTTTCCACCGTATGGATCACCATCTAATAAAATCTAATTTATTTGTGATATTTTTGTGGCTATTAAGTCTTGTTTCTTACTAGAAAGTAAACCCCGATTTTTTTTTACTTTATTTACAGACTGATCTAAATTCCTAGAATAGTGTTTGATATACAATACATGCTCAATAAATATTTATTGATTAGATCTGTGGAGGAACCACCACCACTCTAACCTCATTGGACTTCATTTTGCCCAAATTATTCTTTCTTAATTTCCTTTACCTTTTAGATACTCTGCACAGGGAGCTAATGAGGAAAGTGACATGTGTCACATTCAAGATAGAACCTCACTGAGTTGGCTAATATAGAAAGAACAACTTTGGGATCCCTGGGTGGCGCAGCGGTTTGGCGCCTGCCTTTGGCCCAGGGCGCGATCCTGGAGACCCGGGATCGAATCCCACATCAGGCTCCCGGTGCATGGAGCCTGCTTCTCCCTCCGCCTGTGTCTCTGCCTCTCTCTCTCTGTGACTATCATAAATAAATAAAAAAATTAAAAAAAAATTTTAGAAAGAACAACTTTGATCTTAATGTTTCTTTACTCTCTTCATTTACCTCTTTCTTTCCAACTTATCTGAATAGAAAATTTGCTTGAATTCTTTCCTTTTTACATTGCATTCTATTTAAGAATCCGCAACCACAGCTTTGAAAGTAAAGGTTAATTACTACCATTCCCCCAAAAGATTTATTCGAGTGTGATTAACACATTGGATTCTTAGGTAGCCAAATACAAAACACATATTTAGGAACTGGGGCTTTATTCTCCTATGTATTAGGAATTTTGTGAGATTCTGAATAATGTTATGAACTGTACTGAAAATAACCATTTTAGATTTTGTAAGTGAAGCCTGAATATGTGAAAGCCCATGGAGATTTTAGGAAATGTTAACCACCTTGTTTACCATTTGAATCTTTCAAAAAAGCTAGCTTAAAATCAATTCAAAGAGGAAGCAGGCATTAACTCAGAGAAAATATTTCACTGATAGCACAGCAGTCATTTTTAGTGCAAACACTCTCATATTTGTGATTGTGGAAATCACATGTAATGACTCTCATTAAAATTTAGCATAAAACCCTAGTTTCAAACTACTACTTTCTATTCATCCCTGTCACTTTACTTTTCATTTTGAAAGCCAGGTAGACATAAATTGAATTTGGCAGCTGGTAAGGAAATGTTTATAAATCATAAGAAGAAGCCTAATCAAAATTTAATTCAATATACCTATATCTCAAAAGTAATAAAACTAGTGCATGATATATATTTCATATCACAAAGAAGTCACATTAAAACAACTGTAGTTAAATGTGAGCCACTTTTCATATTCCTCCTTTTTCCTGTGATGGAAGAAAAAAGATTTGTTTTCTCTGAAAAAAATGAGAATTTTGGGGAATGTTTCATAATTGTTTTATGACATATTTGCATATATCAACAATGAATTCAAATTTGCATTAAAAGTTGCACAGACTTTCCTTCAAACTGAAAATAAAATCAGTGTTCAAAAAGTTCAGTCAGTTTGGAGAAAGAACACAATGCAAAGCAATACTTGGTCTTGATGGTAGGAGTTGAGGTCTATTACCTTCTTAAAGACAAATATCTTATTTATCCTACATTATATAGGCAATGGATTGAGCTAATGCAATTAATTACTCTCACACAATGAAAACCAGAGGTTGCAAGGTAAACACCACAGATCTATAGCCTCAAAGATAGCTTTCAAATATGAACAATCACATGTAAGATCTTGGTTATTGCAATAATACTTCAAAAGTGTACTTGGAATCCTACTCCAGAAAGTACAATGAAGCAGTTTACGAAAAAAAAAAAAAAAGTCAACTGTTTTCAATTCTCTCCTTCTAGTTTTCTCTAACAGTTAAAAACCCAAAAGTGAATGTTTCTGAAAACTAGTTGTCACCTGAAGTCAGACTACTATGGATTCACATTCCTGTTCCTGAAATTTACTATCTCTTTAGTCTTGAGTAAGCCCCTTGGGTCTAAACTTATTCATCTGAGATATAGAAAAAGCAGCAATACCGAACTTTTAGGGGTGCTCTGCAATTTAATGAGGTAATGTTTACAAAGCATGTGGTACAGTCCAGCTTTCAGTAAGCAAATCAATATATGTTAGCCATTACTTTGATGCTGATGATCATCAAGGGGCAGGCCTCCCCTGCCTCTCCACCTCCCACTATCAAAGAGATAGCTCCAGGACCTAGAATGACATTTTTTATAAAAATGCACTAAGGCAAACTCAAACCGGACCTAGAATGACATTTTTAATAAAACTGCACTAAGGCAAACTCAAACCTTTTCAAAAGGTTTATTAAAGAAAAAAAAATCGGCCAATGTGAGGTTGACTCAAGTTTCATTCTAGAGAAATTCTTTAGCAGAGGCTGTTTAAATCTCCCTTGCTATGTTCTTCATGCTATTTGGCCAAGCTACTGTGATGGCCCTTTCATAATATATTTATTGATTTCAACACATAGTTATAATAATTACTGTTTTAAAGATAGTGCTGTCACACCATCTGCCTCTGAAGAGTTTATACTAGTACATATTCTTTAGATATTCTATGGTTGTTGATATTTTTTTTTTCCAATGCAGATACCACCATATTTTTTTCTTCTGGGAAAATTTTCTACTATGCAGAACATAACCTTTTTTAAAAATATTTATTTATGATAGGCACACAGTGAGAAAGAGAGAGAAGCAGAGACATAGGCAGAGGGAGAAGCAGGCTCCATACACCGGGAGCCCGACGTGGGATTCGATACCAGGTCTCCAGGATCGCGCCCTGGGCCAAAGGCAGGCGCTAAACCGCTGTGCCACCCAGGGATCCCTACTATGCAGAACATAATTAAATTCTTCTTTCATGTGCCATGCACCTCCCTAACATGATACCATATTTCATCTTTTTTTGACATTCTAATATAGCATATAAACATCTGTCTTTAAACTCCTAATGTGAATGCTGAGGTTCAGCAGCTAGCCAGCTCTCTTTCCACCATGTGCGGACACAGCGAGAAGACAGCCCTCTGTAACCCAAGAGGAAGGTGTTCACCAAGAGCCTCCCTGTGCAGGTGCCCCGATCTCTGACTTCCCATGGCCTGGGCTATAAAACTGGTCAAAGGCTTTGTAAAATATTTCCAGCCCAATGGGGAAGAAACAGAGTTTACAATTATAAATCTTCTAAAGTAATGACCTCGAGGAAGAGGGGACCAGGAACTAGGAGTCAGCAAGTCATCCGTTGAAAGTTTAGTCCCAGTGAGGGGAACATTAAGGCTATCATGGTCCATATTAACTAATAATTCAGAGGCTTTATAATTAAAACAATTTGTGATTGCTATATGCATTGACAGATAATTCTCAGCCCAGATTCCCAAACAAATAGAGCCTGAGCCAAGAGGCTTAGGTTAAGGATGTGAGAAGGAAAATTGAAGGAAGCAAAAGAGAAATGGGGGAAAAGGTGTGGCGGAAGAGTTAGGAGACCCTAAGTGAGAGTGTTCACCAAATTACCACAGCTTCAAACTGATCGCTCAGGCTAATGGTATTTGCTTAGAGAAACCAAATGAAATACTGCACTTGGGAAAAGTTCATCTGAGAGAAGAGAAAGGAAATGATTAGTCATCAGCTGCTTTCATCCCCAATTATTCAGTCATTTCCCTGCCCTGCTTTGTTGTAGCACCTGGCCTTCTCTGGCAGAGGGAGGAGCATCACAGAATGCCAGAGTCCCCAAAAGTCCACTAAGGCAAGAGCATATGGGTAACAATCTGTCCCTGCCAGTTAGTGGCATGCATTTCCTGTTTGTCATGGTGCCAGCAGAGCCAAAGCGAATTCTGCCTACGAGAAAACTATCTCCTTAATTGCAAATACAGCATACATCACTGCCTGGACAGCCCCAGGTGGCATCTGAAATAGATGGAGAAAAGAAGGAGTTGTAATAATTGGTGTAAGAACAACTGGATAATTATATGGAAAAGTACAAAAATGGATTTGATGTGGGAAACAAAGGCAAAATTTTAAAAAAAAGTAAATTTCCTTACTGCCTACAGCCCATTGATAAGTGCTTGAAACAGGCAGAGTGACCTTCCTCTAAGAACTCATCTGCCTTGGTACTAATACTTTGCTAAGGGCAAAAGGCAACCTTAATTTGACATTAGCCTGACCAGGATCTTGTAAATCTACTGTAACATATAAAAATTCCCTTGGAAACTTCCTTTATCTCTTACCTCCGCAAGCCCAAGATATATGTTGGCAGTCATTCACAGGGCCCATGGATATACCTCTGAAGGGTCTCATGTCTAAGGGTGTATTAGACAGTAGTAAATGACCTTTTCCTAACAATAGCTAGCCCCCTCAACATACTGGAAACCTTGCTTCTAAAATTCTTTGGAGACTTACCCTATCCCTAGCCCCCTCCCAACTTGAAAGCACATAATCAGCCACGCCTCATAGCCCCATTGCAGCTCATTCTGCCCACAGGTCTTGTCCCTGTGCTTGAATAAAACCGTCTATTGTACCAAAGACATCTCAAGAATTCTTTCTTAGCCATTAGCTCTGAACCCCAACATTTTCTACATCAGACTCATTTTACACCATAAAACAATAAATTCTAAATAAAGTAAGAAATCTAAATGAAAAAAAATGATACCATGTAATTTTTTTTTAAGATTTTATTTATTTATTCATGAAAGACACACAGAGAGAGGCAGAGACATAGGCAGAGGGAGAAGCAGGCTCCCTGCAAGGAGCCTGATGCACTGCTTGATCCCAGGACCCCAGGATTATGACCGGAGCCAAAGTCAGATGCTCAACCACTGAGCTGCCCAAGTGACCCTGATACCATGAAATTAATGGAATAAAACATGATTAGATTTTTTATAGTAACTAAATGGAGAAAATTATTTACTCTGATTTTAATCTAAAAAAATGAGAAAAGGTTAATAAATATGACTACATGAAAAAAATTTACATGGCAAACAATAAACAAAACAGAAAGATAAGTTAACAAACTGATCTCTGTCCCAAAGATACATTGACAAAACCAAATGATTTTGACACAAAGCCATTAATTCATTGCTGCGTATTAATAAGGGGCAAAGGCAGAAGGCACCTCAAATGTTCTATAATAAAATGCTGGTAGGAAGACTGTGGAGCATCCAAATAAAGAGGCAGCCTGCTGTATTAAAAAGACATCATCTCTACATACTATTTTGTGTATATTCTTAAGTAATATCCTGAAGAGAAAATACACAATTTGATAATTTGTAGTGATACAGTTAATTTCTATATGGGAGCTACAAAACGGAAGCCACTCCAGTGGCTCATCACACAGCCCATCACACAGACTTAAACCTGTATCACCCCACACTGACTGAGAACACTTGTTGAAGGATCCTAACATACACTTATCACAATTCTCCTACTCCGCTTTAGCTGACTTATCTTACCCTAGAAAGCAGGACCTGCTAGCCTTATAAGGAAATTAGTGATCTCCTGGTAATCATGTGCTGCTTCCTCATTGCTTCATCTAATGTTCTAGAAAACTCACTGTTGCCTCAGATCCCACAAGAGTAGTGCTCCCTTGGATAGCTTGGGTGGCTCAGCAGTTGAGCACCTATCTCGGCTCAGGGCCAGAGTCCCTGATCAAGTCCCACATCCGGCTCTCTGCATGGAACCTGCTTCTCCTCCCACTGCCCATGTCTCTCTGCTTCTCTCTGTCTCTCATGAATAAATAAATAAAAGCTAAAAAAAAAAAAAAAAGAAAGAACGAACAGTGCTCCTTTGCTTGTGAGACCCTGTACTCCTCCAATCCAAGGGTGGTTTTACCTCAAATGAAGGACATCAAACTCCCTATTAAATTTTGTCTGACAGTAGGAAATGTGTAGGAAAATGGATTGTATATGTATTTTTGTATCTATATTTTTAAAAAGATGAGATAAAAATAACAAAATTTGAATAACAATGGCTACCCTGTGTCAAAGGGAGAGAACAGGATATACGAGTTAGATATAAAGGCTAGATCATGCTAAGGATGATGTAAATATTTTATATAACTAAAGGGCAAATTTAAGAATTTAAAAAACCCAATCAGTAAAATATTTTTTAAAATTAAATTTTGAGTTTAACTGCATATCATATCAATTTGGTGGTAAAATCATAGAGAGAAAAACTGTCAAGTAACTAGAATAGCATTTTGCTTATATATATCATTATATATAATGATATATAAATATATATGTATAAATATTTTTGCAAACAATGAAAATAAATTATACTAACAAATTATAATAACAATGTCATTTAGCAATAATGATAATGGCACTTATTGCATTCATGAATCATATTGTTAGTGATATTGGTATGCAATATACACACACTTGTATATGTGTGTTTTTGTGTGTGTCTATGTAGATTTTCAGCATAAGGTAAAGAGGTAATGATATAGAACCAAAAATTGTATTTAAAAACTATGTAATTTTAAACAGTGAACTGAAAATATCAGCATGAACATGTGATTATTTCTTTTTCTTTCTAGAAACTGCATAGTTCCTAAGTAAACAGAAAAGACACCAATAAAACCGAGTGAGTGATGCTAGCATCTGATCATAGTCTCTAAATATCAGTTCTCACTAAAAGGAGCTAATTCTCCTTAGAGAATGAGTTGATTTTTGTTTGTTTGTTTGTTTGTTTATTTGTTTTGAGCAGGATATGCACAAAATGAGGCAGGAATATTTTGTCTGGCTTCAAAGCCAGCACCACTAATGATGTCATGTCTATAGGGATAAGGATGCAATTTGAAAAGTCTTCCACTGGGAAGAGATAAGACCACTAGAGTACCAAAGTGATAATGATCTCTAGAACTTACGCACCCATCATAACTGAAACTGTATTGATGCAGCATTGTGCACTTCAAAATTTATTAAAAAGGTAAATACCATGTTAACTGTTTCTATCACACACAAAAAAAAACAAAACAGAAAACAAAAAAAACCAACAAACCCTGAGGGATACAAGAAAACTCTGGGAGGTGTTGAGTTTATCCATTATCTTGATTATTGTGATGGCATCACTGGTGTTTGCTTATTGCATATTTCCAAACTCATTGAATTGCACACATTAAGTATGTGTAAGTTCTTTATATACTATTACCCCTAAATAGAGCTGTTATAATGACTACAGTGGATATAGCATGTCTAATAAATAAAAATCTGTGAATTTATAGTAATTGTCCAAAACATTTTTTTTTAAATAGTGACTTGTAGGGCCCTGGGTGGCTCAGTAGGTTAACCTCTGTTTTTGGCTCAGGTCAGGATTCCAGGGTTCTGGGATCAAGCCCTGTTATCAGGATCCCTGCTCAGTGGGGAGCCTGCTTCTCCCTCTCCCTCTGCCTGCCACTCTCCCTGCTTGTGCTTGTGCTTTCTCTGTTCAATAAATAAATAATATCTTTATTAAAAAAAATTTGATGGCTTTTGGAATGAATTAGATTACCAACTCAGTAGTCTGAATATATAAAAGTAAAGCATTTATCTATCTGTCACATACAGATTATATTGCCAAGAAACCAATAGTTAATAAAGGGGAATTTTTTTTCTAAAATAATCATATCTAGTAAATGTAAGACATGTCAGAATTAGAAAAGCAAGCACTTTGCAATCAATCAAGTGTTGCTAAAACCCATAGGTAAATGCTGACAGCAAACTTCATAATGGATGGATAAGGTTAACAACACTTCAACCAATCCTAACATCATTTAAATTGGAATGGCCAGAGTTTACGTGCCTCATGATGGTGTGTGATAAAAACTAAATAGCAACACTAAGCAGTATGCTTACCAAAAACAAAACAAATAAAGAAAAATAGTAATAAAGAGGGGGGCAGAAAATGTTAATCTAATAAACTCTTTAGATCTAAATACCTAGAAATATATGGGATAAAGCAATATGTTAAAAGTCTATACAATGATATGATCCACTAAATGGAGAGTAAAAAAGATATCTGGAGTGGAAAAACTGGTATATATCAAAAGATTATTCCAAACAATTGCTGGAGTTAATAAACAGTTTTAAAGGGGTTGTAAGGTACAAATTTAATATACAAAAGTCAACCCTTTTTCTATATACCAAAAGGAACAAGTAGAGTTTGAAATGAAAAACACAATAGCATTTACATTAGTATCTCCCAAAGTGAAATACTTAGATATAAGTCTAACTGACTATGTGTAAGATTTATAGGAGGAAGCCTCCCAAATCTGTTGAACAAAATGAAACAACTAAATAAACAGAGAAATATTTCATGTTCATGGATAGGTAGACTCAATATTTTTAAGATATCTGTTCTTCTTAATGTGATTCATTGCATAACCTGTCAAAATCTCAGCAAGTTATTTTATAGATATTGGCAAATTGATTCTAAAGTAAATATGGAGAAGTAAAAGACCAAGGAGAGCTAACACAATACTGGAAGAGAACAAAGTTGGAGGAGTTACACTACTTGATTTAAAGACTTACTATAAACTACAGTAAGAAGGTGTGGCATTGATGAAAAATAGACAAATAGATCAATGGAAAAGAATAGAGAGCCCAGAAATAGAGCCTCATAAAAATGGTCAACTGATCTTTGACCAAGGAGCAAAAGTAATTCAATGGAACTGAAACAGTATTTTCAACAAATGGTGCTGGAAAAGCTGGACATTTACATGCAAAACAATGCATTGAGACACAGAACTTACTTTACAAAAATTAACTCAAAATGGATCACAGATCTAAATGTAAAATATAAAACTGTAAAACTTCTAGATGATAGCATGGGAGAAAACCTAGATGACCTTGAGTATGGTGGTGAATTTTTAGATACCACACCAAAGGCATGAACCGTGAAAAAGTAATCAATGTGTTGATCATTAAAATTAAAAACTTCCACTCTGTGCAAGGTAATATTGGAAATAATAAGACAACCTGTAGACTGTGATGAAATATATGAAATATTTGCAAAAGAAATATCCAATATAGGAGTTTTATATAAAATTTACAGTAAACATTTAAACCCAACCATAAGAAGATAAACAACTTGATTAAAAAATGAACCAAAGACCTTAGCAAACAGCTCGCCAAAGAGATACAGTTAACAAACACATGAAAAGATGTCTCACATCATATGGATCAGGAAAATGCATATTAATACAACAGGATACCTCTTCGCCCCTGTTAGAGCAGCCCACATCCAGACCACTGGCAATACCAAATACTGGAAAGGATGTGGAGCAACAAATCTCATTCATTGCTGGTGGAAATGAGAAATAGTACAGCCACTTTGGAAGACTGGTAATTTCTTACAAAACTAAATATACTTTCCCCATACAATCCAACAGTCCTGCTCACTAGTATTTACCCACAGGAACTGAGAACTTATATGCACACAAAATCATGCACACAAATATGTTTACAGCAGCTCTATCCATAATTGTCAAAACTTGGAAGCAGTCAAGATGTCCTGCAGCAGCGAGATGGATAAAGAGTGGTAGATCAGAACAATGGAATATTTTTCAGCACTAAAAAGAAATGAGCTATCAAGCCATGAAAAGACTTACAGGGGTGTTTAATGCATAGTACCAAGTGAAAGAAAGCAATATGAAAAGGCTACATACTATGTGATTTCAACTACACGAATTCTGGAAAAAAAAACTGTGGAGACAGTAAAAAGGTCAGTGGTTGCCACAGGTTGGGAGAAAAGAGGTGGTGAAAGATGACTAGGCAAAACACAAGATGGTTAGGGCAGTGAAAATATTCCATAAGATGCTGTAATTATGGATATACATGTCATTATATATTTGTCTAAACACATAGAATGCATGATCCCAAGAGAATGAAATAAAAACCTATGGACTTTAGGCAGGTAATTATGATTTGTGAATGTAGGTTCATCAATCATAACCAAGATACCACTCTGATGAATGGTGTTGATAAGGGGACAGGCTACCCATGTGTGGGGACAGGGTAGATGGGCATTATTTATATTTTCCTCTCAATTATTCTGTGAACCTAAAATTGTTCTAAAAATAAAGCCAATAAAAAAGATTATTAAAGGATCTAGTAACCAAGTGAGTATGTTTTGGATAGTGATTTTAGCTCATCAACATAAAAGTTTTATGGTAACCACGGAAAATTGAACACACACTGAGCATTAGGTAATATTAAGGGATTGTAATTTATTTTGTTTTGTATTATGTTTCAAAGTCTTGGTTTATTATACATACAACATATTTACAGGAAAAAACAATAAATGTTACAGTTTTTTTTAAAGCTTCAATGGAAATATTATGTGATAAATATAACAAGAAGGGCAGATATTGGAATTTGATAATGTATAAAATTTAATTGAGGTGAATTTTCTATATATTTATATTCTAAATTTTTATCATACATTGTTAAACTAAAAATAAGTAAATATAATTTAAATGCTTGTAAAGTAGACAACAGAATATCCTTTGTAATTATTGATCTACTTAAGTTATTAGAGGAGTTTCTGTGCATTCAGGATGTAGAAGTAGATTGTATTGGCAGAGAGAAAGTGATGCTGGTTATAGTTGCCTAATAATTTTAATATCCCATTGTCATTCACGTTTGTAAGAAATTCTTTCCATTTCATATTTAACTCTTATTCTAAGGAGGCAAGAGACTTTTATTTTTATTTAGCTTGGTTCCTATAAACTTAAAGCCACTGTAATATAACAAAGTAATAGAGTATGTTTCTTTTATAAGGTTTATATTTAAGAGAGAGAGAAAACATTAATTTAATATGGCTTATTGATAAAATATTTTAATCCCTAAAGATATTGTAGTCATAAGAATGGTACATAAGTGATAATTTTCTTCTTCATAATGGGTAATAAAATTTGAAAAAACACAGGAACAATGAATTTTGGCCCATAATTCCAGGAAATCTATCTGTAACTTGGACTATTATTGATTCCAAATAAAAGCAAAACCTTGTCTAATGCAGTATGAAAAATTTTGTTTAAATCAATAATAAACAATTCTTCAGTTACCACTGCTAAATAAAAGAAACATTCTTTCAAAATCAAACAAGATTATAGGGTTTATTTATCTTCCATAAAATAGTCTCTATTTTCTGGTTGAATCTTTCTGGAAACATCTAACATACACTTCATAAATCTGTTGTCCTAAAGAGTAACCATGGATCTATTTAAACCCTTTTTACTTAACTTTCATGCTTGTAATATTACCTAACACTATTTGGTTTTACCCTGGTTTCATAAGTATGAGGAAAAATTCGTACTTCAAATGTAAACAGACAAGTCATTAAATAAACACATTAACTACACTCCATATTAAATTTGTATCTAATTAGAAAATTGCTACCATCTAAATGAGATCATCTTGGGGCACCTAGGTGTCTAGGTTGGTTAAGTGTCTGCCTTCTGCTGAAGTCATAATCCTAGAATTCTGGGATTGCCCCAGCATGGGGTGCCCCACTCAGCAGGTAGTCTGCTTCTTGCTCTCCCTCTGCCTCTGCCCACCGCACATGCTACCTCTCCTTCTCTAACTCAAATAAAGAAATAAAATCTCTAAAAAGTAAATAAATAAATAAATAAACAAACAAACAAACAAACAAATAAATAAATAATAAGATCATCCTTTATACAGCTTCCTTTTTCCAAGAAAAGCCAGTAAGAATAGTTATTGAATATAAATATTCCTGCATTAACATTGTCATTTCCCTGAGCCCTACACCTCAGTATTCATTTGCTTGATTTCTCCTCTTGGATGTACTCACATTCAATCCAGAGTTGTGCTCCCCTATTAACCTGCTTTTCTTCCTATAGCTCTTATTTCTCTGAATGTACCATAATGCTTCCAAATGCCTAAACAAAAAAGTAAGTAGCCAATCTGAATCATTCTTCTCTCTTATTCCCCATTCAAAATCAATGCCTCAGTCAGGTTAATTCAGCTCCTTGATCTTTTTTGTATCCTATTTCACTTTACTGGTTTAATTATGGCATTTGTCATTTCATGCTTACATCTCTGGCAAAATGTGGTGTCTCACTGCCAAGTCATCATGCAGTCATCAAGCTTTCATTGAACAAATATTTATTAAATAAAAATTATATGCCAGTCATTAGGTCTAGGTGTTGGAATACACTGGTTAAAAAAAATAGATGAAAATTCTTGCTATAATGAACTTTACATTCTGTGGCAATGTCCTGTGTGTCCACAATTGTGCTGCCAAAATATTTACAATTGCAGATTTAACAGTCATTCCTCTTCATTGTAAACTTCATAGGCTCCTCATTTTCTAAGGAAAAAAAAGCAAATTCTTTAACTGACAAACCCTTTATACCATTTCTTATGTTTTCTCTTTGCCTCATGCTGTATATTTCAACCTTCTGGGATCATGTGTATTATTTAGTAGTGTATGTTTTGTTTATTCCAGTCACCATGCTTTCTTTTTCTGTGGAAAGCCTAACAGTTGTTTATGGAAGACATAATAATATTTGCCAAATATTATCCATGTCTTGATTCCTGGAATAGCAAAAGGAACCTAGCAGATATAGTGAAGGTAGGGATAGGGAGATTATCTTGAATTGTCCAGATGAGTCCATCTAATCACAGAGCCTCAAAATACACAAGTATAGAAGAGAAAAATCACAATAAAATGCATTTGACCCACGGTTGTTGGCAGTGATAGGCTAAATAATGATCCTCTGAATATGACTTCCTGATCCCCAGAACCTGCAAATATGTTACTTAAATGGTAAAAAGGATTTTGCAGTTGTGATTACATTAATCATCTGGAGATGGAGAGAATGTCCTGGCTTATCCAGGTGGGCCCAAACTAATCCCAAGGGTTCTTGTAAGAGGGAGGCAGAAGGATTGAAGTGACAAAAAGATGTGACCAGACATTGGAGTGATGTGTTTTAAAGATGAAGGAAGGAGATATAAGCCAAGGAATACAAGAAGCCTCTAGAAGCTGACAAAGGCAAGGAAGTAGATTCTCCCATGAAGCCCCTAGGGAAAAAAAATACAGCTCTGCCAAAACTTTCATTTTAAAAACTAAATCCGTACTGTTTTAAGCCATGAGTTTATGGTAATGGATTATTGTATCAATAAGAAATGAATAACTGACTTTGAAGATGGAAGAAAATATCTATGAAACAAATAGGCTCTAGAAGCCGGGAACAACCCTTATTAACAGTCAGTAAAAAGAGGGGAATTTTGGTCCTTCATCTATAAGAGACGGAATTCTGCTAAAGTCCCGGATAAGAAGGAAATTCATTTTCCCCAGAGACAAAGGAATACAGCGCTGCAGCCTCCTTTATTTAACCCAATAAGGCCCATACCATACTTCTGACCTTTTGACCTTCAAAACTGAAAGACAGTAATTTTGTGTAGTTTTAGGTGAATAATATGCTATTAATCTGCCCTCCTACCCCACCCCACACACATACACACACAACTCTTTACTAGGGAAATTTCTATTCACTCCTTAGGACTCAGCCATGTATCTCAAACTTTAAGATTTTCCCTGTGATCTCTCACCCTCCAATCTAGATTATAGCCTGCTTATATTCTTCAATAACAATCTGTGAAAATAGATCTAATACAGCACTCCATTTACAGAATTGCAAATTATTCTTTGTCTGTCCTTTTCATTATATTTTAAATCTTCTGGGAACAGAGGCAATGTGTTTTACTGCTGTTTGAAACATTTCTAGCACAGCAATCATCCATTTGCATCAAATAAAAAATAAATGCATGTATAGAATAATCAACTTGTTTCTTCTGACACAGTTTTCCAAATCATCTTCTAGTAAGTTTGATCTAAATATAGGTGTTTAAAAAATGCTTAGTCCTACTGTAAGCTGTGGTAATTTTATTAGCTTACATTATTGGTCAACTTCAACAATTGCTCCCTATTTACATTATATCAACTTAAATATACTTGCTAGGCTTTCAAGCTTATCCATAATTGTTGTCTAGCCTCATTATGCAAATGTAGTCTTCACAATTTTTGACATTTTCTCTAGTCTTATCTTTATGTATATACTCATATTTTCCTTTGGAAAAAATAGTTTGTTGATACCTCTCTTGTCAACACTTTTAATCTCTTTTGTTGTATTTTATAACAAAGTATTAAGTAATAAGTATCATACCTGTACTTTATTTTTAATTTCAAATGCTTTAATTTTGTCATCTCCATCAAAATGTAAGCATTGATTAACTTTTATAATACCATTGATAGTTTGATTTGAATGAGTTTTATTTTCAGTCTTATTAAATAAGCAAATGAAAAGTCCACAATCATTTCCTATGTCTAATACAATAATGAACTCAAAATTCCTGATTAGTACTACACAGAGCTTTGTTTGGAAAAATATTTTTGTTGCAATTTCAAGGTTAAAGAAATTTTTGCATGAATTATATCAGTGTGTACCATGTGTAACAAGTACATTTTTCAGTTTTAGAAATAATTTTGAAAATTTATAATCAAATTAATTCAACACTGAAAGAACTAGACATTAGGCATGGATAGAAGCTTCTTTTTACAAAATACTAACATTATGATTGCTTAAACACATTTTGGAAGCATATATTTCCAATTGCCACAGGAACAATTATTTTAAGTGATTTTGTAACTTTAAGGATATCCCATGTACTAGATACATTTCAAATGCCCTCCTCCCAAACCCCTGACATTTGGTATATATGCTTTTAACCCCCTACTACATTATATCAATGTTAGTTTGCAGGAACAATAGAATACAGTGAAAGTGATGGTATATCCCCTCCACAATTCGATTATAAAAGAAATTATGAAGATTCCATCCTGATCTTTCTTGTTTTTCTCTCTAGTAGAAGCCATGAGTATTAATTTCTTAATGCAGCTGTAAAAAATTACCACAAACTTAGTGGCTTGACGTTTTTTTCTTCTTTTTCTCTCAAATAAATGAATAAATCTTTCTTAAGAAAAGAAAAGATAATGAGCAGCCCGGGTGGCTCAGCGGTTTAGCGCCTGCCTTTGGCCCAGGGCCTGATCCTAGAGACCCGGAATTGAGTCCCTTCTCAGGCTCCCTGCATGGAGCCTGCGTCTCCCTCTGCCTATGTCTCTGGCTCTCCCTCTCTCTCTCTCTCTCTCTGTCTCTCATGAATAAATAAATAAAATCTTTAAAAAAAGGCAAAGATGCAAAATTAATTTGAAGCAAATTATATTTATTATAAATGAAAAATCTAAATAATGAAACAGGGAAAGTCAGTGTTTTTTCATTAAGCATAAAGTTGCATTTTTTAGTTTATTGCAGGGAAAAAGGCAATGAATAAAGCTATAAAAAATAATTACACAACAACAAAATAAATAAAATAATAGATGAACTTGGTTATTTCATATTTTTTTTAATTAATTTTTATTGGTGTTCAATTTACCAACATACAGAAAAACACCCAGTGCTCATCCCGTCAAGTGTCCACCTCAGTGCCCGTCACCCATTCCCCTCCAACACCCGCCCTCCTCCCCTTCCACCACCCCTAGTTCATTTCCCCGAGTTAGGAGTCTTTATGTTCTGTCTCCCTTCCTGATATTTCCCAATATTTCTTTTCCCTTCCTTTATATTCCCTTTCACTATTATTTATATTCCCCAAATGAATGAGAACATACACTGTTTGTCCTTCTCCGATTGACTTATTTCACTCAGCATAATACCCTCCAGTTCCATCCACGTTGAAGCAAATGGTGGGTATTTGTCGTTTGTAATCGCTGAGTAATATTCCATTGTATACATGAACCACAGCTTCTTTATCCATTCATCTTTTGATGGACACCGAGGCTCCTTCCACAGTTTGGCTATTGTGGCCATTGCTGCTAGAAACATCGGGGTGCAGGTGTCCCAGCGTTTCATTGCATCTGAATCTTTGGGGTAAATCCCCAACAGTGCAATTGCCAGGTCGTAGGGCAGGTCTATTTTTAACTCTTTGAGGAACCTCCACACAGTTTTCCAGAGTGGCTGCACCAGTTCACATTCCCACCAACAGTGTAAGAGGCTTCCCTTTTCTCCGCATCCTCTCCAACATTTGTGGTTTCCTGCCTTGTTAATTTTCCCCATTCTCACTGGTGTGAGGTGGTATCTCATTGTGGTTTTGATTTGTATTTCCCTGATGGCAAGTGATGCAGAGCATTTTCTCATGTGCATGTTGGCCATGTCCATGTCTTCCTCTGTGAGATTTCTCTTCATGTCTTTTGCCCATTTCATGATTGGATTGTTTGTTTCTTTGGTGTTGAGTTTAATAAGTTCTTTATAGATTTTGGAAACTAGCCCTTTATCTGATATGTCATTTGCAAATATCTTCTCCCATTCTGTAGGTTGTCTTTTAGTTTTGTTGACTGTATCCTTTGCTGTGCAAAAGCTTCTTATCTTGATGAAGTCCCAACAGTTCATTTTTGCTTTTGTTTCTTTTGCCTTTGTGGATGTATCTTGCAAGAAGTTACTGTGGCCGAGTTCAAAAAGGGTGTTGCCTGTGTTCTCTTCTATGATTTTGATGGATTCTTGTCTCACATTTAGATCTCTCATCCATTTTGAGTTTATCTTTGTGTATGGTGAAAGAGAGTGGTCCAGTTTCATTCTTCTGCATGTGGATGTCCAATTTTCCCAGCACCATTTATTGAAGAGACTGTCTTTCTTCCAATGGATAGTCTTTCCTCCTTTATCAAATATTAGATGACCGTACATTTCAGGGTCCACTTCTGGGTTTTCTATTCTGTTCCATTGATCTATGTGTCTGTTTTTGTGCCAGTACCACACTGTCTTGATGACCACAGCTTTGTAGTACAACCTGAAATCTGGCACTGTGATGCCCCCAGCTATGGTTTTCTTGTTTAAAATTCCCCTGGCTATTCGGGGTCTTTTCTGATTCCACACAAATCTTAAAATAATTTGTTCTAACTCTCTGAAGAAAGTCCATGGTATTTTGATAGGGGTTGCATTAAACGTGTAAATTGCCCTGGGTAACATTGACATTTTTACAATATTAATTCTGCCAATCCATGAGCATGGAATATTTTTCCATCTCTTTGTGTCTTCCTCAATTTCTTTCAGAAGTGTTCTATAGTTTTTAGGGTATAGATCCTTCACCTCTTTGGTTAGGTTTATTCCTAGGTATCTTATGCTTTTGGGTGCAATTGTAAATGGGATTGACTCCTTAATTTCTCTTTCTTCAGTCTCATTGTTAGTGTATAGAAATGCCATTGATTTCTGGGCATTGATTTTGTATCCTGCCACGCTACCAAATTGCTGTATGAGTTCTAGCAATCTTGGGGTGGAGGCTTTTGGGTTTTCTATGTAGAGTATCATGTCATCGGCGAAGAGGGAGAGTTTGACTTCTTCTTTGCCAATTTGAATGCCTTTAATGTCTTTTTGTTGTCTGATTGCTGAGGCGAGGACTTCCAGAACTATGTTGAACAGCAGTGGTGAGAGTGGACATCCCTGTCTTGTTCCTGATCTTAGGGGAAAGGCTCCCAGTGCTTCCCCATTGAGAATGATATTTGCTGTGGGCTTTTCATAAATGGCTTTTAAGATGTCGAGGAAAGTTCCCTCTATCCCAACACTCTGAAGGGTTTTGATCAGGAATGGATGCTGTATTTTGTCAAATGCTTTCTCTGCATCTAATGAGAGTATCATATGGTTCTTGGTTTTTCTCTTGCTGATATGATGAATCACATTGATGGTTTTACGAGTGTTGAACCAGCCTTGTGTCCCGGGGATAAATCCTACTTGGTCATGGTGAATAACTTTCTTAATGTGTTGTTGGATCCTATTGGCTAGTATCTTGTTGAGAATTTTTGCATCCATGTTCATCAGGGATATTGGTCTGTAATTCTCCTTTTTGGTGGGGTCTTTGTCTGGTTTCGGAATTAAGGTGATGCTGGCCTCATAGAACGAATTTGGAAGTACTCCATCTCTTTCTATCTTTCCAAACAGCTTTAGTAGAATAGGTATGATTTCTTCTTTAAACGTTTGATAGAATTCCCCTGGGAAGCCATCTGGCCCTGGACTCTTGTGTCTTGGGAGGTTTTTGATGACTGCTTCAATTTCCTCCCTGGTTATTGGCCTGTTCAGGTTTTCTATTTCGTCCTGCTCCAGTTTTGGTAGTTTGTGGCTTTCCAGGAATGCATCCATTTCTTCTAGATTTCCTAATTTATTGGCGTACAGCTGTTCATAATATGTTTTTAAAATCGTTTGTATTTCCTTGGTGTTGGTAGTGATCTCTCCTTTCTCATTCATGATTTTATTAATTTGAGTCTTCTCTCTCTTCTTTTTAATAAGGTTGGCTAATGGTTCATCTATCTTATTAATTCTTTCAAAGAACCAACTCCTGGTTCTGTTGATCTGTTCCACAGTTCTTTTGGTCTCGATATCATTGAGTTCTGCTCGAATTTTAATTAACTGTCTTCTTCTGCTGGGGGTGGGGTCTATTTGTTGCTTTTTCTCTAGTTCCTTTATGTGTAAGGTGAGCTTTTGAATTTGAGTTCTTTCCAGTTTTTGAATGGATGCTTGTATTGTGATGTATTTCCCCCTCAGGACTGCTTTTGCTGCATCCCAAAGATTTTGAACGGTTGTATCTTCATTCTCATTAGTTTCCATGAATCTTTTTAATTCTTCCTTAATTTCCTGGTTGACCTTTTCATCTTTTAGCAGGATGGTCCTTAACCTCCACGTGTTTGAGGTCCTTCCAAACTTCTTGTTGTGATTGAGTTCTAATTTCAAGGCATTATGGTCTGAGAATATACAGGGGACTATCCCGATCTTTTGGTATCGGTTCAGACCCGATTTGTGACCCAGTATGTGGTCTATTCTGGAGAAAGTTCCATATGCACTGGAGAAGAATGTGTATTCAGTTGAGTTTGGATGTAAAGTTCTGTAGATATCTGTGAAATCCATCTGGTCCAGTGTATCATTTAAAGCTCTCGTTTCTTTGGATATGTTGTGCTTAGAAGACCTATCTAGTATAGAGAGAGCTAGATTGAAGTCACCAAGTATAAGTGTATTATTATCAAAGTATTTCTTCAGTTTGGTTATTAATTGGTTTAAATATTTGGCAGCTCCCACATTCGGGGCATATATATTGAGGATTGTTAAGTCCTCTTGTTGGATAGATCCTTTGAGTATGAGATAGTGTCCCTCTTCATCTCTCACTATAGTCTTCGGGGTAAATTTTAATTTATCTGATATAAGGATGGCTACCCCTGCTTTCTTTTGAGGACCATTTGAATGGTAAATGGTTCTCCAACCTTTTATTTTCAGGTTGTAGGTGTCCTTCTGTCTAAAATGAGTCTCTTATAGACAGCAAATAGATGGGTCCTGCTTTTTTATCCAGTCTGAAACCCTACACCTTTTGATGGGGTCATTAAGCCCGTTCACGTTCAGAGTTACTATTGAGAGATATGAGTTTAGTGTCATCATATCTATTCAGTCCTTGTTTTTGTGGATTGTTCCACTGAACTTCTTCTTAAAGGGGAATTTTAAGAGTCCCCCTTAAAATTTCTTGCAGAGCTGGTTTGGAGGTTACATATTCTTTCAGTTCCTGCCTGTCTTGGAAGCTCTTTATCTCTCCTTCCATTTTGAATGAAAGCCTTGCTGGATAAAGTATTCTTGGTTGCATGTTCTTTTCATTTAGGACCCTGAATATATCCTGCCAGCCCTTTCTGGCCTGCCAGGTCTCTGTGGAGAGGTCTGCTGTTACCCTAATATTCCTCCCCATAAAAGTCAGGGACTTTTTTTCTCTTGCTGCTTTAAGGATCTTCTCCTTATCTTTGGAATTTGCAAGCTTCACTATTAAATGTCGAGATGTTGAACGGGTTTTGTTGATTTTAGGGGGGGATCTCTCTATTTCCTGGATCTGAATGCCAGTTTCCCTTCCCAGATTCGGAAAGTTTTCAGCTAGGATTTGTTCAAATACATATTCTGGCCCTCTGTCCCTCTCGGCGCCCTCGGGAACCCCAATTAAACGTAGGTTTTTCTTCCTCAGGCTGTCATTTATTTCCCTTAATCTATCCTCGTGGTCTTTTAATTGCCTGTCTCTTTTTTCCTCAGTTTCCCTCTTTGCCATCAACTTGTCTTCTATGTCACTCACTCGTTCTTCCACCTCGTTAAGCCTCGTCCTTAGGACTTCTAGCTTGGATTGCATCTCATTTAATTGATTTTTAATCTCTGCCTGATTGGATCTAAATTCTGCAGTCATGAAGTCTCTTGAGTCCTTTATGGTTTTTTCTAGAGCCACCAGTAGCTGTATAATAGTGCTTCTGAATTGGCTTTCTGACATTGAATTGTAATCCAGATTTTGTAACTCTGTGGGAGAGTGGGCTGTTTCTGATTCTTTTTTTTGAGGTGAGGTTTTCCTTCTAGTCATTTTGCTCAGTGCCGAGTGGCCAAAAACAAGTTGTATTGGGAAAAGGAGAAAAAGAGAGAGAAGGAAAGAAAAGAGAAAAAAAAAAGAGAAAGAAGAAAAAAAGGGGAAAAAGAGAAGAAAAAGAGAAAGAAAAAGAAAGAAAGGAGAAAAAAAAAGGGTGGGGTGGGGTGGGGGAAGCAATCAGAAATCAAGAAGAAAGAAAGAAAAAAAAGCACAAAACAAAACAAAAACAAAACAAAAACAAAAAACAAAAAAACAAAAAAACAAAAAAACCACGGGGGAGTATCTTCGGATTCTGTATACTTTAAGTCCCTTGACTTCGCCTGTAACTGGTCCGTGTCGCTGGTCTTCTGGGGGAGGGGCCTGCTGTGCTGATTCTCAGGTGTTAGCACTTGGGGGAGCTGCTCTGCCCCTGCCTGGTGCAGGGCTCAGTGGGGGTTGTTCACCCCGTGAGGCCCCGGGAGGAAGCCACAGTGGCGGGGGCAGCTCTGGGACCCTGGAGTCAGCTCCCGCAGTAACTCTGGGGCTCTCGGTCTGCAGGGCCTGGAGGCTCAGGGGCGGGGCCGCTGATCTGCTCAGCTCCAGGCAAGAGCGTCCTCGCTGTCCTGGGCCCTCCCGGCCTCTGCCTGTCCCGGGGGAGGCCGGATCCTGGGCTGTGTCCCGGCGCCCTGTGCTCCGGGGCCTGCGCTGTTGGATTCGCGCTCCCGCCCCGCAGCCCCCTCCGTGGAGCCGCTGCCTGAGCCCCTCTGAGCTGCTCCGGGTCCCGCCGAGCGCTGCAGCCCTTAGGGAGCTCGGCGCACTCTCCCGGGGCCCAGTTCCTCTGTTACTGCCCCAGGGAGCCCGAGGGCATCCCCGCCTTTCTGGGGATCCTGCTCCAATCCCCGGGAGGCCTTTCCGCGGGGAAGGTCGGTGCAGCTCCTGCTCCTCCGGGACGGGGCTCTCCTGTCCTGGGGACACTCGCCCCGGCCTCAGCCCGGCTCCTCGCGGGGCCCCTCCCCCTTGGAGGCCTTTTGTTTCTTTATTTCTTTTTTCCCATCTTCCTACCTTGATAGAAGCGCGAACTCTTCTCACTGTAGCGTTCCAGCTGGTCTCTCTTTTTTTTTTTTTTTTTTTTAAATTTTATTTATTTATGATAGGCACACAGTGAGAGAGAGAGAAGCAGAGACATAGGCAGAGGGAGAAGCAGGCTCCATGCACCGGGAGCCTGACGTGGGATTCGATCCCGGGTCTCCAGGTTCGCGCCCCGGGCCAAAGGCAGGCGCCAAACCGCTGCGCCACCCAGGGATCCCCCAGCTGGTCTCTCTTTAAATCTCAGGCCGAATTCGTAGATTTTCAGGATGATTGGATGGTTTTCTAGGTAATTTGTTGAGGACAGGTGACTTGGAGACCCTACTCTTCTGCCATCTTGCCCCTCCCCCCTAGAAAGTGTTCTCTCATATTTTTTTATGAGATAATTTTCCACATTTCCCACTGATACTACCAGGTAGCAACTAGCAGCTCCCTATGTCGTACAGTTTCCAACAATGGCAATGGCACAATTGGTTTTTACACCAAATGGCCAGCAAGGGCAACAGTATCAAATAGCTATCCCTGATTGAGCATACCTTACTGACTACTCTCTATTGAAAGAAAGTGTTAAATTACCTTGGAATTGTGTTTACATAGATTAGAAATTTAAATAGAAAGTCCACCAAACTATCTTGGTTTATTTAAATAATCTTAATAACAATAATTAAAATAATAATAATTAAAAATAATATCTGATTAAACAATTTTGATAAAATCTTTTTTCCTCAACACATTTATTACTTGAACTGTTAAATAGGTAAATTTCTTTCTTTTGATCCAATTGAGAACATTTTGACATATACATTTTTGTCCTTTGTAACAAATCATTTGTTCTCAACAGATCTGCCTTTCAGAGCATACATAATCATTGATGAAATATTAGAAGCTTTGTAATTGGATAAATCTAGATTTAAAGTTCAGTTTCTATTACTTTCTGTCTTTGGTTCCTGGCAAAATTTACTATTAAAAACTTACCTTTCTTATCAGTAAAAATATGTAATGTAATCTTATTTATGTCATGAATTATTATGATAGTTAAGTAAAATATCGTTTACAATACACTTGGCAAAGTGCTAATAACAACACCTTTTTATATTAAGTCATGTGAAATGTTGCACTGGTTAGGGAATTGGAGCAATAGACATTAACTAGGACTCTGCAAACAGTTTACTGGTCATCTTATACATAAAGGAATACAACTTGAGCAACTGCCAGTTGTATTGTAAAAAGGGAAATTGTGGTAACAAGAAACAAGAACGGCACCTTTAAAACACACCTGCAGATAGACATCAGGAACTGGAGTGGGGAGCTAGAAGGATTCCGAGGCACCTAAGTTGTGGCATCCTTCTTGCTTTATTTCTGTACATCTGCATCATTATTTTTCTTTTTCTATTTTCAAACTACATCATAGAAATTAGACATTCCTATTTTCAAACTACATCATAGAAATTAGACATTCCAATGTTCCAGAGATTGTAATATTGAAGTTTTAGTTGTGCACATAGATTTACTGGTTGTTTTTCAGTACATATTCCATATTCCTGGCAGAGTATTTCTGATAATCACGACTTGGTTTGTGTGCCCACCATTTCTCAGATGCCCATGTCAGGAGGCTGGGATCACACTTTGCATGTGTGACCATTGCGGGAGGATCCAGATGCAGTTTTAGGAAAGGTGATGCAGGCACATAGATCTGAGGACCCAGAGGGGGTCCCACAAGTCCAGTCAAGAGGGTCCTTGGTTTCACACAAGATAGAAATCAAGCTTGAAACTGAGAAAGTGAAAACAGCTATTGAATAGTCTAAGTGACAGGAAATAGTGTTGCAGTATTGCAGGGTTCTTGTCTCAGGGAGTCCAAGAATGAATCTTGAGGACACAAAAAAGTAAAGTGATAGTTTATTTCAAGTGAAGTTTAGAACAGAATGAAAGCTCTTTAGAGTGAGAGACATTCTCTAATAGGTTGCCAAATTCTCTAATAGGTTGCCAAATGATGTAATTTTGGAACGTTGGTGAGGTCCCAAGCCTATGACCAAGAAATAATTCTTGAGACATCTTTGGTGCAAAAAGGTGAGTTTATTGAAGCACAGGGTCCTGGACCTGAAGGCAGAAAGAGCTGCACCGGGGTCATGAGGAGTGGCCCATTATATACCTTCAATTAGGAGGTTAGGGAAAGGGTAAGACTCTAAGGAATTTGGAAGCAAAGTTTCCAGGATCTTGAGGGGGCTAGCTATTGTTTAGGAAAAGGTCATTTACTACTGTCTAATAAAACCTTAGTCGGAAAAAAACAAAAACAAAAAACAAAACAAAACAAAAAAACAAAAACAAAAAAATAAATAAAACCTTAGTCGTGAGCCCCTTCAGATGTATATCAGTGGGTCATATGCTTGGGGGATAAGTACCCACATGTATCTTGGGGGTAGAGATAAAGGAAGTTTCCATAGGAATTTTTATATTTTAAGATAGACTCACAGGATCCTCAGGGTATGGGAGTGAGGGGGGCATGGGCTAAGATTGCCTTTTGCCCTAAACAAAGTGTCAATATCCAGGCCTTTAAGTCGCTAAAGGAATGTCACTCTGCCTGTTTCAATGACTTGTCAGTAGGCTGTAAGTAGTAAGGAAATTTAGTGATTTTTCTTCTTCCATGTTTCCCACATCAATAGCAGACAATGTCTGGAAGACTTAGAAAGGAAAAGAGAATGAGTCTTGTCACTTGGAAAGGGGTTTAGGGTACATGTTCCCTCAGGAATCCAGGGTAGGTTCCGATCAAAAGCAAGTGTCAGGTGAACAATAGGTGTTATTCCATACATCACTGAAGGTCGGGGTATTGATGGTATTGTCAGCTGAGGTTTGTTCTAAGCTAATGTCCTGATATGGGTTTGGGATCTGTCTCTTCTTAAATGTTATTAGGTGTTCGGGACCTAAGATAAAACTCAAAGAATGACTAACTTTTGCTTCCCCCTTGAAGTGAGAACATAGCTTCTTTGGTTTATTCAGAGACAAAATATACAACACAAGTAAATAAGGCCTAACAGAAAAATGCCAGAGACCGAGCCTTTCTAAAATGGAGTCCCTTCAGCTTCCCTATATCAGAGGGATATTTGGTGGACCAGACCCACGCTGAAAATAGTGCTTCTTATAAATACATGCACATTTGGGGAATTTCAAAACACAATGCATTAATCAAATAGATCTCTCAAAGTTTTATTGTTTTTCAGAATTGAGTATATCATTAAAATGTTTATGAATTAAGAAGCTATTATTCTAAATTGAACCTTTAAACTCATGAAATGTGAGCCCTTACTAAAACAAAGATGATTACTACAGTCAGCATGGATTCAGAAAGAAAAGTTTTGCTACACTAATTTTGCTGTTTTCCTTGATAGAGTTTGTGAAGTTTTGGAACATAGGTGAGGTCTGGAGCCGACGATCAAGAAATAATTATTGAGACATCTTTGGTGCAAAATGGTGGTTTTATTAAAGCACAGGGACTGGACCCGTGGGCAGGAAGAGCTGCTGCCCTGGGTCTGTGAGGCATGGCTGATTACACACCTGGGAGTTAGGAGGGGTTTGAAGATAGTGTATTCTCTAAGGAATTTTGGAAGCAAGGTTTCCAGGACCTTGAGGGAGCTAGCTATTGTTGGGAAAAGATCACTTATTACCATCTAATAAAACCTGAGTCATGAGACCCCTTCTGATGTATATTGGTGGGCCATGTGCTTGGAGGATGATTGTGAACATGTATCTTGGGGGTTTAGAGATAAAGAGAAATTTATAAAGTAATTTTTATATGTCAGGGTAGACTTAGAGGTTCCTGGTGGTCAGGCTAAGATTGCTTTTTGCCCTTAGCAAAGTATGAACATCGAGGCAGTTATGTCTGTGGTGGAATGTCACTCTCCCTGTTTCAAGGACTTGTCAATGTGTTTTGTCCTCAGCTAGTCCTCTGTTACCCCATCAGAGTGAGTAAAATGACATTAGGCGTGATATTAGACTGGATGTACATGTATATCTGATGACGTTTTGGAATATAGGTGAGGTCCAGAGCCGATAACCAAGTAAAAATTCTTGAAACATCTTTGGGCAAAATGGTGGTTTTATTAAAGCATGGGGACAGGACCCATGGGCAGGAAGAGCTGCTGCCCCGGGACTCTGAAGGGGTGGCTGATTATATAGCCTGTAGTTGGGGGAGGTAAGTAAAAGGGAGATTTCAAAAGGATTTTCATGTGCTAAGGAGGACCTACAAGATACTGGAGGCCTTGCAGTTATCAAGTTAAAGATGGTTTTTCCCTCTAGGAAGGCATTAAACATTAAGACAATTGGAAGCCTCCTGAGGAATGTCACTTATATCCCAACCCAGGTGAGGGGTCGTTTGTGGGATATCAGTCTGTGCTTTGTCCTCAGCAATCGCTCTGCTCCCCATCATATCCATAGCTCTTGTTTTGTTTTCTTGTTATTTCTTTAGCTGTCTGATGGAAATCTCTACTTGTAAAAATGATGAGTCTTTCTTTTTTCATCATTCACTCATGAGTTATATTTAAAATTTAAATTTCACAGTTAAAAGTATGAAGAAAAATCAATCTTTTTCTATTTTGGAATTGTTGTGCCCAAGATTGCGAATCCGAGAAACCACCAAGGAGCCGACACCGATGCAAACACACGAGGGTTTATTTACAAGCTAGAGCCTGGGTCCAAGTGTACCCAATGCAGTGGAGCAGGGACTTGGACCCCGAGACTAAGAGGCATAGCAGCCTTGTAGGGGCCAGTGGCCCATGGGATACACAGAAAGTTGCACAGTCATGTCGGTCCACACGCAGGTGGCCGATTGAATTGCACCTTACCCTATAGTATCCACTTGAGCTGGCCTATACTTTGGTCAGAATGGGCGCGCAGTTTTGGCGGGCACAAAGCAGGGTTACATTGTTATGAGCCGATTTCCCATTAGGGTGTGCCCGGCGGTTTGACTAGGGCGGGCCAGCGCCTTAAGCAATAAGCAGGTTATGTGGGGGTCACACAGGAGGTGGCAGGTGCAGCACAAAATGGAGTTAGTCCTGCTCTGCTTGTCCAGGTGTAGGGGATTTTTTGTTAAATTTCCTGGGTCCCACAGAATTAGCCTTGAAAGGACTTTGCAGGATTGAGAAAAAAAAAAAATAGTGTTATCTACTAAATGAATAATGAATGTAAATATTGTCGCTATGCCACAATCACAAGCAAAATATGCAATCTTTTTGTTCATTAAAAATCCATTCATGCTAATATTCTTTCTTTTTTTTTCCAAAAGCCAAGACAGAGACTGAAAAAGAAAGAGAAGGACTGGTTTTTCCTCCTTAATTTATCAATACTTTTATCACCTTCTTTCAGTTTCTTTATTTCTCTTCTATAAAATTTTTATGGAAATTAGCTTCTTTTTAGAGAGGACATTTGTCCACCAATAGTTCATATCAAGAATTTCACTTAACTCTGGATTGAATAATGATAGACAGCAAAGCTCTCTTCCCTAAAAGTGTTCCTCTACCAGGTGTGGTAAATGTGTGACTAATGATTACTGCTTCCTGCTGTGTCTTGCTTAGTTTGGTAATTAGCTCTCTCAGCTGCTCTCATTGTAAATGAAGGGGTCCTAGTGAGTCATTTAAAGAGGCTGAATGAATGGATAATCCATCATGTAGTCTTTTTGAAAAAGCCCATTTATAGGGGAAGGCACACTAGGTGGTAAGTAAGGTTCAGCAGGAGAACTTGTCAAAACATAATCTAGTTTTGTTTGCATTGGATATTTTCAAAGTCAAACCTCAGAGTCTGTTATTTGGAGTTTTAATGTCCTTCCTTGTTCCACCTTAAGACTGATAACATTAGAGGAGGAAAGCATGGAGATTAAAATATACATGTGCCGAACTTCTGAGTATGTCCTTAGTTATAACAGATATTTGGCAAAGAAGAAATTGTGAGTATGTCTTGCAATCTGAGCAATATGTTAGAAATAATGACAGAATTTGCAAACCTGCTTTAAAAGACAGAGGGTTATACCTGTGTCTATGAGAAAACTATCAATTCATTTAGTATATTGTTTGAAGCCTTGGCTTGTTTTATTTGTTTTTAACTATTTATGGTATGCTTTGTTGTTTCTGAATTTTGTGCAAATGCTGCAAATTTTCTCAGTGGAATTGGGGATAGAAGATAATGCACATCACAGCAAAAAATGTGCTGAACATCTTAAACAGATGAAGAAGACTCTGTGAAAGACTATTTTAATAGGAATGAAAGGCCAGGACTAAGTCTGAACTTAAAGCAGGGTGGTGGTAGTGATGTAGTTTTAGAGGTGAGGTTGGGTAAAGTGAGGTCTGGAGCTAAATACCTAGACCCAATTCTTGATATGCATTTGGTGCAAAATGGTGGCTTTATTAAAGCAAGGAGACAGAACTCATGGGCAGAGAAAGCTGGTGCACCGTGGTTGTGAGAGTGGTTGATTATATACATAGGAATTGGGGGTAGGGAAAAAAGAGGTTTCAAAAGAACTTTCACATGCTAAAGAGGACCTACAAGATACCTGAGGCATGGCCATTATCAAGTTAAGGTTATTTTCCCTATAGTAAAGCATTAACATTAAGACAAGTGGCAGCTTTCTGGAGGAATGTCACACATATCCCACCCAGGATTGTGTGGGGGGCGGGGCGGGAGGGGGTGGTGTCGGGTTGCAGGGTGTCACCTTGTGCTTGGTCCTCAGCTTGCCTCCTGCTCCCTCATCAGTAGGCTTTAAAGCTTGGCATAAGCTGGTAGGAAAGTACTGTAGGATATAAATCCATCTGAATTTGCTAATTGGCTTTAAGATAGGTGGTAATTTTACAACTTGGAGCAAAGCATTCATCAAACCAAGGCTTTCTACTCTCTCTCAGAAACCAGGAGATGGAGTGCTATCTCCTCTCAGGATCACATTCCTAGGTTGTGAAACTGGCTAGAAGCTTTAAAAAAAATTGTGTGGACATCTCAAAGAAGCAGAGAAAAGAATTTTCTAAAGTAATTTTCTAAAGTAAATGTTCTAAGAAAAGGGAGCTTAGAGCCTAGTGTCAGGAGGAAGACTCTCTAAGATGTAGTAAAGTTCTGGGGAAAATTAAGTTTCATAGTCATGGCCTAGGGAAGGGTATACTAGGGACTTCATCTTTATTTTCAACTTTTAGTTAAAAATGTAAATATAGAAAATATGAGAATATTTTAAGATTTATGAAGGCTTTGAGATATTGAATATATTATTTACCTATGGTGATTATGATATTAACTATTCCATATGTTTGCAATATTACAAAATTTAACATAATTTCTTCATAAACTTGTGACTAACCCGATTTTGATAAATATTTTATACTTATAAATGAGCTATGTATACATTTATATTATATAATTGATTTGGTCATGTAATATCTGGGGAAATTCATTTGGCTATTTGACCTTTGGAAATGTTGATTATTAAAGGCAGTTATGTTTTAAGTACTTTCTGTGGTCAGCTTCTACAGTAAGAGTTTATTAGCATGGACTCACCAAATCATTATAACAATAAGTATTATTCCAGATTTACAGATAAGAAAGAAATGAAAGCTTGTCCAAGGATACAGAGGTAACACAAAGAATTATCTCACTCACCTTTGGCTCTTTTGACTGCACACTACTCTGGCTCCAGACTCCATCTTCACTCTTGTAACAACTGATTTCTCCAGTGAGATCTTAAACCTATATCTCAGCCCAGTCTATGACAAAACACATGTAAATTCTATGCAATTAAATCATTGCCATGCTTCTTAAGATTCTGAATGTATTATCTATCACAAAGAGTAATCTGATGGTTATCTTTTAAAAAGAATTAAATTCTACCTTTCCTTAACCAACAAAAAAAGCCTCAGTGCATACTATAAGAAAAATTAAGTACAAATTGAAAATGACACTTGAATCTTACTGCTTTATTAAGGTAGGGCAGTAGGACCCAATGTTATCTAATGTACATGGAAACTCTAAATCTTAAATTCAAACATGCTAACATTTGGAAGATTTCAGAAAGACATGCAAAATGGTAGGGCAATTAGCATATGATCCAGACAACCTAACCTTCTTACATTAATGCTGTGGACATTGTCCAGGTAAGACTCACAGCTGCTGTTGATACTATTTTCTCTTACGGGTAAAGCATCAAAAATTATGTTTAGAACTATTTTCAGAGCCAAGTATTCTTTCTGTGAACCCTCCACATGCCCCCTCCCAAAAAAAGAAAGAAGAAAGAAGAAAGAAAGAAAGAAAGAAAGAAAGAAAGAAAGAAAGAAAGAAAAGAAGAAGGAAAAAAAGAAAGAAAGAAGGAAAGGGCTTGGTTCTCAATTGGATGAATGGCAAATATTTGTTGTCTTGTTTGCTAATAAAGATAAGTGAAAAGGTGTGTGAGTAAAAGCACTGAGTAACTTCTTAGAGATCAGTAGGTATTGTGAAATGAGTTGTTTGATGTAACTATCAATATTCAGCAATGTAACTCTTTTAAAGGTACCAATGACTGAATGAAGATGAAAAGCAGTTTTATGCTGGCATGTTTACCTATGAACAGATCTATTGCATAACTCTGAAATGAAAAGGCGGATAGTAGTAGGTTGTGTGCATGCTGGAGAAGGCATTACATAAAGATATGGTTTGTGAAATAGAAGTAAAATTTGTCTGATAAGCAGTTAGAAACTTGGATTCTATATCCGGCTTAGCTACCTAATTCTAGCTTTCAGGTTTTCAGTGTCTTCATTCAGAAGGCCGTCACACGTAGGGATTAAGAACATTTCAGTGGGCCTGAATCTTAGTACCTGGCCTGCCATTTACCTTTAAGTCTAGCTGTGTCTTTTGAATAGTAAAACAGTAGTCATTTTATTGTAGGATGGCTTTGAGAATTAAATGAGATATGTGTTTATGTTGTGCCCAAGATTGTGAATCTGAGAAACCACCAAGGAGCCAACACCGATGCAAACACACGAGGGTTTATTTATAAGCTCGAGCTTGGGACATTAAGCTGTAAGTTGTTTTCTTCCTGTAACTGAAGTAAGGTAAAGTTCAGCTCTCATTCACAGGGGCCTGGGACGGCTGCACTTGTGATAACGCTGAACTTAAAGTGGAATGGCCTTAATTTTCTCGGCCTCCACAGTTTAGATTACCAGGTACAGTATCTCATACACTGCTGTCAATAAATATTAGCTGTTGCTCTTTGGAGTAGAGATAACAGTCTTTGTTCCAGTACCCATTATTATTTTGTAAAGATTTAAGGGTGAAATGGATTTAAGTTTAGTTTGTAATGTTAGGGGAATGTTACAACACACATTTTAAAAATCATCATTCTTATTAAATCCTCTATTTATTCAAAAGTCCAATATAGCAAAAATTATTCAACTTTGTATGGGGCAGATAGTGTACTTCCCTTATGCAGTCTCTCATGATTTATGTCAGAATGGAATGTATACCAAGTTGGAATTTAAAAATGTACTTGCGTATAATGACTATCATAATTAGCCCAGTTTCAGAAATAAAAATCTGTTTCTGTTGGCAGTACTCTGGTCAATTTAGTTCTTCTAATTAAATGATATTTTCTCTCTCACTGTTTATTGCGGTGATCGTTTGTAGTTCAGCAGTAGCAACTTTAAGTAGGACACTTAACTGGGATATTTAGCTATCTTTTTGATACCCCCTTGAGTTTAAATAGCTGATATACCTCTTCTGGAGACACAGATTCTTTTCAGTGGGACTAAGTTGTGCTTTCACTATTAGTTTCATATGAAATATTGATAAGGAGAGTAGATGAAGGAAGAAAAGAAAATGAAAACAGTAAAAACCTTTTGTTTTCTTGTAGATATGATGATATTCAGAATGACTTGGCTTGGTGATGAATGGAGTACCTATGAAAATGAATTTAGACTTGATTCCAAAAGTAATGCTAAGCCACTAAAAGATTTTCTCAGAAGAGCAACATGATCTGTGAACTTTACCTTTAATAGTCAAGTGCCTACCTACACAGTTGCCATGAATGAAGAAAGGCACAAATATGATACTTGATCTTCCATTTTTGTAAGAAATAATATACTACCATTGAAATAAACCTTTTTTTTTTTTCTTGGTGTCACTTAAAGTGAGTGAATCAACTTCATTTCTAGTTTCCTCACATCTAGAATATCTTAATTAGGATTAAGTAATTTAATTAAGTATTAAGAAAGAAAGCCGTTTGCAAAGACTTAGTAGAATTATTTAAAAATAATCTGTCATGAAAAAGATATTTCACTGATAAAAATGAGTAGATTTGTTGAGAACATTCAATGCATTTGTATGTTCATTGATAAAACTAATGAAATTAAGAAAATATGTCAAGGCATTATAATTTTCAGTGCTATAAACATTTCTTACTTTATATACGAGGGCAGTTTTGCCATATCCTTAGATATGCCCATTCTCCTTTTCCACTTGTACAATTATTATGTATAAAATATGATCCTATGAACACAAACGTGTCCCTAGGCCAAGCATCTGATGGAGAGAAATACTAAAAAGGAGAAAAGGAATTTACAATACATTTAGGCTCATCTTTCAGGGATGACTACAATTTGTATACCCAGTATTCTAGAAAACAGTATTCCCTATCACTAAAATTTATCTTTTTTTTGCAGAGTATCATATAAACAGCATCCTACAAGATCTAGCTTTTGCAATCTGTCTCCTTTTTACTTGCAAAATACAGTTAGGATTTATCCATGTTGCTACATGACTCAATAGTTTATACCCTTTTTAATGCTGCATAATATTCCATTTATTGAATATACCAAAAGATGTATGTGTTGTTCCCACCTTTGGACATTTATAGTAAAATTTCCACAAATATGCACATACAGGTTCTTGTGTGAACATAAGTCTTCACTTTTCTTTGGTAAACAGGTAGCCATGGGATTGCTGGGTCATTGGGTAACATATATTTAACTTTATAAAAATGTCAAAAAGTAACTACCATTTCTCTTTTTCACCAGATTGTATGAAAGTCTGGAAACTCAACAACTACACAATCAGTTGGTATTGTCAGAATAGGTATGTAGTAGCATCTTGTTTTAATTTGCAATTTTCTAATGACTACTGCTGTTGAGCATATTCTTGCATGCTTATTTGCCATTATTTGGTGAGGTATCTGTTAAGACATTTGCTGAACTTTGTATTTTTTTCTGATTTCTTACTGAGTATTGAGTTTGAAAGTTCCTCATTCTATATTTGTTATCATAAGTGCAATTTGCAAATACAATTTCTCTGAGTTCATGGTCTGTCTTTTCATTTTCTTAATAGTGTCACATATCAGAAGTACTTGATTTTTCATTTTTAATAAATATCTTAAGTCTTTAGTGAACATGGTAGCATAGACATTTTTCCTGTTTATTTCTAGATATTGTATAGTTACATTTTACATTTAGGTTTATATTCCATTCTGAGTTAACTTCTGAATAATTTGCAAGATATAGGTGAGTTTTCTTATATTTGTGTGTTTACACTCAACAGTTCTAGCACAATTTGTTAAAATAGTTACCTGTTCCTTAGTTAACTGGCTTTGATCTTAATTACAATTCAGTTGACTGTGTTTGTGTGCCTGTTTCCAAGCTCTGTGTTCCATTCCATTCTGCTGTGTGTCTATACTATAACCAATACCAAGTTATTTTTATTACTATAGCATTAAAATTACTTGTTTGCTTCTATTATATTGATTTCTGTCCTTCATCATTGCATTCTTTGTTTGCTTTTGATTTAATCTGTCCATCTTTTTTCTAGTTTCTTAATATAGAAAGTATAGTCACAGGAAAAATAAATGCTATAAATTTTGTAATTCAAAAAAGAGAAATACATTGGTTTAAAAAATAACAAGGTCCAGATTTTCATGGAGAAATCAAAATAGTCGCCCGGTTCGAGATGGTGGTGGCGGCGGCAGGGGGACTCTGATTCCTGGGACGCCGACACGGTCTTGGTGGAAGACCCAGTGTGGAAGGTGGGGGCGGCGGCACCGCCGGGGGGGCGGGGGGCACCGCTGGGAAGGCAAGGACGAGGACAAGGACGTCCAGGATAACTGGGATGATGATGACGATGAAAAAAAGAGGAAGCAGAAGTAAAACCAGAAGTAAAAATTTCAGAAAAGAAAAAAATAGCAGAGAAAATAAAAGAGAAAGAACGGCAACAGAAGAAAAGGCAAGAAGAAATTAAAAAGAGGTTAGAAGAACCTGAAGAACCTAAAGTGCTAACACCAGAAGAACTATTAGCAGATAAACTGAGGCTAAAGAAATTACAGGAAGAGTCAGACCTTGAATTATATTAGCAAAAGAAACTTTTGGTGTTAATAATACAGTTTATGGAATGGATGCTATGAACCCATCTTCAAGAGATGACTTCACAGAGTTTGGGAAGTTACTAAAAGATAAAATTACACAATATGAAAAGTCACTATATTATGCCAGTTTTTTGGAAGCCTTAGTTCGAGATGTGTGTATTTCATTGGAAATTGATGACTTGAAAAAGATTACCAATTCATTGACCGTGCTTTGCAGTGAAAAACAAAAGCAAGAAAAGCAAAGCAAAGCCAAAAAGAAGAAGAAAGGTGTGGTCCCTGGAGGGGGATTAAAGGCCACCATGAAAGACGATCTGGCAGATTATGGTGGCTATGACGGAGGATATGTACAAGACTATGAAGACTTCTTGTGACATTTTCTCTTCTCCTGGTGTCTTCTTTCTGTTGCCCACAATCCCTTCAACATGTAGCACAACTTCCTTTCCTTTCAGTTCTGCCAAATGCTACAATCAGAAGTGCAGTATCTTTTGTGCTGGTTATTTAACCCCTTGACACTTAGGTGCTAATGTGCGAACCAGGGAACTTGGATCTTGCTGCCAAGGGGTTAAAATTGGGAACCTCAGTTGCTACTAAATCATAGTTTAAAAAAACAAACCTAATAATGTTGTCATTGTTGCTATCTGATTCCATAGCAGCAGTCACTGACTTGGAAGCAAAGGTTGCAACATGACAAAAATTGTGTAGTATTTACCAGCACCATTCAGTAATACAGCCTTAACCATACCTCCTTGAACTACTTCATAACTTGTCAAGAAAAGCAGTTTGCAGCAAGGGCATGAGGTGTGCACCTCGTATTAAAATTGCTGTGTCTTAAAATTGAGCGTGAGGATATTAAATTACATTGTGAAGAAGACTGCTTATCTCAGAGTGAAGATAAAACGGCTGAAAAGCACTAGCTTGATATTTAAAAATTAAAATGACCAAAACCCTCCAACTTTGAAGCTGAAGAAGGTAAACCTCTCCGTTGTGTTGCATTACAACTTGTGGAATCTCTCAAAAAAAAAAAAAAAGAAATCAAAATAGTTTTATTGTTCATATGTACAAAATAGAATTTCATAGATGGACAAAGCATATTGAATTGTGGCTACATATATTAACAGTAAATTCTTTTAAAAAATATGTGAAATAAAGCAAATTAAAATACTGGTACAAATGGGAGAGCTAGCAATCAGGAAACCGATGTGTGGTTGTTTGGAAGATCATCAATCCCTATAGAGAGCTGTTGATAAAAGGCAGAAGTGCCACAGCAGTGTTTGAGTTAAGATCCACAAATTTGCAGCCCCTTTCTACCTTTGATTATTAGCCATGAAGTCAACCATCTAGACAAAAAACAGCATCAGAGAAAGATGATAATAGGTGGGTACTGTAAAGTTGGGAGGGGATTTTATTTTTTAATGAATGAAAGCATGAGAGAGAAATAGAACTGGCTTCTTGTATAATAATGTAATAATGACTATTATGAGACAACTTCATTATTTTCAAAATGTTGGCATGTTACATTTTGTCATTTTAGTTTCAAAGAATGTGCCAGGGGTGGAACATTTCAGGCTGGTAGTGTTACATAAGTTTTTTTTAACAATGTCATTTGATCTGTTTCCTCATTTAGGTATTTACAAAACTGTGACTAAAACTCTGGTCCAATTAACTTGTGGTGTTGTGAATTTATTTCACTTTATTGTGAAATTCAAAATTTCTCAACCTAAATCTGTCAAAATCTGACAAAGTTGCATGTCAACATTTGCCTTTTAAATATGCAGCACAGAGTATTTGGATTTTTAATTAGCAAAGTGTTGCTTGAAAAACAAACAAAAGTTTATCCAAGAAATTTTGAAAAGCTCTTACTCAATCTACTATTTGGCATTACTCCTAAAAGATTAAAATTTAACTGTTAGTGATCACATTTTCTCTGGATTATTTATCCCTTTAATTCCCACCATATGTTGTTTGTTGCTATTACCTATTTCTTCTAGTTCTTTCTGAGAAGCCGAATGGCAAACTCTAAACACAGATGTCCAGAAAATGACATGTGTGGGCATTCAGCATTCTCATTTTAGATGATACTTAAGTTTTGTTTTTTTGTCACTAAAAGTGTTCACATGAAATAACCTCATTATTCCAGGGGACACTAATTCGTCAGATTTTTAATAACCATCATGCTTATTTGTATCTCACACTCTTCGTCAATAACTGAGGTTACTATTTTTATAAAAATGGCATATGCATATATTCGTCATCAAGTAAGACCAAAAAAGTAAATAAAAAACAAAAGAAAAAGTCACTAAAAATCTCATAACATCACAGAATATTTTTCAAGATGTACAGAGATGTACAGAGATAGATGGACAGATGAGTGGATGGACAGATGGAAGATGGATGAATGGATGAAATTAAGAGCTCCCTCCACTTTCACCCCCAGAAGATCTCATGTAGTTCTGTGGCTTTAAATAGCATTAACTTCCTACCAACTCCAAAAAATATATATTTCAGTAAAAGAAACCATGTTTCCTGATTTTGACCACTTTACCATCAATGCCAGCAATAATGCTAAGTTCCTCTTAATGCTTCTCCTTGACTATTTCAATAGGCTTCTGGTCTCCCTGCTTCACCTCTTTCTTTCATGGGATTTCACCAGAGTAGTGAGAATTGCCCATTAAAATAAAAATCAGACCTTCTTATTCCCTCACTCAAAACCATAATAGGGCTTCCTGTCACCTTTACAATAAAATGCAACTCAGTGTGGCATATGTGGTCCTGCCTGTGTCCCTGAGCTGAGAGTATCTTCAAACAATTCCCCGTTGGGCCACTCAGATTCATTCATACTGAGACGTTAGGTCATTTCTTCTCAGGGCCTTGGCACTTGCTCTTTTCCCCACCAAGAATGTTCTTCCCTGTTTTTTTTTTTTTTCATGCATTGCCCCTGTATTTTATTAGATTTCTGCTAAAATATGACCACAGAGAGGAATTACCTGACCATCCTAAAATAGCCAGCTCCGTGTCTTATCTCTTACCCCACTGTCTTTCTCTTCCTAGCATTTATATTTACTGAGAATTATATCGTATGATTATTTGGGTAATGTTATTGAATGTGTTCCCTGTAGAATGCAAACTCTATAGGGACAGGGAATAAGGTAATTTTACCTGCAACGACAGAGTGGCACCTAGTGAGCATAAAATAAATATTCATCAAATATTAGGAATTTAAAGTTTGATTAGATCAGAATCTGCTCTATATTATTTTTCAAATAAAAATATTGAACTGAATCCTTATTTAACCAAGTATAAATAAATTAATATCGAAAAAATGGCTAAAATAAAGCTATAATTCTTTGTCAAAGGAGATGCTGATTTTGAGATTCCTCTGCAGTTTAGAAAATGTAAAGGTTTTAGTCATTTTTTTAAAAATTTCTATCACTATATCAAGCAATATCTACTGACATCAAAATGAAATATAATGGGATCACTACACTTATTTTTATTTCCAATTCTTGTTCTTCCTATCAATGACTTATTTGGGTTAAATATTACTTTTACAAAATTAATTTTTGTAAAAAATTACATTTTCCCCTGATGCATAATGGTTACAGATGTCTAGGCTTTGTTTATATATGAATAGATTTATCTTTTAAATCATGGTTTCTCTTTTTTGAATAGCTCATTGTCATTTTTATTTTTTATTTTTTATTTTTTATTTTTATTTATTTATTTATTTATTTATTTATTTATTTATTATTTATTTATGATAGTCACACGGAGAGAGAGAGGCAGAGACATAGGCAGAGGGAGAAGCAGGCTCCATGCACCGGGAGCCCAACGTGGGATTTGATCCTGGGTCTCCAGGATCATGCCCTGGGCCAAAGGCAGATGCTAAACCAGGGATCCCGTCATTGCCATTTTTATTTTATTAGATTTTTTTTATTAGATTTATTTTATTAGATTTTATTAGATTGTTATTAGATTGTTGGGCTATTTGTCTATCTTTTCGCAGCTTTTTTTTTATGAATGTCATAATTATGTTCTAAGTTAGAGTATACTTAAACAAGTTTGCATACTTGAAAGTCAACTGTGTAGAAAAACATTAAATTTTATTTTAATTGTACCAGAATTTTCTACACTCACTCAACCATCCTGGCTTGTATTGCCATGTAGAACTATGAAGACTATTTAATATTTCACCTTTTATTGTACTTGATTGTCTCTGTATTGACATTACAAATACTTGCCAATATTCGGTTCTCCTTATCTTCTGGGAACACAGATGACTATACTTCCCAACTTGATTGCTGAAAAGGAAGACCATATGAGTAGTTCTAACCAATGGGATATGGGAGAAGGTAATAAACAAAACTTGGCAAAATCATGAAAAAGAGTAAATTGACATATGCTACTATGTCAAGGAGCCACCATGTTCTAATTGGTAAAGCTAGTGGATTGTGATTCAGAGCCCACTGTCAATCTACAGCTTGAACCACATGAAACTGTTTTTACTTGACCATTTTTACCCAGAAAATGGCAATCAATCTCATATATTTCAATGAACATGTAGCCTGGATTACAAACAAAGCTTTGTTAGACTATGGCATTAAAATTTAGGGTTAATTTGTTATCAAAGTTATCTGACTGGTATAAATCCTGCATGTGCTTACTTGCTTGCTCTCTCTCTCTCTCTCTCTTCATAAATATTGATAGTTGATAGATAGATAGATGATAGATAGATAGATAGATTTTTTTTAATAAGGCATGCCCTTTGAATTTTCAGGATCAAGTTTCTTTTTCAGGAAACTTAATTTTTTTCTTTATAATATTAATATATAATATATATTTTATAAAATATTCATAAATATATAAATATATAAAATATTAATATATGATATATATTTTATGGAATATTAATATGTAACATATTTTATAAAAATATAGGAAACTATATTTTTATCTTGAGTTGTGTCTACACTGGCTTTGAGGTATTGATGAAGATAAAGCAAATCACCCTTTAAGTCACAGTGTTTCTGTGTTTGTATCTTCAGCTCATTGTTTTCTCTGCCTCCTTTTTTGCTGTCACATTTGACAAATTCTAAAACAAGGTACTAGTCTGTATATAATAAACACTGGTTGTTCACATACTTTCTCTAAAATCTCTACTTTGTGGGTCCTTAATGTCAAACTACATCTCTACAGGATATTTCCTATTATCAGTCCCACATCCATTCTTAGCTAACACTAATGAGAACCCACTAAAAAAATAAAACAAAACTTTGGTTCCAATCTATAACTGGTAAAAGTGTTGTTTTATTCAAGATTCAACACTATTTTCAAATTGGAATGGGTTTGTTATCACAGCATGACAATAATTAGAATTAGGAAGAAAGAGTAAACTTACAGAATATGGAACAAAGTGATAGATTTTGATAAAATTTTCAAATGCCAAATGGTATTTTGAGAAGTAGATAAGATGTAGTGACCACTGCTCAAATTAGGGAATTGCTGGAAGTAAGTGGAACAGACTTAAATTTTTAAGAAATTGTTTATGACACAATATTGGAAAGTAAAGCAGACTCTAAGTAAGACTACTATGATAAAGTAAAACGATTGTATAGATTGTTAGAAGAATTCCAATGTGCAAAATGAAAGAAAAATAGGCCTTAGACATAATATAGCAGGCACTGACAATGATTAGGACAGAAAGGTCTGAACAAAATAAAAAAAAATAAACAATAAAAAAAGTGTAAGGAATTGGGAAAATTAAGGTAGTTTTCCTATTATGTTATTATTTCCTATTATGTTGTTTATTTTCACACTATGGTTACATGTGAATAAAATAAATCTTGATAAAATTAAAGGGCATCTCAATCTTCCCCTTTTAAAAATACCTGGCTGCATAGTATCAAGAATCCAGATTTGTAAAAACACAAACTCTTTTCCTTCTGCACCATTCATGTTAGAGGTAGAAACTGCCAAGATATACCAACTAGGCTGACATTCCTGAATTCTGGAAATGGTGTACTATGAGATTTAGTACTGTCCTCCAAGTGGTACAACCAAAAAGTAATAGATTACAAAGCAAGATGAAATCTTAGGTTTTGAATCGACTGATGAGTAACTGTGTGATTTAGAAGTAAATAAAGAGTTCTTGTGGTGAAAGCCTAAACATTTGCCCTAAAAGTTTATAGATCATATAGACCACACCCTATCCTAAGATACTTTAAGATAAAGAACAGGCAAGGAGGAGAAGAAAGGGAAGGTGAGGTAAGAAGAGAAAGAAGAACGAATGAGAGGGAACAAGTTCTTGTTTTTTTTTTTTTCTTTTTTCTTTTTAGTTCTTGGTTTTTATGCAGTATTTTATCCAAAAGAATCCTGTTTGGCAAACATAGAGCAACTGACAAAAGATGGAGATAATGTACGAGCTGAAAGGGATTCTCAGATAATCATTCTGGCGGACTTGTGGCAGAATGCAAATTTTTCTTCAATTCACCACTTTACAATGTACTATTCCAGTATTTTCAGTCTTGACATCACCTCGATTAGAGTTATTGAGGTTGTTTTTACATAGTGTAGATTTACTCACATTCCACAAAATTCCCAGGTGATAATTATGCACAGGTAGATCAGATAAAGAAAGATTAAGTGAGAAACTGCAAAAATGGTATAGAATATACATGGCATGATTAATCAAGTGTGTATTTTAATGATATATATACACTTTTAAGAATTGGTTGATCATGAGGATGAAATTGTTAAAGTTGGATATTCCCCACCAAGTAAATTAAGTTCATAGAAAACATACAACAAACAAAAAATATTATCATGTTGATACGTATGGCAAAAGTGAGTTTGCTATTTTTAAATCTATGCTTTAGAACTCAGCCAAATTAATGTATTTATGACTATATAATTCTAGCAAGTTTACCTACCAAATTCTAAACAAGTCTCTGTGAGAAAACAACATTGGCATTTTCCCTGATATTTTTAGTAGAGTTTGCCTATTGATCCTGAACTACTAAAAATGTACTATTTTAGAGAAAGTGTATGGATATGTGAAAGGCACATATTTCACTTCAGGTTTAATTTTATTTAAAGAGGTTCATTTAGGGGCACCTGAGTGACTGAGTCTGTCAACTGTCTGACTCCTGATGTCAGCTCAAGTCACGATATCTCAAGGTGGTGACATTAAGCCCTGCTTTGGGCTCTGCCCTCCGCAGGGAGTCTGTTTCTTTTCTGCTCCCTCTCTCTCTGCTCACATGCACATGCACATGTTCTCTATCTCAAATAAATATATTTTTTAAAAAGGTCAATTTAGTCTATATAGATAGTTGTCTGAATGCTAACGGACAATCACATGTTTTTTGTTTTTTGTTTTTTTTACAAGTGTTCTATTTTATCCTGTGCGTGGCATGGTGGGGTGATCCAAAATGTGGTGGATCTTCTTTTTCTTAATCTTAATATAGGCATTAAGGATTTTGCTTGTGTGAGGAAGAAGCAAACAATTTGGGTCTGATTGCACACAGAACCAACTTATTTTCCATTTCTTTAATGCACAATAAAGTCATTAAAGATTAATAAATATCAGAATGATTTTTTCAGAAGTTAGAAAGTCTCTTAACATGCATCATTCTCCTACACACTTAGTTTTTAAGAATTCAGAAGCTGAGAATTGTGATTGCAAGTTTATATTTTTATTCTGACACAACTTCAACTCCAGAAAATATTACTTTTTTGTGTGTATATATCCGTGTGTTTTTCTGTCTCTTTATAGCCCAGTTGCAAAGATCCTTTTTGTCCATTGCTAAATATTTTGAAATGTACATATGTAAAAAAATTGCTATCTCTACACGTCACAAGGCATCTATGTGTTCATAGTTCAAAATACTTGCCTAAACTCAATTTTTTTTTCCTAAACTCAATTTAATAATATTATTTCCATGACATATTTCCTCTGTGTACAAGCCATCAAGATTTTGGATTCTTTGGAAAATAACTGACTATATTTTACTTGAAATATAACACATCTATGCCAGGTCAGAAAACCTTTCTCTTACTTGTCATATCAAGATAAAACAAATTTGACAAGTACCTACTTGTTAAAGACATATAGTGAATACTAAGTTTTTAATAACTCATAAATTATAGCTAAAATTTTTATTCACTGTAATCTCATATGGAAAAGTTATAGAATTTTAAGACAGCATTTTCTTAAAATAATTTCTGTGATATTCTAATTCATGTAGAAGATAGGATCTTACTTTAGAATCATACTTTGTTTATATTCCTTTTCCACGTAAATATCATGTTTCTTGTGAAACTATGATAGAATGGAGAGAATAGGTGGAGTATTTGAATCCGTGCCTCCACATGCTTAGATTGAACTTGCCTTAAGTAAAATCAATTAGGATAAAGAGGTACGAGCATTTCAATTTTATATTACTTTATGTTACATTATGTTACATTACTTTGGCTCCAGAACAATTTTTTTTTAATAAAGAGAATTGAACAGATCCAATGTGAAATATAAGAAGCTATGTTGTCTTCATGATCAAGTTACTTCAGACTAATGATCTGATCTTATTCTTCTCAGTCTTGACACTTTGAGGCTGAGTGCAAATAATTTAAAGGTAAACTAAAGAAAGATCTTAATGCTAGAACAGAGATAGTATCTTCTCCAATCACTTTCATTGACTTTGGAGCCCACCCTGATCTGCACAAACTTCCCCCAAAAAGTTGCCTGGACCCAAGCCATCACTAGTCACAAAGGAGAAAAAAGCACCTATGGATACCTTATTGTATAACAAAACCCTTCATGTTATAATATAAGGCTTTACATTTATGCTTCTCCAACAATTCTGACTTTGGTTGATATCAATGATCCTTCTTCTTAGAAGGAGGTTGAGTACAAGTGTCTTTATGGTGCACATCTCACAGGTTGTATTTTTACATTTAAGTCTGGGCTTTCCTTCTACACAACTTTTCAAAGTTATCGATCACACTGTGTATAAGAGATAGATATACACTGATTTAAAAAGCAGATATGCCTTTTCTTTTCTTTTCTTTTCTTTTCTTTTTTTTTTTTTTTTTTTTTGCCTTTTCAAAGAAAGTTGAGATACTGGAAGAACTAAAGTTTTACTTAAGAAAGAAAACCAAACTGCTTAAAATTAAACCATTTTTATGGATTCTATTTGGATGATTCAATCAAAGGCATGATTAATACATTTGAGAATAACCAAAAAACCCATTGATTTTCTATAAATAAAACAATGGCAAAAAGTTTGTTCAGTGCCTAGAGGTATAAATGTGGCATATTGCTAGAATATGTTTCAATCCTAAAATGTTCCGTTTGGCCAATGTATGTTCAATTAAATCATCATTAGCATGTGTTTTAAGAAAAAACCTGTAAGAATAAATGTAAGCTTTCTGAAAACACAGTCTAAATTCATTCAAGTTTCATTTTTATTCTTATTTTAAAGTGATGTGTAAATTGAGCATTTATACAGTTACTTTAGAGGTTGATTTATTTCAAGCTTTTAGGAGAGACAAAAATGTTTGAAATTCTGACATAGCTTTTTCATTGGGACCACGCTATGAAGAACTTACCTAAGTCCTGGCACACTACTCTTTAATATCTTTTTTTAAAATTCTTAATTTATATGATAAACATTTAAGTTGTTTCCAATTCTTGGCTTCTTCAGTATTATTATTTTTCTTCCTTATTCTTTAAAATTTTGGTATAATACATATAGCATAAAATTTACCATTATAACCATTTTTATATGTATAGTTCCTGGCATGAGATATGTTCATACTGTTGTGCAGCATTTACTACCATCCACCCCAGAACTCTTGTCATCTTGCAAAACTGAAACTCTACCTTTTAAATTTCATTCCTCCTTCTTTCCAGCCCCTGGCAACTACTACTTGACTTTCTGTCTTAATAAATTCAACTGTCCTAATTATCCCATATAAGCAGAATCCTACATTATTTGTCCTTTTGTGTCTCGCTTATTTTACTAAGTATAATGTCCTAAGGTTCATCCATACTGTAGTGTATGTTAGAATTCCCTTCCTCTCTAAGGCTAAATAGTATCTTATTGTATGCAAATACCACATTTTGTTTTGTTTATCTATTCATCTCTTGATGGGTACTGGAGTTACTTCCACCTTTTGGTTACTGTGAATGATGCTGCTACAACATTAGTGTACAAATATATCTTTGAGACCCTGTTTCCAATATTTTGGGGTATATACCCAGAGGTGGAATGGCTGGATTATATGGTAATTCATTGTTTTGTTGTTGTTTTAAGAAACAACTATTCTGTTTTCTATAGTCACTACATTTTGTATCTCTAACAGTGAACAATGGTTTCAATTTATCCACATTCTAGCCAACACTTGTTATTTTATGTTTTTTTTCTTTTTCTTTTTTTTTTTTTATTTTTTTTTTTTAATTTTTATTTATTTATGATAGTCACAGAGAGAGAGAGAAAGGCAGAGACACAGGCGGAGGAAGAAGCAGGCTCCATGCACCGGGAGCCTGATGTGGGATTCGATCCCGGGTCTCCAGGATCGCGCCCTGGGCCAAAGGCAGGCGCCAAACCGCTGCGCCACCCAGGGATCCCTTTCTTTTTCTTTTTATATATAATAGCTATTCTAATGGATGGGAGATGGTGCTTCAGATTAATTTTTGACTAGGTTTTCTACCCACAATTATTGAGCAAGAGTGAAAATAAAGAGAAGTAGGTAGATAATGTATTAAACTTTCATTGTATATTGGAAAACATTACATATAGGTAGGTATTTCCTTATTTAAGAATGAATATAAGAGATTAAAGTGCTAAATATAAAACAAAACAAAACCAAACCAAGATTTCCTTGAGGCTCTTTCAGTTTGGTATTTAAATTGTTTTTGCTGAAATAAAGTACAAAACAAAAGCTATTTTTAAAAATGCTTATTTCACTCTGGTTCATTTAACTAGTACTATGTTTTTAAAATTTTAATTATTGTGCACTTTTTAAAATTACTGTTCTCCAGGAATTTTTAGCATTTTATTTTAGCACTGAAGTCATTGATTTTTTTAAAAGATTTTATTTATTTATCCATGAGAGACACACAGAGAGAAAGGCAGAGACACAGGAAGAAGAGAGAGAAGCAGGCTCCATGCAGGGAGCCTGATGAGGGACTTGATCCCCAGACTCTGGGATCAAGCCCTGAGCCAAAGGCAGATGCTCAGCTGCTAAGCCACCCAGGTGTGCCAATATATTAATTCCTAATATCATATGTCTCACTTGTAATTATATATTATTTATTTATTTATTTACTGGCATATATTTCCCTTCCCAGATGGATTCCCAAGACAGATAGACACTTGAGAGCTATTTAGAAAGTAAAACAGATCCTAATTATGAAAAGATTTGTGATGAGAGATTGAGAAGTTTGGGCCTCCTGATTTGCAGGACACATTCTTGAAATAGGGTGCAAAATATCTCAAATTAGTTGCAAAATTGTAAACAATATACACTAGAGAGATCAAGGTTAAATATAAGCTCCTAAATAAATATTGGGTCAAAGAACAGGATGATAATATTATAAAATTCTTCCACAAATAACCTATGGATTAAAAGCAATTTAGAGGTGATTTGGAAAAATGATTCTAAAATGCTTATGGAAATCTAATGCTGAAGAAATAAGTATGAAAAATCTTTAAAATAATAAAAAAATAGTTGTATTTTGCCATGCCAGATTTCCAGCAACATTTTATATTGTGTTATCAGATTCTATTAAAAAAAATTTATCAGTGGATTTGAATAATGTCCCGAATGTGATCAAAACATTTTATAGAAACATATCATATTTTAAAGTAGCACACTAAGGGAATAGTCTGTTAAAATATAAATGATTTAGGGACAAATTGTTATGAATATGGCATGAAAAAGATTAAAACTGAATTTCAGGTGGTTTATACAGTTAATTAATTTGTGTTTCTCTTCACACTTCTTGTATTCCTCAGTAAACTCATATTTATCCTATAATTGTTTTTTTATTCATGACCTTTATAAATTGGTAGTGTGACGTTCTACATTTACATTCCTAAATGCCTATGGGATGCTTAATCTGCAATATCCCACAGCAAAATACTGTTTCTTAAATTGTACTGGGCATATGGGAGTTCATCTTATTTTTTCTTAATAATTCCACATGTTATAAATGATTTGCATGCATTTAATACAGAAGTATGTATTTAAAACAGAAACGAGGAAGACAAGAGAAAATATTGCAAAAAATCACAGGAATAGTGGGAAAAAATTACCCAAGGCCATACATAAAACAACATGTGAAATATATATTTCAAAAAGTATATCCCAGGGTTTTTGTTAATTGATGTAAATAAAAAATGAATTGCTAAGATTCTTTAGGTACTGTTTTCTTCTTTATCCTTTCATTTATTTTCATTATAAACAAACATTACTTTGGGACCTCTGACTGGCTCATTTAATAAAGCATGAGATAATCTCAGGTCAGGAGTTCAAGCCCATGTTGGTTATAGAAATTACTAAGTAAATAAATAAACAAGCATTACTTTTGTAATTAGAAGACACACAGACATAAAGCTAATATAAATTCTCTGAGAATATCTGAAAATGTTCAAACTGAAAGATTTCAGAAGACTCTCTTTTGCCTCCATTTTACATTTTAATGTTGAAGTTAAATATTTTTTTAAACAAAACTTTTTATTTACCAGTATTTTTAACTAATTATCTTTTTATTCCCCTAAAATCTAATAAGAAAAGTAGTATTTTAGATTAAATGGCCCACTAAGTATTGTACACGCACTCTCCCAGCTAAAAGATTCTCCTAGGGAGAGGCTCAAAGAGAAGGATTTAAGGGGATGAAAGGTTTATCCCCCCCTGCATTCTGCATTCCAGAAACACACCTAAAAGGTGTAGATGTAATTGGAATTCAAATGCTTTGCACCTTTCACTTCAGTTCACATTTACACAAGTTATTGACCCTCCGTCAATTCCTGCCTTCTCAGCCCTGACGGATTTTCTGAATTGGTCACAGATATTTGTGTCATCTATTTTTATGTTCTGCTTATCAAATGGAAGGACAAGGACAAGGAAGTTGAAATTGCTTAGAAATGGTTAGAGACAGGGAAAAGTCTATTAAAGTGAAAGGTAAAATAACATACATTTTTTATCATTCAAAGTATTAAAGATTTTCAACTGTTTCTGTGTATGATGCCTCATAGATATTGTATAGGAAAATGTCATGCTCTTTTATGTGCAAGACTAAAAGCAGACAAAATTTTTCCAAGAAGTAATAATACATGGGAAGTTACTGGAAATATTTGCCATTTTAAAATAATATTTCTATACCAGGTTCTAGAAAAATACAAAAGGTACTTAGCAAGTTTCTTATCCTTTATTTCTCATTACAGAAATGAGTGTTTTAATATATTGTTTTCATATTGCTCGATTTTTAATACCACAAAGTATTCTTTATTTATTTCACAAATATAGTTTGATTATTAGATATAATCAAAACATAGCATTAGAAGACATAGTGGCTATAAAAGAAGCACATAATACTTCTTTTACCTTCAGTGTAAACATAATTTTAATGATAAATTGAAACTATCTCATGAAATTGTTTTAATTTATATTTAATCAGATGGTTTGTGATAATTCTCTTGCAATCACTGCTCTTTAATGATATTTGATTAGTAATAGTCCAATGACATATAGACTTTTGAGAATGAAAATTCACACTGAAATCCCTAAGATCCATAGTTTATTTTAAAATCTAATTTGTATTTGTAATTGTTTTTCTCATTTATAAGATGATATCTTCTTTTCACTGGATTTTCCAAGTTTGAAATCATTGTAAGGTAAAATTTTTCTCATGATCATTTAAGTCATGTACTGAATGAAAAAAGGAAACTGATAAATACATCTGTGTATTTACTCAATATGAAACATTTTTTCAGTGTTGGAGTGAATGCAATTTGAATCTATAACATCCCTACCATTCAGAAAATAAAAATCTTTATATTGGGGAGACACTTGTGAAAAACTTATAGAATAAGCATCCCTGTCTCTTGCAATAGACTTTCTCTTCATACCAGTGGAGCATGCTGGATGATCTGTTTGTTCTGTAGAAGCTTCTCTCTGGAGCATTGTTAGGATCTAAAGCAAATAGCCAAGGATGTGGAGAAAGAAAAATTCTCTTACACTGTTGGTGGGAGTGCAAACTGGTGCAGCCACTATGGAAAACTGTATGCAGGTTCCTCAAAAAGTTAAAAATAGAACTCTGCCGTGACCCAGCAAACACACTACTAGGTATTTAGTCAAATGATACAAAAATACTAATTAAAAAGGATACATGCATCCCAATGTTTATAGCAGCATTATCTACAATAGCTAAATTATGGGAAGAGCCCAGTGTCCATCGGCTGATGAATGGATGCAGAACATGTGGAAGATATACAGTGGAATATTGCTCAGCCACAGAAGGAATGAAAGCTTTTGGTTGGAGGAAGTGTGTTATGCTAAGTGAAATAAGTCAGTCAGAGAAAAACAAATAACAAACACTTTCACTCACATGTGGAACTTAAGGAACAAAACAAATGAACATAGGGGAAAAGAGAGACAGGACCATAAAACAGACTCTAACTATGAAGAACAAACTGAGGGTGGCTGGAAAGGAGATGGGTGAGAGGATGGGTTAAATGCATGATGGGTATTAAGGAGAGCACTTGCAGCGAGCACTGGGTGTTATAAAAATAAAGGGGAAAAAAGAAAGGAAGGATTCAAAACAAAAATACGTACATACACATGTGCATACATACATACAGCGAATAGGACTTGCCAGTGTGTAGACAAGTCACAGCGATGTGACATGAGTCCTACTGTCTCCAAGACAAAGAAAATGGATCTAGAACTGAGGGAGAAATAAAAGGCCTGCTGGAAAATGAAAATTCTAGATTGACTAAGAAGAGGGTATATCTGGTCATTCATGTTTTGCAGTCATTCAAGACTGCAAAGAATTCTAAAAGTGTAAAAAGAAAATATTGGGAATCTGTTTGTCCAAGTAACAGTAAGATTGGATTATTTTTGATGGACTACAATCAGATGTAATAGATGGGTTCCATACACATAAAAAAAAGTGGGACCATTTTTAAATATCAAAATAAATGGTACATATAATAACTAGCAAAAACATGTAGACCTATATGTGATTTATGTTACATATTATAGTGGACATCAAAACATTTTACATTGGATTTTAAAGAATACCCTGTGTATTTCTTATGATATACTTTGCAAAAGTGAATTTCAAAGAAGCAAGATAAAATATTTCCAGTCACTCAGAAACGAACTATCAAGTGAGAAGAAATGCTTTAAGTATGGGAATAAATGGAAGTAGATACCAAGCACACATTCTTGGTGATATCACTATCCTCTAACTCCTAGTGGCAATTTCATTGGCTCTTCTTTTACTACATTATTTTAAACCTGATGTGGATTTTGTTTAGATTATTGGATAGCAGTTTAAAAAGTCGATTGATATTTAATGACAGAATAAAATAATTTAAAAGCTTAGTCACAGACAAGCTTCCCTTGTTGAAATTCAATATAAATTGTACACTATCCAAATAATATACTATCAAGTTATTTTATGGAAGAGATAATTTTTTAGGAAAACAGAAACAATCCCTACTTTCTAATTTTAGTCTTATAGGATATAGAATTATGCAAATGAAGCAAATTTATAGAAGCTACCTGTGAGTTTCTTATCTATATACTAACTTACTCATTTTTAAATAATCATTGGACACCTATCTGGTACCAGATATTATGCTAGACATTAGAAACAATTAAGATAAATAAGAATTTGTCCTTGGGTAGCTTATGTTTATCAAGGGACAAAAGATTTATAAAGAATCATGGGCAATAGAATGACTATGACAAAAATAGAAAACTATTGAGGCTGCAGTGAGAATACAAACCCCACAAAGGTTGATTCTACTTGCTTGAAAGGGAAGGGTGTCAGGCAAGGTTGCAGAGAGCTGGTCATACTTGAATGGAGTCCTGAAAACTCTAAGAAAAGTCTGCCAAATAAATTTTAAGCTGAGCAACAGAACGTAACTGAACTATTTTCGACTATATACATGCAGAATATTGTGACTCAATATCAAGAAAATTTTCTCTTGGTACATAAAGAAGGTCCACAGCATAAATCCAAAAGAATGCTTTTACTTTATAAACTTACAGCTAGAAAAATTGCATTTTTATAGGATATTTGTGTGAATGGGGAGGAGAGAAACAATCAGAGTATCTTAGATATCAGACAGGACCTTAGTAATCATTTGTTTCCAATCTCCACCTAGTGAAAAAATATATAAAATAAGATGGATTTTTAAAAAAGATTTAATTTATTTATTTGAGAGGGAGAGAGATTGCTTAATTATTTGGGTCTATGTCTATACTATGAAGTCACAATGAATATATCTGAAGTTTCTTCCCTATTATGAAAGTTGGAAGTTTTCCACTACTGAAAAACATATATCTGAAAACAGATAATCTTTCTAGACATTAATTGGCATTGTTAAAATTTTAATGTATTGTTTATGTGCTATTTTCACATTTATATAGAATGTATTAGAGGTTCAAATTTGTAATAACATATTTAAAATTAATTTCTATAAGCTATAACTATATTTTTCTAAAGATGTTTTTATTCACCAAATTTTGACATAAAAATAAAGGATTTAGTCTTTCAATTTCCCATAATATAACTGCCTTTAATATTGGATAGACAAAATATAGAGATCCCTAAAATATTTTATTTAAATATTTACCCATCTATGAACAAAAAGCATTACTTTTCTAGGAATAGTTTACAATATTTATTGAAAATATGGTCCTTGAACATTATGGGGAACTTATAGTTTAAAAGTTAAAATGTTGTTTCGATTTTTTTGTTATTGTTACAGAAGGATTTAAATAAAAATATGTCAAGAGTATATTTGCAAAGAGGAAATAAGCAATTCAATTTAAAAAATATTTTTTTCTCTCTGTAATTAAAGTCCTTTAACAGCACTACCAACATTTTAGGAACTAAAATTCTGAACATATTAACACAAATCTCATAATAAATATGAATATAAATGCAGCCACTTGATTTTTTTAAGATTTTATTTATTTATTTATGAGAGACACAGAGAAAGAGGCAGAGATATAAGCAGAGGGAGAAGCAGGCTCCACAGGGAGCCTGATGTGGGACTCGATTCCAGGACTCCTGGATCATGACCTGAGCTGAAGACAGATGCTCAACCACTAAGCCACCCAGGCATCCCACAGTCACTTGATTAACTGACCAAAACAGCAGGGATTGTGATATTCTGGGGGTGGGAGTGGCAAGTGCTGGTATTTCAGATAGTAGACTAGAAATTCAGTGGCAGCAACCTGCTTACAGATCAGTATGTTTAGGTTTTCAAAATCCTTTGGATACTCAAACCAAACTGCTTGAGGTAGGAAATTAGAACTGGGACAACGGATGTTCATGATGAGCTGATCTATTCCAGAGACTGTTATTGTGCTAACACTACATGCTTCCATATATTCAAAATACACCCCAGCCTATCTAAGTACTTTGAAAATTATCATCACTCATTAAATGAAGCTTGGATGCTGCTTCTTGTGGAGCAACATGTTCAACAGAGAAGCATTCCCAAAGCCAAACAATGCTTGCAATTCACTGTCTATCTTTTTGGCTTTGACTTTGGAGTTCAGTATGAAACCATTCTTCTCAGTGTTCTCGGTGTCGGAAGTCACAGGGAATTGTTCCTGGTCAGCATTACCAGGGCTTCTCCTTACACTGTGCCTTCTGTCGCCCCAGAGGGTAACAACCTGCCTCTTGAAGTGCTGCTTCTAAAGGCCCCAGAGGAATATTATGTGCATCGTTTTGACTATATTTTAAATCAGGCTATCCCACATAAATATCAGAAATTGGGAAAAACTTACTCCGCCATCATTACATGACTCTCAGGCAAAACACAAAAAGGCAAGCTGAGTTATAAAATAAAGCATACGTTTGGATCTGGTTTCTTCATTGACTGAAAAATTTCTGCTTCTTCTGTCTTAAAGCATATAAAATATAAATTCAGCTACATTACTCAAAGGAATGGAGAAAATAATGACATATTTTGTTACTCAGCTTTTTTTTTTAATCAGAAAGGCATCTTTATTTTTTTTCTTTTATTTTTAACCCTTTGATCCCCTTTGCCCATTTTCTCCATCCCTGATCCCTGCCTCTGTCAACCACCCATCTGTTCTCTGTATCAATGAACTTTTTTTCCCTTTTGGATTCCATGTTTAGGACATGATATGGCATCTGTCCTTTTTTATATGACTTGTTTCACTTAGCATAATGCCCCCAAAGTCCATCCCCACTGTCACAAATAGCAAGAATTCATTCTCTTTTATGATAGAATAATATTCCGTTGTAAATATACACCACAATTTCTTTATGCACCCATGCCTAGATGGAAACTTAGGTTGTTTCCATATCTTGGCTACCATAAATAATGCTGCACTATGGGGTGCAGGTATCTTCTAGCGCTGGCGCTTTTGTTTCATTCAGGCAAATACCTACAAGTGGAATAGTTGGGTCTTATGGTATTTCTATTTCCATTTTTTGAGAAACCTCCATATTCTGTTTCATAGGGGCTGCACCAATTGACATTTTCACCAATAACTCACTTTTTAATAAAAGAAATTAGAAAAAATATGAAAGTTTGTTTTATAGATATATCTGTGGCAAATAGTAGACCAAAATAGCATTTTAATGGTTTTCTCATAGAAAGGTACCTTACTTTTTTCTTTTCTTTTCCTCAAGCTTCATCTCTTCTTAAAATATCCATGTAATTAATTTTAAAAATTACATCAATTTGAGCTATCCTTTTCCAGCTCTTTCTATGTATAACTAAGTCAAATCAAGGAATTATTTTGTCTCCTAAAGTAAAGAATTCAGGATACCATACTGAAATTTTCCAAGATGTCAGTACAATGTCAAAAATGTTAAAAAGAAAAAAACCCTCATCAAGTAACTATTAAGGAAATATGTGATAATAAAATCTAAGCTTCTAAACTTTTACTTCTTCTCCCATCTCTCTACCTCTTCCATCCCTGTCTTTTTCCACACATACATGCACCCCAACAGGAAATTATCTTCATTTCCTCTCTTAATGGTAGATATTAATTCAGAAACAAGTCATAAAAATACTTATTATGGAGTTCATTTATTGCACAGAAACATTTAAAATTCTCTGTAATAATGTACTAAGAAGTTTTACTTTCTCAACAGATTTTATTCTGAGAAATATTTTAGTAGTAGGTATAATATTGCCTTATAACCATAGAGAATGTCTCAAATTTTCTCAATTTGAGGACTATTTTTCACATAGTGGACCATCAGTAGAATTAACCAGTGGCAGATAGTCAAAATGTTTTCAATTTTCTAAATAATGAAAATAAAGCCCCCTTCCATCATATTAGGTGCTTTGATCCCATTGAATTATAATGGATACCTAAAACATGTACAGTTTTTGGTTTTTTGCAGTTTCTATCATGAAAGATGCACTATCTTAGTGTAGCCTGACCTGATATACATTACGTATTTGATATCTGCTTGTTGAATAAATCTAAATTACATACAGTAAAATGCCAAAGAGATTCAAAAAGCAGAAAAATTGATGCCAGGCAGACCTGGACATCAGAATGTGGAGAACAGTTGGGGTCTTAATTGCCTGTGCCACCCAGGCACCTCCCCCACTAAGTTTCTCCTCCTGTGTTTTCTTTTTTGAGTCTGTTCAAGTCACTAAATCAGAAACATCTCCAAAGGGTGATAGTGCAAATAATTGTTAGACATGTTATACCACCTTTTAAAATGTAATGTAATAGAGTGATACAAATATACAAAGACACTGTTGATCTTTCGCAAAGAAGCAATTACAATACAATGAAGCAAAGATAGTCTTTTGATAAAATGGTGATGGAATAATTGGACATTTACATGGAAAACATGATTCTAGGCACAGACTTTATACTCTTCACAAAAATTAACTCCAATGGATTATAGACCTAAATATAGAATGTAAACTGTAAAACTCCTAGAAGATAACATACAAGTTTGACTGACTTTTTAAATAAAATACCAAGGACACAATTCGTGAAAAAAATTAATAAATTGGACTTCATTAAAATGCAAAACTTCTGCTCCATGAAGGACAATGTCAAGAGAATGAAAAGACAAACCTTAGATGAAATACTGTTATCCAAGATATACAAGAACTCTTTAAACAACCTGATTAAAATATGGGCAAAAGATCTGTAATTACACCAAGAATACATATAGGTGGCAAATAAACATATGAAATGATGCTCAAGGTCATATATCCTCAGGGGAATGCAAATTAAAACAATGAATACCTCTATTCACTATTAAAATGGCAAAAATCCGAAGCACTGACCATACCAAATGGTGTCGAGGATATGGGCTAACAGGAACGCTCATTCATTGCTGAGGGAGATGTAAAGTGGTATAGTCACCTTGGAAGACAGTTTCTCAGAAAACTAAGCATAGGATTGCCATATATTACAGCAATTGCACTCCTTGATATTTACCAAATGAGGTGAAAAGTTATGTCCACACCAAAACCTGCATACAGATGTTTATAGCAGCTTCATTCATAATTGCCAAAACTTAGGCACGACCAAGAAGTCCTTGTTAATGGATAAACAAAGAAGTACATAAAGACAGTGGAATATTTTGGTGGTAATGATCAAACAGTGCATTATTTATTTGTATGATTCTCTTAGATACTACTAAATATAAAATGTGCTTAAATCTGTTTTTTACCCCCACCTACTTGATACATTTTCTCCAAATGTTCCACTATTTCAGATAAAAATTTTAAAACAACTATGTTTTCCTACAAACCCTTCCCACCATTTTATTCTTGCAACATTTTTTGCCTGACTTTACTTGGTACTGTTTGCATTCTGTTCTGTAATAACATGTAAGTCATTGGCTTTCTCTACAGCTAGTTTCCAAATTCTAAAAAGTATAATATATATGTATATATAATATACATATTTTAATAATTTATTATGATATAAATTCAATATTAAAGAGAGAAATTATTGTGTGGATTTTTTAGCATCAGAGCTAATTATTATGTTAGAATTACTTTTCTTTGTCTTTATACCCAACATGACAACTCTTGCACCACATAAAATGTGTCTAGCATCAAAGCAAAATCAATTTTTGTCCTACTCTCCACTGTTTGCTTAAGTTCAAATTGCATTTAATGTGTATTTTATATGTAAATGATGGTCTACATATTTTGTTTCCTGGGGCTTTTAATTGCCTTTCTTTTCTATTAACAAAACTGTAATGAGTGTTTCTTATAGCCACAATATATCTACTCTATCCAGAGTTTCATGTACTCCTCTAGTGTGTTTGCTAGCCACATTCCCTCCTAGACTTTTCAAACTCCTTCTCTAGGTGAAATTCACAGCTGTGGTGAAGATGCTTCGAGGCTCCTGGTCCAGGCAATGGGCAGGGCAGGGGGTACTAAAAAATGAAGATTGATTCTCTATTTAACTATGGAACAGGTAGGCAGCTCAACATCCTATATACCTTCCTTAATATGAGAGCAGAACAGCCAGTTTTTTACTCCCTGGTCAAAAAAGAGAGAGATCTGTTCTCAGATTAGGCCGGCAACATAGTTGTCATAGATTTCACTGCACTGCACTCTTGTCTTTCCATTCACTGTGTCCTGAATCCCAGATTATTTACTTTATTTTGTTTGTTTGTTTGCTCTGAAGAAGTACCTTCCCCCAAAACATTGACTTCTAGTTCTCTATTAATTTTCAATTCTAATTAGATCTTGCATTTTTTTTCCCTTTTAGGATTTATTTTCCTTTATTTGTATCATTTCATGCCTAAATATTTTCCTCCTTCCATTATGGAATTAAGATTTTTTTCCTTTAGTTTTTTTTTTGTTGTTTGTTTGTTTCTTTGTTTTCCTCTTTCATCTGCTGGTTTTAGCTGATTTAATGTTTACAGCAAAAAAGGAAAAATCCAGCAATGTACTTCCTCTTAAGTTATTGTGGTATTTAGGCAATGCCAGAGTGAAGAGCACTTAACTCAGAAGCACTAACCCCAATACTAGAAAGCAAATAGTTCACTAAATTTCATTATTTTTTGACCAGGGAGTAAAAAACTGGCTGTTCTGCTCTCATATTAAGGAAGGTATATAGGATGTTGAGCTGCCTAGCTGTTCCATAGTTAAATAGAGAATCAATCTTCATTATTTAGTACCCCCTGCCCTGCCCATTGCTTGGACCAGGGGCCTCAAAGCATCTTCACCACAGCTGTGAATTTCACCTAAATACTAATCCTAGGTAGTGGCTTACTTTCATCATTTCATCCATCAACTTACTTTCCATATTCCATTTTCCAGAAATTTATTAAGAGTTCTCATCTGCTGATAACCATATCATATGCTGCTTGATAGGGTTTAGGAGATTATTCCTTTCTGTAGTTTTCACTGAATAACAATGAGATTTCAGAAGGAAAAGGAGACAAATGCCTGCTCTCCAGCCATGATTTAAATAGAAACTTAAAGCTAACTTTCATATTCTTATTTTGAATAGAAAATGTCAACATGCATAAATCCAATATATGTATAAAATTTCTGTTGTAAAAAAAAAATCAATTTTCCCCATTAACTTTACTTGCCCCCTAAAAGTTATTCACCTCAAAATACATTATCTTAAGGTGATATTTTGAAATTAAGGTGTATTACTTCTCAACAGATGGAGATGAGTAAAGATTCTGTTGGTAATCAGTTTACTTGGGGAAAAATAGCACTTCTGAAATGAGCTATTTGACTTGCATATTACTGTGCAAAATAATAAAATATACCCTGCAAAAAAAAAGTTATTTCAAAGTATTTTCCTGATAAGAATCTTGGCTGCTTCAAGGCATGGAACACAAATTGGTAGTTTCTATTTGCTTTCTTTACAATAGAGTTCATAGATCAAGTTGATGGACCATCAACCATTAATTAGTTATTATATAAACACATTTAGCAGCTGCATTTATTCCATAAACAAAGGCAGGTCAAATATGTCATCACAAAAATGGATCTAAATTGGTTGTACATAGCCTGTAATTTATTATTCAGATATGAAAAATGATTTTTGGTAATGAATTTCTCATATAACTCATCGAGTTTATTTTCTAAACTCTAAAGAAACCATTAATTTGCCTTGTTATAATAATCTGTTTTAATGGGCCTTTCAGAACTCCCTATATGGCTACTAATGACTCTGAATATAAAAGGCATCTCATGTTTCATCTATTCCTAGTTTTATTTTCATTAATCATCACGGAATCATTGAAGCACTGACATTTTTCTACACAAATCAACAGCTGAGCACATCTAAAAAAAGCACATCTAAAAAAATAACAGTTTGTGTAAAACTGAAGAGCCCTTCCAGAATGGAATGAAACAGGCAATTCCCTTGTATCATGAGTCTTTGACAAGGAGTTCTTGAAGATGGACCTTGCAAAAGTCATTTACATATTAGGTGTTCTGAGTTCTGTGAAAATTCAGAACTCCAAGGACCTATGCCTCCTCCCTGGGAAATCCATGTATCAAAGCCAGTTGTGATACGGTATTTCCAATAGTAACACTGGCCTGTGATACTACTGCACTAGCAAATATGACCTCACCAATTCTTGGCCAGCAGTTTCCTGATCTACTGCATGGGCTACTTTGGTCTGACAATTTTTTTGGAATATAAATATAAATATAAATATATATACTGAATATATATTATATACACTGAAGTTGTATTTTTAAAAATTATCATTGCCATGCCACCTAAGTTTGATTATGGTTTTGGGTCATTTATCTAGGATTCATTTTTTTTTTCCTTTTTAGATTTTTTATTTATTTTTTCATGAGAGACACAAAGAGAGAGGCAGAGACAAAGGCAGAGGGAGAAGCAGGCTCCCTGCAGGGAACCCGATGCAGATTCCATCCCAGGACCCCAGGATCATAAAATAAGCCAAAGGCAGACATTCAACCACTGAGCCACCCAGGTACCACTATCTAGAACCCACTTCTATAAAAGTTTAGTTGCTCTACCCAACATATGTTCTTACTATGTTCTTACCAAGAATTTATTATTTATCTTAACTGTCATTAAAAGTTTGATGATAGATTACTTACATAGCAAATTTGCCTCCGTTTGAGATATTGTCTTCATAACTTTATCAGCTTTACAAAGGATATTTTCCCAGATAATAAAAAGTAGGGTGTGTGTGTAAGAAAGAACCTTAAAAACTGCAGTAAATTGCCAAATGACATTCACTGTAAAAAACATTAAAAAGGTATAGCATAAGAACTTTGAGATCATAAAGGCAAGGTTTGCATATAGTTGGTGTTTCCATTTTGTTGTTGTTGATATTTAGGGATGATGAGAAAGGGTTTTGTAGAAACATTATTTTCAAATTATTCTTAATGAAGACAGAACATAATATTAAAATAGTTTAGCATACTATACTTACAGTGGGCATTTTAACGTGCACATAAACTACCGATAATGTTGTTTATGACTTACAATATAAAATGTAATGGCATATGGTTCTAGTTCCTGCTGCCATTGAACAATTATTCAGCATCTAGTCTAGGCTTTGGAGATCTAGCAATGTACAAATCAGACAGAGTCTCCGTTCTCCTGAAGTTGTATATTCTCATATGTTGATGCTTTTTCCCGTGATGTGGTTTCTATACAATACTCTTATTTGCCTTGTATCTGCCAGTCAAATTCATGCGTTAAGGTCCATCTTGTCTTTTATTTCTTTTATGAAGCATCCTTGAGATCACTTCTCCTTAACTCTAGATGTTTCTCAACATAAATTTTATAAAATAGTATGCAATTTCAATTGAAATACATTATAATATAATAGTTTCAAGAGAAGGCCCTGGAACTAGATTGTTTAGATGAATGGTACCTCTGGCACTATTTTAGCAATATTTTATTTAACCACTTGGTGACTCAAGTTTCAGATGTACAAAATGAAAATAAGAATATCAATTTCTTTTTAAAAATATTTTATTTATTTATTTATTCATGAGGGAGGAGAGAGAGAGAGAGAGAGAGAGAGAGAGAGAAGCAGAGACACAGGCAGAGGGAGAAGCAGGTTCCATGCAGGGAGCCAGATGTGGGACTCGATCTTGGGTCTCCTGGATCACGCCCTGGGCAGAAGGTGGCGCTAAGCCACTGAGCCACCTGGGCTGCCCAGAATATCAATTTCTTAAGACATTGTGAGGAAAAACTGAGTTATCCAGTTTATAAGCAAAGTATGTAACAAAGTGCTGTCATAAAACACTAAAGAATGTTAGTTGTAATTCTATTACTATTAATAGTATTACTGTTGCATCACATTGTGGAATGGTTCTGTTCTCTAGGGAAAAGTGTAGTTGTTAGAAGACAGGTAATGTCTTACTCATTATTACAGTACCAAGGTTTATTATTTCTTAAATATTTCATCTACCCATTCATGAGAGACATAGAGACAGAGAGAGGCAGAGACACAGGCAGAGGGAGAAGCAGGCTCCATGCAGGGAGCCCCACATGAGACTCGATCCCCGGGTCTTCAGGATCAGACCCTGGCTGGAAGGCAGCGCTAAACCGCTGAGCCACACCAGCTGCCCCATAAAAAGATCATTGATTTGAGTTTAATCCTTAATTGTATTAAAGTCAATATGACACCTAAGAGGGAGGCAGTGATACAAAGCAGAGAAATAAAAACAAAATAGAACAACAATAAAGATCTATAAGTCCCTTACTTTGCAGGGTATAATGTTGGAGTTCCAAAATAGAGAAGTTATAGGGGAGTGAGAATTAAGAGGATGCAAAACTGTCACAGTCCTCTGTACATTAAGCATAGTTGTTAAACTTTTTGTCCCCAAATTCTTTCATCTACCTAATGATGATTGTAATAGAGATATACTTCAGTGTGAACATGCTTTACACACACAGAATATTGCAACAGGAAGCTGTGTGACATGTAATGCAATTTCATTTATTCATTCAGCACTTTTTTTTTTTTTAGAATTTCCAATGGTCTTTTTTTATTTTCAAGTATTTTAATTTCAGTATAGTTCACATACAATGTTATGTTAGTTTCAGGTATACAATATAGTGATTCAACAATTCTGTACATTACTTGGTGCTCATCACCATAAGTATACTCTTACCGCCCATTATCTATTTCATCCATCTCCTACCCGCCTACCCTCTGGTAATCATCAGTTTATTCTCTATAGTTCAGTGTCAATTTCTTGGTTTTTCCCTTTCTATTTTTTCCTTTGCTCATTGTTTTGTTTCTTAAACTCCACGTATGAGTGAAATCATATGGTATCTGTCTTTCTCTGATGGACTTATTTCACTTAGCATAATACTCTGTATCTCCATCCATCTTATTGCAAATGGCAAGATTTCATTCCATTAAATATACATATATATATATATATATATACACACATTATATATGTCTATATTACCCAAGGCAATCTACACACATAATGCAATCTCTATCATATAATCCTAAAATGTGTGTACATATATATGTATATATGTATATGTATATATAGTATATATAAAATATATATAAAATATATAAAAATACTGTATATGTATATACATACATACATACATGTATATACCATGCCTTCTTTATCCATTCATCTATCAGTGGACACTTGAGCTGAATCCATAATTTGGGTATTGCAAATTATGCTGCTACAAAATAGGGGTGTATGTATCCCTTTGAATTAGTGTTTGATGTTTGGGGGTAAATATAGAGTAGTGCAATTACTAGATCTAGGATAGTTCTATTTTTAACTTTTTGAGTAGCCTCCATACTGTTGTTTTCCAAGTGACTGCACCAATTTGCAAATTTGCATTTTCACCAACAGTGCGTGCACAAGGGTGTCTTTTCCCCCCACATCCTCACAAACACTTGTTGTTTATTGCGTTGTTGGTTTTAGCCATTCTGACGGGTGTGAGGTGATATCTCCTTGTAATTTTGATTTGTATTTCCCTGATGATAAGTGATATTGAGCATCTTTTCAAGCATCTGCTAGCTATTGGAATGTCTTCTTTGGAGAAATGTCTGTTCATGGTGTCTGCTCACTTTTAATTGGATTATTTTTGGGGGTGTTGAGTTATATCAGTTATTTTATATATTTTGGATACTAAATTTTTATCAGATATGTTATTTGCACATATCTTCTCCCACTCTATAAGTTGCCTTTAATTTTGTTGGTCATTTCCTTCACTGCACAGAAACGTTTTATTTTGATGTAGTCCCAATTGTTTATTTTGCTTTTATTTTCCTTGCCTCAGAAGACATCTCTAGGAAAATGTTGCTATGATAGATGTCAGATAAATTGCTACGTGTGCTCTCTTCAAATATTTTTATTGTATCAGATCTCACATTTAGATCTTTAATACATTTTGTATTTATTTTTGTGAATTGTGTAAGAAAGTGGTCCAGTTTCATTCTTTCAAGCTATATTCTTTCATATAGCTGTCCTGTTTTCCCAACACCATTTGTTGAAGAGACTGTCTTCTTCCCATTGGATATTCTTTTCCACTTAATTGAAGAATAATGGACCATATAATTGTGGGTTTATTTCTGAGGTTTCTATTCTGTTCCATTGATCTATGTGTCTATTTTTATACCAATACCATACTGCTTTTATTAGTACAGCCTTGTAACATAACTTGAAATGTGGAATTGTGATGCTTCCAGTTTTGCTTTTCTTTTTCAAGATTGCTTTGGCTGTTTGGGGTCTTTTGTGGTTCCATACACATTTTAGGATTATTTGTTTCAGTCTGTGAAAAATGCTCTTGGTATTCTGATAGAGATTGCATTACGTGTGTAGATTGCCTTGGGTAATATAGACATTTTAACAATATTTGCTCTACTAATCCATGAGCAATAAATGTCTTTCCATTTCTTTGTGTTGCCTTCTATTTCTTTCATCAACATTTTATAGTTTTCAGAGTACGTATCTCTCTTCAGTCAGGTTTATTTCTAGATGTCTTACTATTTTTGGTGCAATTGTAAATGGGGTTGTTTTCTTAATTTCTGTTTCTTCTGCTTCATTATTGATGTATAAGATGTAACAGATTTCTGCACATTGACTTTGTACCCGTGACTTTACTGAATTCATTTATCAGTTTAAGTAATTATTTGGTGGAAACTTTAGAGTTTTGTGTATTAGTATCCTGTCATCTGAGAATAACGAAAGTTTTACTTCTTCCTTACCAATTTGGATGCCTTTTATTTCTTTTTGTTGTCTGATTACTATGGCTAGGACTTCCAGTGTTGAATTACAGTGGTGGGAGTGGACATCCTTTTCTTGTTCCTTACCTTTGGGGAAAACTCTCAATTTTCCCCTAGTGAGTATATGATGTTAACCGGGTACTTTTTATATAAGGTCTTTATTATGTTAAGGTATGTTTCCTCTAAACCCACTTTGTTGAGGCAACACATACATTTTTTAAAGGATTTATAGTACATAAAACACAGGGAATTATACATCTGTAGACTTTGAAGGTGACTTTATGGCATAAAACTCTGGATACAGCTTCTAATCCATACCTCCATCTACTCTTGATAACAAGAGACTGAATGTTATAATAAGAGAATATAGTTTTTTATGTTGTCATGGCATGAAACTTGCCTGGACCCTCTTAATGTTAACAAATGTCCCTTTACCACAAGAAAAATTACATTTCTGGGCAGCCCGGGTGGCTCAGCGGTTTAGCGCCACCTTCAGTCCAGGGAGTGATCCTGGAGACCTGGGATGGAGTCCCATACCTGGCTCCCTGTGTGGAACCTGCTTCTCCCTCTGCCGGTGTTTCTGCTTCTCTCTCTCTCTCTCTCTCTGTGTGTCTCATGAAAAAATAAATAAAATCTTAAAAAAAAATTACATTTCTGAAGTGTTGCTTTACCTCTTTGCACAGTTAGGCTGAGAACAAGTTTACAGGAATATAAAATATAGAAAGGCTTTTATCAACAAATAGCAAGATCATAAACCACAACAATCTGAATCTAATGATTTCTATAAATCAGAAATTATCTAGGACAGTATATTCAACTCACTGAAAACACTGCAATAACTTTGTGGTACAGATCATTATCTCTTGGTTCCTTAGAATGAGCCTATCAAAAAAAAATCAACATTTTGGCTCATAAAAATAATCTTCTATTCTCTTAATTTGGGATCCAACTGTTTAGTTGCTCATTGGAAATTACATATTGTTTCTTCAGTGCCAGAGATCAAACTAAGGTATCCTCAGTATATCAATGCATTACTATTCATTTTTTGTTGTATCCTTATGGTCATGATGACAATTCACCAGCTTTTCCTAAACATCATTATATGTAACCAAAATAAAATTAAGATAGGAACAGAGGTTAACACATACCATCTATTTGATAGATCTTTGTTCCTTTTCTAAATAATCACTGTAAAAAAATACTGGTATAGAAAGACTGAACTCCATTATACAAACAGTTGAAATAAGAGAAAGTTGGTATCTTATAAGTAAAATCTATGTCTTTACTTAAAAGAAAAAACAACAACATGAATACATCTATCGTGGATGTTACCTCTAAATATTGATAAAATTTTAGAAGAAGTCTAATAAAAATATGCAATCTGCCTAGGAATTATCTGATTTATTTTGAAAGCTAAACTGAGAAATTATGATGATAGTGATGTTAATGATAAAAATAACCATGTTGATACAACAAAAGAAATTCTGGTTACATGTGGAAACTTAAAAAAAGAAATCTGGAAATTATCTCTTTCTGTGACCCATATTGACTGAAACAGTAATAGTAATAATTAACAGGAGTGGTAATAATTATAGTTAAAGCAATGTTTAAACTACTGCTGAGTTGGAGCGCTGGGGTGGCTTAGTCTGTTAAGCCCCCGACTCTTGGTTTTGGCTTAGGTCATGATCTCAGGATCATGGAATAAAGCCCCATGTCAGGCTCTGTAGTCAGTCCAGTGTGCTTAGCCCTCTCTCTCTGCTCCTCTCCTGGCTCACTCTTTCTTTAAAATAAATAAATAAAATCTTAAAAAAAATATTACTGCTGGGGGGCACCTGGGTGGCCCAGTGGTTGAATGTCTGCCTTTGGCTCAGGTCATGATTCCAGGGTCCTGGGATCTAGTGCTGCATCCAGCTCCCCAGAGGGAGCCTGATTTTCTCTCTGCCCATGACATGATCCTGGAGTCCCGGGATGGAGTCCCACATCGGGCTCCCTAAATGGAGCCTGCTTCTCTCTCTGCCTATGTCTCTGCCTCTCTCTCTCTCTTTCTCTCTCTCTGTCTCTCATGAGTAAATAAATAAAATTAAAAAAAAAATACAGCTGAATGATTTGTAATTTGGTTTACCAATGGTTAAATAAAACTTGAAAAAACATTTCCACTTGAGATTATTTTTCTAATTAAATCAAGTAAAATACTAAGAATGGCATTTGATGTCATTATTATCAAAGTTAGATGTTTAGATTGTGAACAGTTACTCTTTGCTTTTTATGCTTATTATGATTTCATCTCTCAGTTTTTTTTAAAAAAAAATATTCATGGCTTTTCTGGAAGCCAGAAAGTCATTATTTTTAAATGTTCAAATGGAAAATAGATTTTCTCTCAGTTATGTTTTCCGTTATTATTATTTTTAGGAATTTTTTTCTCTTCCCTCAAATCTGTTAAATATCTATTTTCAGACTTTTCCATACAAGTAACTTACTGCTGTTTCTAAAATCAAAATAGTTGGGTTGTAATAATTTATTTCATACCATGTCACATAAATTCCAAGACAGTGTGTTCTGAGTAAGTTCCCAATCCTGAAAGATTCCTATTAAATAATACCTTATTTACTAAAAATTATGAACTGTATTCCTCCCTTAAAATTTATATTATATATTTCTATTTTTTATGTATAACATAAGGTGTTTAAATTATGTGTATCTAGAGTTTTCCAAAATCACTTGGATTTAAACCTTTCCCTCAATCCAACTTTCCTCCAAAGTGGATTAAAAGAGAAAGTCTGCCTAAGAAAATCTCAAAGAATATATTCGGTCACATTGTACTAGGTTTCAGGGCTAAATATTTAATTCTATTGATCTCTCCATGGATTCTTTTGTTAGTACCACTTTGTTCACTGTTTTAATTGTTACAGTTGTATAAAATATGTATTATCTCAGATAGGATGTCTGTAATCATTAAGATGGTATTTTTAATTTATTCATAGTTTTTCCCAGTTTATTTTTAGTTTCATATTAATATAAGAAACATGTGTTTGAGTTCCAACAGAATGTCATCAGAATTTTAATTAAGATTGCTTTAAGCTTTTATTAAACTTTGAAGAATTGTTATCTTTATACAATATAATTGTTATATTTTGTTTTCCTGTACAAGAGTATGTTATGCTACTCAAGTTTTATATCTCTCCATAAACTTTATGATTTTCTTTATATAGCTCCTGCACATTTCCTGTTGCATACTCCTGGACATTCACATTTTTCACTAATATTTTGAAACAAATACTATCTCTTTCTTATTATATTTTCACCTGAATATGGCTGGGATATAAAAAGCTATTAATTTTTGCATATATTACTTGTGTCTAGATGCTTACCTGAACTCATTAATTGTAATTTTTTAGAATAATTCAAGATTCTCTTGGGATTGAGTACATAATCATGATATCTGAAAAAATAATAAATTTGTCTCCCTCCAATTATCATAGTTTTCCAATTTGTTTAATTTCCTACTGCTAGGAACTTTCAAAAAAAAATAGTGTTAGTGACATATCTTATTCTCACTTTTTAATGATTCTTTCTCTAGTGTGTAATCCTTAAATAAAATTCCCTCCCAAATTTTCATGAATGGACTTCATGACTCCTTGAACTCCTGGAATTATTTGTAATATTGTGCATATATATGCATTTCCTTGGTGAGAGAATTCTTAGCTTTAATAAAATTTCTTTTTTTTTTTTTGCTTTAATAAAATTTCAAAAGGATGTAGACACAAATAAGCTTTTATAAATCTTATACTTGTAATTATCAGTATACATAACTCTATGATACAAAGTGTAAATTTCAATTGAATAAGCAATTTAAGAGAGAGGTGAATCTAAAAATCAGAATTAAAAGCTCTAATTGATAAAAACATGAAAAATCAAATTATATACCAACTGAATTCAAGCTTATCTACATTTTTCAAATTTAAATTCAATTAGTCAAAATATAGTACATCATTAGTTTCATATGTAGAGTTCAGTTATTCATTAGTTGCATTTAACACTTAGTGGTCATCACATTATATGCCCTCTTTAATGCTCATCACCCAGTTACCCTATCCTCCCACCCACCTCCCCTTTGCAACCCTCAGTTTGCTTCCTATAGTTAAGAGTTTCTCATGGTTTGTCTCTCTCTCTGATTTCTTCCCACTCAGTTTTCCCTCCCTTCCTATGATCCTCTGTGTTATTTCTCATATTCTACATATGAGTGAAACCATATGAATATTGTACTTTCCTGATTGACTCATTTTCCTCAGCTTAATAACCAGCAGTTCCATCCACTTTGACATAAATAAACATAACTACATTTGTAAATCTCCAGAATTAGGTATTTGTAATTCAAGCAACTAATCAATAATTTACAAATAATGTATCTATCAATGACCTAGACCCCAAACTTACATTATCCCACTTCTACTCTCCCTCTTTCAAAACACTATGGTAGTCTCTAAAACTGGTACTATCTCTCACTACAGTAAGTGAGAATAACTATTCCTTTGTCTTATTAGCACACTGATGATATTTCTAGAGATTCAACCCAATTAACCATGAGTTTAAGGAAAAATAATAGAATACCAATAACCCGGGCTACAGAGCCTGGAGAGCAGCTTTGCCACTTTCAACATGTGAATAGAACTGAGATCATTCGTCATAACTTGGTGTCCTTCTTGAGTTGATTATTTCTAAACTCATCATTGCTCGGTTTTGGAGTCAGGTTGTTCTACTGACAGAGCTTCTGATATGAGTAAACAAGTTGCCATTGATTGCAGTTGTCATGAGAAAGCAATCGACAGGCAAAAATCAAGGATTCCAGTACAATATGGTAGGCTTTCCAACATATGATTTTTTAAAAAGATTTTATTTATTTATTCATGAGAGACACAGAAAGAGAAGCAGAGACATAGGCAGAGGGAGAAGTAGGCTCCATGCAGGGAGACCGATGTGGGACTCAATCTCAGATCCTGGGATCACACCTGGAGCCAAAGTCAGATGCTCAACTGCTGAACCACAGGCATCCCTCAACATATAATTTTAAAGGGGCTACAGAATAAATATCAATTTATTTTTTAATTTGTTGTTTTTGTTTTACCATTAAGCAAAATCTACTTATTACATAATTCCTAGAGAACATGAAATATTAGGTTACTCCTTTACTTATTTACCCAGAGAGTTTTCACATACACTACCTTTTTTGAACCTCACAGCAAATCCTGTCTTTCAGTATCACTGAGGAAAAAGACTCTGTAGGGCAGATAAATAAAAGTAAAATCTAACCCGAGAGATATGCTTTTAAAGGTTTATTTTTTATTATATCCATAACCAGAATTTTCCTTTTGAATTCTTTTTTTTTAAATCCTGAGTGGAAAGTAAGCAAAGTGTTATTACTAATTCATATATAAAACATACTTTAAAAGTGACAAACTGTACCCTAGAGATAATTTCTACATAAAAATGCGTGCTAAACAATGCATTTTTATTTTATTTTTTATTAAATTGTTTTCCTAAACATATTTTTTTTAGCAAGAAAACGATTGCCAATAATTTTTAAGTATTATTAATTTGTAATGTTTAGAGTGAAATCAATCTGAAAAGGTGAAAAGTATAAATTAAATAACAATATAAATCAACCTTTTTTCTCTCCATTGCATTCAGAAACTTGAACTAAGCTAATAAAGTATTGGTGAAACCTAGGGTTAATGAGGTTGAAACTAGCAAAAAGTTTAAAGTTTGTTTTTCAGAGAATTGTCCCCCCCACCACCCCATCAGCTATTATTATATCTTTTCGGACCTCCATAACAAGTCCATTAACCATCTGTGCAGAAGTCTGGATTCAAGGTTAATTGAGATGGTTCCATCCTAGGAACAAGAAAGGCTCTGCATTCCTTACCTGAGATAAAGAGCCCAAGACCCCATCCAGTTTATACCGGCTTTTTGGAGCATGCCTATAACCCCTCTCCTTGTCCTTTGAAAACCTCCTGACATCAGGGGCTGAATTTTGCCTCTATCTGATTTTTAAGTCTGCACCCCAAAGTGAACATGGGATGTATCTTAGGTCTACGTTTGTTCCATGCACATGCTCCATCCTTCCTCATCAATAGTTGTAAAGTATATTGCCCTTTTAAATCAATATCTATGTAATCTCAACCTTTGTGATTGTAAGGAACTTGTGCTTTCCCCCTTCAGGGAGGCAGATTTGAGACTTGTCCTGCCTTCTTCCTCATTTAGCTTCCTCTCAAATAAACCCTTTCCTTGCTGCAAATCTGACATCCCAGAGATTGGCTTTGCTGCACATAGGGCAGATGGACTTGGATTTGGTTACTGATTAGAGAATCCTGTGGAGAACCATCTTTATAGAAAGGGGTTTGCAGACAGTTTTTATTTTACCTTAGGTGGGTGAAACATTGCTACATAAAAATTTGTTGTTTCCTCAAGAGAAAAGTGAGATTTCTGTAGCAGAGCAATGGAAAATCTCAGCCTAGTTTTCCTGAATTGCTATAACTTCAATAGTAGTAGAATCCAAATGAATCACATCTAGGATGCTATTTAGTATACGGAAACTGACAAATTTACTGTTTAGGGATTTAAGGTGAATTCTAACCTACATCACAGCCTAATTGACTCCAAGAAATAGAATAGATCTCTTCTCTGGGGTTTGGCCTGTTTCAGGCAGGTATTTCCAGAGTTTCATTACCCTAATTCTAAAAGAGCTGAATGACTGCAAAAAGGACAATTTAACCTTTTGTTTTTGGAGATTTATTATTTTGTGTATTTTTTACTCATTACATGACATAGTTAAAAAGGCACATTATATCCTGGCATGGCTGACGTTAAATACTTTAAATAACTTGTTATCCACCCAAAGAGGTAGACAACAGAGACTCATCCCAATTATTGTTATCAGATTGATACAGGAGAGTTTGGTTCTTGTCTCACGAATTCGAAGAGTGAATCTCATATAGAAGTTTATTAAGCAAACATACAGAAAAAGCTCTTAGAAGGGTCCCAACAGGGTTGCCACTGAGGGCTTGTAGGATTGGTCTTCAATCAAAAGCCAACTAGGGAACCTAAATCCTTTTAACATATTTATTGATATTACCATTGAGTAAGGACTAGTGATAACTGTCTTTAATGGCTTACTTCCTTTTTAGGGTCCAGTATTTCTTTGTTGGTCACAAGGGGCTGATATAACAAGATCCCACCTCTGGTACCAGAGATGGGATGGTCTGGTTTATTTATCAGCATTTTACTTTCATCTCCACATTTTTAGGATTTTTGTGAGCCTCATTCAGTGGCCCCCTACCTAAACCTGCCTAGCCCCATTTATCCCTAACTCAAGATCACCATGACATTACTGTGAATGTAAATTACAGTGGGTACCACCCTTCCATTAGATCAGGCCACAGTGACACCAGGAGCCCAACTCTTAGATTATCACATTATCATGAGTTTAATTCTGTCAATAAGTACTTCTTAGATTAATAAAAATTGATTTTTTTAAATGCATGATCACCTGTGTGTTGTTCTTGTTTTCTTCTGGGATTCCAAAATAGACTTCTAATAGAGAATAATGTTCAATGAGCTTCCACTGTTTGAAGCTGTAGTAGATAGAATAATAGCCTTTTAAGATGTCCACATCCTAATCCCTGAAACTGTAATAGTTACCTAAATGGCGAAAGGGACTTTGTAATATGATTAAGTCAAGGATCTTGATATTGGGAAATTATCTCAGATTATCCAACTAGGCTTGATCACAAGAATCCTTAAAGGAAGAGAGTTAGAGTCAGAGAAGGGGATGAGAAGGCAGAAGAAGAGGTCAAAGAGAAAGAGATATTTGAAAGTGTTTTCTGATCAGCCTTGAAGAGGGAAGAAAGCAGGAATACCAGTGACTTTGAGAAGCCAGAAGCTGGAAACAGCAAGACAATGGAGTCTCCCCTAAAGCCTCCAGAATAAACACTGCCCTGTTGACACCTTGACTTTATAATTTTTTATTAGAATTATAACCTTGTAAATCTGTGCTCTTTTACACAGTGTGTGGCGATTTGTTGCAACAGCAATAGGAAAGGAATACAGAAACTAAACTGGCATGCAATTTTTTTAAAGTCATGACATAGTCATGAGGAGAACTAGGTTATAAGAGCTAGCACTTGTTTTTAAAGAGAATCCTCTAAATGTCAAACACTATTTCGTCAGAGTCTTGTTTGCATGGATGCATTATAATTATAATATTCTTACATAAAGTAACACACACACATACATTTCACACATTTACATACCACCAGATGCCTATGTTTCTCACTCAAGAACCCAAAAGGGAGAAAGACCTGCAGAAACATCCTTTGCCAGGACTCAAACTGTACCAAGGCCTCAGGGACACTTCCATTCAGGCCTGTTTCCTGACTCAAGGGAAACAGAAAAATCAAAGCAGGAAAAGGAGTGAGAGGGAAGAGTCTTTTATCAGGTTAAAACCTCCTTAGATTCTTCTCTTCTTGAATTTTGAGAACATTTTTTATGTATAGACAAGTATGTGCATATGTTATATAATAAAATAAAAATATAGAAATAGAAATGAAGAATCTCTATTTTGAGTTAATATCGATCTATCATTATAAATTAAGTAGGATACCCCGATTGTAAAAATCAAAAACTTATTGAAACTATAGAGATGAAGTTTACATGCATTAATAAAAAGGTAATCCATTCAAACATTTATCTATTCATTCATTCAATAAATATTTGCTGAGTGTTCCAGTCAGTGGAGACATGGAGAGCATTATATTTAATGGGGAATGACATTAATTTTAAAAAATGTATGTCTTGTGTCAGTTCTGTGAAAAGAATAAGTGGAGGATGCTAGGCTGAGGAGGATGCTATTTTATAAAAGGTAATCAGAAAAGACCTCTTTGTTAAGATGATGTTTTAAAGAGATGTGAAGGAAATGAGAGAAAGATCTATGTGGACACGAGGTGAAAGACATTACTAGCAAAGGAAGCAGGAAGCACGAGAGTTCTAAGATGGAAGCATCTTTAGTATTATACTAGGTATATAAGTTGCTAATATTTCATTTTATTGGAAACTCATAGTATATTAATTGTGTTTGTAGATAGGTGGTAGACATAATATTTTGTATAACATTACAATTACATATACAAATATATATGTAATATATGGCCGATATTACCTAGAAGGGTGATCAGATTACTGGAAGGCATGCATAACTATCAATATTCATTGTCTGATAATGCTAATGACTTACCATGATTCTGATTTGTATTAACTGATGTTTAGATTTTATTAGGATGATTCCTCTGTCATAATTAATTTTCAATGGAAATTCCATCCCCTTCCATTATGACTCTCTTCTGAACTTTAGGTTAGTTGACTTCAGGGATATCACACACAGCTGCAGTGTGCATTAGTGTTCTATAGGCAGTAATCAAGAGATCTAATTGCTATTAGTAATCTATATCCTTATTGCATTAACTTATTTCAGTTAAATAAACTACTAAAATGGGCTTACCTTTATTATGACTAATAATATGTGCTTAGGCACATTATTAGCAGCCTATTATATTTAATTATCAATGGCAGATGCCCCAAGATAGAACACATGCTTCAAAATGACAAGAATAGATGTCCAAAATTATAGTGATAATGATGTCTGTAATACTATTTCTCTTATCATTGTTATAGGAGATATAATAGGTACATTGCAAACTAAAAATGGAATGATCTTTCCTAATTCCATAACAAATATAGTTTTATTAAGTTTTAAAACAACATCTATTTATTATTAAAGATCATTCATTAGGTAGTTGAATAACTTTCTAAAAATATTTTATAATTTTGACTATCTGGTAATGAGGAATGGAAATAATTCCAGCAGAAGGATGATGGTACTAGGAATAATATAGAACCACTGCTATAGAAGTCTCAAGTTAGCCAAATACTAAGGTAGAAGACCTAACCCATAAGAGCAAATGAATTCAATCATGACTGAATATTGCTTTTACCAAGGTTATCATCAAACATCTGGTATCTGAGAGACTGAATTTCACATTAATATTTTATTCTCCTGTGATCTCCATCTTATTTTTCTGTTTTATGTTAGAGAGTGAAATTGGAAAGTGCTTAAACTATACTATAGCATCTTCTCATAGACATCTGTTCACCAGTAATGATTTTGTATTATACATTGTAACCCTAACAGTCAGTAAAGACAGTGCTATTTTGAAGAACTGTTCTGCATTTTTTCAAACATTGTGACTGAATTGTCTATTGCATTATACAAATCTGACATGTGACTTTGTGAAAGTTTACTCTATTAGAGTCTTATTAATAGATGCATATAAAATAGAAGGAGACAGGCAGGAAATGAAAGTGAATTCATGTCTTAAAAATCTCAGTTCTACTGTTAAATACATAAATTGTTTAGTGAGTTATCACTATAATTACTCATTTAAAAAGTTTTTATGTAATTTCCAATCTTTCCTTACACTAATATAGGAATACTATTGTAAAAATATAGTGCAAAGTGCATAACCCAGAATTAATTTTAATGCAAAAATTATTTGGCTGTGAACAAATGTATCTATAATGCATACTGGCTGTGAGAACAAATGTTTCTCTTGGTCTAAGGTTATCAGAACTTAAAATAAATGTGTAACATACTGTTAAGTAATGATCCAACCAGAAACAACTGTGAGTTACGTAGTTATGAACAAATGGGGAAATATTTTAAGCTGCAAAGAGTAAAATATGAGAACTTTCCCAATTTTTTACTGACCCTTCATGACCTCACTGGAAAACTTTTGGATTAAATTATTCAGGGAGTAAAGAGAAACAAAGAGGAGGAATAATAGAATGAGGGTCACAATTTTCTCAAGCATTATATAAATCAATGTAAGAGAGAGTTTTATAAATTAGAAAACCAATTTGAACAATGTCTCCTCTTAAAAATCCAGGAAAACTGTATTCATATAAAATTCACATAAAAATTTACAAAGGATTATTGTAGTCAAACCCCATAAAAATTGCTGTAAGGAAAAAAAAAGCGGGGAGGAGAAAGAACAGCATGTCTACCCACAAAAAAGTATGAAAAAAACAATTTCAAAACTTAGAAAGTTTTTCTGAAAGAAAACTTAAAAGTGAGGTGGTGAAACTCATTAAAGAATTGGAAATAAACACAAAAGTGTTAAATATGAAGAATAAATTAAAAAGAACTCAGAATTGAATAATGGTAATAGTTAAGACCTCAAAATAAATACAAAGTGAGGCAAAGAAAATGTTTAAAAATAAAATATAAGAAGATATTTTTAAAAAAATTCAAGAGTGACAAATAAGATAAACAATGAACAGAGATAACAAGAATCCATAATATAGAAAACCAAAACAAGGGATTAGAGTAAATAATAAAATCTATAATTCAAAAAAACTTTCCCTAAATAATTATAATGATTAAAATTTAAGCTATGTTTTAAAGAGTACTACATGCATCTGGGAATATCATTCACCAATAACCAGGACTAAGACATATTTTAGCAAAATGATGGAACTTTAGAGAAAAAGCTAAAGAGGTGCCTGAATGGCTCAATTGGTTAAGTATCAACTCTTGATTTTGGCTCAGGTGATGATCTCAGGGTCATGAGATGGAGCCCTGCATCAGGCTCTGTGCTCACCTGGAAGTCTGCTCCAGACTCTCTTGCTCTACCTTTGCCCCTCCCCAACAAGTAAAATAAACCTTAAAAAAAAAAAAAAAAAAAAAAGGAGAGAGAGAGAGAGAAAATATCCTCTGGATATTTCACAAAAAGAACACATGATTTGAAAGGTATACAGGAGGACAATAGAGTCTCAGTAGATTTTTCAACAGAAATTGTTTATGCCAGAAAAAAATGAAGAAAATATTTTAAGTACTCAAATAGAGAAAGTGTAAAATAATCATTTTATATTCAGAAAAGTTGACCTTTAAGTATAAAGGGTACAAGTAGTTAACAACATGGAAAATCCCAGGGAATTTTGATTCCATGAGCTTTTCTTAGGGAATCTACTAAGTAATGAGCTGCAGACAATAAAATAACTAGAAAGACCTCAACGTGAGCCCTGGTAATGAGAATATATATATACATCTAAAATTTACACTAAATAAGGGTTAGAAGGGACTGGTATGTATTATAATACTTTATGGAGATTTATATTTGGAGAAAAATGAAGACAGTATATTCAAAAAATGAAAACTCTAAGGTTTTTAGTAATCATAACGTTTTAGTAATCATGATTATTGGTGGTAGTATCATTAGATGAGATTATTTATGTTTGATATGAGATGGTGTTACAGACCAGAGAAACACAGGTGTAATATAAAAGTAGTTAAGTAAAAATTCTGTAGACTTGAATTTGAATTGAGAATATCAGAATGAACTACATATCTCACAAGTGTATCAAAAGAAAGGCTAGGAAACAATGACTAACCCTATAACAAAGAGCATCCACAGCATTCTAGCACTCAGAATGACAGCTTTAAATGCCATTTTCCATTAGGAAGAAGGAATGGAGGGGCACTAGGGAGTTTAGCAATAAGTATTGGACTCCATTTGGAGTTAAGTCATGATCTCAGGGTCTGTGAGTGTGCCCCGGTCAGGCTCTGCACTCAGTGTGGACTCTGTGTGAGATTCTCTCCCTCTTCCTGCTCCTCCCTCTACTCATCCATATGCTTATGCTTATGCTCTCTCAAACAAAATAAATATTTTTTAAAAAAAGAAGGAAGAAGGAAGAGAGGAGAGAAGAATAAAAGCCTCCAGTTTCTTTGAGAAATAACCAATTCCATGTCTGTGTTAGGGGATATACAAGAGGATTCTTAGTGCTATAGTGAATAGGAAAGAATATTAATGATATACTGAATAGGAAAAGAATGTTTCCACTTTTACTAAGATTGTATAAAAAAGACAAAGGAGTCAAACTGAATAAAGTCCCATTCAACAAGATGGGGGAACTTGGGCTTCAACGAGCTAACAATGGTAATTCATTGAAACCGTGGAATGTTTTTAAATCCATGAGGTCATAACAGTAGTAAGAAAATAAATTAAAATAATTGGTCATCTGCGTATGGTAGAACCAAGAAATTATCTTGAAAGCTGAATAAATAAAGTGAAGGATCATTTATTCTGGACTTCCTCTGTAAATACTATGACTGGGTTACTACATTTTACATGGAAAAATAGGTCTCCTTGTGAAATTGTGCCAACTACTAATTTAAATTTAATGACAGAGTTAGATATCATTATCTTGCAGCTCCCAAATGAATTAATGGACTTAGACTTTAAGGATCAGTAGCTTCTAATAAATGTTTTCAGAAATGTGAAGCAGACATCAGAAGCCTCTGATGAAAGAATACATCACCTATAATCTCTCCAACATGATTAAATCTGATTCTGATCAAACCTCTTGATCCAGCTGTCTGTTTGTAGGAAACACAGAGGACAGAAAAAATAGTGAACTATTCCATGAATATGTAATCAGTAAAATTCAGACTGGGAAAATCTACAAGTCACAAAGTCCTGAGTCTTCAACAGACAAATTGTAAAGATAACAGAGAGTTAGGGGAGAACCAATAGATTAAAGAGATATAAAATATATATCACATTTTAAAAATGAGCAAGACTCAATTTAGTGCTTAGGAATCTACACTTGGATGATAAAATTATAAATATACCAAAGAGGTTGGCTTTTTGAAAATCAATATGGTACTTTTACTTGTGGAGGGAAGAAGGGTCTTTGATTGTGATAGGGCACATGGACAGGTTTGGCTGACAATGTTGTTCTTTTAATATGTTTGTGGTTAATAATTCATTACATATAGTCTCTTGTGTGTGATTTTCTGGGTCTGGTTTTTATTTTACAGTAAGAAAATTACAACAGTAATGTGTTGTGATACATTTTTGGCTCTGCGCAAATGCAAACAGCACAACACTAGTGTCCTTATTCCTGGTGTGTCAAATGCATTTATTTTACCTACCTGGTTTCTGAAAGACTTTGAGTTTGTGAACTTTGCTCTAGTCTTTCCACATCCTTTAGATTGTAACGATTTAGTGAAATTTGTCTTGACCACCTCCTGGGTAGAGAATTCTATCATTTCTGTGACTGTAGAAGAAAGAATATCTCATTAACACTCATCTGGGGATTCCCAATGAATGATTGATGATGTAAGTTAATCCATCATACATATCTGAACATCTCATATGTATTTAAAGATCCTTATGAATAGTGGATATATTTTATGCATCTTTGATCATGATAAATGGCTAGCCAGATGTCTTCTATAATAAATATGTGTCACTGAATTTATTTTGAGATGTAAAACCTGGATACACAGTGTCTGCTCATGGGAGTATATCAAAGATACACCAAAGATAGCTAAATAGGAAGGATCTTTTCAAAGAGATGTTTCCCAAATGGAAATTATACATATGCATATATATACATGTGCATCCTAATTACACTTTGAATCTAGTATGATTTTATATTTGTATATCTTTAATCTACATGCATATGCATATTTCAAAATTTAACAAAATTGAATGCAGAGATTTAAACAGCAGCATTATATCAATAACAGCACTATAAATATAAACAAATGTTAACACTATGATGTAGTTATAATAAAAAGGAAGGTGAACAAGGGTTATAAATAAAGGCAGTGAAACTAAGGTTACTTAAAATCAGGTTTTCTTGGAGAAGGAGCTGTGAGAGTAAACAATTGGAACTGTTTTCAAAGATGATATTATAAAAAGGTGCTATAAGGGGAAAAATGGGAGATTTCTAATATGAATACTAACATGAAGCATAAAGTGATGTTTGAGTAACATAAAAGCAATAAAGATTATTATAAGACAGAATTCAAATATTTTGGAAAATAAAAGGAGATCACAAGTTTGAAAGGAAGTAAAGGTATGTCACATTACTTGTTCTTTGTTTAAATTCATTATAAAATAATAACTCCCAGTAGAAAAGTGTAGTACCCCTAAACAATGTCATAATGATGTCATACACAAATGTTCAGTTGTATGGAGACACAAGAAAAATAGTCAAAAGAGAATGGGATAGTACGATTCTTTCACAAGAGGGAAAATGTAGTTAATGATGGGTAAAGTAAAAAATAAATAGTATTTCTTTTGGGAAAGCACATGCAATTAATAAAAGTTGAAAAGAGACAAATATGAATTTAATTTAGGGCACCTAAGTGGCTCAGTCAGAGGAGTGACCGACTCTTGGTTTTGGCTTGGGTGGTGAGCTTGGGATCATAGGACCAGCTGCACTTGGGCTCCATGCTCAGCATGGAGTCTACTTGAGATTCTCTGCCTCTCCCTCTCCCCCGCCCTTCTCTCTCTCTCTCTCTCTCTGTAAAATAAATAAATAAAATCTTTTTAAAAAAATGAATTTAATGAGTTCAAATTTTATTTCAAAGATGAGTTAGAATGAGAATGCTCAATGGGAAGATTTTAAAACTGGGAAAAACAAGGATAAGCTTTACAAAGAAAACAAAACAAAAAAGAAAATGCACAGCTTACCCAACATATTATCTGATTCTTATAAATTCTCAATAGAGGACCCCATTGTTAATCATGATTAACAATGAGGAAAATAAGAACTTACAAGAGAGGTTTAGTATTGGATTTTAGTTTTAGAGAAGAAAATGTATAAACTAAAGACAGTAAATGAAATACAGGATTTTCCTTAGTATATTATTAATTTATTTCTTAATACAATTTTTGATTCTTCAGATAAAAAATTCAAATGGCTATTTGAAATGAGAAAAAGTCAAATACATGCATATTTCTGTCAATTTCATGAAATTGAATAATTTTATCCACTTATTCTGTAAATTGGTTTAGCTCTCAAGAACAAGAGCAAGAATTCCTCCCTCCAGGGTCCCTATTTTTCCGTTGGTTGCAAAGGGCCCAGTGGCAACTATATTGATGGAAATCACAAGGCCAGGGAAAACTTACTCCACTGTGGATCACTATTGTTCTGGGGCCTCAGGACTTACCTGGGAAGAGCTGTTTCAAGGCAGAGGAAAGAGGAAGAGAAGGTGGAACCTCAAGCAGAGTGAATTTTATGAAAATGAATGTGAGGGGCTGGTTGCTCTAGGCTCCTGGCAATTGTCATCTTGCTTCGCAGTTTCCTCCTTCTTTTGTTGTCCTTCCTTCATCCTTCCTCATGACAGTCCCATCATTCCCCACCTCCCAAATTACCTTCTTGCCCCTTTTTGGAAGTACCATATATGATAGGAAACAAACCACTCCTGGTTGAAATCAAGACATCCCCCAAAGAGTACAGTGACCCAGAAGAAATAATGATTCATGAACTCCATGCTGGGGATGGTCTCTGACTCAAGAAATGAGCAAAGGAAAATACAAAGAAGTTGAATTGTTCTTATCTGAACAAGTGACAGTTAACATCCTGCCACAAGTCCATTAAAAGCAGTTAGAGGAAATTTTAAAGTAATAAAATAAATAATAAATAAATAATAACAATAAATAAATAAACAAATAATAAAAATAATAAAAATATATTAATAAAATGATAATAAATAATAATAAAAATAAATAATAATAAAAAGTTAAATAGCAACATTTAATCATAGAGATGATCTTTCACATTTATATGCATTTATTTAAGCTCATCATGTTCTATGTGCAGAGGACTTTGCAATTTATAAAACCTTGACGTATTTTGTTTTTTTTTGATTATTTGGGAATAAGAGGAGATAAGTACTATTTATGTCCATAAATGAGATTATACCTATCACCTTCCTTGACCTCAATCAGACTGAGATTTAATCTCTCACTCTGTCATTATATAGTTATATGATCTTGGATAGTAATAATGACTAACATTTTCTGTGTGTTTAATAAAAGCCTGATACTCTTATAAGTCCTTCACATGTACTTATTAATTTAATTCCAAATCAGTGAAGTAAGCAGCATTATTATTTTCAAACCACACTATTAATAAGAAAAGTAAGGACAGGGGCACCTGGGTGGCAAAGTCATCTGAGCAGCCAATTCTTGATTTTGGCTCAGGTCATGATCTCAGAGTCCTGGGATCAAGCCCTGCATGGGGCTCTGTGCTCAGTGGGGAGTCGGCTTGAGGATTCTCTCTCTCCCTCTGCCCCTCCTCCCACTGGCATGTGCACTAACGCTGTTTCTCTTTCTAAAACAAATAATTGTTTTTTTAAAAAGAAAACAAATAGTGAGGCAAAGAGATATTATGAACATGGTCAAATATACATAGTCTTTTTTATTGTTGAATTCTTTTTGAATCTAGCCATTTTGATTACAAAACTCCTATTCACAAAGTCTATATTATATTTACCTTTCTGGTAAGTCACTACCTTTTTGTTCCTCTAATTTTCACTTCTATGCCATGAACTGTGGAGCTGTGGAGAAAAACAATGAGCTGTGGAGAAAAACAATGATATACATCATGGAAAGTCATAAACACATGTCTAGTAGATAGTGAATAGCTATTAAATAATTGTGCTACTATTATTTAAGAATCTAAATAAAATACAACTCAGAAATTTAAGTTTTAATTAAATTAAGTTTGAACTTGAATTAAATTAAATATAAGAAAATTACATGGCTGAAAGTAAAGTAGCTTGATCTGAAATCAGAGCCATATGGGCTAAAATCCAGTGCTCTAAATCTTGTGGAATTTTAACCCTTAATATAATTTTGTAACAAGATCAGTAGCATGTCAATAGACAGATGTGTTTGAATAAGTAGCACCTTGACTGAGAATCTCAGTCCTGGTTGAATAGCAAGGAGTAATACTATCAAGTATTATGTTAATTATGAAACCTTATATTCAGAGCCAGGACCTGTACCTACATACAAGGACATGTTTAAGAATTGGGGGGCAGAGGGAAGCCCAGGTGGCTCAGCGGTTTAGCGCTGCCTTCAGCCCAGGGCCTGATCCTGGAGACCCAGGTTAGAGTCCCACGTCGGGCTCCCTGCATGGAGCCTGCTTCTCCCCCTGCCTGTGTCTCTGCCTCTCTCTCTCTCTCTCTCTCTGTGTGTGTTCTCAGGAATAAATAAATAAAATCTTAAAAAAAAAAGAATTGGGGGACAGAGTAGCACCTGGGTGGCCCCTTAGGAGAGTGACTGATTCTTGGTTTCGATTCAGGTCATGATTTCAGGGTCATGAGAAGGAGCCTATATTGGACTCTTCACTCAAGAGTTGAGCCAGCTTTGAGTCTCTCTCTGCCTCTCCCTCTGCCCCTCCTCTGCCCTCTCAAATAAATAAATCTTTAAAAAAATTGTAGACTGATAGAATTAATTGAAGGCAGCATTTCTTTAGGTCTCTAATGCTTCTATTCACTGCTAGGGGCTCTTACTACTTTTGATGTAAAGGTCTTTGATTCTTGCCTTGAAAGTGTGGCCTGGGACACTTCAGTATGGAAACCAACTGACTCTTCTTCCCAGGAAGCAGAACATGCCAGAAATAAGTTCTTAGTTGCTTGGTCTTTCATGTTATTCTGTTATTTCTTTTCAGGGGACAAATATTCTGTTTTAGATATAAAGGGGGAAAAAAAAGCCCTTCAATTTTTTGTAGGGACAAATCCATTTTTCCTTCCTCAGAAAAGTATGTCTGTGGCTGCTCAGGAAAGAGACCCAGAACCAGGAAAGTCATATTAGTAACTGGAATGAACACACCAGCAATGAGAGAATACAAACTTCCTGATAATAATAATAGTAGAATGTATAGGTTTTACAAACATTGCAGCAAGTTTGTTACAGGAAATTAATGGATACTCTGTGGGTCAGAGTAAACCCATATTATAAACACACCACAAAGGGAACTTTGGATTTTATTTAGGTGATAACCTAAAGTAAAACACGTTTATTCTGGATTTTGCAGTGAATACCTTAAAGTCTGATACTGTCATGTGCTTTATTCCCTTAATTCCCATGTCATAGATTCATTTGGGATCCAATAGTTAAATTTATTATGCTTAATAAGAAAAGAATGTGGACGCCAGTGTGTTGGGGTGAAAGCAAAATGACTTTACTGGTCGATCTAAAACATTGCATGGTTGATTTTTAAAACAAAGATAATGTTAATAAAAAGATGAGATTGAGGGGAATGTGGTATATCTATGGCTTCTCTGATCCTGGACTGGATACTGTTAATTCATTTTTGTGGAAAAGGTTTAATGACTTAAGAAATTGATATCATTATAGCTTTATTTTATAATTTTATGTAAAAATTCATTATGTGTATATTGCTTGTATGTCCTAGATCTGATTATTTGCAGATTTTATTTATTATACATTTTGGAGAGTTTTGTATTACTACAAGACAGTTATATTTTTTATAATCCTATCAAATTTGAAAATCTTAGTAAGATTGATTTGGCAAAATTTTATTAAATCTAATCTAATTATTAAACATATCTTTAATATGAGACTAATTCAGTCTCACCTGAATCTACAAGGTACATAAAACAGAGCAAAGAATTGGAATTGGAATAAAAAAATGAGTAGTGACAGCAAGAAATAGGTGTGCCATTAGCAATTTATGAGAGCAAGAGAGAATAAATCTCAGTGGTCAAATAGTCTCAGCAAGATACCTTGAAATACCTAGTATTTTTTTGAACATGAAAATTACCCCAATATTCTCTCACTTATACTTGCTTTGTAAACCAAGGAAAACTAAAGACAAATTAACTGGTGGAGTTTGGGAGGAAGGAAAGAGAAATGGAAACAACTTAAAAACTGCCTACAGCAAAGGAAAGTGGTTTTGGAGAGGTTTTGTTGTTGTTGTTGTTTTGGTTTTTTAGTGCTGCATTTCATGGCTGTCCCTGATAACTGATGTGACAAGGGACTGCTACAGAATTCTGAATTCCACATTGTAATAATGAAATACAAAAAAAAAAAAAAAAAAACAACAGTTGTCTTTGGCAGCCAAATGAGTTCCTGTCTTGGCATCTTTCATTTTTGATTTCTGCCTGCTGAGACTGAGGGCACTGGAATTCAAAGTCAGTTGTGCTGGTTAATTTGGTTAATTGCATGTGTTAACTCACTTGGACCATGAGCGCAGATACTGGGTTAAACAATTTTTCTGGGTGTGCCTGGATGGGAGTAACAGTCGAATGCTAGACTGAGTAAAGCAGACTGCCTTCCACAATGTGGGAGAGTGAGGCTCATCTAATTCTTTGCAAGCGTGAAAAGAACAAAACAAAATTTAAAAAGGCTGATGGAGGAATACTTCACTCTTTCTATTTGATGATTGTTGAGAAGAGTCATCCATCCTTTCTCCTGTCTTTAGAGTGGGACCGAAACTCCCACCATTGACTCTTCTGTTTTCAGGCCTTCGGATGCAGAACAGGGAACTTCTTAGTCTCCATAATCAAGTGAAAGAATTCCTTATAATAAATTTCCCTAGGTAGGTAGATTCTTGTGGCTCTGTTTCTCTGCAGAACTCTGACTAGTACACTAGTGTTACTCAATCTATTTTCATTCTGAACTTGTCACAGTCATTTGCAGGCTACCAGACAGTTCATTCACTGTTTCACACTCACGTATATCCACACATTTATGTGTATACGGGTATATAGGTGTATGTATCTGTATACAAGTACCATAGTTTGACCAGGGAAACAAAATCTACAGCAGATGATTCAATCAAAGGAATTTTGTATGGGAGTTTATTTACAAAGGTATTTGGAATATCTGAGAAAAGGAGAAGGTGAGGCATCCTCCGTGTTTGTACATCATCTCTACCTTCAGAGCTAGAGTAACAAAAGGAAAAAGCAGAGCTATTGGAGCTGGAGCCAGGCCACTAGGTGGGAGTAGGAAGGTCAGGAGATCTGCCTGTTGGGAGCTGGAATTGGCATGGAGAGGTGTGACCACTGCTGATGATACCAGAAAAATAGGATGCAGAATGCCCTGCCTTCTCCTGTTGGCTGAACCCTGCAAGGAAGCTGAGGAAATAAAATTGGCAAAATTCAGTCTCAGCAATTTAGAGCAGATCAGAGGAAGGGTGAAAAATGGTTTTGAAAACAAATGCATGATCAGCATATATGAATACATAAGCATTTGTCTGGGTGCATATAACATATATGTATAAATATGCACATATTATGCATATTCTTGATTTTTATAATGGAGGATTTTTCTAAATGGAAAGATCTGAATAGGATCTTCAGAGTATCCCTCTGCTCAGAAGCTTTGCTTTTACTCTTAGTAGTGATACGGGAGTGTTTGGCTCTTGTCTCAGAGTCAAAGAATAAATCTCGTGGACAACAGAGAGTGAGCAAAGTAATAGAAGTTTATTAAGCAGAGATACCGAGAAAGCTCTCAAAAGTGAGAGGGATCCTGACAGAGTTGACCCTGAAGACTGTTTTGGTCTGTCTTTTATAGGAAGCCGATGGCCAGGGCAGGGGGGGTGGGGGTGTTGAGAGTGGGGTGAGGGGAAGTGATGGGGGATGCCTGAGTGGCTCAGTGGTTGAGCATCTGCCTTCAGCTCATGGCATGATCCTGAAGTTCCAGGATGGAGTCCCACATTGGGCTCCTTGCATGGAGCTTGCTTCTCCCTCTGCCTATGTCTCTGCCTCTCTCTGTCTCGTATGAATGAATAAATAAAAATCTTAAAAAAAAACAAAAAAAAAAGGAAACTGACCGGGGTACTTGGAAAATTTCTTGTCAATATCAGGCTGGATATTTGGAACAAACATGGTGGATTTATAACTATCATAACAATAAACAAGATGTTTTTGTAAATATCATAAGCCCAAACAAGCTGTTCCTTTCTCTCTGGTTAATATCCCCTCCATAGTATTTCTCTACACCTGGGATTTCTGTGAGCCTAATCAAGTAGCTCATGGCCTTGAGATTCTTGTGTGGTCTTGGTTTGGCCAGGGACTATTGATAACACCTTAACAATATATTTCCATGATTACTTAGTAGCCATTAAAAGGGGGATACTCCATAACATTTTGGAGCTAGGGAGAAAGGTTTATTTTTTCTGTTTTTACTGTCTTATCTCTGTTTTCTTGGGATGGGTAGGAGCCTGACTCTGGGGTCTTTCCATTGTCTTTCCCTGCCTAGCCCCATCTGCCCCTAACTCGTTCCTACATCAGTAGTATGAGGACCAAAGCAGAAAAAGATGATGAGCCCATAATCTGAGATATTAGGACCTTTGAATTCAGTGTAAAAAAAAGGGGCTGCCAGTTTTTAACTACCTGCCATATAACCCAGGTAGTGAGAAAAAGAAAGTTGGCAAAATAAACGCAAAGTTGGGTTTCTTTAGGAAATGATTTATTCCTTTTAACCAATTCATAGGATTATACTATTTTCTTGTTAAAAATGGAGGTTCTGGGAATTTAAGATACTTGATCAAAGTCATTAGTATTAGAACTCAACTCAGGTCCACTGCACACCTTTCATTGTACCAGACCATTGATCTTACTTACTCTGGAGACTAAGTGCAGAACAGCTTCATGGATGTACCACATATGCAGGTGTATAGAGCTCATGCTCAAAAGACCCCATCCTTGTTCTGCTCTGCTGTTGCCATCTTGGAAAACTTTATCATTTTATCTTTGAACTCTTGTTTCGAAGTGAGGCCTGATAGACTAGTGGAGCATACATAAGCAGAAGTGACAGGCACAATATGCAGATCTCTTGCCATTTCTTGCTTGTACATTTGTATTCACGATGCCTCATGAGCACAGAATCCCAGTGAACCCGCAATAAATGGTAGGACAGCAAGATTCAGAACAAGAAGTGTTACATCTGTGACTGAATAGGCAAGGACACTGAAGTCTAAGATGCCACACTTGACCATTTAAACCAAAGTTTGTTTCAAACACAGAAAGAAGTCAAGAATGTTCTGGCTTTCCAAGAAGCAAGAAAAAAACAAGGAACCCTATCATATTCTTTCTTACTCATGTTACCTCCTTATATTATCTAAACAGCTACACTGAAGATAATGACATAGAAGAAAAGGAAACTCCTTCCTTGCTTATTGATAAACTGAAGATAGAGCATATTGGTAGAAAGTGAGCATATCAAGAAGTGAAATAAAAACATTTAAGCTAGTTTTTTTGTATCAATGACTCTCTTTTGCATGTACAAGATACAAAATAGGAATTGTACAACACTGGTGATTCTACATGCTCTCATATTTGTATTTAAAACAGGCTCTCCAAGATATACAGATAAGTAGCAAAATTCATGCTAATGATTTTTTTCTTTTTACTTAGAATAACATTAAATAACAGAACACAGAACATCGCAAGTCTAAAGACAGAACAGAAACTGTATATTTTAATATCTTTAATCACATTTTTTTCTATTTTTTGAAGAGGGGCCCTGCATTTTCATTTTGCAGTAGGCCCCACAAATTATGTAGCTGTCCTTGAGAAAATAGCAGTGCTGTTTTATAGAAACACATGGAATTTGTTTATTTCGGGGGCTTTCAACCTTCAGTATGAATCAGAATCACTTGAACAGAGACTTAAAAAAAAAAAATGCCTGAATTCAAACCCTAAGATTCAGATTCAGTTGGCTGAGCATGGGATGCAACATTTTTTTTTAAGTTCCATAGATAATTCTAATATACCCTAAGGATTGAGAACTACTGATATGAGATGTCTTCATGCTTGTAAAAACCCTAATTATATGTAATGGATAACCTCAACTCAATACAGGGTTATATATTATTTTAATAACAGCTTTCTAGAGATAATGCTTCAGAAAAAGCACAGGAGAATTATGGTTCTCAGACACACTGGCAGGCCAGAGAGTGGACTTTGGGGACCTTGGAGTCTCTCCATTTTCAAATAACCTGTTACAACTAGGCATAGGATAGTTTCTCCCTAGTACTTTAAGTAAAATAAAATCTGAAGAGAAAGTTCAAGAGCTTACTATTAATGCTGTAGTTTGCTGATGTATGTATTGCCTTGGCCATAGAGAAAACAGGCTGTCACTTACGTGTTTTGTTGTTTTTGTTTTCTAATTAAAGTAATCACATGTAGAAAGCTTCTCTTGACAAAAGTCTTAAGTAGATTCAGTAGTATTTAGATTCACCATTGTCAGAAGGGATTGTATTTGTGTATGTGTCCACACCCTGTCTTTAGAGCTTCTTAACAAAATGTTACTATCCCTTTTTTCCCCCCCCCAGAGGATGAGAAGTTAATGTGATAAGCCTATGTTAGGGATTAAAGATATTTTCATGGGTGAGTAAAAGAGTAACCCTTTCACAAAAATTCAGGGAATTCTTGAAGTCTACTTTGATAACTGTTAAAATGTTATTACTCTTCTCTATAACATTGACCCCCCTAAATTTGCAATCTACCTTGTACATGGCATAAACCTCATTAAGAATAGTGTTTATTCTTTATTGTAAAGTAGGGGTTTCTTAAAATTACTTTTAAAAATGTTTTTAAAATTTAATTTTACTATATGTTTCTCCAATACAAAGGTTAATAAGAGATACAAAAAACTATATATTAGATGTTCTATAAGCAAACAAGCGTGGGGAACACTGAAATAGAGTCCTATTTGGTTTTGGTTGTTTTTTCCATGAGGACTTTTTCATAGCCTATATTATGCAAATATCATTATACATCTCCAAAGTACTTTTGGAAAAAATACTGAAAATACACTTTTTTTCTTTCTAGTCATTATTTCTCACTGAAGTAAAAGTGCTTAATTCACTGGACACTGTATCTTAAATATCTTGTATTTTGAATATGCCTACACCCAGGCTTATGGGCTTTTCTATTTGGGATTCAGTGAGTAAGTCAGTTGGGTACAAACAACTATCTTCGGTTCAAGAGTAATGATGAAGCAAGCTCTTCTTGGGCTTCAGGTGTAAGATCTAGACTCTGCTTTATCTTTATTAGATCATTACACTGAATGTTTGATCCCTAGCTTCACAATAAGTGTTTGCTATATCTTAGTTCCTTCTTGTCTCATCCAGATAACTTATTCTGTTGTGTGGTTTTAAGGAATATTTTTAGTTACCATAGGCCAAACTAAATTGACTTTCTAAGAAATAGTTATTTAAAGTTTTTAAACACATTCTAGATATTTTGATATAAGTGTTTTAAGACTACTTAGTGAAATCAGCTGATTTATAGCTTTTACTCTTAATTTTTTAATAGTACATATACATTACCAAACATTTAAAAATGCAGATATGCATAGTAGACAGTGAAAGTCCTCTGTAATTACAATTGCCATAGATGACAAGTGAGTGCAAATACTTCCAAGAAGGTTTACTACAATTATATGCGTTAGATATATATGTGCACATACATCTAGCTGTATAGGTAAAAGTAATTGCATAAATAATCTTAATTGCTGTTATTTTGGCATATGTAAACTTCATTTTAATGAACTTTCCCTTTCACATCAATAGATTTCCTATAGTTGTAATTTATTTTAATGCTAAAATTATTTTCCTCATATTATGAACCTTTTCATTATGTCCACTAACCCTCACTTCAAGAGAAGCTCTAATAGAATAAAAAACAACCTTAAATATTTAAAACATACAAAGCTTCTTTGATTATATCTGTAAACTTGATTTAGGATTTCTTGCTCTTTATGATTTACTTATAAAAAAACAAGTTTATTCCCAAATTTAAAATAAATTAACAAGAACATGTAAATATATGTGTAAATATCTAGATATAAATGCAATACATGTATAAATAAATTTATACTTTGTCAATAGAGAATGTATTTAATTTATCTATCTTCTTTTTAAATTTGCGATACCATAGGAAAATAATCCACAGAAGTATTTGTCCCTGTACTGGCACAAAAGCTAACAAACTAAACAATGGAGCAAGTTTATTGCTCCAAAATAAGCGAGATAAAGCCCTGTTTTGATAAAAGTGTAATGAGTGAGCTGAAAATCAGCACTGTGCATGTGGCTGTCAGGAAGAAGCTTCTGAGTATACAGCCATAGCAGTGCAACTGAACAAGGTTGAACAGATACACCTCAGCTGACAGCATGGGGAGCTAGAATTCACAACTGGAATCCCTTATTAGCAGAAAAGACTACATGACAATCCAGGTAATTAGAAGAACTGGTGTCAAGTAGGGTGTCAACAGGGCCATAAGTAGGGAAATAAAGAATCTAAGAGTGCTTAACAAGGAAAAGAACATGAGGCCAATAAAAAATATGGTTTACTCTAATAAATGGTAAATTGTAACATTGAATTTAAAGCAGGAGAAAAAATATATAATTTATTGCTTTCATATGGAATGTACAGAATGGTAAGCTTGGTATGTAGGAACTTAAAAGGCTCATTGAATTAAGTAAGTTTTGCCTCTTTAAAAGTGTATCCCAATAAAGATCGTTTATCAAAATATAGCACCTTCCACACATGGTAAGTATAAACTGGAGACATATAGAAGACAGTGCATGAATGCCTCCAACTCCAAGAAATTTGAGGCCAAAGTTCAGAGTGAAAATAAGCGGGTAGTCCTCCAGTGTATTCCTTCTGAGATTACACTGGGCAACCCTGCTCTATCTACTTTGATTGACGTTCTTAAAGATGATCCTTATCGATTAAGGAATTCATTTTGAATTAAATGCTCACACTGTCATATAGGAGAGAAGAAAGTCTACAGACAATGAAGCTACAGCAATAAATCAGCTTTCTATTTCAGACTCAGAACCTGTGTACTCTCTGTACTCCTTCTAAGTAAAATTGATGTCCTTGAAAATAGATATGAATTTTGAATTATGACTCTTGAAACAACTAATAAAATAAATTGACTTTGTTTTGAAGAGACTTGTCTGTTATCGCCTATATTATGAACATTTCAAAACCCACAAATTATATGCTAAGCAATGAATATGATGTCCACATTATATAGGAATATAGGGACAATACATAGTCTATTATTTTTACATTATTTTTAACGCATTCTTATGACATAGTGGTGTTTTATACTTCTTAAGTCATGCACGTTTTTGAAAGGAATATCAGAATGATACAGAGGAATACTAAGCATTTTTGAGAATCAGAATTAATAATTCGCAGCATCTAGTATAGTGCATTTACATAATAGGAGATCAAACTACAGTTTGTCAGTTTAATTCAACAAACATGTTTAAACTCCTACAATATGCCAGATGATATGTAAGGGTTGGGAGGCAAAAAATGAATAAGGTGTAGTTACTTTCCTTAAGGAACTAGGACAGGAAAACCCAAGGGTGGATACAATTGTAAAGGAAACATGAGGATTCCTTGTAAAAAGGAAAACTAGCTAGAGTCCTAACTTGACCTGTAATCAAATATTTTCTCTGTGTCTGGAGAGCACTTATTTTCACTCAAGCCTAATAATTACACCTTTTAAAACGTACTTAGCTAGCCCATTTTCATGTTTGCCATCTGCTATTTCAGACCTTTCTCCCTATGATGTCTCTAACATCCTCAATGGTTTTCCTTCCAGTGTTTGAGAGCCTTAAGTTCTTAGGAGACAGGCAAGTCCATTGGTAATTTAACTTGAGTCTCAGAACTCCACAAAATCCAAGGCTCCCCACTCTTCATCCCTCATGTTTTGCATGCAGCATCAGAGACCACAAAACCTTAAGTTTTCCAAACTTTTCCAAAGTCGCACAGGTTTTGGGGGCAAAACAAAGGCTGAGTACTTTCAATCTCAGCTCAGACTTCTGGGAACTCTTAGTAATTTACTGCCAAGTGGAAAGAAGACTAATAACGCAGTTCCCAAGGTAAAAGGTAAGGCTTTAAGGACTGATTTTGGAAAGTATTCAATGTAACAGTTTCAAACATTGTGAGTCGGACCTCCAATATACAATGGCCATTCCCATCAATAGATAAAAGGCTGTGGACTACCTTTTCCTCCTCCTCCTTTGTCCTCATTTTCACTTTTGATGTTCTACCTCTTAGTATGGTTTTGCGAGAAACAAGCTGGGATAACTCCTGCTGGACTTCATTTCCAGCTTTCAAGTGCTGGCTACAGGGCAGGCGATATTTCAAAGGAAGTCTGTCTGTAGAGATATCAATCAGCCCAAGCAAACAGACTCACTGAGAGGAAATCGCTCCTATCAGGAGTGTTCAGCAAAAGAGAATAAGTGGGTCTGAAGCTGAAAACCCCAATCTGCATTTACTGTTTTTAACTATTTGAGCATGGAAATGGGAATAAGTGGAACTTGCATCTACCCAGTAAGGATTGAATAAGCCTGACTCAAATGTTGGGGGACAGCTCTACTCTAAGTGATCTGAGAGTAGAAAGAAGACTCTCCTTTCAGAACCCATGCCTACTACCCTAAGTGCTCTGTGAAACAATGTCAAGTTGTTTTAGTGCAACAGATGGTACCCTAGGGCCCAGAGAATCCATGGGTAGAATTCACAAAAAATTTAAAATTCTAGGGTGGGTTTGTATTTTAAAAATAGTTCACTTTTTTCACTGACGTCTAGGTAAAGTTCGTATATGTTTCAATTATGAATGTTGTCCAAAACCCACCGCAGTGTTAACGCAGTGTTAATTTTCACCAGCCACAATCACAGATATTTCCAAAGCATGTTGCAAGTATCTCGAAATATTTCGGGGTAATTGCAGTAGTAAATTAGACCCTCAATTAGATCTCGTTATTTAATGAGTGAATAAAGAAGCAAGCATTTGAACATAATAAATGTATTAAAATATAATAATAATTAAAGTTTGGTTTCCTTCCAATCTGTATTAGGCTTTATGCATTTCAAAACATTATTATGAATCTGAGAAGCAGACTAGCAGAACACTTTCATGGTCAAAATACACTTTCTTGTGGATTACATTTCAAAACTAGTTATACACATTAAGCACTTGCATGAGACATTCTGGGACCTCAGGAATGTGGGTGAGTCCATTGACAAGCTGATTTACAGAAGCAGATGTTGTTGTTGACTCACCTAAGAGGGCAGCTATATATGCATGACACAGCATACACATTTATTTAATAAACTTGAATATCGTCCAGGGAGTTAGCTACTAAGGGACTCTGTTTAACCCAATAGGTGAATTACAGCAGGGATAAATACAGCAGGAAGGAAATCCTTGAAATGAGATGTCTTTGACATCATCTTAGTTCTGGATATTTATCTTATTCAAAGAAATTACTTCAGCCAGCAGCATCAGTGCTATAGTTGGTCAAGATCCAGTCACCCTGGGGCACCTGGTTAGCTCAGTCAGTTAAGCATCTGCCTTTATCTCATGTCATGATCTCAGGATCCTGGGATCGATGGAGCCTGGAGTAGGGCTCCCTGCTCAGTGGGGAGCTGCTTCTCCCTCTACCTCTGCTGCTCCCTCGGCTTGGGCTCTCTCTCTCTCTCTCTGTCAAATAAATAAATAAAATCTTAATAATAATAAAAAAAAGATCCAGTTACCCTGACACTGAAAGGTAAAAATATGAAAAATAGATTTGCATTAGCTAAACCCTTAGCAAATCCTATCGACAATAATTCTTTTTTTTAAAGATTTTATTTATTTATTCATGAGAAGCAGAGAGAGAGATAGGTAGAGACACAGACAGAGGGAGGAACAGGCTCCATGCAGAGAGCCCAACATGGGACTCGATCCCAGGTCTCCAGGATCATGCACTGGACCAAAGGCAGCGCTAAATCACTGAGCCACCTAGGCTGCCCAATCGACAATAATTCTAAAATATAATTTTGATTCTGAGGAAGAGACTATGGTATTTATTGAGCACAAACTCTGTGCAGAGACTATGCTATGCCACTTTTCTGTATTATCTCATTTACTCACTATAATAATCACATAAGAGATAATTTATTATTTTCCTCCATTTAACTGGTGAAGATACTGAAACTAGAGAGATAAGTAATTTGTCTAAACTCATTGTCTTAGTCAGCTTGGGCTGTCATAATAAAATACCATAGACTGGGTGATTTAAACAGCAAAAGTTATTCTCATAGTTCTGAGGCTAGTGTCTGAGATCAAGGGGCCAACATGATCAGTTTCTGGTGAAAGCTCCCTTTTGGGCTTCTGAATAGACACCTTCACTTTGTGTCCTCATGTGGCAGTGAGAGAGACAGGGTTATGATCTCAGGGTCATGTGATCGAGCCCAGAGTGGAGCTCCATGCTCAGTACAGAGTCTGCTTAAGATTCTCTCCCTCTCCCTTTGCCCCTTCCACCTTCTGCTCACTCTCTCTTTCTGTCTCTTTCTCTCAAATAAATGAATAAATCTTAAAAAGGGGGATACTTATTCTATTGGATTAAAGCTCACTCTTATAATCTTATTTAATCTTAATTACTTTTTAAAGATCCTTTCTCTGAATGCAGCCATACTAGAGGCTAGGACTTCAACACATGAATTATCGGGGGGTACATAATTCAGTCCATAGCATCACAAAATAGTAAGTGGAGTTGCCAGAACTAGTTTAAGTTTCTTGAGTCCAGAACTCATAGCTTCACAGCTGATACCATTCTAGGACCAGAGTCAAGGGGTTCTTAGGCAACTATAGTCCCAGTGTGAAGCTGAAGTGCTAAGCACATAAAATCAAGGGGTACTAGGGTGCAAACTCTCTTGAATGATGACAGGTTGGCCCACAGCCCTGCACCACATGATGTAGGTAATTCTGTAGCTGTCATTCAGTTCAGATTTACACCAACCCCTCCCCATTCTGGGAACATCTGACAGTGTTTAAGAAGATATGTCACAACTTGAAAGGATAGTGCTACTGGCATCTACTAGGTAGAGACTGATAAACTATCCTACAAGGCACAGGGCAGTCCCCCATTCAGAGAATTATCTAACTCAAAATGCCGCTTAGTGCAAAGACTGAGAAACCTTAGCCTGTTTCCATTACTTCACATACTTTTTTCCTAGAAGTGGGTCATATTTTGAACACTACCTGCTGGGAGTAGAGTTGATTGATCAGAATGATCTCAGCACATGGAGTCAGGCTCTGCCTGTATACAGCATATGGGACTGCACATGGGAGGGCCTGAGTAAAGGACATGCTAGTGCTAAGTGACGAAGTGAGAACAGTTAGCACTGAATTCATGGATTTGGCTGCTTTTCAGAGGCTTAAAAGATCATAAATGTTTTCTATCAAAACCCATAACATTTATTTATTTTTTTTAAGATTTTTATTCACTTATTAGAGACAGAGAGAGAGAGAGAGAGAGAGAGGCAGAGACCCAGGCAGAGGGAGAAGCAGGCTCCATGCAGGGAGCCCGATGTGGGACTCGATCCCGGGACTCCAGGATCACGCCCCGGGCTGAAGGTGGCGCTAAACCTCTGAGCCACCGGGGCTGCCCAAACCCATAACATTTATAGTATAACATTTCAGATTTTCATGTGTTATCAATCTTTAATATTTTCAGATATAGGAATCATCTGCATAGTTATGCTGTATTACTGAAATCCTTTTTTTCATGAGCCCTTTTACAGAACATGCCAAATTACAGTAGTCTACAAAAGTAAATAAAAATATGTTTGATAATCTACTTTCTTGCTAACTGCTATAAATCTAAATTAACTAAGAATAAATCCATGGTTTTCCAGGAAAATAATTAGGCAGTGAAATTGTATACATTTTCTTTTAGCCTTATTCAATGTAAACAATATTTCATTTTTACTTTACAAAGATCATAGTATTTTGAGTTAAGCTTTTCCCCTTATTGTAATCTCCTGCAATGTGTGAACCTGGTCTTTATCATCCTTTATGCAAATACTCAGATATAAATGAACAAAATCCTGAGTAAAATCTGTTCAAATTATAATCTAAACACTAAAATCTACACTCTATTCAATAAGTTTTATTTATCACAAATATGAGGCAATGATTACTATGTATTTAGGCCTATATAAGAATGCTATCCAAAGCCAGTGAACTTTTTAGGGGCTTCATTAAGTAATTGATATAAAATATATATTTACTCCAAATTACTAAAAAAAAAAACCAGTAAGTAAAATTAATTAATATTACTAATTTTAATGCTATATACTTTCATTAATTACTGGAATTCATAAACGTATTACTGTAGTTGCCAAAAGTTGGATGGCTTTTTTGCTTATGAAGAACTTCTTTGCTTATAAAGAATTGAAAAAAACCAAACACACTAAAATATTTTTGAAGAACAAGTTATAAAAATAATTTCATCTTCTCTAGCAAAAAATATATTTAGGAGGCTAATTTTTAATATATTTTCTGTGATGTAAAATGAAGTTTTAAAAACGTGTAGGACCTACACAGTTCTTAAAATGACAACTAAATTATAGACTATTTGCTATTCTGTCTCTTTTCTTTACTATACTGAGATTACCTCCTAAGATTATAAGAAAAACTAACTTCTACAGTATAATGTTACCATCTTTCACATGCCAAATACAAAAGGAAGAAACCTGTAGTTGCAAAACACAAACTTTCTTTCAAAAGCCACTGGGGGGGGGGGGGGGGAAGAAAACACTGGAATCAAATTATGATTATATTTTTCTTCCAATGGCAACCATTTTTACTTTCTGAATCAAGAGCCAAGGCTGGCTTCCTGTTACTAGCATAAGACACATCTGTGTGTACCTGATGAATCAGACATTCACATTTGTTTCTTTATAATTGAGTTATATCTTCAATCAGGAAAAATAATAATTGAATAATGGGTCAATTATTATTTGCTTATTAGAGTGAATATATCAAATGAAAATTAGTGTACTAAAATATTCATGTATATTAATAATTAAACATATAGTCAAAATGGTAGATCATTTATATCAGCAGACAGAGCCTGAGCTTATAACACAATTTCAAAAAGCACATGCAAATATAATATAGGCAACCCTTACAATTTATTTTACCTTCCCTAAGAAACAGTATTTAAAAAGGATATAAGCACTCATGCTTTACTTGGTGGTACAACTTTTCAAGGTTGTGTGAATGAGGAAAATACTGAAGCTAAGAAGATGACTCATTGTCAGCATAGCCACAACTTCAAGACAAGCTGCAAGGTCACTGTGGGAGGATAGAGATAATTTATCTTCCAGTAACCCCGCTCCCTGTTTCTTATTTCCCATTGGTCAAAATTTGTCACATGGATATTTATCAAACTTTCATATCAACTCACTTGGCCTGCTTGGTGGTTCCTGAGCAGACATTACTCCACCCAAATGATGGTAGCAGGAGAGCCCTTGGATGCCCTGATGTTGGCCTCTGGAGAAACAGTGCTGAGAGCAAGAGGTCCAGGGCAGTGGTTGAGGTGGGCCACGGAGTCACATGTCAGGGACAGAGTAAAGCTGAGAAAATCTGAAGAATTTATTTATTTTATTTTTTTTAATCTGAAGAATTTAATATAATATAATTCATATCAGAAGTAAAGATTTTGAAGTTGCATCTTTCATAATGTATTTTTGTTGCACTGGCATTGTTTTTAACTATATGGAAGAGAGTGACTGTCCCTGAGAAAGGGACCCTGGCAATGCCACCCATCTTTAACCTGCTGAGCCTTCAGAATATAAAAGGTTGACAGACTTAGTCTGCCTTAAAGAATATTTCAGTAGAGTTGAAGAGAGCTAAAATGTTTTTAAAGCAATAATTGGCCAAAGATTGCTGACTGCTAAAATGGTAACAGAAAGGATAAGTGCCAAAGGATTATAGATGTGATAGGAGATGAATTCAAATGTGTTAGCTAAATCCTTTCAGCAAGCAAGCTATTTTCAGCAATGTGAAGAAACTAATATGCCATTAGGTTACCTATAAGGAAAGTACTTTTCCAGAAATCTGAAAGAGCTAAAGCATACCAGACGGAGAAAACCAAAACACCCAACAAATGCAGCACAGATTTTCTCATAAAAACAAATATGCCAAATGTGAATAGATTATTTTTATAGGTACTATATCTCTCCACTTAACAAATGTGAGAAAAAAGGCTAAGATTTTACATTAGGGCGAGCTTGGATTAACAATTTTTTGATATCTTTAATGATATTACTATCTGGCTTTATCTTGGTAAAACAAACCTAAATGTTTGAAATTTTGTAGAAAGAACAGTTCATTGAAATTGCCTGAATTTTGTTTCCCTGTGGACATTTAGCATGTAACTTTAGGTATAACTTCATGTTTTTAGCAAAAAATTATATATTAGCTTAAAATTTATTACATTAATTGGGTAAATGTAAAACATTGATCTAAATAATTATATTTTCCAAGCCCATCATTAAATTGCACATACATGTGTGCTAGCTCATGTGAGTGAACATACACCCACTTTCACACTAAGCCACTGGTAATGTATAAATTATTGCCTTAATATATCTTTACTGAGTAAGGGTGTATATGTGCCTCTGTTCCATATATATTATATACATGTAACAATGTATATAAGTATGTGTACATATGTATGTTTTAATAGAAATAGTAATTTTGAACTTGTTGGAAATTTTGTTTTCTGAATTAATTAGGAATATCTTACTCCTAACACCAGAGACCATTCTTAATTATTTTATAAATTTTGATTTGTAAATTTGTTGTCTGAAAAAATTTTAAATTTCCCTTTTACATGATTAAAATAACTCTGCAAAAGTTTGTTTACATGGTGTTATTTTTTTACTAGCATATTAACTACATAAAATCATCCAGGAAATATACCAAGTAAACAAAATGTTTTTTTTTTTAAGTCTATACAATAGCAATGGGTTTCTTTTGTACATAATTCTTGTCTAGGAATATTCCTGCTGTTGGTTAGAAAACAATAACTATTCAGAAATTCTTTGTAGGACTGTTGCTCAGCATTCCCACACTTTCTAAGATGAATCTACCAAAAAGTTAAAATGTACATTTGACACTTCATTAAAACAGCTCCAGCAGAGATAACATCAAGATTGTTTCATTTCCAGAAATAAAGATTTTCTGTGAGTTCATAACAATAACAAAGAATTGAAACAATTTCTAAACAACAAAAATAACTATTCATGTTATATGATTGATTTCATTCAATTATTATCCAAAATGTAGTTCTTATTTGATTCTGTAACAGTCTGATATTAATTTATGAATATATCCATAGCATGAAACAAAAACATTTAAAAACTATCTAATTAATAGTTGATTCAGAAATCTTTATCTTTATTGATGAAAAAAATGGAAACCGAATTGATAACAGCAAAAGAGAAATAAGCAGTGATTACAATTAAGGCATCATTATAATTTCCAGCACTCTGGGAAATGTTTTTTGTCCAAATACAAATGATTTCACAAAATATGTTATAATCCATAGAATGTTTCATCAAGAAAAGATTTCATTCTGTGATGTTCCTGCTGAAGAAATATCAAACACACATGAATTAAAGGACAATTTAAAAATAATTGGCTTGTGATTTTCAAAAGTGTCACTACCATGAAAGTCAAAGACAGAAGCTTTTCCAGACACAATATGGGAATGAGACAGGAGAGGTTTATGCAAAGTATGACTGAACGGGGTACTTTTTCTATAAAACATGTTATTGGGGAAACTGGCACAACTTGAATTGTGATTGAGGATCAGACAATACTATATTGTGTTAATTTTCTGGTGTCAAAAATTATATTAAGAAAATGTCCTCATTTATAGAAATATATGCTAAAGTATTTTGGAATGATGGGGCATGAAGGTGGTAATTTGATTTAATTTGGTTTATTAAAACAAAACAAAGAAACCTTTCTTTGTACTATACCTCACCTATTTTTAAGTTTGTGATTATTTTCATTTTTTTAAAAGATTTTATTTATTCATGAGAGACACGGAGGGATAGAGAGGCAGAGATATAAGCAGAGGGAGAAGCAGGTCCATGCAAGGAGCCCGATGTGGGACTCAATCCTAGGATTCCAGGATCACACCCTGAATCAGAGGCAGACGCCCAACCACTGAGCCACCCGGGTGTCCCGATTATCTTAAATTTTTTTTTAAAAGAAGAAGCATAAAATTATATAGGTATATTTAAGAACTTGAAAAATGTATCAAATTGGATTTATTCAGTTCACAAGCAAACAATAAGTGATACATGCATTTTAAATAGTTACAGAATGATGCTCATAAAAGCAATTCAATAGTTGAGGTTTTACTGCAGTTCACGCTAAAAGTTCTCAATATCTTAAGAATAGAAGGGTCAGAGGCAGAGAAAGGACATCTATAGAAACCTACCAGTAGCATCATAATTAATTACAAAATACTGAATGCTTTATCTCTAATATGTGGAATAAGCTAAAAATGTATGCATTCACCATTTCTGTAATGCACTGAAAGTTCTAGCAAATGCAATAGTTAAAAACAAACAAACTACTGACATTTGGAGTTAAAAAGAAGCAAAACTGATTTTATTAACCAATGACATAATCTTCTATGTAGAAATTCTAAGGGATCCAAGATAAAAATATAATTAATATATTAGAAAGATAATAAGATATAAGGTATTTATTTATTTATTTATTTATTTATTTATTTATTTATTTATTTTAGATATAAGGTATATATTTAAAAATATAATTACAGAGCAGAAAAAATCAATTATGTCTCCGTATATTACTTCTAATACTCTGGAATTAAAGTTAAAAAACACTTTTGTTTACAAAAGTATCATATACTAGGAATAAATTTATCAAAGAAAATGCTAGGCTTATATACTGAAAGCTAATAGTAGTGATGAATGGTTAAATATAATATGCTATACCCACACAATGTAACACTACTCAGCAATAAAAAGAATTGAAATATTTACACAGAAATATAAGATAGATGGTCTTCCAAAATATTATAGACAGCTGAAGCAAGCCAGACATAAAAGACTACATATTGTATCATTCCATTTATATTAACGAAATACAGAGAAGTGGTGAACATATAGAAATAGAGTACAGGACACCTGGGTGACTCAGTCAGTTAGGTGTCTGCCTGCAGCTCAGGTCATGATCCCAGGGTCCTAAGATCAAGTCCCACATTGCACTCTCTGCTCAGTGGGAATCTGCTTTTCCCCCTTTGCCTCTCTCCCCTTGCTTGTGCTCTTTCTCTCTCAAATAAATAAATGAAATCTTTATGAAAAAGAAATGGGGTACAGATCTGTTATTGCATGGTACTGCTGGTGGTAGCAAAAATTGAATAACAGGCTCAAAGAAATTTAGGGATTACAGAAATATTCTAAAATTGGATTGTTGCAAAATCTATGCTTTTATGAATAAAAATCACTGAATTTTAATTTTACATTAAGTAAATCATACATCATTTAAATTTTACTTCAATAAGATTATTTTTAAATCACTGATCCAGTTCCACAAAACATTTGCTAATATATTTTTTATCATATCTTTGGTTTGCTTTTGAACTGCCTTAACCATGTTCTTCAAAGAACAAAACTTTTATAGAGATTTTTATAAGATTTAATTTATCAATATTTTCTTTTTGGATTTATAGTTCAGTATTATATCTAAAAACCCAAATACGAAGTCTCACAGATTTTCCTCTTTTCTTTTTCTAGAAATTTTGTGATTTTACGTATTACTTTTAGATCTACTATTTTGTGTGAATTTTGAATAAGATGTGAGGTATGCCAATGTTTTTATAGCAGCATTATCAACAACTGCCAAACGGTGGAGAGAGCCCATATGTCCATTGACTGATGAGTGGATAAAGAAGATGTGGTGTGCGTGTGCACACACACACACACACACACACCATGGAATATTACTCAGCCATCAAAAAGAATGAAATCTTGCCATTTACAACAATGTGGATAGAGCTAAAGTGTATTATGCTGAAAGAAATAAATCAAAGAAAGAAAAATATCATATGATCTACTCATATGTGGAATTTAAGATAGAAAACACATGAACATATGGAAAAGGGGTAAAGAAAAAAAGGAGAGAGGGAAATAAGCCAGAACAGACTCTTAAAGTGGAGAAAAAACTGATGGAATGAGGTTTGTGGGTGATGGGCCAGATGGGGATGCATTTGAAGGAGGGCACTTGTGATGAGGACTGGATGTTGAATGTAAGTGATGAATCACTAAATTCTGCTCCAGAAACCAGTATTGAACTGTATGTTAATTACCTAAAACTTAAATTAAGAAAAAAACTTGAAATCATATATTAATGTGGGGAAAAAATAAGATGTGAGGTATGGGTTGATTTTCCCTTTTATTTTTTTGCATATGAACATAGAATTTTTCATCATCATTTGTTGAAAAGGCAACTCTCCATTAAATTTTCAGTACACATTTGATAAAACATTAGTTGGCTAAATGCATGTGGGTTCATTTCTTGTCTGTCTATTCTGTTCCACTGATTAGTGCCTCTCCTTTTGCCCATACCACACTGTCTTGATCATTACAGCTTTGCAGTTAGCCTTGAAGTCATGTAGGGTAAGTTCTCCAGCTTTGTTCTTCTTTTTCAACATTTTTTTGACTATTCTAGTTTATTTACATTTCTATAAGTGTTCAATAGTCAGTCAATAACTACAAAAAACTTACTGAGGTTTTGATTGAGATTGTGTTGAACTGTTAGGTTAAATTAAGAATAATTGATATATTAACAATATTGGAACTTCCAATATAATTGATACACTACTGATGAGAATGTAAAGTGGTACAACTGCATGGAAATAGTTTATCAGTTTCTTTTTTTTTTTCAGTTTCTTTTTAAGATATTAAACATAGAGTCTGTGGGGCTCCTGGTAGCTCACTTGATTAAGTATCTGCCTCAGGCTCAGGTCATGATCCCAGGGTACTGAGATTGAGCCTCACATTGGGCTCCCTGCTCAGTGGGGAGTCTGCTTCAACTTCTGTCCCTCCTCACTGCCTGTGCTCTCTTTCTCTCAAATAAATAAATGAATGGATACATAAATAAATAAATAAATAAATAAATAAATAAATAAATAAATAAAATCTTTTAAAAATGTAAAAAATAAAGTTCACATATGACCCAGCAATTCAACTCACACATTTACCCTAAAAAAGAATAAAAACATAAGTCTGTAAAAAATCTTGTATATGAATGTTTATTTTTAAAAAGATTTTATTTATTTATTCTTGAGAGACACAGAGAGAGGCAGGGACACAGGCAGAGAGAGAGGCAAGCTCTCTGTGGGGAGCCCGATAGGGGTACTCAATACCAGGACCCGGGTTCACACCCTGAGCCACAGGCAGATGCTCAACCACTGAGCCACCCAGGTGTCCCTGTATGAACGTTTATATCAACATTTTTCATAATAGCCAAAAAGTGGGAACAACAAAATGCTCATCAAGACCAGATAATAAAATGTACTATAACCATTAAATGGACAGTATTTAGCAAGAAAAAAAGAATGTAATACTGATATATGCTACAATATGGATGATCCTTGAAAGTATTATGCCAAGGGAAGAAGCCAGATAAAAGACCATGTATTACAGGAAATGTCAATTGACAAATAGAGAGAGGAGTAGATTAGTGGTTACCTGGGGCAGAGGCATTGAGAGTAAATGGGGAGTGGCTGCTAATAGGTACAGATCTTCTTTTTGTCATGACCAAAATGTTCTCAAATTGACTGTGGTGACTATTGAACAACTTTGAATATACTAAAAACTACTAAATTGTAAACTTAAGTGAGTAAATTTTTAATGTATGAATTACATCTTAATAAACCTGTTTAAAAAGGCCTATGTGGATGTTTAAACAGCTTTGTTCTTACTCATTAAAAACTGGAAGCAGCCCAGATATCCTTGAACAGGTGTGTAGATAAGCAAACTGGAGTACATCCATAACATGGAAGGGAATATAGTCAGCACACTGATTCAAGCAATGAAATGGAGAACTCTCGAAATATTTCCTGGTAAGCAAAAGAAGCCAGACTCCCAAAACCGTATATTTAGAAATTCTATTTATATGGCATTCTGAAAAAGGCACAACTATAGAGACAGTAAGAAAGATCACTAGTTGTCGGGTATTTGAGAAGAGGAGAGATGTTTTGTACAAAGATGATACATGAGAACATTTTAGGCCAATGGAATTGTTCTGTAAGGTACTGTAGTGATGCATGCATGACTCTATACATTTGCCAAAATCCACTGAATGGTACACAATAAAGAGTGTACTTCACTGCATGCAAAATTTAAAAAGTCAACCAGAAAGTCTGAGGAACCCAGGATGAGATATGAATCATGAAAGATTTATCTAGCTGCATTGTCAATGTGTGACATAATCTCCCTGATAAAGGATGGTTAAAGGAACAACCTGAATAACTTTGGAAAACAATGCTTGACTTGGTTCTGTGCATCTAAAGACAAAAAGAACTCTACACAAAGGCCACTCCAGTCACTACATTTATTTCTCACAAATTTACAGGGCAACAACTCTGAAACTATTATACTAGGATTGAAAAAATAAGTAAATATATCGAAAATAATGAGAACCAGATTTTCACTGTCAAAGAAAGTAGCTACAAATGATGGGGCAAAGCTATAATAAACCAATTGGCACTACATCAGAATATAAGATATTAGTATGAACTCATTTTTCTTTTGTCAGAAAGTGCTTGGGGGAGAAAAAAGGACAGGAATAATTTGAAAGGCACACGAGCCAATCTGAAAGAAATCCTAAAGGAACAGGTTAGAAAAGTCTTTGTTTATTTATTTACTTATTCATTCATTCATTCATTCATTCATTTATTTTGAAGATTTTATTTATTCATGAGAGATGGAGAGAGAGAGAGAGAGAGAGAGAGAGTGAGAGACAGGTAAGGGGAGAAGCAGAGTCCACACAGGGAGCCCAATGTGGGACTAGATCCCAGGTCTCTGGGATCTCATCCTAGGCTGAAGGCGGTGCTAAACTGCTGAGCCACCCGGGCTTCCCTAGAAAAGTTTCAACAACAAAATAAATAACAGGCTGGAATATGAGCTGATGATAAAATAAAATATCCATGAGTCTACACTGATATAAATGAATGACTGAGGAAATAAGTGGACTAGAAGGGATAACTTTTCCTTGCGAAATATTTTAAAATATACACAGAGAAGGGTGAAGGGTACAGAAAATCATCATTAGACTATGATGGAAATAAATGTTGCAGGCAGTTTCCATTGATGAATGTTATTAAAATTAATGGACACAAAACTTTAATAAAAACTTAGCTGCCTACTGTTTTTGATGGTAGGCAGCTCCTTAATTTTTGTGGTGGTTTTAATACATGTCCACAGATACTTTGGTATTTCTCCCTCCAACAGGTGGAGGGAGCATAATTCCCCTTTTTTGGGAATGTGAACTGTGCTTGGTGACTCATTTTCACAAAGAGCATGAAAAAAGAGAATAGCAATGTCACAGTTCAGAAACCTGGAGGTGCATCTAACCAAGTGATCTAAGTGAACATCATGTTGATATCTTGCACCCCGTGGCATAATGTAATGAAGAGGACATTACCTCTAGAGAATTTTCTCTAAAAATTATAATCCCAGTCTACACATGGAAAAAGCAAGAAACGGTCACAGATACCAGGGAACTAAAAAGACTGTACACTAAATGCAACATAATACCTTGGATTGGATACTCAGACCAAGAAAGGGAACATTAGTGGAAAAACTGATGGAATATAAATAAAGCATGTAGTTTAATTAATGGAATCTTAGCAATGTTAATTCTGTGTCCTTATATGTGTCATAATTATGCACATTTTTAAAATTGAGTGAAGCCAGGTGAAAGGGATATGGAAACTCTCTGGACTATCTTTGCAACTCTTCTGTAAATTTAAAATCATTTCAAAATAAAATAAAAATAAAAAATAAAATGAGCAAAAATATAGATTCTAAATCTTCTGTTCTTATCCTTCCCCCTAATCAGCTATTTTTATATTAATTATAGAGGTTAATTACATAAATGTATTCCAAATATTTCAATCAATAAAATCAAGGGTGAAAATGATAAATATAGTTTAATATATGCCAAATATATTTTTCAAACTCATAACATATCCTCAATATTTTGACATTCTTGCATTGAAACTTCTGTTGATTGTCAATAATTATATTTGTATGAAGTTAGTAAAAATAAGGGCTGTACAACACTTTAAATCATAAACTGAGCATTACTATCAGTATATTTTTAAAATTGATATCAAATGTTGAGATAATATGTATCCTATAATTGGTTTATCTAACATAGTTTGGATTGGAAGTCTGCTAATTAGTTGCAGCAATCACTAGAGGGACATCATAAATCAAAATAAGCATGTGCCATAAACATTTTGTCTAGAATTAAGACATAAATGCACATGAATTCCTCAAACATAAGAATGCCTCCAAGGCCTTTTCTATCTGTGGAGCTGCCTTTGACTATCTGCATCAGCCATGGCCATAGCGGTCTGTGCTTTCTGTTTCAGTTTCTTTTATGTGAGTGATCTACAGCTAAGATTGAAACTACTTTCTAGATGTTCGTAAAATTTCTTAATAGTTGAACTGCCCATATCTAATTTGAAAGAAATTATTTCCATTGAGATTGAGTTTTTTCAAAATATTCAGCTTATTTTTCATGGAAATAACTATTTTGCAACCATATTTTCTCTTTTAACATAATATGCAATTGAGTTATAGAATTACAATAAATATTGCTGGCAAAACAGGTAAAGAAATGACTCAACACATGGGATTAGAATTATCTGAGAACGGTAGAGAATGGCTTGCTAGAAGAGAAGACTCAGTGAGTAATGACCATAGCTCAATATGATTGTCTGAAAAAGACATTAGTTAATTCAGTGAACTGTTGAACTGGAGGTTGGTTAACAGACTGGACTGTAGACTCTTATGGTAAAAATTATCATACAACAAAGAGTCCTGCTCAAAATATTTCTTCAACTTTCCTCAGGTCAAGACTTCTGTTCTCCTCCCCCAAGTAATCATTATCATCAGTTTGATATATGTCATTCTAGACATTTCCAATGTCTGGAAATGTCCATTTCCACATAACAGACATTCACATATTTCTATTACTTTTTATACAAGCAGCATAAATTATATGTCTTATTTTAAAAATTTTTACATATTTTAATTAAATTGTTAAATATTTTCATTTATAGTTGAGAATATGTCTATACTAAATACTATCCAACTATTTTACAATGATCTAGGCAAGAAAGGCAAGGGCTGGAACTGGGGTAATGGAAGGGGAAGAGAATGGGAAACTACAGAGGCTCTCCAAATGTAAAATTGCCTGGAGTTACCTATGTTTGGGATAAAGGAAAGAAGCTTATCTAAGATATCAAGTTTCCTGTCTGGGTAATTGGACAGTTAGCTGGATAAGAGAAAAGTGGAAGATAAGTTTTGTTGAGGGAAGAGTTGGTTCATAAGCTGGCTCCCATATGGAGAGGACATGAGAGACCCAAGAGAGAGATGGTTCACTCCAGATTAGTAGGTGGAAGTCTTAATAAGCAAGGGAATTTATATATGAAGCCTGTCTTATCTTAAAGAGTAGATCTCCACACCTGCCCACCTTATCTCAAAAGTTTATATAAAAGCCTTAGCTGGTTTCAGTCACATATATCATTCAGATGGTATCAATAACACATTATTTTGTCAAGGCTATGTTCTTAAAAATGGCTGCTAGTATGGTAATAATGGGTAGGAATAATCCCAATGTTAAGGGTAGGGGTAATGAGCCTCCAGCTGCCTATGTCCAGCTTGTTGGTCAACTGGGGTTCATGTCCTCTTGATGACCATCCAAAAAAAAAAAAGAATTCAAGTTTTGTCATATTGGATTTTATATACTTTTGGCATATATATGCAAGTGGAGAGGCACTGTAGGAAATAAAACAAAACTATGGAGCAGTGATATAAGTACGGAATTCAGCAAATCCTTTTGCCTTTGCACTATATGGTGCTTTTGTGAGAGGGTCTATGTAAAAGATCTTAATGAATTCTTGATTCCTTATGTTGATAGTATTCTTCTGATTGAACTGTTTCTTTTAAAAGGAAAATGATTTTAGTCTAACATTATATTCATAGCAAGCCGGTTAAAAGTTATTATGCAATTTTTAATCAAAGACCAAGCTTTGTAAGCTCATAAACAAAATAATTTTAGCATACTTTTACAATAAATTCATTTAGATTATTTCACTGTTAAAAAAACTTTAAAAACATTTGTAGTAAAATATGTTAACTTTTAATAGTGTAGACAAATTCCAGAGCCCCCAAATCTCAATTTATTCAGAAATACTTATTACAATGTATAGGCAATGAGATTTATTATATTACAATAATTGTTCATAATGACACTTGGGAATCATCAGTGAGCAAAACAAAAGTGATTTTTGTTTTGGGGCCAGGTAATTTATGGCAACTACTTATTCTATGGAATATCATTTAAGTCTTTGCCTGTCTGAGCACAAATATCTTTTAATCTACTTTATATGTGAAGGATCTAATGTAACATCAACATTTTCAATGAGCCTGTGATTCTGAGTCGTGTTGTTAACATACCAGAGGAATCTCTTGAAAACCTGAAAACAAACAAAAGATACATAAAATAATAAACCCTAACATTCATTATGTGCCTAATTTCTTTCAGACACAAGACTTAGTATATATGCATTTTCTCGTTTATTCTTTACAACAACTCTGTGAACTAGGCACTTATCACCTCTTCAATGTGATGGAAATTAGGTGTAGAAAGTTAGGTAAATACATATCATAAAGTGGCATGGCTGGGCAGTCCTACTTTACATGGTGTGCTTTTAATCACTACGTTCTGCTGCCTCCACATGTAAGTTTTGTGGAAGAAAATATTTAAACATTTTTACTGGTTTACCCTCAGGATAGTAGAGCTACTTATTTACATTTTTTTTCATGAATACATAGAGACAGAGGAGAAAAAAATTAATAATGTCAATGAGAAATGGATCAACAAATTAAGATGATTTCAAAAAAATTCTATTAGGCACTTTTACTTAAAAATGAAAAATTTAGTTAATTTCTCTTTTAAAAATAATTGTTTTGTGAGATTCAGCTTTTGTATATGCTTCAACATATTTTATTCTATCAATCTTCTGGAAGTTTCACTTAGGGGATGGTGGGGAAGTGCTGAAGTGGCTGTGACAGTAAATCAGCTTTGCATCATGTACTATATTTTTCAAGGTGATGGATTACAGGTTGAGAAATCATGCTGATCACTGGATATCACTGCTGATAGGCTAGGGTCGGCCCAAAGTCATTCAAATATCTTTGAACATTAATCACTGTAAATCTCATAGGTTTAGAGATGAAAAGAGTGTCACTGATTATAAATAACCACTATCTTATATAGTGACTATTTAAATTCATCAACAGGGAAAAGAAAGTAAAGTATATTTTTTAAAAGATATAACTGTCATATACTATTTTAATTGACTACAATTTACTCCACAACTTTTATCCAGGAAACATTTAAGCGCAGGCATTATAGGTATAGAGAATATATATTATATTCAAAGATGTTAAATTTCTATTCAGTTTTTTTTAGATTGAGATATCATTTAATGCAGTGAAATGTGCAATTATAAGTTGAATGTTCATTGAATTTTGACAAATATACACACTTATGTAACCACTATCACAATCAATATATAGTATCTTTCCATTATCCCCACAAAGTTCTCTTGTGCTTTTCTTGTATTCCAACTGCTCTCCTTACCTGCCTCCCATCACCATCACTCCCAACCCTGGTCCTAGGTGACTACTGTTCTGAATTCTATCACCCACTGGAACCTCACATAAATGGAATCATTTAGTGTTTTTGTGTGTCTAGTTTTTTCATTCAGCATAATGTTTCAGAGATTGATCCATGTTTCAAAACTCAGTAGGGGTGCTTGGGTGGCTCAGTTGGTTAAGCATCTGACTTTGGCTCAAGTCATGAGCTCAGAGTCTTGTGATCAAGCCCCCTGTAGGGCTCCCTGCTCAGTGAGGAGTTGACTAGTCCCTCTGCCACTCTTCCTGCTCATGCTTTCTCTCTCTCAAATAAATAAAGACAATATATTTTTAAAAAGACTCAGTAGTTTATTCTTTTTTAATGTTGAATGATTTTCCATTCTATAAAAATGCCATGATTTCTTTACCTATTCTCCTGTCAAAGAATATCTGGATGTTTTTTCTTCCATTGGATCTAGTATGAACAATGCTGATATGATCTTTCTTGCAAAAGTTTGTGTGTGTTCAAAAATAGACTCAAACGGATGAAAAGCCTAATGTGAGACAAGAATCATTCAAAATTGTGGAGAACACAGACAGCAAACACTGTGACCTCGGCCACAGCAATTTCTTGCTAGACACATCTCCAAAAGCAAGGGAAATAAAGACAAAAATGAACTATTGGGATTTCATCAAGATAGAGAAACTTCTGCACAGCAAAGGAAATAGTCAACAAAATCAAAAGACAACCAACAGAATGGGCGAAGATATTTGTGAATGTCTTATCAGATAAAGGATTGGTATCCAAAATCAATAAAGAACTTATCAAACTTAACACTTAAAGAACAAATAATTCAATCAAGAAATGGGCAGAATACATGAATAGACATTTCTCCAAAGAAAACATGTGCCAATAGACACATGTAAAAACACTCAACATCAATTGGTGTCAGGGAAATACAAATCAAAGCCGCAATGAGATACCACCTCACAAAGGTCAGAATGGCCGAAATTAGCAAGTCAGGAAATGACAGATGTTGGCGAGGATGCAGAGAAAGGGGAACCCTTTTATACTGTTGGTGGGAATGCAAGCTGATGCGCCAGTCTGGAACAGTATGGAGTTTCCTCAAAACATTGAAAATAGAGCTACCCTATGGCCCAGCAATCGAACTTCTAGGTACTTACCCCAAAGATACAAACATAGTGATCCAAAGGGGTGCCTGAATCCCAATGTTTATAGCAGCAATGTCCATAATAGGCAAACTATGGAAGAAACCACACTATCCTTCGATAGATGAATGGATAAAGAAGATGTAGTGTATATATACAATGTAATACTACTCAGTCATAAAAGAAAGAAAGAAAGAAAGAAAGAAAGAAAGAAAGAAAGAAAGAAAGAAAGAAAGAAAGAGAAAGAAAGAAAGAAAGAAAGAAAGAAAGAAAGAAAGAAAGAAAGAAAGAAAAAGAAAGAAAGAAAGAAAGAAGAAAAAGAAAGAAAGAAATCTTGCCATTTGCAATGATGTGGACAGAACTAGAGGGTATACTAAGTGAAATTAGTTAATCAGAGAAAGACAATTATCATATGATCTCACTCATGTGGAATTTAAGAAAAAAACAGGATCATAGAGAAAGAGGAGAAAAAATAAAATAAGATGAATTCAGAGGGAGATATCTCAAACACAGGAAAGAAACTGGAGGGAGGTTGGGGAGGGGTCACTGAGTGATGAGCATTAAGGAGATCACATGATGTAATGAGAACTAGGTTTATATAAATTGATGAATCACTCACTGAACTCCTAACTTTGCAACTTTTTGCAACTAACACTACATATTAATTAATTGAATTTAAATTTAAAAGAAAATTAAAAGACTTTATTCATGAGACACACACACACACACACACACACACACACAGAGTGAGAGAGAGGCAAAGACACAGGTAGAGGGAGAAGCAGGCTCCATGCAGGGAGTTGATGTGGGACTGTACCCTGGGTCTCCAGGATCACGTCCTGGGCTGAAGGGGGCGCTAAACCGCTGAGCCACCCCGGTTGCCCTTAAAAAACATTTTTAAAAAATTTGTGTGTGTGTATGCATTCTTATTTCTTTTGATTAAGTACTAGAAGTGGAGTTTCTTCTAGGATGTTAACTTTTATAAGAGACTCATAAACAGTATTCTAAAGTGCTTCTATTGTCTTATACTCCCACCAGTTATGCATGAGAGTGGTTGATAACAAAAAACTATTATTTGATGTTGTCAGACTTAAATTTTAGTTATTATATTGGATATACAGTGGTATCTGATTGTGCTTTCACTGTGTATATCCTGAGGATTAAGTATGTCTAACATGTCTCATGTACTTACTGGCTCTTCATATATTTCTATAGTGAAATATCTAGACAAGTATTTCACCCATGTTTAATGGACTATCTTCCCATTATCACATGTTAGAAGATTTTTATGTAGTTTGAATAAGTTCTGTATCATATACATATATGTTTCCTAAACTGTGATGCTCCCATTCTGTTTCTCATTAATTTTGTGTCCTGAAATCTATTTGCCCACACAAATGGCATAAAATATTTCCCTTGGTCTAATTTTAAAAATTTCATTATATATATAATATATAATATTTAATATATGTTATATATATTTTTTTCACATTAAACTTTCTTGCAAAAGTTTGTGTGTGTTCAAAAATAGACTCAAAACGGATGAAAAGCCAATTGTGAGACAAGAATCATTCAATATCCTGGAGAACACAGACAGCATATATATATATTTCACATTAAACTATAGTGTGAGGTAGGAAGCAAAGTTTTTTGTTTGTTGTTCTTATACAGATATCCAGCTTTCTGGTATCATTTGTTGAAGACTTTCGTTTCCTGATTAAATTGCTTAGAAGTCTCTGAACTATTTATGCATTCTATTCTGTTCAGAGATCAATTTTATCTATTCTTATGCCAACACTCACAGTAACTTTTGAAATTAGATACAATAAATACTACCATTTTGTTCTCTTTATGAAGTTATTTTGCCTTTTAAAGTATTTTATATTCCTATATAAATTCTATAAACAACCTGTTAATTTCTGTCAAAAAATAAAGAATACAGAGATTTGATTTATATTAAACTACCTTAATGAGGGGTACCTGGCTGGCTCACTCAATAAAGCACGTGACTCTTGATCTTAGAGTGGCGAGTTCAAGCTCCATGTTGAGCATAAAGCTTAAATAAAAAAAAAAATAAACCTATTTTCATCCAAAATCATGTTTTTTTAAAGTTTTTTTTCTAGGTTATTATTAATTCCTATCAGCTATGTTCTGTAATTTTTAATGCAGCTTTCTAGCATACCTTTCCTCAAATATACTTCATATATTTTATTTCTTTGATGGAATATAAATGGCATTTAAAATTTTTTTAATTTCCAATTATTCCTTACTAGATTATAGAAAAACAAAATATTTTTATAAATTGACATATTCTGCAACCCTAAAATTTTAATTTGTAATTTGATTAGATATCTAGATTTCTTTGGATTTCCTATATATGAAATTATTGAGTCTGTAAATATGGTTTTATATCTTTCTTTTTAATTATTACACCTTTTATTTATATATTTTTTTCCTATTGCATTTGCTAAGGCCCCCAATGAAATGTTGAACAGAGTGATGAGAGTAGGTACTTTTGCCTTTTTCATAGTCTCAAGAGAAAGTGTCTAAAGTTGTAACATTAGAATAAATGTTATTTGTAGTTTATTTTTTCCTCTTTGTGAAATTGAAAACATTTTTTCTAAGTTTTATGATAATTTTATCACAATATTTCAGTGCTTTTTTCTGCTTCTTTGAAATGATCATATGATCTTTCTCCTTTAATTATGTTAATTCAATGAATCATATGGATGTATTTTTCCATTTAAAAACAAAACAAAACAGTAAGTCCTGTGATAAATACTACTTGGTCATGAAACATTATTTTTTCATACATCACCAGATTAGCTAAATTATATACATTATATATTATATGTATTTTAAAAGTTATTTTCTGAATTATAATTATCTAAATGATTTTAAGGAATTTTGCATATATGTTCCTGAGAGATATCTTCCATAATTTTATTTTCTTTTTGGTTTTTGGGTATTGGGATTATGTGGCATACTAAAAGACTTGGAAAGTATCAATTCTATCCTGTTTTTTCTGAAAATGTTTGGGTAAAAGTATTATTCTTTTCTTCCTTAAATGTTTAATTGAACTTCCCAATTAAAGAACTACACTAGTTTGGAGTGTATTTTGTGGAAATGTATTTACTATACATTGAGTATTTTTAAAGATATGAGTATTCTGTTCTCTATTACTTCCAGTATAAATTTTGATAGTTTGTCTTTTGAACAATTTTTCAATATTATATATTATCAATTGTATTAGCCATAAAATTGTTCATAATGTTTGTTTATTTTTTATTAGCTTTAGAATCTGCAGTAATATACCTTTCTTCATTCCTAATATTGGTCACTTTTTAATCACATAAATTTTACTTCTACCACAGTGGTTTCATAGTGTTGTATTTTCTTTATTCATATCTTGATGGACACTTAGGTTGTTTTCATATCTTGATTGTTGTGCATAATGCTGCAATAAACATGGGAATGCAGGTTTGTTTCAGCCATAGATAGATAGATGGATAGATAAATGATAGATACATATTATTTGAGCTCCTTATTTCATTTATGCCTGAGGCCAGATGCATCTTTCCCATTGAAGCTGGAAATTTCTCTTTTGATTTTATTTTGGCCTAACAAACTTGTTTTGAGTTTTTGTCACTTACTGATGCAGAATTTAGAGATACAAATTTCAAGATTTTTTTTCTTTTTTTAAGTGCATAAATACCATCTAAGTACATATTATGTACTAGAAAAAAATGTCTAATAATATTTCTGAATAAGCACACTATTTTCATTTAATCTAGGAGAAGGAACTGATGTATACAAAATATTTAACATTTTATTTTATCAATATCCCCAAAATCAAGTATTAGTTCATCAGTGTACATTTAAGACTTTCTTTATCAATTCTTTACCAAGAGGAAATGTATGGATCACTCTTTAAAATATAACTATCTATGTGTTCCAGAAATTCTCTTCTTCGAAGTCAGATACTGCCTCCAGCATATTGATGTAGCTTTCTGGGAATAAAGAGCATTTGGCTCATTTTTCTGTACTTATTTTTATGCCACTTTCTAAGTGACAATGTCTATATTTGGGGGAATAACTTTATAGGTTCACAGATTGCAGAAAGTGATTTGGGATGGGGCTAGAGGCTAAATTCTTGATTACCAAGTTAGTGTTATTATTTCTCATGACTTCATTAAACAGTTTTAAAATTTTCAATTAAAATATATAGTTTGTTTTACTTGTGTGCTAAAACAGCACCTCTAAATTTGAGAGCATTTATTTTTAGTGAAATGCAGTCGCTCAATATTCTTGGAGTCGTATTAATGTAGGCACAAAATCATAATATTTGAAGTTTAATAAGTTTAGGAGCACCTGGGTGCTCAGTTGATTAAGCCTCCAACTCTTGATTTCAGCTCAGGTAATGATTTCATGGTCGTGAGATTGACCTCAATTGAGCTCCGCATTGGATATGAAGCCTGCTTAAGTTTCTCTTTTGCTCTATCCCTCTACCACTCCTACAACAAAAAAAGAAAAGACATTTAATAGGTTGGGTTAGGAGTCAGACATGAAGTTTCAGAAATGTAAAACTCCTCTATTCTTATAGTAGCTATAAACCACCTTGGGACAGACAGCAAGATAAACCAGACATATACAGATTTTAGGCTGCCAATTTTGGTCATCATTGAAAAGTATAATAAATCTGAGAAACATAATTTAATCCATTTTGAAGTAAATTATTCATAGAATAATTGCTGTTACAGAAAGTAAGCATCTTTTTCTGTGTGTGGTAAAAATAACATTAAATTTACCATCTTGACTATTTTTAATTATACAGTTCAGTAGTGTTAAGAATATTTATATCATTGTGCAACAGATCTCTAGAACTTCTTGCAAAACTGAAACTGTATACTCATTGAACAGCAAATCACCATTTCCCTTCCCCCAGTCTTTTTTATACCTTCTGTTTCTATGGTTTTGACTGCTTCCTACATATATCTTATGAATGAATTCATACAGTATTTGCCCTTTTGTGACTGGCTTTATTTGCTTAGCAAAATGTCTCTGAGGTTAATCCATACTGTAGTATGTGACAGAAACTCCTTCATTCTAAATAATTTTCCAATGTACGTATATTCCACATTTTCTTTATCCACTCATCTGTTGGTTGACATTTGGATTGCTTCCATCTTTTGGCTATTGTGAATAATGCTTCAATGAACATGACTCTGCAAATATCTCCTCTAGAAAGTAAACATGCTTTCATTGGCCTATATGTGCCTGGATTATCCTATTAATTTTTTAAAAAATATTTTATTTATTTATTCATGAGAAACACATGGGGGGGGAGGGGGCAGAGACACAGGCAGAGGGGAAGCAGGCTCCATGCAGGGAGCCTGACGTGGGACTTCAGGGTGTCCAGGATCATGCCCTGGGCCAAAGGTGGTGCTAAACCGCTGAGCCACCGGGCTGCCCAAAGAAACCTGAATGCTTGTCTATAATTGACAGACATACAATGAACATGGACGAGGTACAAGGAAATACTGTATTTTTCAGTCCATAATGACAACGACCAGCAAGTTTAGAAATGCTCTACAGTTACACAAACACAGGATTTTATATATAGCAAAGTGTTGCCTGGTGTAAGAAATGGTGGATGGAGGCAAGATTAACACCTTCTCTCATCTCTATCTACTAGCCATATACAACCATTAATTGAACAATATAAATAGACACAGTGCTGCTGCCACACAGATTGAGATTCCAGAGAAATCCTCTCATGTCTCTTTTCAACCTCTTTATCAATATTATTGATTGCCTAACCATTATTGTATATTAGAGCCTCCTGCTCCATTTATTTCATATGCCTTTGTGGCCTCTGGCCTTGAGCTTTTTTTTTTTTTAAGATTTTATTTATTTATTCATGAGAGACACAGAGAGAGAGAGGCAGAGACATGGACAGAGGGGGAAGCAGGCTCCTCCCAGGGAGCCTGATGTGGGACTTAATCCTTAGACCTGGGATCACATCCAGACCTGAAGGCAGACGCTCAACTGCTGAGCCACCCAGGTGTCTCCTCTGAACTTCTTTTCATGGCTATAACATAAACTAATACATGTATGGCTTTAACATGTGGTTCTAAAAACCATAATATTTAAAATAATTATATATGGTAAAATAGAAGTGAATATATTTTATTACATAGACTTATTTTTGCATGTGTAAAAATGATCACCTGAGAAAGCCAATCAATAATTTTGTTCACTTACTCAAAGAACCAGCTAATTTTAAAATAAAGGGGAAAATTATACCTTCTTCCTTAATGCCTAGTTCAGCTGTCATATTATCCTATGTTTTATTAATTTCAAAGCTATTTAATTGTAAAAGGTCATCAAAAGTAAGAAAAATCTCTCACCAAAATATTTTTTTTTCACCAAAAGATTAAGATTGTATCTAAAGTATTTGCCTTTTCTATCTTGGTTCCATAAACTTAGAAAAAATTCTGATTCTATTGATTAAAAATAAATAAATAAACACAACTTGTCTATTTTATCCATCCACCATTTAAATATAAAATGTGTTTTATATGTCTTGGATTATATAATCCTTAAAAAAGGTAAACATAGATTATTTTTATACTTATATGTATTTACTTTTTATGCTGCAAAAATAATTCAAACATCACTGCTGAATATTACCCACTAGAATTTAAAAGGCATAAGAAGAGGGACATTTCTTTATTCATCTTTGTGTCCTATAGTGCTCAGAAGAGGGTCTGTCACAGCTGGCAATAGAGTAAATTTTTAAATAATAAATTATTGGATGCATGACCTGATATGACTCAGAAATAATATTTCCTGTTATTTTTGGCATATTATTCTATAATTGATAGATTTTATCATCTCTTAAATTAGTTAATTTTATCATCTCTTAAAATTAGTTAATTTGCTCAATATATTCCAAATATATTTCTGTGTTAATTTTCATCAGTTCATTATAGGTACATAAGAGTTTATTTCTGTTTGCACAATTAGATTATTTCCTCATTTTTCACTATTGTAAACAATGTTATGATGATCAAACTTCAGTTAAATCTTTGTGCATATCCATAATCACTTCTTGAGAATAAATTCCACAAAAGATAATAATCGAGTCTATTTATCTGTGCTTTATACATACAAATCATAATTATTGTTTCCTCCAAAACAAAATGGTTGTTGTTTCATTTTACTTTTATTTTTTGAGCTTTATTGAGGCATAGTTAACAATTAAGAAAGTAAGATATTTGAAATGAGCAACATAATGATTTAATATATGCATATATCGTGAAAGGCTTCCACTCATCTAAACATATCCATCACATCCATGAATAACATTTATCTGTCTCCTTTTTTGAGAACATTAAAGTTCACCTTTCTCAACAAATTTCAATTATACAGCAGTGTTATTAACTATAAGTCACCATGTTATTCATTGCATCCTCAGACCTCATTCATCTTATAGATGAAAGTTTCTACTTTTTTTTAACCAACCTCTCCCTATTCCCCCAACTCCCTGACTCCTTGATAACTACCAATTCACTATTACTACATATCTGGCTCTTTTAGATTCCATAAATAAGTAACATTATACATTATTTATCTTATTCTATCTAGCTTTTTTCACTTAACATAATTCTCTCAACCTCTTTCCATGTTGTTAATGGAAGGATTCCATTTTTTTTCATGACTGAATAAGATTCAATAAATTTTTCACCCATTGACCTGTATTGATGGACATTTGGAAGTAAACAAGTAAAACCATTTGGGTGGTTTTCATATATTGGCTATTGTGAGTAATGCTTTAATGAACATGGGGGAGCAGATACCTCTTTGACATCCTGTGACTATTCTGTTCATAATATATGTCCATCTTTATTGGTCTCTCTCTCTCTTTTAGCGACTTTTGTAACTTTATTTGGAGATTTTAACACTTTATCTTTTAGACTTGGTACACATAGTTTCCCATTTGCATCTTAGCTTTTTTTCCTTTTTTAATAATACTTTTAAATATGATACAAGTGAGTCACTCCTCCATTAACCACTTTCCACAGAAATAATTTGTCTTGTATTTTATAATATATAGTTCTTTTATTTAATTTGAGTGTAGTTGACACACAATGTTACATTAGTTTCAGGTATACAACATAGTAATTTACCATCTCTATATGTTATGCTGTGCTCACAGAAGTGTAGCTACCATTTGTCACCATATAATGCTATCATAAAATTATTGACTATATTCTCTATTGTGTCTTTTATTCCCATGACTTATTCATTTCATAACTGGCAGCCTACATCTCTCACTCCTTTTCATCCTTTATCAGTCAAAATTATTTCATTTAGCATAATATCCTATAATTCCAACCATTGTTGTTACAAATGGCAAGATCTTATTCTTTTTATGGCTAATATTCCATTATATATGTGTGATATTCCATTATATATTAATATATATAAGTATGTGTGTATATATATAAATATATGTAGAGAGAGAGAGAGAGAAAGAGACATATATAGATACACACACATACCATATTTTCTTTATAAATTCATCTATCCATGGACACTCAAATCCTTCCATATTTTGGTTATAGTAAATAATGTCACAAAAATATAGGAGTGCATATATCTTTTCAAATTAATGTTTTCATTTTCTTTAGATAAATACTCAGTAGTGGCATCACTGGATCATATGGTACTTCCATTTAATTTTATGAGAAATCTTCATAATATTTCCATCGTGGCTGAGCTAATTTAATTCCCACCTATAGTGCATAAGCGTTCCCTATTCTCCACATCTTTGCTAACACTTATTTCTTATATTTTTGAATCTAGCCATGCTGACAAGTGTAAGGATTTTATTTGCATTTCCCTGATAATTAGTGATGTCGAACAACTTTTCATGTGTTTGTTGGCTATTTATATGTCTTCTTTGGAAAAATATCTATTCATGAATTCTCCTCATTTTTTAATCAGATTATTAGTTTGTTGGGTGTTGAGTTTCATAAGTTCTTTGTATACTTTGGATACTAACCCTTTGTCAGATATATTATTTGCAAATACCTTTTCCCATTCCATAGGTTGCCTTTTAATTTTGTGGATTATTTCCTTTGTTGTACAGAAGCTTTTTTATTTTGATGATATCCCAATAGTTTCTTTTTGCTTTTGTTTGCCTTTCCCCAGGAAACATAATATCTATATGAAATTTCTATGGCCAAAGAGGTTGCTGCTTGTTTTCTATTCTAGGATTTTAATGGTTTGGGGTTTCACATTTAGATCTTTAATCCATTTTGAATTTATTTTTGTGTTTGGTGCAAAAAAGTGGTCCAGTTTCATTCTTTGCTTGTTGCTATCCAGTTTTCCCAACATCATTTGTTGAAGAGACTTTTTCCCATTAGCTATTCTTTCCTGCTTCGCCCAAGATTGACTGACCATATACTTGTGGGTTCATTTCTGGATTTTCTATTCTGTTCTATTGATCTATGTGTCTATTTTTTTTTTTATGTGTCTATTTTTATGGCAGTACCATGCTGTTTTGATTACTATGGCTTCGTAATATAACTTGAAGTCTGGAATTGTGATGCCTCTAGCTTTGTTTTTCTTTTTAAGGTTGATGTGGCTATTTAGGATCTTTTGTTGATCCATATAAGTTTTAGAATTATTTGTTCTAGTTCTATGAAAAAAGCTGTTGGTATTCTGGTAGGGATTCCATTAAATGTGTAGATTGCTTTGGGTAGTATAGACATTTTAACAATATTTGTTCTTCTAATCCATGAGCATGGAATGTCTTTCCATTTCTTTGTATTATCTTCAATTTCTTTCATCAGTGTTTTATAGTTTTTAGAGTACAGGTTTTTCATCTCTTCGGTTTGGTTTATTCCTAGGCTTTTTATGATTTTGGTACAACTATAAATGGGATTGATTCCTTAATTTCTTTTTCTATTGCTTCATTATTGATGTATAGAAATGCTGTCTCCTTCATCCAGGGTTGTAGGGAAAGAGGAGGTGCATTTCTATACATCAATTATGGTCAAATGGTGACTTTCTGTACATTGATTTTGTATCCTACAACTTTACTGAATTCTTGTATTAGTTCTAGCATTTTTGGTTGGAATCTTTTGGGCTTTCTATATAGACCATCATATCACCTGCAAATAATGAAAGTTTTACTTCTTCCTTGCCATTTTGTATGCCTTTTATTTATTTTTGCTGTGTGATTACTGTGACTAGGACTTCCAGTACTATGTTAAGTAACAGTGGTGAGACTGGACATCCCTGTCTTATTCCATAGAAGAGAAGCTCTTCCCCACTGAGCTTTTCCCCACTGAGGATGACGTTAGTTGTAGGTGTTTAATATACGGTCTTTATTATGTTGAGATACATGCCCTTTAAGCCTCCTTTGTTGAGGTTTTTATCATGAATGAATATTGTACATTATCACACATTTTTCCTGTATCAATTGAAATGCTCACATGGTTCTTATCTTTTATTAATGTGGTGTATCATGTTGATTGTTTTGCATATATTGAGCCACCTATGTAACCTAGGAATAAATCCATTTGATCTTGGTGAATGATTTTTAATATATATTATTGGATTTGGCTTGCTACTATATTATTGAGAATTTTTAAATTTGCATTCACCAGGGATATTGGCCTATAGTTCATTTTCAGTAGAATTTTAATCTGGTTTTGGTATCTTGGTAATGTTGGCTTCATAGAATGAATTTAGAAGTTTTCCTTCCTTTTTTCTAGTTTTTGGAATAGTTTGAGAAGAACAGGTTTTAACTCTTATTTCAACGTTTGATAGAATTTACCTGTGAAGTCAGCTGGTCTTCGACTTTTGTTTGGTGGGAGTTTTTGATTACTGATTTGATTTCTTTGCAGATTATCTGTCTGTTCAGATTTTCTATTTCTTCCGGTTTCAGTTTGGGTAGTTTATATGTTTGTAGGAATGTATCTACCTCTTCTAGGTTGTCCAATTTGTTGGCATAGAGTTTTTCATAATATTCTCTTATAATTGCTTGTATTTCTGTGATGTTCATTGTTATTTCTACTCTCACTTGTGATTTTTTTATTTTGGGTCATTTCTCTTTTCATTTTGATAAGTCTGGCTAGAGGTTTCTAAGTTTTATTAATTTATTTTTTTCTGGTTTCATGGAACTGTTCTATTGTTTTTTTTAAAGTTTCTCCATCATTTATTTCTGCTTTAATCTTTATTATTTCCTTCCTTCTGTTTGTTTTAGTTTCATTTGTTGTTATTTTTCTAGCCCCTTTAGATGGAAGGTGAAGTTGTTTATTTGGGATTTTTCTTGGTTCTTGAGATAGGCTTGTATTATATACTTCCCTCTTAGGACCACTTTTGGTGTGATCCAAAGGTTTTGAACAAATGTATTTTCATTTTCATTTGTTTTTATGTATTTTTATGTGTGTGTCACAAAGAAAACTACCCTCCCCCCTCCAGAAAATAAGGAGATCACAGGGAATGGCTTCCAAAGCTATGACTCCCTGAGAGAGGGTGAATGAGTTCCTTTTGTTTAGGGTTAGGATGAATATTCAGGTAAGGAAACCTGGTCATCTATGTATAGGTGGACATAAGTTCACACATATACCTTAAGGAAACATGCCTATACATAAATTATAATGTTACATAAGTGATCCTGAGGCTTCTTTTGAGGCAGAGATTTTACTATCATAATGTTGTAAAGGTCATTTCCAGAGGTCACATTTCCATGGTCCATCTGCACAGGTACAAGTCAGGTTTAGCTCATATGGTCTGGGTGGTCTGAGCCAACAGGAGATTTTGTCATACCAGTGGTCACCACCTGAGGGGTGATTGAGGGTTTCATTTGCCTGGTCCTGACGCAGGCTTCTTCCAGTGACCCAAAGAGTTGCTGCCTCCTTCATCCAGGGTTGTAAGGGAAGGAGGAGGTGCACAAAAGCCAAGCAGCCAGGGTGAAGATTTAAATGGGAATAACAACAAGCAGAACAACAAACAGAGCAAATAACCAGGTGGGACAGATATTTCTGTCAATCTTCCAGAATCTACTCAATAACCAGGTGGGATAGAGATTTCTTTCAATTTCTCAGCAAACAGGTGGGATGGAGATAGAGATTTCTTTCAATCTCCCAGGCCCTAGACTGGTCTCTGTTAAATAACTCCCATTTGGCCAGGCTGGGGCATCCAGGCCCCTGAATGGCTGGACTGTGTGATCATTTGTCACCTGGGAATGTCTAGACTCAACTATAGACCCTAATTGAGTGTTCAGTCCACCAAAGTGTTTACCAGAGAGGCTCTGTTACCAGGGCATTCTATTATGCCATCTTGCCCAGACTTTGTGAGACAACTCTAGTTTTACCTCTAAAAGCTGTGCCATGGGCCTAGCATACTTTCTCCCAAGGGAAATCTTTCAGACTAAAAGTAAGCAGAATGATAACTGGATTTCAAGTGATAGAATGCCAGGTCAGTGGTCACAGGCACTAAGCAGACAGAATCCACTCAGGAATCTGCCCCCAGTGCCAGTAGCTTGAATACACTAGCCCAGACAAGCTTCCACTGAATGCTGCTCTATCCACTGGAAACCAGGGATCTGGAGGATAGAACCACATAAGGGCTTGCTGCCATTCTTTCTCCTCCTCCCCCTCCTCCTCCTCTTTCTTCTTCTTCTTCTTCCTCCTCTTCTTCTTCTTCTTCTTCTTCTTCTTCTTCTTCTTCTTCTTTCTTCTTCTTCTTCGATTTCCCAGTTGATCCACTCATTGTTTAGTAGCATGTTGTTTAACTTCCATGTATTTGTGGGTCTTTCCAGGTTTTTTCTTGTGGTTGACTTCTAGTTTCATAGCATGTGGTCAGAAAAAATGCATGATATGACTTCAATCTTTTTGTATTTGTTGAGCCTGTTTTGAGACCTAATTTGTGATTTATTCTGGAGAATGTTTCATGTGCACTTGAAAAAAATGTGCATTCTGTTGTTTTAGCATGGAATGTTCTGAATATATCTGTTAATTCCATCTTATTCAATATGTCATTCAAAGCCATTGTTTCCTTTTTTATTTTCTGTTTAGATGATTTGTCCATTGATGTAAGTAAGGTGTAAAGTCTCCTAATATTATTGTATTATTATCAATCAGTTCCTTTATGTTTATTATTGTTTTATATATTTGGATAAATAAATATTTACAATTGTTATATCTTCTTGTTGGATTATCTTCTTTATATTTTGGTGTCTTTAGAGCTAAAATGAGTCTCTTCTAGGTAGTGTATAGAGGGCCTTGTTTTTATCCATTCTGATGCCCTATGTCTTGATTGGAACGTTTAGTCCATTTACGAAGTAATTATTGGTAAATATTTGTTTATTGCCATTTTCTTACTTGTTTTATCATTCATTGGGTCTGAAGACTTTCTCTGATCATTTCTTGTCTTTGTCCCTTTTGGTCTTTCCTTTGCATTCACACTATCCCCTTTAATATTTCTTGCAGGGTTGCTATAGTAGTTATGGTCTTTGTTTGTCTAAGAGATTCTTTATCTCTCCTTCAATTCTGAATAATAGCCTTGCTGGATAGAGTATTTCATCCCTTTCAGCACTTTGAAAATACTATGTCATTGCCTTAGTTTCAGATTTCATCCCTTTCAGCACTTTGAAAATACTATGTCATTGCCTTCTGGCTTGTCAAGTTTCTGTTGAGAAACCTGCAGCTAACCTTATGAGTCTTCCTTTGTAAGTTAAGAACTTTTTTGTCCTGCTGCTTTTTGGAGTTTTTTTTTTTTTTATCACTATATTTTGCAAATTTAATTATAATAAGTCTTTTGTGTTGGCCTGCTTTTATTGATTTTTTTATGGGAATTTTCTGTCTATCCTGGATCTGGATGCCTGTTTTCTTCCCCAGATTGGGAAAGTTTTTAGCTATTACTGCAAATGAAACTTCTACTTCTTTTCTCTTCTTTTTTTAGAACTCTTATAATATGAATGTTATTACATGTGATAGAGTCCCTGAGTTCCCTAAGTCTGTTCTCATGAGTTGTACAATTCTTTCTCTCTTACAATGTGCTATGTCACATAGTAGGTATTCCATAATATTTGTTGAAAGGATGAACAAGTAGCCTTTTTTGACTTAGCACAGGAATATTTTGACACCATAAATGTTAATGTGTGTAATTATCTTTCCACTTTATCCTTGACTCTTTTGACCATCTTATTATTGGGTTTTGGGTAGTCCATAATTTCAATTTATCCTTGACTCTCAGTCCATCCTTGGTCCTGAGTATTATACATCCCTTTACCTCAGTTTTGTAATTTAACTTAAGTGTGATTCACTTTATGATACATTTCTCATCTTTGGACGCAAATAATCTTTAACTGTATTGAGCACAATTAACTTTATAGGTAGTAGAAGTCCTAGAATTTCAGTTACCAAATTATTTATTTAAATACTTTTCTTAAGAATAATTGAACATAGGACCAAAAGTCATAATATGTGATTTTTCTTCTTCTAAGGTCTGGTATAAATTAGTTGTAACATTTTAATTAGAACCTTAATACATTTCATTTCTGTAATGCATAAAATAGTGCCAATCCTGCCTCAATGTATTTTTCATTATGAAATTTGTGACAAACCTGGTTAAAGAGTAGTGTGCAATGTAAATTTAAGAAAAAAATTAAAGACAACTCCTTTAATTAATAAGTGATCATAGCAAGGTTACAGGACAAACGTTTAATACACAAAATCAATTGCTTTCTTATATACCAATAAGTGGGATTTTAAACTAAAAGCATGGTATTATTTACATTAGCATCCTAAAATATGAAATACTTAGTTATAAATCTAACAAAATGTACATAATAACTATATGAAAAAAACTATAAAATTTTGATGAACAAAATCAAAGAACTAAATAAATAGAGAAATATTCTATGTTCATGGATATGCAAACTCAATGTTGTCAAGCTGTCAGTGCTTCCCAACTTGATCAATGTAATCCCAATCAAAATACAGCAAATTATTTTGTGAATATTGACAAATAGATTCAAAGCTTATATAGAGAGTCAAAAGACCCAGAATACCCAATACAATATTGAAAGGAGAAAAGCAAGTCTGAAGACTGATGCCCCCCCATAACTATAAGGCTTACTTTAAACCTACAGTAATCAAGAGAGTATAGTATGTGCAGAACAAATAGATCAATGGAATAGAGTACAGAGAGATAAAGCCCCATAAATGTATTCAGTCACTCTTTGACAAAGAAGCAATTAAAATTCAATGGAGCAAATATAGTTTCTTTAAAAATGCTTTTGGAACAACTGAACATCCATATACAAAATAATGAAACTGGACACAGACCTTCACCAAAATTAACTCAAAATGGATCATAACTTAAACATAAGCTGTGAATCTATAAAATTCTAGAAAATAAGAGTAGAAAACCTAGATGATTTAGGGTATGGTGACTCGTTTTTAGGTACAATACCAAAATATAGATCCATGAAAGAAATAATTGGTAGTACAACAAAAAATAGATCCATGAAAGAAATAATTGATAAATTGGATTTCATCAAACTTAAAACTTCTGCTTTGTGAAAAATAATGCAAGAGATAAGAAATAAAACCACAGACGAAGAGAAAATATTTACAAAAAATACATCTCGTAAAAGACTGGTAGCCAAATTATATAAAGAACTAAAACTCAACAATAAAATAAAAATATAATAAATTAATAAATAAATAGGCCAAAGACTTCAACAGACAACTTGGAAGCAATCATGATGTCCTCAACAGATGAATGGATAAACTGTGGCCCATCCAGACAATGGAATATTGTTCAGTGTCAAAAAGAAATGAGCTGTCAAACTATGAAAAGACATGGAGAAACCTTAAATTCACATTAACATGTGAAAAAAACAAATCTGAAAAAATTCCATACTGTATGATTCCAACTGCATGACATTCTGGAAGCCAAACTTGGAAATAATAAAAAAAATCAGTGGTTGTCAGCCAGAGTTGGAAGATGGGGTTGAGGGAAGAATTTTAGGGCATTGACAGTACTCTATATGTATATATTTGTTCAAATTCATAGATTATACAATATCAAACATGAACTGTAATGTAAAAATTGGACTTTTGGTGATTGTAATGTGTCATATTCATTAGTCAAAGGTAACAGATGTACCACTCTGGTAAAGAATGTTCATAATGGGATAAGCTTACTTTGTCTGGGTGCTATATAGGAAATATCTGTAACTTCCTCTTGATTTTGCTATAAACCTTAAACTCCTCAAAAAAAAGTCTTAAGAAATATTTGTTTGAAAACTAACTTAGTGATAGTTTTCTCGGTCTTTTTTTTTCCCTGTAAAATCTACCTGAATGCAGATAGGAGAGACATTGAACATAAACAATATAATTCTCTGAATATGGATAATAAAATAAATAAAAATTCATGGGAAGCATATATAAATTCCAGCCTCAGAAATCGAAAGACAATTTTTTAAAAGATTTTATTTACTTATTCATGAGAGATATACAGAGAGAGGCAGAGACATAGGCAGAGGGAGAAGCATGCTCCCTATGGGGAGCCTGATGTAGGACTCAATCCCAGGACCCTGGAATCAGGATCTGAGCCAAAGGCAGATGCCCAAACACTGAGCCATACATGTTTCCCCAATGGGAATTTTTTTTAAGTAAATTGGAATATTATATAGGCTTGATTCTCACTACTGGAAAAGCTCTCTAAAATTTTAATCGATTATTTTTGCCATTATTTTTTATTCAATTAAAAATGTAAGCCACAAAGTATCTTTTTTGTTGAGAATAGTGTCAAGAAAGAGTGTGATGGTGAGAAATCAACTAAGACAATTCTGGAATAATATTTATTTAATTAGCTTTGTATAACCCACCCAAAGCCCCAAGACCAGCAGGACAACAGGAACATCAATAATAATATTATGTTGATGGTCACTTAGAACTTGCATTTTGATGATGATGAATAAAAATAAAATCCAGAGTACTCTATTAAGCAATTTGGCCAGATCTTCTTCATTGTAATTGCCTATAAACTATTTCATTTTTGAACAAACACTACTGGATATATCTGCTGCTGCTTTTTAGACATAAATACCACATGCTCTGAAAAATATAAAATTGGTGGTATATTTCACTGCCAGCTGTATTTTCTCTCTGCCAGTTATGTAATAAAATCAATAGAAATCACTACTTTGCTAACTTGGCTTATATAATATGCTTGCTGGCTCAATATAGTAAATGTCAATTTGTTTATTCAGGTATTTAGGTATCTTATGTTTTATTTTTATTACATTTTTAGTGAAAGAACCCCCTCAATCCTAGGTTAATAAGATCCACTGTTCATCAGCCAGAAAAGTATATGTAATAAAATATCCTGAGTAATAGGAAAGCTCAAGATTTTAGGAAAAAAAATATGTTCCAATTAGAAATATTTACATTTAAATATTTCAAACACTCTTTTTCTTTAAATTTATTTTTATTTTTATTTATTTATGATAGTCACAGAGAGAGAGAGAGGCAGAGACACAGGCAGAGGGAGAAGCAGGCTCCATGCACCGGGAGCCCGATGTGGGACTCGATCCCAAGTCTCCAGGATCGCGCCCTGGGCCAAAGGCAGGCGCCAAACCGCTGCGCACCCAGGGATCCCTTTTTTTTTTTTTAATTTTTTTATTTTTATTTATTTACTCTTTTTCTTTATAAAGGATGAAAGCTTATATTTACTTTTGAGGAAACTATTACTTGATTCTTGGAAAAATATTAATGATATGTATATTTCTTTCAATCATACTAATATAGAATAAGTGCCTAATCATTCTTGGGGTAGATTCACATGCAATAAAATAATTGAATAATGTTTGACATAACATAGGATCATTCTGCAAACGTAAATTGGATGATATTTACTTGAACTGGATTTACATGTATTTTTGGCTTTTTTGAGGAGAAAAGCTACATTTCTCATTGGATGTAGATTACTAGATATATTATTGTACTGGATAAATTGTGTCATGTTCTTATTTGAGGAGGGTTTTTAAATTTGTTTCATTTTCTCACTTTTTTCTCCTTGAGTATGTGTGTTTGTCTGTGGGTGTTTCTTTTATCTTTGTACTATGTTTATTATTCAGAATATATTAATTAGAAATGGTGAGAAGTGCCAGATAAAAATATGAACTTCTTTGTATGAGGCCACAGACAACAATCAGATCTCACCATTCAAGGTGGCATGGCTCATTCTCAGAGAGACCCCATTTATTCACTCTATTTTAATTAGATCTTTTTTACTATTCTTTATATCTCAAAACCATTTTTGTTTTGTTTTTTCCCCTAAAAATGAATTCTTATATATTTTTACATTAATTATCTGATTTCATTAGAATAGAATAATTAAATTTACATGTGCAAATCTCCAAGGTGCTTTATTTTATTCCTGTAACTGTTCTCCTCATTTTCATAAGATTCCATTTTTCTGAAAGGAACTTAAAATTGTCAATTAATACCCTCATTTCAAACTGTCTCAGGTAATCTCTGTGTTACATACATAAGAACTAAATCATTTAGGCTTTACTTGCTTTCCATTGACAAATGGTACAGTCACTAGAGCTAGGCTACTAGTTTTTTAAGCATGGTGATATATGAAACTGATCTGTTTATTTTTCCACTGGAATCATTCAGCAGTTTGAGGTGGACTCCATGGCATGGATACAATTAGAATGCTTGACTGTACGTTTGTGTGAGAGAGCAAAATGAGGTAATCTGTCCCTTGCCTATAGCATCAAGTATAAGACAGGGGTTGTAGACTCTGCAAGTGGCCACCTCTAGCCACAGCAGTAAAATATCTTTGTTGTTCTTCCCTTCCCTTCCATCATTATTGACTATTCGGTAAAGGCTTATATAAAGTCAGATTCATATGTAAAATCTACGGACTTTCTTTATGCAAATGCACAGTTTCCTTTCTTTGTTACTGTAGTGTATTAAGAAGTAATGTTTTCTCCATGTAGTAATCTATTATTGTGTATAATGGCAGCAACCCAAGGGAAATATCTATAAAAAAGGTCTAGGTCAACTTGATTTAATAAAGAGTAAAACTAGAAGATTGGTTAAGGGTGAATTTGCGAAAATATATTAACTCTTTGGAGATTCCTAGTAAAACAGAAAAAGAAATGGGTATGTTGGAGTTGAAAGGTAGGTTTCTCTGATTAAAAAAAAAAAAGTGAGGAGAATCTGAACTTTGCTATTTTGCTTTATGGTTTTGTAATGAGGACAAAAAAAGAATGCAAACTTAATGGCTGATGAAGCTTGTAAAAATTTAATCTTACTCAGAATTTCAGGGTATTTATCCTCTTACAATTACCATCCTTGATTTTTATAATGATATGTAGATTTAGACTGTGTCATTTAAAATTTTTTGTGTGTGTGTATGAGAAGAGTTCAAGAATGTGGTGTGTGTTGAATGAATCCAAAATCTGAGGTTTTGCTCATTTAATATTTCTATATGCATTTCAATTGTAGTAAAGCACATATAACATAAAAATACCATTGGTATCATTTTTAAATGTACATCTCATCAATATTAAAATATATTCATATTATTGTGCCGCCATAACCACATCCATCTTTGGAATTTTTTTCTCTTTCCAGACTGAAACTTCATATCCATTAAACAATAATTCCCTATTACTTCCTCCTCCTAGCTCCTAGCAGCCATCATTATACTTCCATCTCTATAAATCTGACTACTCTGTGTGCACTTCATATACATGTAATCATACAGGATTTGTCCTATTGTGCCTGGCTTGTCACTCAGCATAATATTCACACTGTCCATCCATTTATTTTAGTGTATGCCAGAATTTCCTTTCTTTTTAAGGCTAAATAATATTACATTGTATATACCACATCTTGTTTATCCATTTACATATTGATGGGCACTTAGGTTATTTCCACATTTTGGATATTGTGAATAATGCTGCTAAAAACATGGATTTGCAAATATCTGTTTGAGTTTCTCCTTTTAATACTTTTGCATATATACCAGAAAGTGGAATTATTGAATCATATGGTAATTCTATATATTTTTATATTATTTTATTTTATTTTTAAAGAGACAGTGAGTGGTTGGGGGGGTGGATAAAGGGAAAGGAGAGAGAGAATCTCAAGTAGGCTCCATGCCCAGTATGGAGCCTAATGCAGGGCTCAGTCTCACGATCCCAAGATCATGACCTGAGCCAAAATCAAGAGTCAGCTGCTTAACTGATGGAGCCACCCACGTGCCCCAGTAATTCTATTTTTAACTTTTTCAGGAACTGTCGAACTTTTTCATATTGGTTGCACCATTTTACATTCCTACCAGCAGTCCACAAGAGTTCCAATTATTCCAAATCCTTACCCACAGTTATTATTTTGTTCTGTTTTTTGTTTGCTTGCTTGTTCTATAATGGCAATCCTAACAGATATGAAGAAGTATCTCACTGGAATTTGATTTTCATTTCCCTAATGATTAGTGATGTTAAGTATCTTTTCATGCTCTCGTGGTTCATTTGTACAGCTTTAGAGAAATATTTATGCAAGTTCTTTGACTATTTTTAAATATTTTATTTAAATTCAATTTTCAACAGATAGTATAACACCCAGTGCTCATCTCATCATGTGCCCTCCTTAATGCCTGTCACCCAGTTACCCTATCCTCCCACCCACCTCCCCTTCTGCAACCCTTTGCTTTGTTTCCCAAAGTTAGGAGTCTCTCTTGTTTGTCTTCCTCGCTAATTTTTTCCCAGTTTCCCTCCTTTCCCTTATAGACCTTTCCAATATTTCTTATATTCCACATATTAGTGAAATCATGCAATAATTGTCTTTTTTCCAATTGACTTATTTCACTCAGCATAATATCCTCCATCTCCATCCATATTGATGTAAATGATATGTATTCATCCTTTCTGATTCTTTGCCTACTTTTTAAATAAGTTGCTTGCTTTCATTTTGTTGCTTTGTAGGTGTTCTTTATATATTTGGTATTTTTTTAAATAAGTTGCTTGCTTTCATTTTGTTGCTTTGTAGGTGTTCCTTATATATTTGGTACTTTTTTAAATAAGTTGCTTGCTTTTATTTTGTTGCTTTGTAGGTGTTCCTTATATATTTGGTATTTTTATATATTTGGTATCAAATATATGATTTGCAAATATTTTCTCCCATTTTGTGGGTTGCCTTTCCATTAAGTGATATTATCTTTCGATGCACCATTTCCAAATTTTAATTAGTCCAATTGACCTATTTTTCTTCTGAGACTTGTGCTTTTGGTGTCATATCTAAGAAATCATAGCCAATTCCAATGTCATGAAGGTTTACTCTTAGGTGTTCTTCCAAGAACTTTATAGTTTTAGTTTTTATATTTAAGTTTGATCTATCTTGAGTTAACTTATTTTTTTAGTTAAATATATTCTTGTATATGGCGTAAGGGTTCAACTTTACTTTTTGTATATGGATATCCAGTATTCGCAATATCATTTGCTGAAAAGACTGTTCTTTTCTCTACATATATTTATAATGAACTTAAAATAGATTATATAATAAATGTTAGTACTAAGTTGCTATCATTCAATATGATTTCTAATATGTGATATATTTTGAATAAGAGGATTGTGTGATTGCAGATAAAGAGAATAAATTTATGTGTGAGAAGAATTTTGTTATTTCAATAACAAAATACATTTGAGTTATTTTTTAATATTGTATCCTAATCTTAAGCCCACTTTATAGTGTACTATTCAAAATGTAGATTACATTAACTTTTAAATCCAAAAATATGAGAACAATAAAATAACATCTAATCTTATAGAAACATAAGAATGTGTAAAATCTTAAGGCCTTATACTTAGAGGAAAGGAAACTATTCGTATTGAACACAATTTTTTATAAGTGGAATGCAACAAATATCTTAAAACTCAAAAGGGAATACAAGAGAGAGGCCTGGGTGGCTCAGTGGTTGAGCCTCTACCTTTGGCTCAGGGCATGATCCCGGAGTTCTAGGATCGAGTCCTACATCAGGCTCCCTAAAAGGAGCCTGCTTCTTCCTCTGCCTGTGTCTCTACCTCTCATCTCTCTCTCTCTCTCTCTCTCTGTGTGTCTCATGAATGAATAAATAAAATCTTAAGAAAAAGGGGGGGGACACAAGAATTGAAAATAACAAGAGGTAAGATTTTTACTTTGTTGCAGTTATTAAGATAATACAGTTAATTTATGCATACTTGTAATTTGAACAATTACAAATAAATCAAAGGCACGTATTTCCAGCAGTTTAGTGCCACCTTCAGCCTGGGGTGTGATCCTGGAGACCTGGAATCGAGTCCCACGTCCGGCTCCCTGCCCGGAGCCTGCTTTTCCTTCTGTCTGTCTCTTTCTTTCTCTCTGTCATGAATAAATAAATAAAATCTTAAAAAAAAGGCATGCATTTTTTTGCAAAGTGGTTTATTCATACTTCTAAGATTTAAAGATTTGTTATTAAAAAAATAAAAAATAAAGATTTGCTATTGTTACTATTATTTAAAATTTTATTAAAGCATAAATTTGGAAGATTGCGGCTTTTTCCTCACATCTCTATTACTTTTAAATAACACTATGTTAACACATCATGTCATTACTAAATGTCTTTCAATAGTTTTTTTACTGAACTTAAAGTAAAATTAAGCCTACTGATAGTCTGGCATTTAGACACAAAGTAGTTTGCTTGCACTTACCCTTTTTCCTGGAAACAAGGAAAAAGTGTAGAAAAAAGAAATAAAATACAACATTTTGAAGGCTCTGGAGTGTGACCAATACATTACAGTACTATGTACAAAAGCATAGTAAAAGGCACCTGAGTGGTTCAGTTGGTTAGGTATTTGCCTTCTGCTTGAGTCATGATCCTAGAGTCCTGGGGTAGAGCCCTGCTTCAGGCTCTTTGCTCAGTAGGGAGACTGCTTTTCTCTCTACTGCTCCCCCTACTTGTGCGCTCTCTCTCTCTCTCTATCTCTGTCAAATAAATAAATAAAATCTTTTTTTTTTTTTTAAATAAAGTAAAAGATAACTGTATGGCTTACCTCAGGGATCTCTGGTTGGCTCAGCATTTGAAAATCAATCCACATAAGCAGTCCAGAGCCACCTGGATAATACAGCTAAAATTAATGGAATAGGACCATGGTTCTATTTGTCGATCTATGGAACTGAGGCCTTGATTAAGAGGGACAGCCAGGGGCATTCACAATCCACTACTGGGGTTGAAATTCTTGGACCAGTGCAAGATGGCCCAGAGAAAAAACATTTGTCAAGACTGTTTTAATTAATCAAGAATTAAAGAGTTTTGAGGACAATGAGATACCATGGTAATTCTGACCATAAAATGATGGTGACTAGTGATACAGTGGCATTATTTCCGGGATCCTCTGGAATGGTTCTGGGAAGCCAAAGCCTTTGGATTCAGGGAAGTATTGTTGCAAAGTGAAACTTAAAGGAACTGATAAAAGGATACCAACAGGATTAGAGCCTGCAATTTATTTTGACTCAACAGAGAAAACCTCACTATGGTGTTGGACTGCAGGAGAAAACAACTACAGCAATATTTTATTACCTCATTACTGGCCAAAAATGGCCTGGACAAAAAGCACACTGGTCATGTGCTTTATTCCTGGTTTGCTGAAAAATTTTATCATAATTTTGCATTCCATTTTCTTTGCCAGGCAATCTCTGAATATATTTGAATAAAACTATTGATGCAGCATACATTTTTAGGGCATAATTAGTAGATCTGAGTAACACATATTCGTTGTTAAAGTTTCTGAAAAAAAATTAGCTAAGCATGGAACGCAAAAATGAAGATGCAGTTTCACTTCTCTTGCACATGGGATTAGCAAATACTATGGTTTAATTGCTGGAATACTGAGAAAGTTTAACTGGTAGAAAGAAAATCTCAGATGGGGTTAATTACACTATCCTAGTCAGTAGCAATGAACTTAATTGGACCATAAAATTATCTGGTGAATGAAATGTGTTTTTGTTGCTGTTTATTTTACCATTCTGGAAGTGTGGACAGAGGTATCACTTATTTACCTGAGTAAGATATGTGGTGTTATAATAATGTATGATTGTCCAATATAAATTTAGTTTGTCTTGACCTTATCAAAGCACATCTTATTTTTTTCTTATGCAATTACAAATCATGATGTAATCAATGACCATAAATAAAAAATGTTAAGCAGAATTCAGTCTGATTTTGAGATCTTTTTTCTAATCTAGATTTTCTATTTTCATCTCTGTAATAACAGACACACAGAATAGGAAGTACAAATCATTTCAGCTAAGAGATAATGTGGAGGAAGTCCAGAAAGAAATCTTAATTAAATAGTTTACATTGTAAAATGCTTCATCAAAATTTAGTGTTGTAATTCTGGAGGCTACATTTTTGTCCCAGATGGTCATTGTCACTGTTTATTCTCTTGAGTCTGATTAGAACCCACCTGCATAGCTCAGTCTGTTTTACTGAACAAATGTCCAGCTATAGAATTCACGCACTCACTCTAATCTTTGACTTAAATTTCTAAAGTGTTATTATGTTCTGGGAACACAATCCTCTTATCAATTCATAATATACATATTATAATTGCAATTTTATAGATGAGAAAACTAAGGTTTAGACAAAGTAGCTTATGAGAATTAAATTTAATAGCCAGATGAGTGGCACAGCGGACTTATATCAAAGTCCATTTCACATCAAAATGCCAACCACTATGCAATCCTCCCTCTTATGAATGGTTGTTAAATCCAGGTGCATTTTTATGAAGAAAATAAGGAAACATTATTGAATTTCAACTTTGAAACCCATATGGAGAAAAACAGGCTACTTGTTCCTGCTCCTATTCCTAAAGATATTACAAACTTTCCAGTGTTGTCAGTTTCCAATTTATACCTTCCACCCACAGATATTGGAGATACTTTTAAGTGATTTTCTTTCTTCCCAATACAATTAGTCAAGGAAAGATCTTAATTTTTTAGATATTCAGCTGCTAATATTTCTATAATTCTCTATTTTTCATTAGATTGCCCATTTACAATGTTTTCCAAGTCCCTCTGAAGGTGCTATGTTGTCCTAAAAGCAGGAAATATAAAGAACAGTTTATTTCATGTTAAAAGCTAATACTGATAAGAATATTAAGTCAGATTATCCAGAAAGAACACAAGAAGCTGGCATTTTGATCAATTACATCCTAAAATCTACCTTTGTTATAATAACAGAAAAGATAGTGATTTTGACTAATAGAAAGACTTTACAATTAAAAAAACCCAACAACACAGGGGTGCCTGGGTGGCTCACTGGTTGAGCGTCTGTTTTGTCTCAGGTCTGATCCTGGGGTCCTGGGATTGAGTCCCACATAGGGCTCCCCATAGGGAGCCTGTTTCTCCCTCTGACTAAGTCTCTGCCTTTCTTTGTGTCTCTCATGAATAAATAAATAAATAAAATCTTAAAAAAAAAGGCAGAAAAGATAAATTGACTCAGTTACCATATCTTTGATCATTAACCATCATATCTTTGATCATTTCCTTCCAGAGGAAGGAAAAACAAGATGTCTCTTTGCAGAATGTCAAAATATAAAAGACAGAATTGTAAGACATTTAATGATTCACCTGATACCCCAAGGAGAAAAGTCTCAAATGAATTAGATGAACAACTGAGAATCATTCTATTAATAATTTCAGATATTACCAATTGGAGCCCAATATACAATACATTCATTATACATTTTATTCTAATCTAGAAATTTGTACTTGTCAGACATAGATGAATTGCTTCAACAGGCTTAGATACTTGAACCCAAAGTGAGACTGTTGAACAAATATTTTAAGCTTAGAAACTAAATCAGTCTTGTTATTTTGAAAATGTAACTGATGGCTCTTCTGCTACTGTGAAATTATGTTAGCTATTAGATAATTCTTCTGGCAGCCGAATTTGATTTTGAAATTAAAATGCATGTGTATATGTTATGTGATTAATGATCCTAAATAATAGAAACCTGGCAAAAATCTTGGGGAAGGGGAGATGTTAGTGAAGGAAGAAATTTGTGTGTCACAGTTATGAATGGATGCAAACATTTGACAGTTTTTACTTGATAGTAAATGGTGAGAGACAACAATTTGCTATTGATATTTAAAAATGGCATTAGTCATTCTTTAAAAAGAGTTATAAAGCATGCGAAAACTTGCTTTCTAATCAATAGTTGATGGAGATATTCTATATTTTATTTAGTTTATAAAGGAAATCACAAAGTGAAAGTAAAGAACAAATTAAAGCACTGAATAGTTTACTTAGTTCAGAACATGCTAAATATATAAAGGCTCTCAGAAGATCTAGATTCACTATCATATATGAAAGGGAAAAAAACACAGTAATTGTTGGAGATAATTATTATTTTTTTAAGATTTTATTTATTCAGAGAGAGAGAGAGGCAGAGACACAGGCAGAAGGAGAAGCAGGCTCCATGCAGGGAGCCCGACGTGGGACTCCATCCAGGGTCTCCAAGATCGCACCCCGGGCTGCAGGCGGCGCTAAATCACTGCGCCACCGGGGATGCCCAGTTGGAGACAATTAACTAAACTTTATGGCACTCCTCATTTTTTTCCTCTTCCAAGAAACCCAACATAAATCATACACTGTACAGTTTTGTAGATACAGTTACATTCCCCCAAGAAAGCTTAACATATTCCTAATACCACCAAGACTGTAAAAGTGTTCATTTTCTTTCATGCTCTCACCAACACTTAGTATAACTAAATTTACACCAATATAGTAAATAAAATATGATATTGTTAGTTTATTATAATTACTGTTGCCTTTATCATTTTGAGATATAGAGATAATCAAACATTTTTTGGCCAATTGTATTTTTTCTTCTAGATTTTGTATATTCATATCATCAGCAAATTTCATATTGGTCATATGCATTTACAAATTTACAAATTTGTAAAATTTACAAATATGGGATCCCTGGGTGGCTCAGCGGTTGGGCCTCTGCCTTCAGCCCAGGGTATGATCCTGGAGTCCAGAGACTGGGTCCAGCATTGGGCTCTATGCATGGACCCTGCTTCTCCCTCTGCCTGTGTCTCTGCCTCTGTGTGTGTGTGTTTGTGTCTCTCATGAATAAATAAATAAAATCTTAAAATAAAATAAAATTTACAACTATTTTAGTATTTCCTTAGGATTAGCACTGTGTGAAATAACAAGAAAGTGAAAGAACATAAATGATCAATTTCAGATATGGATTTTGTTAGTTCATTAAATTAAATTTAAAAAAAGATACCACATATAGAGTAATATTGACAGTACATATATCTACAAAAGAATTGTATCTGGGATATACAAAGAACCCACAATTCAATAATGAAAAGATAAACCATCCAATAGAAAGAGAGGAATAGGAAAAAAAAAAAAAAACCACCTCACAGAGGAAGTTACATCATTGCCAAAAAGCACATGAAAATGTGTTCAATATTATTTCTCATCAGGGAACTGAAGATAACAACTACAATGAAGTGCTATTACAGATATACTACAACAACTTGTACTAAAACATTAATTACAATGCCAAATGTTGACAAGTACGGGGAACAGTACTGCTCAAGAATGGTTTCTATGATGAAATTATGTATGTACATGCTTTCTAACAGAATAGTCACTAGCCACATGTGGCCACTCAGCACTTGAAAAATGTCTAGTATGATTGCAAACTATGCTTAACATTATTTAATTTCAAATTATTTATTTTTTTAAAGATTTTATTTATTTATTCATGAGAGACACAGCAAGAGAGAGGCAGAGACATAGGCAGAGAGAGAAGCAGGCTCCAATGCAGGGAGCCCGATGTGGGACTCCATGCCAGAACTCCAGGATCATGCCGTGGGCCAAAGACAGATGCTCAAACACTGAGCCACACAGGCATCCCTAATTTTAATCAATTTAAATTTAGATAGTCACATGTCAGTATTGGGCAACTAGAATCCCTATACACTGTATATAAGATGAGAAATTATATTTACTTTGGTAAATTTCTGATAGGTTTTCATTTTATTTTATTTAAAGATTTTATTTATTTATGAGATAGAGAGAGAGGCAGAGACATAGGCAGAGATAAATGCAGGCTCTCCACAGAAAGCCTGATGTGGGACTCATTCCCCACGTGGCAGGATCACATCCTGAGCCAAAGGTAGATGTTCAACCTCTGAGCCTCCCCGGCGCCCCTCTAAGGTTTTTATAAAACACCCCTAGATATTTATAAAGCATCAATATAAATGTAATTTTACAAGATGACCAACAAGGGGTGTTTGGGTGGCTCAGATGGTTGAACATCTGACTCTTGATTTCAGCTCAGGTCATGATCTCAGAGTCATGAAATTGAGTCCTGAGTCAGGCTCCATGTTCAGCAGAGAGTCTGCCTGAAATTCTCTCCTTTTCTTCCTCTGCTCCTCCCCTGCTCTCTCTCTTTCTCAAATAAGAAGAAATAAATCTTAGAAAAAGAAAGACTTGAACAAGAATACTTATAACTGTTATATTTAATAACCTAAACTGGATAGAACCCTAATGCCTACCAAATAGTAAGTAGCTAAAGGACTTTGGTATACAATGCAATACTACCAATCAAGAGCAAGGTATAAAAAAATATAGACAAGCCTCAAAAATAGTATGCTAAGTAACAACTTACAGAACATTTTATATTTCATATGATTTCATTTACATGTATTTCTAGAATGGACAAAATTAACATGGTTGAAAAAATCTAAATAGGTTGTCTTTGGGAGTTAAAGGCGGGAATCTACAAATAAGGGATGTGAGGAATCTCTGAGGGTAAGTTTCTATATCTTCATAGATACTGATGTTGTACAGGTATAGGCATTTTCCAGAATGATGTATATGTGTAGACATATTTTGATGGAAGTTACTGTTACTTGTAGTTTATTTTTTATTTATTATTGAAGTACAGTTGGCATACAATTTTATATTAATTTCAAGTGTATACTACACATTGATTTGAAAGTTCTATACAATATTCTAGTATATGCACTGCTGAAGGGAGCGTGTCCTATACAATATTCAATGCTTAACACAGAAGGGGAGTTCCTATCTTTCGCCACATATTATTACAATATTATTGACTATATTCCCTATGCTGTACATAACCACAACTAGGTTCTATAATTAGTATTTATTATACTTGCTTTGTCATAGCTATCTATCCCTTTATTAATTTATCAATCCATCTTTACATGCTCTTAAAAGTAAACCTGTAGGTTTATGGGGTTTTAGTATAAAATTATTTCCATTTTTGTGAAGTTTTAAAAATTTTCACAAGGAAATTTCAGTTTAAAAATTAAGCCCTTATCATCTATATCTATATGTTCTAATAATTACTTTCAGATAATTTTACATCTCTTATCACTTAAAAATCAAAAGGACCTTCTAATCTGCAAAATAATTTTTGGATTATTTTTTCTAAAGAATTCCCCCTAAATAATCACTTGAAGGTATCAAGACCTTACACTGTGATACTTTTTATTAGAGTTTAGTTGCATCAATGGCAGAAATATGGTATGTCAGAGATGTACAGATTCTGGTGGATATTTACTCCAATACTTCAATTCACAAAAAATAAAATTATGTCCCATCATAAAATGCAAGTACTTAATACAAACACTTTTAAGGAGGAACATTTTTTTTAAGAATTTATTTGTCTATTCACAGAGACCCAGAGAGAGACAAAGAGGCAGAGACACAGGCAGAGGGAGAAGCAGGCTCCATGCAGGGAGCCCGATGTGTCTTCAGGATCAGGCCCTGGGCCGCAGGCGGCACTAAACCGCTGCACTGCCAGGGCTGCCCAAGGAGGAACATTTTAAAAGGATACTAAACTATATGTTTCTTGCTTGAAAGTTGTAGATACAAAGTGTCCTGGTGGGATCCCTGGGTGGCGCAGCGGTTTGGCACCTGCCTTTGGCCCAGGGCGCGATCCTGGAGACCCGGGATCAAATCCCACATCGGGCTTCCGGTGCATGGAGCCTGCTTCTCCCTCTGCCTGTGTCTCTGCCTCTCTCTCTCTCTCTGTGACTATCATAAATAAATAAAAATTAAAAAAAAAAACAAAAAAAAACAAAGTGTCCTGGTGGAATTATTCTAAGAAATAAAAAGAAAATTTTAGGCTGGCTAATTTATAGTAAACTTCCTTATGACAAAATAATTTATTGATACATAAGGTGTATTTATAACTCACATTAACTTGGAATATTGTATTTAATAGATAATATAAAAACACTGAGAGATATATAAATAAAAAGCAAATAGATAAAAGCTCAGACCTCATTAAGGAAAAAAAAGATTGAACCAAATTCACTTTATTCAAACAACTAAATTACCACTGCCAATGGATGTTTTTACAGCCTTGATAATGGAGTGACTTTTATACAATATATAACTATACTATATCATGTTAAGTGGGTTAGTGTATCCTTCTGCAATCAAATGAAAGTACCATAAGTCACATACAGCATTTTTAATTTGTGAAGGATCTCAGAATCCCTAGAATAAAACATTGCTGTATCATATTTTCAAGCTCTCTATCCACTTATGTAGTCAGAGCTTAAAAACTAAAAGCTTTTATCTTTTTTTTTCTTATGGTGAAATCACTGGGTCATGGTGCACAATGTAATGCAAGACATTTCCAAGCACAATAGGTTTAGACAGTAAATGTCAGAATCCTATTATATTAATTCAGAACAAAGCATGAATTATTAATGGTGTACCTCTAATTACAATGATTGAACATATATAAATATAAAATGGACTCTTTGTGGGGAAGATATATTTTCTAGACAAGAATAAACACAAATACAAATTGAAAGTTCCACTGGATTAATAACACCGAAGGTTTGATGTATAAGAGTACTTATAGGCAGACCATGATTTTAGTTACTAAGAATTCCTGGAACTGCATCATGAATTGAAGATAGAATATTAATCATATTTGCATGCATCTTAGAGATACTACGTGGTATAACTTCATACAAGGGACACCAAATGTTCCATTATTTTCGAATGATTATCTATTGGAAAAACTAAAGGTAATCAATGGAGAATCTTTAGACTAGGAAGATGAGCACTTCTGGATAGCCAGTTATAAAATAAGTGATTCTAAGGTAACCAGAGACTTAATTTTCTACTTTCCTGAAAATCACCTCCCACAAAAAGAATAATAAATGAGAATGCAAATATCATCTATAATCCTAAATTATAAATACCATCAAAAGCAATATATGAAATGTTGAAGTGAGAAGACATGAAGAATGAACACTATGGACTATGGAATTCAAAGAGAATTGGTAGATAAGTTTTTCAAAAGAAACAAATAAAAAAACAGACTCTTAACTATAGAGAACTAATTTTTGGTTACCAGAGGGGAGGTTGGTGGAGTGGATGGGTGAAACGGGCGATGGGGATTAAGAAGTGTATTTGTTGTGATGAGCAGTGTTGTATGTAAGTGACGAATCACTGCATTGCATGCTTGAAACTAATGTTATGCTGTATGTTAACTACCTAGAATTCAAATAAAAACCTTAAAAAATAAAAATTTAAAATTAAAAAATAAAAAAATTAAAAATTCGGAGATACAATCTAAGAAATACATTTAATCATTTCTTTTGGAAACAAAAAGAACACCAGCTCCAGCAGGTGATGGGGCCTACCGGAAAATTATTTGGTATCATGGAATAATGTGCCCAAAGGTCAAAGGTGAAAGAATACGGAAAAAACAAATCAGATTAGAATACTCAACAACCTCCCTCCCCCCACCCACCAAAAATTCTGCAACTATGCTAAGCATATAAAAAGTGTGACAGAGCACATTATTATGCATTAAGCAATCCAATAAAGAGACACATATTTCAGAATGATGGAAAAGAGCACAAGGCAACATACAGAAGTGAAACAAGAACCAACAGCGTTCAGGGAAAGCGCCAAAGACAGATAATCATCACAGAAGTGTTCCACATGCAAGGAACTTAAGGGGGGAAACAATGCTGAAAACACTAACAAAGGTGGTAAAGTGGATTTTATAAAGCGAGCAAATATTTTAGAAATGAGTACATTGTTAGATAGGCTTTTTCTGTTGTTGTTAGATAGGCTTATAGCGAAAATAATAGCTATGAAATGAGATGTTTGAGCATTATGTCTTAATTAGTGTTTTTTTTTTTTTTTTTTTTTTTTTAGAGGGAGTGGCAGTAGACACAGAGGGAGAGGGAGAGAGAGACCTTAAGCAGGCTCCACATTGGGTCTCGATCATACAACTCTGAGATTCTGACCTGACCCCAAATCAAGAGTCAGTGTTTAACTGACTGAGCCATCATGCACCCCTTAATTAGTGTTTCTGATGAAGACAATGGAAAAATAGAATAATAAAATTATGCATATTGTTTAAAGCCTGTAGAAAAAAAAAGAATCAAAATATAGAAAATTTCCATGGTGTCTATGAATAAATGGACAGAATTAGCAACGATGAAATCTATCCTAGTTAAAATCCTGAAGGACAAAGGAAAAATAATCCTTTATCATCTAGACAAAAGAGGGGGGAAAAATTAGGCTGACTACAGACTTCTGCCCTACATTTTTTCTGAAGAGACAATAAAACCATGCTTGTAATGTCTTCAGGGAAAGAAAAATTATGGCTTAGGATATAATAGACTGTGTATGACATTGGAGTATAAAGATAATATTTTCAAATTAATGAACATTCTTCTAAAAATTATTTCCAGACAAGTGAGAAATAAATGAGCATGAAACAATAATATATGAAAACAATAACTTTTAAAAAAGCAAAAGTATGTTTGGTGACCAATGAATCCATTTAAATAATAGGGACTCCATGTTAAGCTGTTGTGGAACTTAGAAAATAAAATGTATATTTTAGAAACCATGTCAAAAAACGCTATTTCAAAGAAAAAATGGAAGAAAAAGAAAAGGAAAAGAAGAGGTCAGACACAAAGCAGTTTATTACTTGCAGCAAGAGGAGCAGCCCGAGGGGCACAGCAATGCTTGTTCCCTGAGCCCCATTTTCCATAAGTCACGGTGAGTAACTGCTGGTAACTGTACATAGTGAGGATGTTAGAGGAGAGGAATCCCAAGTTTTATAGACTCTGACCTTCTATAGGGGCTACTGACAAACCTGTCCATATTTGCTGTCCTCTTTTCCACAGAGGGAGGCAATTTTTATCACATAGAGTAGCTCTAGGGAGGGAGGTCTCTTAAGTTTCTCTAGAGGAAGTCACTACCTCTATCTTAATGTATCCAGGAATGTACATACGTTTTCTTAAGAAGAATTCACTATTCTTATCTCTCCAGATGTCATAGGTCTCCACAGATTTTCCTGAAAAGATATTAAAAGCGCTTGGTCTCTGAATACATGGACATGTAGTAATGCCACAGATTCATGGAGAATTGACTCACAATTCAATGCCGAATGAGTGATAATGGTCCAATTTTGAATGCCTTTATTCTTTCCATTCCTGCTGCCTTTCAACAACGTAATTTCTTTTAAAACTAACAGATGAATTTATAAACACAATTTTACCACATTTGCTGGTTGTTTTAATTGAAGGAAACTAGTGGCAAAAACAGCACCTCCAAACTCTGCTCCGTGTCACATCTATAACTGAGAGAGGATAATCACTCTGAGCATCCAACTATTTGGAGAAGGTTTGAGGTGATTCCCTGGCTTGGCAGTCTGCCCATCTCTATTACATTCCCAATTGTTGGTCAGTTCTAGAGCAAGTGCCGGAGGCAAATACCTCACTCTTGGTATTTCATTCTTCGGGTAATTGATACGATATTTCAGGATCTGTGCCATGGCTGTCAGGTCTCTGTGAAATGATTAGCAACGACATGAGTCAAGAAATAGAATCTTGGACCTTCTGTATGACTTGAAACAGGCTTATGTTGTTTGTGCTTCTGCAATCCCTTTTAATCAACATTATTCAAATTTCCTGCTTGACGACATGACATCCAACATGGGCCAAAGGGAAGCATGTGTGCGTGCGTGTGTGTGTGTGTGTGAGAGAGAGTGATGCTATTAAAATTAATTTATAACTATAAAAGTAGAAAGAATTCTAAGAAAACAGATGCAATTTCCTGATGGAGAAGTAATTTTGTAGCAGAAATATATATCATGCTTGCTATTGGTGAATTATATATAGAGGAAATACTCTGCTATATCCAGGCACACCAACCCTCAACCTTCTCTCATACCCAATACAATATGGAATTTGTTCTTCCCCTTTGAGGTTTCATATGTTTCAGGAAAGGTGGGCCCACACCTGAGGGATGAATCATAATGCTAAATTCTAAACTGGGAGTCTGCACACCTTTATTGGAAAGGATCAGAAAGTAAATATTTTAGCCTTTACAGGTCAGATATTCTCTGTTATAATGAATCAAATCTGCCATTGCCATGTGAAAGTATCTATGAACAATAGGTAAGTGAGTGAGCATGGCTGGGTTCCAATAAGATTTATTGATGGACACTGCATTCATTTTTGGGGGCTGCCTCGGGAGAGTATCATAAATTAGGTGGCCTAAAGCAACGTAAATGTATTCTCTCAGTCTGGAGGCTAGAAGTCTGAATTCAAAGTGCCATCCATGTTCCTGCTCCTTCAGAAAGGTCTAGGGGAGAATCCTTCCTTGGCTGTCTCTTGGCTGCTAGTGGTTGCTTTGCAATCCTTAGCATTCCTGCTCTGTAGCTACATCGCTCCAATCTCTGCCTCCATTTTCACAGTCCTCTCTCCCCTCTGTGTGTGTTTCCAAATCTCCCTCTTATAAAGATAAGCCTTCAAGTTTGGGACCCACTCAAATTCAGAATGATCTCATCTTAAATAATTAGATCTGTGAAGACACTGTTTCCAAACAAGGTCACATTCACACTAAAGGGATTGAGACTTTAATGTCTTTGGGGGATATAGTTCAACACACAGCCAATATGCAAACTTGAATGTCTGTAATTTTCATGTGTTGTGAAATAATAAAAATTGTTTCAACCATTTAAATTCTTAAGACCATTCCAAGCTACACAAAAATATGTAGCAGGTTATATTTTAAGGTTTTGAATCAAAATGTAGGAGGATGTTAGGTGATCCTGAGGTCAATTTATAATCCCAATGAAATAAGATTTATCAGAATGTCAGTTTGTTGGGAATGGCAAAGCAACAAAACAGGAAAAAGAAACAACTGATTGTGGGGCTGCTGACTTTGCCAAAGCATAACTGCCTACATTTGGACTTCTTTTTATGAAAATTTATATATTGTAACAAATCATTATAGAACACTTACCATGTCTTATTCCCTGGAATAATGGAAGGAACAGTGAATAATGCAGACAGAACCATCTGCCTACATGAATTTTATATTTGAGTGGAGGAGAAAGAAAGAGAGAGAGAGAAGGTGAGACACAGAGAGAGGAAAAAAGGAAGAAAGGGAGGGAGTGAGGGAGGAAACCATCAACAAAATGACAAGGCAACCAAATGAATCGTAGAAAATATTTGCAAATGGTATATCCAATAAGGGGCTGATACACAAAATACATGAAGAACTTGGACTTTAATTCCAACCTTAACAAAATTTTTTTAAAAAAAGATTTTATTTATTTATTCATGAGAGACACACACACACAGAGAGAGGCAGAAACACAGGCAGAAGGAGAAACAGGCTCCCTGTGGGGATCCTGATGTGGACTAGACCCCTAGACTCGAGACTCAGGGATCACGCCCTGAGTCAGGCAGATGCTCAACCTCTTAGCCACCCAGGCACTACTAACCTTAACAAATTCTAATGACATCCATAATCTTTTGCCCTTTCTTTTACATTATAATCCATAAAATATTTTTGAAATATTGTATTCTTCTTAACATTTTTAAATAGACATTTAAAAATTTGCCATAAGATTATATGGTTGCGCAGGATGCAATATCTGGGCGATTCTAAATGGTGACAATTTTGCATAAAATGCTACATTGCTCTTTTAAGAGTATCTAACAGAATATAAATACCATAGTGATTTGAGGCTTATAGTAATTAAAATAATAATCTCTTTAAAATTGAAAAGTTTACTTTGTTTCTCATTGAAATAACTTTAATCCTACATTTCCTAATTTTGTCTTACTGTATTATATGTTGTGTAATAGTGTCTTTACTTGATCATCTCGCATACTCCACTGTAAACAAATGTGGATTATTTAAAACTGTATTTTTTTAAAGATTTTATTTATTTATTTGGGAAAGAGAGAGTAAGCAAGAGAGCACAAACAGCACAAGCAGGTTGCTCATCCAGCAGGGAGCCTGATCCCAGAGAAGTCCATCCCAGGACCCTGGGATCATGACCTGAGCCGAAGGCAACTGCTTAACAGACGGAGCCACTCAGGGCCCCTATTTAAAATTGTATTTTAAAAATACCTTATGCCTGTAAAACTGCAAATGTTAAATTCCCTCTAAGTTATTGCAATTGAGCAAAGATGTGTTTTACAAGTTTTCAAAAATTATATTTAAGCATAAGATGTGGTTCATTGTAATTGTATTTCTTCAACAGATGGATTGAGGTGGAAGGAAAGAAGGCATTATGAGACCTGGATGGAAGGCAACATTGTTGACATTAATGTTCACATTTAGCTCTTTGTTTTCAGTGCCTGTTTTTGTTCATTTGTTTGTTTTTGTTTCATATCTGAAGCAATGTATTATAGTAAGTCAGGACTAATGATAGGAATGGCATTTTCTCTTAAAGTGGGGAAGAGCAAGGGATGAAAGGAGAAATGAGAATATGGAAAAGAAACGAAAAAAGGAGAATATGTTAGTTTTCAAGTAATATGTGTTTTTTAAAGAGAAGATGCTATAAAACAAAACAAATGAAGTAAGAAACAGAAAGGAATTACTTTTTTTTAAAGATTTGATTTATTTATTAGAGAGACAGAACACGCAAGAGAGTCCAAGTGGTAGAGAGGGAGAAGCATGCTGCCTGCTGAGCAGGAAGCATAATGCAGGGCTTGATCATTGACTGGGATCCTGACTTAGGCCAATGAAGCCGCTTAACTGACAAGCCACCCAAGTACCCCCAGAAAGATACTCCTAAATACAGAGGACAAACTGGTGGTTGCAAAGGGGAGGTGAGTGAGGGGGTAGGTGAAATACATGAAGGGGATTAGGAGGTAAAAACTTCCAGTTACAAAATAAATAAGTCACAAAGATGAAAAGTCCAGACTAGGGAATACGATCTTTTTTTTTTTTTTTTTTTTTTTCAGAGAGAGAATCTTAAGCAAGCTCCACACTGAGCACAGAGCCCAATGCAGGGCTTGATCTCAAGAGCCTGAAGATCATGACCTGAGCCAAAAATCAGACTCAGATACTTAACCAACTGTGCCACCAGGTGCCCCAATATTATTGTTATAACATTGTGTGGTGACAGATGGAAACTATACTTATTGTGATAGGCACTGAATAATGTATAAAAGTGTCAAATCACTATGTTGTACACCTGAAACTGATATGACATCATGTGTCAACTGTAATTTAATTCAATGATACATTTTTTAAAAATTAGAAAAGAGAATATGTAGGATATTCAGTTTTAACATTAAAATATAAAAAGAGTTTAAAAGTCAGAACTCCCAAACTTCCAAAAATAAAACACTGAGAAAATTAAAAATTACTTATAGTGATAGAGTAACACTTATGAATGTCATAAGCCCAAAACACAAGGCCACAAAAAAAATCTGAAATTGAACTGAAAAGTTAAAGAACTGTTTCTTCATGCCATATGCCTTACCACCACACCAATAGGGCTACACTATAACAACGAACAGTGGAAGACACCTGATAGAGATGCAAGACATGGACTTTTTCTGAGGGGGGTTCTTAGATTATCCTAAAGCCAACATGGGAGAGAAAAACAAGAAGTCTGGATGAATTAGAAACCTTTGTAACCTTTAGGTATAGAAAACATTAAACATAACCTAACTCCTACATACATTACCAATAATTCTCACACTGAAGGTCTACTCACTTCAATTTGTATTACTCAATACAAACATTTCTTTCAACAACAACAACAACAAAAAAATCACAAGAAATTCTATACATGTTTGGTCATAGGTGACATGACAATATACAGAAAAAATACCAAATAGTGACAAAAAACCTCCTGATATTAATAAATATGAAATATAGCAAGATTTCAGGATACAAAGTTAACTTACAAAAGTGATTTATTTACTTATATACTAGCAGTAAAAAGTAGGAATTTAATTTTAAAAAGGTGTTATTAGCATAGCAGCTAAAAATGAAATAGGTATAAATCTAAGAAAATATGTATAGGACCTATATGAAAAACACTACAGAATGATGATGAAATAAATAAAAAAAACTAAATAAATGGAGAGATAGTCTGTATTCATGCACTGGAAGACTAATGTTGTTAAGATATCAGTTAGTCTCAACTTGATTTATGCATTCAAAGAAATGTCTATCAAAATACTAGCAAGCTACCTTGTAAATATGACACATTGATTCTAAAATCTAAATGTAGAGGGAAAAATCCTAGAATACTCAATACGAAAAAAGAACTAAGTTGGGGCACTGCCACTACCCCATTTTAAGAATTATTATAAAGCTGTAGCAATAATGACAGGGTAGCACTGATGAAACAGTATCTACACTTCCATTTCTCTATATAGAGAAATAGAATAGAAAGTCCATTATAAATTCACACAAATGTAGTGAACTGATTTTTGATGGAGGTACCAAGGCAGCTCAATAGACAATGCGTCGTCTTTCAATAGCTAGAACTTAAACAGTGGATCATTCATATGAAAAACAGAAGGTACCCAAACATAAGCCTTATATTTATTTGGTGGTAAGTTTATAGATATAATAGTAAAAGAACAACAGACAAAGTAAATGATTGATAAGAAAAGTAAAAACTAAAAAATAAACAAAAAAGAAAAGTAAAAACTTCTGTTCTATGTAGACACCATTAAAAAGTACATGAAAGACAACCCACAAGCTTGAAGAAAATATAAACATATATATGTTGAAATAACTTTACTCAACTTATACAAAGAACACTCAAGACTCAAAAATTTAAAAAAAACAAATAACTCAATTAAAAAATAGGCCAAAAAATAAAAATAAAAAATAGGCCAAAGATCTTAATAGCCACCTCACCAAAGATGAAACAAAGACAGCCAAAAAAATATATGGAAAATGCTCAATATTATTTTTCATTAAGGAATTCCAAATTAAAACAGTAATTGAAACCACTTAAAAGCATGAAGTTAAACAAAAATCAAAATGGCTGCATTAATGCTTCAGTGAGGCTTGATTTTAAACTAAGTAACCTTTTCCCTCTTTTCTGCAAACCTCCCCTGCTTCCTTTCTAATCTTTCATTTCAGCAACCTGGTACCACTCTGAAAATATGACCAATAAAGCTGGCAGCATACACACAATTGCTGTCAAAACTGGCTATATCCTGTATTTCTCTGTAAAAAGGAACAGATAAACTGTGGTACATGCACAAAATGGAATATTATTCAGTGATGGAAAAAAGAAGTATCATGCCCCAAAAAAGACAGAACTAGTTCTTAGATGCATGTTACTAAATAAAAGAAACCAGTCTGCGTGATTTCAATTACATGACATTCTGAAAAAGCCAAACCTATGAAGATAGTAAACAGATAAATCATTGCCAAGGGATTGGAATGGGGATAAATAAATTAAACCCATGGAATTTTTAAGACAAACTCTTCTGTATGCTACTGTAAGGGTGAAAAGTCACTACTCATTAGCCAGAATGCATTGAAAATCATAATGGTCAAATTTATCATTGTTGTCTGGAAATTTACCAATAAAAAAGGGAAGAAGCTAGAATGATCCTTGTGATGATGGATTAGTTGGAGACACTGATATAAGCTCATGTTTAGCTTACTATAGATACAGATGGCTACATATAAAAATATTTGTAGAAATGTTTATAAAATGATTCATATGCACACATATATTTCCTTGCTCTATTAACTAAGAAATAGAACCCCAGCAGCAATAAGCAAGATCTTGGTTTCTAATAGTATTCTCCAATAAATCCAGATCTGAGCTGAGTATGGAGCACTGTTTGGTGCCAAGTAAGGACACATTCATACAAACAAACAAACATTGGTAAGGGTGTGGAAAAGGGATACAGAAACTGAAAGAGCTCTCAATGGCCAAAACTGAAACAATTTGCACAACAAAATAAGCAAATCAGTATGAGAATATAACCCAAAGTACAAAATGAATATCCATAAGTCCGGGACTCCTGAAAACTGTCAAGGTCATCGAAATCAAGGAAGCCCAAGAAACTAAGAGACTAAGCTGACACCACTATTAAGTGTAATGTGGTATCCTGGACAACATCCTGGAAGTAGATCAAGATAAAAGTCATTTCATAAAGGAATGATAGTTATAACAGGAAGAACTACAATTTTAATTAATTTTAAGAAATTAATTTGTAGGGGTGCCTGGGTGGCTCAGTTGGCTGAGCAACCAACTCTTGATTTCAGCTTTAGTCACCATCGCCAGTTGAGGGATGGAGCCCCATGTCAGGCTCTGCCCTGGGTGAGAAATCTGCTTGAGATTCTCTCTCTCTCTCTCTTTCTCTCCCTCTGCCCCTCCCCTGCTTCTCTCTAACAAATAAATAAACATTTTAAAAACTTAATTTGCAAACACTTCTCCTCTACTTGGAAAAATTACTCAAACCTTTATTTTCCACTGAAGAGTCACTTAGCTACTTCAGTTATGTGTACTGGCAAGGTCACAGAAATTCAAGCCAATAAATACAGATTCTAAAGATAGTACTTTTCCTCTTGTCATTCAAGACTTCTCTGAAAATCAGTTTCCTTACTTGTGTCAAAAAAAATTTGCAAATCTTAGATGAGAACATATTTCCCTGCTCTGTTCTTTCAATGTTAGGTGAAAAATACAGCCACTAAGGTTATGTATGATTCTAGATGTATGTTTTTAGTGAGGTTCACTGTTAACTCTATTTTTCCCAGCCATACCAAGATATAACTGACATATAACACTGTGTAGATTTAAGGTGTACAGGGTGTTGATTTGATACACTTATCTGTTGAATGTGATTATCATCATAGCCTAGTTAATGCCTCCATCATTACATAATTACCATTTTTTTCTATGGTGAGAACACTTAAGATTGACTCTCTTAGCAATTTTCAAGTATCCAGTGCAGTACTGTTAACCATAATCACAATGTTGTGCATTAGATCCCCAGAATGTTTTCATCTTCTAATTGAAAGTTTGTACTCTTTGACCAACATCTCCTCAATTCTCCTCTCAGCTCCTAAGATGACCAATGATGGGTCAAAGAAGGCATTAAAATGAAAATCAGAAAATATCTCAAAACAAATGAAAATGTTAACTCTTAATTAATAATCCCACACTTAGGGGCACCTGGGTAGCTCAGTCAGTTAAGCTTCTGCCTTTGGCTCCAGTCTCATGATGGATCCTCCCAGGGTCTTGGGATGGAGCCCCCCATGAGGATTGGGGGGGAGTCTCTGCTCAGCAGAGAGTGCTTCTCCCTCTGCCTCTGCCTGCAGCTCTGCTTACTGTTCTCTCTCTGTCAAATAAATGCATAAGATCTTAAAGAAAAAAGAAAAAAGACCCTGCACTTAGTAAAATTGCATGCTAGATTTGATTTTGCCTGTTAGAGATGCACATGATTGCTGTTCAGTGGACATATCACTTCATATCCCAGATGGACATAACACATCTCTATGAAATACAGCAATTATATATATATAAAATATAATAATATAATAATATAATGTTTTTATTTTATATATTTATTATATTATTTTATTATATTATATATTACATGTATTTTATATATATAAAAATATGAAATATATATATGTATTTCTAAAATATTTTTTGGTCATCACACTTCCTTACTGCTTTTGTTACCGGAGTAGTAGGTTGTTTCCTTACTCATACTATTTGCCAAATGACCAAACAAAAAATAGTATTTGATGGCAAGCAGGTAATTTATTCAATGGCCAGAGAGAATGGAGGAGAACTCATGCTCTGAAGGCACCATCTCCTTGGTTACGCTTGAGTAGGTCTCATGGTGTGGGTTTTATGGGATTAGAGTAATTAAATGGCTGCTAAACAAGCAAACTGACCTTGGTTGTTGTTGTTGTTGCTGCCGTTGTTGTTGTTGTTGTTGTTGTGGAAGGGGGAGAAGGCTTCTCCAATCCTGAGTGCCACCTCTTTTCTTCCCTTAAATGGGCCTCGTCAGATCTGTTATGGCGCTGGTAGGTATGCTTTTTATTATTACAATTAGATGATAATGATCTAGAGGGTTAGCAGGGTATCCGCACTGGACCAAACCTGTGAAGACTGGGTCATGTGGGGGGGCTTGTTTGGAGCTTGTTGTTTCTGGCATCTGGGCTTAGTTTCTGGTGGCAAGCAGTACCTGTTAGCTGGGGCTAGGAAACTGGGTTATTGTGGCTTGTTAGCAACTTCCGGGAGACACTTCCCTCATTAATTAATGAAATAAATAAAATTTTGACACATGTTTATTTTCTATTAGTATGATATTATTTCTTCTTTATACTTTGATATTTGTTAGGATGAATAAAAATTAAAAGTTGAGCTTGAAAAGGAGGATTGTATTAGGGTTACTGATTCAAATCTTACAGAGATAATTTGTTTCCTCTCTAGATACAAGACTTACATTAAAAGTGCCTTTATCATAATTTTAAAAATATGTTGGGAGAATTCAGCTTACATAACACTTGAATAATTTCTCTAAATGCAATGTCTGATTTCAGAAAAAGACAATTTTAATATTTTAAGCAAAATCCATCACACTAGGAACAATATTTCAAACATGCTAATTAACATTTTGTTCACCAAATGCACACTGTCCAGAATGCTACAGAAACAAATGCAACATACATTGTTGAACAGTTTAAGTGTTGAAATGTTGCTGATTTCCCTTTCCAGGTTTCTGAGCAGCTGACAGAAAAGGAATACAGTTTACACTTTAAAACCCCTTGGTAATTGGAAATGAGCGCTTTGTTGCTCTTGTCATTGGAGCAAGCAGTTTCTGAGTCATTGGGGGCCTCACATCAATGCATTTGACAACAAATTGCTGGATGGAAATTCCCAGCAGTGTTACTCCTGAATTTCTCTCTTATTGCCCTAGGCTGTAGTCAAAGTTTCTCAGTATTCGACAGGTGGAAACTTTCCTAGTATTGACATTTGTGATGGCATCATTTATTTATATTAAATGAGAACCAATTTCTCACTTAGGATGGTCCAGGTAAAATGAGCAAGTCAAATGTTAGATCATTCCTTTAAATTGCATGGGATGACACTAGGAGCCTTAGAAGCTCTGTACTTAAAACAACAACAACAACAACAACAAAAAACTTTTACAAAATTACATCTCTGCTCTCATCCTCTACATATCTCTAAGCAGCTCCCAGCCTGAACTGTACTGTGTGAACACTGACTTACAGAAGAGTTAGTTTAAAAACACTTTGCCTACCACGGGGAAATATGGTTTAAAAACAAGACTTGAATTCTTTTCTTTTCAAGTCCTCTCACTTTCATTGTAAAAACACTTTGATATCCATCCTATCAGAGTAATAGAGCAACATTTAGTTAAATGGTTTTAAGTTAATGTATTGTAGTATTGACTGGAGGTAAAATCTCTAGTGGCATGCTGTTTTTATTCCTATCTAGTTCAACATCACAAATGGCATTGCTGTGAGACTCACCAAATTTGCATATTATACAAAACTGTAAAGAGAAGTGAATAGGTTAAGTGACTAAAGTAGGAACCAATCTTTTTTCAGATGGAATGATGAGCTGAATTTATAAGACTAAATGCACAGAAAAAAATATGTATGCATGTTTATAATATGCGTTAGGATATAATATATTCAAATATATATCTTTATGTGTATACATGTATATATTTATATATATTGAATATGTGTAATATCAAATTTATAATATATTTATACTACATTTAATATATATTTATGTTATGTAAATACACATGTAACATATAAATGTATTAAATACAATAGTATGTAAATAATATATATGTACATATAATACATATATATTTTACATGTATGTATGGACTATTTTGAAGTAACACAGTAGATGCTAATAATTAGATGATATTTATTAAGTATGAATGAACCACAGTATAAATAAATTTGTGGCTTTTTCACTTATTCTTCATAATAAGCTTGTGGGATAATTCATTTATATTAATAAATCTAATTTTAGAGTCTCTGTCTTTACTACAGAGAGAAAACCCATCTAATAAATTATGATTCCATGGAGTTAAAAAGTTTTCCTTGAACTAGTTTTGACCATATGTTGACTTTCAAATTTGGTTTTAGAACTGTAAAAAAGAAATCTCTAGCATCCTATTTCAAATAATTTCTTTTGTAATAGGAGTTTTTATACCAAGAAAGAATGGTTGTATAATAATTTTTAAACTGAATATAAACAAAAGGAATGTTGAATGAAGATTATGAGATTTCTGTCATTCAGATTAGTAAGTGAGCAGTTTGTTTCCCAGTGGTCTTAATTTCTTTATATTTTATATTAAAGTTGCTAAACATTTTATCATGAAAGCCAATTTCTTCCTAGAGGGAGGTTGTGAACTATATTAAGAAAGAATCTGTGCACAACCATGTTTAGAATATTAGAATAATACTTCTTGATTATTTATAATACTTTGGAATAATTTATTATTTATTTCTCTTTCTGCTTTCTAACTTTTTAAAATTTCCATACATGATTTAAAAAAAGCTTATTTACAGAATACTTTCTTCTGCTGATATGGATATTATATGCATATGGTAATAAACCTCTGTAGTGTACCTATTCATCTCTCCCAACTCACCAATCCCTGGCAATCACTGTTCTTTTTACTTGGCTCTATAGTTTTGCCTTCTTCAGAAAGTCATATAGTTTGAATCATACATTTTGCAACCTTTTCAGATTGCCTTATCTCACTTATTAATATGTATGTAGAGCTTCCCTATGTCTTTAGATGACTTGATAACTCATTTCTTTTTAGTGCTGAATAATAATCCATTGTCTGAATGTATCACAGTTTATTTATCCACCCTTCTGCTGAAGGACATTCTGGTTGCTTCCAAGTTCTGGCAATTTTGAATAAATCTGCAATAAACATACTTGTGTGCTGGTTTTTGTGTGGACTTAAGTATTCAAATTATTTGTGTAAATAGCAAGGAGTTTGATTCCTATATTACTCCAATCAGAGTAAGTTCAGTTGTATAAGAAATTATCAAACAGTCTCTTTCAAAGCGACAGAGTCATTTTGCATTCCCACCAGAACTATATGAAAGTTCCAGTTGTTCCACATCCTCACTGTATTTGGTGTAATCACTGTCCCAGATTTTGGCCATTCTAATAGGTGTATTGTGAAATTTTATTGTTTTAATGTGTATTTTCTGGATGCCATATTATTTGGAACATTTTTCAAATACTCATTTGCCATGTGTAGATCTCTGCTAGTGAGGGTCTTTTAAGGTTTTTGTTCTATTTTTTAATTAGGTTGTTTGTTACTTATTGTTGAGTTTTAGGGTTTCTTTATGTATTTCATAAAGATCCTTTATCAGATATGTCCTTGGCAAATATTTTCTCCTTTTGTGTAGCTTGTCTACTAATTCTCTTGACATTGTCTTTCACACAGAAGTATTTAACTTTAATAAAGTCAGGCTTATCAATTATTTCATAGACCATGCTTTTGATGTGGTATCTAAAAAGTCATTGCCATACTAAAGGTCATCAGGTAGATGATTCTATTTTTATGATAACATCTAAACCCTTAGACATGACATACGAATGGCTTTATTTTTATTAAGAATATACATGAAAATTGTTTTGGGAGTCCCTGCATTGTTTTTTACTTTGCTTTATATGAAGGTTTTTCTTCTTTTGAATTATAGCATTTTAAAATTCTAGAAATGTTTGCAAGAGTAATTCCTCACATCTCTTTATTCTTATAAAGATGATCTTTGAAGGTGATCTTATTGACTACTGTTGGCTTGCAGATTGTAAAAAGTGTGTATCTGAGTTTACTACATGCCACTCTCTCAATTCTCCTAATCCAGATAAGTGGGGACTAAAGGAAAACAAAACAAAATTAAAAAAAAAACCATATATATATATATATATATATATATATATATATATATGTTTAGCATTTTACTGGTTAGGACAAAGTCAATTAGTAGACAACTGAGAATTAGTAGACAAGCTACATCTAGATCTATATTATATATATATATATATATATATATATATATATATATATATATATAATAAATGGATGGTCCAATTCAGATTCTGGACAACTTAAAAGAATTGTCAGGACACCAGAGTGGCTCAATGGGTTAAGCATCTGCCTTCAGGTCAGTTCATGATCTCAGGGTCCTGGAATTGACCTTATATCTTTGGGCTCCCTGCTCAGTGAGGAGTATTCATCTCCTTCTCCCTCTGCCCCATCTCTCCAACTCATGCTGTCTCTCTCTCTCTTTCTCTCATAAAAAAATAAATAAATAGTCTTTTTTTTTAAGGATTGATGAAATGTGGAAGTATAAGAAGGCAGAACAGAATTTTGACTGCTATTTTTAAAATATTACAGATGAAATCCATATTGAAGAAAGCAAGTAGTACCAAGTCTGATCTTTATATAAATTTTGGTTTTCCTCCTAGCTCTATGCTATAAGAGATATTAGTGAGAATCTGCCAAAGTGTCTATAGCTGTTTGCTCATAATGCTGTCCTTTCTGTGGGATTGAGTTGACTCTTTGAACTATTAACAATCTGTTTTCATCTGCATTATGTCTTAGAGAATTGTTATTTTTGGTTTGTATATGACATGCTTCCCTAACTGTTGGTAGTAAAATGAGGTCTTGCCTATTTTATACTTTATGCTATATCATTAATAATTTTAGGCTTAGCAGTTGTTTTCAAGTGAGGCCTTTAAGACATCCTCTCAGTTTGTATTTATAAGGAAATATATTTCTTTTAGAAATCAGTCAAAGAAATTATAATTAAGTTCATACAACATGATAGACATACTTGTTGGTACTTCCATCTCTTTTTAATCATTCAGTTTAGGTCTGTGAATGAACTAAAAAAAATCAGATGTATAATTCTATTATAGGAATAAGAAATTTCTTAAACAGCACTCAGAAGAACAAAGGTCTAACTGAGCTAACCAAATGATTGAGATGACTGCATAAATACAGTCCTACTCACAGGTGCCTCTCTTGAGGATAAGAGAGTTTGACCTCATGAAGGGTTTCATTTGTTGACTGTACTGCAAGTTAATGGAGGATTTCCTCATATATACAAGAATATATTTGGATTTCAGGTACTTTTAATGCAATGAAGTACCACATAAAAGAGCCAGTTTTGGGCTTTCTTTGTAAATATATTTTCTTGCTTTGCATTAAATTCTCCTTTAAAAGTACTCTTGGGATTTCTGGTTTTGCATATCAGGAACTTGACTTTGTCCTAACCAGTAAAATGCTGAACAGACTGAACAATGAACAACTCTTCTTGTTTCCAGAAGAGGGGAGAATACAGGGAAAATTGCCTTTGAGACTGGAGAGACAAGTGAATACAAGGAGTCACAGTTTACAGGAGCAGAGAATCCTGAATGGAAATCGTCTCAGGAATCAGCACTGGAGTAATAAAGATGGAACTGTAATTGAGAAATTGCAAACTCAGTGCAAGGGACCATGTCATAAGAGGGACACCCACAATACTGTGAGATTTCCTTCCAGGAGCTTCACCGATTCCAATAGTAACTGTCAGAGAAAAATAATCTCGGCTTTCTTGTAGAAGGAGAAGAAAGGAACCATTTTGAAATATGCCAGAGCACTATGTTCTTAACACAGCCAGCCATCAGGGGAAATTCCTTATCTAGAGCCTAACCTACCGGGATGTTATCAGAGCCTGGGGAAAGAATATATCCAACTCAAGCCCACTCTAGCCATCCTGTCTCATCTAGAAAGAAGAAAAGAACTGAAATAGTTGTGAAGTTCACAGTCCAGAGGTGTAGGCTCACTAAAGCACTGAGAGCTAATCATAAGATTTTAAAACACTTTCTTCCTCTCACACCTCACCATCATATTAATGAGACTTATTTACAGCATCCCCTTCCTGGGGGATCATACCAAAAAAGAGACACACACACACATACACACACAATTTGAATAGAAAGTACAAGCAATAGAGCCAAATATGGCAGGGATCTTAGAATTATCAGATTTGGAATTTAAAATGACTGTAATTAATAGGATAAGGGCTCTCGACAGCATGCAAGAATAGATAAGTAAAATACACATGAAGAGAGAAATTATAAGAAAGAACCAAAAAAAATGCTAGAGATTTAAAAACAACACCACACTGAAACATAAATGAAGAGTGCCTTTGATGGACTTATTAGTAGACTGGACACAGATGAGGAAAGACACTCTGAGCTAGAGATGGAATAACAATAGAATATCTGAAAACAAAACAAAACAATAGAATGAGCAAAGACAAAACAAACAAACAAACAAAAAACAAAACCCATGCAGAATATTCATGGACTGTGGGATAACTATAAAAAAGTAAAACATATTCCCAATGGGACTACCAGAAAGATAAACAAGAGAGAAAAGAACAGAAGAAATATTTGAAACAACAATTGAGAGTTTCTATAAATTAATGTCATACACTAAACCACAGAATCAGGAAACTCTGAAAATATAAAGCAGGATAAGTGGCAAAAAAAAAATTTAAAAAAAATTTATTTGTTGTTTATCTGAAATTCAAACAAAGTTGGATCATCCAATATTTTCATTGGCCAACCTAAGATCCAGCTGCTAGACCTCTCTCAGCAACTCAGGCCCTTAGCCCAGGCCATCCACCCACGCCTTCCCCAGGACTCCTTCCCTACTTTACCAGAAATTCATTTTAAAAATTCATTTAAAAAAACCCTACATGTTGGTGTATCATTTTCAAATTATAGTAATCAATACAATGTGGAATTTGCAGAACAGACAAATAATGAAACAGAGTAGGGAGCCCAGAAATAGATCCCCATACATATAATCAATTGCTTTTTGACAAAGGAGCAAAGGCAATCCAATGGAGCACAGATGGTTTCTTCAACAAATGATTCTGGAAAAAGTAGACATCCATATGCAAAATAATGAAACCAACTAGTAACAGACCTTTCCAACCTTCACCAAAACTGACTTAAAACAGATCATAACTTAAATGTAAAACACAAAGCTACAAAACTTCTAGAAGGTAACATACCAGAAAAACATAGATGATTTTGGGCATGGTAATGCCTTTTTGGATGCAACATCAAAGACTAGATCCATGAAAGACTTAATTGATGAGTTAGACTTCATTAAAATTAAAACTTCTACTCTGTGAAATACAATGTCAAGAGTAGGAGAAGTCAAGCCACAGACTGGAAGGAAATATTTATAAAATATATACCTGATAAAAGAATATTATCCAAATTATGCAAAGAACTCTGAAAGCTTAACAATAATAATAATAATAATAAAAAGAAACCCAATTAAAAAGTGGGCCAAAGATTTTAACAGAGTCTCACCGAGGAAGATGTACAGATGGTAAGTAGGCATATGAAAGGATGTACCACAGGACATGACATCATGGAAATACAAATTAAAACGAGATACCACTACGCATCAATTAGAATGGCCAAAATCTGTAACAGTAGCAGAGTGTCCTGTTGAGGAGCAACAGGAACTCTCATACAGCACCAGTGGGAATGCAAAACAGTACAACCAGAGGTTTCTTGCAAAACTGAAATACCCTTCCATACAATTCAGCAATTGTGCTCCTTGCTATTTATCAATGGTTAAGTTCACACACACAAAAAGGCCTGCAAAAACAGTTTTAGTGATTTATTCTAAATTGTGAAAACTTGGAAGCAACCAAGATGTCCTTCGATAGGTAAATGGATAAATTGGATAAATCCCAGGCAATGGAATATATCGCAGCACTAAAATGAAATGGGATGTTGAGCCATAAAAAGACATAGAGAAATCTTAAATGCTAAGTGAATAAAGGAGATAGTTATCACTTGGTGTAATGTCATTCAAGAGTTATGACTGAAGAGCATGAGAGCAGAATCAACCTTCTATGACACAATGAGTCAAGAAAAATCAGCCTTATATTACACAATAATTAATGAAGAAATAATAGATTTTTTATAGTAAATACTATTTCTTAAAGTAATTGTTTTGATATGAGAGGAAATAAAGTCTATGAGGGCAAAAATGATTGTCTCCTGTATTGTACTGATAAAAATACTAGGTGCCTAGAGGAGGCCTTGGCATATGATAGTTGCTATATGAATTTTTGAGGTAAAAAATGCTGAAAATGTTTTCCTATTACAACTTAACTGTTATTCAGAAAAGTTCTTTATAAGGAAAGAATTATCTGAAATTCATTTAAATCATTTTAAAGCTTTTTTCATCATAAAGTAACTTTATAAAGAATAGGGATAGATTTTTGTCCCTTAACAAACTAATTACTAAATCTAAACACCTGATGAATTTTGAATTAGCTGAAAATAATTATTTTTACATAGTTTGAATTTATTTTCTAATTTACCAAATGTTTTCATTTCCCAGTAACATGTGGTTTTAACAATACTTGAACTTTTTGTTCTGAATGACTGAATTCTAGAAGTCCCTGCTAATACAAAAAGATCAGAAAAAGTCTTCTTTCTATCAAAACACTCCCTGAAATAATTAGGGGATCTATAGCAACCAAGGAAAAGGTGAAATAAATAGATGAATTTATTAGGACAGTGAAACATGGTAAGGAAAAATAAGAAAATAACTTTCTATTTAATTTCCAGTTTTTGCTGAATATTTCCTAAGAACAGTGAAACCCTTGGTCTAAGAAGTAAATTCACCCCAATGAACAGAAATAATTTCTATCTCACTCAATATTGACAAATATATTATCTGACAGAGATGAAGATTTGATGTGAAAGGACATTGTTGTTTTCCTTGACTTTAAATCTGCAGATAAGTATTTACCTTTATCTCTATTCATTATACCAATCTCTTGCAAAAAAAATTATTTAAATCATATGTACATTTTTTAAAGAATATTTTACTTTCCTTAGAAAAAGGAAAGTTAAAGTGGATATTTGTCATGTTATCTAACATTTTCTTCTCACATCTCAGTAAACTGTACACTTTCTATATAAATTTATGTCTAAATATTCCTTTACTTGGAGGTTAACTTATCTAGTTGTATTTTCACTAATTACAACATTTTATATAATTTTTCCCAACCTACATTTCTTGACATTTAACTATTACATGTCTAAATAGATAATAACTCTATTGTATATGTCTAATTTAATCTCCTATAGCCCAGAATATGTTGGGTTCTTTCAATTTGGAGATTTTGATCATTTTGGAGGATGCATGTGTTTACACTGTTGCTAGACAGATTTTTCTCCGTAAGGAAAAAGGTATTAATAATTCCAATACTCCTGGTAAGTTTGGAACTGAAATCTTACACTAAAATATGGATAGATATCATGCTCAAAATAGCTGCTATGGCTGTAAGAGCTGATGATTTCAGAATCAGTCAGCCTATATTTTTATATCAGTATGCTCACACACTATTATGTTGAAAAAATGTAATTTTATTTTGAAACAATGATAAAATGAATTAAGTAGAATCATGTAAGATTCCTTAATGTGGGATCCCTATTAATGCCAAAATAATGTCTATTACTATACATATTTAAATAAAACTGGTGTATTAGATTATATTATCAAAAGTGAATCTGGTTCTAATTATAATCTGATAAGTAACGACAAATCATTCTCTTACTGCCTCATCTAAAACATTTCACAGATGCTGCAAATCATATTTTTTCATTCAATTATAATTTAATTTAAATTCAATTAAATAATGTATAGTGTATTATTAGTTTCAAAGGTAGAGTTCAGTAACTCATCATGTGCTTGTTACATCACATGCTCTCCTTAATATCCATCACCTTGCTGCCTCACCCTCCACCCACCTCCCCTCTAGCAACCCTCAGTTTTGTTCCCTATGTTTGAGAATTATCTCCCTTCCTGATTTTGATTTTGTCTTGTTTTATTTTTTCTCTCTTCTTCTACAATCCTCTGTTTTTTCCCTTAACTTCTACATATGAGTGAGATCATATAATTTTCTTTCTCTGATCGACTAATTTCAGTTAGCATAATACTCCATAGTTCCATCCATATCATTGCAAATTGCAAGATTTCATTTTTTTGATGGCTGAGTAGTATTCCATTGTTTATATGTACCACATCTTTATCCATTCATCTGTCAATAGACATCGGGTCTCTTTCCATAGTTTTGCTATTGTGGACATTACTGCAATAAACATTTGGGGCCAGGAGCCCTTTGGATCACTACATTTGTATCTTTGGGGTAAATGCCTAGTAGTGCAATTGCTGGATCATAGGGTAGTTCTTTTCAACTTTTGAGGAATCTCCATACTGTTTTTTAGAGTGGCTGTACCACCTAAATTCCCACCAACAGTGTAAGAGGGTTCCCCTTTCTCCACATCCTCAATAACAACATGTGTTGTTAATTTCAGCCACTCTGACTGGCGTGAGGTGGTATCTCATTGCAGTTTTGATTTGTATTTCCCTGATGACAAATGATGAGCATTTTTTTATGTGTCTGCTGGCCATTTGTATGTCTACTTTGGAGAAAAGTCTGTTCATGTCTTCTGCCCATTTCTTAATTGTTCTTTGGGTGTTGAGTTTGATAAGTTCTTTATAGATTTTAGATACTAGCTCTTTATCTGATAAGACATGCAAATTGGGACGCCTGGGTGGCTCAGCGGTTAAGTCTCTGCCTTCAGCCCAAGGTGTGATCCTGGGGTCCCAGGATCGAGTTCCACATCAGGCTCCCTTCACAGAGCCTGCTTCTCCCTCTGCCTGTGTCTCTGCCTCTCTCTCTCTCTCTCTGTCTCTCATGAATAAATAAATAAAATCTTAAAAAAAATACATGCAAATTATATTTTTAAAGACATTGAATACCTATTGAGAAAAATAGGGTTACATGAACCAAAATTTCATAGAAAGAATGATATTTCCTATGTAAACAAACTGTCAATAGCTGTCCCACCTCCAGGTTTTCTCCTAATTCCAGATGTGGGCGCGGCCCACAGAGAGAGACATGTGAGTTGGCACATCTTGGAAATTTAAAAAGATCTAAATGTGTGCCCTATTTCCCAAGGAAGTTTTTTTTTTTTTTCTTAAGCTCTTCTATAACAAATGTATCATGGTCTTTTCTTCAAGATATTTACCAGAATTGGAAGTCTAGTGAAGTGGGAGACCCATGAGTAAAGGTCCAAATCCCTTAAGTACTGAATAGACTAAGGAGAAAGCAAACTAAAGCCCCAGTGACATTCCTTCAAGGAACAAAGGGCAGACAATGTCATCAAACCTGTAACATGTCCCTCAACTGGCCCAATTTATAACTGAATTTATGCAATCAGCCTCTTTTCCTATCTACTTATATAAGTAAAAAAGCTTTATCTGTTGAAGATAAAATCATCCAAGGTCTTTACAGTTTCCAAATACATAAAGTCTGATATACAATTTGAACTTAGTAGTACACATGCAAAGAGGAAGCAATTGTAACATTAAAATAGCTCTTGGGGCACCTGGGTGTCTCAATCAGTTAAGCAACCACTTTCAGCTCAAGTCATGACTCCAGGGTCCTGGGATTGAGCCCTGAGTGGAGCTCCCTGCTCAGCAAGGAGCCTGCTTCTCCCTCTGCTCCTCCCCCATTTGTGCAGGAGCACTCTCTCTCTCCTCAAATAAATAAATTAAATAGCTCCCACTAATATATTAAAGAAAATAGAGAGAGATATTAAAAATGGATAAAAAAGATGAAGATTCCCAACAGATATTTAAAATCTATAAAATTTTTGATATCCAGAATTCATTGGATGAGTTTAACAGCAGACTGGATGTACAAAAGGATAATTTAAGATAACTCAAAGGAAAAGTACTAGAAATATCAAGAGCAAAAAGGAAAAAAAGAATGGGAAAAAATAGAATCAAACAAAAAAAGGTTAATTCCACAATATTAACAGAATAAAGTAGAAAATTCAAATGATCGGGCCATCTCAATGGCTCAGTGTTTCAGCATCTGCCTTTGGCTCAGGTCGTGATCCCAGGATCCTGTCATCAAGTGCCACATAGGGCTCCCGCAGGCAGCCTGCCTCTCCCTCTGCCTATGCCTCTGCCTCTCTCTTTGTGTCTCTCATGAATAAATACATAAAATCTTTCAAAAAAAGAAAATTCAAATGATCATCTCAGTAATACAAAACTAAATTTTAAAAATTCAAACCACTGCTTATTTTTAATATTTCTGAGAAAATTAGGAAAAGAACTAAACTTTCTTAAGGTTCTTGATTTAAAAGCATCAAAATCCTCCAGTTAATATCAAACATACTGTTGATGTTTTAAATACTTTTCCTCTGAAGTCGGGAATAAACAGGAGTTCCACTATCTCTTTCTCAAGTTAACATTTTATTGTAGGGAAGGAACCATCCTCTACCCATTTTGGATACCTGGCCAGGCCTATGAATTAAACTGACATATGACAGATTACAGATGATAAGCATAGAAATTTCATTGAATTTTTACATGTACATGGAAGGCTTCACAAGAGAATAAAAACCTAAAGAAGTGATCAAATTTGGAAGCTTTTATGTGTTTTAGACAAAGAGACAATCAATTTGTGAAGAATTGACAATACAAAGGACTTGTCCTATATTTAGGAAATGATGAAGTAACCAGAAAGATAAGAATTAGTTTAGCAAGGTTTGTTTTACAGACTTTTTGGTCCTAAATTCCCTGTCTCTGCTAATAACAATGTTTTCTATCTTCCAGGTATGGGGATGATATCTTTCACATGGGAGATTTTCTCAGGCTTTCAAGAAGACAGAGAAGGGTCATTGTCCTTGCACTAACTAAATCTTAAGTACCTTTAATTCAAAATAATCAATATATTGGGATGCTTGGTTAAGCATCTGACTTAGGCTCAGCTCATGATATCAGAGTCCTAGATGGAGCTCCATAGGGCTCCCTACTTGTCCTTCTGCATCCCTTTTACTCATGCTTTCTCTCTCTCAAATAAATAAATAAAATCTTAAAAAAAAAAATAACCAGCATGCTAGAGTAGCATACCTTGGGGTGACATATTCTGAACCCCTTCATACTGAAAGTTCTACCAATGCAATAAGGCAATAAAACAAAGACAGAAAGAGTTGAAAGGAAGAATTAAACTAGCAATATTCATTGCTGACAATTTTACAATTAGGAAAGCTACCTACCAACTACTAAAATTAATATGAATTTAGCAAAGTTGCTGTTATACACAAATAAATCAATTTCTATATATTAGCAAATGATAATTGAGGCATGATATTCTAAAACACCCTATATGATATATAGCACCCAACAGCAACATTATCTAGAATTCAAATAATGAAAACTAAGATTCATGCAGTGAAAACTACAAAACATCATTGAAATTAAAGAAGACCTAAACAAACAGAAGGGTATATACTATGATTACATTTCACAAGACCACATATTACTAAGACATCAAGGCTGCTAAAATAGTTGTATAGATTTAATGTAATTCCAATCAAAATCCCATCAAGAACTTTTTGTTGAAATCAGCAACTTCTTCCTAGAACTTATATGGAACACTGAAAGTAAAGCTGGAGAGTTTATACTATTTAGCAGTAGGATTTATTTAAAAAGATAATATATAAAATAATAAGTATTGGTATAATGATAGACACTATATAGATCAGTACCAGAGAGTCCATAAACAGCCCTCCTCACATAACCAGTCCATTGATGTGATGTATATATTCAGTTGTTGAATGAAAAATAAAAGAGCTCTTAAAAGAGAGAATATCTTTATGCCCATTGGAATAAGCAAAGATTCCTCAAATAGGACACAAAATGCAGCAAGCTACTTTTTTCAAAGATGATAAATTGATTTTATTAAAATTAAAAATTGTTATCAAGAGACAATATTATTGCAAAAAAATGCAAATCAAAACCTGGGAGGAGATATTGATCAGACATATGCAAATACATAGCTCTCATATGTAATATAAAGAATTCTATTAAATTAATAAAAGAACAAACAAAATATTAATGGACCAAAAACCTAGATAGGCACTTTGCAATAGAACATATAAAATAACAACAAACATAAGACATATCCAAATTAAGACCACAATATACTTCCACCACACACCCATCAGTGTATTTTTTTATAAATATGCTCAACTCTTTCCAAAGGAGAGCATACTAGAATTTTTTTAAAGATTTTTATTTATTTATTTATTCTTGATAGACACACACAACAGAGAGAGAGAGAGAGAGAGAGAGAGGCAGAGACACAGGCAGAAGGAGAAGCAGACTCCATGCCGGGAGCCCAATGTGAGATTCGATCCCGGGTCCCCAGGATCGCGCCCTGGGCCAAAGGCAGGTGCCAAACCTCTGCGCCACCCAGGGATCCCCCATCAGTGTATTTTTAATTAATCTCATGATATAACAAAGTTCTGATGAAGATGTGGACAATCAATCTTCTCCTGCATTTCTAGGGGGAATGTAAATTGGTGCAAGCGCCTTGGAATTCTGTTAGGCAATATCTATTGACCTCATACCTAACCCTATACGCAGTTATATAATTCCTGGGTATATACTCTATACAGATGAAAACATGTTATCATGAAAATCTTGTAGGAACATCTATGGCAACATTATTTACAATAATTTCAATAATAATAATTTAAAATAATTTAAAATAATTAAAAATAATTTTAATAAATTTAAAATAATTTTTAAATTTAAAATAATAAATTTAAAATAATTTTTAAAATAATAAATTTAAAATAATTTTTTTTGTAAAAAGTCCAGATAACCTTAAAAATTGATAGGACTAATAAACTGTGACATACTTTTCATTGGAATACTGCACAGCAATGAAAAAGGACAAACTTGTGATACTTTCAACAACATTAACAAATTTCACAGTAATCATGTAAAATGGGAATGGGACTATATATCTTATGCCTAGCCCCCAAAGTATTTTTTTTAAGATTTTATTTACTCATAAGAGACTGAGAGAGAGAGGGAGTGAGGCAGAGGGAGGATCAGGCTCCATGCAGGGAGCCTGAGGCGGGACTCCATCCCAGTCTTCAGGATCAGGCCCTTGGTTGAAGGTGGCACTAAACTGCTAAGCCACCTGAGCTGCCCCCAAAGTATTTTTAAGGTACATAATTCATCTAGTTTAACAAGTTCATAACTAGAAAATAATTTGACTCAGGATGAACCATACCTCTAATTTTACACTTACCTGATTTGGATCATATTTAGATGAAATTCTGGAGTTTAGATTTAGGAGACATGCTACAATGAGTTAAGATTTTTAAGTCTGTTGTGATGGAATGGATGTGTTTTGAATAAGACAAGGGCATGCATTTGGGGGGGTCACAGGTGGAATGTTATGGCTTGAATGCTAGGTGTCCCTTCAAAATCTGTATGCTGAAACCCTTAACTCTACTGTGATGGTCTTTAGAGATAAAGCCTTTGGTGGGTATTTGGGGTTAAATGAAGTTAGGTAGATAGAGACTCCATGATGAGATTAGTGTCCTTATAAGAAAAGGAAGAAGTGAGCTCCTTTTCTTTATTCCATGAGAGGACACAGTGAAAAGGTGGCCCTCTGCAAGCCAGGGGGAAGGATTTCTCCAGAGCCTAACCACTTTAATCTTGGATTTCCAACCTCCTGAATGGTGATAAATAAATATCTGTTGTTTAAGCCAATCAATCTATGGTATTTTGGTATGACAGCCTGAGCTAAGACAAGACTTAGTGATTTATTCAAATGATATTTACTGAGAGCCTATTATATGCCAAAGACCATTATAGGCCTTTAAAAAAAAATACACTTTCATTGCTCTTTTTCCCTAACAAAACTCTGAGAAAGAATGCAGAATTAAGTATCTAAATTACCATACTTAGTTACGATAAGATAAGGATCTTATCTTTCATCCAGTGGCTATTGATTCCATACTTCATACTCAACATTACATGTACCTGTGTAAGAAAGTCAATTAGGAAAAGATAGAAATTTTATTAGCACACACACACACATAAATAGCATTCACACATGAGGCAAACTATGTATAAAATAAATAATAAGTCTTTTTGCTCTAAATGAGTACAAAAATTGAGCCAACTGATTTTGGGTTTTTACACTTCGGAACTCTTTCTTTGCCTTTTTCATATAAAATCAGATCTTAAATCCTTTTCCTATTGTGGTTATATTCTGTGTTGTATAGTAGAAACACATAATCTAATTAAACTTAGATTGTTCTATTAGCAAAATATATTTTTTAAACTTCACCAATACTCAATTCAATCTTTTCAATGTTCCCATCTCTGGTATAGTTATCTAGCTTTGTAGCATGTGTAAGGAACAGCCAAATAATTTTTGACTTCTTAACATAATTTTCTGCATGGTAGGCATATTTCGTTTTCAAACTGCACCTAAGCAAATATGTGCCTGGATGATTATTTGAAGACAAAAAACTAAAAATATTAAAATTGAGTCTAATTGCTAGGTTTCACTTTAACACCTCTGGTAGCATAAAATGGTGCATATTTCTTTCCACATTTCCTTTAGTCTTACTTTAATATGTTGATATTCTTGGGAGAAGATAATAATGCTTATTTTGAAATCTATTTTATAGTAATAAGTTTTTAGTATGGGCACGATATCATGGAGAGCAGCAATAATTACAATGAATGAGCAGTACTCTTGGAACCAAAAATCACACAGTCAAATCTTAGTCTCATCATATATTACCTTGTTCAATCTTCTGAACAGTTTTTTTTTTTGTAAAAAAAATTGTGGTAAAAAACATATGACATGATACATTCTTAGCTGTAAATGCAATATTGTATCTGATCTTGCATAATAAACTCTACACCCACTGAGTAGCAATTCCTCAGTTCCCTTTCCCATCACTCCTCCTGACCACTATTTTTTTATGTTTTTATTTAAATTTCAGTTAACGTACAGCACAATATTAGTTTCAGGTGTATAATTTAGTGATTCAACACACTTCCATGCAATACCCAGTGCTCATCACAAGTGTATTTCTCAATCCTCAACACCTATTTAACAACCATGCACCCCCAACCTCCCCACTGGTAACCATCAGTTTGTTCTCCATAGTTTGGTTTTTCTCTTTTTTTTTTTCCTCCGATGATCATTTGTTTTGTTTCTTAAATTTCACATATGAGTGACATCATACGGTATTTGTGGTATTTGTCTTTCTCTGACCAATTTATTTTGTTAGCATAACACTCGCTAGTTCCAAATGTATTGTTGCAAATGGCAAGATCTCATTCTTTTATATGGCTAATATTTCGGTGTGTGTGTAAGCATATGTATATACTACATCTTTATTCATCCCACTTTCTGTTTCTGTTAGTCTGATTAATTTAGATACCTCATATAAGTGAAAGCATGCATATTTGCATGAAATTTCTAAGAAAAGTGTTGAAGATGTTGCTTGGCTTTTTCTGACTGATTATATTAAAATGTGAGAAGAGGGAAATTATAGATAGAATCGTTAAGCATTAAGGAGGCAGAACTTAAAGATTTAGAAAATTCTTAGCCTATCCATATTGCAAAATGTGAGGACACTAAAGGTGAGGCCATGTGACCATTTGATACGGAGATTAGTATGATTCAGCCATCTAAACAGAAGCTAGGAGTTATTGTTCAAAATAATGGATAAATGCCCCCAAGATAATGGAGGAATGGCTATAATGGAAGAATGACCCAAAGATGATTCAGAGATCATCAGGAGTGCCACATCCATCACAGCCCAAAGTGTTTGTTCCTGAGGGGACATGGCTACCTCCACCTGTTTTTTGTTTTTTTCTTTTTAAGATTTTTACTTATTTATTGATGAGAGACAGAGAAAGAGAGAGAGAGAGAGAGAGAGAGAGAGAGAGATACACAGGCAGAGGAAGATCCCGGTCCTGGGATCACGCCTTGAGCCAAAGGCAGATGCTCAACCACTGAGCCACCCAGGCATCCCTCCACCCGGGTTTTAAAGGTTAGGGATGCCTGACAGAGCCCTGGTGTGGGGCTCAACCTGGGAGAGCCACAGACCCCTGCTGAAAACTGCCCCAGTACAGCCATAGTTGGTTGTCCCACAGAGTCATCGAGGTGACTTACTACCCCACTGGGCCTGGAAAGCAGAATGTGAAGCCAAAGAGGAATATTCTCAAGCTGAAGATCTAATATAATTTTCTCCATTAGGCTTTGGACTTATTTATAATCCATCCTCCTTTCCTCTCCCCTATGTCTCCCTTTTGAAATGGACTGTCTACTTTATTCCTGTTTCAGTATTGTATTTTGGAAGCACATAACATGTTTGATCTCACAGGTTCATGGTTAGAGAGGGGCTGGCCTCAGAATGACTCATACCTTGAGTCTGATTCATATCTGATTTAAATGATATTCATGTGAGACTTTGAACTTAGACTTTAATGCTAGAATGAGTTAAGACTTTTGGGGCTATTGGAATGGAAAAAATGAACTTTGTATGCAGAAAGGACTAAATTTTGGGAGCGCTCAGGATGGAATGCTACAGACTGACTGTTTCCTTCCAAAATTCATATGTTGAAAACTAATCCCCAGTGTAATGGTATTTGGAGATGGGGCCTTTTGGAGGTAATTTGGTCATGAGGGAGGAGCCCTTATGAGTGGGATTCGTGGCCTTATAAAAGAGACCCAGGGCGCTCTCTTTCACCAAGTTAAGACACAGTGACAGGATGGATGTCTACCATCTCATGATCAAACCCAAGTGATAGGGAGCTGAAATATGCTGCTTACAACCACATGAGTCAAACTCTCAAGTGATTGAAACTCCAGCCAATAGTTTGTCCTCAATCTCATGAGAGATCCTCAGACAGAACTGCTGAACTAAGTGTGTTGGGATTTCTAACTCTCAGAAAATGTTAGATAGCAAATTATTGTTGTTTTAAGCTATTAATTTTGGATTCAAAATGTTATGCAGCAATAAATAATAATAAAATGGGAGTTCAGAAACAAACAAAACAAAATTTCTTTAGAAATTATATAGCACAGCATAATAAATAATTGATGCAATAGTAATTCTTAAATACTATGATATTTTTATCCTCAGGATAGATACAGCCTATGTTAGGATTCTGGAAATTCAGTCTAGTACTAAACAAATTACAAAATTCATGTATTGTAAGGTCATTTGTCCAAAGCTAATCCCCTATAGACTTGACTTTTAGATGAGAAGTTAGGCTCTTTAAAGCCCTAGAGAAAATAGCTAATACCCAGTGCTTAAGGCAATTGATTCCCAGTGAGTCACAATCCTTACAGTGGAGCTGCTGATCATAACAGGGGAGAGCTATTGCTTAACTAGAGTAAATGCTGATGTAGTCACTCCAGACACTGACTTGTCACATTATAAACTGGAATTGTACATCTTTGGCCTCCCTCTGACTATAGAAGACAGTTGTTCCTTACAATTCAGCTAGAAAGATGGGAGTGGAACCCAGGTTCTTACATGCTATGCATTCTGGAGTCATAAAGACAATGAGGCAAAAGAAGGCTGGCACTTCTTTAATCATTCACTTTAAAATCTCAGTTGCCCAATAGTTGGGATCATTTTCCCAGTATCTATATCTCATCTGGATAGATATTTGCATACTTGTCTAAAATGCAAAAAGCACACTGCCACTGACTAAGAAGGAATAACAGGGACCAATTTGAAAAAAATATATATATGAAACAGTGTGTTCATAATTTGAACATCAGCTAGTGCAGGACTGAGAATGTAAGAATGCAAAACCAAACAAGATGAGCCCTACCTTCACTCTAGCTGCTACATGTGGCAATTCTAAATGACACCATGGGAATGAGGAAGCCAAAATAGAACGTTTGAATTTGGGAAAGCAAAGATAGCTAGAATATGCAGAAGAGAATAACAGAAACGTAGGGCTATACAGAGGAAAAAAAAATTCAGAAACTGGCACAGGGGACACTATAAATCTTTGGCTGAATACCAATGCAAGCACAGATATGGTAAAAATCTACAAATCCTAACAAAGGTGAACTTCAAGGAAAGAAAGACAATTACTTGATCCTGCATCCTAAAATATTCCCCAAACACACAAATGAAAGGGAATAACTCAAATTCCCAGAATAGAAAAGCCATGATAAATGCAAATGTCTTTTGATATGTATCCCAGAATTGCCATACCTTACTAATTAGCCTAAACTAGTCCTGGGATAGAAACTCCTCTGGCTCGGACCCATCTCCTCTCAAAAAGAACCATAGAAATCAAGCCTCAAAATAAAATATTTAAAAAAGAAGAAAAAAAGTCACTGATCCAATAATGACTGTCTTCAGAACAAAATCTAACATATAAAAGGAATAGAGAAAAACAGTAAAAAAAATATGAAATTTGTAGTTGCCATCCTCCAATAAAAATATAATAGATTTGTGAAGAAATAGAAAAATATTAAACATAACCAGGAGAAAAATCAATTAATAAAAGCATAAATAAAAGTGAAAGATTAAGTTAGTAGACAAAAGTGTTATAAATATGCTCAATTCTCAAGTATTTAAAAATGAACATTAATGTAATGAATATAACAATGGAAAATATAAAAAGCAACCAACTACAACTCTTAAAGATGAAAAATATAATATTTGAAATAAACATTTCCCTGAACTAAATTAACAGTGCATCGGAGACTGAAGAACAACAAATCAGTGGACATGATAAAATATCAAAATATTTTTTTTAATTGAAGAAAGATAAAAGATTTTAATAGAAGGAATAGAGACATAAAGATCTATTAACACTCTATTAAGAGGCTATTAAGAGACTATTAGAGACTATTAAGCCTCTAATACATACATACAATGAAAAAGAAGAAAAAGAAAGATGACATGGCAGAGTTTTTTTTGAAGAAATAATAGATTAAAATTTTTCTTTCTTTTTTTTTTTTAGATTAAAATTTTTCAAATATGATGAAAACTATAAGCCCATAATCCAAGAAGCTCAAAATATTCTCAATCATGAGAGCCAAAGAAAATTATACAGTCATATTGAAATCAAATTGCTGAAAACCAAAAAAAAAAAAAAAGAATCTTAATAGCAGGAAAGGTCAAAAGTACATTATTTTCAGAAGAACAAAGATAATAATGCAAAAAATTCATCAGAACCTACATAGCAGCCCTGGTGGCTCAGCGGTTTAGCGCCACCTTCAGTCCAGGGTGTGATCCTGGAGACCGAGGATCAAGTCCCATGTCAGGCTCCCTGCATGGAGCCTGCTTCTCCCTCTGCCTGTGTCTCTGCTTCTCTGTGTTTCTCATGAATAAATACATAAAACATTTTTTAAAAAAGAACCTATATAGCTTAGAAGACAATGAAACAATATCTTAACACCACATACTGAGAAAAAACAGAAATGAAAAATTTAAAATCACCAAAATATTTTTTTCAAAATTAAGACAAAATTAAGCTTTTTCAGACAACAAAAGTTGAGAGGATCTATTGTTAGCAGACTTGCTGTTAAAAAAAAGTTTAAAGAAGTACATCAGGCATTAAAAAAATGTTTAGATCTTTAAAAATAAATGGAGAACTTTAGAAATGGCATACTAGTAAATATGTGGGTAAAAATGAACTATTTTTTCTCATTGAAGAGGTTCAAATTTCCAGTTATAAAGTAATTAAGTCACAGAAATGAAAAGTACACCATAAGTAATCTAGTTAATAATATTGTTAGAACATTGTATGGTGGCAGATGGTGATTATACTTACCATGGTAAACACTAAGTAATGTATAAAATTGTCAAATCAATATGTTGTACATCTAAAACAAATATAAAACTACATGCTAATTATATATCAGCTAATAAAAAAATCTATTAAAAAGTCAAAGTATTTTAAATAAAAATATTAACAACATATTAAAGGATTTGTAACATATAGAGGTAAAATGTTGAAAACTATAGCAAAAAGAATGGGAGAGTAAAATGGAAGTTTAGTGGTGTAGAAGCCTATATTATATATGAAGTGGTATAATATTTGAAAAGAGATTGTTGTAAGTTAAAAAAATAACAATCACAAAAGTTTTAAATTAAATAAATAATTAAAAATTGGTTAATAATTATGTTATTTGAAAAATACTAATTACCAAAGCTGAGTAACAAAATAATAAAATACATGAATAAATTTATGACAAATAGATTACATTTATATATAAAATTTTTATTTTATAAGAGTTTATTAAGACTACTCCATGCCTTATTGATTTTACCATTAAATTCTTTCAAATCTTTAAGGAAAACATAACACCACCCTTAAATAAAGTCACTCAAATAATATGGAGAAATATTTATTTATAGCTCATATTTTTGTGGCCAGTATTATATTTGTACCAAAAATCGGATAGACATTACAAAAAAGAAAATTATACATGATATCTCATGTAAATACCAATCAAACATTTAGTAAGTATTTTAAATAAAAATTAGCAACACATAAAATAATATATCAAGATGGATTTACAACAGGAATGCACAGTTGCTTTAACATTTTCAAAATCAATTTAGCCCACCATATTAACAGAATAAAGAAAATATTTGATAATCTCAGTAGATACAGAAAAAATATATCACAAAACTCAGCATAAAGCTCAAAATAATAATAAAAAAAACACACAGCAAAGTAATAACAGGAAGGAAATTCCTCAACTCAACAGAAGTATCTATGATAAACCAACCTAGGTATTATAATTAATGGTAAAATAATAATGCTTTCTGACTAAGATTTGGAATAAGCACTTCACTTTTTTACTACTGTGGAAACTTTGATTCAAGCCATAACGTAATTAAAGGAACAAAATTCTACACAGTGGAAAAGAAGTGAAGCTTTCTTATTCACAGGAAAACATGATTGTATTTGTAGGAAATCTAGATAATTTTTTAAAAAATGCTATTAGTATTAACATGTTACATTAGCAAAATTGTAGGATATCACTATAAAATAAATCTATGTGTTTCTATATACCAAAAATGAATGGTTTTGAAATTGGTTATACCACTTAAAGTAACATACAAAATAGTGATACATTTAACAAAACACATAGAACATATATATAGGAAACTATTATAGGGAACTGTTGCTAAGGGAAATTAAAGACCTAACCAAATGGGAAAATAAGATGTTTATGCATAAGACATGCTCAAGATATCAATAGTCAACTTTCCAAAACTCGCATCTACAGACTTATCCCAATCCCAGCAAGCATTTTTTGTAATACATGCCAAGGTAGTTCTAAAATACATTGAGATGCAAATAAATTAAAATATCTAAAGCAACTTTAGAAACAACAATAAAATAATTTATAACACCTGACTTCAGATTTATCTTAAGTCTTTGGTGTTGATGACAGATATATTGGCATAAGAAAAGCACATAGATCAATGGAACAGAATAAAGAATTCAGAAACAGACAGGCTATAAGGTTAAATGATTTGCAATCTGGATGCCAAACTAATCAGTGGGAAAAAATTATCTATGACAACTTCATATCCACAAGAAAAATAATTAACCTTGATGTTTATCTCATGCCACACATGAAGTCAATAGGATCATATATCTAAATATAAAGACAAAAAATTAAACTATCTGAGGGATAACTTAAGATTAATTTTCACAATACAAAAGTAGGCAAAGATGGACACAAAAATCACAAATCAGAAAATAAAACTTGATAAATTTAAAATCTGACAAAAGTAATACTTAAGAAAATGAAAGGTTATCTACAACTGGGAGAAAATTCATCATCTGTCAGAGGACATATATCCAGAGTACATGAAGTTTTCTTACAACCCAAGAGAACATAGAATATTTAAACAGATATTTATCAAAATAAGTTAAATACATGACCAAAGGCGACATGAAAAGAAGGTGACCATAATGAAAGAAATTGAAATTAAACCCACTGAAATATCACAGCACGTCATTGCAATGGGTGAAATTAAAGACTGACAATATCAAGTGTTTGTGAGAATGTGGAGCACCTATAACAAGCATTAGTGCCAACCGGGCAATCAGTTTGTTTATATATTTATTTATTTATTTATTTATTTATTTATTTATTTATTATTTATTTATTTAGATTTTATTTATTCATGAGAGACACACAGAGAGAAGCAGAAATACAGGCAGAAGGAGAAGCAGGCTACATGCAGGGAGCCTGACGTGGACCTCGATCCGGGGACTCCAGGATCACGCCCTGGGCTGAAGGAGGCGCTAAACCGCTGAGACACCTAGGCTGCCCCTATTTCTTTGTTTTTATATGTGATTTATAAAAGCTCATGAATTCTGAAAGCTGATGCCAGCATTGTCAAGTTTGGGTAAAAGCTCTCTTCCTAGCTTGCACAGTTAATCTTCATGCTGTATTTTTTTTTTTTTTTTTTTTTTTTTTAGATTTTATTCATTTATGAGAGAGAGAAAGAGAGAGACAGAGAGAGATAGGCAGAGGGACTAGCAGGCTCCATGCAGGGAGCCCCACGTGGGACTCTATCCCAGGTCTCCAGGATCACACCCTGGGCCGAAGGCGGAGCTAAACCGCTGAGCCAGCCGGGCTGCCCTTCATGCTGTCTTCTTAAAAGGCAGAGAAAATAGAAAGAAGAGGGAAAGAGAAGAACTGGTAAGTAAAAGGAAGAGGAATAAGCCCAGTTTCTTTCTTTAAAAGTTCAACATTTACATATATATTTCAACCATCCCACTCTTAGATATTTACACAAAAGTGAGAACACATGTTCTCACAAAGATATATACACAAAGGTGCAAAGTCGCTTTCTTTGTATTACCAAAAAGTATAATCTACCTAAATATCCACCACCAAGTCAATAGAAACTATGTGGTATATGTGATGGTATCTGGTGTACACAGCATGATCCTATACAATGGGATCAATAGTAAAAAGGACAACTGGTATGTATAAAAGCATGGGTGAATTACACAAAATATGTAGAATAAAATATGTCAGTATCCAGAGAACAAACTGATTCAATTTTTAATAAATGTAAGAAATGATGTCAAATTACTAAATCTTTTTTTTTTTTTTTAATTATTTATTTTTGATAGTCATACAGAGAGAGAGAGAGGCAGAGACACAGGCAGAGGGAGAGCAGGCTCCATGCACCGGGAGCCCGACGTGGGATTCGATCCCGGGTCTCCAGGATCGCGCCCTGGGCCAAAGGCAGGCGCCAAACCGCTGCGCCACCCAGGGATCCCAATGATGTCAAATTAAATCTGTAGTTACATAAATCAGAGTAATGAGCTGAGATAGCTGGAGGGGATTGATTAGAACATAGATAATGGTAATATTGTTTGTCTTGATTGTAATACTGATACTCTAATGTATCCACTGTCAAACTCATGGAACTAAATAAATAGTTGAACTTTGTTGTAGAATAGGCATCGTAGGACTCTGCCAGTTCGTATTGTAAGATATGCTTTCAGTTCATTTTCATGGAAGGTAAACAGTAGAGGAAAAGGCAGAAAATTATGATTAAAAGAAACATAAAATTACTGATTGATAAAATTTAAATGTCCTACCACCAGGACTGTGTCTTAAGAATTCATCTTTTTGATTTAGACTCTGGAAATTTTTAACTTTCTTTCCAATTATTCTAGGAGAACAAATCAGAGGTCCATGCATTCAAATTTAGTTTCTCCCACTATACAGATAAACCCCTAAAGACTCCCTCAAAAAACTCTTAGAAGTAATAAATGAATTCCATAAAGTTGCAGGATATACAATTAATACATAGAAATAAGTTGTATTAAAGTAGCATAAATAGCAAGTAAGAAAACAATTCCATTTATAACTGAACCAAAAATAATAAAATACCTAGGAATAAATTTAATCAAAGAGGTAAAAGACCTGTACTCTGAAGACCATAAAAGATGGATGAAAGAAATTGAACAGGACAACAAACAGATGGCAAGATATTTTATGCCCATGGATTGGAAGAAGAAATATGATTAAAATGTCCATATTACCCAAAGGTGAAATGCAATTACATATTAAATGCAATCCCTATCATACCAATAGTATTTTTTACAGAAATAGAACAAGTAATACTAAAATTTGAATAGAGCCACAAAAAAGACCACAAATAGTCAAAACAATCTTGAGAAAGAAGATTAAAGTTGGATGTATCACAACTCCAATCTTTAAGACATACTACAAAAACTGTAGTAATCAAAACAATATGGTATTAACACAAAACAGACATATAAATCAATGAAACAGAATAGAAATATGCACAGAAATACGCCTGTTCTTACATGGCCAATTCATTTGTGACAAAGGAATCAAGAATATACAATTAAAAAATGATAGTCTCTTCAATAAATGGTCTGAGAAAACAGGGAAGCTATGTGTAAAAGAACAAAATTGGACTACTTTCTTACGCCATGTATAAAAAGGAACTCAAAGTGGATTAAAGACCTAAATGTGAGACCTGAAACCATAAAACACCTAGAATAAAATATGAGCAGTAATTTCTTTGACATCAGCCTTAGTAACATTTTTCTAGATATGTCTCCTCAGGCAAGGAAAACAAAAAAATTAAACTACTGAGACTACACCAAAATAAAAAGCTTTTGCATAGTGAAGGAAAACATCAACAAAACAACAAGGCAGCCTACCGAATGGGAGAAGATGTTTGTGATGATATATCCCATAAGGGATTAATATCCAAAATATATGAAGAACTTCTACAACTCAATACCAAAACTTCCCAAATAATCCAATTATAAATGGGTAAAGGACCTAAATAGACATTTTCCAAAGAAGACATACAGATGACCTACAGATACATGAAAAGATGCTCAGCATTACTCATCATCAAGGAAATGCAAATCAAAACCACAGTCAGATCACTTTACACCTATCAGAATGGTTAGAATAAAAAAGACAAGAAATACCAAATGTCAGCAAGGATGTGGAGAATAGGGAACTCTTGTGTTCTGTTGGTGGAAATGCAATTAGTGCAGTCACTATGGAAACAGTATGGAGGTTCCTCAAAAAATTTCAAAAAGAAATTTTAAAATTAAAAATAGGAATATCATATGATCTAGCAATTCCACTACTGCATATTTACCCAAAGAAAACAAAAACACTAATTTGAAAAGATATAAGCACCTCTATATTTATTGCCACATTATTTACAATAGCCAAGATACGGAAGCAACTCGAATACCCTTTGATAGATGAATGGAGGTAGTAGATATATATCTATATGTCTGTATACATATATGTATACATGTATATATAAATATATATAAAATATATATACACACACACACACACAACTCAGCCATGAAAAAATATAAGATCTTGCCATTTATAACAACATGGATGGACTCATAAGTATTATGCTAAGTAAAATAAGTCAGACAAAGACAAGTGCCATATTATTTCATTTATATGTTGTATCTAAAAAAACAAAACAAATGAATAAACAAGAAAAACAGAAACAGGGGCATCTGGTTGGCTCAGCTGGTTAAGCATCTGACTCTTAGTTTTGACTCAGGTAGTGATCTCAGGGTACTGAGACTCAGCATGGAGTCTCTTTGTCCCTCTCCCTCACCCTTTACCCCTGTCCTCAAATAAATAAGTAAATAAATAGAATCTTAAAGAAAGAAAGAAAAGAAAGAAAGAAAGAAAGAAAGAAAGAAAGAAAGAAAGAAAAAGAGAAAAAGAAAGAAAGAAAGAAAGAAAGAAAGAAAGAAAGAAAGAGAAAGAAAGAAAAAGAAAGAAAGAAAGAAAGAAAGAAAGAAAGAAAGAAAGAAAGAGAGAGAGAGAAGCAAAAGCAGATCAATAAATACAGAGAACAAATTGTTGCCAGAGGGGTGGAGTGTGGGGGAATGGGCAAAATGGGTAAAGGGGAAAGAGAGATAGAGACTTCCAGTTATGAAATGAATAAGTCATGAAGATAAAAAGTACAGAATAGGGAATATAGTCAATGCTGTTAAAATAGCCATGTATAGTGACAAATGGCAGCTATACCTGTGGCGAGCATAGCGTAACACATAAACTTGTTGAATTGCTATAGTGTACACCTGAAATTAACGTAACATTGTATATCAACTATACCTCAATTTAAAAAAATTAGCTTCTCCTTATGATTTACACATCCAATACTCTCTCTTTACCTACAGGGATATTGAGTCATGAAATCAGAAAAAAATAGTGTTATTTTTTCATGTACTATCCTTATTTTTGTCATGGCTTTTCTAGGTATTTTACAAAAGAAAAAAAGTCTTTACTTAGAAGTTAGACTGTGATCTAAATGTAATAGTAGTAGCAAATATTCATTTAGTACTTTACTCAGTCCCAAGGACTGTGCTAAATATGTTTTAAGCCATAAGTTACTTAACAGGTAAAGTAATTAGAAACAGTATGGTCACAATGTAATTTGGCTACACTAGAGCATGAGGTTTTCTAAAAAGACTTAGAAAAGTACACCAAATTAATTTTTTCTCTTATTCTCTCTCTAGCAGAATTCCAGGACTTTAAGAAAAAATTCTAATGTTTTTATTGATAACTGTGTATGAATTCATTCTTAAAGTTAGATATCATTAATGTTAAAAAATAAAATCTGCTCTCTCTTTAAATGTGTATATTTTATTAAACTTGAAAATAGTCTCAATAATCTTGAAAATCAGAAACAAAAGAATGTTTAAAATTCACACTTAAAGTCTTTATGATAAGTAATATTATTTCCTCCCCAGTTACTCTAGTTTAAACAACAATGATTATGAAAAACATTAAGTTGAAGTCATTTTAAAAAATCCATATTTCAATTTTAGACAATATTGATTGAATCTCTGTTATGCAAGATGGGAAAATTTACACTTTTTATACTCTCTCACCTCTTCTCCAGTTCATGTATTCTTATATTAAACAGAAAATATATATTGATTTGTACATTTGCTGTGTTAAGCATGACCTTTCTTGCTTCTTAAACTAATATTCATAGTGATCAGTTAACCTCTAATGAAAGAGCAAAATGCAACTTCTAAATCAAAGTGCAACAAATCTTAATACTCATAACACATGAGTGGTTTTAAAGATGAGTACCTAATTATTCATTAGGTCCATGGTCTCAGGAGATTTTTTTAATGCTTCAATTGATTCTTCATTTTATTTTCCTGTTATACACAGAAACTGCAATGTTTCCCACTTATGTAGATTAAACTGATTTAGAATAAGTAAATAAGTGAATCTTCATAAGAAAATGGTTATTCAAGAATTTCAATTTATGTAGTCAAATTGGACGGATTTATTTGGATTACAAAATGACTGTTTGCTCTATAAAGAGATTTGCCAGATTTCTTTCAAAAGCAAATTGTCATGAGACGCTTAAAATCTGTTTTGACTCATATGATGTGGCAAGCTTACATCTACAATTTTATAATCACAAGTATGATTTAAATAATACAAACCTATTCATGTATTTTTTTTCCACATCTCATGTACCTCCCACAATGACAGGAATAAGGTCAGTATAAATACAATCCTTCTTTTATACAGGAAGAAACTGACACTCAAAAACTTTAAACAAATTATCCAAAGTTAGGTAGTTAATTCATTAAGTTTGAATGTAAGTCTATGTCATTACCAAATCTCCATGCTAATTAAAGTCTTCATTCTTAAAGGACCTGAGTTGTTCTCTAATGACCCTTAGCTTGATAACATGCAGACTTCTTTAGACTATTTTTAAAATTTGAATATTAGTGTAACTCTATGAACTAAAAGGATAGTTTCTTATTAAACAAATAGAGAAAATTATAGTAAAGGTGTTACAGGCACAAATGAACTCTAGTAGGCCTTCCTTCAATTGATATTAAAATAGTGATAATTGTATTACATATCAGACACAGTTGGGTAATTTTGGGAGCATAAGAAGTACATACACTTATAACTTACAAAAAAATAAATATGCTATTCTTTCAGCAACAGTATTTAAGGTACTTTATAAGGTACTTTATAACAGTATTTTTTTAAATATTTATTTATTTATGATAGTCACACAGAGAGAGAGAGAGAGAGGCAGAGACACAGGCAGAGAGAGAAGCAGGCTCCATGCACCGGGAGCCTGACGTGGGATTCGATTCCGGGTCTCCAGGATCCCGCCCTGGGCCAAAGGCAGGCGCCAAACCACTGCGCCACCCAGGGATCCCTATAACAGTATTTAAGGTACTAAAAACCCACTGAATTGTTTTTCACATATATGACATTATACTTAAATTTCACAGAAGTCCTATGAAGTAAGAAATTGCATATGCAATGTTATGGAAAAGAAAAGCTATAGAATGAAAAGTAAAACGACATGATGACCAAAATAATCATAGAATCATCTGTTCATAGTAATAGGAAAAAAAGACCCTGTTTTGACAAACTGACTCTCAAACTTATTGGGGATGTAAAGTCCAAGAAAAATCAATAACTCCAGAATAACAACCTGGGAAAATGGCTATACCACTTAACAGATGTTCCAGAAAGACAGATGAATAGACAGAAGGAACAGTATAATTTGATTTATGTTTATAATAATTAACGTTTTATCTAAGTTTTGCAAAATAATTCAAAAAAGAAGGGTCATTCAATCAATAATCGGTATTGAACTCAGTATTTCTGTACGTAGAAAAAAAGCTTACCTCGAGATATAAAATGTTAACTTTAATGGATTTTAAATTTGAAAGGCAAAAGTCATTAAAAAAAATAATAAAGCTGGGCACCTGGGTGGCTCAGTGGTTGAGCGTCTGCCTTTGGCTCAGGTCGCGATCGTGGGGTCCTGGAATCGAGTCCCACATCGGGTTCCCGGCATGGAGCCTGCTTCTCCCTCTGCCTATGTCTCTGCCTCTCTCTCTGTGTTTCTCATGAATAAATAAATAAATAAATAAATAAATAAATAAATAAATAAACCTTTAAAAAATAATAATAAAGCTATATGATTTGATGAGTGGAGGAGATTTCTTAACATGACTCAGTTTGTGCAAAACTTATGAGAAAGATTAATAGATTCAACTGTAATGAAATTAGTTTTCTATTAACCAAAAGATACTATAAAATGTAAAAGATAAGCCCAAACCAGAATTCGTATGCAACACTTATTAATTTAAGCATTAGTATCCAGACTAAAAAATAAATCCTAAAAGTTAGTTCAAAAAAGTCAAATAATCTATTAGAAAGAAAAGGGCTAAAGACATGGGCAGGTGTTTCACAGAATAACACATAAAGGTAAAAAGATACTCAAGGCTTATTTAAGAAAATGCAAATTGCTTCATTACTTCACAATGAGGTACTATTTGACTAGCTTAATAATAAATACAAATAGCTTGGTAATATCTAGTGCTGTGGAGGTTGTAGAGCTTTGGAAATTTTCATCAACTGAAAGTTAACATATAAGTTCATGAAATCTATTTTTCATTTGCCCACTGACGTTGATGATACATACTTCTTAAAAACCCAGAAATTATACCTATAGATTGATTATACTCTATGGATAATATATATTTTTAAGATTTTATTTATTTAGTCATGAGAGAGGCAGAGACATAGTCAGAGGGAGAAACTTGGGATCACGACCTGAGCCAAAGGCAGATGCTCAACCACTGAGCCACTCAGATGCCCTCTATAGATAATCTTACATGTTTACCAACAAACATAAAAGAATATTTACAGCAACTCTGTAATAGAAATCACCTGAAAACACCATAAATACATATTGACAAGATAAGAGATATTGTGTGCAATAAAAAAGAAAGATCTACAATTAAAAGTATCAACATACATAAGACTAAAAAAACCCTAATGTTGACAGAAGCAATAACAGATCTCTATGTGCATGAGATACAATTTATGTAAATCTTTAAAAGAAAAAAAATGTTTGTTACATACAAACACATTATATATATGGTTTAGGGATAGATTAAGAAAACGTAAAGAATGAATAATATGTAATAATGGTTTGGTTATATTTGGAGTACAGGGACAGGGTTGTATTAGCAGGGGGGAGCCCATTGATCTTCTTTGGTGCTAATTAAATCCTGTTTCTTAAAGTATATGATGAACACTTGAATGTTCAGTTCTTATTATTTTAAAAAATGCATATATGCATTAGACCCACATTGGGTGCAACTAATCTAAAGCTCTCTGTTTCAATCCTAGATTTGGAGGAAAAAAATGATTTTAATTTTAAATGGAAACAATGGGTATAGCAGAAAGAATGCACAGGTTTTAGAGCTGGGACATACTTAGGTTTGAATTTCTGAGACAACTTTCAACATTTCTAACAGTAAAGACTCAGAGAAAATATTCTCTTGGCTTTTGTTCTCTGAAGACTTGTGTGAGTTGAGAACTTCTAAATTCTTGGCACATGCACAACCCAGTCCAAACCTCTGCACCAAGAGACCACATTTTAGCATGGCTTGTGTCCCTAGGATGATCCCAGCCCCTCCTTAATTAAAATGTTTGTATGAGAAAACTCAGGTTGCCAGAAGCTTATCCTGTTTGTTTCAGCCAAAATCTGGTGATAGCAGATAGGCTCCAGAGCCCTTTCTTAGAGTATTTGTTTATTTCTTTTAATTACTTTAGAAAGATTGAAATTATAAATTATATAAATCCCTTCTCTGCCATTTGAGATGTAAACTACAAGCCCAATATCTCTTTGAAATGCAAACATTTAGGGAGATAATTCTCTTCTTCCAGGTCCCTGTGGAAGGATCCCTGTCAGGGATGCCTTGTTTTGCACTACTGCTTCCCAGAAAGGATAAGAAACAGAAGAATAAGTTGATTTCTCCTCTAGATAAACTCCCATTCACAAATCTAGGTGGCCTGGTAACATGAACAAACCTCCTTAATACCTTTCAGTGTTTTTCCCTAAGCATACCCCAGCCTTTAAACAGTCTCCAGCCTTTGGTTTCAACAAACTTCAGTTCACACCAGACTTTTTACCCTATTGCAACCGTTACCACTGAATAAAACCTGACTTTATCATTTTAGTGTCAGACTTTATCTTTGAGAATAAAACAATATAACATATGTAATGTACTTATATCAATATTTGACCAGTAGACGGTGCTTTTCAATAACAACTCTGTCATTTCTACTCACCAACGTCATCCCCAAGTTTTCTTGATAGTGACTTTTTCTCAAATAAATAGAGAATGCATAAAAATCTGTGAATGAAGTAAAGGACATTTAAATAGCCTACCCAAAAGCCCCATAAGGCAAATGAATAACCATTTAGTTCTCCTAAAATTAAAAGTTGAAACATTATATAGTCGATAAAGTAGTTAAAAGTGTAACTTTTATTATCATAAATCAATGGTTGTTAAACTTCATGTCATATGCTCCTTTAATATCTAAAAGGCTCTGTATGAGTCCTTTCTTTAAATATACATAAATTTTTTCTGATAATTTAACTGGGTTCAAGAAACCCTTATGGTCCATGCTCTCTAAATTAGAATTTGTGGTGTAGGGGCTCCTGGGTAGCTCAGTCAAGTGAGTGACTGACTCTCAGTTTTGGCTCAGGTTGTGATCTCATAAGTCATGGGATCCAGCCCCTAGTTGAGCTCCACGATCAGCAGGGAGTCAGCTTGAATATTCTCTCCCTCTGTCCCTCCTTGCACTCATATGCTCTCTTTCTTGAATATATAAATCTCTCTCTCTCTCTCAAAAAAAGGAACTTCTAGTTTACATTGCTATTCACTGAAAACCATTTCAAAATCTTTATATTTAAAAACATAAATACAATAAACACGAACATCTCTTTTTGCAAATTAAGTAGATATTGATTGCATGGAACTTTTTATATCCAAGTATTTCAACTGTGATTGAGAGAGAGGACAAATGGAGTTCACTAGTATTTCTTTACATTGTGTATTTTTTCACCCCTCTTCTCAGATAGTGATAACCAAGAGAAATAAAAATGCATGGGAGTAATTTGCCAAATTTGTAGGTATATTAGAAGATCCTGCGTGAAATGTTGATGAAATCTAATCAGTTATTAATGAAATCAAATGTACCTTAATAAGGTTACATATTGATGACCTCTTTTATTGTAGATAGTTATTCAAATATGCATTCTATAAAGGGTTTGGTGTATTTGATAATGTCATTACCAATCAATATGCAAATGCATATTAAGTGTAGTCTGCGCCTGAGGATTTCATTAGAGATGAGAAAATTCACACGGTGTCAGAAATAGAAAAAAGAAACATGGATTAATTATATTGCTAACATTCTTTGAGCAGTTTCCCCTGCAAGAGTCAGCTTAAATCTCAGAAAAAAATGATTGGTTAACTATATTTTGTAATTTATTCTCTTTTGATATGTATCTTTTGTTCAATTCTTTAGTAAATGCTTGGAAATGCATTTTTTTCCCTTTGAGGAAAAATAGCTTTTTGATAACTATTTTAAAAAACTAAGGTTATATATATATATATATATATATATATATATATATATAAAACAATAATCTATTGTTATTAAGTGTATTAAATACATTTATATAAATACTATAGATATGTAAATACAAAGATATTTATAGAGATATCCATTGAGCTATTCAATGGTTTTGTGCCTACCACCTATCAGACCCTATTTTAGGTATCAGGGATCAAAACAAAACAAAACAAAACAAACCAGAGTCCCTATATTCAATAAGTTCAGTCTCCTTTGGAAGAGAAGTAGAGAAAAATATGATGTGTATTATAATAAAAGTATATGTCCACTTTAACCATGGCATAACATCAGAAATAATTCACAGTATGTAGTCATGTCATAGCATAAACCTTTCAGGAAAATTGAACAGTAGCAATGTCTGAAACACTAGGTGAATGCATAGATGTTGGATGAGATTGGAGGAAGTAAAAGTCATATATTGGCAAAGTCATTCGTCCTCTATTCGATAAACAATGAAGAATAAATCAGAGGTTTAATGCAAAAGAGTAATGCAATTATTTATATGCTTTAAAGGTAGAATTATTTCATCATGTTAGTTAAAATTGAAGAAATGTGGTGACTAGTAAACCATTTTGAAGACTACTTCAAAACCAACTTAGAGGGATGGCTGGGTGGTCAGGGGTTGAGCATCTGCCTTTGGCTCAGGACATGATCCTAGGTTCAGGGATGGAGTCCCACATTGGGCTCCCCACAGAGAGCCTGCTTCTCCCGCTATCTATATCACTGCCTCTCTCTGTAAATTCATGAATAAATAAATAAAAATCTTAAAAAAAATAAGTTAGAGATTAGAAGAAAGTAAGCCAATAGCTATATGTAGGATGAGAAATTACAGAAATGATAGAATTAAGAATCATATTGTTTGACATATATATTCATTTTGTTTGAGAGAAAAGATTGAGAAGCTGAGGAAAACCCATACCATTTAGTTAAAAAGTCAGGATGTCAATAGTATCATGAACTAAAATAATGAACATCCACAGAAGTTCAATTCATTTAAGAAAGGACTTATAATTGTTCCATGTTGTATTTAAGGTAATAAGGTGACATTTTTTTAGGAGACATCAGGGAATATGGATTTTGACTAGGGGTATAAAAATGGAAGCTATTCACTTTAAGAATTATCAAAGGATGGCCTTTTGCTTAAAATATTGTTCAGTGTCCCCCCCCCCCATAGAACTAATATTTGGCCATATACCATCTACCATTGTTTTGTTTTCTGGGTACATAGCATAATGGAGAAATATGTCTTTCCATAGAAGATTAATAGAGTGGGAAAGATGGAAAAGTCACAAATACGTACAAATAGATGTAATATGATATTTGGAAAATATATGCAATTATAAGTAGAAAGGAAGAAATATTTCTTTTCTGCCTGGGTGAAAATAGAAGAAGATAGTCAAAGAGGGCACACAAAGGAGGTAGCAAGTCAACTCAACTGTAAAGGATTTAGTTAGAACTCATGAGACAAAAGAATTTGTAGATGATTGTTCAAACTAGAGAAGAAGCATATGCATAGTAGAGTAAGAATTGAGGGCTCAAAGAGTGTGGTTTGTGTTTTTCATGTTTACTTAATTTATAATGGAATTATTATAATTAAGATATTAACGTATTACAATTAAATCAAATCGGTATATTTATGTGGGTATACATACATGAATCAATAAATGGCACTTCAAAAATTACAAATCTAACCTATTTCTTAAATCCTACCTTTCACTTCTATTTTGGATCAGCTTCTGTTACTTTCTCTCTATTTTACAAATGATTATTTTTTTACACATGATCTACACCCCTTCCCCATCAGCAAAAAAGATAGAACTCTCTATTTTACAAATGATTATTTTTTTACACATGATCTACACCCCTTCCCCATCAGCAAAAAAGATAGAACTCCATATATACTCATATGATCTTGAGAATAGGGATACAAGGAGAAGGCATTGTAGTTGGTCACATTATGGCAGCTGTAGAAAGTATATGCAAAAATGAAATAAGTGATTCTTTATGCCTTAGGCAGCAACATTTTTAATTAAATAATTCCCATACAGAGTTTGATACCACTTAATCATTTCACGTGACGCAATAGTAAGAAGGGCAAGTCAAAACAAATGTTTATAACTATCAGTATTTTGGATATGTACTGCTTTTCATAAAAAAATAATCATTTTCTAAGTGATATAATACTTCATAATTTTCAACGAATCCTTTTTCAAATGTAACTTTTTATCTCAATTTTTTATCATTTCTTTTGTATCCACAGTGCTTAATGAATGCCTAGCAATAGAAGGCTCAAGAAGTATTTGTTAAGTAAATGAATGAATAAATCAATTAATAGATTAATGCTAGCAGAACAAAGATGTCATTTTAACTCATTATCCCTGAAGTATATAATATCTGGATTTTTCTAGGCTCAAAGGAACATAATTATGTACAAAATCAGAGGTGGTTATTTTTATTTCATAAAATGGCCTCATAATGTCCTTCATCAATATATTTTTAATGAGTATCCACTGTATGTCAGGAATTGTAAAAAGACCAGCCAGCACCATAGAAATACAGTCTAGCTCTGTATTAATTATGTATAAAGCTAGTATCCAAACATATGCAAACCTTATTTAATACAGAATTCATATGAATTTTGGAAGTAATAGTGTCGAATGGGGTACATTATACACATATATATCTGAAGTCATTTTGTTGAATGCACACTTTCTAAACAATTGGAATCTTTCCTACCCATTAGAAGTTAAAACAGGCCCTCTGAAATATATGTTGAGCCAAAAGAGAAAAAAGTTTAAGTCATTGATCACATACGATTACAATGACTTGGGGCTGCTCACGAAGACAGACCTAAAACCTGAATAGTGTTGATTATAATAATAATAGTAATAATAATAATAATTTTACTAAAATTAATTTTTAGAAAAATAATTTCTTAAGCACAGCTGTTGAGAAAATTTTTCTTTAATTTTATGCATTATAAGCACTTCACAGATTTTCAGTAGGGATAGAATCATATGATTTCAGAAATGAAAGAACTTCAGAGATAACCAATCCTAAATCCAGCTTGACTACATCTGAGATAAGAATGCCAAGTATATTGTCTAATTTCACTTAAGGTCCAATTTATGCCTAAACATAGTTTTCTGACTCATAATCATTATATGTGAAGTACTATATCAGTCAGGGTAGCATAGCATGTGCTGTACAAAAAATCTAAATTCTCTGTGGCATATAACAATGAAGGTGGCTTTTAAAGTTCCCGCTCAAATTGTCATTCCCATTCATGTATAGTGTCTAAACTAGATAACATGGTTGCTCCTGAGATTTAGAGGGTAAGTTCATCTTCAAATATGGAGCAGTATATGTTTAAAACAATAATAAACTGTATTGCAAAGACTTAGTGAGGGCGTTCTTCATGAAATAACAGATTCAATGACAAAACTCTGCTGTGATTCAGGTACATTCTGTGTCTTTAAGTCCATCACTAATTTAAAAATGGAAGTTATATGTGTGAGAGAATGGCACTAGAGTGACTGGCATTTTTTGGAAACTTCTTATCCACACTAAATGCATAAATCGTGTTATAAATATCTCAAGAGAAAGGGAAAAAGTCTAATCATCATCTTCACTATAATTTATCATCTCTCTAGGATTTTTATTGAATTACATAATGGTAATCATTTCAGAGAAAAAGCAGGGAGGAAAAAATGACTATGAATCTAGTAATTTTACTTGGAACTTTCCATTTACAATGGTTTTCCTGAAACAATTACAGATAAACAGTTAGTTTTGGATTTCATTTCAAGAGGAATTATTAACTTTCTTAGAGATTAATTTTAGTACGTTCTCACTCAATTGGCTCTCTTTCTATTATGTTCTATCTTACTATTCAGCATAGATCTGAAGCAAAGTGTACCTAGTTTCCTATAAAATTTATCATAACAAGTCTCACATTAAGAGCCATTTAAAAATCTAGTTCACTAAAAATTAAAATGATTTCCTGAGCAACTTTTAATTTCCCAGCAATCTAGTGTATGAGATGCTCCAAAAGTATACTCTTTTAATTTATTATATATTATTATTTATTAGCACTTAGAATTATACCAATTCATATTGTTGTCTCTGTTTCCTGAACCAGAAGCCATCAAAGTGGTGGATCTGGATACCTTCAGCAGAATCTAGCCTGGAAATGAAAGCCTATGTTGAGTAGTTTGAGAGAGAAATTTAATAATTCCAATACTTCCAACTACTAAAGAATTGGCAAGATGAAGCAGCAAACCCTCACAGAGTTGGAGACACAGAAGTAGTAACAGTATTCCAACCTGAGTCCAAGAGCAGGAGCTAAGACATGCTGCCACCTGGGGGCTGGGAACATAATGGGAGGGCCTGCCCAATAAGGGCTGGAACCAAGAGGATTCTACAGACCCAGAAGGAGAGAAGAATCAGGGTTTCTCCCTTCCTCCTACCCTGAATATTTGTATCATATCCTGTATTTAACAAATCTAGTCCAATGCAGTAGACAAAAAAAGGAGAGTGAACAAGGGTCCTAAAAACAAAGATGCTTTCAAAATGTTGTTTGAATGAGACTTATCACTGAGATAGGTATAGAACATAAGAAGGGCAAAAATGGATCAGAACATAAAGAGGTAAATATGAATGACATTCTTTACTATACACATGGCTTTTGCCAGAGGATTACCTTTTTTGGTGGCTTTTGCATGTTCTCATACTTAGAAGAATAGAATCATCCAGGTGAGAGTCAGAAGTACTCTAATATCTACATCTCTCATAAGACCTCTGAAGGCAAAGAAACAAGGCTTTGTAAACTGAAAAACTTTGCTTATTTAAAAAAACAGTTAACAGATAAATGTAGGTCTTAAAAAAGAACTTATGGAAGGGATTCATTCTGTCAACAATTCACTTACTGCCCTGACAAACTACGATAAAGTCCACCCTTAAAATAATTTCCTTTGTTGAAAAGCGAAAGATCTCCAGACACATCAGTAAGCATAGGAAAATGGTAATACAATGGTATTGGATAATCCCTATCACTTGAAGGGTGCAAAGCAAGAGAACAGATGGTGGTCACATACCATATGTTACATATTTTATTTTTTAAGATTTTATTTAAATTCAAGTTAGTTAACATTTAGTGTAATATTAGTTTCAGGGGTAGAATTTAGTGATTCCTCAGTTGCATATAACTCCCAGTGTTCATTCCATCAAGTGTGCTCCTTAATGCCCATCATTCAGTTACCCCATCCCCCCATCACATCCCCTCCAGCAACCCTCAGTTTGAGTTATAGTTAAGAGTCTCTTATGGTTTGCCTCCTTCTCTATTTTTATCTTATTTTATTTTTCCTTCCCTTTCCCTATGTTCATCTGTTTTGTTTCTAAAATTCTATATATGAGTGAAATGATAGGGTATTTGTCTTTCTCTGCCTAACTTATTTCACTTAGCATAAAACACTCGTATATTACATATTTTAAATCAACTAAGAAAGGTTTAAGTAACATATCTATTTTCTTTCCTTTCAGAATATACCTTAGTAATAATCAAAAACAAAAACTGACTGAAAGTTGGTAAAAAATCAGAATCAACTGAATTTATTCTTGCACATCAGTGGTCAGTCAACAAAGCTGAGACAAGACACAAGATAAAGATATATAAGCATATGGTATACACTTATACCATAAAATTTGTCTTGTGCCTTCATTTCAGCAAAACAACTAATTATGTCATTCTATTCATTGTTTTAAAATAACTTGTGTTCTATTTAAAGTAATGATTTGAATATTGAAAATGCAATGTCATTGTATTCAGTGTAGAAATGCTAGTTATAGCTACAATACTTTTTCTTCCTTTCCCTACAAATCCAACCCAGACTTAATTTCTACCACTTGTCTAAATCTTTCCTGAGGATGGTACCAAGGTAATCTGTCCCTACTTTGAGATTCTCTATTGTACAATTAATCAGATAATTACTTGTGAACTGTGTTGTAATGCCACCCTTTTTATTACCTTAGACTTTATTCTTTCCCATTTTTCACATATCTATATTTTCCCACAATAACATTTTTCCAAAGTGATATCTGTTTTTTATTCTTAGTTTGAGAACTTTTGCTCTTTGCATACTCACTCAGTGCATCCCATGTCAGCTTTTTATATACATGGAGGGTAGTCAGTTAAGATTGCCTGAGAACTTCTGCCATTGATCAAAACTGAGTTTAGAATCACTTAATTCTATTGGTTCCTTCAGGCTTCCATAATACTCATAAGTGATGCCACCCATCGTCTTTTTTTTTTCCAGTACAATGTTAAAGCATCGATAGCCTGAAGATGCTCCACCTGACTTGTAGTCTTAACCTAAAAAGTAGATACTGTTTGTACAGGTATCCCACCTGAAGTTATCATAGGCATAATTGCACATTGTTCCAATATCAGCAACTTGTATGGAATGATAGATGTACACCAGTGAGAAATAGCCTTCATCTGATTTCCTACTCTGTGTCGGAGACTTTATATAGGTGGATTGGATCTAAACTGCCTGGGCTCTAATCCAAGCTTTCTGTAAATTTATAGAGGTTCCTTTACATTTCTTAATCTTCAATGCTCTCACCTGTCAAATGGGCTTTTATAAATGTAATCATAGTAACAGTTATCATAAATTGGCTGTGAATATAAAATAAGCTCAAGGTAAAATACTTCAATATGTGGACGAGAGTAAGTATATACCTGAACTTTGTGTACCTATGTTTGTAAATACACTTATGAACTCACGTAGTGGTAAAAAAAAAAAAAATTAAATCCTCAAAAACATGGTGAGATCATTGAAATATATATATTTTTAATTTATGTTTCACAAGTTGGAATTCTTGGACTTCAAGCTTGCATATGAGTCCATAGCCAAGCTCAGCATTATAATATATTTATATATACAGCAATGTGTATCCATTTAATCCAGAGTTAATTCAGCCTAAATTTTATCCTTTTCTGGTTTAAAAAAATGCAACAAGAAATAAATTAGCATGACCATTATGGAATCTCAAGTTAGTGACAGCTGACATTGTTAAACATAACTGAGTGCAGGACTTTGGTGTTATAAAAGCACTTGAAGGGTCTCATCAACTTGGATAGTAATTGCTTTATTGCTGTTGCTTTTATTTTTTTTCCTGAAGTTCCAGAACAAAGGTTAAATAGTTGTGATTATTTCAAAGGATGTAATTAAGGCCCTTAAATAGATATGATGCTGGTTTAGAAACTAAAAAAAGCTTCAGGGTATGGATTTAAGTACTGAAATCGTGTACCTATAATATGCTTATTATAACAAATAGGCAGCGCATATGAAACCCAGCTGGGCAGCAGCCATGTACACTGCCTTAGCACATTGCATCATAATGTTTGCATTATAAAAACATACCCCCTTGCTGAGATTATAATCCCTCTTTCTGTTTTCTCAAGCATTTGATGAAATTTCAAAATACTGCCAGATTGAAAACCTGTGATCTAATGGCATTTAATTTCCAGGAAGGGATACAAATTGTATCATTCATGAAATTAACAGAGGCCTAGCTTCTTATACTGAAAGGAAACAGTAGTAACCTGTTCCAAGTGCTTATTTTACAGAATGAGAAAAAGATAGATTTAAAAAAGAAGCAAATTGCCTGAAATCAAAGACACAGGCAATCCACAGTCAGAGACTGTGACATAGGTCCCTTGGCTCAAATAACTTTAAGTCTACCTGGCTGCATTCCCAAGAACATGAGAACAAATATAGAAAATTATATTTATACTAAAAACATCTGGGCATTTATTTTCATTCAGCATTGTGAAAAAAGTAAAAAGTGCTTTTTAAGAGAATAACCAAATCTAAATATACAATTAATAAAAAGCTTGGACTGAGACCTCAGTTTAGTCACTTACCTTGTGAGATCTTTGAGGACAGAAGTTCTATCTTACTCATTGTCTTTCTTCTGAGTACTTCATATGGTGCTTGGCATACACAGTAAGTATGCAAAATATGCTTGCTGAATGAAATCGCCTAAATATGAACTGTCAGTGTACCTACCAGCTATCAGATTTATGATTGTGTCATATTTTCTGACAGTTGTGCAGGTTTCCTGACCATTGGGTAGATGCCTGTCCTATGCACTGAACTTATTTCAGAGCCAATGAAAAATGAAATGAGAAGAAAAAATATCTACCAACTAAAATCAATTGGTATATACAACATAATACTAATTCTGACCTTAGGTTCCCACTACATTAAAGATTCCCAACATATTAATGTGTATTATAATTAAAATAGTGGGCCAAACACTATCAAACTGCACTAGATTATTTAGGGATTACTCCTGAAATACTTATTGTATCTGATTTTCCAAAGTGTAATGTGTAGTATTTCCTGAAGAACAATTCCAAATTTTAATTAATCTCAGGAAGAGTCCATAGCAGCCAAGATAAATACTTCAGTAAATTTCAGTAAGTTTAGTGAGTAAATTTTCCATGGTCCTTGAAAAATCAGTTTTATCATATTATAGAAAACTTCAAACTTAAGGATTTAAGGAGTTTGTTTTTTAATGGAATCATTGTATTTATTGCATTTTCTTTGTCAATTATACTATGAAGCGTATTTTGATAGCACAAGTTAGTTTATATATAATTGATACATAGAAGGATGATGCCAGTACAATTCACAAGTCAGATTGGTTCACCTTTGATACTACCAAGAATCCATATGAATGCTATGCACATTAACACAGCCGAGTATTGAATGGAGAAATACAATCTCATGCACCCTGAAATTCACCCCACATTTTTCATCATTGCACTATTTGGCCATGAGCTCAGTCTTAGAAGTATTTATTAGCCCATTCTGTTCTCCATGCTTTTTGTGACTTTTCTCTTGCCTCCATAACAGCTCATCAAATCCACCTTATTCTCTCTATTGAGCTAATTTTAGCTTTTATGTTTAAAGTCAGGTTCCTTCGTTAGTATTGTCTATAGTATACACCAAGAATTTTGTTATTTTTAAAAGTGTTTTAGAAGTGAAACATTCACCAGATTCTTATGGACCAATAAAACGTTATCTGTTGGTGTTTTGATTACAAGTTCACATTGATGTTGAGTGGCCTACTCGCCTATCACTCTCTCCCATAATCCTATTATTTTTAGCCCATGATTGTGCAGAATGCAAGGCTTTGTAGGAACTCATCTATTTTGCAATCACACAATACTGGGCCATGATCAGGGAAACTAGAATAATTAATACGAAGCCAGAGTCTTAAAAAGTTCAGTTTCATAAACACTTAGATGCTGTATCTATAGATCTAGAAACAAGGTATTATGAGAGCAAAATAAAGAAAAAAGCTAAAGCAGCCCAGATGTATATTGTCAAGATTGAATGAATGAAATTGAAGAGTTGGCAGCAGCAAAAAAGGCAAGACAGTAGTAATAGCTAATGGAAAAAAAATAGTACAAGAGAAAATATATCCTATTGTTAAAAAAAATGCTTTCACAAAAAGTGGATTTTATAATGAAAGCATTTAGGTTTCTATGTTGACAACATCTACTTTACAGAGAAGAAGAAAATGCCAGAAACCAAAACTAATCCAAGAGTTCACAGCCTAAGAAGTGTAATTCACAAAAGAAATATTAGCATAAAACTTGGAGCCCACGGAGTGCAGAGCACTCTCCTGACATACAGTTTTTCAAACATTACACAGAGAACTAACAGACTGACATTTGCATTTTTTCCAGAGAATAAAAAATAGTGGATTAATCTGCAGTGAACATATTCAGAATTTCATTACAAAGAAAGGCCAAAACATGAAGTCAACTTCTAAAATCAGAGGTGCAAATATGCTATGAAAAGACCTGTGACAACAAGATATGTGTTTAAAGGCTAGAGTAAGTAACAGCAGCTCTGCTGGCTTATGGAGGCCATATCAGAAGAAAATACAACCTGCTTTCTATTGTTATAAAAAAAGGATGTGTTTCACCTAGGCTTTTAATGTTCTTATAATTCCATAATTAGAGATTAGTTAAGAAATGCCAGGTAGACACTGTGTATTTGAGAATGCAATATAAACTCATAGAAGTATGAAAAATATAAGGTTTTGTAGATGCCTAGCTATTTTGGTCCTTTGTAGCTATTCAATTAAAATAAACAATTTATTTTCAATGCCCTGCTCTATGAAAGTTAAGAACCAAGGAGTATAAGCAATTATTTACAAAATATGGGATTGGAGAGATGGCCAAAAACAATAAATAGCTCTGCTAAATCACCAGTAGTTTTGTGTAAATCTTATTTGAGGGGATGAAAAATCAACTTTCAAAAGTGCTTCAAGTTTTCTTAAAAGATTAAAATGCCAGAGAGATGCTAAGGGGAGTTAAAAATAAAATATTATTTGGATTAGATGGCTCCATTGTTTTAATTTGTTTATTTTTCAGAAAATAATCAAGGCTATATTTTAACAAGTTAACTGTTTTTTCAACTTTATAATTACAAGATATTTTAATACTTCCTCAAAGATGATAAACAGATTTATAAACCCTGTTTCTCAATTTAATCAATTCTGCAACATTTGTTAAATGCTTATTGTGAGCAGAGGTACGAGGAAAATCATGATCCTTGCCTTCAAGAAGTTAAGGTACTAATTATCACAGATAAATATGCAAGAAAAGTGTGAAAATGATTTTTTTTTTAATGAGCAATGAGCTATGGGAGCACAAAAGAAAAAGTCACTGATGCTCAAGGAAATAAAGAAAGCTTCTTAGGAGAAGTACATTTGAGCTGAGCCTCAAAGGTTTGGGAAGTGGTTTCACAGGGACAGAGGGGAACATAGAAAGACATATTATGAAGTATTGGTCTGAACAAATGTTAGGAAAGTAGGAAATGACTGAGTGCTTTTTGAAGCCTGAAGCATGTTTGGGAAAGATGGAGATTTAAGAATAGACTTGATTTGATAAAGATGACAGAGATGAAGGCAACGTTATGAGGAATTTAGACTACACTGTGTTTGCAATAAATATCCTTCAAAATTGCTGATTAGTGAGTGAGTGGGTCAGAATTTTTCTTTAGGAAATTCCATTAGTGTAAGGAGTCTAGATGACTCACAGAAAGCCCCCTTAATTGAGAAGAGTAGTAGAAAAAAAAAATAGTCAGCTACGTAGATCACCCACAACACATTATTGGCTAAATGATTTGTATCAAATTTATGCTGATGGAAAATAATTACCAGAAAAAGTTCTTAATGATAATAATATGCTGGTCAACCCTATGAAACTGTTCCTAGTCAACTGTTTTTGACTTATAAAAATGATAATTTCATAAAATTCAGATGAATCTAACAATGATTCTGGTGCTATAAAATTAATCCATTTATCAAGGTATTTGATTTATGTTTCTAAAAGATACAATTAGCTTTTATTTTAGGGAAAAGACTTTTGAGTATATGGAGAAAGAAAAAGCAAAGGGGAAAAAAAAGAGAGATTTCTGATTTTAGAAACGTGTTAGACTAAGGTAATAGGCCTCCTTTTTTCTTCTGCCCTCCATAACTAAAGCTAAAATGCTGAATAAAATCAAATTATTTAAGAGTGTTAAATATAGAGAGAAGCCATAAAGAAATAAAGGAAACTCCAGATGCCAGAAATAAAGGAGGACTTAGAACAAGTAGAGTCTGCCCTATGGATTGAAAGCTGGTGTTTTCATCCTGGAGACACAGCTCTGGGTCTCTGCCATGCAGGGAGCGGGGAAGGAGGCTGCTACACAGAATGGCACTTGACGCTTCCTCGGTGAACAGCACATACAGAACTCCACCCATGGGCCAGAGAGGCCAAAAGAAAGCTTGTATCTACCACACACCTTAGATGAAATTAAATATGTTGAGATGGATAGGTAGAAAGAGATGGCTACAGATATATTAAATATATATCTTATATACTTACATATATATAAAATAATTGTATATATAATGAAAGCAAACTTGCACTTCATGAAGGTGCAGCAACGAACAAATTTACAAACCAAAAAATTCACGCACAAAAAATTATCTTCTAGTGGCTAGCAGAAGCGAAATGTCATGGAAAGCACAAATCAAAAGGAAAAATGGAAAACATAGTGACAACAAAATTTATGTTGTCTCCACTGTCAGTGTAAATGTATTACTTTTGCAACCTAACAGCTCTATGATGGGAGTCTTATGATTATCATACTTTTTAGAAGTGAGGAAACTGAGACATAACTGGGTTAAGATGCATAGATAAAGTTATATTGCTAGTAAGCAGAGTGGTTCAAACTTGAGAGTTTTATCAACCTCACTAATATGCTTCTTCAAGATAAATAAGACCATATTAATATGTAAAATTCAACAAATTTCTGTGACTATCCATCTTAAACTCGGTGAAAACGTAAGTCATAAAAGGGGAGATCTATATTATAAATATGTACCATTGACAAAATAGTAAACAGAATATGTGTCTTGATTTAAAAAAAACGAAGAGGAAGACGTAATAGAAAAAAAATGGACCAGATTACAAACATTTAATTCAGAGAATATGGAATTTCAATTTCAGAAAGCAGTAATAAATTAATGCTCAGTACAACTAGTACATAAGGGAATGTGAATTTAAATCCTAATGCTTTACTATTTCACACATGGCAGGAGCAAACAAAAACAAAAACAAAAGCAAAAACAAAAAACAGTGAAAATACCAAGTTTCTAAGAGGTTATAGAGAAATACCTACTGGCAAAATAGATTTGGTAAAATACTGTACAACCCAGCAGCACTTTCACTACTACTTACACTTTAGAACAGTTTCCCATCCAGTAGGCTTTAGAGTACAGACCTGCTGAGATAATGATCTCCTTGGCTTGAGGGGTGGCCGAGAGGCTCCTGGGTTTGTAGGGAAGGAATAATGAAATACAGTTTAGGTATACAATAGAATTCAGCAGTTTTTAATATGAATGAACTTAACTGCACTTAACAATATGGATAAATCTTAAAAATCTAATTTTGAATAGTAAAAGAAAAGTGTTTAGGCAGCAAAAACTATTGATGGTCATTGAAAACCACATACAAAATACACATACTTGGGGGGAGGCTGAGGGAAGGGGACATCCAGACCGTCAAGCGTCTGTTTTCCACCTTGTTTTCCACTCAGGTTGTCATCTCAGCTTGGAGAGATCCAGCAGGCACCTGGCTCTGTGCTTAGTCATGGCTTCCACTGGGGTTTCTTTTTCCCTTTGCACTTCCCGCTCATGCTCTCTCTAAAATAAATACATAAATCTTAAAAAAAAATTCCTAAAAAACCCCAAAATATATATACATATATATATATATATATATATATATATATATATATATATATATATATGTATATATTCCTACTTGGTTAGACATAGTTAATCAAAGTATAAAATCTATGTGTGAAGAATGTGTACTACCTCAGATCATCATGTGTTAGTTTTATTTTTGGTTTTGGTTTTGTTTCTTTTTTTCTGAGGAGGAATGGAAAAGATGAAGGAGGTTAGCTGTATCTGATTTCATTTTCTTTAAAACAAATTCATGGAGCAATTATGGCAAAAAGTGTCACCATTTGTTAAACCTGGTTTATGAATACATAGGTGTCTATTATGTGAATTTATGTATTTTTGTATGTTTTTGCTATATTTTGATTAAAAGGGTTTTTTTTTGTTTTGTTTTTTGGTGGGTTTCTTGGTGTTGTTTTCGTTTTTTATTTATTTTTTATTTTTATTTTTTAAAGATCTTATTTATTCATGAGAGACAGAGAGAGAGAGGCAGGGACACAGGCAGAGAGAGAAGCAGGCTCCATGCAGGGAGCCTGACTTGGGGGCTCCATCCTGGGTCTCCGGGATCACGCCCTGGGCTGAAGGTGGCCCTAAACCGCTGAGCCACCTGGGCTGCCCTGTTTTTGTTTTTTAAATAACATTACAGTGAATGAAAACAGTATCATAAAGAGTAGTCAACTCTAACTTCAACCTGACTATATTTTTAATTTGGGGTCGTATGTAATGGACTTTGATATCAACAAGCTTAAATGGAAACATGCAAATCCCTTTTAAAAGAAAAAAAATGTGATCCATGATTTCTTTTTACTGCATGTAACATTTACTAAATAGGGAATATTTAGAATATTTGAATTTCAAAAGATATAACGGGAAAAATGAGTTAAAACTATTTAAGCCAGCACTATTATACATCATTTCCCTCCTGTTACATAATGTAACTCACGAATCTCATCATGTTTCTTCCCAAATATAATAGGTACAAATTGTCAATTACAGATCAGACAGGTGCTGTTATAGTTTATTTTTCTAATAGAACTTAATTTCCTTTACAAGCCTCTATGTCTATGTGATAGAGGAAATAAAAAGTTGCTTCAAGATATTTTAATCTTGTAGTCTATTGCAGATTTTAAAAATTAGTAAAATTCAAGTCAGATTAATTAAATGAATGCTTAGAACTCTCTCTGAACTTTTTCCTCCTCATATCTCTTTTGTCCTACTTCTATCCCTAAATTCACTGACCTCACCTGGGCCCCTTGGCTGACAATAGAACATAGGTACTGATGTTAGCTTAAAATATTTCCACATTACCCTACTTCACTATTAAGGGCCACTACCAGAAGCACAAGCTACTAAATTGAGGAAAAGAGAACACTCAGTTTAGTGCATTTTAAAATTAGAGTAAAGGTCTATCGATAGGGTAAAAGTTTTTTGTTTGTTGTTTTTGGGGTTTGTTTTTTGGTAAGGATTATTCAACTTTCTCAAGGAAAAAAGTAATTGAGAAGTGGAAGGTATGAATCAAATGGTAGATATAAAATGTAAGATGATTTTTGTTTCTATATTTCTGTTTTTCATCATATATAGGACTGTACTTGATTCATGAATTAACAGTGTAGGCATACATTAGTTAAAAAAATCATATGCATATGTTCTCTGTGACAAATGTAATTTAAACAAAATTGTGTTACTTTTCATTTAGCTAAACCTGAAATCAGATTTGGCTACTTAAAATATTTCCATGTCTATGAATCAAATTCAAATTAAGCAATTATTTTTAAAAATCATTTTAAAAATTCACCATATAAAACAAAATATCTTAAGCTTATTAAGAAATAGCATTTGATTAAAATTATTATTTAATTGATATAAATATGAGAAGGAATAATAGTGAATTAGTCTTCAGCTATTATCGACTTAAACTCCTAACAATGTACGCACAATTATAATACAGTAGATAGATGTCTAGCATTTATATCCATCGTTTATTCATTGTGATCATTGTAGTCTGTGCGCAAGCATGTGTAGGAGTTTAGTTATGGGTCTAAATGAAAGAAAGCTATGAAATGTGAACATGTCTATCAACTGCAAGTTTCTTATTGCAGAATAAAGCTTGTTCCAGACATTAAGACAATTCAAAAGTCAGCAAGATGACAAAAACACAGTCAAAACTCAGCTTTTTAGTTAACCTCTTGAAATGAATTACTATCAACTATTTTACCAAACATAGTAAAAGTAAAAATATATTTTTTTCTCATGACTTTTTTTCCTCAAGGCTTGCTATCTTTCTGTACTTGAGTAATTCAATTCAATATTAACCCTAAATAACCTAAAAACAGGTATTACATCTGGTTATTTAATATCTCAATCTGCATTACATTCACTAATGATGTGTCAAAATTAGAGACAGATTTTTAAAAGCTATGTTCTCATGTAAGATAACACACAATTTCTAACTACATTCCTCTCTAATGAAATATACGAAAATTTCTACATACCTGTCACTTAAAATGTACCATGTGCCTCATCTTTTGGTTGTTTTGATATATTATCAAGAATATTCTATTTTAGGTGTGCCTGGGTGGCTCCATTGGTTAAGTTCTGCCTTTGGCTCAGGTCATGATCCTCCAGTCCTGGGATCAAGTCAGTGTAGTAATCCCTGCTCAGCAGGGAGTTTGCTTCTCCTCCCTCTGACCCTCCCATACTTGTGCTCTCTTTCTCAAATATATAAATAAATAAAATATTTTTTTAAAAAGAATTTTCTATTATAAAACTTCCACATATTTATATAATAAAGACTAATTATGGCATAGTCACTCCTTTTTCAGGAGGCATTCAGGATCTTAAAAGGTAATATGTTTTGTTTTGTTTTGTTTCAAAATTTTATACTCCTAAGTTTAGCTAAGATAAAAATATGCACACACTTACACTCTACTAGAACTTTTCCAACTGTATCTTCTGAAATATCAGCAAAATCCCTTATATCCTCAAATTCTTCTATGCATATTTCCTTAACTTCTTCACCCAAACTAAGATATAGTACTCCCTAAAAGTTGTTTCCTATTTCCTATCAAGGTGTAGATCATTTCCTCCCACACCTAGGAATAGCATTGGACTGGGAGTTGGTTAATATTTCCTATCCCTCTATTATACCCCAGGCCATTTCTCTTTATCCTCTATTAATATACAAAATAAACAAAACAATAAAAAGTAGTTTATAAGCTCAAGCCATTAGCTAGAATTCCCAGAACTATTCCCTTGATTCCTAGAATGTTTAACTTTTGCCTCTTTCTATTCTTCTCAGTCTGTCTATATTTATCATATTTCTTGGGCATACCTAAGCTTGATCTAGTCTCTCATTTCTTTCACTCATTCAATGATCCTGATCTCCCCACTTTATTTTTATTTTTTTTAAAGATTTTATTTATTTATTCATGAAAGACAGAGAGAGATAGAGAGAGGGAGAGAGAGAGAAAGAGAGAGGCAGAGACATGGGGAGAGGGAGAAGCAGGCTCCATGCAGGGAGCCTGATGTGGGACTTGATCCTGGGATGGAGGGATCATGCCCTGGGTGGAAGGCAGGTGCTTAACTGCTGGGCCACCCAGGCTTCCCCTGATCTCCCCACTTTAGCAAGACATTCTCATGACAAATATTAGTATTTGTCATTAGTACTCATAATTATACTTCCAACATTTTTAAAGTTTTTATTTAAATTCCAGTTAATTATTATCCCAGTATAATATTAGTTTAGGATGTACAATATAGTGATTCAACACTTCCATACATCATCCAGGGGTCATCCCAAATACCTTCCTTAATCCCCCACACCTATTTAACCCATCCCCCCACCCATCTCCCTCTGGTAACCATCACTATCAACATAACCTCATTTTTAAGTGTCCAACTCACTGATTACCCATTTTTCTATTTTTCTAGCTTGTTCTGTGAATGTCCAGATTCCAACAATATTTCCAGCTAACTGGTATTTGGGATTCATTGATCTTTTCCTTGCCACTCTCACCTCCTTCTTTATCCTGTTCAGATCCATGATCCATTTTGATCATGAGGATAATCACTTCCTTCATGCCACTCATGCCTTGCTCTTCTCTCTTTTCTCTGTACTCAACAGACAAACCTCCTGCCCAGTTTAATCCAACACTTTCTATTTCACAGCTGTGCTCCTTCCGTTTCAGATTGAAGAAAAACTCATAACTTATTCAGCTCGCTTCTATTAAATTAATCATTCCCAACCTAAGGTGAACCGTAAATCCTGTCAATCTTACTGCTTTACCATAGTCCAATAACTTTCTCATATTAAAGAGAAATTAAAGAGACTCCTATGCCAAAATTTCTAATCTCACCTCAAACCTCAATGTAACTTCCACCCTTCACATTCTCAGCTGATGACTTGAGTTCTTGTTTCCCACAGAAAATAGACATAATCTAGAGAATATCCATATAATCCCACCACCATTTTTACTGACTTAACTGCATTCATCCTGGGCCTTCCATCCTATTACTAAAGATGAACTGTCTTATTGTTGTCTAAAAACACTTGTAAAATGGGACATATATCTTCTCATTTACTCATGTTTATTGTTCTATCCTCCTTCTCCTCTATGTTATTGATTTTTCCTTTCCCATTGACCAGTCCCATAAGAATACGAAGATAGGAAAAAAGGACATATATCAAATCATGGAGACAATGTATTGTATAATAAGTTGGTGGAAGTCCACCAACTGGAATGTAATTTGCATGATGAAGACTGTCAATAAAACAGAATTCATATTATGAAGCAGTTGGTAAGTTTTTGTTGGTCGGACAATTATACTTAATTTGTTTCATTCCTTTTTCCTCCTCGCATATTTCCTTCCCCCAAATTAATTATTTGATAATTATTTAGCCCTTTGGCTGTAGTTCAACTTTTGTTTTATTTAACTAATTATTTATTTTTATTTTTTAAAGATTTTTATTTATTTATTCATAAGAGACACACACACACACAGAGGCAGAGACACAGATAGAGGAGAAGCAGGCTCCATTCAGGAAGCCCGACATGGGACTCGATCCCAGGACTCCAGGATCATACCCTGGGCTGAAGGCAGTCACCAAACTGCTCAGCCACCCAGGGATCCCCTCAACTTTTGTTTTAATACACAATGATGATTTGCTTTTACAGATATCTTTTTATTCTTTCAGAAACTACAGTTATTTAATTACTAATGTCCATAGTTTATCAATACTGTGTCAAAAAATAAAAATTATTTTATCTAAAGTTTAATCAATATATTTAAAGTATGATTTATGCCTCACTCTACTTAGTGCCACATAGATGATTGACTTCTACAATAGAAAATTAATTTGTTGTTGTTGTTGTTTAAAGGTTTTATTTATTTATTCATGAAAGTCACACACAGAGAGATAGAGAAAGGCAGAGACACAGGCAGAGGGAGATGCAGGCTCCATGTAAGGAGCCTAATGTGGGACTCAATCCTGGGACTCCAGGATCATGCCCTGAGCCGAAGGCAGACGCTCAACCACTGAGCCACTCAGGCATCCCATAAAATTAATTTTGAACCAGAGATAAATTAAAGGGCTAAACTTACATTTTTTTTTCAATAGAATTCACACTATTTTATGCTTAAGTATCACATTATGGGAGCAACTGTGGAAATCTGAATTAAGACTATATATTTCATAGTAGTAGTTAATGAATGTTAAATTTCCTGGAGTGTCATATTTTATTATACTTCTATGGGAGAATTCCTTTTTTTCTTAGGAGAACAAATTCTCAAACCGTTCAGAAAAAAAAGAGATATTTGAATCAATTATGGTAAAATGTTAGTAACATATGAGTGTATTTATTGTCTTATTCTTGCAGAGTTCATATAAATTTGGAAATTTTAAAAATAAAAATTGAGAGACGTAAAATAAAACTAAAGAATAAAAATTATGGGATTATTTTAGTGTGTTTCCTTTTTTCTCTTTGAAAATTTTACTTATTTATTTGAGAGAGAGAGAGAGAGAGAGAAAGAGTACAAGCAGGGGGAGCAGCAGGCAGAGGGACAGGGAGAATCAGGCTCTTCACTGATTGAAGGCCTGGTCCTTCAATTGTTCCTCCAGACCAATGGAGGCCTGGTCCCAGGATCCCGGGATGACAACCCAAGGTGAAGGCAGATGCCCAACCTACTGAGTAACCCCAGCTCCCCTTAGTGAATTTCTTTAATAAAAAGATTTTACAGCAAGGCAGTATCAGGTTTATTCAAAAGGTTTTTGTGTGTATGTTCAAGAAAATCTTATAATCTCTTATGTCATTGGTATAATGAAACTTTTTCCTTATACCATTGCACTTGTTCCTTACATTTATTTAACAACCAGAAATAGATTGTAGGTAGGTTTTCACATCAGTTGTTACTGTCTATATCTTTGAATATAGATATATTTCTTCCCTATAGCTACTTCCTAGAGATGGTTAGTTGACTTTCTCAGAACACATTTTCCAAGCCTTTATTGCCTGCTTCCTAAATCTGGTATACATGTATGTAAAATTTCATTTCTGGCTATGTGATTATGTTGTGCTTATTATGTTTTACTATTGAAATTATTTGTTTAAAATCTAATAAAAATGATAAAAAAATTCTTATTTCTTTTAATAATTTGGCTTATATTTTTAAAAACACTCAAACATTTTAGACTTGAATTTTGAAACTTAAATATTATTCTAGGAAGTTATTATTGTAAAAAAAACAATATTCTCCTTTTTAGGAGAAGCAGAGAATATTTAAGATTTGTGTATATAAGCATTATATAAATGAATTAGCCAGGTTAGCTCAATGTCCGATTTTTGACAGCTTTATTGAGATAAATTCACATACCAAACAAATCTACCATTTAACCTATACAATTCAGTGATTTTTAGTATACCCCAGAGTTATGCAACCATTGTCACAATCTTAATTTTAGAATATTGTTATCATCTTTAAAAACAGTCTGTACCCAGTAGCATTACCTTCCCATTCCCATTCCTTCTGCTCCAAACTCCTTCCATTACCCTAGGCAACCATGAATTACTTTCACTTAGCATAAAAATTCCAAGGTTTTTCTATATTGTATCATGTTTCAGTATTTCATTTCTTTTTATTGCTGAATGATATTGCATTGTTTTTATTCATGTATCAGTTGGACATTAGGGTTATTTCAACTTTGGGACCATTGTGAACAGTTTGACTATGAATGTTTGTGTACAAGATGTTATGTGAACATATATTTTCATTTCTTCTGGGAATAAAATTTCTGTTTCATATGACATCTCTTTGACATATGATATGACTTTTACAACTCCTCACAGATACAATATATTATCATAAGAGTGATCATATAAACTACGATTGTGTAATTAATAAATGAATTATTTAAAAGGGGTGTCCTTGAATACAAGGATTTGGACTCACTCAGATTTTTTCCCATCAACACTTCCGTTTATTAGTCACAATTGCAATAATAACCTTAAAATATTTTTTGGTTTAAACCAACTTATTGCACACAATTTTCATTCTTTTATGCTTTGGTGAGATGGGTCAATATTTTCTTCCAATTATTGACTTCTAGGAAGCATCTCAGAGTCTTACGCTATTTATAACCAAGAATCTGTTTAGAATATGTAAATTATTATTTTTAAAACATCAAGCAGGTTTTTTTCATGTCTTAGATAAGTTTGGATTGAATTATAGAGACACATAAATTAAGAGTGTTCATATTATTAAGGACATTAGGAAGAGCTTTGCTCTCAAATTGGCCTTTTTTGTGCATGAAAGACATACTAGCCTCCCTTTAGCCTTGAGAGGTACACGTGTTTTTTAATAATCATAAGGAGATTAATTTTCTATGTTACACTTTTAAGCATTATCCTTTTAAATTGTGTCTTATGTGATGTATTCAAATGAAATGTGATCAAATAGAAGCCTTGAAATTAAGAATTTTAAATATCCCCTTCTCCTTCTCAAGTAACAAACTGGCTATAAGTGCAAATCTCTGTATTAATTTGCAAATGAACAAGGACTTTGGAGTTATTTCTACACTAGTCCCAGGCTGCTGTTGTATTAATTATTAGATAGATTAACTACACACTGAGCTGGCACTTCTCATTAAACAGCTGTTAAAACATGAGGGATGAACAATGCCTTGTGCTTTAGCCTCAGATGCATGCACCCTGAGGCTCTTTAATATGCCTTAATAAGCTACTGTTTTCTATGCAGATAAATTTCACTTAGTTGGAGAGTGTTCTGAGACACCATAGGTCGGGAATTGTCAATGTCTGTCCTCAACTTTCAAATAACAAAAATGTCAAATATTCATCCCTTCTTAACTTTCTATATTCATATATAAAAATATTTAATTAAATTTAGGCAGTAAATAATATAAATATACTGTGATATCAAAAACCAATGAAAGGGTGATGGCTGGCTCTGTTGGTAGTGACTCTTGATATCTGGTTTGTGAGTTTGAACCCCACATTGAGTATAGAGATTATTTAAAAAGCAAGCAAACAAATAACTGGTGAGGGTTAAGTGACATCATAAAAGTAGGTCCCTGATCTGACAGGACTCATCCTTGTATGTGGGACTCATTCTTGTAAGGTCTTGTAAGTGGCCTTACAAGAAGCAATACCAGAGTGCAATCACTCTCTCTTTCTTTCTTTCTTTTGCTCCACATGCATGTACTGCAAAAAGACCATACTGAGGGCATAAGAAGAAGGAGGCCCTCTGAAAGGCATAAAGAGAGCTCTCATCAGAAACTAAATCAGAAAAAAAAAAAAAAAGAAACTAAATCAGCTGGAACCTTTATCTTGGACTTCTAGCCTTCAGAATTCAGATAAAATAAATATTTTCTTATTGTAGTCCAAGGAAACTAACACACATCGAGATGCTGAACCTCCCTATTCAGAATGAGATAATCAAAAGAGGTGTGATGTACACAACATATAGTTTTCCTTTAAAGCACATTTTTGTTCCATAGAGCACTGACTGTTTCCTTGAACTTCAGAATTATATATTTAAAATTCTGCTAAATAGTTACAGTAACACTCCCATAGTCCCATAGGAGCTTTGATCTTGTCATATGTAATTCTAAACTTACTTATTTTTCCCCCAAATCAGCCCCTTTCTCATTTATTATTTTATCAGAATCCATGGATAATTATGGCCCCACTCATCTTGACTCTTTTTTATTCTTTCTTTCATTCATCCAACTAGCCAATTTTACTAGCTAAATATGTTTTAAATCTGACTCCCCTCCCATGATGAGCATATTACAATCACTCTAAACTATCAAGGTAGTCCACATTCAAAAAATAATTATATAATTATAATTAATTTATAATTATAATTATAATTATATATATGAAATATATCCTATATATAATTATATATTATATAAATGTAATTATATGTATAAAATTTATATATAAAAATATAAAATATATCCTTGAGTCTCTGTGTGTGTGTCTATCTATCTATCTATCTATCTATCTATCTATCTATCTATCCGTGTGTGTGTGTAAATATATATACACACCTAAATACTGGATATTCACAAAAGAAGATGTGTAATGTATAGCTTAGCCTTACATTTTACTTAATCTTCCACTTAATTTGTATGAATTCATAAATAAATGCATGATGAAAAGGGAAAGGAAGAAAAACAAAGACATACTTTCCAGGCAAAGATACCTGGATGCTGATCATTATCTATCACTTACACTAGTTTTCTGTAAATTCATGAATGAAATAGATTTACCTGCACATATGCTTGTGATAATTCTCACCTTTGTCATCATATAATCATTTTAATAACCTCTATTAAGCAGATAGTTGGTTTGTATCACTAACTACAGTCCTGCAGTTCTGTTCTCCCTCTTGTAATATGGTGGTTGGAAAAAGTTATTATGACATCTTATGCCTTTGAGGTTTTTTTCTTTTTCTTTCATGCAAAACTGGTTGATAATTGTGACATTTCAACCAAAGACTTATTATTATCTCACTGGTACTAAGTTTCCAAATAATTGAACAAATAAGTACTAAATTCCGAAGGTCTCCAGCTCTACTTATATTCCAAACTTTATGAGATTCACAGATAATTGTAGCTAGTTCTAAATCAATACAATTTCACACACAAAAGAGATATATTAGAATATTTTAATGTTCTATCTATGGAACAGTTACTTGATGCAAACTACCAAAACTCACAAAAAAGAAGTAAATAATATGAATAGACCTATATCCATAAAAAATTGAGTCAATAATTAATAAACTCAAAAGAAATAATACGAAATTTTCAAAATTTTCTAGAAAACACAAGCAGAGGGAACACTTCATAACTAATTCATAACACTTCAACTAATTCAGTGAGGAGCATTATCCTCTACCAAAACCAGATAAAGCAACTATATAAAACTATAGATTAATATCTCTCATAAAAATAAAGGTAAATATCTTCAACCAAGTATTAGCAAATAAAGCATAATAATGTATAAAGATAAATATTTACTGTAGCCACTTGAGATCTATTCCAGCTATGTAAGGCTGGTACAACATTTAAAAATTAATTAATGTAACCTCTAGACCAGTAGGCTAAAATTGAAAAATCATATGATCATATCAATTGGTACAGATAATTTTTTTTTTTACTCCAACACCTGTTCACGATAAAACTCATAGCAAACTAGGAACAGTAGAAAGCTTACTCAATAAAGTTATCTACAAAATCTACAAAAATCCTTGTAGCTACTATCATACTCAATGATGAGGAACTAGATGTTTTCTGCCTGAAATAGAGAACAAATCGTTCTCCTTCTATCATTCTTATTCAACATTGTAATGAAAAAGTCTCAGCTATTGCATTAAGGCAATAAAAAGAAACAAAAGATGCACAGATTGTGAAGGAAGAAATAAAACTGTCTTTGTTTGCAGATGACATGATTATCTGTGTAGAAAATCCGAGAGAATTCACAATAGTTTTACGAATATGAGGTTAATATACAGAAGTGAAATGCTTTCCTGCACAGTAGCAATGAACAACTTGGCATTTGGAATTTAAAATATAATACCATTTATAGCATCATAGAATGAAGAAAGGTGATCTGAAAAGGCTGTGTGATTTCTATTATACAACCCTCTGGGAAAAGCCAGAACTATAAAGATAGTAAAAGAGACAGTGGTTGCTAGAGGTTTAGAGGGAGAGTGGGGAAGTTGAATTAGGTGAGTCACAGGAATTTGAGGGGCATGAAGCTAATCTTTATGATAGTGAAATGTGCACAGATAACATTCTCTTTTCCCAGAGCTCATAGAATTTTCAGAACAAAGAATCAACCTTAATGTACGAAAATTAAAAAAAAAAAAAATATATATATATATATACACTTAGGAATTTGAGAATTTCAGGAAGGAACACAGACCATGACAAGACAATCTAACTGTATTACAAAAGCATGAAATACCCTCAGTGAAGGAGGTGGGGATAAAAAGTGCTGACCAGAGAACCTGGGTGGCTCAGTCAGTTAAGCATCCACCTTCAGCTCAGGTCATGATCCGGAGGTCCTGGTATCAAGTCCCACATGGGACTTCTTGACCCACAGGGAATCTGCGTCACCCTCTGCCCCTCCCCCACTCGTTCTCTCTCTTGCTTGCTCTCTCTCTCTCAAATCAGTAAATAAAATATTTTTAAAATAGGTGCTGTGTAATTTCTATAATGAGTGGAATCTTTTAGATTAAAGGTAAAGACATTGCGCATAAACATACAACAACTTTGTAAAGTTGGTTAAGATTATTTTCTCCTGTGGAGGTATAAGTTTAACAATTTTTATACTACTCCACATCTCTACTGGAATGATATAATTAAGTAAAGAGATAATAGATGGCGGGTACTGTTAGCAAGGTAGTGTCCATAATCAAGAGAAGAAATAGCATGATCCATGTGGTAATGGATTAAAGTTGATGACATCAGTATAAACTAACTTGATACAGGTAAAGATGTTTCATATAGAAGTATCTATTCATATATGTTAGTATACTCTAACTCTCTAGGAGTTTAATTGATACTCTACTCTCCAGGAGGAGTAATGTACCTCCATAAAACTTAAATGTGAGCTGTGCGTAAGTACTTCCTACCAAAGAGTATAGTAGAAGGGGAAAAAAAAATCTTTAAAGTGTAAAAATCTGACAATCAGTATGCCATCCGGATGATAAATGTCAATATCAACAGTAATGTCAATAGTAGGTATGTTTGATATGAAGTACTGAAAATGACACCTTAGCTCTGTGGTCTTGCTCCTGAAAACCTATTCTCCTAATCTAATCATAAGGAAAACATCAGACTAATTTTGAATAGAGAGCCATCCCTCAAGATAAGTGAACGAAAACCTCAAAAATATCAAGGTCACCAAAAACAAGGAAAGTTTGAGAAATTTACACCTAAGAGGAGCCTAAGGACACCTGACAACTAAATGTGATGTGCTTTTCTGGATGGAATCCTGAAACAGAAGAGATACATTACTAATGATTTGAAAAAATGTGATCCTGAGATTGAGTACTAAGCCCTAAAATGCATGTTTTCTATAATCATCACATATATTTATTTATCTGATAATAAAAAAGTTAATGATGAAGAGATTAAGTTTTAGCCTTCAGGGAACTCATGTTTATCGCCATTAAATATACATATATTTTTTACTGACATACACATACAAGAATTATACATCATGAAAGTTACTATTTATTGAGCATCTGCTATGAATCATATATACATAACACACTATATACATCAAGTCTTTTATATATGTATATGTGTGCATGGAGAGAGAGACATATTAAGATAGTCTCTAAATTTGTACCAGCTTTGATTCAGTACTCATTATTATTTCTATGTCCTGGAGAGATGACAGATTTACCCAAGATTATCTCTAATATTTGCTAAAGACTGGACTTGCAAACAGACATGATTAATTCTCAATTATAATTCTGATTTTAGAGTCCACAAAGAAAATATCAGCATATTTTTCTAAAGCTTCTATCAGCTTCTTGAACTTGATAAGAGTTTTAAATGCATTGCTGAAGTAATTGCTCAAAATAAAGTAAATTTTATAATATAATAACTTCCCTGAACATATCACATTACCTATAATGCTGCTGCCCGAGTTTTTCTAGTCAGAAAAACAAAACAAACTAACAAAAAACTATTGATCATGCAAAACTTAGTTTCTTAGATTCACTGCAGTGAGGGAGAAAACCACCTTGACAGAGTCTTAGGTAGTGTCTCAATGTGGAGAAATAATGAAAAGATTTATAGAATTTTAGGATATGAGCGAAGCAATTTTAAGGTAGATTTTATAAGATAGTAAATTGGCTGGGATTAGACAGTTTATGACAATAATAGCTTTGAATTGGTAAATGAGGAAGGTCAAAGGTCTTTTAACAAGTCCTTATTAGCAAGTTTTAATCTTGATAAGTAATATATTTAGATTGCCTGCAGTTTTACCTTTCAGGGCAGACATTTCCTAGAGCAAGCAGCTGGGCTATTGGTTGCACTAAATGTAATATAATATAGGGACAAGGAAGTACACAGTGATAGGAATTATGATGGTTCTATATATTGCCATAAGTTGTAATCATTCTCTCTCCTTTTCAACTGCAAGAGAAAAAGACAAAACAAAATAATGTGTCTGGGGAAATTGTTTGGCCATATACATGGGGTAAATTCATGAGTTATAGGAAAGATTAAAAGGTAAATTTTTCACCTAACATTTTATTATGAAAATTTTGAAATACACAGAAAAAGTTTTAAAAAATTTAAACTTAAATTCATATACCTGCCATGTATATTTCATAATTAATATTGTACTATATCTGCTTCTAGCCATATGTCCATATACCCACTATCCATTCATCATGCCATTTTACATTTTGTTCTATTTTTTATTCTTTTTAAAATAAGTTGTAAACATAATGGTGACACTTTGATTTTTTTAAAGATTTTATTTATTTATTCATGAGAGACACAGATGGCAGAGACATAGGCAAGAGGATGCAGGAGGGAGCCTACTATAGGACTCAATACCAGGATCCTGGGATCAAGACCTGAGCCAAAGACAGATGCTCAACCACTGAGCCACCCAAGTGTCCCACTTCGAAAATTTTTTTAAGTTTACTTTTGCAATGTCAGTATAGAAAACTTAACCAGAAATACAGAATAAGAATTCTGCTTAAGAATCAAGGGGTCAAAAAAAAAAAAAAAAAAAGAATCAAGGGGTCATACAAGAAAGGGCTCGAGTGGAATGCAAAAAACAAATCCTAGAACTGACATGAGGAAATCAACAAAAGGTTTTCCAATGATCTGAAATGTACACAATCCAGGAACCTGCCTTGGACTAGGTGACAAAAATATATATGTACACACCAAAAATAAAAAATCTTTCAGGAAGAAGGTTGTGAACATTAATAAAATTAACACTGTAATTGTGCTAAAATGTTTTAATAGTTATCATCCTTGGAAACAAAATGTGTGTAAGAGCTTCTATTTTTTTGTGTGTGCGTGTAAGAGCTTCTAAACAAATTTCCATATAATCCTCCCAGAAACCTTTAGAAATATGTGTTATAATCCATATTTTATATAGAAGAAAACTGATATTTAACCACATCCTCAAGGTACCAGAACTAGAAGAGATGGAATTGAGAATCAGACCTAAATCATTGGTCTATTTTAGACATGTACTGTATCTTTTTTCCTTTCCTAACCAAGAAAGAGGAGTTTGGGTGAAATACAAACTATAATTAAAAATCCATAATATATATATATATATTCTATATATATATAAATATATATATATATTTCTTCAGAAATTTATTTTTTTAAAACCACCCTCTCTCTCCTACACTGAACCAAAGATTGCTTACGTTTGCGTTCATTATGTAATTTCTATTTATATCTTCCTGCTTCAGTTTTTCTTCTTAAGATAAATTTTACTCCCATTATTTTTTATAGTGTAGAGTTTATTCTCTCTCTTATCTAAATGTCAATGGTTTCCTAGGTTACAGTTAATTCTGTTTAAGTACCACAACACTGTAATTAAAACTTTAATTATCTGTATTTGCAGACTCATCGGTTCAGTTAGATAATGTTGTCTATACTAAATGACAAATGTCCATGTTGATATGACCTATATAGTCAGAACTAGTAACATGACCTTGAATGTAGTTTCAAATATACATGGGATGGGCGACATATTTAGGAATACTGTAAATTGATTGTTTTGCTTCTGAAATCTCCAGTCAAAATACTAAAGTCAATCAAAGCATTCTCCCTTTATGAGAATGTTGATTTCTTTTTTCTTTAAATTTATGGAAGGAATGAAAGCTTTAAAAAGATGGCAAAGAATAATCCAGGAGGCCATTTTCAAATAGTTACTTTTGTAGTGTAAATTGAAGTTAGAATAAACAAGTATGCAACTAAATACTGTCTTTATCATAATGCTTTATAATTCTGTATTTTACATTTTAATTTATTAATACAACAAATCTTCATTAGGAACCATTAAGCATGTTATGTGCTTAGCCTGCAGTTGTATCCAAGATGGATGAGATCTATGTCATAAAGGCACTTGCCTTACTGTGAAGGAAGACAAGTAAAAGCAAATACATAAACAAACATATTAAAGAATATACAGAATTCTCCAATGGGAAACAAAGAAATAAAAATAAAATAAAAACAAAGAAATAAGAAACAAAATAAAAAGGATATTGGCATTGAAACAGCAGGAAGACTTTTAGATTGGATGGTTGTGATTGGCCTCATTGAGGTGACATTTAGATTAAGGTGTAATAGGTAATAAGGAGAAGGGAAAGGACTCCAATATTTACTAGGAACTAATAGAAAGTTTATAGAACAGGAGTTAATAGCAGGGGTAAAATTTATTGGAAAATAACGCATTTGGAAAGATGGATGGAAACCATATGATCTAGGCATGGTAGGTACATTATTTCATGTTTTTAAATAATTAAAGTGCAATGGGAAGTCATAACCATGCTTTACATGATCTTTGCACACACAAACACACACACACACATAACATTCATGTAATCCTAAAATAAGATATTTTCCTGACTCACAATTATCATTTATGAATTAGTTAATTTTTTTTTCTGTTGAGGTCATGGAAATAGTGAAAGAAGAGAGAGGTGAGAACAAATGTGACTGAGAAGAGTGATGGCTGCAAAAAATTTCTCTACTTTGAAATTTTATTGCTGGCAGAGAGAGCTAATAATATTTTGATTATATAGAACCACCCTGAGTACATCCCCTGGCTACAAGCAAATGAGAAAACTAACATTTAAAAGTAAATACAAATGGCACTCATGCAATACCACAGGACAACATGCCACTGGGTAATGAACCCATAAGACTCTTGTGACGATGTTCTGTCTCTGTCCAATGTTTCCATAGGAAAAATTCCCTTTGAGAATTCTCCTGGCATTGATGCTGAATGGTATAGCTGGTTCCTAACCACTTTTTTTGTTTTTCTCTCCCTTAAGGAGGTGGGAAAAGAATGGTGGAGAAGGTTGACAGTGGGAAACATAAAGTAGAATCCCTAGCTTGATAGTTACTCTTGGTTTTTATTTTTAATTCCTCCATTTTTTTTTTAACTTTTTGAGACTTCAAAGTACACATTATGCTAAGTTGTTTGGAAAATGATTTGAAATTATTAGTATTCCATAACTGTTATTTGCCCCACCTTCTTATTATTGTAGTCTTATAAGAGACTTCTAAGAGGCTTAAAGTTTGTGGGAAGGAAGGAAGGAAGGAAGGAAGGAAGGAAGGAAGGAAGGAAGGAATACCTACTGTATCACTACAGAACTATAATTTCCAAAAATCTAACAAATAAGAACCTTAGAAATTTCTGAAAGCAAATAAACTACTAATTAAAAAGAAATTATTCTTTATGGATGTATATCCTCTAAAGATTAATATTTTCTAAAGATTTTATTTCTTAGAGAGTGAGAGAGAAAGAGAGAGCACAAGCGGGGGGAGCAGCAGGTAGAGGGAGAAGCAGTCTCCCTGCTCAACCCCAATGTGGTGTTCTCTCCCAGGACCCTGGGATCATGACTTGAGCCTAAGGCAGACGTTTAACCAGCAGAGCCAGCCAGGCATTCCTAAAGATTAAGACTTTAATCTTTTTAAAGTATTTTAAACAAACTGGCTCTAAGACTATATAGGTTGAAGAGAATTCCAACTACTTTGTTCAATTTCTGACATCAGTTCAATAAAGCTAGTGAAAAAATCATAGGCCTTTGAGCAGCACTAATGGATTAACACATAAATCTTACATAGAATTACTAAAGTTAAGGAAAACATTTAGTGTTTAGTATACCCTAAATGAAAAGGCAAAGACCCACTTTAGAAAATTGGCTTTGACGTATTTTATTACCTAAGAATATTATAGCAAAATTTTGCTTAAGTGTATTTTATATAGTAGTTATTATAGTAGTTTATTATAGTAGTTAATTTTCAGGTTTTTTATAGTAGTTAAGAGTTCTAGCTCTTGAATATAAAAGTTGTGGGGTTGAATTCTGATTTCATTACCTCCTAAATGTGACTTTGCACAATTTATTTGATTCTCTGACTCAGCCTTATTACCTGCAAAACTGAATTACTTCGACAAACAAATGAGTGTGTCATTCAATATCAGTAATTATTAAGAATTATCAAAAGATGAAAATATTAGAAATATATACATATATAACTTGGGAACTATACCATAAGAGTAAAACTACATTGAAAATCTATAATGTATGTAAATATAAACTATTTTCCTTGTTTGGATGAAAAATATTTCCAAATAAATTATATTTGAAATGTACAGGAAAAAGTGACTTTTGCCTCATTCACTAAATATCAGAGGAAAATAGCTCTACTTATTTAAAATAAAAGAGCTTGTTAAGTGGATGACCAGATATAAGATAAACAAATAAAAGAAAACCCATAAGTTATTTCCATTTCAGCAGCAAGCAGTTACAGAATCTAATTATTAAAATTTTACTTTATCCAAAATAAAAAATATAATGTTAGTACAAATACAATAAAAATGCAATATTAGTAAAAAAATCTAATAACACTTAAAGGAAAATATTATACAAATTTATCAGAAATAAAAGTTGCCAAACTGATGTGTTATTAGGAAAGATAATTTAATATTGTTAAGATGCCAATTTCCTTTAAATTACTCTACCAACATTTCATAATCTCAAACAACATAATATAAATATTGTAAAATAAAACTTGAAAATTACATGTTAATTAGTATGAAATAAATTAAAAAGAATCCAAGAATATCTTACAAAAAACAAGAAAAAGCATTTTGCCCCAGCAGATGTTAATATCAGTTAAAGCCCATTGAATTTATGAGACCATAATTTTGCATATAAGTTAGTGAGTGAATCTTCTTGTTTTTCTGTAATGCTTTCTAGGGAGATTGCTGTGATCAATCTTTTTATTAATTCTATCTTTAGCTAAGTCAAATCTACTATTGGACACATTCTTTGTTGTTGCTTTTCTAAATTTCACCAAATATTTCTCATTTCTAGAAGTCTCATGGTTGTTTCTTAAATTTCTTTTCATTAATAAGATTATATCATTATTTGCTTATCTATGAGACTATAAAAAAGCCTTTATACATTTTTAACATGGTTGTTTAATAATCTTTGATCATTCACACATGTATAGCACTTTTGAGTCTGTATCTGTAGTTTTCATTTCCACAAAAGTCTCATACAAGGCAACTTACCATCAATTCTCTCCGGTGATCCTTGATATGAAAAAGTTATTTTATCTGAATCTATAGAATTTCAATTGAAGACACTCTCAGAGATAAACGATTTCCAGGGTGGTCAGTTGTTTAAGTGGCTGCCTTCAGCTTGGGTCATGATCTCAAGGTCCTAGAATCGAGCTCCTAGTTGGGATCCCTGCTCAGTGGCCAGTCTGCTTCTCCCTCTTCCTCTTCCTCTGTAATCTCTCTAGCTTTCACTTTCTCTTAAATAAGTAAATGAAATCTTAAAAAAAAAAAAAAAGAAATGAATAATTTCCTAATGTTTCTACTAAGGTACAGAAATAGTCACCAAACTGGAACCATGACAGTCTTATCCACAGTCTGTACTTTGTGTCTCAAGAAGAATCCCTAAACTCTTTAGCTCTCTAAACTCATTGTGGCATCAGTGGAACATATACCAACCGCAGTGCTATAGTTGCCATCACCAGTAAGGCCATACTGTCCCTCTCTGTGCCCCCTCCCCTGATGTGTGTGTGCACAATATTAGCACTATCTTAGCAAGAATGCTACTATTTGTTCTAATCAGGTTTCTGATCTTCCCCTTTTCCAAGAAAAATAAGACACAGATGTATGTATATTCTTTGTGGATTTTTCCTTTTGGGTTTTATCTTTATATTTATTTTTAAATATTAATTAATATTTGTAATGCTTTCTCAGTTTTTATTGTCAGAGATTGATTGATGTAGAAATATTTTTTTGGAACACGCAGATTTTTTTTTCTTTGTGACCCTATATGGAACTGTTTTTGAAATAGCCCATGTTATTCTAAAATATATATGTGTGATAGTTTTATAAATCTGGTTGATATTGTTTAAGATTCTAAATTCATCTTAAGTTTTATATTTAACATTGTTCACATTTTTACTTCATGGAGTTATTATAAATAGAAATAATAATACTAGGTGAGATTATTTTCCCCAACTTTGTATATTTAGAACTTTTATCCTACTCAACTTAATGTTAATATAATTATTGCAGTAAAGTTGTGAAATTATAATGGATATGGACATTTTATCCTTTGTCACTATAAGATGTCAGGTTATTAATGCATAAATGATTTTAGGGTGACTAAATGAAAACGTATTACAATAAACATTTCATAAACATTTTTTATAAGCACACTAATTGTATTTTGTGTCTATTATATTTAACTTAAAAATTAAAGTTATATATTTCATTTGAACTGGGAATAACCATGAAATTTCACTTCCATTTTAATTTTACAGATATTTTGGGAATCTACAGTAAATTATGCAAGCATATCATGTAGATTTTTCTCATTTGTATTGGTAATGATATTATCAACTAATATCATCAATAGTAACTACTAACAACTTTTCTAATTCCTGCTCAAAGCACTGCCTTAAAATAGATTTACTAATCTGCTTCTCCAAATATGTCAAGATCAAAGAAAAAGATGGAAGGATTCTTAAAATAACGTTGGTAAATATTTACTGCTTTTCTTGATCTTGAAGAATCCCTAAAAGAGCTGAAGAACTTATACAAAGCAAGCTACTAACAGGATTTTATTTGCTGCCACTAACGTCTATTCTAAAAGCTGTTTATTTGTCCCTGCATTTTGGCATCTCAAGAGAGCCATTAAAGCATTTGGGGTAATCATAAACATTATTGACAGGCTATAACTGCTTTCGAAAATATTCATCCAAAATTACTATAATAATCTTATTTGCATTATAATAGAGATGCTTAAGCTCACAGACTATTTAAAGGCGAGAGAAACTGTGTTGGATCCATTGTTGCTCCATAAATGATACTCTATTTGATATTAATTTCATATCTGGGTAGAATATTATAAAGGATATGTACAGAAAACTTGGCTAGCATATAGAGATTGAAATCCTATTGGTAAAATCCATCATCTATATATCTGACAAAGCTTGAGTACAAGCCATAGGAAAAGTATTTTCTATCTTTTCTCTTTATCCATCTGAAATATTCTTCATTTGTCTTACCTTCCCAACTGTTCTATTTTTTTCTCTCATCTTTTTAATGCAGATTTAATTTATCTTCAACTGAATTTATGTCATGTACACTATACCCTCAATTAGGTCTTATTTCACTTTCTGGTTTTAATCAAGCATAATTAATAAGTATTTGTGTATTTTATTGTATTAGATGGTACATGTCCTAGGGCACATTTATTTGATAACTAACATAATAAAAATATGTCCTCTAATTTCTATAAATATACGAGTGATTAACATCAAATTATCATTTCATGCAATCAAGAAAGTATAATAAAGATAAAATATTCTAATATTCAAATTGCTGGTTAAAATAGTCAAATTTGTGCATGGTGTTTTGAAGTCTTGAAAATATAGCATAGGTCAAAGTATTACACCTGTGAGAACCAAAGTCTCAAAAACGGTAGAATCTAAGTCGACAGGTATGGGAGAAGCAAATTCTACATGTAAATCACTACCTGTAATGGTGAGGGGAGAACTCTGCATGAATTCATAGTTTTCCAGACAAATATATTCCAGATATTGGGTACCAAGCTCATATATGAGGCATTCATACGCTTTTTTAAATTTTAGAATATAGTACACGAATCCCTCAGGATGTGTGTATTGAGCTGGCATCTTAGCTGAGAAATGGATGAGTTATTCTACTTGTATAGTATGATGGCTGTCTCACATTTGATGGATTAAATCATTAAAAACTAAAGCAAACCAACTATCCAAATGAGCAAAGACAGTGAATCCTGTGGTCCTGAGCTCATTACAATAACCTCCTTGCCAAAATACCTGTCTGTCCTTAGAGAAGCTCACAAAATGTTTAGAACCACTAAACCCAAACACTTCTGGTTGGTAGGACTCTAAATCTCTACAAGGTTTATTTTTCACCTTCTGGAATACAAGTATCTTATTAGCATATCTCGGTTACTTGAGAGTTTTTGCTCAGCAAGCTCAATTTGCATAATATCACTAATTTAGAAGACTAGCATGATATTCTCCCAGTTGTCAAGGTGATCAAGATCCCTATCTATATCTTTGCTAAATAGCATTGCTATTATCAGGGAAGTTGTTAGAAATTTAAAATCTCAGATCTCACCCCAGGACTACCGAATCAGAATTTACATTTTACCATATCCAAAGGATTTATATGTGTATTAAAAATTAGATGCATTCCACCACAAAATGACAGAACTCAGGAGAGTTAACATAGCCTGGATGACAAGATAGTAAAAGTACAGTGCTAAATTTCGTAGGTAAAAGTGAATTTCTTAATACCTACCCTACTGATGAGTGTTGAGAAAAAGTTTTGGAAAACCCACAGCCACTTATCAAATGCCAGAGACCTTGTTGCTCTGCTCCACTAAAGATAAAAGACCTGACAGGACAATCTATGATTGTTAAGTTTATGTTTGGTCGATTGTAATCTCACCATTATCCATCTGGTTTTTGCAAAGGCCAGAAAAGTGAATTGAGTGGCAAAATGATAGAGGTCACAACTTCTGTGTATCGAGGTCTCCTAATGACCATGTTATCTGCCCATTACAATAATTATGTCCATCTTTCCTTTTATGAATATGCTGCCACCTGGCCTCTTTTATTCCAGAATCACAAAATCACCATTTTTGGTAGCATCCAAACTATTGATCATGGCATGCCTGAAATATTAACCACTGAGTTTCTGAAACATGCCAGTGCTTCCCTCTTATGCATTCTTCATTACCTCTGGTAAAGATATTCCCTGCCCTTACCTTGGAAAAGGGAGCAATCAGAGGCTGGAAACTACCACTTATACAGTAAATTAATTCTAATCTAGACATCTTTCTGAGTGTCCTGATATTCTTCCTATATATTAATTCAGTGAAGTTCCAACACATTATCTCATTTTCTGTATATCATGTTCATGTCCAAGTTTCAAGAAGACATCCCAACAAACTAATAGGACAAGTTTTAAGTGCTCCTGACATAATTTTGAGCTCTTTGCTACAATGGGCATTTCCATATTGATGTATTCTCCTATAAATACTCCTATGTTTTGCTTCCTCTGGCCTCATCCCCTTATAATCCCCCATACATTTATGTTTTGCCATCTTTTGTCTACTCCTGCAACTGCTTGGCCTATAGGCTATTTCTTCCTGGAGCATAGTTTTTCTAGTGTAGCTATTCTAAGATTTGACTTTTTTTTTTTTCTGAAGGCCGTGCATGTTAGTGAGGGCAGATCTTGAGAAAAAAATAATGGTCTTACCAAGTTTCTAATAAGTTAGGGCAAGCTTCCAGGGACTAGAGAGGAAGTTCTATTTTGGTAAGATGTTAATCATTGCTTTCACTATCTATAAGTGCTTTTAGATGTTTAAACATTCTTAAGCTTGTTACCTCAAATACTCCCATACTTAGTTTAGGTATGCTTTCAAATTCCCAAGGAATTTGAAATGGGAGACTTTTTGAAACTGAATGTTTATTTTCTTTTTCAACCTTAGTACTTCTTTTTAAATATTTCAAGTTTTTCTTTAAATTATAGTTACTTATTTTCACCTGCACACCTATTTCTCAGGTGGGAAAAACCAACTCCAAAATCAAGTCCTTGGAGTGCCTGTGTGGCTCATTTGTTAAGTGTCTGCCTTTGGCTCAGGTCATGATCCAAGAGTCCTGAGATGGAGCCCTGTTCAGTAGGGAACCTGCTTCTCCCTCTCCCTCTGCTGCTCCCCCTGCTTATGCTCTTTCTATCTCTGTCAAATAAATAAATAAATAAAAACCTTTTAAAATATCAAGTCCCAAGGGTTTTCTGTTTGGTACCATTCTCAGACCTGAAGTCCTAGTCTGTATTATTCCTTGGGGGAAAAAAAAGCCTCGAGAAAAAGTGACATAACACTTTATAAGGTTAGGGGAGAAGAAAACAATGGTTGGGGGGGCAGGACTAATACAAAGGGAATATTATTGAGCTAGCCAAATTTCCAGGATCGGTATAGCTGTTTGCTTAGTCTTGGTGGTATACATTCAGAAAAGGCATATGAAAGTGGTGTACCTTGGAATGATCCACTGTAGGTAGGGAAGTCAGTTTATCTGCTGACTTATTTTTCTCATATTGAACAAATCCAAATGTTTCTCATAGGTGCCAAAATTCCTGTGATTTTGTGTTGCTAATTTAGCCTTTATAAGAAATTTTGCAGACAACTGAAACTTCCATGGACTTATACTGGCCAAAGTACAAATGCAATGGTCTCTCCTTGTTAGTTGGCATCTACACATGACAGCGGCAGAGAAAGCAGTGGAAATAGTAGGAACATGCAGGCAGTAAGACTATAGGGAAGGAGTGGGCCATTCATAAGGCACTCCAGCCTGAAATCAAAGCAGTAAATATTTATTGTCTGTATACTATATTTATACATATATGTATATATATATAATATATAATGTATATATATACACACATGTATGTATATATATAACATATATATAATATATAATATACTTTATATAGTATACCTCATCTATCTTGCACATGTACAAGATGCTGGATATGTGAGTGATAAAAGAGAATTTTACTCTACTTTCACAGAGCACAGTGTTAAACTACAGAAAGAAAGATAAGTATTGATAATAAAAAGTTATAACTATTATACTAGAAAAAATATACAATACTCTGGGATCACACAGATTTAAAGGATCAGGGAAGATTTTCCAATAAAACTGTATTAAACCAAGAACTGAAAATAGATTGGGAAATAAGCAGATAAAGATTTTGAGAGAATGGATAAAGTTAAAATTATATATAAGCAGAACTTATACCACACTGGAATATTTAAGGTATTTTAAAGTGCTTGAGTTTTCATAAATGCATTTATAGTAAAAAAGGGATTTTACACATAAAAAGAGACCATATTTGATTGTAAAGAATATTATTCTGACTTCAGCTGAAGAAAAATTGAAAGAGTTATTACTAGAGAGTTGAGGCACGTCATAATGTTATTGTAAGTAATCTAGGACGGCTGGTAGAATTTTGAAATGGGTAGAGTAGAATGGAGATATTTAAAAAGAAAACAAAGAAGTCAAATTCATAGGATGTGGTGATTGTTGCAGGGTAAGGGCAGGAAAAGAGTTCTTGCTAAGAATTTGGCTTTGAAATGTATAAGTACAAATATGTATCCAACTAATTTTTTCACTATATGTCTGTTCATTTTTCATTCTGAATTCATTGAAAAAATTATATGAGGGTTTTAAAAAAGTACAGCACAAAAACACAAACTATGAAGTGTTTTACACTAATATTAGTGTAATACATTAATACTAGATTCGTTCCTGATCTAATATTTTCCTTCTTTCTTTTTTTTACTAGTCACAATAGTCATAGATCATTTAATGAATAAATATATCACTTCTTGAGTAGTAAGGAGTGCACTGGTTGTGATGAGCACTAGATGTCATTTGTAACTGATGAATCACTAAATTCTACACCTGAAAAAATATATAACACTTCTGTTTTTATAATTTTATTTCCCCAGAAAACTTTTATTTTGCAAGATAAAATGGGAAAATTAAACTTGAAACTATTACAACTTGCTTAGTAGAAATAAATTAAACTGTACTGTTATTCTCATGTGCCTCACTCCAGATTCACTTTGTTTTTCATTATTGAGGTCTAATCCTGTGAATGTCAGCACCGGTATCACTAGTGCTCTGTTGTCCTATTGGTGGTAGCTAATGAGAGGTGCCAAGAGGAGGCTGAAGGGCATACAGATTGAGATTATTTCTTGTCCTGTTCAATCCCTCCATATTTAAGGGCATTTAAGGGTAGCTAATGAGAGGTGCCAAGAGGAGGTTGAAGGGCATACAGATATGAGATTATTTCTTGTCCTGTTCAATCCCTCCATATTTAAGGGCAACATCAGTAAGATCATACTCTAGTCTTGCCAGGAACCCTGTGAGAACTAGAGCTAAGAGGGTCAAAAAACACGATAAGCTAAATGAAAACTGCAGACCATAACCCGGGAGAGGAGATTGGCAGCATGTAAAACAAACATCTTAGTATAAAGAATAAAAGCAATTTCTATAAATCAAGGAGAAAAAGACTAACTTACAAATATTAAAAAAGGGAAAGTATAAATAGGCATTTAACAGAAGATGCACAAATGGTCCAGTAGCGTGGAAGATCAATGTTATAAAATAGAGAAATTAATATAGTCTCCATTTAATACAATGTCAAAATGGCAAAATGTAAAGTCCGAAGATACCAAGTGATTGAGGTGCAACCAAAGGAATTATTTTATCATTCAGGACAGGTAGGAGTATATATTTATGAACATATTTAGGAAAATATTTGACATTATGTAGTAAAGATGAACATTCATACACCAAAGACTCAGAAACTAACATTAGGTACATGGACAATAATTTTAAGAGGAGTAGTGTTCACTATTGCACAAAGAAAAAGCAATCCAAGAAAAAAATAGTTTGACTTTTTTACGTGATTAACTTTTGTGGTATATTCACAAAATGGAATGTTATACAGTTGTAGAAATGAGTGGACTGCAGCTGCATCCAACATGAGTGACTCTTAGAAACATAATAATGATTATAAAAAGAACTACTAATAAAAATATCTAATTAAATATAAAAATGTGTTTATATATGCATGCATAATAATTTTAAAAGCAGATTAAAAAACTATCAACATATTGTGTTCAGATACACCTGTACTAAAACGACTCACACACACTCAAACACACCCCATGTACAAAGAAATAATAAAATTTCATAATGATAGTTACTTATTGGGGTAGAGAAAGGAAAGATTTTTATAGAAAGATATGCAGGGCTTAATAATGTTCTATTTCTTATTTGGGGTAGTAGATATACAGAGGTTATTATAATACGTTTCATATCTTGTGGATATTTTAAAATTTATTTTGAATTCATCAAATATTTAATAATAAAACAGAAGAACACTAAAATTTCAGATGCTAGTTGGGAAAAAAACTTTTTAGTGTATGTGTGTGTGTGCATATGTGTGTCAGACCCTCATCTCAGTATACTTACACACATGATCTTTATATATAAATATAGTGTGTAATTATATAATTATGATCTACAAATACTTCTGTATGATATGATGATTCTTAAGGTCACTCTGAAATTCTTGTGGAGCTGACAAATATGCTCCCTCCATTTCATTTCAACATCTTTCCCCTCACTTAATGCATCAACGTATAATGAAGAAAAATGGCATTTCAAACTCAAGAATGAAAAGGCAGAAAAACACATACCAAATAAAACATTTACTTTCACTTCCCATGAAGAACCCACTCTTCCCACTGTGGAAAATGAAATAATGTGCATGTAAAAGTGGTCTCTGCAAAACATCCATTACACAGCTGTGAATAAACTTTATATTTAATGTCTATATATCAGATTTATTAATTAAGCTGAGCTTGGCATACTGTAGACCCAGAGGACTGTCCATAGAATGCACTTTCATTTAGCTTGGCTGCTTTCAGAACTGGAGGCCATATCTTCCAAGAAATATTTTATAGGAGTAGATTGGCCATCACTAATTTAAAGCCTTCCAGCTGAGTGGCTCCTCCATGGAGCCAGAATGTGCTGCAGGATTTTATCAGTCTCTAATGCATTCAAAGTCTGTGAAGAATCTGATTTCTGTTCTAGGCATCTTATAGGTATTTTTTTCACAATAGTCGATAAAAACTTGTGACTGATGAGAGTAACAGTTGAGAAAGGCTGCCACCTTTTTACTAATAGAAAAGCTAATCACAAATAGTCGACAGACATTAATATATTCTGCCGCATTTATATTTTGTCCACATTTTTAGATTTCTAACTTTTCATGATATCTTCAAACCAGATCGCAAAGGATATTATAAGCCCATTGTTAACTGGGGAGGCACAGTTTGGAAAAGAAAATATGTTTGAAATGTTTTAAAGAGCTTACTCTCTTTTCATTTATTTTTAATAGAACACAAAGTTATTTAATTTGCTAAATATATTATATGTTAGCATTATTTTTGTAGCACTATATCTGTTCATATATAATAATCATTCTAATAGGTTTTGGAAACTACTTTTTTAAAAAATAGTTCATATTAATCAGCTTTTTGCTGAAACAATGGTTCACTTCTCTAGTAGATCTCATTTTTTAAATTATTTTTCCATAAATTAATCTAAACCTGAAATGGCCCTACAAGCTTCTGAGGAAATCTTAAGGAAATTACGAAGGAATTAAGAGGATGATTTAAAAAGAAGTGAAGCAACACATTGTGTACAATATCAAAAAATCCCCTAGAAAACTATATATTCATAGCTAGGTGAACAGTAATATTTCTAAGTGAAACCTAGTGTCCACCAAATCTTTACCAAACTCTTGTCTAGGGCATGTAAAGTGCCTACGGGTATGATAGGAATATCAGCACGGAATCTGAGATGAGGGAGAAATGATTTAAGGTTAGTGGATATGCAGCAAGTGTAAAACTAACAAGGTAATTCAAGTGTGGTCGGGAACAATGGTAAACATTGATTCCAGCTTGCTATATATGACATTATACTTTCTCTGACTGCTTAGCCTATTAGAATGTTCAAACACAAAATGGATTCAAGGACAACTCAAGGGCATTGGCAATATGTATTTATTGCTTGTGAGGGTAATGTGCTCCATTTGCTTTCTCAAAATATTAGAGCAGACCATGGTTGAATACACTTAAAACCAACCAATGGCTCCTCCAAATTTGCTTGCTTTCATGGAATGACATAAGGGAGGGTAGAGAAAAGAGCAAACAAAGATTTATCTGCATGATTAGGGAAATTTAAAGAACATGTACACATGATGCTTGCTCAGTAAAAAATCAGCTTATTAAACAATGTAGCCCGACATATTTTGTCACTTTTTTAGCAGATTATCATCCATGCAATATATTACACTTTCTATCACTTTCAAATTCACTTGTATTATCTTTTAAATATAAAAAAATATAATTTAAAGTATTTTACCATTTAAATATTTTTGCAGTATATAATAGGAGATTATATTTTGCTTGCTTAAAATACTTTCAGGCTAGTATTTCATACCACCCTCTATCCTAAATAGTTTTGTATGTTTTCAAGCAAATAACAGAAAATCTAGATACAATTTGTTTATTTAAAAATAGATCTAGAAAATCTAGATAAAATTGATTTATTGTAAAAATATATTCACTGTCTCCCTTAACTGAAAAGCCCAAGGGTAGGCAAGAAGCCTCAGGTGTAGCTTGATAAAGGTGTCAATGACATCCTACATTTTTTTTTCTCTTGGGTCTACTGACTGCTGTCCTGTCTCCATTCTCAGATGTCTCTCCACAACTGATTTTCAGAGGGCTGCGAAAATCGCCAAGGCATACTCTTCTAGGATAAAGTCCAGCAGAAAAGAGATAGTATGCTTCCCTAAGACCCAAAACATATTACCTTTGGTCTTTGGGTCTGACCAGTCTGAATTGGGTCATGTGCTCATCTATTGCTTGAACCAGTCCCAAGATAGGAATATTTTTCTTAAAGCAGTTAGAGTAAAAGAAGGACAGTTTCTGGAAAGCAAATAAGCAACAAGTTGGGGTGTGGCTGATGAGTGGAAAAAATAAGAAATGTCCACTACAACTCCCATGCCTCACATCTATTCCCATGCTCAATGAAAAATATGTTAGAACCCAGAGAATATTAGGCTTCAGAGTGAGGAAATGCAGAGCAGTCTCCAGAATGATTTTGATATTGGACTGAGAACCGTTATATTAACATGGTTGCTTTCTACGGAAATAACTTATTTTTCTCTTTGTGTGTGTGTATGTGTGTGTGTAGTGGGAGGGGTCACTTATATGTTCCAGGTATGTTTAAAACCACTATGAGGAGAAATTTGTGCTAGAGCAAGGAAAAGAAATGATGGGTTTGTAGAAAGCTATGCAATTCAGGGTGTACACTTTATTCCAAAATCTTCAGTAATCTCCAAATCTTCAGTAAACTTTCCAATTCTCAAATTATGAGATGTCATTATTTTATTTTGAAGATCCTATCAGACTTTGAACCTGGATTGACAGGACTTGATACCAAGGTATGTGACTAATCAGCCAAAGCCCACTTTCTGAGTGAAGCCTGAGCACTTAAGCCAGTTGAATTTAGAAATTTCAGGGACAGATTTTTATTAAATAAAGTTATGGGTTTAGTGGTTTGACCCATGTTCACTATTTTGCTGAGGATAGTGCTCTTTGAGGGTACTTTCCTCAGTTCAGTGAAGTATCAGGGACCACTAAATGCTCAATATTGTATATCCAAAGTTATCATTACGATGATAATTTCAGCTTTAAGAAAAACTCAAAGGGCAGCCCAGGTGGCTCAGTGGTTTAGTGCCGCCTTCAGCACAGGGTCTGATCCTAGAAACCCAGGATCGAGTCCCACGTCGGGCTCCCTGCAAGGAGCCTGCTTCTCCCTCAGCCTGTGTCTCTGCCTCTCTCTTTCTCTCTCTGTGTCTCTCATGAATAAATACGTTAAAAAATCTAAAAAACAAAACAAAACAAAAAAACCCTCAAAGACAAATCACAGGCCTTCTAATTATAATCTATGTGACCTTGCACACATTGTTTAACCTACTTAATCTGTTTCCCAAGTGACTAAATTTGTCTATTTAACTTTGCCTTAGCAGCTATAGCCCAATCACGACTTTCCCTCCCAAAGTATTTATCAATTATTTTACTAACGGTAGCTCTCTACTTGGAAAGCAGAAACTTAAATAAGTAAATCACTTGCTTTATTGTCCAGCATTTAAGAAGCCCTCACTAATTATAGATCAATTATTCTTTATAGATAAAAATGGCAGAAAATGATTCTTCTACACATATTATTTATTATTCAACCACAATAAAGATTATAGAATAGAGAAATAAACAAGATTCTCTGCCCTCAAGTAACATTCTTAAAATTAATATCTGGGCAACTAAATGTAGTAAAAAGAAAAGAAAGAATATATTTCACTCCATAATTCATAAATAGTACCACTTTTGTAGAATTTCTGACATCTTTTGCATTTCACCTAGTATATTTTTTGTTGCTGAATGGAAACTTCAAATGTATATATAGTCAAATCTGCTACTCTCTTAACATATATCATCCTTTGAAATGACATCTGTTTCAGTTATATTAAAATATTTAATCATATATTAGGTTGCTTTATTACTTTAGGTTTTATTTTATTTTAGGAATATTTAAAAGTACAGAATAGTATGCTTTGTTATTTTTTCTTTTTTTAAGATTTATTTATATATTTTAGAGAGAGAGAGAGTGGGGGGAGTAGGGGTAGAGGGAGAGGGAAAGAGAATCTCAAGCAGATCCTCCACTGAGTTGAAAGCCCAACTTGGGGCTAGATCCCACCATTCTAAGATCATAACAAGCTGAAACCAAGAGTTGGCTGCTCAGTTGACTATAACACTGAGGCATCCTGCTATTTTTTTCTATTGTAAATTTCATGATGACTTCAGACAATTTTTTTCTCAAAAATTTGTGCTTTAGTATTGGGAATATAGTCAATAATATTACAGTAATTTGTATGGTCACAGATGGTAACTATACTTATCATGGTGAGCAGTTCACAATGTATATAACTGTAAAATGACAATATATATTGTACACATGGCACTAATATAATATATTTTTAAAGATTTTATTTATTCATGAGAGACACAGAGAGACAGAGACATAGGCAGAGCAAAAAGCAGGCTCCATGCAAGGAGCCCGATGTGGGACTCGATCCCAGGAATCCAGGATCACACTGTGAGCCAAAGGCAGATGCTCAACTGCTGAGCCACCCAGGCATCCTGACACTAATATAATATTGTAGGTCACTATGCTTCAAAAAAAAAATCATACTTTTCATAATAAATATTTTTTCAGAGGAAAATATAATTTAGATCATCAAGAGTAACTTGCATGCAATTAATTAGACAATCTGTATTGCATAATGCAAGGTATAAAATACTTTGGTTGCTTTTCTTTCTCAGGAAAAGAGGAGACCTCATAATCACAAATTTATGTATTGGGCAGAAAGTGAAAAGAAGAGTCATCAAGTGCAGCCCTACAATGGATAGAACAAATTTGGTTCCATATTGTGGAAGATAGAGCAAAGGCAAAAATTTTGTCATAACAATTGAGTATATTAGCAACTTTACATTGGATAACTATGGGAAGGATAATTTGTTTTTCACTATTGAACAGGCCCTAATTCCTTTTGAAAATTAAAGCTTATTTCTAAGGAAATATTTTTATAAAAGATGTCTATTTTCAAAAACTAATCTCTAACACTGTCCATTTGAAACTAAAGGCAAATTAGCCCAAGCTATTGATCAGAATGTAATTATTTATGAAATATTAGAGTTTTTCTCAAATGTTAAAATACTGACATTTAACAATTTTAGTTTAAAAAGACTTTTATAAGCATTGCTCAGTCATTTATCCAACTCTTATTATTTCAGATAAAGTCTAATATAAACAAGGTAAAGTTTTAGTGCTTAAAATTGATAAGTCACAGGTCATTCTTCCAGGAAAAACAACTTTTGGGGAGGTTGGATAGGCAGAGAGACAAGACAACATACAATTTTATAATGCACTGCATTAAATGCATTGGACAATTAGAGCAAGTATGAAGTTCAATATACAAACTCAATGTCAAGACATTAATATTCTCACCTTTTTTACTTCAGTTTATTTCTATGTTTGGGAAAATCTTTAAGTCATCTTTTCAGGACCCACAAGCCCACAAAATAAAATTATGCCATAATTCCAGAACAGTATATTTCCATGGCAATAATGTGAGGGATAGTAATTCACCCATTGTCCCACTCAGTGAGAGCACTCCAATTTGCACAGCACACTAGATTCTCTGTATCATCCATACTTGAGGCATAGGAATGTTTGAGGTACTTCAGATTGTTTAAGTATGAAATTTAAAACTATAAATCTCAAAGAAAATACAGGAAAATATTTGTGATCTTGAGTTAAGTAAAGACTTGGGAAATATGACAATAAAAGCTAACCCATAAAAGAAAAAATTACACATTATGCTTGTAACTATTCAATTATTTTGCTCAGTGAAAGATATTTCTAAGAGAATGCAACTGAAAGTCAGAGACAGGCAGGGATAAAATAGTATAAATAGTATTTCTGAGAAGATATATAAGTACATCCAAAACTCAATGATAAGAAAAGATAATAAACTGGACAAAAGATCTAAACAAACACATTGTCAAAAAAGGTATATGGATGACAAAGAAATGTAAGAAAAGATGTTCAACATAGTTAATCATTATAAAAATTATATATTATCTTAAAAAAAGAAAATAAAAAAATAAAAATAAATAAAAATTATAAACTACAATCAAAATAGATACAACACACGTGTTAAAATGCCTAAAAACAAAAATTCCTAATGCATTTTGCTAAATAAAAGAAGCCCTCCAGCTATTGAATTAATAAGTCATGGGAATAAAAGGCACAGCATAAGGAATATAGTCAATAATATTGTAATAGTGATGGATGAAGATAATGGTAGCTACACTTGTGGTGAACAGGCATAAGGCACAAACGTGTTGAATCTCTATGTTGTGTACATGAAACTAATGTAACATTGGGTGTTAACTATACTCAAAGATAAAAATAGTAAAGAAGCTAAACACAAAACACAATATATCATATAATTCTATTTATAAGACATTCTGGAAAAGAAAAAAAAACTATAGAGATGGAAAAGAAATTAATGGTTTCCAGAGATTGGGCATGGGAGAAAATGATGATCACAAAAAAAGAGAGACAAGAAAATTGTTGAGGTAATGGAATTGCTTTGTATCATGATTGTTTGATGGATTTATGACTCTGCATATGGCAAAATTTACAAATTTGTAGACCATGGGATAGAATTTTACTGGATGTAAAATTTTAAAAATAACCATGCAGGGTATTGGAGAAAACTGAATTGAAAAATAAAAATATAACAAATAACTATTTTATAATTTTGTAATTATAACACTGGAGGAGGTGGACACAACCCGAGTTACATTGGAAAACAACATTTTGAATAGATAATATAACACAAAAGACAAGACTACACAAAAGCTTATCTCCTGAGAGGGAGTAAAATGTCATTCCAGATATTGGTTTCTAAATGACTTTCTCAAATAAAATGAACAACGACTCTTTGGAGAAGCAAATAATTCTAGAGTTCAGAGAGGAAAAGTTCACAATGATCCTGGAGAGTATTGTGATGCCAAAATAAGGAAGTGCACAATAGCCAGTCTGAATCTCTTCCAATGGAAATTTTGAAGCAATTTGTCACAAACAACAAAATAATGATAGTGTTTGTTTATGACCCATAGAATAAAATAGTCATGAACCCATACTGACATAAATAAGTAATAAAATAAATACATGGTGGAAAAGGGACAACTCTTCCCTGCTGAAGAATTTAAATTATTGAGTGTGGAATGAATGAAGGTGATGAAAATTTATCCTAAGAAAACCACAGTAATAACTGTTGCAGGAAAGATTCACTCAAAATGCAAACTTTAGTTGTCAACATGTAAAGGAAAAATGGAATAGCCTCATGGTCACAAATTATCTCCCCCAAGATATATATTAATTACAGTAAAGAAAATAGTAACTATATAGTGAAGAAACTTTCAAAGACAATTAAAACCACTGATTGAGGTTAATATGACTAGTAACAACACATCTTGATGTCATATACCTCAATATAATTACACTGAGGGTACATCACTTGTGTGATGTACTTCCTAAAAATGCAAAAATCTCAATATACATGAAAAAAATAGGCAAATCCAGATAGAAGGACATTCTACAAAATAACTGACATATACACTTGAAAAGTGTCAGTCATGAAAGATAGATACTGAGGAACTGTCAGAGACTGGAGGATACTAAGAAAACATGACAACTAAATGCAATGTGAAATCTAGATTGAATTCAAGAAAAGGGCATTAATGGAAAAATTTGTAAAATCTAAGTGAAATCTGTAGGTTAGTGGAATTGTACCAATGTTAATTTCTTAGTTTTAATAATTGTACTATGGCTAAAGAAGATGAAAACATTAGGAGACACTAGATTAAATGGAATACCTAGCATTATTGTGACTGTTAATAATTATATTGATGAGGCAATTATATGAATATATGGAATATGTACATGTATAATCATCAATACACCAATTATATGTGATATATTCATACATAAAAATAAATTCATATATATAAAGTAATATCTGTATCAGTAAAAAAAGCAAAGAGGAACAGATCTATTAAGTATTTACAAGGCAAAAATTATGAAGGCTTTGATCTATGTGATGATTTAGAGTGAGAGAATAGATAATTTTAGAATTTCTTTTTTGATTCCAGGCTTCAATAATTATATGCTGGTGATATTAGCAATTATAGGTAAAAGAACATTAGCTACATATTAAGAAAAGAAAATGAAGTCAATACCAGAGATGATGTATTCAAGGTACCTGTGGGACATCTAAATTTTCCAAAAAAAAAGTTGGAAGTTCAGGTCTTAATAACACCATTGTAAAAGTAATATATGAAAAAAGTAGAAGTGATTTTACCTTCCTCATTACTATCCTCACACAACTAGAAAATATTGGAACAGCTTCTCTTTTCTGCTAGTTTTGTGGTGGTTATTAAATGATAATTATCTACAGAATAAGGTACTAAATGAAAATATAAATGAATAGGATATTTTTCAGTGATGAGCTGTTCTCTGAGAACCAATGGAATCTGTCCAAAATATAAGCTATAAGCTCTGCAGAGCAAACTATATGATTATTATACTCATGTTAGACCTAAGGAACAAATAATATATGATTCAAAATAAAAATCTAATGAAATAATAATAATTGAGAACGTACAGTTTCTGTAAGTTTATATTTTTTCTGACAAAGTGCATTTATTCCCAAATAGAAATAAAGGCATCATACAGATTATTGTCATAAAACTGGTGTTTTGTAACAGGGAACAAGGGTAGTTCTCTCTGTCATCAGGAGACATCAATAGCTTCTTGTATGAATGGCTCACACGAGAAATATAGAGCAATATTCTGACTGCAAGACCAGCCATCTGTACATGGGGGTTAGGCAAAAAGACCCCCATGAAGTGGTAGACCTGGATCCTGCAGAACAGGAGACATACACTGCTGCTTGTAAATATTGAGAGTTTTTCTCTGTAGTCGGGAACAAGACAGGGATGTCCACTCTCACCATTGTTATTTAACACACTACCGGTCCTGGTCACAGAAATCAGGCAACAAAAAGAAATAAAAGGTATCCAAATCAGGAAGGAAGAAGTAAAACCTTCACTATTTGCAGACAACTTGAAAACCCAAAACACTCTGCCAAAAAAAAAAAATGGTTAGAACTGATACATAAATTCAGTAAAGTCATAGGATACAAATCAATGTATAGAAATCTGTTACATTTCTATAAACTATTAATGAAGCAGGAGAAAGAGAAGCCAAGGAAATGATCCTATTTATAAGTGCACCAAAACACATAAGATACCTAGGGATAAACCTAAACAAAGAAGTGAAAGATCTGTACTCTGAAAACTATAAAACACTGATAAAGACACAAAGAAATAGAAAGATATTCCATGCCCATGGATTGGAAGAAAAAATATTGTTAAAATGTCTATATTACCCAAAGCAATCTACACACTTAATGCAATCCCTATCAAAATACCAACTGCATTTTTCACAGAGTTAGAACAAACAATACTAAAATTTGTATGGAATTACAAAATACCCCAAGTAGTCGAATTAACCTTGAAAAATAAAAGCATGCTTGGAGGCATCACAATTCCAGATTTCAAGTTATATTACAAAACTGTAGTGATCAAAACAGTATGGCACTGGCACAAAAATAGACACGTAGATAAATGAGGCCGAATAGAAAACCCAGAAATGAACCCACAATTATATGCTTAATTAATCTTTGACAAAGCTGGAAAGAATATCCAATGGGAAAAAACCAGTCCCAAAAAATTGGTGTTGGGAAAACTGGATAACAACAAAGAAAATAATGAAACTGGACCACATTATTACACCATACACAAAAATAAACACAAAATGGATTAAAGATCTAAATGTGAGTGAGGTAACCTAACAACTTCTTACTAGATATGTCCCTTGAGGCGAGGGAAACAAAAGCAAAAATAAACTATTGGTACTTCACAAAAGAAAAGCACTGTGAGGAATACAATCAACAAAACTAAAAGTCAAATCATGGAATGGGAGAAAATATTTGCAAAGGACATATCAGATAAAAGTAGATATCCAACTTACATAAAAAATTAATAAAACTCAACACTCAAAAAACAAATAATCCAGTTTAAAAATGGACAGATGATATAAACAAACATTTTTCCAAAGGCATCCAGAAGACCAACAGACACATAAAAAAACACTCAACATCAGTCATCATCAGGGAAATGCAAATTTAAACTATAATGAAATATAACTTCACACTTATCAGAATCGTTAAAATCAACAAACACAAGAAACAAAAGGCCTTGGTGAGGATGTGGAGAGAAAGGGGAATCTTCATGAACCGTTGGTGGGGATGTAAACCGGTACAGCCACTCTGTAAAACAGTATGGAATTTTCTCAAAAAGTTAAAAAAAGACTGCCCTATGATCCAGCAATTGCACTACTAGGTATTTACCCAAAGAACACAAAAATGCTAATTCAAAGGGATGCATGCACCCCGACTCTTACAGCAGCAGTATCTACAACAGCCAAATTATAGAAATGGCCAAAATATTCATCAACCAATGAATGGATACACACACACACACACACACACACACACACACACACACACACAAAATGGGATATTACTCAGCCATAAGAAAGAATGAAGTCTTGCCATTGGCAATCACATTGATGGAGCTAGAGAGTATTATGCTAAACAAAAGAAATCAGTCCGAGAAAGATAAATACCATATGATTTCACTCATGTGTAGAATTTAAGAAACAAAATAAATAATAATCAGGAAAAACAAGAGAGAGAGGCAAACCAAGAAACAGTCTCTTAACTATAGAGAAGAACTGATGGTTAGCAGAGGGGAGTTGGGGGATAAGTTAAATAGGTGATGGAGATTAAGGAGTGAACTTGTAATGAGCATGGGTCTTGTATGGAAGTGTTGAATCCCATTTAATTATATACCTAGAACTAATATTACACTGAATGTTAACTAACTGAAATATAAGCAAAAATTGAAAAAAAAAAGATGTGAGGCTCTAGGATCTAATCTCTTCTGAAACTGTTTCATTAATGGCTTAACAGCCTTATATTCTGAAAACTCATTTTATCAGTGACAAGATTGCTTATAAAACTCATTTATGTTAATTAAGTCTTATGTATAGATTTATATTTTCACTCCAGCATTATTTGAGTATAATTGACAAATAAAATTATATATATATATTTTAAAGTATATAATGTAAAAAAAATAAAGTATATAATGTAATAATTTGATATGCACATAGTTTGTGAAGTAATTACCACATTAGGTTAATATATCCACACCTCATACAGTTACCTCTATCTTTTTGGTGTGAGAACATTTCAGATTTATTTTTTAGCAAATTTTAACCATACAATATAGTATTTATAGTCACCATACTCTATGTTAGATTAACTTTTTCATCATTACAGGAAGGCTTGTACTTTTTTGTCCAGGATCTCCCATCTTCTCCATCTCCTAGACTAGTAACCACCATTCTATATTCTTCTCTCTATTTCTTTCAGTTCAATTTTTGTTTTTTAGATTTCACATACAAGTGATATAATACAGTATTTCTCTTTTTCTACCTGGTTGTTTTCACTTAGCACAAGTCTTCCAGTTTCATCCACATGGCTGCAAATGGTAGGAATACAACTTTCTCGTGGCTGAATAATATTGCATTGTACACTAAGGTGGTGACACAATTATCAACATAGAAGAAAGATGTGTAATAATATAATCCCAGTCATTGTTAAGAATTTGGGAATGTGTAGGTTGAAAGACATAATCTTCAAGAATCCTTCAAGATTTGTTTATTTTATTGCAACTGTATCAACATGACCCCTTGTATTGATAATATCCCTAATTAAGGCTGAGGCCTCTAAATTCTCCTTCGTTTAAAAGTATAGTATAGTATCATGACTCATGTGTTGCTAAAATCCATACATACAATTCCTACTTTTAATCCTGTTTATGAATTCTAAACATGTCTTAAGGAAATCAATGTAGTCTGCAATGAATTGTTCATTGTGAACTCACTAGCTCTCCATTGAAAGATTAAGATAATTGACTTTAAAATTAGACAGAATTGTCACATTTTTACAATTTATTTTCATTTCTTTATAAATATGTTTCCACTCGGGAAACTCTCTTTCCTACCTTGATTGAGCTATCATATAATTGATATTTTACTTCCCTCTGAACTTTTTATTTAAATATGAGAGTCAAAATCAACTAATGTAATATATCACATCAATAGGATAAAAGACAAAAGTTACACGAGCATCTCAATAGTCAGAAAAAAATTGACAAAATTAATATGTCTTCATGATAAAAACACCCAATAAGCTAGAAATAGGAGGCTTCCTCAATGTGATAAAGACCATCCTTAAAAAGAAACCACACCAAAAATATTTAATGGCAAAAGACTGAATACTTTCCTCCTAAAATCAGAAATAAGACAAAGATGTCCCCTCTTACAGCTTCTATTCAACATTGTACTAAATGTTTAAGTCAGAGTCATCAGGCAAGAAATAACATAAAATGCATCCAAATGGGAAAAGAAGAAATAAAATTGTATTTGCAGATGACATAATCCTGTGTATAGATAATTCTATGGAATCCACAAAAATTATTTAAAGATAATAAATGAGTTCACCAAGGTTGCAGAATACATGCTTAATATGCAAAAATCAATTGTTTATATTTACTAGCAACAAGCAAACTGAAATTAAGAAAATTTCAATTATAATAGGATCAAAAATAAAATACCTAGAAATATATTTAACAAAAGATACACAAAACATATACTCTGAAAACTACATAACACTGTGGAAAGAAATTAAAGCATACTTAAATAGATATAAATGTACACTATATTCATTGAGTAGAAAACAATATTATGAAATAGCAATACTCTACAAATTGATATAGAGATTCAGTGAAATCCTCATCAAAATCTCAGCTGATTTCTTTGTAGAAATTGACAAGCTAATACTAAAATTTATATGGAAAGTCAAGAGATCTAGAATAGCCAAAAAAGCCTTGAAAAAGACGGACAAAGGAGAAAAACAAACATTTCCCTTTACAAAACTTACTACAAAGCTACAGTAATCAGTGTGTAATTTGCATAAGGATAAACATATACATCAGTGGAATATGATTGAGAATCCAGAATAAACTCTAGTATTTTGGGACAGTTGATTTTCAACAAAGTTTTCATGACAGTTAAATGGAGAAAGAATAATCTCTTCAACAATGTTTCTGTGACAAATGGATAGCCTCAGGCATGAAGGTAGTTGTACCTCTCTCTCACATAAAATTTAGCTCAAAATTTACCAAAGACTCAAATATAAGAGGTTAACTATAAAACAGTAGAAGAAAACATGTATGTGTGTGTAAATCTTCAGGATCTTGGATTAAGTCATGGTTTCTTAATATATGATACCAAAGGCGTAAGTGAGAAAAGAAAAAAAAGTTAAACTGAATATTATCAAAAAGAAACTTTATTTCTTCTAATAAAACTATCAAGAAAGTCAAAGAATAGGGAGGGGCAAAGGGGTGGTTCAGTGATTGAACATCTGCCTTTGGCTCAGGTCATGATCCCAAGGTCCTCGGATGGATTCCTGCATTCAGCTCTCCACGGGGAGCCTGCTCCTCCCTCTGCCTAAGTCTGCCTTTCTCTCAGGTGTCTCACATGAATAAATAAATAAAACCTTAAAAAAAAAGAAAGAAAGTCAAAGGATAATCCATAGAGTGGGTGAATATTTTTGTAAATCATGTAGCTTATAAAAGGTTTATATGGAAAATATACATAAATTACAATTCCATTATAATTCCATAATAAAGAGACAACCCAATTAAAAATGAACAAAATATCTGACTAAACATTTCCTCAAAGATGTACAAATGGCTAATAAGCACATGAAGTGATGCTTCATTATCATTAGCCATTAGGCATATGTACTTCAAAACCACAATGAAATACAACTTCACAACCACTATGTTGAATAGAATAAGACAGATAATAACACATTTTCACCAAGATATGGATAAATTGGAACCTTTATGTGGGTGGTTCAGACTGTGAAAGGATGTGGCCACTTTAGAAAATAATTTAAGTGCTAAGTATGACAAACGATTAGCCCAAGTGCTGGAAAGACCCAAATTGTGGGCAGGTGAGGAATATGTTTTCAATGTAAAGGGAACTACTATAATTCTGTTCAAGCTTATTTTTGTCAGTTGGGAATAGGGCTAAAAGTTGCTAAATTTTCCAAGTTTACTTAAAAGAGAAAAAAAAAAAGACAAAATCCTGATGTTAATGGAAATTCTCCCAATGTAAATATTGAAAATTAATTCAACATTGGCCAAACAACATTTTTGGATGGAAGTCAAAATCTATCATGTGAGTAGCCATTTCATAGTGTGTTATAATTTCTGGTATACTAATGTCTCTCACAATGTTTGTGAATACAGGGCAGCATGATCTCAATATTAATTTATTCATACTATCATTATTATTTAGGTATGTATTATAATAGTAACCATTAGTATTTGTGAACTTTTAGAATGTTCTGGGCCTGAATATTAACCCATTTGCACTCTAATCCTATTAGTTAGATTGCATTATGATCCCCATTTTACAGATGAGAAATGTGTGCTCCAAAAAAATTAAATTATTTGGCTGAAGTCCCACAATTAAAACTGCTGAACTGGGATTTAGAAGCAGGTATCTGATGCCAAAATCTCTTTGCAATTATATTGTACTCCCTGTTTATGTGTTGAACCTTCTGGGTACATGGTCCCTGCTTTCTAGTCCCTTCGAATCTAATAGGGAGAAGATATATGACAATTCCAGCACAATGTGGTATGTGCACTAAAAAAATACAACAATAGGATAGAAAGGGAAGTACCTTATGTGTAATAGTTGAAAATTTAGGTGATGTTTTTTGATGTACAAAGTGAATTTACCAGAATGAAAAAAAGGATTAAATTATTTGAAGTAGAGAATGCTCAGAATGTGCAAAAAGTCAAACTGAAGAGTCAGAAAGTTACTCATGAACCATAAATGCCACAGGAAATGATGCAAATACACTTTGAAATCTGATGAGTGATAGTTGGGGACAAATGACAAAAGAAGTAATTAAATGTTCTAAGTGGTGAAGAGCCTTTGAAGATTTGTGTTTTAAAAGAAACATGATGGCATTTAGGGTAGAGGTTGATTTGAAAAGAAGCAAGACCATCATTTACAAAGTGATTAAGATTGTATTGGTAAAAGATGATAAACACTGATAGAATAGCAAAAACTTAGCTTTGTTTTCCAGTGTGTGCTTTACTGGTTAATGATGGAATTGTGTGTGTGTATGTTTATGTGTGTTTCCCCAGACATTTGCTGCTCACACATTTAAGATCTTAGAAAAGTATTTGGGCATATCAAATGTTAGTTATTTATACTGCATTTATAATATACATAATCTCTAAGTTAAATGTGAAAAGGCATGATAAGTACTTTCATAGAGTAAGAAAGTGGACAAAACAATAATGATTTTCAATCCTGAAGCAAGCACAATAATTACTAACATAGATAAGAATATAAAAATGCCATTCTAATGTAAATTTCATATCTCTACTGAGAAGACAGTTTTCTCCCTCACCGCTAGGACTTCAGATTACAAGGTAAAATTTTGTGAAATGTATAAAACCTGTGAAGACAAACCAGAATGAACATACAGAAATATAATTTACTCTCTCTCTCTCTCTCAAAATAAAATCTTTAAAAAAACAAAAAAACAACAAAAAAAAAGAAATATAATTTAAAGTATACTCACTGGATGCTTGATTCATAACCTGTTATACAGTTTCAAATTCCTCCTTTTATAACATATATTATTGGGAATAGAACACCTAGTATGTAAATTTTTTTGGTGGACAATACATTTCTAAAGCATCTGCTGAATTTTAATTAAATGTCCTTCTTTGTAAATCTTTAAGATTCCATAATGGGCTGGCACAGAACAAAAATGCAGGTTGTTTTTTTTTTTTTCTTTGCAAAAGGAAAACAGTGCCACCTAATGTTAACTATCACTAGTAATACACGTAGAAGCTTACATAATCCTGGAGAAAAATTGATCTTTCAAAATATTTTCTTAAAATAATTTTATGATGAATTAAATTACAATTTGAGATTTATATGAAAGGAAAATAAAACCTATATTTTACACTATGCTTGATAAAACATAAAATAAATTTTCTGACATTTGCTTCAAGCCCTTCGTTTAACTTTTAACTTCCTTGAACTACTAACTAAAGCATTCTCTGAGGGTGCATTTTATGTTACACTAAATAAATATTTACTGGTTTCAATTCCTCTGCATAATGGGACTGTGATAAAAAATTTAATAAATATTGATCAAAATATTTAAATTCTATATAAATATAAAAGAATAAAGTGAAGAACATGGGGGAATACATATTTAGTAGTTTCTTTTAAAGTTATAAAGATAAAAAAATAGTTATAAAGATAATGCATAACACTACAGAAAATTGAAAAAATTCCAAAGAGTAGAAGAAAAAATAAATGATTGCATCAGTCACAAATAATCTTTTTTTTCTTTTAACTTCAAACTATTTCCTTAGCAATTTTGTCTTACTGTTATTTTTATGATCATAAATTATTAAACAAATTTTCAATAAATTTGCTTTTTTAAAATCTAACTTTCCTAAGTATTTGTATTTTATTTTTAAATGTCCAAACCTTAATTTAGTGTTTCTATTGTATTTATTCAAATGGAATAGAGTTATTCACTTAACCAATTTACTATGTTTGGATTTTAGGATACATCATATTTTAATACTTTATAAAATAAAAAAATTAAATAATGCTCTGGTGTATATTTTTGCCATATATTCTTGTAACAATATATTTTTAAGATTATATCTTTATGCCAAAAAGAGAGAATTCATGTAACTTTATAAAGTTGTTGATATTATTTTAACTCTTTATTTTGTATGATTTTTTAAAAGTTAGAAAAAAATCAATAAAAAGATATACTTATTTTAATATTAAGAAATCAAGAATCCAAATTAGTTATGAGTTTAAAGTAGAAACCAGATCTTTATGTAATAATTTACTACCAATCTTGCATATTTTATTTTTTTAAAATATATTTTAAAGTAAAGATTATGTTTCTGTTTTTATTTATGCCCAAGTGATTGAATATTATTCTTTAATTTTTTATAGAAATTAGTTTTATGGTCTCCACTTAAATGTAGTTTAATCCCCTTTCTCTAATAAGGTAAATCAGATTTAAGTTAGCATATGAGAAACACAAGTGCCTACTAGTGCTAGATTAAGGAGATGTGATCATCAGGGCACCTGGGGGCTCAGTGGTTTAGCTTGTTTGTGCCTTTTGGCTCAGGTGATGATCCTGGAATCCTGGGATGGAGTCCCACATCAGGCTCCCCATGGCGAATGTGCTTCTCTCTCTATGTCTTTGTCTGCCTCTTTCTGTTGTCTCCTATGAATGAATAAATAAAATCTTTAAAAAGAAAAAGATGTGATCATTTTTCCTAAAACCATCTTTTTCCTATGGAATTGATAAAATAGTATTTATTGAAGTATAATGTAGATACAGCAGCATGCACTGATCACAAATACACAGCTGGATGAATTTCACAAAGTCAATATGCACATTTAACCAGAAACAAACAGAACATATTGGCTTTCTCTGGAAATGTTTAGACTTTTCTTTAATCACTATAATACCTCTGCCTGCCCTCACACCCAAACAAAGGTAAACACTCTTCTGAGATGTTTACCACAGATGGTAATTTACAAGTAGAATTCTACAATTTATATATATATGTGTGTGTGGTGGGGAGGGGGGAGCTTCTATTACTCAAAAATATGTAAGTTTCATCCATGTTGATTTAATGCTGCAGTGTGTCATTATCATTGGTCTGTAACAATGGTCTGCAACATTCCATTGTTTAAATACACCAGAAGATATATATGCCACAGGTAGGTAAACTGCCCCACAGGCCAAATCTGGCCTGCCACTTTGTTTGCCACTGAAGTTTTACTGAAACACGGACACACACCCACTTATGTATTTTCTGTGGTTACTTTTGCACTACAGAAGAGGTTAAGAAGTTGTGACAGAGACCCTATGTCTTGCATATGTCCTAAATAATTTACTCTCTGGCCTTTCACAAGAAAAAAAATGGCTGACCCCTGATCTATTCTACATATAATCAATATTTATTTTGTTTCTAGTTTGGAGCTTTTTTTTTTAAAAAAAAAAAACATTTTATTTATTTATTTGAGACAGTGAGCAAGCACAAACAGGGAGAGACAAAGGAAGAGGGAGAAGCAGATACCCTGCTGAGTGCAGAGCCCAATGTGGTGCTTGATCCCAAGACCGTGAGGTCATGGCCTGAGTCAAAGTCAGACGCTTCACCAACTGAATGCTTAACCAGCTGAGCCACCCAGGTATCCCTAACTTGGAGCTTTTATGAGTAACGCTGCTTTGAGCAGTACTGAAAATGTATTTTGGTAAATATATAAACTTATTTCTGGAGAGTTTATATCAAGGACCAGAATCCTAGTTCAGTGGATCTGAATATGGCTATTTTGAAATGACAGTGGTAAAGAGTTTTTTTAAAATGAGTTTACCAGTTTACATTAGTATTGCAATTAATCCACATCTGTTTCTGAGCTAAGATTTGGCATGTCTTCTTCATTTTAGCCATTTTGCTGTGTAGGTAATAGTGTCTCATGTGATTTTGATTTCAATTTCCTTACTAAGTTGAGCATCTTTTAATATGTTTATTGGCCATTTGGTTATCTTCCTTCACAAAGTGCCTATTCAAATAAGTCTTTTTTTCTGTTTCTTTATTGGGTTGTCTTCCTTTTCTCTGTTGTAGAAATCCATAAATATATAAAGGATGTGAATCACTTGTAGATATGTTTATTACAAAATATTTTTTTCCTGCACTGAGTTTTGCCTTTCACTATCTTAATTTTTTTTAATTTATTTATGATAGTCACACTATCATAAAGAGAGAGAGAGAGGCAGAGACATAGGCAGAGGGAGAAGCAGGCTCCATGCACTGGGAGCCCGACGTGGGATTCGGTCCTGGGTCTCCAGGATCGCGCCCTGGGCCAAAGGCAGGCGCTAAACCACTGCGCCACCCAGGGATCCCTCACTATCTTAATTTAGATAGTCTTTTAAAAATGAAGTTAATTTTAAGGTGGTATAATTCATTTTTTCTTAAATGTTTGGAAATGTTGCCCTTTTTGAGAAACTTTGGAACATTCCAAATTCTTGAGGAGATTTTTCTTCTTTTCTTTTAAAAGACTTCCTATGTTACCTACACATGTAGATCTTGAAGACACCTAAAATTGACTTCATTGTGTTGTGTGAGGTAGAGACCATAGTTTTTTTTTCTCTTTATTTTGGTATGAATATTCAATGTATCCAACACCATTTTTTGAATTATAATTCTTTCCCCACTGCCCTGCAACATCATCTTTACCATATTAGACTTTAATGTCTTTTTTCCATAAGTTAATGTTCATAATATTTTTGGAATATCTATTATATTCTATCATAACTAATCAATTTCAGTAGTATAGCTTCCTAAGTCTCAGTGTCTGGCAAGACAAGTAAGTCTACATTTCTCAAAATCATTGAGCAATTTTAAATACATATAATAATGATTACCAAATATTCTATGTACTATCTTTCATTTATCTGCCATTTGAAGTTAGGCAAAGCCATGTGATTAGTCTTGTTGAACAAGTAATAAGCAGAAGTGTCACTTCTAGGCCAAAGCATTAAAAAGGAAAAGTGTTTCCTTTTAATTAATACGAGGTTTCTGGGTGATTATTAATAATATGCCCAAATTATTTATTTCAAAACAAGACAATGGAGCATAGAATGTTGTTTGCCAGATAGACTTTACTTTGTTATCCACAAAATAAATCTCCAATTAAATAGAAATCTTATCAACCAACACGAGAAGTAAAAATGAATAACTCTACTCCCAAGAAAAAAAGAAGAATGAGATAATTAGATACACTCAATTCCATCTAATGTAGCTTACTTCACATTTCTTAAGAAAAAACATAATCTCAAGAATCAGTTTGAGCCAAGTCATGACTTAATAAGAACAATTCTACTGTTACTATGGAAACTAACTTAGAGAGGCATCACGTTTTTGCACTCTCCTCTCTCCCCTTCCAAATCCCCAGAACTTTTGGGCACAGAATCGAAAAGTAATTCCAGCCACCATGGTTACAAAATCTGTTAAGAAGTGATGGGGATGCTGAGCTGACTTGACCACTGATCCATGCCTCACACTGGGACAATCTAACAAGTGCAACCACTGAAATTCATAGATAAGGAGAGAACAGGCATCTCAGGATGGTCTATAAAAGGAAGCACCTGAAGTAAGAACCCAACATATGTTACACCAAAACAGCTGGCAAAGCAAACTCAGTCAATTACTGCCTTTCAAACCAATGCTGTATTCCATTTAAAGGGAAAAAAGTTAAATATTTTAAAATGAGTAGTTCACTGACAAAAGCTTTGTAGGAAAAATGATTGTACAACTTATATGGGTTAGTAATCAATAATATTTTGCTTCCCATATTTAAGAGGGAAAAGGTGAAAACAAAAATATCTCTGTACATACAAAAAGATGAAACTAGACTTTAGAAAATTAAGTCATCTCACAAAAAGGAAAGGAAAATGAATTTTTGTTAATATTTTTTTAATTTTTAATTTATTTATTCATGAGAGACAGAGAGAGAGAGAGAGAGAGGCAGAAACATAGGCAGAGGGAGAAGCAGGCTCCATGCAGGGAGCCCAATGTGGGACTCAATCCCAGGACTCCAGGATCATGCCCTAGCCTAAGGCAGACGCTTAACTGCTGAGCCACCCAGGCATCCCAAAATTTTAAAATATTTTAATAAATGTTGCATTATACAGTTTTTCATATGTACACACACATGTACTGGTATGTCCTCTGTTGATCTTTTACCAGCAATAAAACAGGTAACACATGTAAACCCATTAGTCACTCGATAAATAACGTTTTTAGATTCAGGTGCCTTTTTGGGACCTCTTTACTGGACTCATATGAACTTAGAATCACCTGTTGATGCCCTAATTTATATAGGTACACAATTTATTATTTTATTTTTCACATATTACTATATATTTATATTACTATATGTTTATTTATATTTAATATATACTTTGTATATATATTACATATATACATATATATGTACCTCCAGAAATAATTAAAAAGTGTATCTCAATTTTTTCTTCTAGAATTCGTATACCAACATGTACAAGACTCTCTCTTCTGATCACTTATATTTGCATATCAGTGTAAAGTAGAAAGTGATGCAAGAGAGCTTAAGTAACAGTTTTAGATCATCTGATAATTTACACATTAATGATAGAATTGATTCTGCATTTGGGGATGCTGTCAAAGCCTTGCTGTGGTTGAACATATATAAGGAGAATCCCAGAAAGCTACCAGGTTGTCTATATCCCAGATTATCAGTCTGCCTTACTGGATGTGCTGATCAATCCAATTCAATTTATCCAACACTTATTGAGTACTATAAAGTATAAAAAGCCTATAATCATTAATACAGAGGTATTAGGTAGTAGGAAATAAAATCTAACATGAAATGTTAGGAAATAGTCTTAAAGAGGCCATTAAGTGTTATTGTAGCATTAGGAATGGCTTCGGAGTTGCAGTTTTTTCAGGGTGCTTGAAGTGTAGACTGGAGTTGATAATAGAGAAAATTAGAAGAAAATTTCAGATACGGGAACAGCATGAGCATTAACAGAGTAAATGAAATACTAAAAGATGTTATTTAAGTCAATTTCAAGAAAGACTTTCCTAACTCCAAATTATTATATATCAACATTCGATATTTCTAATCTCTCATCATTGTAAATTTAGAAACTCAGAGATACATTCCATACTTACCTTCAAGGAAATTAATCTTGCTTCCAGAGTTAAAAGACCCAAATTTCACTACTAGATTACATTACTGATTCATATCTGCTTCATAACATTTACATTTCTTTTCTACTTCATAACCTGACAATATTTTTAAAATATTTTGTAAATTCAATACGTGAATTTCAATCTCAGCTTATTTCAAAATCTTTAGCAGTCTTCCTTTTATTTCCCTTTTCATTTGTAGTGGCTGCGTATTTGATTTGTTCGTGAATAATGAAATACTGCATAATAATATCTCATTACATCCAAAATGCAAAAGCTGTCTTTTAGAAATGTCAAACATTATAGGTGAAATATCAACTGATATACACAATGTATTTTAATATTTGCTAAAATTTCAAAGTTATAGCTGTGATTATAATTATTTAGAATATAGATAATATAGATATATAGAAACATGGTTTGTCATATTTTCATAAGAAAAACTTCACTATAAGGTTATAAAAACATTAATATCATTAGCAATTAATCATAGACTTTTAATGTGTTAAAAAGTTTGCTTTATATATTTTTATTATTGTGAATTATAATTCTATCATTTGTAATTTAGAAATATATATATCTTGACTGATTCCTAAACAACTGCTTGGTTTGAAATCCCAAGCTTTCTATAATTAAATCTCAAAAAACTTTCCAAGATATACCTTAATTTACTTGCATGAGTTCTCTAATTCTTTTGAAAAGTCTACAAGCTTTTTAATCATCTTGCATCTATGAATTGACAGGAAACATCATTAATTAATTCTTTTCACCTAAATAACTAGTCTTTCATGGACTATAAAATCCAGTGGAAGAGCCATTTTTTCTTTGAAATCCTCCAAAACTAACTCACTTATGATGATCCAATACCCTCTTCTATTTCTTGTTATCAACATGTGCCATGCTTAGGCAAAACATATTCCTGTCAGTAGGACTATATTGCCACATAAGTCAGGTGGCAAAGTAAGCACATCTCAGTGCATTTTATTTCTGTCCTTCTCTCACATACCTATCCAACATGCCTTGGCAATAATATTAAAAACCTCTGGTATATATTACCAATCACTAGTCTCCATGTACTGCCTGTGACAAGTATTCATACTATTTTACTACCCTTATTTAAACATGTAATAAAATGTATGTTTAGGGGCACCTGGGTAGCTCAGCTGGTTGAGTGTCCAACTCTTGGTTTTGGCTCTGGTCATGATCTTGGGGTCATGGGATCCAGCCCTGAGTCGAACCTCCTCAGCTCTGAGTCTGCTTGTACCTCTATCTCTGCTCTTCCCCCGACTCATACTCTCACTCTCTCTCTTTAATTAATTAATTAATTAATTTTAAAAGTATTTTAAAAACTGTATGTTTATATGTTTGAATACTTAAATAATCTTTCATTTTATATTTATTCACTATATATTTTATTCGTGCTTAATATTATCTACATTTCTAAAATAGACTGTCTCCCATGTATGACATTATAATGATTATATAACTTATTGCTGTTTTAATAAAGTTTTTTTTTCAGAAAAAGAGCTAATACCTTTCAATATCTGAAAGCGGCAAATCAACTTATTTATAGCTTTTGGGTAATAACTACTGTCTCAAAATTACCATAAAAGTTGTGCCAAGTATATGCACTTCTTGCCATCAAGAAGCTTATGATGCAATTATTCAAAACATCAAAGCAACAACAGAAAACAAATATTTTTGCAAGTCTCAAATCCGTGTTCCATTAATGGAAATTCATAATGTCTTTGGGATAAGGAAATGAAAACAATAATCTTAGGGATTGTACTTTCTCGTCATGTTTATGAACATTGAAGAAATAACATCTAATCTCAAAGAATATAAGCTAGCTGTATCTACCACAGCCAATTTCACTCCAAAGCCCTATACTGAACCAGGAAGTAAATAAAGACTCTCAAAAATTTGCTTATTTGCCTCTTATTAAGAATCCCTCCCCCGCAAAAAATAACAGTATAATACAAAAAATATCACAAAATACACAAGTGTCACTAGGCTTGATTAGTTGCCAAATTATGTTACTAACAATTAGTGTTAACAGAATTTGAAATTTGACATATTGTGTTTATGAAGGATATGCTCATATGCATATCCATTAATTCTCTTTTGTGCATTTTATCTCACATCAAAAACATTATCAATGAGATAGCATTGTGTGAAAATGGAACAAATTGCATACATTACCATTTCAGAATATTGCCGCCTGCCTTTTCAATCTGTTCAGGATAAGTCTCCAATTCACTTTATAGATGAAGGTTTGTTTAGGTAAATCAATTAATCATAGGATTTGTATATTAAGAATAAGACCACAGCCAATAAAAAGGTTGTTTATAAAGAGTTTGAAATATCTATAAAGAGGTTTACAATACAATGTTTACTGAAAAATGCATAGTTTAAATCCATGTTTTTACTTATTGCACCATTTCATCTAAATATTTTTGCATACATATTAGTGTAAGTATGAAAGAAGTGATATGTATATATATATATGCACTTTTATAGAAGAAGTAAAGTGATTTAAAATAAGCTACAAAAATAGAATCAATAGTTGAATCCAACTGTTTCTGATAATCAATATAATAACTATCAATGATCACTAAAAGATTTAAATACATTTAATTTTAATAGTAGCACTGCAAAGTCATAGATGTTCTGCTTATACAGACATCCTTCATTAGCCTCACTATCCCCAGAATAGCTGCAATTGAGCAGATATTTTGTAAAATGGCACCCCGTTGCCTTCTTTAAAGTGAATTGGACTTTGAATATTGGCCCTAACTTGAATCAACCAAGGTAACTTTCATGGTTGTCATCTGATCTAAGAACTAGGGAAAGAATAATGAGGGTAGACATGATAAGAAAACTAAAGATGCAAGATTGTTGATGTTTCTTCCTGTATTTTCAGATTCCCTTCAATCCCACTTTTTTCTTTTTGAGATCTCACTATATTTCCATATCTGAATTTATGAGACAACCTATTCATATACCTATAATTAATTTCTGAATGTGCTCCTGTGAAATTGAAATGATTTATTTATAACCAACATAGTCTTAACTAGTACAATTACTCTAATTCCCTGAGGAAATTGAGGCTCAGGGAAGTTAAGTAGCTTTTTTCAAAGTCATACAGCTATTGAAGATTATAGCTTTTGGACTCAGCTCTGCCTTCAACATCCAGGCTCCTTTTCTTACACCAAGATCAGGATGAGTGAGGGATTATTAATGACTTTCACGAGCTTGTAATATTTTTCTCTATTCTCCAAATTTTCTACAATAACCATGCATCTATGAATAAAAATAATTTATTTTTTTAAATATAAACCTGTAGCTTGCCTTGTTCTATTATTAAAAATTGATAACTTAAGCATGTAATAGGTACCTGAAGCTGGGAGCTGGAGTGTTGAGTTCTGTGGGAAAGGGGAAGTGTATTGAAATGATATCAGAGACCATTTATCTGTTATATTTCTTTTTGTTTTTATCCGTTATGGTCAATTGTTAGATATATTCCTTGTTTGCTTAAGAGTGTGTATTATGCAGTTTGGGGTATGGTGGTATAATACATGCATACACACACACAGATCTGTAATTGCTGTATATATGTTGAAGCTATTCTATTTGGTGCTCATGAATGTAAAATTAATATGTTTTCCAGGTAGATTGAAACTTTACATTATAAAATACCCCTCTTTAACTTTATAAATGCTTTTTGCCTGAAAGTCTGATTTAGTAGTATAAATACAGTCACATCAACTTTCTATATATTGATATTTTTGTTATATATGTAATTATTTTTAAACTTTTTGTATCTTTTATTTTAGATCTGTTTCTTATAACAAGCAAAGTTTTGTTTTTTTTAGAATGGGATAATCTTTGACTTAGGAATGGACTCATCCATTTACATTTATTCGTCTTAGATCAATATATCTGAGATAAATCAAATACTTTTGGAATTGCTTTATCTTTTTAATGACTCTATCTGTTCTTGTTTCTCTCATTTTTTACCTATTCTTTCATTGGTTACTATCATTAGTGATTCTCCTAGAGAATTCAAAATGATCCTTCATTTATCAAGGTCTAAATATCAACCAATTTTTTTATACCTTCTACAAAAACATGCAAGGACCTTAGAAAAATGAAGTTCCCTTTATGCCCTCCTGATTACTCCTCTCACATTTCCAACATTCAACCAGGAGTTTTTCTTCTGCTGTGGTAGCAACTATTAGTATTTCCTTTTCTGCCATCTGCTGATATATATATTTAGTTTTGTCTGAACATGACAAAACCCCTACCCCCCTTCTTTGGAGATATTTTTTTCCTGTGGAATTCCAAGACAACAGTTTAGTGTCATTGCTATTATTGTTTTAAGCTTTTCAAACAGGAATTAGTAAAAAAAAAAAAAAAAACGGAAAATTGTCCCCAATATTGGGCTAACCTCTCTGAACATTATGAAAGTTGGTTTCTGGCCTGGTGTATAAGGTAAATACAGTGGCATTTCAAGTCATTTAGTGGTTAAAACAAATCTTATGCATTATTTCTCACAATACATGGATTATTTGAATGATTCTTATCTGGGCCAGATGTGGCTATTCTTGGCTAAGCAAGCCCCTGTGTTTATGAATGGGTGACAGAGGGCTGATCAGTCTAGAATGTCCTTGCCTGGGAAGGCTTAGCTTCATTCCATGTATTATCTTATCCTCGGGCAGGATAGCCTGGCCTTGCTCTAGTCTATGCTGGCAGAGTTCCAAGATGGATAGTTCCATGACAGATTGAAATCTCTTCTGAAATTTAGATTCAGAACTGGCAATCTGCCACTTCCACCAAATTATTTTGACCAAAGCAAGTCTTAAGACCAGCCCAGATAAGGTTTGGGAAAGAAACTCCACCTTCTGATGGGAAGAACCAAAGACTCACCTTGTAAGTGGTATACATAGCACAAGTAATCTACCACACCGGGTAATTCTTTATGAATTTATTAGTACCCCATTACTTTTAAATTGATATATGAGTATATCTTATCTGGCTTTTCTAGTTGTCCTCTAAGGCAGAGTTGATCTGATTCACTTAGCCTGCCATTACCAGGCCACTGTTATTTCTGTTTTGTAGGAATTTCTATTGTACAAATTATAAACGCTAGCCATAGTGGAACTATTATATTTTGGTTAAAGAAAGACAATAACTATGTAAGTGACATTCAATTTTTCCCCCACTAAGCAGTAATATTCATTCAGTCCCATAAAATAGTCTGTCTGGGAGGTCAGGCAGTTGCTTAGTGATACCCCATTTCTCCCCAGGGGTTTCAGGTACCGGCATACTTAGTTATGTTTACTTCAAGTGGCTACATCATGCAAATTTAGTTCTTGACATGCAATTCAGAGAATTGAGTCTCTTTTATATGGTTCACTGATTATAAAGTCCATGAACAGTTTATTGGATAGTTTCCACTCAATCAGTCTGCTTGGTGTAATTTTTCCCAAGGGATTGAAACTTTATGTTGTTATTTCAATCCCAAGTAGATCCACTTGCATTGTAATAGTTGAGAACTCACGATTTCCATTTACACTGACTTTCACAAATGCATTAAGCTTAACCCCAGAAAAACAAACAAAAACCAGTCACAAATAAAATAAGAGTAAATAGCATATGCTCCATTAAATAACCACTGGGATTTTTCCTATTATTTTTCTTTTATTCTATGACAGGAAGAAACAAAATTATAAGTTTGTACAAAATATCTATCGTTTTCTCTTTTGCAATGTCCCCATTTTTAAATCCAGCACTCCCCAAATGACATTACTCTTTATCAAATTATTAAACTGGTGATGTTTAGCATGGATGAAGAGACAACATAATTATCTCAGTAGTCCATTCAACTGAAGAAAGTACTAATTTCAAAGACTGTGTGTATGGTTCATTACAATTATACTTTTTTCTTTTCAATATTTTTTTCCTAAATCTGATAAACCAATAAGCCAATATATATTAATCTATTACTTTACGACCAACACTATCCTCTCAGAAATAAGTTAGAAATATCCCTTTTAGAAGAATAAATATTAAAAAATGTTTTAAAAATCATCAATATTTATGGCCCAGAGTAAATTAAATGCATGTGTAAACACATTTTTAATATTCATTTTAAAAAGTTACACCCAAGGCTAATTTTTAAGGACCATATAAAATACTGTAATTCCTGTCAAGTCTTTGCTATACCTTCAAGTTTGCAAAAATGTCTGCCTCCTCAGAACTCTCAAAGTAGCATTTTTATACTACTTCTATATATTTATAATGATCTATGTTTCTTTGTAGCTATTTATGACTAATCCATACTTTTATTCTGGGGAATAAATATTTTGATTAGCAGAGTCTATTTACTTCCATATGTTCCATAATACTCAATGCAATTACCTGCACATAATAGGTAATCAATAAATAGCAGTGAATGATTAGTTATTGAATAAAATGATAAAAATCAGTGTACATTGATTAATTTAACATTTATTTGAGGATATTTTAGGATTGAAAACAAACAGTATCTAAATAAGCAACTTTCTGAAAAGAGCATTTTAGAAAAGCGGAAAGTATTAAAAATATGCAACAAATCTGGAGACAGTGAATATCCTACCTGAAATAAAAGAGGCCATTGTGAATTATGGTGGTTAAGTGATAATCTGAAGTCAATCTATGGAAGGACCTGAATATCAGATGTCAGACTTTAGGCTTTCTGACAAATAATAAAAAGTTAGTCCTGAGTCTTGATTAATGGAATAACATCCTGAAAGCAAATCAGCTCATCACTCTCCTCAGTAACCACCAGCATGTTTTTCACAGCAAATGGTGTAAATCCCGTGAAGAAATGAATTTCACCCTGACTAACCACTGGACTTTTTCTCACAGCAATCTTCTACTAGAGCACTTTTCCTTTACTCTTTCTTTTTCTCAGCAGCACCTAGAATAGATTCCAGTACATACTGACTGCCCAATTATGATTTTTGATTTAGCTTTTACTAATGTCTTGTGTGCTATTCAGTAGAATCATGGTTTCTGCCCTCTAAATGCCAACAGTCAAATGAGACAAAAAATATATTCTAAAATAAGTTAAATAACAATAAAAATGCAAGCAATATAAAACATACACAGTTTTCTGTCCAGTGAATAGTATAGATGATGAGTTCTTCGGTTTTAGAGATGGAGGAAACTGTGCGATCTTACAGTTTCAGGAAAGAATCACAAATGAGCTGGATTTGGGCTGATAGTCAAAGGACCCATGTGATAAACTAAGAAGACATAAGGAAAGAGAAAAATCCAAGTGAGATTTAGTGTAAATAAATAAAAGGAGAAAATAGAGAATTACAAGGTATATTCCATGTACAGAGCAGATAGGCTTGGCAATACAGAATTTCACACAGGAAGTAGTAGATGGTTAGACCCGATAATCAAATGAGGGACAGGTGTGAAGAGGGTCAAAGGTACAAACTTCCAGTCATAAAACAGACAAGTCATGAGGATCTAATGTTGAGCATAGTGACTACAGTTAATAATACCATTGCATATTTGAAAGTTGTTAAAAGAGTAAATCTTAAAAATTCTCATCACAAGAAAAGAGAATGCTGTAACTATGTCCGATGATGGATGCTAACCAGACTTACTGTGGTGAGCATCTCATAATATATACAAATATTGAATCATTATGTTGTACACCTGAACTAATATAACGATATGCATCAATCATATCTAAAAAATAAGGATAGTTAAGAACACTCTTTAATGATGTCTCTGGGATATGGGAATTAGATAGCAGCTCTTTGAAGACAGATGAGGAGCCCAGATAATCATAGCCTCATCCCTAATATATTTCTGGCAGGAACTGCCACTCATGTTGATATTAACTCAGATCAATCATACTCTCTTTTTGTGTCCCACCTTTATTTTTTTATTTTCTCCCTTTGGCTTTGACTGTATGCTGATGCAGCAAGTTTGGGGTTTTTAAATTTTTTTATCATCTTAAGTCTGGTATCTGCAGACTACTACTGCAGTACTTGGTATCTAACTTTGTTCTTGCCCCTATTTCCATTTCTGCCTCACCATCAAGGATTGAATGCTAGCCATGTTCTTAAAATATTCTTACCTCCATGGATTTACAATTTGAGGTTTCTGTTTTTGTTTTTGTCTTGTTTGGTTTGCTTTTGGTCTCTTTACTGCCAGTCCAATTTTTTCTACTTTGGTGCACAACGTAGAAAGTTCACAAAACAAAACTATCCAGATTTTAGCCCATATACAATTAGTGTTTTAGAGAATCTTGAGCACCATCAAGGTTGTAATGAACAATTATCCATGAAGATTAATTTGAAAAAGACTACAGAGGAAGACATTAGTTTACTTCAGTCATCTAGGTGATCTTATTAGAAAAGTTTTTTACATATTTATTTGAGGGAGAGACAGAGAGGATGTGTGTGCACATGAGCAGGAGAGGAGGGGCAAAAGGAGAGGGAGAGAAAGAATCTTAAGCTGGCTCCATGCCCTTGGTATGAGGTCCAACCCAGGGCTCTGATAACAGTACCCTGAGATCATGACCTAAGCCAAAATCAGGAGAAGGTCATTTAATTGACTGAACCACCCAGGTGCCCCAAGGAAAGCATTTTTTAAAAATGATTCTGGCTTAATGGCTTTTATAGCCCATCTCCTATCTCTACCCAAGGATGAGTCACAAGTGATAGTTCTAAATATCTTTCTCTTCTGAAACATGTGAATGGGCCATAGGCACTAATTACGGCATGCATCATAGCCCAAGATAATAATGGGAAATTGAAATTACTTCCATTTGAGTAAAATAAAATGATGCTCTAGTTAAAAATGTACAACCAGCTTCAGTTGCAGTATAAATCATTTGTAATGTTATTTTGTAAATCATAACTCTGAGATAATATCTGGAAAGGATTTGTTGAAAGACAGAATGGGTTGTTCCATCTTGAGCAGCACCAAGACATTCTTCCTAAGATGTGAAATTCCAGTTGCCTTATTTTCATTTCTTTTTAAAAATTATTACAGAGAAATGCTCAATCATCTCCTAGCTCTCTCAAGCATGTCAACTCTTTCCTTTTTATTTTATTCATTCTATTTGAGACTATTTTCTGATGTGTCTAGCCAGAGTGACATTTGTTTACTACATTAAAAGAAGCTATTTCTAGATGCAATTATGAAGTAATTTGTCTTCTGTCAATAAGCCTCCATTTTTCTTAGGCTCACTCAAATACAAAGTGACACAGACAGTTTTCATTTGTTCTTATTTCACACTGCCTTTCCTTTCCTGGAATATTTGTCTATGCTTTGGTGGGAACTTCTAAAACCTAATTTAAAACAAATTCCTCTTAACACTTTGACTTGATCAGTTCCTCATATATCTAGATACATAGCAAAACAAAAAATAAAACAACCCGTAAATGAAAGGTGAAGTATAATTTCTTTTTTTTTTTAATTCTTATTTATTTATGATAGTCACACAGAGAAAGAGAGAAAGAGGCAGAGACATAGGCAGAGGGAGAAGCAGGCTCCATGCACCGGGAGCCCGATGTGGGATTCGATCCCGGGTCTCCAGGATCATGCCCTGGGCCAAAGTCAGGCGCTAAACCGCTGCGCCACCCAGGGATCCCTGAAGTATAATTTCTATATTAAAATCAAGTTTTCTGAAAATTTTACTATCAATATACCATTTAAAGCAAGAAAGAATTGTCCTTAAACTCAAAGTATGGATTGTTGAAAATAGATTTGAAAAATGGAAGTTAATATGATGTACCAAAATATATCTCACTTCATATTTTATCCTGGTTTAAACACAGTTATTAAATACAAAGCTTAATTATTTTATTTTTCTTATTAAACTGGAATTAAGTATGTTGCCACATTACCATTTGATTATTAATCAAGAAAATTCATCTTTCTCCCTGATCCGTAAGATGATTATTCTAGAATTTAAACAAATATTTACCAAAAAACCGTATGTATATATATAAAAAAAAACACTTTTAGAAATTACACACTGATTATTGTGATTATTCTTTCAAATACTTCACTCCTCTAATAGATTATTAATTAATAAACTCCATCTGACCAGGCAATATTTATCTCCTTCTCTTCTTTACATATCTAGCAACCAATGTATCCTTCAGAACATAATTGGTGCTCAATACATACTTATTAAGTTATTTAAGATATTTGCTCATAAAACTTCCTGGACTTGCCATCATTTTTATCGTAGATATTTGACTTACTTACTTTTCCATCTTTTTTTTTACCTTCTAGTATTTTATATATTGATATTTTACCAAAAAAAATCAACAACTTTGTTGGTTTTTCAAGTTTATTAATATACAATTATACCAATCATCAACTTAAAACCTTTAATATATATACTTTTATTTAATCATATTTTATATATAAATATATAATATATTTATATCTGTATACATGTAATGAATAAAAATAGAATTATGAATACAATGTATTCATAATGTATGTTTTTATATATAAACATAAATAATATATAATATAAACAAATATAGAATGTAAATATAGCCTATGTTTCAAATGAAGTTTGCATTCCAAAGTATTATATATTATATGAATTTATTAAAATACCTATCATCAGATATAATTGCTTATCTTAAAGTCAGTTGTTTTTGCTTCATTATTTCCTTTCTCACACTTTTAAAAACTTATATGCTGCACATTTACCTGTGTTAGGAGATTGTTTTCTACCTCTTTTATAATAACTAATTTAAATTCATAGTTTCTGGGCAGCCCGGGTAGCTCAGTGGTTTAGTGCTGCCTTCAGCCCAGGGTGTGATCCTGGAGACCCGAGATCAAGTCCCATGTCGGGCTCCCAGCATGGAGCCTGCTTCTCCCTCTGCCTGTGTCTCTGCCTCTCTCTTTCTGTGTCTCTCATGAATAAATAAATAAAATCTTAAAAAAATAAAATAAATAAATTGATAGTTTCTTAATAGTACTATATAGGCCATACTAAGAAGGTTTTGATTCTTCATGAATTATCATTAAATAATCTCAAAGTTATTAGTTATTTAACTTATTTTTATTTTTATCCTTTAAGTAAATTAGAAAAGTATATATAGTTTCCTCATTTGGGGAATTTATTAAAATTTTTTGATAGTGAAGAGGTACCTGTGTAGCTCAGTTGGTTAAGTATCTGCCTTTGCTTGAGGTCATGATCCCAGGGTCCTGGGATTGAGCCTGCATTCGGCTCCCTGCTCAGCAGATGTCTGCTTTTCCCACTGCCTCTCCTTCTCCCCATGCTCTCTTTCCCTCAAATAAATAAATAAAACCTTTTTAAAAAAATTGATAACCAATATGTTATCAATCTTTGTGAATATTTAGTGAATATTTCAAAACAATGGACATTCTTCCATTGATCAATGTGTCCATCTTTGTGCCAGTACCATACTGTTTTGATCACTACAGCTTTGTAATGCTATTTGAAGTCTAGAATTTTGACTCTAGCTTTACTTTGCTTTTTCAAGGTTGCTTTGGACATTCAGGGTGTTTTGTGGTTCCAAACAAATTTTAGGAATATTTGTGCCAGCTTGGCGAAAAATGTTGGTATTTTGATAGGGATTATATTAGATGTATAGATGGCTTTAGGCAGTACAGACATTTAAACAGTATTTGCTCCTCCAATCTATGAGCATGGAATGTCTTTCCATCTCTTTGTGTCATCTTCAATATTTTTATCAATATTTTATAGTTTTCATTGTATAGGTCTTTAACCTCTTTAGTTAGGTTTATTCCTAGGTATCTTAAGGTTTTTGATGTTGTTGTAAATGGGATCAATTCCCTGATTTCTTTTTCCGCTGCTTCATTATTGATGTAATGAAATGCATCAGACTTCTGTACATTGATTTTTTATCCTGTGACTTCACTGATTTTGTGTATCAATTCTAGCCTTTTTTTTAGTGAAGTCTTGGATTTTTAATACAGAGAATAATGTCATCTGCAAATAAGAAAGGCTTAGCTTCTTCGTGCTAATTTGTATGCCTTGTTGTGTGATTGCTATGGCTACAACTTCCAGTACCATGTTAAATAACAGTGGTGAGAGTGGACATCCTTGTTGTGTTCCTGACCATAGACATAAAAAGGCAAAAATAAACTCTTGGTACTTCATAAAAATAAAAAGTATCTGCAAAGGAAATAACAGAACTAAAAGGCAACTTATGGAATGGGAGAAGATATTTGCAAAACACATATCTGATAAAGGGTTAGTATTCAAAATATATAAAGAACTTATCAGGGATCCCTGGGTGGTGCAGCAGTTTGGCGCCTGCCTTTGGCCCAGGGCGCGATCCTGGAGACCCGGGATCGAGTCCCACGTCAGGCTCCCGGTGCATGGAGCCTGCTTCTCCCTCTGCCTGTGTCTCTGCCCCTCTCTCTCTCTTTCTGTGTGACTATCATAAATAAATAAAAAATTAAAAAAAAAGAACTTATCAAACTCAACACCCAACCAAAAATAATCCAATTAAAAATGGGTAGAAGAAAAAAATGGGTAGAAGACATGAATAGACATTTTCCCAAAGTAGACATACAGATGGCCAACAGACACATGAACAGATGCCCAGCATTACTGATCATCAGGGAAATGCAAATCAAAACTTCAATGAGATGTCACCTTACACCTATCAGAATGGCTAAAATCACAACACAAGAAAAAATAGTTGTTGGCAAGGATGAGGGAAATAAAGGAAATGTCATTCATTGTTGGTGGGAATGTACACTGGTATAGCCACTTGGAAAACAGAATGGAGGTTCCTCAAAAAGTTAAAAATAGGACTACCCTATGACCCAGCAGTCACACTGCTAGGTATTTACCCAAATATAAAAATATTAATTCAAAGGTACACATGAGCCCCAATGTTTATAGTAATATTATCTACAATAGCCAAATTATGGAAAGCCCGAGTGCCTATTCAACTGATGGATGGATAAAGAGGATATATGTACACAATGGAATATTATCCAGCTATAAAAAAGATGAAATCTTGCCATTTTCAATGATGTGGATGGAGCTAGAGAGTATTATGCTTAGCAAAATAAGTCAGGAAAGACAAATGTCATGATTTCACTCTTATGTGGAATTTAAGAAACCAAACAAATGGGCAATGGGGAAAAAGAGAGATAGAGGCAAACCAAGAAACAGGTTTTTAACTAGAGAGAACAAACTGATGGTTAGCAGAGGGAAAATGGGTGGAAGTATGGGTTAAATAGGTGATGGAGAATAAAGAGTACACTTGTTATGATGAGCCCCTGGTATTGTATGGAAGTGTTGAATCACTAAATTGTACAACCGAAACTAATATTACATTGTATGTTAACTAACTGGAATTTAAATAAAAACAAAAACCAAAACAAAACAATGAGTATTCTTTATTTTGCTGCCATTTTAGGAAATTTTATTTCATTATTATTTTTAAAAATATTTTATTTATTTATATGAGACAGAGAGAGAGAGAGAGTGAGCATGAGCACAGGGAGGGGCAGAGGGAAAGGGAGAAGCAGACTGCCTGCTGAATGCAGAGCCTGACACAGGGCTTGATCCCAGGATCCTGAGATCATGACCCAAACCTAAGTTAGAGACCTAACTGACTGGGCCACCAGGTGCCCCTGGAAATTTTAATATACATAATTCTTTTTTAAAAAAATAGTTTCAGAGGTAGAAATTAGTGATTCATCAGTTGGATATAACACCCAATACTCGTCATATCAAGTGCCCTCTTTTAATGCCCATCATCCAATTCCTGCACCTCTTCCCTACCAGGAACCCCCAGTTTGTTTCCTATAATTGATAGTTTCTTATGGTTTGTCTCCCCCTCAGTTTTTATCTTATTTTTTTCCTTCCCTTCCCCAATGTTCATCTGTTCTGTTTCTTAAATTCCACTTATTAGTGAAATCATGATATGTTACTTAGCACAATACCGTCTAGTTCTATCCACGTCATTGCAAATGGCAAGATTTCATTTGTTTTGATGGCTGAGTAATATTCCATTGTGTATATGTACCACCTCTTCTTTATCCATTTGTCTGTCAATAGATATCTGGGCTTTTTCTATAGTTTGGTTACTGTGGACACTGCAGCTATAATTCTATATACTCTTACAGATAAGGCATATTATTTTATTCTGATTGTGTATTTCCTTGTCCTTGGTCTAGGTGCTTTTTTTTTTTTTTTTTTGAGCACATGATGTTTTGAAATCTCCCATCATGGCTCATGAGTTACTGTGATTGAGCTTAAGGGACAAGAAGGTTTGCAGCCTAAGATTCCTAAGTGCCTCCTAATACTCCAAATACAATACTATCAGTACTGGGATTAAGAAATGAATAAGAAAGAAAATATATTTTTATTTTTCTTGGATGATTTACTATAGTTTTATTTATTTTTATTTTATTTTTTATAGTTTTATATTTAACCATACTAATTTGGACATTTAAAATTGTTCGATTATTATATGTGAAATGTTGCAAACTTAGTTATAAATTGTAATATATATTGAAAGCCTACATTGTCAAAGTGAAAGAATGACACTGTATCTTATTTGAGAAGTATACCACTTATTTAGGTTTACTCTGAAAACTACAAAATAAGTCAGTTTTCTGCTGAGTCAAATATTACTAAAGCAAATATTTCTAATAGCCATTTTTTGCGAAAAATATTTCTGGCCAGCTCTATTAAAGTAAGAATCTTCAATTTAGTACTGGTCTCCTAATAAGGTTAATCTATTTGCTTAGGGTACATTTGTTATCTATCATTATGCATTTCCATATTTAAGAGGGCAATTTATGTTGACAATTTACTCATAAAAATACTAAAAAACCTGAATTCATTCCCCCCAAAAACCCCCAGATTAAAGGGTCATTTTAATCAATAATACAAATGTTAATAGGATTAACTGTCAAAATTTATCTTTGATAAATGTATTGTCTATCTCTGGACATATAAGTCTGATATCTGTATTTAAATCCTGAGTCTAGGAAAATGTATATTCTCTTCCTAAATGAGTATATTTAAAGAGTATATTTATTGGCTGTATATTTTAATTACATGTTCTAATTGCAAATTAGACACTCACCATACAATTCTTGATTTTGTCTCTATATTCTATTATTCTTCTATATTTAAAGCCCTTTCATCTTTCTTTAGGCTTTTATCTCTATCCTGCAATTCAGATACCCTAGCCTGTGTTAAAATCTGAACTAATATCGTACTGTATGATAACTAACTGCATTTAAAATTGCTCAATACAGAGCCTGAGTGGCCAAGTGGTTGAGCATCTGCCTTTGGCTCAGGGTATGATCCCAGGGTTCTGGATCAAGTCCTGTGTTGGGCTTCCCAGAGGGAGTCTGATTTTCCCTCTGTCTATATTTCTGCCTCTCTGGGTCTTTCATGAATAAATAAATAAAATCTTAAAAATAAAACAAAATAATAAAATTGGCCAATACAGTAAGTTGAAAGTTTAATTAAAATTATCAGCAAAAATAAAAATATATTTTATTGCAGATAAAATTAACTATTTGATTGAAATAAATATATATGGTCTTTAAAAACATTCTTAATTTCTTCTAAGCATCTTATACATAACAACGATCTTGACTACCTTCTGGTTAAACACAAAACATCACTGAAAATATGTTTTGTGTCACATAAACCAAAATACTAAAATTAACTCTTTCTACTTGGAGCTGTGATTCCTGGCTTCAGTGAGAGCAACCATTTCATGCAAGGTCTTAGGAAAATAGAAATTAAGTTCTGAAAAATTTAGGAGGGACCTTTAAAATATGCTATTTCAAAAACATAAAGAAATACAAATGTTGAAGGACAGCTAAGACACTCATTCCTGAGGAAGAAGAATGAGGCGTGTTGCAGATTTGTGAGTAAAATGTATGAAAACAATTATTTTATTCAGAAACCTGGAGTTTGGACAGAGCTCATCAGAGTAACTTAGCATTAGCTGGGACATCTCAAAGGCTGAGAGCCAGAATCATCTAAAGCAGTGCTATCCAAGGAAAAGATATAGCAGTCCACATATGTAATTTTTAAAGTTTTAGTTGCCACATCAAAGAAAAATGAAGGAAAAATAGATAAAATTTGAGGTGCCTGGGTGGCCCAGTAGGTTGAGTGTCTGACTCAGGTCATGATCTCAGGGTTGTGAGATGCAGCACGAATAGGGCTATGGGCTCAGTGTGGAGTCTACTTGGGATTCTTTCCCTCGTCCTCTCCCTTTTCCCCTTTGCATGTGCACACAATCTCTCAAATAAATAAATAAATAAATATTTAAAAGAAAAAAAATAGGCAAAATAATGTAATAATATATTATTTAATCCAATATATTCAAAATGCTATTTTATCATGTAATCAATATTAAGATATTAATGAAATACTTTCCTTTTGTGTTCTACTAAATCTTTGAAATTGTGCATTTGGCTCTTAAAGCTCTTCTCAATTTGAAAGAACCACATTTCAAGTGCGTAATAGCCACTTAATAATCCACACACCACAACTTTACCTGCTTGCTCACATCTGTATCTAGTGATTGATACTGAGACTGTCAGTAGGAACACCTAAATGTTTTCTTTCCCTGTGTGGACTTCCTTGTAACATGATGGTTGTATTCTTTTTTTTTTTTTTTAATAAATTTATTTTTTATTGGTGTTCAATTTACCAACATACAGAATAACACCCAGTGCTCATCCCGTCAAGTGTCCACCTAAGTGCCCATCACCCATTCACCCCCACCCCCCGCCCTCCTCCCCTTCCACCACCCCTAGTTCATTTCCCAGAGTTAGGAGTCTTTATGTTCTGTCTCCATTTCTGATATTTCCCACACACTTCTTCTCCCTTCCTTTATATTCCCTTTCACTATTATTTATATTCCCCAAATGAATGAGAACATACACTGTTTGTCCTTCTCCGATTGACTTACTGCACTCAGCATAGTACCCTCCAGTTCCATCCACGTTGAAGCAAATGGTGGGTATTTGTCGTTTCTAATGGCTGAGTAATATTCCATTGTATACATAAACCACATCTTCTTTATCCATTCATCTTTCGATGGACACTGAGGCTCCTTCCACAGTTTGGCTATTGTGGACATTGCTGCTAGAAACATTGGGGGTGCAGGTGTCCCGGTGTTTCATTGCATCTGAATCTTTGGGGAAAATCCCCAATAGTGCAATTGCTGGGTCGTAGGCCAGGTCTATTTTTAACTCTTTGAGGAACCTCCACACAGTTTTCCAGAGTGGCTGCACCAGTTCACATTCCCACCAACAGTGTAAGAGGGTTCCCTTTTCTCCGCATCCTCTCCAACATTTGTGGTTTCCTGCCTTGTTAATTTTCCCCATTCTCACTGGTGTGAAGTGGTATCTCATTGTGGTTTTGATTTGTATTTCCCTGATGGCAAGTGATGCAGAGCATTTTCTCATGTGCATGTTGGCCATGTCTATGTCTTCCTCTGTGAGATTTCTGTTCATGTCTTTTGCCCATTTCATGATTGGATTGTTTGTTTCTTTGGTGTTGAGTTTAATAAGTTCTTTATAGATCTTGGAAACTAGCCCTTTATCTGATATGTCATTTGCAAATATCTTCTCCCATTCTGTAGGTTGTCTTTTAGTTTTGTTGACTGTATTCTTGATGGTTGGTTTCTAAGACAAGCATTCAGGGAGAGATGGTGGGGACAGAAAGAGAGAGAGAAAGTTGGTGAGGTGAAATAAGTCTTGCATTTTATGACCTGTTCCAGAAGTCACAACATTTTTACTATACATGATCAGTCAAAACAGTCTCAAGCTTGCTTAGATGTAAGTGCAAGTGTGTAATGTAACCAATCTAGACACCTTGAAATTTATATCACAATGTTTACAGATAAAAAATTGACGATTCATTGGGTAGAACTAAAGGCCAGGCAACTGATGGAACTCGTAAAATAACATCAGAGCCAAGATCTTACCTATGTAGTATGTAATGAAGGGGCACATTCAAAGAATGATAGTTTTATTGACTAGGAAAGGTTGAAGGACTTACAAGATTTGGCACACATGTAACCATACACTCTGCTTTATTTTGAACACTAATAATTGATCACAAGTCTTTCCTGCTGACCTCGGGCTCAGAATTCTCAGCACAGTGCTCCAACAAGCCACTATCAACCTGCAGAATATTGATAAAAATAAAATAAAAATCTTTTTCATTCTTGGATTAGAAGTTATAATGCATTTGAGAATAGCTATACTGAGGGAGACTATGAAGAAGCAGGACAAAGGAAATTTTGTACATAATGTAGGATCTTATGTTTAAGATTTTAGAGGTGAAATATTTTATGAGGGCAAGAGCAAAACTAAGACAACTAATATGGGTACTGAAGTGTTTTGGATCTAGCAATAAATGACAACAGTGTAAGAGTTATACGTTTATTTGGGAGACATCAGAGATTGTACCATCATAGCCTAAATTCCAGGCCTACCGGGAATATGGATGTAGGTATAGTATGACTGCAAGAAAGAAAATAAGGTGCTAGTCAAAGATGGTATATATTTTGTAGGAATAGAAAATGAAAAAAAAAAGTAAAAGTACAAAATATTATATGAAAGTATATGGGCAAAAAACAAAAGTCATCCCATGCTTCTATTTCCAATTAGAGGTTGCAAAATAAAAAGAAGAATCTTCTCTTGAGGGCATCATACATAAAGCAGTATTTTAAGGACAAATCTATTTTTTCCAGTTAAAATCAGGAAATTATAAGGAGTGATGATGATGTGATAATCATAAATATTAATGATTGCATTTATTTCTCACAGCATGTTTTTGACAGGAATTATCATGATAAATGTTTAAAATGAGAAAATTGAGTTCTAAAGTTAGTTAGGTTTATACCAAAAAATATTACATACCAAGGAAGCAGTATAGTTTTATCCCAAAGCCTATAATTATGATAATCATTATCTTGTAAAAGGTGTTTCAATACTAAGAAACACTTTATCAGTCTGATAGTTGTTTTAATATTTAAGAGAAGAGAAACTCAAATTTCTTGAATGCTGTCTAGTGGAAACTTAGAGCCAATTTTTTTTTCTTTTATTGATATACTGAGTCTTTCCCTCCTTCAACTTCTTTTTTTTACTAGATCATCCACTCAAGAGATTCTGTTTTTACTCAGCATTATTCTGGTTAAAGGCAGTGATTTTGGTAAAATAAAGCCATCTTCATTTTATAATCCCTTTGAGTTCAACCCTTTCAAAATCCATACCTGTGCATATAATAAAGTACATATACTACGATGGGAAAAGAATGCAAGATAACGTTAATTCAAACCCTGATAAAAATACTTGTCAGCATTTTCCTAAGATTATCGATGCCCAACACATGTTGCTTTAATCATATATCATGCACTTAATTATAAAATAATCTTAAAACTATGAAAAATAAACCAAATTACAAGGATGTTTTATATATTTTGGTTCTTGTATTTAAGAAGTTATGATAGATCTCTTTGTTCTTCCTAAGCAACTATACCTTTATTTTGGACATTGGGTCATTGTATATTAATTACATTTTAGAATGAAAAGGTATTAAGTAATCTATTACTTACTCATCTTCATTTTTATTTTATTTTCTCACATAGTTGATTGATATCTTTCTGAATTAAATAACTTCCAGAAAATTTGTTTTTTTCAGTTTCTTCAAATGGATGTATTTATTTTATCTTTAATTATGGCACCAAAAACACTATGGCAAAATGTGTATGCTGCAAATGAATCTGTCTTAATGATTAAATGTAAAAACTAATAAATGATAAATAACATGTAGCAAAAACACCACATCATTCTCTTAAATACACTTATCTATTTATGAGTTCAATATTGATTAATGATTGTCCTTAAACTCATTTTCATATTGCTGCTGTGTAAACCACATGGTTGTTTGCTAAAATTATAGTGGTGTGAAACTTGTAAATAGATTATATTAATGGCTACTTATGAAAAGTACCCAGTAGAGTCTTGTAAAGACCATATTAGCATTATAATGATAATAACTAAAATTAGACCAGTGGGGATTTTAAGTGTTTCTAATGTTATGTCAAGGAATCTAAGTTCCTTTAATAGGATTTACAAAACATACCATTGTTATAACTCTCTCAGCAGGTTGTATTAGTGGTGGTTTTATTTTTGCCCATTTTATACTATTTAGCTGTCATCATATAGAATATTTTAGTGATATAAATGTTGGGTTTACTAACGTACTAATAATGTTTACTAATATAAATGTTATCAAAATAATAAAACAAAAATAAAAGAAACTTAAAAAAAGAAAAATGAAAGATTGATGATGGCTAGGCACATCTTTCGAAGACATAGCAGCATAGAAGAGTAAGAAATAGGCCTTGAAGGATGGTCATGAAAATAGGACCAGTAACTACTAACTCTAAATGACAAAAATGCTTGAAGAAGATTGTGTAGATTCGTCAAGTAGCAGAACATATGGAGAATCCATATACATCATTAGAATTACAAAACAGCAGAGTAATGTATTTTTTAGTGGAAAAAATAAATCACTAGAAAACTTGACCACTTGCTAAATTGAACATTTCCCCAAATCATCTAATGAGTAGAGTACAGTGGCACAAATCCTTATTGTTATATTTTATGTAAGAAGTAGATTAATTTTGCATAACATGTTCAGGAAGATTGCTCAAATATGGAAGGTTTGTAGCTGCACCAAGATACAACAGTTGATAAACCAAAAGATAAATAATAAAAGAAACCTTTTCAGTCTATTCATGAGTATGCATTTTTTATATCTCAATCATTTATCTATGATACTAAAAGAGAAAAATCCAGGGAACACATCACTTGTGAAAATTTATTCTATCAAATGAGTTCACAATCCAAACAAATATTTACATTTAATAAATGAATAAGGGACACATGGGTGGCTCAGTGGTTAAGCATCTGTCTTTGGCTTAGGTCGTGATCCCCGGTTCCTGTGATCGAATCCCACAAGTCTGCTTCTCTCTCTGCCTATGTCTCTACCTCTCTCTCTCTCTCTCTCTCTGTGTGTGTGTGTCTCTCAAATAAATAAATAAATAAATAAATAAATAAATAAATAAAATCTTAAAAAATATAAATGAATAAATTAGCAGTAAGATTTTAAATTCAATGAATCCTAGAAAAAGTGATGGTATACAAATATATCTCTGCATGTTAGGCTTGTGCCATTTCTATATCCTCTTTGATTTTATGAAACTTCTCTTCTTTTCAATACATTCATTCACTGTTTGGTATTGTCTCCTGAAAATATTTACTTTGCATATTGACTTACTATATTTAAACTAAACTTGGAAAAAATTGCAAAGTGAAATAATTGCTACAAAAAATAAATACAAAGAAATGCATGTGTTTTTGCAAAGTGAAATAATTGCTACAAAAAATAAATACAAAGAAATGCATGCTACAAAAATAAATACAAAGAAATGCATGTGTTTCATCAAGGATGTTGATACAGACACAAACATATTTATTTGTGTTGTTTCCTCGTACAGAAGTGTACAGAGAATAATTCAAACTATGTTTCGTATATTTTAACTTGTTCCTATTTTTGTTTCAAATATTATTTTTTTGTCTGTGAGATAAGTAACTACAGATATACTTGAAGGTTTCTGTATTAACCTTTCCAAACACATACCCTGTCCCACTCTAAAGGAAACTAAGTTCTGAAAACAAATGTAATGTTTTCATTTGGTAAAATGAATAGAAGTGTAAATACTGTCCTACTTTCTTGAATATCTCAGATCCCAGGATCCCTGGGTGGCGCAGCGGTTTGGCGCCTGCCTTTGGCCCAGGGCCCGATCCTGGAGACTCGGGATCGAATCCCACGTCGGGCTCCCGGTGCATGGAGCCTGCTTCTCCCTCCGCCTGAGTCTCTGCCTCTCTCTCTCTCTCTGTGACTATCACAAATAAATAAAAATTAAAAAAAAAAAAAACAGATGCATTGGATATCTCAGATCCCAACAAACACCAAAATTTGCATCAAATACCCCCAAAGCAACATTAAAAGTTACAGGACAAAAAAAAAAAAAAAAACTCCCTTTCAAGTTCTGAAGGAAAATTCTTTCAAATCTAGAATTTAATTCCAGTTTAATTATTTAAGTGAGATGTGGAAATATATCTTCAAAATATCACCTCAAGTTGAGCATACATTTATTTTAAAATTTATCAAAGATTGAGGAAAACAAGGAATCCAAGAATGTAATAAAAAGAAATTTCTACGTGATATTTGTTTTGCCATCGCAGAAAGCAAATTAATCTGTCTTATGAACATATATACAAAAAATCCTAAACAAATTATTGGCAACATTAATGTACCAGTCCATAAGCAGTATATTATATCATGATACAATAATATAACTCATAAATGTTAGGTTGTTTTAATATTTTAACGTTTGAAAATCAATATAATGAGTTCCAGCAGATAAATGAGCAAAATCACATAAATTATCTGAAAGGTTGCCATACTTACTTGATAACATTAAACATCTATTTGAAAGAACAAAGAGATTTTTGAACACATTAGGAATAGAAAGAAATTTCTATGATCTACTATGATGTGTCTACATAAAATCTATGGAAACTATTGTACTTTATGGTGAAATATTAAAAGCTACACTTTGAAATAAAAAAAAGCAAGAATGGGGGATCTCTGGGTGGCTCAGCGGTTTGGTGCCTGCCTTTGGCCCAGGGCGCGATCTGGAGTCCCAGGATCGAGTCCCGCCTCAGGCTCCCAGCATGGAGCCTACTTCTCCCTCCTCCTGTGTCTCTGCCTCTCTCTCTCTCTATCATGAATAAATAAATAAAATCTTAAAAAAAAAAAGTAAGAATGTCCCATGTCCCCATACCATTCTATTTCATACAGAAATAAGGTAATAAGGTAAGAAAAATAAATAGAAATATATCTAGAGTGGTTAAAATAAAACTGTTAATTTACAGATGATCTAATATTATGTATGGAGAAAAAATTAAATCATAAGATCTCTTAGAATTAATACAAATTTAATATGGGTATTTGTAATAGTATTTTCATATGTGTGAAAATACAAGCAGAAAGAGAAATTAAAAGTGTATCTTCTAGGTGGGGGGATGGGCAAAATGGTTGAAGAGGAGTGGGAAATACAGGCTCCAGTTATGAATGAAAAAGTCGCAGGAATAAAAGGCACAGGATAAGAAATATAGTCAGTAGTATTGTAATAGTGTTGTATGGTGACAGATGATAGCTATATCTGTTGTACAACTGAAAGTAACATAACATTGTGTGTCAACTGTACTTAGAAACTAAAATAAATTAAGTAATTAAAGTGTATCTAGCATTGAAAGCACAATAGGAATAAGATTATGGGAAGATGAAAGCCAAGGCAGAGTGTTTGCATCTTCACGACTCTCCACATGAAAACGGACAGAGATAGTCTTGCCAAAGGAGCAGCAAATTCAAGCCTGATTAACTGTCTGTATCCAGCATACAATCTGCACTAAATAGAAAAGAATGAGGAACGTGTTGAATTGCACCATGAATATGCAACAAGCAAAATCCAGACTGTGGAAAATCATGTTACAGCTGAGTACATGTTCTTCAATAGACACATCTTATAATAAAGATAGAGAGGGGAGAGGGTTGTAAATTAAGAGAGATTCGAAAGACGCTTTAAAAAGTTAAAAAATGAGAAAGATTAAATTGTTTGACTAGTAAGGTCCTTTGTATGACAAAAAATATAAAAAAACACTAAGTTTTTACTGTAATACAGTGTTTACTTCAGATAGGTAGAAAAGAGGTGGTAAGATTGGACTTGGACACATGAGGGATTTCCAGACTGGCTGACATAGTTCTGTTTCTTGATAAAGATGATTGTTAAAAGTGTGTTTGCCTTATAATAATCACAACCTTAAAATAATGTAATAATTCCAGTCCACTAAGAAGTTGTGAATCTTCATTGATTTAAAGTATCTCACTGAAGTTTTAAAAATTTTCCTGTAAATGTGCTGTGCAACTTTATTTATTCAAAGTTACTTTCTTTAAATAAATATATTGTATAATAAAACAGACACAAAAACGAATGCACTGCTTAGTAAATTATTATATGACTTGATACATCAATTCTAAAGTTAAATGTATAGCATATGGCTAAGAATAGGAAAATAAATAAATAAAAACCTATTAAAGAAATGATAATAGAAGCACACAGTGCAGAATTTTCCCAAACAATTATCTTTTTCAAAAAAAGATTTTATTTATTTATTCATGAGAGACACACAGAGAGAGGCAGGGACACAGGAAAAGAGAGAAGCAGGCTCCATTCAGGGAACCAGATATAGGACTCGATCTTGGGACTCCAGGACCACACTCTGGGCCAAACGGCAGAGCCACCTGGGCATACCCCAAACAATTATCTAGACTTATTAGAAATCTAAACTTGATAAACATTGTAGTAATAATGAAGTAATATAAAGTTAGGAAGATGAAAACTTAAGATTTCAGAAACGGATCTTCTTGTACAGAAGTATCAGATTTATGTCAAAAATACCTTCCCAGAATAATTGAGAAAAAAATGTTCTTTTCAATAATTGGTGCTAGAAATATTGTGCCCCATTCAGAAAAAAATTAATTTGAATCTCTATCTCATGTAACAACATTGCAAAATTCAATTTTCAGCAAATAATAGACCTATTGTGATAGGTAAATTAATAAATACATTTCCAGACAATATTATAGAAATATCATGACCTTATGAGGGTATATGTCTTAAATAAGATACAAAAAAACCCCATTATTTACAAAAAATAATTAATAAATTCAATTATATTAAAAATGAAAACTTATTTTCTTCAAGTGACTGCATTAAAAGAATGAATGAGGGGAGATATAAAACTCACAAAATTGATAAATGTCCAGAATCCAGAATGTATCAAAATTTTTCAGGATAAAGAAGAATAGAAAAATGAGAAAAAGACTAGACACTTTACAAAAGCCAATGCAAACAGAGAAAAGATTTTGAGGCTCGTTTGTAATAAAAATATATATATTTAATGAAATAGCTACCATATTTCTAATCTTTGACTTTGGGAATGGATACACATAAAGCATATAAAGACATTGGAAAAGTACACATATTTCAAATAAGATATCCCCAAGAAAACTATCCACAAGGAAATAGTTATAATTTATTTGCTAAATTATAATGCATACTTTATGTAGTTTCATGTTTATTTCAGAATTGAAAGTACTTAAATTGTATTTAATCATAAGTATTACAAAAATGCATATTGTTTTTTGGTGAACAGAAATAAAAAAGAAACTCAAAATTGGACTTTCAGTAGGGTGTAGGAGTAAAAGTAAGCAAGAATATTTTTAATATTAAATTACCTCTCTTGGATTCAAATGTGTATTTCTATGATCATGTATCACTATTATTAATATAGACATAATTAGAAAAAGTATAATGTTTATTCTACTGCATTTGTAAGCGAATTTTTTTTGACAACTAAAACTTTTTCTTTGTGAATTAATTTTGTGATTGTATTCATTTTGCAAAAATAAAAAGACAAATATTTATAAAAACCATATAAACTTACCTGATGTTCTACTGGTTTTGACCTAACACACAGAAAATTAGCATTTTAAGGCAATATGTATCTGATAGAAAAAATGTTTTAGAAAAATGAAATTAAACATAATTCTGATATCCAGTTACACATGCACATACAATTGGTCCTCATTATTCACAGATTCCATATTTGTGAATTTGCCTACTCTCTAAAATCAACAGTCATGGGGCTTTTGTGGTCACTTGCAGGTAGGCACAGGGTAATGAGAATTTTGAATTGCCCCTCATGCATATTTCCAGCTTAATTCAAACAAGGAGACATTCTTCCTCCTTGTTTCGTCTCTGCAAAAGGTGTCCTTTTCATGGTTTATTTTGTGCCACGTATTTTACATTTTTCTACTTTTGCCAGTGATTTTGCTGTTTCAAATGGCCCCCAAGCATCTCACTGAAAGGCTATCTAGTGTTATTAAGTGTTATAATATCAGGAAAATGATAAGAATGTCAAAAATGTACTGTTTATATTTTGGGAAATGTATATGTAATTGTGCAGTATTCTGTTTGTAATGAAGACAGACACAACCAAGTCCTTCATGACTCATGCTTCTTTTGAATTTAGCATGCATTTACCTGATCAGAAACATAACTGAATATATAACTATTTTGATAGAAAATCATTCAACCAGGGCATTTTATTAGTTCTGTTCTGAAAACTTAGGATTCCAAACTCAAGCATGTATATAATTTAAATAAAACTTTCTAAGATCTAATGTATACTTAAAATTGTCATGACTATTCTTTTTCTCCAAGGGAAAAAAACCATAATTAATAACTTGCCAGCAAAAATAAAGAAGATTCAAACTAATCAGACATTTCTTGAGCAAAATTTAGATGTAATTTCAGTGAATTATATAACTATCAATACCTATTACAACAAAAATACGTTTTATTATTTTATTAAGATTTTATTTATTTTAGAGAGAGAGAGCATGAGTGGAAGCTGGGTTAGGGGCAGAGAGGGAGGGAGAGGTACAAGCAGATTCTGTGCTGAGCACAAAGCCCACCCCAGAGCTAAATTTCAGGGTCCTGAGAGTATGATCTGAGCGAAGATCAGGAGTCAGAGGTTTAACCAACAGAGCCACTTGGATGCTCCCAGTGAAAATAAGTTTCAAAAATTTTGAAAGAGTCCAAGAAAAGTTCAAAGGCCTTTCTCTAGAAAGACTTCTTGAAGTATTAAGAGCATACTATTGAATTTTTAAATCAATATCTTCTGCTTGTGCCATTTCTAAGGATTTGAAATCATATATGCTTGGTCTTTCATTAAAATTCTACTCAGAGACTTTACTGCCACTTATAAAGTTCTTTCATTTTAAGAAGAGATCCATTATTTTAGATGTTCATCAAAACACACAGTGATGTATCACTATTTTTTCAAGTCTTTCTGAAAATAGATCCCATCTAAATTTGAGTTCTTCCAAAAGACCTCCAGACAGAGATTTGAATAGTCCTAGTTTATATTGGAATCTCAAGGAGGGGAACCAGGGAGTGGTACCTGGAAGACAAGGCAGCCAGTGATCGGACATTATTAAGCCTGCTATCACCACAGGTAACTGGAGTTTATCCCAATTGAAAACTTCAGGGAATGTTATTGAACACATATAACGGAATTATCATAACTGTGGTAAACACTAAATCTCATTTAAAAACTAAATCATTTACTGAAAGCTGCTAATAGAAGGTGTTAATTCACCCCAATAATAGCGCAACATGCACAATGCTCCACGGGTTTCAGAAAAAGCTCCTGCTCCAGAGACACTGGTGATGGAATTTCTCAAGAGCACATCAGAATGGTTAGGATATTGGCTGAGAATGAAGCTGTCTATAAATGTTATGCATATGATTTCAGTGAAAAAAAAATGTGAGTTTGACCCATACAGTTTTTAATGGCAATTCAAATTCATATAAAGAAAAAAAAAATCACATTAAGGAAAATGGTAGCATCAAATTCATTTGATTTTTATATTAGGCTTTTAGAAATAGTAGAGGGGAGCCTGGGTGGCTCAGTTAGTTGAGCTTTGAGCTCTTGGTTTCAGCTCAGATCATGATCTCAGGGTTGTGAGATCCAGCACCTTATAAGGTTCCACACTCAGTGTGGAGTCTGCTTAAGATTCTCGCTCTCCTTCTCCCTCTGCTTCTTCCCTCTTCTAAAAAAATATAAATACATAGATACATACATAAAATTTTATACTAGGTATGATTATTTTTGTTATACTTGTTAAATGTTAACAACCATTTAAGCTTTATATATTATTAGTTTTATACATCTAAAACTCAAAATGTAAAAATTTGAAACTACTAATATTCTTAGTATTTTATTTTTTTAAATTTTCATTCTGAAATTTTACAAAGCTGACATTCTAGGTGGGTCTTTTAAACTTATCATCTGGTTTTATACTTTGAATCAAAGACAGTAACTGTCTTCAGCTCTGTGAACCTTTGATTTTTTTGTCAACTCAATTTTATTCTCATTTTTATGGAAATCTTAATACATTAACATAGTGCTTTATGGATTTTTCTTCTACTTCTTTGGTTCTTTTCTAATAAATAATAAACTGATTTTTTTCATTCCCCAGTTTGAGCTATAACTGGCATATAACATCTTATAAATTTAAGACATGAAACATAATGATTATTGATATATGTAAATATTGCAAAATAATTATTATGATAAATTTACCTAACACCATTGCCTCTCACTGGTACTTTTTTTTCCTTGTGATGAGAACTTTTAAATTTATGCTCTTATCCAGTTTCAAGGATATGATGCAGTATTGTTAACTATAGTCATCATGTTACACATTAATTTTCAGAACTTTTATTTTGTCTTCCACTTACAAGTGAAGTTTGTACCTTTTGATCACCTTCACCCAATCCTGCCTTCTCCCCTCTCAACTCTGGGAACCACAAATCTGATCTCTGTTTCTATGAGTTTGGGTTATTTTAGATTCCACAAGTGAGATCATGCAATACTTATTTTTTCTGGCTTATTTCACTTAGATTATACTCTCAAGATTTACCTATGTTGTCACAAATAGCAAAACTTTGTATGTGCGCACATGCATGCACATTTTTTTCTTTATGCATTCAACCACGGATGGACATGGGTTGTTTCCATGTCTTGGGTATTTTAAATAATGCTACAGTAAACAGGGTGGTGAAGTGGAATTGCTAGATCATAAGATAATCCTATTTTTAATTTTTTGGGGAATACCAATACTGTTTTCCATAGTGGCTGTACTGGATAATTCTCACAACAGTGCAAAAAGCATTCCCTTTTCTTTACATTCTCACCAGCATTTGTTACTCCTTACCTTTTTGATGAGAGCCATTTGAACAGATTGCAGTATGTCTCATTATGATTTTGATTTGTGTTTCCTTAATCATTAGTGATGTTGAGCACCTTTTCACATACCTTTTTGACCATATGAATATCTTCTTTGGAAAAATATCTGTTTGGGTCCTTTGCCCATTCTTAATTGGATATTTGTTATTTTGCTATTGAGTTGTATGAGTTTCTTACATATTTTGAATTTAACCCCTTATGTTTTGCAATATTTCTTCCCATTATGTAGGTTGCCTTTTTATTGTGTTGATCATTTCTTTCACTGTGCAGATTTCAAGGTTAATGTAGTCCTGGTGTTTTGTCACTTGTGCTTTAGGGGTCATACCCAAAAAATCATTGTCAAGATCCATGTTAAAAAGATTTTTCCCTATGTTTTCTTCTAGGGTTTTTTATAATTTCACTTCTTACATTTATGTCTTTAATTTACTTGAAGTTAGTTTTTGTGAGCCATATAAGGGTCTTGATTCATTCTCTTGCATGTAAATATCTCATTTTCCCAGTACTATTTATTGAAGAGATTATTTTTTGTCCACTGAGTATTAGCTCCTCTGCCAAATATTACTTGATCATATATCAACTGATTTCTATACAATCAGATCTATTTTCAATTTTCCCCATACAACTCATTTCATATTCATCTTTTAACATTTTATTATTCATTTATCATGTGAATTTTCCATATCAGTAATCCTAGCCTAGTTTCAAAGAACTCTCCTTTTATTGTGCTCATTTTTATTGTAGCCTCTTTGCATTTTATGTATAAAACATTTTTTTTTCAATGTCTGTGAATGTCTAATATAAATCTTAAAGGTTATTTTCCAATCCTTTAATAATTATTTGAAAGCCAGCTTTCTATTTGTTCAGCTCAGTCTTTTCTGTTCATATGGTTGGTTTTCTTCAAATGTGTATTTTTTATTGATTTTCCATCCAGATTTATGAAAGCATGATTCCCCTCGTTAGTACAGACACCTAATGCAATGTATCTCTGTAGTTGTGACAAGCATATTTCTCTAATCGGCTTCTTTCCTGAATACAAGTGTTGATAACCCAGGTACCCTGGAGGGAGTATGGATCAGACAGCAGACAGAAGCAGGCAACTAAAATACCCAAATCTGCTTTGGTAAAGTAGGGGAGGAACACGATAGCTCATTTCACTTTAGGGGAATGACTTATTCTCTCTCCTTCCCTCTTCATACCTCTGTAAGCTCCTTGGTCTCTAAAGCTTTTCTCTATTTCTTTTCACAGGAATTAATATCCTTCCTTAGACTTCTCAGGTAGAGCACTACTTCTCCTAAAATGTTATCCAGACTTTACCTAAAAGCAGAGGGCACAATTACTAGCTGTTACTACTGTGAAGAAAAGTGAGATGATTGCACCTGCAGCAATTTGCAAATATAGTTCTCCTACCCATGTCCATTTTTGATCTTTGTGTAATTTTTGCCAGATTTTGAGTATCTCTGGTGAATCCCTTGGGAAGCCATGCACTGTGGCTATTGTCTTAAACTTGTGTTTCCTTTGCCCTATTTCTACCATCTACCTCCTCTTTCTCAAAATCTCAACAGCTTTTTAGTAACCTAAAGTAACAGTTGCAAAAAAAAAAAAAAACTTTTTACACCATAATTTTTCTCCATTATTTTTCATATTGTCTTTAATTAATATATTTTATTTTTATAGAGAAAGTTTACATTTATGGGAAAATTAAGTGGCGAGTACAGGGTATCCCTATATACATATCCTCCCAACCCCCCTGCACACACAGTTTATCCTACTTTTAACACTTTGCATTAGGTTGGTACATTCATCACAATTGATGAGCCAATTTTGGTACTTGTTTTTAACTTCTTTGAAGTATGATTGAAAATAAAATAGTAAGATATTTGAAGTGTACAATGCGATGATTTGATATATCTATTTATTGTGAAATGATCTCCCTCATTGAGTTGATTAATTCATCCATCACATATTCACCTTGTTTTTACTTCTTTTTTCTTTGGTGAGAATATTATGTTCTATTCCCTTGCAAATTTGAATTATGCAACACAAATTTTTTAAAGATTTTATTTATTTATTCATGAGAGAGAGAGAAGTGGAAACATGGACAGAGGGAGAAGCAGGCTCCTCGCATGGAGCCTGATGTGGGACTCAATCCCCAGATGGAGAACACACCCTGAGCCAAAGACAGGCCCCCAACTGCTGAGCCACCCAGGTGTCCCTATGCAACACAATGTTGCCAGTCTTGTACCATCATATATATTAGATCCTCAGACCTTATTCAAGTTGTAAGTAATGTTTATACCTTATATCAACATTTCTCTATCTTCTCTACCCCCAAACTCCTATCAACCACCATTCTACTCTTTATTTCCTTATTTCTATGACTTTAGCTTTTTTTTTCATATTCCACATATACATGGTATCATGCAGTGTTTGTTTTCCTCTGTCTGTCCTCCTTCACCTAGCAAAATGCTCTCCTGTTTCATCCATGTGGTCACATACAAAAAAAGGAAAGATTTCATTCTTTTAAGGCTTAAGAATATTTTATAGTGTGAATTCCTTACTGATATGTATTCCATTGTCTAGCAGGTTAATAAACTCAGTTTTTGTTTGTGTGTTGTACACACACACACTTACGTATATGCATGCTATATTTAAATATTTACACATATTCTGTATTAACATATGTATACCTATGTATATATTCACTCATACAAACACATCATAATTTATCCATTCATCCATCAATGGATACAGACCCATTCTTTGGTTATTATAAATAATGCTGCAAAAACATGACATACTTTGAGATAATGATTTTGTTTCTTTTGGATAAAAACCTGAAATGGAATATTTAGGCCATATGGTAGATTTATTTTTAATTTAAATTTTTTTAATTTATTTTTTCATGAGAGACATACACGGAGAGGCAGAGACAGGCAGAGGAAGAAGCAGGCTCTCTGCAGGGAGCCGATTGTAGAACTCAATCCCAGGACCTGGGGACTATGCCCTGAGCTGAAGACAGACCCTCAACCACTGAGCCACCCAGACATTCCTATTTTTAATTTTTTAAAGAAACTTCATACTCTTCCATAGTGGATACCAATTTACATTACCATAGACATTGTATAAGGTTTCCCTTCTCTCTACATCATTATCAGAATTTATTGTCTCTTGTCTTTTTGATAATAACCATCCTAACATGTATGAGCAGATATCTCACTGTGGTTTTCATTTGTATTTCCCTGATGATTAGTAATGTTATTTTGCATGTCTTCTTTTAAGAAATGTCTATTTAGGCCCTTTGTCCCTGTTAAAATTGGATCATTTGCTTCTTTGGTACTTGGTACCAAATTACTTTGGTAATTTGACCTAATGGATATGTAAATTGCAAATATTTTCTTCCATTCCATATGTTGACTTTTCATTTTATCTAGGGTTTCCTTTGCAGTACAGAAGCTTTTTAGTTTAATGTACTTCCACTTGTTTATTTTTTCTCTTGTTTCTTTTGCTTTTGTGTCAACTCCAAAAACCTTTGCAAAAACCCATGTCACGCTTACCTCCTAATGTTTTCTTCTAGCAGTTTTGATTTCCAGGGGTTATGTTCAAATCTTAATCCCTTCTGAGTTGATTTTTATTTATGGTGGAAAATAAGAATCTAGTTTCATGGAGAAGGGGCAAGATGGCAGAAGAGCAGGGTCCCCAAATCACCTGTCCCCACCAAATTACCTAGATAACCTTCAAACCATCCTGAAAATCTATGAATTCGGCCTGAGATTTAAAGAGAGACCAGCTGGAACGCTACAGTGAGAAGAGTTCGCGCTTCTATCAAGGTAGGAAGATGGGAAAAAGAAATAAAGAAAAAGGCCTCCAAGGGGGAGGGGCCCCGCGAGGAGCCGGGCTGAGGCCAGGGGCGAGTGTCCCCAGGACAGGAGAGCCCCGTCCCGGAGGAGCAGGAGCTGCACCAACCTTCCCGGGCGGAAAGGCCTCGCAGGGAGTTAGAGCAGGACCCAGGAGGGCGGGGATGCCCTAGGGCTCCCGGGGACACTAACAGGCACCTGCGCCCCGGGAGATGCCCCGAGCTCCCTAAGGGCTGCAGCGCGCACGGGGGACCCGGAGCAGCTCGGAGGGGCTCGGGCGGCGGCTCCGCGGAGGGGGCTGCGGGGCGGGAGCGCGAATCCAACAGCGCAGGCCCCGGAGCACAGGGCGCCGGGACACAGCCCAGGATCCGGCCTCCCCGGGACAGGCAGAGGCCGGGAGGGCCCAGGACAACAAGGACGATCCTGCCCCGAGCTGAGCAGATCAGCGGCCCCGCCCCTGGAGCCTCCAGGCCCTGCAGACGGAGAGCCCCGGAGTATCTGCGGGGGCTGACTCCAGGGCTGCAGAGGTGGCCCCGCCACTGGGGTTGTTCCTCCTGGGGCCTCACGGGGTGAACAACCCCCACTGGGCCCTGCAGCAGGCAGGGGCAGAGCAGCTCCCCAAGTGCTAACACCTGAGAATCAGCACAGCAGGCCCCTCCCCCAGACCAGCTAGACGGACCAGTTCCAGGGGGAGGTCAAGGGACTTAAAGTATACAGAATCAGAAGATACTCCCCCAAGGTTTTTGTTTTTGTTTTTGTTTTTGTTTTTCTTTTTGATTTGATTGCTTCCCCCACCCCTTTTTTTCACCTTTCTTTCTTTTTCTTTCTCTTTTTTCCTTTTTTTCTTCTTTTTCTTTTTTCTTTTTCTCTTTTCTTTCCTTCTCTCTCTCTCTTTTTCTCCTTTTCCCAATACAACTTATTTTTGGCCACTCTGCACTGAGCAAAATGACTAGAAGGAAAACCTCACCTCAAAATAAAGAATCAGAAACAGTCCTCTCCTCCACAGAGTTACAAAATCTGGATTACAATTCAATGTCAGAAAGCCAATTCAGAAGCGCTATTATACAGCTACTGGTGGCTCTAGAAAAAAGCATAAAGGACTCAAGAGACTTCAGGACTGCAGAATTTAGATCCAATCAGGCAGAAATTAAAAATCAATTGAATGAGATGCAATCCAAACTAGAAGTCCTAATGACGAGGGTTAATGAGGTGGAAGAGTGAGTGACAAAGAAGACAAGTTGATGGCAAAGAGGGAAACTGAGGAAAAAAGAGACAGACAATTAAATGACCATGAAGACAGATTAAGGGAAATAAACGACAGCCTGAGGAAGAAGAACCTACGTTTAATTGGGGTTCCCGAGAGCGCCAAAAGGGCCAGAGGGCCAGAATATGTATTTGAACAAATCCTAGCTGAAAACTTTCCTAATCTGGGAAGGGAAACAGGCATTCAGATCCAGGAAATAGAGAGATTCCCCCCCCCCCAAAATCAATAAAAACCTTTCAACACCTCGAAATTTAATAGTGAAGTTGCAAATTCCAAAGATAAAGAGAAGATCCTTAAAGCAGCAAGAGACAAGAAATCCCTGACTTTTATGAGGAGGAGTATTAGGGTAACAGCAGACCTCTCCACAGAGACCTGGCAGGCCAGAAAGGGCTGGCAGGATATATTCAGGGTCCTAAGTGAGAAGAACATGCAACCAAGAATACTTTATCCAGCAAGGCTCTCATTCAGAATGGAAGGAGAGATAAAGAGCTTCCAAGACAGGCCGGAACTGAAAGAATATGTGACCTCCAAACCAATTCTGCAAGAAATTTTAAGGGGGACTCTTAAAATTCCCCTTTAAGAAGAAGTTCAGTGGAACAATCCACAAAAACAAGGACTGAATAGATATCATGATGACACTAAACTCATATCTGTCAATAGTAACTCTGAACGTGAATGGGCTTAATGACCCCATCAAAAGGCGCAGGGTTTCAGACTGGATAAAAAAGCAGGACCCATCTATTTGCTGTCTACAAGAGACTCATTTTAGACAGAAGGACACCTACAGCCTGAAAATAAAAGGTTGGAGAACCATTTACCATTCAAATTGTCCTCAAAAGAAAGCAGGGGTAGCCATCCTTATATCAGATAAACTAAAATTTACCCTGAAGACTATAGTGAGAGATGAAGAGGGACACTATCTCATACTTAAAGGATCTATCCAACAAGAGGACTTAACAATCCTCAATATATATGCCCCGAATGTGGGAGCTGCCAAATATTTAAACCAATTAATAACCAAAGTGAAGAAATACTTAGATAACAATACACTTATACTTGGTGACTTCAATCTAGCTCTTTCTATACTCGATAGGTCTTCTAAGCACAACATCTCCAAAGAAACGAGAGCTTTAAATGATACACTGGACCAGATGGATTTCACAGATATCTACAAAACTTTACATCCAAACTCAACTGAATACACATTCTTCTCAAGTGCACATGGAACTTTCTCCAGAATAGACCATGTACTGGGTCACAAATCGGGTCTGAACCGATACCAAAAGATTGGGATCGTCCCCTGCATATTCTCAGACCATAATGCCTTGAAATTAGAACTAAATCACAACAAGAAGTTTGGAAGGACCTCAAACACATGGAGGTTAAGGACCATCCTGCTAAAAGATGAAAGGGTCAACCAGGAAATTAAGGAAGAATTAAAAAGATTCATGAAAACTAATGAGAATGAAGATAAAACCATTCAAAATCTTTAGGATGCAGCAAAAGCAGTCCTGAGGGGGAAATACATCGCAATACAAGTATCCATTCAAAAATTGGAAGAACTCAAATGCAAAAGCTAACCTTACACCTAAAGGAGCCAGAGAAATAACTACAAATGGACCCTACGCCCAGCAGAAGAAGAGAGTTAATTAAAATTTGAGCAGAACTCAACGAAATCGAGACCAGAAGAACTGTGGAACAGATCAACAGAACCAGGAGTTGGTTCTTTGAAAGAATTAATAAGATAGATAAACCATTAGCCAACCTTATTAAAAATAAGAGAGAGAAGACTCAAATTAATAAAATCATGAATGAGAAAGGAGAGATCACTACCAACACCAAGGAAACACAAACGATTTTAAAAACATATTATGAACAGCTGTACGGCAATAAATTAGGCAATCTAGAAGAAATGGACGCATTCCTGGAAAGCCACAAACTACCAAAACTGGAACAGGAAGAAATAGAAAACCTGAACAGGCCAATAACAGGGAGGAAATTGAAGCAGTCATCAAACACCTCCCAAGACACAAGAGTCCAGGGCCAGATGGCTTCCCTGGGGAATTCTATCAAACGTTTAAAGAAGAAACCATACCTATTCTACTAAAGCTGTTTGTAAAGATAGAAATAGATGGAGTACTTCCAAACTCGTTCTATGAGGCCAGCATCACCTTAATTCCGAAACCAGACAAAGACCCCGCCAAAAAGGAGAATTACAGACCAATATCCCCGATGAACATGGATGCAAAAATTCTCAACAAGATACTAGCCAATAGGATCCAACAACACATTAAGAAAATTATTCACCATGACCAAGTAGGATTTATCCCCGGGACACAAGGCTGGTTCGACACTCGTAAAACCATCAATGTGATTCATCATATCAGCAAGAGAATAACCAAGAAGCATATGATCCTCTCATTCGATGCAGAGAAAGCATTTGACAAAATACAGCATCCATTCCTGATCAAAACTCTTCAGAGTGTAGGGATAGAGGGAACTTTCCTCGACATCTTAAAAGCCATTTACGAAAAGCCCACAGCAAATATCATTCTCAATGGGGAAGCACTGGAAGCCTTTCCCCTAAGATCAGGAACAAGTCAGGGATGTCCACTCTCACCACTGCTGTTCAACATAGTTCTGGAAGTCCTCGCCTCAGCAATCAGACAACAAAAAGACATTTAAGGCATTCAAATTGGCAAAGAAGAAGTCAAACTCTCCCTCTTCGCCGATGACATGATACTCTACATAGAAACCCCAAAAGCCTCCACCCCAAGATTGCTAGAACTCATACAGCAATTTGGTAGCGTGGCAGGATACAAAATCAATGCCCACAAGTCAGTGGCATTTCTATACACTAACAATGAGACTGAAGAAAGAGAAATTAAGGAGTCAATCCCATTTACAATTGCACCCAAAAGCATAAGATACCTAGAAATAAACCTAACCAAAGAGATAAAGGATCTATACCCTAAAAACTATTGAACACTTCTGAAAGAAATTGAGGAAGACACAAGGAGATGGAAAAATATTCCATGCTCATGGATTGGCAGAATTAATATTGTGAAAATGTCAATGTTACCCAGGGCAATTTACACATTTAATGCAATCCCTATCAAAATACCATGGACTTTCTTCAGAGAGTTAGAACAAATTATTTTAAGATTTGTGTGGAATCAGAAAAGACCCCAAATAGTCAGGGGATTACTAAAAAAGAAAACCATATCTGGGGGCATCACAATGCCAGATTTCTGGTTGTACTACAAAGCTGTGGTCATCAAGACAGTGTGGTACTGGCACAAAAACAGACACATAGATCAATGGAACAGAATAGAGAACCCAGAAGTGGACCCTGAACTTTATGGTCAACTAATATTCGATAAAGGAGGAAAGACTATCCATTGGAAGAAAGACAGTCTCTTCAATAAATGGTGCTGGGAAAATTGGACATCCACATGCAGAAGAATGAAACTAGACCACTCTCTTTCACCTACACAAAGATAAACTCAAAATGGATGAAAGATCTAAATGTGAGACAAGATTCCATCAAAATCCTAGAGGAGAACACAGGCAACACCCTTTTTGAACTCGGCCACAGTAACTTCTTGCAAGATACATCCACGAAGGCAAAAGAAACAAAAGCAAAAATGAACTATTGGGACTTCATCAAGATAAGAAGCTTTTGCACAGCAAAGGATACAGTCAACAAAACTAAAAGACAACCTACAGAATGGGAGAAGATATTTGCAAATGACATATCAGATAAAGGGCTAGTTTCCAAAATCTATAAAGAACTTATTAAACTCAACACCAAAGAAACAAACAATCCAATCATGAAATGGGCAAAAGACATGAAGAGAAATCTCACAGAGGAAGGCATGGACATGGCCAACATGCACATGAGAAAATGCTCTGCATCACTTGCCATCAGGGAAATACAAATCAAAACCACAATGAGATACCACCTCACACCAGTGAGAATGGGGAAAATTAACAAGGCAGGAGACCACAAATGTTGGAGAGGATGCGGAGAAAAGGGAAGCCTCTTACACTGTTGGTGGGAATGTGAACTGGTGCAGCCACTCTGGAAAACTGTGTGGAGGTTCCTCAAAGAGTTAAAAATAGACCTGCCCTACGACCCAGCAATTGCACTGTTGGGGATTTACCCCAAAGATTCAGATGCAATGAAACGTCGGGACACCTGCACCCCGATGTTTCTATCAGCAATGGCCACAATAGCCAAACTGTGGAAGGAGCCTCGGTGTCCATCGAAAGATGAATGGATAAAGAAGATGTGGTTTATGTATACAATGGAATATTACTCAGCCATTAGAAACGACAAATACCCACCATTTGCTTCAACGTGGATGGAACTGGAGGGTATTATGCTGAGTGCAGTAAGTCAATCGGAGAAGGACAAACAGTGTATGTTCTCATTCATTTGGGGAATATAAATAATAGTGAAAGGGAATATAAAGGAAGGGAGAAGAAGTGTGTGGGAAATATCAGAAAGGGAGACAGAACATAAAGACTCCTAACTCTGGGAAACGAACTAGGGGTGGTGGAAGGGGAGGAGGGCGGGGGGTGGGGGTGAATGGGTGACGGGCACTGAGGGGGACACTTGACGGGATGAGCACTGGGTGTTATTCTGTATGTTGGTAAATTGAACACCAATAAAAAACTAATTTTTTTTAAAAAAAGAATCTAGTTTCATTCTTTTGCATATGGCTATCTATTTTTCCCAAGATTATTTTTTTGAAGAAATTATCCTTTTCATATTGCATATTCTGGGCTCCTTTTTAATAAATTAACTGACCATATATGTGTGGTTTTACATCTGGGCTCTCTATTTCACAGCTAGTGCTGCAAATTTAGACACTCTTACCTGAAAGACAGGCTCTCAGAACACCAGGTTCTGAAAGCCAATGAGGCTTGCATCCATGACACACACACACACACACACACACACACACACACACACACACACTAGAAAACAAAGTTTGTCTGAACAGGCAAGCAAAAACCAAATATAGCTATTGCCCCAGGGCTCAGTGCAGAGAGGGCAGGTAAAAAGATTCATGTCTCAGTGTTTCCTTGAAAGGGTTTATGTACATACTTTGTGGAGCCCCTGGCTGGCTCAGTCTGTTAAGCATCTGCCTTAGGCTCAGGTCATGATCTCTGGGCTGTGATCCAGCCCCACACTGGGCCCCCTGCTCAGCAGGGAGCCTGCTTATCCCTCTCCCTCTGCCTCCCTGTTGTGCTTGTGCTGTCTCTCTCTCTCTCTTTCAAATAAATAAATTATTTTTTTTAAAGTTACTGCTTGAGGACCATGCTTCTAATTTTGTATATAACTAGGGCCTGGCTGAAACACTCCTCAAAGACCGAAAAGTCTGTGATCACCTCCACTGACTTCTTCCTCCAACCCACTCCAAGTCTCATTATGTCCCTAGAAATAGCTTGTACACATCTGTACTCCAGCTTTTATGGCTATTACATGAAGGACTGGTCCTCAGAACATTAGGCTCTGATAGCCGATAGGACTTCCGTTCATGAATTCTATGACTATAGCAAATAAGGAAGCAGTTCTCCAGTAATTTTCCACCTAGGGCTCAACATGAAAGGAACTGGCAAAATGCCTATCTCCAAGTCTTTCTCTGAAAGTTTTTTTTTCTGTGTACTGCTGCTTAAGGGCCAAACTTCTAATTTTGCACACAACTAGGGTCTGCTGAAATCGTCCCTAGAGACTGGGGAATTCCGTGGACAGCTCCTTCTCCATTCAACTCACTCAATAACAACAAAAAAATCACAAGGTTCTCCCTAGAACAAGGTTGTACACACACTTGAAATCCCAACTTTTGAGGCAGCCACATGAGGGATGGAGTGACCACCTCTTTGGAACTCCTGGCTCTGATAGCCATCTCTAATCATCTTTATTGAGTGATAGAAGAGTATAGACCTTGTACAAGTAAATAACAAAAAAGTTGCAAGTTTCTCCCTGGAACAAGCTTGGCAAATTATCCATACATACTACTCAAAGCCACCTGCAAATTTAATAAGTTCCCTACCAAAATTCCAATGACATTTTTTACAGAAATAGAAAAGGCAATCCCAAAATTTGTACAAAACCACGAAAACAGACCCTGAATAGCCAAAGAAATCTTGACAAAGAACAAAGCTGGGCAATCACACTTTGTGATTTTAAACTATATTATAAAGGTATAGGAACCAGACGGGAACAAAAACAGACACAAGATTAAGGGAACAGAAAAGTCCCATTATGAACTACATAGTATCAGCTTTTAGTGAATGTTTCTGTCTTCCTGAAACTTCTTTGATTTTAAAAGTCTCTATTCATTCTTTTCTTTTAAAAAATCTTAACAATTTATTTATTTCCCAGAGAAAGGGAGTTTTTATTGCGTCTTATTCACCATTATTATTGAAAACTACATAAAATTTAGGTCTCAGTTCGAATATTTAAGTGATTATTTAATTTTGGTAATAGTGATTTTTCTAGTAGTAATGTTAATTAGTATGAATATTTGAACTCTATATTATCTAAGTGGTTTTAGATAATTGCCTGTGGGAATCATCTTGATATAACTTGATCTCTATACTGTTATGCTGAGGTGAGAGCTGAAAATTAATGATTAATTATTCTCCTGACAAAATATAAATAGGGTATCATAATTTATATCAGTAACTTTTAACATAAGGCCTTTTAATGTGCCTATTTCTTGTCAATTGCTTTCTTAGCCTTAAAGGACACAAACATTGGGAAAATCATTTTGCTAAATGACTAACACACAAAAGTTGGTAATCATTAGCTTAATTTTATTTCCAAATGAAAGAATTTAGTTTTAATGTTTTTCATTTAAAACATCAATGGTATTAATGGAATGTGTTTGTAGATATAGGAAAAATTTGGCTTCAGGGTATTAGAATAGTGAAAGAATGAAAGAAATCATAACTTTGAGAAAGATTGGAACCCAATGAACATTATATATGTCAGTGTTGCCAAAAGGTATGACACTTCACATTCCAATTTTATATTAGAAAAGGAGAGAACAATTTGTATGTATGTTACTCAATAGGTATACATTAATTTTAGACAGTAGTATGTGAATTAGTGGAAGATATCTAATAATAAAGAGAAAAAGGTCTGCAAGAATTTCTGTTTTGGAGATACTTAGGTGCAACCTGTCTGGATAATAAACATCAAGCAACTTTGACATAGCTAGTTTATGGAGATAATAGGGAGATTGTGCAGTTCCCCCAAACCATCCGTTGGCCTGGCTACTTGTCAAGAGAATAGACAGACATGGAGGGAGATTCATTGAGTAAAACTTTTTTTTTCTAGGCATTTGAAGGTATTCTGAAGAAATCTTAAAAAGTCATTCTCAGGGGCACCTGGGTGGCATAGTCTGTTAAGCATCAGACTCTTGGTTTTGGCTTAGGTCATGATCTCAGGGTCTTGAGATGGAGTCATGTGTGGGGCTCTGCATTTAGCAGAGTCTGTTTAAGATTCACTTTCTCCCTCTGCCCCTCCCACTTGTGTGCACATACATTCTCTCTCTCTCTCAAAAAAAATAAAATCTTAAAAAAAATAATCAGCATGAATCAGAGAATGGTTTCTAGTTTCTTTCAGCCAAAGTATAATTGGAAGCTATAATTGTTTAAAGTGGTATTATATCAATACATTTAAAAAATAAGGATGTGTCATAATGGACCTCAGGATTTTTTATATTGCTATATATGTACCATAGATAATTTGAGTTATTATAGAAAGCCACCAAAGTTTTTGCTAACTCTTAATTAGGTTGTTGGATAAATAATGCCATTTTTGATAACTTAGCGCTATAAAAATAACTTGATTGGATATGTTGTGTATTGGTTTTGCTGCTAAAAATCAGGAGTTAGATTTATAAATTAATTTAACTATGTATGGGATATGGGTAACTAAATACTTAGATTTCCATCCAGGATTACAGAAAGTATAAGAGGTGTGCCTGGGTTGTTCAGTCAGTTAAGCATCTTCCTTCAGCTCAGGTCATGATCCTAGGGTCCTGGGATGGAGCCCCACACTGGGCTCTTTGCTCGGTGGGGAACCTTCTTCTCCCTCTCCCTATGCCTGATCTCTCTTTCTTTCTCTCTCTCAAATTTTGGCATATTTTGGCTATAACAAATGAAATTAGTTATAATAAGTATTTTTTGAAATATTTTTTGGAAAATATAATCACTGACTTTCCAGGTTTTTTTTAATTCTTATAATACCAAATATTCCAGAAATAAAAAGACAATCAATAATAAGACTTATTTTCCTTGAGACATAAGAGTTTATATCAATATGTACCTAACTAATGGAAATGGATTTGATCATTCTTATTATCTTACTCATATCCCCCTTTCTTATAATCCTCTATCTCCTTTCCTCTCATCACTTGTATAAATCATTTTATTACCCTGTCCCATACATTTGACATTCTCTAGTTGTCCCTTTATACTGCTGTCAGTTAAGCTTTACATGGTCAAGTAAAACAATCTTCCACATGTATTCTAGCAGAAGTAGAACTTCCACTGTTGAATTCAAATGATAAGTGGATCGTGAAGTAAAAATTTGGAAGGGCTGTGTATAACAGAAAATATGGGACTGAAAATCAATGTCATACTAAATACATAGCAGGTTCCCAAATTTTGAAAACAAATCCAACATCTCAAACAATACATAGGTGCAGTGCAATTGCAGTGTAATTGTAGATTATCAAATATTCACAGCACAAAAGGAAATAAAAGATAGTTTTTATCGTTCAGGTCAATTTTAGATAATACATCGATAAACTATTCTTGGAATCCCTCCCCCTTTTTTCCCCCCTTTCAATGATCAAAGCTAGAGGCAGCTAATTAGAGGAAAGGCAATGGATCTTTATGGTCAAGGTCCTCCTAAGCTAGTATAATTGGTTGTTTAGATTTTTCAAAATGGAATATTTATAAGATAAATAAGACATCTCCTGATAACACTGTCCTTCTATCATAGCATTCAACTGATATACTCTTATAATAGAAAATTATTCTCTAATAGGGATAAGGAATGAAGAGTGTAAGAAAAGTAGGAAGGTTATCCTTAATTACTGAACATACAAAATGAACTTAGTATTTATTTTATAACAAGATTTTGCACAAAAATGAATCTGAGAAAGTCTCTGAATAAAACCTATAATATTGGGTCACTAATTTAATACTATAATTGGGATGTACATATAAAATATAACTCTTTTATTTCTCTAGAGCTGATTTTATTTTCTTCATAAGCTTCACCATCTGCTTGGGAACAAATAGAGTAACTAAATTTATCAAAATCGAGGGTAAAATTTTATACCATTCAGAGATTTAAGCAGTTCTTTCAGGTTTCAATCATTTCTTTAGATTGTGCTCTTTTCTCACCAGCTTCTTTTCCTGAATGCACTGAATGAGCTAGTATTTGATATTATGAGAAGACCCATGAGATTGAAAGGGAAATACACTATAAACACCTAGACATTGTGAGTAAAATATAACACATTTTATATTGGTGGGTTGTTTACTTCTGGTAGAAATTTAGTTAAATGCTCAGATACTAGAAGTGAAGGGAATTTTAAAAGCCTTTAATCAGTTAATATTTTGATTAATTCAACAAATATTATGGAGTCCAACAACGTATCAGGCACAATGTAGGCTTTCCATACACATGAATAAAACCTATGTTTCTGATATCAGACCTAGAGTAGTAGATGCATAACATTTCCAGAAGATATGGACAAGAGCTGAATGATCACACCACATTCTAATCTTAAAGAATCTTGAAGGACAATAAAGGTGGGCAGCTGATACTGAGACTCAATATGAACAGATCAAATAAACTATCTCTATAATCAAAGATGACTAGCTTGTTTAGTGGGGAGCCTTCTTCTCCCTATGTCTGTTCTCTCTTTCTCTACCATGGTTCTTCATGAATTAGAAATTATTTGTCAGGAGAAATGAAACTTGTGGCTTGTATTTCAGGTATATTTGAACTTCAACTTCATAACCAGTCTGGTGACTTGGTAAAAGAAATCCCTGTTGAAAACTAACTCTCAAAAAAAGCAGTGTACTAATGTGTTACCAATGCAAAATTTATTCACAATACCACAATAAAGAAGAACACTATTTTAAGAGAAGCTTATAGGGGGGAATTATGGATGAATGTTTATATGGTTTTGGAAACAGCCAATTGTCCCTTTAAAAAGATTAGTTATTGAGATTGGGTAGAGTTTGTGTTATAATAGTTTAGTATTACTGGACACAGCAAGACAGGCCTTGAAGTTATTCTTGATAAGTAAATTGCTTAATATCTAATTGCTCAAATACACAATTTGGCTAGATAAATTAGTTTCATCGCTTTCTTAAAATAATGCAGTACAGTGAAGGTTACATCCTTATTTTTGTGGTAAGAATTTCCTGGATCAAAAGCATGTGAATAATAATGGCCTCAGTTCTTGGACTTGAACATTCTTCATTCTGAGCTAGAAAATAAAACCATCATCATCTGTGAATATGATCAATCCGAATTGAAACAGCTGCTTGGGGAATAGTGATTAAATATTGTGTTTCTAGTGAAAGTCATTTTAACTTTGAGAAACATGAAGTTTTCATGCTCTTTTTATGCATAATCAATTGTTGGATGTTTTTTTTTTAAATTATTTAGTTTTTTTTTTTAATTTTTATTTATTTATGATAGTCACAGAGAGAGAGAGAGGCAGAGACACAGGCAGAGGGAGAAGCAGGCTCCATGCACCGGGAGCCCGACCTGGGATTCGATCCCGGGTCTCCAGGATCGCGCCCTGGGCCAAAGGCAGGCGCCAAACCGCTGCGCCACCCAGGGATCCCAATTGTTGGATGTTTTTATGGAACAGCAAGTGTGCAAGAACGTTTCAGTCCTTGCAGAGCTCATCTCTGAACACCTCAATGTGGAAAAATTCTTTTAGAAATATATTGTGTTTATATAGTCAGAATTCATAGCCATTTCTAAGCCAGAATTTAAGTGTGCTCAATTTAAACAAGAAGTTAGATTCAGTCATCAATCTAAAGAACACAGAAAACTATATATAAGGTAAATTACTCAATTTCATTATCTTTTTTGGTTTATATCCTGAATCATTTAAGTAATATCAGAACAATATCAATGCTAATATAACATTATTCCATTATGACAGCACATGCTTCACCTCCAAGTATGATTAAGTACTGCCTTCCCAGTTTTATCAAATTATCAGATGAGGTGTTCTTACCTAGGACCAGGGGAAGGGTAGAGCTTGGGAAGAATTTCTCAGTCTCAATGACAACATTCAGGAAGCTGAACCATCATTAATTCCCCTGACTTTTTTTTTTTTTTTTTGTCCTGGTATCATAATGTGCAGACTCTTTGCCTCCTGTTACTTTCTCCAGAGAGTAAACCGCTTCCTTCCTGCTGGGTAGGGGCTGTTCATCAGGCTAAGAAAAATGAAAACTGGGAAAATGGATCTAGGGGATCTCACTGATTCTCCTTAAATATATTTCAACTAATTCTTCTGCTTTGATCTCCACTTTGCACTGCTATCTTTGAACATATTTGATATTACTCACTGCAGGGTATTTTTGAAGTTTAGTGATGCAAATGGCTCCCTTGTTGAGTTTTGCTTCTTTTAATTTTTTTAAAGATTTAAAAAATATATTCATGAGAAAGAGAGAGGGGGAGACAGACAGACAGACACATAGGCAAAGGGAGAAGCAGGTTCCTTGCAGGAACTGGATGTGGGACTCGATCCCGGACACTGGGATCACAACCTGAGCCAAAGGCAGATGCTCAACCCCTGAACTACACAGGCATCCCGAGTTTTGCCTCTTTTGGTATGTTTCACTTGTCCATACAATTCTGTCATTTCTTATTTTTTTTCAGTTTAGTGGACATACTCTATCTGATGCCAGTTCTTTACATTATACACATAATATATATATGTATTATAATATATTCCTTTACAGTCATTTTTATAGGAATGAGTAGAAATGTATGCATGTTTTTAACCAGTCATTTTAAGACAAGAGAGCTTCTATGATATTCTTCTAGAGAAAGTAAATTTTCTATTATATGTAAAAACCTTTTGAATTTATGTTAGCTCTGTTGGCAATGAAAAACATTAAAATATTTGAGAAAATTATATTCCTGTTTAAATAAATCTTAAATGATACAGCAAAAATTAACAAAACAGAAACACTGAACATTATCAATAAAAATGTAGAGATAAAATCTTTTAAAAAGAGATCTTAAACTAGAATGATTATAATGAGTTATAACATAACTGAAATTTACTTAGAGACAATAAGTAAGACACTATGATTATAAACCTCTACCTCAATTCCTTGTCTAGTGGTGAGAATAAATTAAAAGAGACAGTCAGCCATGAAAGCAAAATGCTGAACAGAAACAAGGTAATGTGAAATTTAATCTTAGACTTGTCAGTAATAGTCTCTGTGATTCTGGATAACATGCTTAATATCTACACATCTCAGTTAAGTTATCTGTAAAATGAGAAAGATTGCAAGGCCTCTAGATTTCTTTCTTGGTGCTAATTGCTTATAAGCCTAAAAATATATTTCTCATATGAAAGATTATTTAAAATGTTAAAAAATAGATTATTTTTATAAATACCTATTTGTGCTTAAAATATTATGTACTTTAATTTTTTTAATTGCTTTTCTTTTATTCTTTTAAGAATTTATCTAAATTCAGGTTAGTTAGCATATAGCATAATGTTAGTTTGAAGAGTAGTGATTCATCTCTTGGGTATAATACCCAGTGCTCATTATATCAGGTGCCCTCCTTAACTCCCATCATCCATTTACCTATCGCCTCATGCACCTCCCCTCCAATAACCCTCAGTTTGTTTCCTACAATTATGCCCTCTCTATAGGTATGAGTCTCTTTGGGTTTTTTTATGTTTTTATCTTATTTTTCCTTGTCTTCCTCTATGTTCATCTGTTTTGTTTCTAAATTCCATATATAAGTGAAATCATATGGTATTTGTCTTTCTCTCACTGACATATTCTGCTTAGCATAATACACTCTAGTTCCATCTACCTCATTGCAAATGGCAAGTTCATTCTTTTTGATGGCTGAGTAATATTCCATTGTATACAAAAACCATCTCTTCTTTATCCATTCATCAGTTAATGGACATTTGGGCTCTTTCATATCTTGGCTGTTGTGTATAAATAAATAAATAGCCAATAATAATAAATAACCAATAATAAATAAATAAATAAATAAATAAATAAATAACACCAGTAAATATTGGTGTTCATGTGCCTGTTTGAATCACTATTTTTGTATCATTTAAATAAATACCTGGTAGTGCAATTTCTGGGTCATAAGAAACAATCAACAAAACTGAAAGGGAATCGATGGAATGGGAGAAGATATTTGCAAATAACATATAAAGAACATATCAAACCCAACACCCAAAAAATTTTTAAAAATCCAGTTGAGAAATGAGAAGACATAAACAGACATTTCTCAAAATGAAGGCATACAAATGGCTAGCAGACACATGAAAAAATACTCAACATCACTCATCATAAGGTAAATACAAATCAAAATCACATTGAGATACACCTCACACTTGTCAGAATAGCTAAAATTAGCAACTCAGGAAAAAATAAATTTTTAATTACTTTTATCACTCTTTAACTATAGTACTAAAGTTATCTGAATAAGAAGAGAATATATTTCATAATATTTTAAAATGTTAATATTTATTGAATAATTTATATTTATCAGACACTGGATGCTACCAGGTTGTTATATTAACCTCATTCAATAATGATGGAGTTAATTCAGGTAATTTGACCACGACTCCATATCATATAACAGTCATGTATAAACCTAAGCCTTGTTATTAATTAAAGATGGATGTGCATACTGTAATACTTTTCTATACAGTTTGTGGTATTTATGCTTTATTACATACGTTTTCCATCCAGATTTATGCTAGGCAAATTGGAAGTAGTTTCATTTTATTAACAATTATTTCTCAGGGCATCTGGGTGGCTCAATCAGTTAAGTGTCTAATTCTTGATTTCAGCTAGGGCATGATCTGAAGTGGAATCGAGCCCGACGTTGGGCTCTGTGCTCAGTGAGGAGTCTACTTGTCCCTCTCCCTCTGCTCTTGCCACCCCACTTTCTCAAATAAATAAAATTAAATTAAATTAAATTAAATTAAATTAAATTAAATTAAATATAAATAAATAAATAAATAAATAAATAAATAAATAAATAAAATATTTAAAAAACAAGATATAATTATTTCTCATAACTGTAAAGTGATTTTGGAAAATGTCTAGTTTTGTGTCTTCTGAGTCAATTTTGAAAACTACATGGATTAGTATTATTTTTCCTTATACATAAGAAGCAATGCATATTCACTATTTTTTGTAATTACAGTAAAATAAGTAAATAAATGTTTTATATTTTAAATACATTTTTACATTTCTTGTCATAACTGAGAACCATCTCCTTGTTATTATATGGGGTTTAATGAAGATATTGATAGTAAAAATAATGAATAATTGGAAACAAGTTCTTTGCTTTCTATGCATTGTCATATTAATATTACAATTGTGTAGAAAGTATAATTTCCCTATATATAAATGAGAAAACTAAGACACAAAATGATTATATCAAAAATCATGCCCATTTTCCAAACTTAGTAGAGGAAATAGCTGTAATTTAAGCCCTGGTCTCTCTAAACTGTGATTATCAGTTAGTAGAAGATGATGCTTTTACAAGTAGACACTTTGTTTTCAAAAAGAACACACTAAAATAAGCCTTTGACGTCAAATGAATGAAGACCATGTGCAGAAACTGATTTTCAAAAAACACCTATCACAAAAAGTGTCATACAGATAAAAACCCAAAAGAATCGTAAAATTAAATATGACTTTAGTCTCAGCACAATATTTACTCAGATGAGTGAGTAATGTTGATTTATTTTTTTTATTGAAGGCTATATACATAAATAAAAAACATACACATTACATATACATAACTTTTGCCAAGTGTGGCTTAGGAATTAGCACATGCCTTCATGGAAAAAGCAGCAGAAAATCTGACTCACCCTAATATGCATGTGCTTTTTTTCTCTCTGTGATCTAGAAACCTCATGACTTTTCTGCCATGAGGTTGCTCCCAAATGCCCCAATGAGCTGGTATTCAGCTTCTATGGCTGTGCTGTGGAAGTGTCATTCTGCAGCAGTAGAAATCTCTTGATGTTTTAAGAATTGAAAGTCAACATGATCCAAATTTAAAGACATGAGATGAAATGAATTCCTCATATGGCATAATTATGCCAAGCAATTATAGAAAGGCAAACAAAAAAAGGGAGGAGAGTAATTAGTAGCTTGATTTGCCATAGAGGATAATGTTAAATGTCCAGTATCCAATTCCAAATAGGTAAAACACATACTCAAATTTAAGCAATTTAGTATAGTAAACTAGAGGGATTCTATGATGCCTGAGAAGTGCTTTTATACATAGAAAGCAGAACAGAAATTTTAATGGCTTCAGAAAAAATTATAAGAGGTAAAGAACACTTTATTATATAATTCATAATAGAACAACCAGACAAGTAAATAGTTGAATTGTTTTATTTTAAATTCATCTAAGTGCATGAATGCAAAATGCTTTAACTTACAGAACTTTTAGAAAATAAAGTACTGATATCATCTAATAGAAATTATGGTGGTCCATTTTCCACATTACACAAATGAGTTCAAGTGAGAAAAGCAAGCAGATATAATTTCAACTCTTCACGGAAAACTAGAAAATAGGAATCCATATGGGTTAGAAGGATCATCTGATAAATCTCTAAATGATGGCTATAATAATCTACAAGAGATGAAAGATGAAAAATCAGGTATGATCTGTAATAGTTGTTGAATATCAGGGTGGTCACAACTTTTTCTGAGAGAATTCCACATTTTCTAACATTTCCAATTTTTTTTAAGTAATAGTTTTTTTTAAGATTTTATTTATTTATTCATAGAGACACACACAGAGATAGAGATGGACAGAGAGAGAGAAAGAAAGAGGCAGAGACATAGGCAGAGGGAGAAGCAGGCTCCTTGCAGGAAGCCCGACGTGGGACTCAATCCAGGGTCTCCAGGATCACGCCCTGGGCTGCAGGCGGCGCTAAACCGCTGCGCCACCGGGGCTGCCCGATTTCCAATTTTAAAATATATCAGAATATGAGAAAAAAAAAAATTGAAGTGAAGCTGTGCTAATATCCATAAAATGCTCAAAATTTCTGAACAAGGGAAGAAAGAAACCATTGAACAATTTTAATGAAATACAGATTTTTTTTGTCAACAATAAACACGTAATGAAGTTTAAAAAAAGATAAATAATCCAATGCTATCATTATATCCCTAAATGATAAGCAAAGCAGACTGTTAATTAACAAGAAATGTTAGTTACCTCTCAGTGGGTAAGGAATGCAATATGGACAGAACTTCACTGAATGAACATATTGTCAAACCACAAAAATCTGGAAGCATGTAGTAATTAAATAAGTGAGATAAACTATATAAAACAAAAAGATGGTCCAAGCAGATTATATAGTTTGTATTCAATTCAACAGATGGCCCATGTGCCTGACCAAATTACCTAACAGCAAAATTGTGATTTAATGAACACTGGGGAGAACTGTTGGAATTTGGTTGTTCTAAAATTTATGTAACTCTAAAGTACTAACTCTATTTTAGAATTCAGCAATAATTACAAACCTCAAAGCCTGTATTTTTAAATAACATAAAAATTCATCATCTCCCATTAAAGATGTGAAGAAATTCATTAAATATTGAAATAAACTCAATAATTTTAAGAAAGCAGAAGACTTTATTTTATTTGAAAATAACTTTATAACCCCAAATGAGGTGTTACTAATAGTCAACTAAATAAAATTTAAAATAGATATTTAATAAAATTTTCAAAATAATTGTGATAGAAAATCTTATAATTTAGATAATTATATAAATATTCCCTTAGTTTTAGAATTTTTATATTTTATACTCACATAAGTACTTACTATGTAAATGTAAAAAAGAATACTGCTCTTTAGTATAAAACAATTTCCTTTTTTTTAAGTTTTCTTTTACTAGGTTAATTTGGGGGTTTTATGTTCCAAGTTTTTATTTAAATTCTAGTTAACAATAGTACAATATTGGTTTTAGGAGAATAATTTAGTGATTCATCACATACATATAATACTTAGTGCTCATTAAAAATGCCCCCCCCTTAACACTCATGGTGCATTAGCCCATTCCCTCACCCACCTCTCTTCCAGTAACCCTATTTGTTCTGTATAGTTGAGTCTCTTATGGTTTCCTTCTCTCTCTCTCTCTTTCTCCTTCTTCTATGTTATCTGTTTTCGTTCTGAAATTCCACGTATCAGGGAAATCATATAGTATTTGTCTTTATTTGACTGACTTATTTTATCATTATACTCTTAAGCTCCATCCATGAGCTCCATCCATGTGATTGCAAATAGCAAGATTTAATCCTTTTATGGCTGAGTAATATCCCATTGTATATTACATCACATCTTCTTTATCCATTCATCAGTTGATGGACTTTCCACATATATATGGAGAGACATAGAGAGAGTGACAGGGAAACAAAAGAGAAAGAGAGAAAGGCCACATATATAAATTATAATTATGTAATTAATAGGCTTTTAGAAAAGATTTTATGTATTTATTTGAAAGAGAGAATACATACGAGCAAGGGGGAGGGGAAAAGGAAGAGAGAGAAGCAGACTCTCCACTGAACAGGGAGCCTGACTCTAGGCTCCATCTCAGGACCCCAAGAGATCATGACCCAAGGCAAAGACAGATAAGATTAACTAACTGAACCACCCAGGTGCCCATGAAATTTGCCTTAAATCAGCAACTAATACCATCTAAATTTGATAGAACACTGAAGAATGCATGTACTCCACGGAGATGCCAGAGAGATGAATAAAGAGAGAAGTCAATGGTTGTATTTCAGGACTCACAATGCTAACTTATTATCTAAAATCCCATGAAAGAAATACCAAAGATACAGTATATTCTACGAATTAGAGATAAAATTCCACTTTTTCTCATTAGAATGTTTAAAGAGAGATAATATTATAACACAATCAAAATGTTAACTTTCTCTTTGTAGAGTGAATCACTAACACCATAACCAGTCACCCTTGGGTAGCTAACTAAACCAGTGAGACCTGGGCACTCTGGTAAATTGGGTAATGCTAGAAAACAATTGAATCAGCTAAGAAATATGTACTATTATCAAAGACGATCTTGGCATGCATCTTCACATTCATATTACTCTTCAAACACTGTAGGCACTTCCAGCCACTGAAAAATAAAGTGTAAACATTTTACAATGGAATTAAAAATCTAGATGTTAAGAATCTTGTAATATTATAGCCTTAAGATTATATCACTTTTACCTAATATTACATAGCAATCAAAACAAAACCTTTTTTCACATAATATCCTATTTAATTTCATAAACAGGAAAATATGTTTTAAATATACTTCTACAGTAAGATATATGCAGGGTTTTTTTCTTTTAAAATATATTTACCTCAATTATTGAACACTACCACATTCAAGCTGTACTTTCTTTTAGAAGCAAACATCTCTATGGTTAAGCTCTAGATGACAATATTTTCAAGTTCATGTTCCCAGTGTTGAAGGCCATTCTTTTCCTGGAAATTTTCTTTAAAATGAAACTTACATACCACAACAAACAACAAGCATTAGCAAAGATATGGAGAAAAAGGAACCCTCATGCACTCTTGCTGGGAATGCAAACTGGTACAGGCACTGTGGACAACAGTATGGAAGTTCCTTGAAAATTAAAAATAGAACTACCCTGCAATCCGGTAATTTTTACTTCTAGGTATTTATGTGAAGTATAGCAAGACATTTGTGAATCAAGGATATATGCAACCCTATGTTTATTGGAGCATTATCTACAATAGCCAAATTCTGTCAGCAGCTAAAGTGTCCATCAGTGGATGAATGGATATAAAAGAGGTGGCGTACACACAAGCACACACACACACACAAACACACACACACACACACACACACACACACAAAGGAATATTACTCAGCCATAAAAAAGAATGAGATCTTGCCACTTTCAACAACATGGATGGAGTTAAAGGATATAATGCAAAATAAGTCAGTCAGAGAAAGACAAATGCCGTATGATTTCACTCATGTGTGTAATTTAAAAACAAAACAAATGAACTAAGGAGAAACGAGACAAATTTAAAAAAAGACTCAACTATATAGAGAAGAAGCAGATGATTATAAGAGGAGAGGTGAGGAAAGGATGGGTGAAATAAGTGGAAGGAATTCAAAGTACTCTTATCTTGATGAACACTGAGTAATATATAGAGTTGTTGAATTACTATACTGTATGCCTGAAGCTAATATGCTATGTTAACTATACTGGAATTAAAATAAAATAATAAGTAAATAATGAGATTTACTTTTGATGCAGGAATTACTATTCTATCCCATAAATCTAAAATGTAATAAAGATGTTCAAGGTTTATGCATTTTAAAAAATTTGTTTAAAGATTTCATTTCTGTATTTATTTGAAAGAGAGCAGGGGAGGGGTAGAAGGAGAAGGAGAGAGATAGTCTCAGAATCCACCCTGAGCATGGAGCCCAACTCAGGACTCAATCTCACAACAGTGAGCTGAAATCACAAGTGGATGCTTACCTGACTGAGCCATCCAGGTGCCCCCAAGTGTTTTGTATTAAACATAATACATAATGTATCAATCCAGCCCCAACCATATTGGACATAGGGACTATTTTTCTTTATGAAATATGATATGATATGAATTTGATATTCATTTTATAACTCATATATGATTGACAACATGAATATGATAAAGTAGTTGAGGGAATTTTGATGTTTTTATGTTGATTTTTCAGTATTCTTGAAATAAATAAATAAAAACCACCTAAATGAGAAATGAATCTATCATCATCAATCATTATTTATCCTCAATAAACTATCATATCAGGTGTGTTTTGATTGGATATTGCTGGCATGAAGAAGCTGGAGTTAGGCTAACTATAAATGAGGCCTCATAGGTGATTAATTTGGAGAATATATTTGGCTTTCTCAGGTTAGTCTTGAATTAGAAGTGGGGAAGCTGGCTGAGTTCTGACAATTCTAGGCCAATTGCTGCAGAGGTTATGGTTGGGCTTCCTAGGCTGGTTACTTAGAAATTCTGGCTCAGCTTCCCAGGCTAGAAGAGGTAGGTCAGAGCTCCATCATCGTTATATATATCTGATCATTGTCCATTCACTCAACATTTGTTGAATCATAAACCATTTATATCAATTGAGATAAAGGTTCTTTTTGGAGACTTGTAATGAATGCTGTTTAAGTTCTTAGTTCTCATCTTGGAAAAAAAACACATATTTTCCTTAGCACTTTATGTAGAAATCACTTTAATTCTCACAACCATGCTATGGTGCACTATTGCATGAATTTTACAGAGTTAACACTAAATCACAGTAGGAGCCATGGCCAGTGTCTTCTGGAGAATCAGCAGAATAGGATTGACAGTAATTCTTATTAATTGTTTTCAAGACTTGCAAAGTCACTTTTTAAAAGTCGATGTTCCCAAATAAATATTCTCCTTTTTGATCTTCTTTAAAGTTGAGATAAGAAAATTTCAACAATTTTATATATACAGAACAATATCTAAATACCAGAATTCTGTGGTAGTCCAAGGGGGTTCAGAACAATTGTAACATTGGCCATCTATGAGCTCATAGAATTAATATTTGTTGAACGATAAGAAGCTATTCTCTGTTTTTTTTGTAATAATTTACTCCTGGCATTTAGCAAGAAATGCCAAAATAAAATATTTTTGAATGATAAGAACAGTTATTTTTATTGTCCTTACTTCTCTACATTTTTCACAATAGATATATGCTAAATGTATAATCAGAATAAAAAGGATATGCAATATAGAGATGAAGCATATTTTATTTGTTTTACATATTCATTTTCATCTCTATTATGGCCCAAAATCAATGTGATTTGTAATATGCATGGAAAAAGACTCTTGTCACTGAAATAGAAAACATCTGGCAATAGCAAATAAAAACAAGCTCTTTTAAGTATCTAAATATGATTTGCTTACACAGAGGACAGAACTGGAAAATATCCACTAAAAATATTCCACTATTGACAATGGAAACATCATAATAATTTCTCACTATTCATCCAAAGACTTTTTTTAATTGGGTAACTCCAAGAATACTACTCTGTGGGATGTAATCGAGGGGAAAATAAGAGGAATCATGGGTCATGGAGACTACCAAAAGTAATGATTATTCAAGGATTTCAGCATTTAGTATATTAAGTTATGTAACAGAACACTTTTGCTACCTTACATTGGGAATGAAGTAAAAATCCCCCTAAAAATATGTGGCATAATGTTCTTTCCTTCCCTTTTTCTCTATCTCTCCCCATCTTCCTTCTTTCCTCATCTATGAAGTACCAAACACTATTTTAGACACTTGAGAAATACTTGGTTGCAAAACATACAAAACAACCTGTCTGCATAAAGATAATATGTAAGTTATTAAATATGTGGTTTCAGAACTGATTCAGTATCCCAACTTTATAAATTAACACTTCCAATGACTTTGACCAAATTTCTTAAATTACTGAAACACAATTTCCTCACCTATAAAATGTACACCAAAATGATAACAATTTGTAGAAATAAAATATGTTGATATTTGCATTAAGACTCTTGCATAATGACCTAGCATAATCTATCATGAAGAATGTTCCTTGTGCATTTGAGGAGAATGTGTATTCTGTTGCTCTTGGATGGAATATTTAACATGTGCGTTAGGTGCATTTGGTTTAAAGTATAGTTCAAGCCAATTCTTATTGATTTTCTGTCTGGATGTTTTATCCATTGTTGAGAGTGTGGTAGTGAAAACTCCAGGTATTATTGTATTGCTATGTCTTGCCTTCAGATATATTAATATCCACTGAATATATTTAGATGCTTCAAATGTAAATAAATTTATAATTATTATATTCTCTTGATGACTTGAGAAATGAAGAAGAGATAAAAAAGTAAATATACTATATTTATCATTATATAATGACTTTTTTGATTATATTTTTTTATTTAAATTCTATTTTGTCTGACTGAAGTATAGATATCCCTGCTCTCTTTTGGTTTTCATTTGCCTAAAATACCTTTTCTCTGTCCTTTCACTTTAGCTTACGTGTGTCTGTAGAGCTAAAGTGAGCCTCTTGTAGGCAGCATATAGTTAAATCTTATTTAGTCACTTTATGTCTTTTGATTCGAGAATTAATCTCTACATTTAAAGTAACTGTCGAGGGGTGCCTGGGTGGTTCAGTGGTTGAGCATCTATCTGCCTTTGGCTCAGGTCATGACTCCAGGGTCCTGGGATCCAGGTCTGCATCAGGCTCTCCACTGGGAGCCTGCTTCTCCCTCTGCCTATGTCTCTACCTCTCTCTGTGTCTCTAATGAATAAATTAAAAAAATAAAGTTATTTAAAAAATAATAATAATAAGGTAACTATTAATAGGTAAGGATGTACGATCACCATTTTGTTAATTGTTCTGGAATTTCTGTAATTCTCTTGCTCCTTTCTTCCTGTCCTTTTCCTTTGTGATTTGATAATTTTCTGCAGTGGTATACTTTGATTACTTCTCTAGTTTTTGTGTATTTATTATATATTTTTGCTTTGTGGTTATAATAAAACTTACATAAAACATCTATCTTACAATGATCTATTCTAAGCTGATAACAACCTACCTTCTATTGCATACACAACTCTATCCTTTTACATCCCTCTCTTCATATTTCATGTTTCTGACATTATATTTTACAATTTTTAAATTGTATATCCCATAAGTAATTATGGTAGCTAGTCATTTCAAACATGTCTCTTAATCTTTACACTAGAGTTAAGAGATTTATATACCATTATAGTGTTAAAATATTCTGATTTTACATTATACTTACTTACCTTTGCACTTCATCCTTTGATGTTTTCCTGTTGCCTATTCACATCCTTTCATTTGAGCTTAAGGAGTTCCTTTCAGCATTTCTTATATAAAATGTCTAGTGATGATGAACCCCTTCAGCTTTTGTTTGAGGAAACCTTTATCTCTTCTTCATTTCTGAAGAACAGCTTTACCAAGTAAAATATTATTGGTGACAGTTTTTATTTTTCTTCCTTTCAGCACTTTGAATGTATCATTCCACTCTTTCCTGGCCTGCAAGATTTCAGCTGAAAAATCTACTTTTAGCCTTATGGAGTTAACTTTGAATCAAATAGGTTTATCCTTTCTTGCTGCCTTAAACTTACTTGTTTTTGACAGTTTTATTAAAATGTGTCTTGGTGAAGTCCTCTTTGTGTTGAATCTGACCTATGAACTTCATGTAACTGGATATTCATATCTCTGTCCAGATTTGAGATTTTCAAGATTATTTCTTTAAAGAAGTTTTCTGCTTACGTTCATATTTCTTCTCCTTCTGGGACTTCTATAGTGTGAATTTTGTTTCAATTGATGGTGTCTCATAATTCACATAGGCTTTTGTGACTCTTTTCTCCTTTGATGGGGTAATTTCAAATGCTTGTCTTCAAGTATTTGATGTTGTTTATTGCATTTTTTAATTTATTAATTGTATTCTCCACCTCTAGAATATGCTTAATTTTTAAAAATGACTTCTATGTCTCTATTGAATCTCTCATTTTATGTATTAATTCCCTGATTATATTTGGTTGTTCATATATGTTCTTTTGTAGGTTGTTGAGCTTCCTTAGAACAATTTCGTCAAAAACAAAAACAAAGAACAATTTTGTCAAGCAGACATAAAACTCTGTTTCTCTAGGGTCAGTTACTGGAAGATTATTGTATTCCTTTGAACTGCCATGTTTCCTTGGCTTTTTCAGTTTCCACGAACTTTCAGATGACTGTCTTGTCATTTGAAGAAGCACTTAGCTTCTCCAGTCTTTATTTACTGGCTTTGGAAAATAGATTCCTTTACCTATCCATCTGGCTAAAGATTTTGAGGTTCTCTCAAACCTTTTCAATAGATGCGTCCACTCCATATTTCTTTTTCTCTCCTGGAAAGGAATTCTTAAGATTTTATGACTTCACTTGATCCCACAAAACCAATTCAGATGCTGAGAACCTCTTGTTTGTTTTCCCAAGAAAGGTGTCCTGAAATATTGAAGTGTGTGAGCCTTCTCTCAATCCTGCATGATCAGGCTAACTTTCTGTGCTTGCCCACTAACCGACTGCTGAGGCTTGTTCTTGGTGTCTGTGGGAGCATGTTGAGAACTGGCTATAGGGGAGATAGGGGAGATTTAAAGCATGGAAAGCACTTGGGTATCTTATGGGCCAGTTGAAAGGATTCACCAGTGAGGCTTTTCCAGTGGCTTTTGGGCAACTTTCTGATGGAGTCCATGAAGTGGTTGGTAGGAAGGACTGAGAACTCAATAGTACTTATTTATTTATGTATTTATTTATTTATTTATTTAATATATCACAACAAAATAGTATTTATTTCAGTATTAGTATTTATCAATCCTTTTAAAATATATTTTTATTGGAGTTTGATTTGTCAACATATAACACCCAGTGCTCATCCCATAAAGTGCCCCACTCAGTGCCCTTCACCCAGTCACCCCTTCCCCCCACCCACCTCCCCTTCCACTACCTCTTGTTCATTTCCCAGAGTTTGGAGTCTCTCATGTTCTGTCGCCCTCTCTGATTTTTCCCATTCATTTTTTCTCCTTTCCCCTATAATTCCTTTCACTATCTTTTATATTCCTTGTATGAGTGAAACCGTATAATGATTGTCCTTCTCCAATTGACTTAACTTCACTCAGCATAGTACCCTCCAGTTCCATCCATGTTGAAGCAAATGGTGGGTATTCATTGTTTCTAATGGCTGAGTAATACTCCATTATATATATAGACCACATCTTCTTTATCCATTCATCTTTCGATGGACACCGAGGCTCCTTCCACAGTTTGGCTATTGTGGACATTGCTGCTAGAAACATCGGGGTGCAGGTGTCCCGGCGTTTCAGTGCATCTGTATCTTTGAGGTAAATCCCCAGCAGTGCAATTGCTGGGTCGTAGGGCAGGTCTATTTTGAACTCTTTGAGGAACCTCCACACAGTTTTCCAGAGTGGCTGCACCAGTTCACATTCCCACCAACAGTGAAAGAGGGTTCCCCTTTCTCCACATCCTCTCCAACATTTGTTGTTTCCTGCCTTGTTAATTTTCCCCATTCTCACTGGTGTGAGGTGATATCTCATTGTGGTTTTGATTTGTACTTCCCTGATGACAAGTGATTCAGAGCATTTTCTCATGTGCTTGTTGGCCATGTCTATGTCTTGCTCTGTGAGATCTCTGTTCATGTCTTTTGCTCATTTCATGATTGGATTGTTTGTTTCTTTGCTGTTGAGTTTAATAAATTCTTTATAGATCTTGGATACCAGTCCTTTACCTGATACATCATTTGTAAATATCTTCTCCCATTTTGTAGGGTGTCTTTTAGTTTTGTTGACTGTTCCTTTGGTTTTGCAGATTTTTATCTTGATTGAGTCCCAATACTTCACTTTTGCTTTTGTTTCCCTTGCCTTCATAGATGTATCTTGCAAGAAGTTGCTGTGGCCAAGTTCAAAAAGGGTGTTGCCTGTGTTCTCCTCTAGGATTTTGATGGATTCTTGTCTCACATTTAGATCTTTCATCCATTTTGAGTTTATCTTTGTGTATGGTGTAAGAGAATGATCTAGTTTTCATTCTAGTTTCATTCACATGGCTATCCAATGTTCCCAGCACCATTTATTGAAGAGACTGTCCTTTTTCCAGTGGATAGTCTTTCCTGCTTTGTCGAGTTTTAGTTGACCATAGAGTTGAGGGCCCATTTCTGGGTTCTTTATTCTATTATTCTATTCCATTACCTATGTGTCTGTTTTTGTACCAGTACCACACCATTTGATGATCACAGCTTTGTAGTACAACTTGAAATCCAGCATTGTGATGCCTCCAGCTCTGGTTTTCTTTTCCAATATTCCCCTGGCTATTTGGGGTCTTTTCTGATTCCACACAAATCTTAAGATGATTTGTTCTAACTCTCTGCATAAAGTCCATGGTATTTTGATAGGGATTGCATTGAATGTGTACATTGCCCTGGGTAGCATAGACATTTTCACAATATTAATTCTTCCAATCCATGAACTAGGAATAATTTTCCAACTTTTTGTGTCTTCCTCAATTTCTTTCAGAAGTGTTCTGTAGTTTTAACGGTACAGATCCTTTACCTCTTTGGTTAAGTTTATTTCTAGGTATCTTAGTATCTTATGCTTTTGGATGCAGTTGTAAATGGGATTGATTCCTTAATTTCTCTTTCTTCAGTCTCATTGTTAGTGTATAGAAATGCCACTGATTTCTGGGCATTGATTTTGTATCCTGCCACACTGCTGAATTGCTGTATGAGTTCTAGCAATCTTGGGGTGGAATCTTTTGGGTTTTCTATGTACAGTATCATGTCATCTGTGAAGAGGGAGAGTTTGACTTCTTTGCCAATATGAATGCATTTTATTTCTTTTTGTTGTCTGATTGTTGAGGCTAGGACTTATAGTACTATGTTGAATAACAGTGGTGACAGTGGACAGTAGTATCCCTTTAATAAGCTCTAAGACCGGGCTGCTATCCTCCTAGCTCTTCTAAACCCCTCAAATTTACAGACTGCCTTAGTAATCTAGATGAGAGAAGAAAGAAGAGGACCTTTCTCCAGCATACTGCATAGCAGAGGAAGCTGGATGTTTACTCCTACTACCTCACTTTTCCGCATGAGATAAATTGCAGGCCCTGGGGGTCTCTCCTACAGATTCAATGCTATTCTGTCAAAATTCCAATGTAATAGAAATAGAAACATATCCTAAAATTTATCTAAAATCACAAAAATCTCAAATAGCCTAAATAATCTTGAGAAAAAAACAGAGCTAGATCATCATACTCCCTGACCTCAAACTATATTACAAAGCTATAACAGTCAAAACTTTCTGACTGGCATAAAAACAAACATGAAGACCAGTAGAACAAAGTAGAGAGCCTAGAAATAAATCCATATATTTGTAGTCAACTGATCTTCAACAAATGTACCAAGAGCACACAATGCATAATGGACAGTCTCTTCAATAAATGGTGTGGGAAAACTAGATATCCACATACAAAAGAATGAAACTGAATTTCTATCATACACTACTCATGAAAATTAAATATATTAAAGACTTAACAATAAGACCTTAAACTCTAAAACTCCTAGAGAAAAATATAGGTAAAATTTCCTTCACATTAGTTTTGACAATGTTTTTTTTTTTCTGGATATAACACTGAAGACATAAATTAATAAGTGGAACTACATCAAACTAAAAAACTACATCAGCAAAGGAAACAATCAATAAAATATAAAGGCAATCTATAGAATGAGAAAATATTTGTAAACCATATATCTAAAAAAAGTTAATATCTACAATATATAAGGTACTCAGACAACTCACTAAAAAAAAATCAAATATTCAATTAAGAAAACAGGGAAAGGACCTGAAAAGATATTTTTTCTAAACAGACTTACAAATGGCCAGCAGCTATATTTATTTATTTATTTATTTTTAAATTTTATTTATTTATGATAGTCATCACAGAGAGAGAGAGAGAGAGAGAGAGAGAGGCAGAGACATAGGCAAAGGGAGAAGCAGGCTCCATGCAGGGAGCCTGATGTGGGATTCGATCCTGGGTCTCCAGGATCGTGCCCTGGGCCAAAGGCAGGCGCTAAACCGCTGCGCAGCCCAGGGATCCCCAGCAGCTATATTTAAAGGTGTTTAACATCACTAATCATCGGGAAAGCACAGATTGAAATTACAAAGAGCTATCACTGCATATCTGTTAGAATGGATGGCTATTATCAAAAAGACAAGAGATAACATATATGGCAAGAATACAGAAAAGGAAACTACCGTACATTTTTTGGTGAGAATGCAAATTATACTATAGTAATTATAGAAAACACTAAAGTTTCCTAAAAATCGTTAAAAATAGAGCTACCTTATGACCCAGCAATCTTACTTTTGGGCATATATCTAAAGGAAATAATGCAGACCCCAAAGAGAGATCTGTACTCCCGTGTTCATTGTGGCATCCTTCATAATGGATAAGATACGGAAACAAGCTATGTGTCCATGAATGGATGACTGGATGTGATGTATATATACAACATAATAAAATTCAATACTATGTATAATATTATACTTACACATAATATATTATGCACTATATAATATATGCACATTATACAATACAATATTATTTAGTCATAAAAAAGAGAATACTGACATCTGCAACAACATGAATGAACCAGGAGAAATTGTGGCAAATAAAATATGCTAGACAGATACTGTATGATATCACATATAAATGGAAATTTTTAAAAGTTGGTTTCATAGAAACACAGTGGAATGGGAGTTGCCAGGGACTGAAAGATAGGATAAATTGGAAACGAGATACTAATGAAATGGTACAAACTTCCAGTTATTAGATGAATACCTTCTGAAGATCTAATGTACGGCATGTTGACTATGGTTAATAATATGTGTTGCATACTTAAAATTAGTTGAGAGTAGATTTAAGCATTCTAATGACACTCACAAACAAAAGATAACTACGTGAGGTTATGTATGTGTTAATTAACTTAATTGTAGTAAATATTTCATAGTGTATATGTATATCAAATTATCACCTTGTACATTTTAAATATATATTTTTGTTGTTGTTAATTATAACTCAGTGAAACTGGGAGGGAAAAAACTTTCTTATGCTTTCTTCAAAGGACAAGAACACAGACTTTTTAATCACTGCTTTTATTCTTCTTTTTCACTGAATATTACAAAAACAAACAAACAGAACTGTTAAAAAAAAGAACTGTTAAAAAAAATTCTTTACCTAAAGTTAAAAAAAGTATTTTTCAAGTTGACTTAGACCAAAGTATTCATTTTTAATATGAATTTGACCTTGTTGCAACAGGGAAGCACATTCACTATGAGATTTTCTTGTAATTATTTTTTTTTATATTTCATGAATGTTATCTGGCTATGGATTGTATAAAAGAAAAAGAAAAAAAAAAAAACTCCTTCACCACAAGAATTTGAGAAGCACTTACATAATGTGTCAGTCCACAGTTCTGAGAGTGATCATTTGATATTTCTACATCTTATCTTTCAGTATATTTGTTGACCTCACTGGGAGCAAACTCATTAAGGGCACCAAATGACCAAGAACACAATGAAAGAATGCTAACTGCTGCTACCTCAGACATACAATGAGGAAACTTAATATGCGCAAGCTTCAAGACATTAGTGAACTACAGGAACTCAAGTCCTAATTGAATCATTTGTGGCTTCCGTTTAGAACCAAAGTTCTCAAGCAGGGCAATTTTGCATCCCAGGAGAATTTGGCAATATGTGGAGACATTTCTGATCGCCACTACTGGCATCTTGTGGGCAGAGGCCAAAGATGTTTCTAAATATTCTACAATGCACAGCAAAGGCCATACTATCCCCCCAAAAAGAATTATTTGGCTCCAATTGTCAATGGTGATTGTACTGTAGAGTACATGACAGTAAAGGAAAGGTAACTTTACTGAGCAGCCTGAGCTATATAAAGTATTCATTTTATAACATCTAATATACAAATTGTCTCATCTATCCATTTTCTCTTAGTCAGCCATGGTTTATTCACAAATAATAGTCACTGTGACACTTCACTGTGACATGCCAATAGACAAAATTTGTACAATCCTCCAGTACTTTCTATGATTAACCAAAAAATAAACAATGAATATATTAACAAGTCATCATTTTGAGCCGCATGTGTCTGTGAGAGTAGGTAGATATACAAAGAGAGCTTGTAATATGGTGATTTATAATAAGAAGTATATATTTGATCTACAACCCCTTTTCTGACACAGAACTCCTAAAAACCTAAATTTTCTAAGTAAGGAGAGTGATTAAGGCGTTTCTATTATGAAATTGAAGTGACTTTTAAAAAGCACCATAGGCAGGGGCTGATTGCCGGTGGAGCCAACCATGTGATTAGAAGATTAGAACTTTCAGCCCCACCCCTCATCCTTTGGGGATGAGAGAACTAGAAATTGAGTTCAGTTGCCAATAGCCAATGATTTAACCAATCATGCCAAATAATAAAGACTCCATAAAAACCCAAAAGGATAGGTTCAGTTAACATGGTTGGTTAACATATAGAGGTGCTAGAAGGGTGGCATCAGAGTGGGTGGGTGGGGTGCATGGAGGCTCTGTACCCTTTTCTCAAACCCTGCTCTACAAATCTCTGTCATCTGATTAAAATGTTTCTTTTGGTTCCAGTGAGCCACTGTAGCAAATTAACTGACTTGAAAAAGGGAGGAGGTCATTGGAATCTCCAATATAAAGCTAGTCAGTCAAAAACACAAATGACAATGTGGACTTGCCCCTGGTATCAGAAATGGGGGATAGAGGACAGTCCTATTGGACTGAAGCTTTAACCTGTAGAAACTGACACTACCTCCAGGTCAGAGTAGTGTTAAAATTGAATTAAACTGAATTGTTGATGATGTGAAACAACTCCTCCTCCTTCATGTTTGCATTGGAAGCAGAATTTTAGATCTCTTTCTTACAATTGGTTCTCAGGAAAAGAGACAATTTTCTGACATTTTAAAACTAGGATAACAAAAAATCGCCTGAAATCAAAGCAAACTTTTCCCTTCCTATACATTTATTTCTACTTAATATTTGGTTATAGAAAGAGGGTGTGATAATAAAAGAACAATAAAACACTTCATCAGTTAAATGGATCATCAGTTGCAGAGAAACTCTGAAAAAAATATATCGATAAAGAAGCCTGAAATAAGAAATTATTTAGCATTTGCTCATTTTTCTCTACTTTCCTTATTGGCTTTAAGTTACTTCAAAATGTAAATAAGTCAGGAAGATTCAACTTCCATCAGCGAAGCTTCTAGCAGTGACACACTTTTTAAAATATCATAATCAAAATTTTCAGTAAAGTGCAAAAAATAATGAAAAATAATGCTATCTTTGACAGCATACCTTGGTAATAAACTCTGATGAACTTAATACAATTTCAAACATACAAATAATAAATAGATTATATCCTGAATCACTCAAAAATAAACAATTTAGTTAATCTGTTTTTTTTTCCAGAGATGCTTGAATTCTCACTGTTTTATCATTTATTTTGTTTACTTGACTGTTATCTTAGTTTTTCTTTATATGATATGCTATTCATTCAAAATTGCCTTTATTCAAAACACAAATATTTTTCATAATTGAAATATACAAATAAATAACCAGCAAAAAAAATAGTTTAAAATTTACAGACCAAGTTCCCTTACAAAGAAAAACTATTCAATAGCCTTTATAGTATTTAAATTCTCCTTGTAGAAAATTAATTATTGTGAGTTCTGTTTGCTTAAGTTTATTCTGTAAATAAAAGCATTAGTCAGTCTCTAAAAGGTAGGATATAGGTTATAGTAAGCATTAACAGAAGTCGTTAGGTGTTTACATTTTGTATACATGTTAGGAATAATAATGTAACTTCTGGTTTAACAGCAAAAAAAACATGGCCTAATGTTGCTCTAGATAGTACTTATGTGGTAATTCTTAATTACAGAGGAATAATTTTAAATGTTTTTTGGAACTCCAGCTATCTATCTATCTATCTATCTATCTATCTATCTATCTATCTACAGAAGAATAGCAACACAAAAAGCTCAGCAATATAATTTAGCAAATACGCCTATTTATCAAGTGCTATGCTAAGCTTTTTCCAATGCATTATCTCATTTAAGCCTTTAAATACATTATCTTTACTTCTAACATCTGCATATAAAATAGTTACTGCTTTCATCTTTAGTACATAAATAAGAAAAGTGACACTTGGAAAATAACTTTTCAAGATCACATAGCTCTTATATGACAAAGATTCATATGGAAGATTCTTTGGAAGAACAGGAGAAGCTAGCGGGACACAAAATGTAATGTGCAACCAATTTTATTTGTTACCATAGACTGGGAAGCTTAAACCACAGAATTCTATTTTAATAATTCTGGAGCCTGAGAAGTTTGAAATCAGGGTGCCAGTAAGGTCAGGTTCTGATAAGAGCCCTCTCTCTCTCTGGTTTGCAGATGGCTGCCTTCTGCCTGTGTCTTTACATGGTGGGGAGAGCAAGTTCTGGCTTTACTTCCTCTTCTTATAAACACACTAGTCCTATCATTGGGGCTACACCATCATAACCTTCTCTAAACTGAATTATTTCCCAAAGGTCCCACCTTTAAATATTATCACATTAGGGGTTAGGGTTTCAACACATAAATCTGGGGAAGAAACAAACATATAGTTCATAACAACTATAAAATAGGATTGCTAACATATATGCTATATATGCTATATATATATGTCTATGCTATATATATATGTATATATATATATAGCATAGACATAACATAACATAAAGTTAAATCTTCCTAAAATATTAAATGATAGAGGAAAGAGAACACCTGTAAAATGAGAAGATTGGTCACAATCAATCACTGATAGTAATTTATGCTGGAATTTATATACATGGGGGATGGTGTTAATTTTACTATTTTCTCTATTTCATATATATTTAAAACTTTTCTTAAAATAATATTTTAAAACTTTAAAAAAGGTATCAGAAGCAGTCAAAGCAGTACCAGAGGAAATAGTATAGCCTAAAGTTTATATATATAAAAAAAAGTATTATGTAAAGAACATCCATATTAAAAGTTAGAAAAAGAACAGTAAATAAACACCGAAGAATATACAAGAAGTGAAAATGATATATCAGAATTAATAATATAAAATATAAGCATACAATAAAGAGAATACAAAAGACAATTTATTATTTTTTAAAATTTATTTATTCATGAGAGACACAGAGAGTGAGAGAGGCAGAGACACAGGCAGAGGGAAAAGCAGGCTCCTTGCAAGAAGCCCAATGTGGGAGTTGATCCCAGATCCCGGGATCATTCCCTGAGCCAAAGGCAGATGCTCAACTACTGAGCCACCCATGCATCTCAAGACAGATTATTTTTGAAAAACCTAATCAAGTTGATTGGTTTCTAGTAAGATTGATGAATCAAATATGAGAAAAGTCTTAAACGCTGAATATCAATGTCAAGAATGAATAGAGCATTACAAGAGATCTACAGATATTACCAAAAATTAAATTATGAAAATATGTCAAATGCTTAGAAACTTCAGATTAAATGGAGGACTCCCTAGAAAAATGCAACTGATTACGTATGACACAAGAAAAAAGAACTCCTGAGTATTGCATATTATTTTGCATATTGGATACATAATTTCAAAATTTCCCAAATGCTTTGCTGAAGTTATACCAACTATTTAAGAAAGAATTACAGTCGATCACCCTGAAAATTTTTCAAAGAATTGACAAATGGGGAAGAACGATTGACTTGTATCTTGAATCTATCATAACCTTTATGCCAAATAGAGTATGAGAACAGAAAATTACTAGTCCCTCTCCTGGTGGAAACTGAAGCAAAAATTCTAACTTTGAGAAGATAGAGAATGAATAATAAATAAACAGCATGTTCAATTTATCCAAGGGATATGTGTTTTGTTTAATATTCAAGAATCAGTCATTATAATGTGCCCTATCAAAAGGTTTTAAGAAAAAAATCCTATTTTTTCAGTAGATACAAATAGAGTGGTTGATAAAATTCAACATCCTCTTGTAATGACACAAAACTAGGAATAGAAAAGAATTCCCTTGATCTGATAGGGCATATTTTCACAAACTATCAAGCAAACACTCTATAGTGAAGCATAAAATTTTCTTTTAAAGTTATGGCAACTTACCAGGTCAGGTCAAATCAGCTGTTGGAGTCAGCTTTACTGCCCCTGTGGCAGGCCAGATGTTCTAGGAAATAAACAAGATCTGAATGCTTTTCTACATGGCTGACAGGACTTGGTTCACACATATCTCACCATATGCACCTGGTTGTTGGGTGGGATAACTGCAAGGTACATGTCTTATATTGGCTCTAGAGCATCTTTCCAGTGAAAAAGTTCCAAAAGCCCATCACACACGTTGGAATCCCTTATTGACTATCTTCCCTTTCCTTCCTTTTCTCATTTCCTTAATAAACCATTTGCACTAGAATCCTTGTGTCAGTGTCTACATCTAGGGGAATTCAAATGAATCCATAATGTAATTTTTAAAGTTCTGTTTATTTGATAATAATAAATTCCTTTCTAAAAATAAACACTTTTCACTGATTTTTTTCCTAACTTCTTATTAAAAAATATATCTAGTATTGATTTCTGTTGGAAGGAATTTAGAAATTATAAACAAACAAAGCCTTCAATATAAAAACGATTCATATAGTTTCACTCATATAGGTCAAACAAAAATGCATTTCACTTGAGCACAGTACTTAATAGTTAAGGTCAAATCTTTCATTAATCATAAGAATGTAATTCAACATTTTCTTTTTTTTCTTTTTTAATTTTTTTTAAGATTTTATTTATTTATTCATAGACACACAGAGAGAGCGAGAGAGAGGCAGAGACACAGGCAGAGGGAGAAGCAGGCTCCATGCAGGGAGCCTGACATGGGACTCGATCCAGGGTCTCCAGGATCACGCCCTGGGCTGCAGGCGGCGCTAAACCTCTGTGCCACCGGGGCTGCCCTAATTCAACATTTTCATAGGCAAATCTGAATATAAAAGCTAGTGTACAGGCTTTTTTTTTTTTTTTCATTAAAAGACTACTTCTGATTCAAGCTTCAGAGTAGATATAAAACACATTAAAGAAAATTGGACAATAGAGATGTTTTCTCCCTCCTACATCCTAATCCTTGTACATGGAAGTATGTAAGATAGAAGGTGACATTACTATTCTCTCCTTACATCTTATTTATTCTTCTTGAGAGGAATTAAATTTTTTTGAATCTTTCATTTGGGAGGAGGGACTGGTCCCCACTAGCTCACAAGTCTTTGGAGAGCCAGCCTGTTTGTAAGAAGTATAAAATCACAATGAGAGGCTCTCTCTCCAGCGCTGGATTGTTCACACTGCAAGGACTGACTAGGGTCGACTGTCTAATTCAGGAGTGGAATATGAGTAAACTCACTTAGCTACAAACTGAACGTTGAATTTTAAATATTACTATCAGCTAAAAATATTTTCATTCCCATCTGTTTAACTCCTTCATGTATCTCCTACATGTTTGAACTCATGAGGAAAGAATCTTTGGGGATGCTAATAAGCTCCACAGATGATTCTGATGCACACTGAATTTTGAGAATCTTGAAAGACATTGATAAATAACCACATTATATACTTTTCTGGAGAAAAGCTTTTTTAAAAAAAATATTTATTTATTCATGAGAGACACAGAGAGAGAGGCAGAGACATAGGCAGACTTCCTTTGGGGAGCCCAGTGCAGAACTCAATCCCAGGACTCCAGGCTCACGCAGAAGCTCAGTCGCTGAGCCATTCAGGCATCCCTGGGGAGAAGCTTATAATCAGAGTTTTAAATAAATACCTGTTTGAAGGTTTCATGTAAGTTTTCATGAAGTACAGGCTAAGTATTTTTTAAATTATTACTTTAAATTTATAATTATAACTAAACACGATTTAATTATACTTAATTAAATTATTGTAGAAAATACAAATACTTAACAAAGTTGTTTAAAAGTATTTTAAATAGGGCAGCCCAGGTGGCTCAGCCATTTAGCACCTGCCTCCAGCCCAGGGCGTGACCCGGGATTGAGTCCCACGTCAGGCTCCCTGCAAGGAGCCTGCTTCAATCTCTGCCTGAATCTCTGCCTTTCTCTTTCTCTTTCTGTCTCGCATGAATAAATAAATAAAATTTAAAAATAAATAAATAAATACATATATTTTAAATTACATAATGAAATGATGAAAATATTTGTTATTCTTTCAACGTGTGCAACAGTACACTAGTATTTTGAAAAATACCCTTCCATTTCTCCTCAGGATTCCTGATTGGGGAAGGAATTTTCTCTCAATGTCTGTATCTTCATTCAAAGTGTAGAGATTCTACATGCCCTGTTCACTGGGCTTTTCTGAATGGAAAAACTAGTTCTGCAAATATTTCTATCTCATACTAAAGCCATCCTTTCTTTTTCTTTCAAATATATAATAATTTTAACTCATATATATATATAACTTTAATTCCATTACAGTTAACATACAATGTTATATTAGTTTCAGGAGTGCAATATAGTGATTCAATCATTCTTTTTTTTTTTTTAATTGTATTTATTTACTTGACAAAGAGAATGAGAATACAAGCAGCGGGGAGTGGGAGTGGGAGAAACAAACTCTCCATAGAGCAGGGAGTCTGATGCAGGGCTCAATCCCAAGACCTGGTTCAAGACCTGAACTGAAGGCAGATGCTTAATCAATTGAGTCCTGCAAGCACTTCATTCTTTATTTTTTTTTAAGATTTTTATTTATTTATTTGAGAGAGACAGAAAGAGAGTGAGAGCACAACTGAGAAATCCAGGCGTCCCTGCGTCAACAATTCTATACATTGCTCAGTGATCATCAAGATGAGCATATTCCCAATCCCCTTTACTTATTTCGCCCATCCACCCACCGACGTCCCCTCTGGTAACAATCAGTTTGTTCTCAATAGTTAAAAGTGTGTTTTTCTGGTTTGCTTCCTTTTTTGATTTGTTCTTTTATTTTGTTTCTTAAATCAACAAAGGAGTAAAATCATGTGGTAATTGTCTTTCTCTGATCGACTTATTTCCCATAGCACTATACCTTCTAGACCCATCCATGTTGTCGCAAATGGCAAGATTTTATTCTTTTTTTTTTTTTTTTTTTTTTTACGGCTGAACAATATGCCACCTCTTCTTTACTCATTCATCTGTTGATGGATATTTGGGTTGTTTTCATAATTTGTAAGGCCATGCTTTCTTTTATTTTTGATTTTGCATTGTGTTATCTGATGAAGTAAAAATAGCACTAATAGAGGAACTAATGAGAGAAAATTAGAGGAAAATTAAGAGGAAAAAAAATTTTGGAAAGTATATAAATCAATAATTCAGAATATAACAGTATAATATATAAGTAATATAATATGTAATCATATTAAAAAGAGGCTACAAATAAGCAAATAAGACTTGCCACATACATTTCAAAACATATTCTTAATCTCAATACCTTCATCTAGATGATGAGAAATGATCCATACAAATATGGGCATGTGCATATGTTTTCTGACCTCAATATCATACCTATTTATCCCGCCTCCCCTCTCTTTCTACTGCCTGTCTTATCTCTCACCATATATATTATTCAGAGGTCAGCAAAGGGCAGGTAGTAAAAGTTTTACTCTTTACAAATATAGAGTATTTTCCACAACTACATAATTTTGCCTTGTTGCACAAAAGCAGCCATACCCACTGTATAAACAAATAAGCACTGCTGTTTTCCAATAATACTTTATTTACAAAAACAGGTAGTTCATTGTATTTTTCTGACCCCTTACAAATTTAATATAGCAGAACCAGAAAGTGATAAAGGATAGACTATTTAGTAAATGGCATGACAGGATTTTGCAAGTTCTCACTGAACATTAACAAATAACTTCCATATAGTACAGATATAAACTCTGATTATCTAACATAGCATCCATTTTCAAAAATATGCAGTAAAAGTATGATAAATCTATTTATCCTGTCATTTTCTCCAGAGAAGTTTGATAATCTCATTTAAGAATTGAAATATGCAATTTTATTTTAGTTTGGACAACAAATGTGATTGTAGTATAGCTTGAAAGCAAAAATAAAACATAAGAAAGAAGACATGAAGGTAAAACTTTTAAAAACAAATAATATAGGCATGCCTGGGTGGCTCAGAGGTTGAGTGTTTGCCTTTGGCTCAGGGCTTGATTCCAGAGTCCCCGGATCAAGTCCCACATCGGGCTTCCTGCATACAGCCTGCTTCTCCCTCTGCCTGTGTCTCTGCCTCTCTCTCTCTCTCTGTGACTATCATAAATTAAAAAAAATTTTAAAAAAATGTGTATCAGTCTTTAAGCATCTGATACTACATTTATAACTACATTGTCTCACCTGTTGTTGGTATTTAGATGTATCTAAATCTAATCTGTTGTTGGTATCTTGTCAGATGTGAGAGATTCATTCCATATTTTTCTAAGAAAATTAATATTTCAAGTGAGTTAGTTTAAAATGATAATAAAATAAATATATGTGAGATAACATCATCTGTTTTAAGGGTCAGTCTTGGATAGAATATGATGCTTCCTGATTTCAGCAAATAGAAGCAGGTTATTTCTTGGAGGCATAACTATGGTATGATAGTTTTAATAGGAAGAGCTTACCTAGAGCTTACTCTATCTAGGGCAAACTAAATGTAAGGAAGGAATAAATTCAACTCTCTAAAATGTAGCTACCTCATCATAAATATGGTTTTAATAATAATTTCCTACTACGAGTGTTTGTGTGTGTGTTATATGTAGGCTCCACAACCAGCTTGAAGCCCAACGTGTGGCTTAAACTCACAACTCTCACATCAAGACCTGAGCTGAGATCAAGAGTTGGACACCTAACCAACTGAGTCACTCAGGAAACCCCACATATTTTTAAAAATAATCTGCAATGTTATAGGAGTGAAAATAATCATTATAATACCTAAAGCAAGCACACTGGTTTTTTTGATTAAAAATAAATACTGAGTTTTTGTTTTTTTGTTTTTTTTTTTTAGAAAGTATTGTGTTCTAATTTTACGTCTTCATAAAAGTCCTCTGGAAAATTGTTTGAAATGTAGATTTCCAGTCCTTTTCCCCAGATATTATGAGTAAGTATTACTATAGGGTATCCCAAGAATCTTTTAGTCAAAATATAGATATCTCTCTAATTTTCAGACAAGTTTGGAAAATATTGACTGATATCCTTCATGTCAGTGCATGACTATAGTTATAACAATTCAAATGTTAAGGTGTTTGAATCGAAATAACATTTCAAGTACCAAATTTTAAAATTGTTCCCCCTACTCCTTGGCCCCACTTAGGACTCTATTTTTCTCCCCTTCTTACTTTTGTTTTTTTTTTTAATTACCAGTGTTATGCCAGACTTAAAACATACTCAACTAACCTCTTCCTTTTGTTGTTGTGACATCAACAACAAACCTTAAGACATTTATTATCATCTTCCTTACAATATTTCTTAATTAGAGACATACAGTAGACTCACTTCCCTAATTACACTTGCCTAGAAAATCAATTGTCAACACATTTTAGCATTACAAAAAAAGAAATAACAGCAGTCATGTTACTACTCCTGGTGAAAGAATACAACATCTCCCATGTTCTTCATATATGAAGAAAACAAAACATTTTTCACCCCATAAAATATCAACAAAATCCAGAGAGTGGAAACACTATGGGACAATCAGTTTATTCATCAATAGATACATTGAAAGAAAAATAATGGAGTGAAACTTAGAGATTAAAAGAAACATAAGACTATAGAACTTTCTTACTTTAACTCTGACTTATACAAACTTTATAAAAAGTGGGAGGGGAAGGGGGAAGGACCACTGGAAATTTTAAGACTTCTAATATATTTGGTAATATTATTTGTATTTGTTTTAGGTATGATAATGGTACTGTGGTGTGCTAAAAAGTATTTTTTAGAGACACCAAAATATTTGTGGGCAAAACAATGTGATGTTTGGGGTGGCTTCAAAATATTCCAGGAAGGGGGAAAGAAGTGAGATTATAGATAAGGTGGAATTGACAATGGTCTGGTGATTGATGGGATTAGGGAATAAATATATGAGGATGCATTTTCCAGTTTCATTACTTTTAAGTATATTCAAAATTCTCCATAATAAAGGTTAAACATAGTAAATATACCTAGGCCCACTTCTAGGTGTGCTGACTCAATAGTAGATCTTAGGTAAACCCTAGGCTTTACATTTTAAGTAAGCTGCACAGATGCAACTGATATACAATCATAGATTAGATATACTATAAAATATAAAGTTAATATATATATATGAGTGAAAAAAATATTTATTTATTTATTTATTTATTTATTTATTTCTATGAGAGGCATCCAGAAAGCCCATCTTTGTGAATCACCTATGAGTGTTAGACATTTTTTCTTTTCATGGATTTGGAAGATTAGTCTTAGTAAATCAATTGCAAATATGCCTTGTAATTTTATAAATGCACATAATGAAAAAAAAAGATATTTGGCTTGCTATTTTGATGCAATATAGTATTGCTAACAATAAGATTTCCTACTCATAAGAGTCTTATAATAAAGGCTTGAAGAAATCTTTTTTGCATACAATAATAATTCTGTTAGGAAAGGCAGAAAGAAAAAATAGACACACAGATGAGTAAGTATGCAGACTTGGAGTTCATAAAAGAAAATAACATTCAAACATTATTATTGAGCACTTAGAGAAGATGTAATCATTAATACACACTGAATCCATGATAAAAGATAAAAATCACAGCTCACAGCTGGCTACAACCAGTGGTTTACAATTCTGATTATATTCAATATATATTGGTGTGTATGTGTGTGTGTGTGCGTGTGTGTGTTTTAACTACCAGTACCCATAACGCAACTTCAAGTATTTGTTCATCATAGTCTGGAGTTGGACCTAAATACTAGTATATTTTACAGTTCCTCAGATGATTCTAATACGCTACCTCAGTTAAGAAATATTTTACCACAGACAAAACAATTCTCTATTTGAGTAAGAATTTTGAAAACTGCTTATATTTGGAGAACTCTATACTATAGCCCAGTTAAAAATAATAAGGGGATTTCACAATAGATTCAACACTAGAGGAGTGTAATTTAGTGAACTAATCTCAACCTGGCTTGTGGTGCTGATTTTTTTTCTTACTATTGATCTATGTGTGGTATAACAAAATATTTACTAAATGTATGCTCTATTTACATAGTTCTGTTGAATGTCATATGTGAGAAAGAAATTTAAACTAATTCCTTGACTCCATGGAGATTTTAACCAAGGGCAAAGTTAGACATGCAACCAAGCAACCAGCCAACATGTATGTACTGATTGATTACTACTATATATGAGGTCTTCTACCAGGAGCTAGCAGGCATCACAATGAATCAGAACTTAAATTTCAGTGGATTATATCCACATGGATAAAATGAGCAAATAAACAAGTGTAGACACAGTGATTTCAGATTCTGATAAGTTATACAGGTAATGTAATGAACACTGGATAGAAGGTTATTTTTCATGGGGTACTGAGATAAGCTTCCTAGAAATTTCCTATCTGAACAGCAACAAGAATGAGAAAAAGTAGTCAGCTGTATATAGATATGAGGAAATGTTTTTGACGCAGTAAGAATAGCCTCAGAAAATATAACCCAGAAAAGAGCCTGGCACAGTCCATGAACATTTAGAATGGTACAGATGGAGTCTGTTGAACAAGAGAAAAAGAGAAAAACATGAAAAGATGTCAGCAAAGTAACCAAAAATAAAATCAAGTTGTGTCTTTAAGCTACAGTAAAGATGTTTAATCTGTTTTATTTGGTCTTTCTTCAATGGCCATGGAAAGACCTTTATAGTTCCAAGGAAGGAAGTGACATGACCTGATACGTAATTTTGAATGGTCACTGTGGCTTCTGTGGAGAAAAAGGATTATAAACCCAGAGTGGAAGCAGGGAACACAGTTGGGAGATTACTGCCATAATCCAGGGAGAAATGATAAGCCTATTACAAAGCATAATGAAACAAGAATAACATGGAAGTAAAAACCTCCATTACTGTGAATGGAGAAAAAAATATATTTTTCAAATGTACATGATATACCAATCTAGAAAACAGAAATATCAGTTGGTTCATTATTTCAGATTTTTTTTTGTGCTAAATCCCATCTAGTTGATAAACTCAGAGCCATTATTTTAGATTTTGAAGGCATACTAAAACTTAATGGTTTCATCTACTGGTTCTGACAGTGTTTCACAGTTTTTTACCAGTCTGTGTGTTAGTGTTACAAAACAAAGACTGATGCCATGATATGAATTTAGATTTTATAAAAACATAGAATAACCTGGGGATTTTTAAGCATGGGGTTTACAAGATTTGATTTCTGCTTTAAAAAGTCATGCTTGCTATTGTCTAAAAGAGTCCAGAGAAGAAAAGAAAGACTAGTGAGAATTGCCTTTCAAAATTATAAATCAGAGAATGCAACCTTACTGCTTAGAATTCTTCAAATCCAGATAAGAGATTGTGTTATAACAGGGAGTTGTGGAGAGGGTGAGAAGTGATAGGATATATTTTAGTGAAAGATCCAAATGGATCAGAAGTAAGAAATGAAGGAAAGAGATAGCTCAAAGCTAATGCCTTGAGTTTTGTACTAAATAACTGTATGACTGCAAATGCCACAGCTGAAGTGCAGAAGACTGAGAGAAACATTTTCTAGGGAGAACTAAAGAATTCCATTTCATTATGCTAAGTTAATAATGTCCTAGGGATCAAGTGGAGATGTTAAAAACTGGATGTGGAAGGGATCAAGACATATGGATCTGAGATGTAGGTTAAAGTCACAGGCCTGAAACAAATCATCCAGGGCAGAAATAGAGACCATGAGGAGGGCAAAGGATTATCCCTAGAGTACTCCATTTTTAAAGAAAGAGTGGGATATCAGCCAAGTCTGGAAAGTCTGAAATTCAGAAGATAAATTTATTTTAAAAAGCCAATAATAGTAAAGTGTATCAGATGCTGGTACAATATAAATAAAATTTGTAAATTCCCCATCCAAGAACAGAAACTGAATAAGAATTAATTGGGGCTCTTTCAAAATGACTATGCTTAATATATAAGGTGAATACAAATTGCATGAGTTAAGATAAATCCACTGCTGATGACAATGAACCTAAACATCTCAGTGGTGGATGAGGACCTCTGCTGTATCTAGTAACTCAGTGACATGGATTCTTTCTATTTAGTGGCTTCTGTGGGTCATTTGTATCCAGAGAGCAAGGAGAAGAGAAGATACAGAGAAAGTGGGGGCGGGGAGGAAAAGGGAGAGAGAGAGAAAGAATAAATAATGGCTTTTTAAGCTTTTAACTACCTTGGCTTGGAAATGATATATAGCACTTGTCCACCTTCCATTGAAAACCAAAAACCCCATCAAAAAGGAGAATTATAGACCAATATCCCTCATGAACTTGGATGCCAAAATTCTCAGCAAGATATTAGCCAACAGGGTCCAATAGTACTTTAAAAAAAGTATTCACCACAACCAAGTGGGATTTATCCCTGAGATGCAAGGGTGGTTCAACATTTGCAAATCAATCAGTGTATTACATCACATTAATGAAAGAAAGAACAAGAACTATACGATCCTCTCAATTGATGCAGATAAAGCATTTGACAAAACACAGCATCCTTTCTTGTTTAAAACTCTCCAGAGTGTAAGGATAGAGGGAACATACCTCAATATCATAAAAGCCATCTATGAAAAACCCATAGCAAATATCATTCTCAATGGGGAAAAACAGAGCTTTTCCACTCAGGTCAGGAACATGATAGGGATGCCCACTCTCACCACTGCTGTTCACCATAGTCCTAGTCTCACCAATCAGACAACAAAAAGAAATAAAAAGACATTCAAATTGGCAAAGAAATCAACCTCTCACTCTGCAAATAATAGGATACTTTATGTGGAAAACCCAAAAGACTCCACTCAAAATTGCTAGAACTTGTACAGCAATTCAGCGATGTGGCAGGATAGAAAATCAATGCACAGAAATCATTTGCATATCTATACACCAATGAGCCAGAAGAAAGAGACATTGAGGAATTTATACCATTTACAATTGAATGAAAATCCATAAGATACCTAGGGATAAACTTAACCAAATAGGTAAAAGATCTATACACTAAAAACTACAAAACACTTGTGAAAGAAATTGAGGAAGACACAAAGAGATGGAAAAACATTTCATGTTCAAGGATTGGAAGAATAAATACTGTGAAAATATCAATGCTACCCAGAGCAATTCATTCATTCAATGCAAACTCTATCAAAATACCATTGACATTTTTCACAGAGCTGGAACAAATAATCCTAAAATTTGTATGGAACCAGAAAAGACTCCAAATAGCTAGAGGAATATAGAAAAAGAAAACCAAAGCTAGTGGCATCACAATGTTAGATTTCAAGCTGTATTACAAAGCTGTAATCTTTGAGGCAGTGAGGTACTGATACAAAAACAGACATAGATCAAAGGAACAGAATAAGAGAACCCAGAAGTGGACCCCCAACCTCTACAAATCAACTAATCTTTGACAAAGCAGCAAAGAATATCCAATGGAAAAAAAAAGTCTCTTCAATAAGTGGTGCTGGGAAAATTGGACAGCCAGGTATAGAAAAATGAAACTGGACCATTTTATTACACCATACACTAAAATAAACTCAAAATGGAGGAAAGACCTAAATGTGAGACAGGAACCCATTAAAATCCTAGAGGAGAACACAGGAAGCAACCTCTGTGATCTTAGATGCATCAACTTCTTCTTAGAGACGTCTCCAAAAGCAAGGGAAATAAAGGCAAAAATGAACTAGTAGGACCTCATCCAGATAAAAAGCTTCTACATAGCATGAGAAATAGTCAACAAAACTAAAAGGCAACCTACAGAATGGGAGAAGATATTTGCAAATGACATATCTGATAAAGGGCTAGTATCCAAGATCTATAAAGTACTTATTAAACTCAACACCCAAAAAACATATAATCCAGTCAAGAAATGGGCAGAAGACATGAACAGACATTTCTCTAAAGAAGACATACAAATAGCCAATAGACACATGAAAACATGTTCCACAGCACAGGGAAATGCAAATCAAAGCTACAATGATATACCACCTTACAACAGTGAGAATGGCTCTAAAATTAACAAGACGGGAAACAATAAACATTGGCAAGGATGCAGAGAAAGGGAAACCCTCTTACCAACTCTGCTGGTGGGAATGCAAGCTGGTACACCCACTCGAAAAATGATTTCAAAATTCCTCAAGAAGTTAAAAATAGAGTTACTCTATAACCCAGCAATTGAACTACTAGATATTTGTCCCACAGATACATATGTAGTATCTGCACTCATAGCAGGAATGTCCACAATAGTCAAACTGTGGAAAGTGCCGAGATGTCCATTAACAGATGAATGGTGTATTCATGGAATATTATATTACTCAGCCATCAGAAAGGATGAATACATACCATTTATGTCTATGTGGATGGAACTGGAGGGTATTATGCTGAGCAAAATAAGTCAGAGAAAGACACTTAACATATGTTTTCACTCATGTGTGGAATACAAGAAATAGTGCAGAGGATCATAGGGGAAGGGAAGGAAAACTGAAGGAAAGGCATCAAAGAGGGAAAAAACTGTGAGAACCTGAACTCTTGGAAACAAACTGAAGGTTGCTGTAGGAGAGGTGGTTGGGTATATGGGGTAATTGGGTGATGGGCACTAAGGAAGGCATGTGGTGTGATGAGCACTGGGTGTTATATGCAACTGATGAATTATTGAACACTACATCAGAAACCAAGTATGTACTATGTTTACTAATTGAATTTAAATAAAAATTTTCTTTAAAAAGTAAAGGACTAACCAATATGGCAAAAGTGTGGATCATTTCATCTATTTGATGTGTACTGCAACAGGAAGTGAATTCAGTACTTCTAGCCAGTCTCTGTCATGTAAATAATTTTTGAAATCACTTCAGTATCTCAAATTAATCTATTCTATATAAATATTGGGGCATTATTCCATTGATCATTTTGCTTAGTACTTTAATTCAATACATATTATTTCTTTGCTTATTTTCACCAATTACAGGACTCCATAATTATGCTACTGTATTAAATGATTTGATTTGTTAATTAAATTTACCAGATGCTCTAGAATTCATTTTACTTACAGATGAAATACAGTTAATGCCCTTGTATCAGATATATACCGCATTCAAACTGCCCTTAATATCATAAAACCATAGTCCCCTAAAAAGAATATTGTGTATTAATTCTATAACACCATTGCTTTTCCATAACTATATTGCATTTGTCACATTAAAATACTGTCTCCAAGTCTACTTATTTATTTTCACCAAATATATTAAGTCATTATATATTAATAGTAAATATATTATTTTGATGGTAACATTATATTCTATATAGTCAATTTAAAAATTCATCACATTATGAGAAATGTGACGAATGGTAAATAAGAACAGAGAGGTAGAAAAGATTCTATTGGTTAATAGACACTTAAGTTATAGCCTTTAATAAAACTCCTTGCATATTCAATATTTATTAAATTGCTTCCCTGTTAATTGCACTAATAACAAATTAGACAAATTAAAAATAATGTATCTGCTGACTCTCAGTTGCACATCACTAGATATATAAATTGTGATAATTTTAGCATGCAGCAGCACATCATTACTTTGAATTATGCTATTTGAAAGGAGATTTTTTTTTTAATTGTCTCTGTTATAATGGTGTGAATTGTCCTAAAAATAACTGGTTAGGTGAACGATGACACTACTGACCTGCTGAGAATGCTTTGAATAATTATACCTCACACTAAGGAATTAGCTTCCGCTGTCCTAATAGCAGCCAGTTTTTCCCACACCATTTTAAAAAATAATTAGCCAAAGTAGCAGAGACAACTTACACCTATAATAGGCATTATATATTATGAAATAATTATATCTAAGCTAACATTGGCCTCATTAATCATATGTCCCTATCAATCATGTCAATTACTAGAAATAGCAAAGGATTGCAGAATGGGTATATATACATATATAAATTTTTTTAATTTTTATTTATTTATGATAGTCACACAGAGAGAGAGGCAGAGATACAGGCAGAAGGAGAAGCAGGCTCCATGCACCGGGAGCCTGACGTGGGACTCGATCCCGGGTCTCCAGGATCGCGCCCTGGGCCAAAGGCAGGCGCCAAACCACTGTGCCACCCAGGGATCCCAGGTATACATATATAATAGCCAATGTGCTGCTCTTTACGTTTTTTCTGATCCTAAATCAATTTCAGTTTGTGTTGATTTAAGAATTTGCTCACCTAATTAGTGATAGAATGGCAAATACTCAGCTATTACTATTTCAAAACACTTAGATTATATAAAATTAGCTTATTTGAAAAATTTGTCCAAGAGAAACAAAAGCAAAAATGAACTATTGGGACTTCATCAAGATAAGAAGCTTTTGCACAGCAAAAGAAACAGTCAGCAAAACTAAAAGACAACCTACAGAATGAGAGAAGATATTTGCAAATGACATATCAGATAAAGGACTAGTATCCAAGATCTCTAAAGAACTTATTAAACTCAACAGCAAAGAAACAAACAATCCAATCATGAAATGGGCAAAAGACATGAACAGAAATCTCACAGAGCAAGATATAGACATGGCCAACAAGCACATGAGAAAATGCTCGGCATCACTTGCCATCAGGGAAATACAAATCAAAACCACAATGAGATCCCACCTCACACCAGTGAGAATGGGGAAAATTAACAAGGCAGGAAACAACAAATTTTTTTATTTTTTATAAATTTATTTTTTATTGGTGTTCAATTTGCCAACATATAGAATAACACCCAGTGCTCATCCCATCAAGCGCCCCCCTCAGTGCCCATCACCCAGACACCCCCACCCCTCACCCACATTCCCTTCCACCACCCCTAGTTCGGAAACAACAAATGTTGGAGAAGATGTGGAGAAAGGGGAACCCTCTTGCACTGTTGGTGGGAATGTGAACTGGTGCAGCCACTCTGGAAAACTGTGGAGGTTCCTCAGAGTTAAAAATAGACCTGCCCTACAACCCAGCAATTGCACTGCTGGCGATTTACTCCAAAGATACAGATGCAGTGAAATGCCAGGACACCTGCACCCCGATGTTTATAGCAGCAATGTCCACAATAGCCAAACTGTGGAAGGAGGTTTGGTGTCCATCGAAAGATGAATGGATAAAGAAGATGTGGTCTATGTATACAATGGAATATTACTCAGCCATTAGAAACGACAAATACCCACCATTTGCTTCTACATGGAGGGACCTGGATGGTATTATGCTGAGTGAAGTAAATCAGTCGGAGAAGGACAAACATTATATGGTCTCATTCATTTGGGGAATATAAAAAATAGTGACAGGGAATAAAGGGGAAAGGAGAAAAAATGGGAAATATCAGAAAGGGAGACAGAACATGAGAGACTCTTAACTCTGGGAAACGAACAAGGGATGGTAGAAAGGGATTGGGGGGGGTGACTGGGTGATGGGCACTGAGGGGGACACTTGATGGGATGAGCATTAGGTGTTATTCTATATGTTGGCAAATTGAACACCAATAAAAAATTTTAAAAAATAAAATAAAATTTGTCCACAAAATAAATTAACCTATTACACATAGTTTTCTAAATGTCAATTTAAACATATCAATTTATACCCATATGTATGCCTGTGTATATAAATGTACATATACACAATAAATATATATATATTTACAAAAATACATGTGTGTTGTGTATGCATATGTATATACATATGTGTGTTCATTCAAATAAGGAACCAAAAAATGCAAGGATAAATTATCACAGAAGGTTGGTTTAAGTAGAGACCAAGCAACATTGCCATGGTAACTATCACCCTAAATTGCATGAAATTACAAATTAAATGTAAATAAAACAAATACATTTAAAGCAGCACAGGAAAACATAAAATAGTATCATTTTTTTTAAGAAGCCAAAAGATGGAAGGAAAATAGATATTCAGATATCCAAAAATTGTAAGGTACAATGGAACAAATGCATTAAAGGATAAAATGCATTGAGGATTGACTTCTTAGCATTTAAGGAAGCTGGAAGCCTAGCCCAATTCACACAAGAAGTGGCAGAGGGCCCGTTTGGAAAAAACAAACTGGTTGATCTCTCTCTCTCTCTCCTGAATTTGTGCTAAGCAATAACTAAAACTGTCATTAACCCAGAGGTTAAACAATTAGTGTGGGAATTGGAACAGTAGAAAAAGAGAATGTCTCTAATAGCTGCTAAGTAGGTAACAACCACCCTGAGAAGACATCACCAAGAAATCAAAACTTGAATCATGTACCAGATCTCATTACTGCTTTTACTCCACTATAGATCGAATTGACAAGTAAATTATAATTATCACTTTCAAACATTATGCAATTAAGAATTATAAAATAATAGAACAAAACAATAAAAGACAGGTAACAAAACCAGACAATCTGAACTAATGCCTAAAGCAAAAAGAATTTGTAATACGAACAAGTTAATTATAGAATAAATACAATATTATACAAATTAAATCAATCACCTGCCTCAAACCTCAGGCAAAACCAAAGTAAGATGGAGTGTGGGCAATGTGTGAAATACAAAGCAATAAAGCTTCCTGGTAAAAAAATATCAGAAAATATATTAATGACTATGGGATAGGCTACGGGATAGGCTAACAACCATAAAGAAAAAGTAGGTAAGGCAGTTTCAATTCAAATTAAAAATGTTTTCATCAAAAGACATAATTAACAGAGTTAAAATGCAGCCACATTCTTTGTAATAATGATTTTAGAAGTTCTTTGCAATACTGATATTAGACAAGAAAGTGAATATGGAGTACTCTGAGAAATGCTACTGATCAATAAGATTACTTAGCAAAAATGAACAAAATTTTGGAGAGACACATTAGCAAAAAAAGATACATAAATAACCAATTTAGGTATAAAAAGGTGTCTACCATCTTTAGTTACCAGAGAAAAATTGAAACTTCAATGATATGCTTCTGCACTTCTCACTAGATTGACTAAAAGAAAGAGATAATCCAAGGTTTGAACACATAATACTCTCCACCACTGCTGGGATTATCTCTTAAAGACAAACACACACACAAAAAATATGACCCAGAAATTCCATCCTTACTATATACTACATGGAAAGATCTAGAAATGCACACATATGTTCAGGGGTAAGTTGTTGGCAATAGTTTATTATTGCATCTTTTTTTTCCTATAACCAAATATTAAGTGGAGAAAAATCATGATGAAGGGGAAAAATATCATTTGGATATTTTGAAGATATTGAATTATCCTCTTGTTAGAATATTAGTAGAGAAAATGTCTCTTTCTAGGATCTGACTGCCAAAGTACTTGCTGTCTTCCCCCTTCCTTTCTCTTTCCAGTTACTTACACACACACACTACAAAAGAAAGACTTGTTAAGCTATTTATCATTCACTTTGTGGTCAACCATTAAAATTACTGGAGAAGAATATGATTTTACCTTATTGTATTATACTGGGCTTTTCACATGATTATGGAGGTTGAGAATTTTCTCTATAATCCCTCTGCAAGTTGGAGACCCAGGAGAACCAGTTATGTACAGTCTGACTCCAAAGGTATGAAAACCAGGGGAGCCAATGTCTTAAATCTCAGTAAGGACCAGAGAAGATGATATAACAAGTCCTCATTCAACTAGGCAGGTAGGAAGCAAAACAGGACAAATTTTTCCGTCCCCTGGCCTGTTGTTCTATTCATGCCCTCAGTGAATTCACTGATACCCACACTGGGAAAAGCAATATACTTGACTAAGTTCATCAACTCAAATGCTAATCTCATTTGGAAACACCTCAAAGACACACTAAGATACAATGTTTAATCTGAGATTTGAGTACCCCATGGTCAGTCAAGCTGACACACAAAAGCTGTCATCATACTTATTACTATAGTACCATGGTTTAGCATAGTGTCTTGAATATTTTACTGAATTAATAAATCAATCATTTGTTGAATAAAGCATTTTAAAATTAGTACGTATGGAATAAAATCTTCAAAAGGAAGGGGGGCATGGGTGGCTCAGTGTTTGAATGTCTGCCTTCAGCTCAGGTCATGATCCCAGAGTCCTGGGATCAAGCCCCGCATTGGGCTCCCTGCTCAGCGGGGAGCATACTTCTCCCTCTCATTCTCCCTCTGCCTGCCATTCTTTTGCTCGTGTTCTCTCTCTCTTTGCAAAAGAATAAATAACATCTTTTAACATTTTTAAAAATTAAAACAAGTAAATGCTTAGGATAGATGTGGGAAAGTTTGTAAAATTGAAGTTATAAAATAAATACTTACTTTAGTGAGCTTGGATTCCTATTGAGGGCTCTCTCCTTTCTCTGTCTTATTTCTTTAAAAGTAATGCACAAATGACCAAATCCTGGTTTCTGTGTCTACCAATAATATCTAAAAGCCTGTTTTCATTAAATGTGATGCTTGTGATATAGCAGCAGTTTGCTCTCTCAGGGTGTCTCCGCTACACTTGTGCTTTTGACATGCTTGTCCCAGACAGGTGAACAACCCCACTGTAACATAAGATATTGAAGAATTCACTGATCACTTCAATAATTATTAACTTACTATTTTAATGGTCCTCAAATTATCTTTAGGAGAACCACTTTTACTTTATTTATTATAATTTCCTAATTATCATGTATTGACACAATGAAAAAGAATTATTTGAAGAAATATAATATGTTTGAGTGTCATGACAATGAAAACTTGCTATAAAGGTTTCTAAATATTTCTGCCTATATCAATTAGGAGTGACCAGTTTGAAGCCGCAAGTCCATAGACCACACTTTCAGTATTGGTGCTCTATGTTCTGCAAGAGAGGATAAAGATCAGGATTTCAGAAAACACATACACACATGAATGGCACAATGAAATTGGAATTATTTGGGGAAGGTTTTATTATAGGAGTTACTTGCCAATATGTGGGCAAAAAAGAGAAAAATCAGGAGGTAGCAACCAGAATCTTTACGGACAAGAACACTTAGTTTCATAGAAGTTACATAAATTGAACAAGGTCTCATAGCAAATCAACTCTTGATTTAAGATTTAAACCCACCTGATTTAAGATTTAAACCCATCTGACTGAGCCCAAATAAACAGATGATATTCTGAGGAACTTTAATTGGACACCTACATATAAAAATGAGAGATGAGAGACTACTTAATCTATGATCAAGCATAAAATAACAGAGTATAGGCTGAACACATAAGTACAAAGAGACAAAGGGAGGGTGATCAGAAGAAAATGGTGAAAAATTAATGAAACTACTCAACACATACCTGCTTGTGGAATTACTCAGTTCCAGAGTATGTCAGAAAGAATGTACTGAACACATGACATTGAGGAGAAGTACTGATGTGGTTGGTCATATGTGGCATGAAGAAAGTAAAGTGTGACCAACAGTTTGCATTTGGAAGTATCCAAAGATACTTTGGTCAACACAGAGTGTGTGCTGGGAAATAATGTGACATGATGCAGAAACAGCTATCACTACTTACAAACTTGCAGAGCAACAGATCACAGATGATATTGTTTCTTAAAGGATCATTGGCGGAAGGACTCTCTTTAGGTGTACATAATATTGACATCTTTTTACATTACTTTTCTATTGACCAATAGTAAAAAAGAACTATGAGGGTTCTTCATATTCAAAATAAATAATAGGGAATAGAAAATAGTTATGAACCCACTTCAATAATTAGCTAAGGAAATTTATTCTGAGTTTTCATGGAGCCTTTGAAAGAAGTTTGTTAAAAAGCAGAATCATCACCTTTCAAGATTTACCATTTTCCATCTGTCACTCTGTCATAAATACCTCTTCATTTATATTAATTTTGAAAAATTAGACATAAAGCATTTGTTGTGGATAATAGTGTCTGTCTCAATTTGTCAGCCAAACTGTAAAATAAACTCAAATATGCAGTTAATTGAGGTTTAATAAGAATTGCATGTTGGTTAAATAATAAATCATAAGGACTTGAATCAAAGCCTTTTACTAGGCAAGTACATAATGAACCCTTAAAGTGAATTAGTATTCTGGTCCTGAGAATTCACAGAAACCTATTAGGCAAACACACAAGCATCCAATATATTCCAGTTAAAAAAATTATAACAGTTTTGCCAGTTTTCTCAAATATAAAGGTATGTGAGGAGGTAGCCCTTCTTTTCTGTTTACTGGTGCAAAGTCAAGCATAAATTTTAATAGTGTTTGTTACACTAAATTCCAAAGATAAAAGTTTTACTTATCAGACTAGACACTTAAGCTACTGAGTTAATTGTGCCATAGAAATCCTATAAATAAAAGTTACGTATTTAAATATATTCAATTTATCTTATGAAGGATTTTAATTTTAGCCCCTTTAAGACTTTACTTATGCACTTATGCTCAAGCTATGTTAATCTGTTTCTAGGAGTGAATTGTAGAATAGTATTTTAAGACGTGTTACTTGAATGACTTTTAATCTTTTTTTCCTATCTTCAATAGCTGCCATAAGTGTACATCTATCAATCAATTTGTGTTTCTAAATACATAGTGGTGAATTATTAAATGAATATAACTGCATAAGACACTCAAACATATTTCCCATTTGCAGCATTTTATTAACTTTAAAAAGTACCAACCATAAAGTTTAAACATATTGGAACAATTTAAAATGTAACTACACATAAAACCAACCAGGTGATATTACAAATCATGTGTTTTCAATTAGATACCATAGTCTGCAAGTTAATTCAGTTAGACCAGTGTATCCACACCATCAACAAAAATATTCATCATCATTATCACTTTTCAGCTGGCAGAAATTAGTAGCAGATGTTATGGAAGTTTTCCATGTTTATATTCAGAGATGTTCAACATTCCCCTGTGAATTCAAACTAGGAAAACACAATGAATCATGTCCCCACAGTCATAGCAAGCCATATTTCGCATCATAATAACCATTTGTCTAATGGAAATTCATCTCGGATTTGTTTTCCCTCAAAGGTAAGGCAGCCTAAGAACAGTTGGATCTCAATAAAAATGTTCTTCATATTCCTCAGACTAAAAAATAAAAAATGGTTTTGTTTATATAATATTCTGTAGAACCCAATAAAATTACCAAATCTATTATATCATTTCATAGTTCAAATTATATATTGAAGAAATAGTTACTTTTTAAAGGTTTATACTCTTTTATTACAATTCCTTTAAAATCACTGAAGACTATTTCTTTTGTTTTTAAAGAAGTAGCTTTCTCTAGGACAGTATGAAACAGGACAAGTAAACATTACAAAAGGGCAAAAATAATACTGCAATGCTATGAGACATCTAAAATGAACTTGTAAGAACAATCCCACATAGCACTTAGCACTGAATTCACTCAACGCAAATTCAAAAAGGAGCTGATCTTATAAGCATAAACATATTTCTAATATCAATTTTGAGAAGAAATTGCTGTATGCATCTTGATATAAGAAGCTATGAGTAATGTGATGACATTTTAAGTATAGTTTGCAGTAGAAATAAAAGCACTCTCTAAATGATACAACTTATACCAACACCGATAGACACTGAAAAAAAAATGACATTTAATTATAAAGCCTGAAGGCATTGGGAGCACTGAGGGGTTAGACTGGGTATATAAATTTTCTGGTGATGTTAGTAAATAGAGTTTTAGTTAGGAAGTTCTAGAATGATTTTCCCAAGATTACTTGTTGCCACTAAGATGTTCTGTGATAGATACAAGTGTTTCTTACTTAAATAATATTGATATTCTTCACATACTGTCTGTTCCTCTAAATTTACATAATTTATATTAATATATTAATACATATGAGAAGTCCTGCCACAAACAAATCTGGTTCTGTTTGTAAGCTTTGTACTTTTTAAAATCATTTAACCATAAAACTCATTTTTCATGTAGCATGCTTTATACAAGTGATGTATTCTTTAAATAATATTCCAGAGAACAGATTTTTGTAATTTTCTGATTTGGTAGGATTGATAGTTGACATGTGTCTAGATAAAGTAAGTCAACTAGAACATTTGACTAAAATGACTCATTCTCGTTTCCTAGTTGCTTTCTTTGATGGGTGTCCATCAGTTTGTTGTTTTTCAAATTGACTAATAACATTTATACAATATATATATGAGACACAAACTGGTCCTTGGCTAGGGAAATTAAGAACTGGATTTTAACCCAAATGGAAGGTCAATTTGTTTTTGCCTAAAGTTGAACCACAGGGTTCTGTTAGGAAAACTTAGTAAATAAATAAATAAATAAATAAATAAATAAATAAATAAATAAATAAAATAGATGAATAAATAAATAGATAAATAAATAAAAATAGAGGGCTTTGAATTTGCTTAAATCTTTTCGGGAAAAAAAATAACTACTGAAAGTATCTTAGATTGAATTCCCTAGAATCAGAACCTGATGTAGGGATTCCTGTTCCAGTTCTCTGTAAGCAAGTGAGAAACACAAGACAAGATGGTGCAAAATGTTCAACAAAGATGTCCTTTTAATGCAGAAGTCTAGCCTCAGTCAGTACAAACTACTTGCCAGGGGATCTATAATGCATTTTGGGGGTAGGGAAGAGCACGGCCTGGTCAAGTATGCACATCTTCGTAGGAGATATCTGTAATGTCTCTCTTTTTCACCCCACCTATCCCATCTATAGCCAGTTTCTCTCATTTTTTATCTGAAATATCTTTTGAATCTATTTATTTTCCTTCATTCATTAGCTACAGAAGTAGTACAAACTACCATCATCTCTAGCTGAGATTTCTAAAAATATCTTTTGTGTTTTACTATATTTGGTCTTAACCCCCTTTAATATATTCCCACATTGCAGCTAGAGCTACTTTCCAAAAACAAATGTAGTTATATATTCTTCCTTTGTAAAATCTACTGCTGTATGTCCATTGTTCTTAGGACAGAGACCCAAATCATTAACATGGCCTAGAAAGTTCTGTGGAATTAGTCTCCTTCCTATATTTCTGGCCTCTTCTAATTTAATTTTTTTCTCTTTGTGTATCTTAACCACTTTGGTTTTCCTTCAAGTCCTCACATAGTCCCTCCTATTCCATGGTCTTCACACATGTCCTTTCTTTCCATCTACCTAGCATTCTAATTCTCTACTCATGAATCCAAATGGGTGTGTTCACACACTCCACCATTGCAGTCCTGGAAGTTAACTCTTTAATATTATTATTATCTCATTTAAATAATCAGTTTCTCAAGGAAGATACCAGAGGCCTCTTGGCCACCCACTTACGTTATGTTTGCTTTACCTCTATAGAAATTTTCCTACTACATTTATCCTAAAACATTCAATTCCCAGAAGACATATGTGAGATGCTGCTGGAGATACTCTGCTGTCACATGAGATGACTGAGAAGTCTGAGAGAGTTAATGCTTCCTCAATCAGCCAGGGCTCCTCCCATTGTTTCATAAATATATATTTGTGGTCTATGCTCCTGGTGAGGAGGGAATAAAGGTTTATTTTCAAAGCAGTGAAGAGATAGACAATACATCTTTGTATTGGGTTTATCTTCTCCCCACTTTGCTTCAATCTCATTGATAATTCACTTCTGTTAGCTAGCATCACTGTCCCAAAGTAAATTCTTTATCTCAGTCTCAAATTTTTGAGGTGGACCTCAGGCTAAAACAGTGGTACCAGTATAACTTTTGAAAGTAGCTCTTCAGTTGAGATGCTGGAAATAAATCACTCCATCACACAAAACCACATGGGCAACATGACTGGTAGTGAATTGGGTGATAACATTTAACCATACAGTAACTTCACATTATAAAACTCACATTATGGAACATCTAACCATGCAGTAATTTCCATTATAAGATGGAAGTTGGGGTGAAGGAAGCCTAGGACGTGACATTGCCTGATAAAGTAGTGGTGGCACCTGAACAGCATGGATCACCTTATCTAGGTCATTTTCATCTTCACATTATCACATGCAATTTTCCATTCTAGCTTATCTTACAAGAACCAATAGCATTATTTAACTAGTTTCTGCTAAGCCTCTGATAGTACTTCGAAAACATTCTCCTTACTTCTCATATTTATTTCACAGGCACTTTTCCTTAATATTTTAAAGTTCCTCTGAATTTGACCAACCCAATATATTAGAAAGTCCTAGAGCTCAGTTCTTTGCCCTATTCTTTTCATTATCTTCTCTTGTGCCCTAAGAGACCTCATAGAGTCTCTGGAATTTAATGTCAGTCCTATGCTGTGAACACCTCATTTTATATTTCCAATATTTGCTTCACCTTTACATACCAGAACTATATCCAAATTGCCTATTCTACATCTCTAGTGGCTATTTAATAAATATCACAGTATCTATTTTTGATATCTTTTTTCTATGACCATCCACCCAAAATCTGTCAACACTTCTGTCAGCTTTTCCTAAGATATCAAAAATTTGAATATTTTTCACTAACCTATCATCCTAGTGCAAACTGACCATTATGGCTCATCTGTGTTAGTGCATTGTAACTGGCCTCCAAATTCCATCTTTGCCCCTTATACACGCCTTTTTCTACGAATAATTGCCACCATGACCATCTTAGGCATAGATCAACTTATGTCACTTCTTTACTCAAAATTGTTCAATTTATTTCACTTTGCTCCATGCAAGTTCTTATCATTGCCTAAATGACTGTACAAGTTCCACTTCTGATTATTCTCTGACCTCAAGATTTATAATTCTTCCCATGCTCATGTTGCCCTAACCATACTTGATTTTTTTTCTGTTCCTAAGATTTTCTCTAAAATATCTAAATTCCTCACTCCCTTCTTTGCTTTCATATCATTGTTATTAATATTTAAAAAAATTACATCCCTTCTATTGCTCCATATCACATTACTCTTTTGATGTTCTTAACACTTATTATCACTTCTGGATATTTATTTATGGTCTGGTTAATTCTATTATAATGTCCATTCTTTGAAAGCTAGATCTGCATTTTGCTTAATGTTTATTCCTAGTATTGAATGAACACCTGAAACACAGTTTGTATTAAAAAAATCTATTTGATTGAGTCAATCAACACTGATTCAATGTCCATTTATTCATCTAAGCCAATATAATCCCTTTCAGTTTATTTAAATGTATGTCAAGACCACTAGACAGATGCTTCTTCTTTTTCCTCTCTGTCTTTCTTAAAGTGTTAGAACACCTATAATATGTATATGACTAAAAAGAATTAGGTATAGCATTATGTTACATCCTATATGTGTGTTTCATACTATAAGGGACTTAGCGATTTTTTTCTTTTCCTATTCGTTAACCTCCTAGATAAAACAGAGAATGGAGAAAAAAACAAAAACAAAAAACATAAAAACAGAATGAAGCAGATATTTGCCAAATGATACTAAATTATATATATATATATTATATATATAGTAAAATTGTTACCATTGTACACAACTATCAAGTTTACTTGAATCAATAGTGATACTCTATTCAAATAAGAATGGTTATTATACTGTTTGCAGTAAAGTTTCACTCGATAAAATTTTATTGTGTAAAATTGCTCTAATACAAAATTTAAATCAACATTATAGCAGATTACTTCATTTCATTTAGGGAAGAACTAAAATGTCCAATAGGATTATGATATTAAATTCCTATGGCTGGATCTAAAAGCTATCCATTTTGTGGTTCCATCTCACCTCCCATTTCACACTATTATATAGTGTAATACTAGGGGGAAGAAGCCCATTCCTACATGCTTTTCCTTATTGATTGTATTTCAAATCACAGAAAGTCATTTCTTCTCTCCATAACCCACCCAAAGTATATCCATCATATAAAATCTATCCAGGGATCCATCTTTCCTCTGAAGCCCTTCCTGATTCTTCTAACACTTAGTGATAATATTCTGATATGGACTGATGGATACTTTATATTATACAATTAATCAAATAACTCATTTGACATGTTCAACTTTGCTTTAAAGTTACAAATTAGTTTGTCTAATGTCCTAAGTTACAAGTAAACTACTTGGGAGCCAAAATCACAATGCTCATAGCACAGATAGATGATTTTGGCTAAAAGTGATATAAACTTGATAATGATAAGTAAATGAAATAGGGATTTATTTTCCTTATATTATAAACATGCCCGAGGTCAACAACTCAGGATATGAATTGTGTCCTAATGTCATTAGTATCCTAGACTCCTTTAACCTTACCTTCCTATAATTCTTACTGTCTTGATTTTTCTTTCTGATTATTGCCTTATGATTTCAAGCACATATTCCAGGTAAAGGAAAATTATTTTTTTAAAAAAGGAAAAGAAATAGTACAACAGCTCAAGGATTATCCCTAGAGTCGCTTTTCTGGATATTGGGAAAGAAAAACTGTCTCCAAGGACCTTTGCCCAGATAATACTGACAAAAACTATAACTCATCTACTCTTAGTGCATTTCTAACAAGCTTGCAGATGTGATTCATGGATCACACTGAATAGCAAATTTTATACTATACATTTTTAAATTATACTACCATCTAAGATCCGCTCCATTTCATATAAGTGGCCTGCTTCTTAGCTAGCTGAGTAATCCTGGGCAATATTTATGTCTATTTTCCCATAAGTTGGGGATAACAAAAGAACTAATTTTATAGATCTTGAAGAAAATTAAATTTTATAATCCATATGAAGCACTTAACATAATGACTATCCCAAAAGAAATATTCAATTACTTTTAGCAATTACTGATATTTGTGCCATTATAACCAGAAGCTAACATTTTCCATAGTGCCTTCCATGATATATTCAAAGCTGTTCCCTAAAAACATAATAAATAATAATTTCAGAAACAAAAAACCTAAGTTACATAGATTTAACCAAATGAAAGCATCTAAAAAGCTCAATCATAAATAGACCTTCTGAAGTTTGTAATTTACTAGTATGATTTGTGAGTCTCCAAGGAGTAACACACTTAGCATTTCAAAACTATAGACCAACTAAACTATTTTTTATAAGCAGAGCCCAAAAAATTACTATAGAGCCAAAATATTGTCAAATTCTTTCTTAGTCTATGTGGCAATCCATCCTGAATTTGTTCTGGAAACTGCCTTCATGACTGTATGCAGCAACTCTACATTACAGTCTAGTCTCAGGGCAAAGTTTGAGAAATAACTCAGGAGAATTTCACATAATTAGTGAGAGATCCCACTAGAAGAGATATTGCAATCATCAGTATACAATGCATCTACAAAAGGAGAATCATGAAGACTTTATCGAAATATCAAAGAAAAAAAACAAGGAAGGAAGAGGAGCAGGGAGCAGGAACAAGAGAAAGAGGAGGAAGGAGAGTTTTTGTCCCTAAGAATTTCTGTGAACATCCCTTTATTGCCTTGCATCACTGAACCTTAAAGGGCAAGAAATTCTTCTAAACACAACTTTATCTCAGATGTTGTGATAAACATTGTTTCAAAGATGGTTAACAATTAATTGTTTCACAGACCTCTTTTTTCTTTCTTTACATTATTAGGGACGATGAGTAAATGATTGATGAATTTGGTTATATTGTGTCAGGGGATGGATTTATATTTATAATTATCCATATTGAACATACAAATACTGAGTTAATGTGTAGTTGAATAAAAGTGCTAAATGTCAAAATTAGAATAATTAATAAAATAAGTTAATTAACATTGACTCTCCAGGATATCCTCCTGTCCTCCTTCTTGCCCATCCCTACAAAATGAGGCTAGTAAATTTATCCTTACTGTGCTACATGCATATTTTTTCCCTTCAAACTATAGTACCACCCAAAGTAACAGAGTCAAAGTTTTGGTGTTAAAACATAGACTATATCCAGACAAATATCATTACCAATACTAGAAATTCAGAGATTCACAAGCAAACATGGATGTTTAAAAAAAAATTGAAATTAATGCATTGAAATGGATTCTTTGTAATCTCATCTGATGAAACTTATATGTTTTTAAATGAGTGCTCTGAAAAATCATCAGAAGGAAAAACTAATCCCAAGATGAAAGACACTGGCATTCACAAGATGTTGTGCACTGACTCTTGGAACCAAAGAACTGAAAGACCATCACTGTAATGTCCTTCACATTCTTTTAGGAGCATGGGCTATCGAAATGATTTCATACTGCCAAGCAGAAGCCATAGGACTTAAAAAATAGTGCCATTATCAGTATCCACCAGCAATCAGTTACCTGCCAATTGACATAAGTAATGTCATTAAAAAGCAATACTTTGAATGTGGTTATCCATTAAGTACTGGAGATATTACGATCATAAAATTCTTGGGGAAAGAATGTACTTGGTATGAAGAGACATTAGATCTAACACTTTTCTCAAAGACACTTCAAGTTGATTTCTTATGAAGACTGTAGAAAAGAGTTTTTCCCAAAAATATTGGGTAGAAGAAAATCTTAATATTTTCTTAGCCAAAGCGAATGTAAAGTCCCAAATATGCATAGAGTAACTATTACTCATTGGCTCTTCCATGAGCAGCACCTTCTTTCATGCCAGTTCTGTCTCTTTCTACAAAAATAGCATTGATTTCGGGATGCCTGGGTGGCTCAATAGTTAAGTGTCTTCCTTCAGCTCAAGGCGTGATCCTGGAGTCCCAGGATCGAGTCCCGTATCGGGCTTCCTGCACGGAGCCTGCTTCTCCCTCTACCTATGTCTCTGCCTTTCTCCGTGTGTCTCTAATGAATAAATAAATAAAATATTAAAAAAATAGATTGATTTCTTTTTTACAGCTGAGTTTTCAGACAAATTAAATAATATAGTTGACAAACAAATGAGTCATAAAGGTGCCAGAATGTTACAGAATGTACATTTATTTGGAGTCATCAAAGTGATTAGATGGATAATGTATTTTAAAATGAAATAATGAGACTCCTTAGAGGATCTGTATGAAATTGGGAGCACAACAACTTTTGAAGAAGAATGATTAAAATAGTTTTATATGAATAGAAGTATAGAAGTACTTCTAATACTTCCAGGACTCTGGAGACAATGTATGTCCCTGTCTCTATCCTGGTACAAATCCTAGGAATATCTTAAATTTCTTGAGCACATCTAAGGAAGAATATTTCTCCTTCACAACTCTTAGATAACAGAGTAATTTTATTCTTCTACTAGTTCCAGCAAGGAAATATCTGTTTTAATATATCTGAAAATGTATGCATACCAACTCCCTTTCTTCCATATCCTTTCCTGGTAAAAATGTAATAAGATGTTTGAGGGTTGGTTGGAGTTAGAATATGTTGTATGGAAGTTTTACATGATGTAGAAAATGTGCTTGATTTAGAAAGTTAGCCTGGACTCAGTAGCAGGAACTGAGTGCTGCCCGGGAGTGGCTTTTCCAGTAAGTTATGTGAAAACCCACCTCCATGTAGCTTTAACAATTCCTATATCTGAGCACTTGAGGACTGAAAAAGATAAGACTGTTAAATCAAAAAGGCTGGTATTTGCAGGATCCTTAGCTATTTGTCTTTGTGATCCAGCTGCCAGAAAGAAACACCAAAATAAGAAAGTATATTCTCTCTGCATAAGGAGTGATTCAGAGATCAGCAAGTAAACGGTAAATTCTAGAGCATAAAGCTTTGATAGAAACTATCTTAAGGTCATGCCATTGGTGTAGAGCAAAACATGACATTAAAGCAGTGGATAGGAAAGGTAGGACATTAAATACCAATAGGAGAATGAATGTATTCTGTGGTAGTCACATAATGGATATCATTCAGAAATTATAGTGAACAATCTACAACTATTCATAACAATATGGTGATTTTCACGTTCATAGAAGAGTCAGCCAAAAAATTGTACATGTGTATGATTCTTTGATTCTTTTTATATAAAGATAAAAACAGACAAAATTAATTTATGCTGAAGAGATTAGAATGCTAGTTACTCCTGAAAAATATAATGTCAGGAATTGGACACAAAGGAAACTTCTTGAACAATGGTAATACTCTATTTCTTATGAGTGGTCATTACTTAAAAGTTTTACATTTGTGATAGTTTATTGATAGTTTATTGAAGTTACTTTTGTGTAAGGTATGTATAAACTTTACCTTTTTTCCTGATAGGTACCCACTTGTCTCAGTAGCTTTTTCTAAATAATCTCTACCCACTCCACATTCCATGCCATGTCTTTATATCTGGGTGCATACATTTATTAATTCTTAGTTATAAGTTATCTATCATTGATCTATGTACATGATTTTTTTAAAGATTTTATTTATTTATTCATGAGAGACACAGAGGCATAGGCAGAGGGAGAAGCAGGCTCCATGCTGGGAGTCCAATGTGGGACTCGATCCTAGGACTCTGGGATCATGACCTGAGCCAAAGACAGACACTCAACCGCCAAGCCACTCAGGAGTCCCTATCTACATGATTTAAATACACTGATTTATTTACTATAACTTCACTATATGTGTATTTTCTTCATGAGACTACATCTTCTAATCATTTAACATTTCTTAAAGGTTCATTTATTTCAGAGAGAGAGCTCACACTAGTAGGGAGTAGGGGCAGAGTCAGAGAGTGAGAGGAAAAAACAGAATCTCCAACAGACTCCTCATCGAGTGTGGAGACTGACACAGGGATTGATTCTTCGATCCACAGATCATGACCCCAGCTGAAACCGAGTCAGACACTCAACCAACCAAGCCATGTAGACACCCCTAATCATTTAACATTTTACATGTAAAATATGCTTTTCAAATTTAACATTAATGGGCATTAAGATATCTTTCCATGTCAATAAGTATAGAAATACATTATCAATTGCAGTTATAGGTTAAAGAGCATGTATATAATTCTGTATCACAATACTAAAAGAGTGATATGTTGGAATTGCCTGTTAGAAGCATATCCTGCAATAACATATACTCCAAATATTAGCACAGAGTATCTCTCTGTTATAGGTGTTAGGTTGGTGGTAAAATGCATATAGTCATTGTTATTTTGTTTTTGCATTTTTTCTCTACTTTCTAAATTGTTACTTAATCATATAATCCTTTTTTATTCATTAATTGCATAATAATGATTTTTTTTCTTTTCCTCCTTTTCAAAACTTCTGGTGATCCTGTTCCCTTGAGTAGAAATATGAGATTTCTTAGCTGGCATTTTTTAAGTGTCCTTCAACATCTGACTACAAAATACCTCTTCTACTGAACTGAATTTTTCATATTAAGTTGAATATCCCATATTTTTCTATGTCTTTATAACTTCTATGTCTTTTTTCTAACAATTTCTCTCCCTTTTCCTGTACAAAGTTTTTCTGGAGTTTTATTTGCTTCCTTTTCTCTATAAGCAAATAATTTTTTATAACTTTATTAAAAAGTGACACATTATGTCATTGTGTATATATATATATATATTTTTCCTATACATGACTGTGTCCAATAGACACAGAAAAAGTGTTTAACAAAGTACAACATCCTTTTATGCTAAAAGCCCTCAAAAAATATAGGAAACATATCTCAACATAACAAAGGCCATATATGAAAAACCCACAGCTAACATCATGGTTAATGGGGAAAAACAAAGAGCTACTCCCCTCAGTCAGGAAAAGGACAAGGATGTCCACTCTTACCATATTTATTCATCACAGTACTGGAAAGCTTAGCCACAGCAATCACACAACAAAAATATATAAAAGGCATCCACATCAGTAGGGAAGAAGTAAAACTTTCACTATTTGTAGATGACACGATATTATATGTAGAAAACCCAAAAGATTTCATCAAAAAAATTGGCTAGAACTAATAAATGAATTTACTCAAGTCACAGAATTCAAAATCAATGTACAGAAATCTGTTGCATTTTTATACACCAATAATGAAGCAGTAGAAAGAGAAATCAAGGAATTAATCCCATTTATAATTGCACCAAAAACTATAAGATACTGAGGACCAAACCTAACCAAAAGGTGAAAGGCCTATACTCTGAAAACTATAAAACACTGATAAAAGAATTTGAGATGATGCAAAGAAGTGGAAAGATATTCCATGTTTATGGATTGGAAGAACAAATATTGTTAATATGCCTTGGGTAATATTGCTACCCAAAGTAATCTACACATTTAATACAATTCATAGCACAATACCACTGGTATTTTTCAGAACTAGAACAAATACTCCCAAACTTTGTTTGGACCCACAAAAAAAAAAAACCCAAAAAACAAACAAACAAACAAACAAACCCCTGAGTAGTGAGAGCTGTCCTGGAAAAGAAAAGAAAACTGTAGGCATTACAATTCTGGACTTCAAGTTACATTACAAAGTTGTACCAATCAAAACAGTATGGTACTGGGACAAAAATAGACACACAGATCAATAGAACAGAAGTGAAAATCTAGAAATAAATGCACAATTACATAGTTAATTAATCTTTGACAAAGCAGGAATGAATATCCAATGGGAAACAAAAGTCTCTTCAACAAATGGTGTTGGGAAAACAGAACAGCAAAATGCAAAAGAATGAAACTGGACCACTTTCTTAAACCATACACAAAAATAAATTGAAAATGGATTAAAGACCTAAATGTGATATCAGAAACCATAAAAATTCTAGAAGAGAACACACAGGAGGTCATTTCTTTGACATCAGCCATAGCAACTTCTTACTAGATATGTCTCCTGAAGCAAGTGAAACAAAATAAAAAATAAACTATTGGGAATACATGCAAAGAAAAAAGCTTCTGCATAGTGAAGGAAACAATCAACAAAACTAAAAGACAACTTACTAAATGGGAAGGGATATTTGCAAATAACATATCTGATAAAGGATTAGTATCTAAAATGTATAAAGAATTTATGCAATAAAATATGGGCAGAAGACATTCACAGATATTTCTCCGAAGTAGACATATAGATGGCTAACAGACATGTGAAAAAATGCTAACCACCATGTATCATCAGTAGAGTGAAAATCAGAACTACAAGGAAATACCATCTGACACCTGTCAGAATGACTAAAATCAATGACACAAGAAACAACAGGTGTTGGTGAAGTTATGAAGAAAAAGGAAAACTCTTGATCTGCTCACGGGAATGGAAAGTGGTGAAACAACTGTGGAAAACAGTATGGAGGTTCCTCAAAAAGTTAAAAAGTTAAAAAAAAAGTTAAAAAGAAAACGATGATACAGTAATTGCACTACTGGGTATTTACCCAAAGAATACAAAACACTAATTCAAAGAAACACATGCACCCCTATGTGTATTGGCTATTATTTACAATAGCCAAGAAATGGAAACAGCTAGTGTTCATTAATAGATGAAATGATAAAGAGGAAGTAGTATATATGTACAATGGAATATTTTTATTTAGCTATAAAAAAAAGAATGAAATCTTGCCATTTACCATGACATGGATGGCACTAGAGAGTATAATGCTGAGTGAAATAAGTCAGTCAGAGAAAGACAAATACTGCATGATTTCACTCACATATGGAATTTAAAAAACAAAAACCAAAAGAACAAAGGGAAAAAAAGACAGAGAACCAAGAAACAGACTCTCAATCATAGGGAACAAATTGATGGTTACCAGAGGGGAGGTGGATGGGGGGATGGATGAAACAGGTGATGGGGATTAAGGAGTACACTTGTGATGAGCACAGTGTATTGTATGGAATTGTTGTGCCACTATATTATATACCTGAAACAGATATTACACTGTATGTCATCTAACCAGAATTCAAACAAAAATTTATCTGCTCTCCAGGCCTGGGCCTAGTCTGGCAGTCTCCATCTCTGCCATCCCTCCCCATGCACCCTGCCAACTCTTGTTCCACTTCCTACCACAGACCCCACCTCTGCCCCCTATGGTGATGGGGGCCTGGATCAAGGGTTCAAGGAGGCACAGGGTGGAAAGGATGGTTGGGGTATGGAAGCAAGAGGGGATCAACCACCCCTGAGGCTTTTGAGGAAGGGATGGGTGAATGGTACCAGTGGTAGAAGGGACTGTGGAAGCACCCAAGTGACCTCCCTTATGGGCAGGCAGCATGGAGCCTTGTGCCCTGAGGGGTCACCTGACCCCTGTGGCATCAAGGTGAGATGTGTGGCCTCACTGCCCTGACTTGTCCAACTCAGGTACCTGGTGCAACTAGAAAGTGTGGAGGTTTAAAATAATAATTTAAGGAGTGCATAGGTGGCTTAGTGGACTAAGCAGCAGACTCTGTATTTCAGCTCTGGTCATGATCTCAGAGTCCTGGGATCAAGCCTCAGAGTGGCTCCATGCTCAATAGGCAGTCTGCCTGAGGGTTCTCTCTGCCCTCTCTCTGCCCCTCCCCCTACCTCTCCCTCCATTTGCTCTTTCTTTCTCAGGTAAATGAATAAACCTTAAAGAAAAAAACAAAAACAAAATTTAATAACTTTTTAAAAAGAATAAATGAGTGAATAAATGCATAATTTTAGACTAAGATACTGGTAGTTCTAATCTGATGTTTATAGGTTGGACTGGAGTGATGAGAAATAGGACCTCAGTATCCAAAAAAGTTATCAAATAATTAATATGAATTTTAAGCTTTACTTAGCATAACTGCACAATTTTGTAAATATTGTTGATTTTCCCCCTGTAATTTTAAAATGCAAAGAAATGCTAAGTTTGAGGGGGGAATGGTAGCATTCATTAATTCATTCGTTCATGTGTTCAACAAATATGAATTGAACATCTAACAGATTTTAAGATGCAAAACTTTAAACTGTTCTCAAGGGCTCACAATTTTCTATATGCTCAAAACAAAACAGAAAAGGAAAAGAAAAAAAAAAGTCAACTTATACAAGAATTTAGACCAAAATAATTAGATGACTAACAGGACCAAATTTCAAGACCAGCCTAAGCTAGTTTATTGTTCTTTTTTCTTACTAAGATGCCTTATATCATGAACTTGTCATCAGGCTAGGAAAACTTCTAAAATTAATTACATTCTCATATTTGCTCAAATCTGAATTCTTAAACTATATAGGCAGTTTCTCCTTTTTCCACACCATTGTATCTTCAAATCTGTCAGAGTTCCTATTTCCTAGAAGTATTTGAAAAACATTTATTGAATGTAAAGAGTGGATGAGTGAATGAATTATGCTCTCAGCATCATAAATTTTAAGACATAAATATCTATTCTGTGACTCTGTGCTCAAACAAATTATACTATTCAAGTAACAGGGAAGAAATGAGGAAATAGTGGGGAAAAAAGTAATGCGTTAGAAAATAAATAGGAATGTGTATTATGTGTATTAAAGCAACAATGCAATTCTGGAAATTCCCTTGGTCTCTGTCTGGATTCTACAGTCCGGCTTTACATGACTTGAACTCATAGGTAAAATTGTCCTACTATAAGATAATTTGGTACCATGAAATATCATAATGACAAAGTTTAAATAATCTTTCATACAATGACTCCTGCTTTTTAACAGTTTGAAAGAATGTCATGAAAGATTTGTGAGACCAATCTCCTCTCACCTTCAGCTGAAGGGTAAGGACTAGGTAGAGAGATGACATATCTTATGAGAATTTGAAAATTATACAAATATAATTGGCTTCTCAAAGCCAACTGTTATCAATACAAAAACAGATACATACCTGAAGTTTTCTTTTCATGTAAGTAAATGTACAAAATTATAAGATTTAAAAGTTTACATTTGAGTCACCCAAAAATGTTCTTTAAAGATAAGAGTCGAACTCAGAATTTATGGGTCAGGAAAAGAAGTTTATTTCCTTAAATGCATTGCTCTAATGGTATGTTAACTTCCACTTCCAAGTATATAATGTTACCATAGTTAATATCAAATAATTATATCTTAATTTTAGCTCTCGAAATACAAAACTATTAAAATATTACTTATAAGTACTCTACTAGCTAGTACATTTTCCCTATTTACTGCTTTATTAGAATGTATTATGTATATATATATATGTTCATATCTAGATTTAATTTATTTTTAAGCCTCTGAGCAATGCAACCTAATATTCACTACTTCCCTAGAAATTGAATGTATTTGGTGATTGCAGACATAAGCACACTTGTAGCAGACCTTCAGCTGGTCTGATAAATGGTACAGTGTTTTTTTTTTTTCAAATCAGCTGGGACAAGTCAGGTGACAAATGATTTCCATTAGCTTCAGCAGAATGGAAACAAAACAGATCAATACAAATGATTTGCAGCAAGTTTAGATCATAAATTTCCTTTTGCCCTCGTACATCATTTTAATATAGAAGTTTTTTTCTCTTCATAGCAGAGAAAAAAAATCATTAGAGAGTTGAAAATTCTAGTTACAGCAAACTGTCCCTGATTTAAGATGAGACCATTTTAATGCACTATTAATTTTATCCAATGGTACATAACAATATTATTTAAAATATGACAAACAATAAAAATGTTAATGAACCACATTTCAGAAAATTAATTTCACCTGTAAATTGTGTAAAAACCATAAAATGCTTAAGTATACAAAGTTAGCTTTGTTGTTTCTGTTTTAATTTAAGGTCTTTATTGATTAAACTTTTACCTTTAGTTATATTTCTTAAACATTTTCTTTATAATTATTTTTAGTAGGAAAAAGTATTTTCACTCCCTTGTTTCATATTCAAAAGATGTGTTTTAGCTTCATGCACTATGTTACAGTAAGTGTAGGAAAGAAGGAAAAGAGGGGGAAAGGAGGAAGGAAGAGAAAGGAAAAGAAAACAAAAAAATTTGTTTAAGATTTTTATTTATTTATTTATTCATGAGAAACACAGAGAGGAGATAGAGGAGAGAGAGCAGGCTCCACGTAGGGAGCCCGACACAGACTCGATCACAGGTCTCCAGGATCACGACCTGGACCGAAGGTGGCAGTAAACTGCGGAGCCACCTGGGCTGCCCAGAAAACAAATTTTTAAAAAGCAAATTAGAGTTACTCTTCCTTTTGCCTGAATGATTCAAAAATAGTGAGCTTTCTTACACAGATGTGGAGGAATTTGCAAAGACTCATAGGACCACACCCAATAGCTATCCAGGGATTCCTGGCATCTAATAGAATATTTATTTATATGACTTTGTGGATCCATAAAAAGAGGAGCATAAAACTGTCAGTCATGCTACATGCATCAAGAGCATCCATTCTGAATAATGCTCCGCTGTACTCAAGGAAAATGTATGAAGACATTTACTACACCCAGGGGACTCCCCCACCGCTCTAATGAGCAAGTCTTTTTTTGCCTCAGCACAAAAGATGTTCAGCCCTCACCATCACCTGAGAAATAGCAGAGGAGAGTGGTCAGGAGCATGGTCCTGCTCTAGCTGACATCTGTTGACACATGGATGAGGGCAATGTGGCAGTGACCCTGCTTTTTATAGCCTTCCTCATAAGTCAGTTAACCTTTCTCAAGGTTATAAGAAATGTCTTTGTAATTTAAATCACAAGGATACAGCACAAGAAGAAGATCAATTTGGGTGGGATGGCAACAGATAGGAGAAGCAAGCAGATAGTATACTTACTTTCATGATCTAAATAACTTCAAGTCCCAACCTTTATTTTGGAGTGGGGAAAGCTGGGGAGAACATAGGAACAAGTCCAGAATGTTTCCATGACCCCAAGTTGAGATCTTAGATGAATGCTTCAAATTTTGCCTAATTTTTCTTGGTAGTCTGAAATAATTTCTCCAGATTTTTATTGTAGTTTGTAGAGAAAGCTCCAGACCAGGTCTGAAAGCCTAGGTTCCAATCCTGATTCTTTTCCTTGTTCTGTGCATGTTCTGCAGAAATTACTTAAATAGTCTGATATTTATTTCCTAATCTGTTAAGTGGGGAAAATATTATCCACACTCACTAAACCTTATTGCCTATAAGCATCTGATGTCCAGCCTGTCCTAATGAGTCCAAAGTGCCCATACAGCAGTATAACATAATGCTAAGGAGTTTGGAATCTAGAGGCAGACTGCCTGGATTCGAATCCAGTTTTGCAATCTACCAGCTTTTTTAACTTGGGCAAGCTATTTAATCTTTCTGTAACTGTTTCTTGAACTGCGAAATAGAGAAATAATCATATGTATCAAATGGGATTGAGGTAAGGATTAAGGATATTAATATAGCAAACTGCTTATAACAGCACCTGGATCATATTAACTTTTAATTATTAGTAGTATCGTTGTTATTATTTTACTTACTGGTACTATTATCATCATCATTATGACCATATGTGTACAAATATAGCAAAGACAATTTGAATAGGAGTTGAAGATTTTGGAAGAAGGAACTAGAGCCTTAGAAGTCATATTAGAAAAAAAGTGTTTTGCAAGAAAAAAATGTACTACAATCCATAAATCTGACATTTATGAAGTAATGAGGAACCTGCCTGAGTGCTCACCTAGCTCACCCAATTCCAAAGCTACATAGGTCATGGATCATAAATAGTAGTGGAAAATTCATTCAGCACACAAGTCTCATGGTTATTTTACCTCATCAGTCAAGACTGACACTAATCAAAGCTATTGCAAAATAAGCAGGAGTTTCATTCCATTGGCTGATTCAAGCTTCTTATATACTAAGCGAATATTTTTTAATGAAATATAACATATGAGAAAAGTTTACAAATCACAAGTGAGCAGATTGATGAATTTTCACAAAATGAACAAATCCATGTAAGCAGCACCTAGATCAAGAAGTGATATATTATCAGCAAAACAAAACAACAATTTTAGAGGGTGCCTGGGTGACTTGGTTGATTAAGCATCTGACTCTTGATCTCAGCTCGGGTCTTGATCTCAGGGTTGTGAGTTCAAACATAGAATTGTGGAGCCTACTTAATAAAAGAAAATGGAAAACAAAAACAAGCAAACAACAACAACAAAAAAAACCTTGCACTTTTAATTCATTCTTGTCAGTCTTATAAAATTTCCCTCTGTACCACCAAATACAACTGCTTATTTATCCATTCTACTGCTGATGCACATTTAGGGTTTTGTTACTTTGTTACTATTACTACTTATTATTATATAGTGCTTCTATGAATATTTTTGTAAGTGCATTTTGGTGAATGTAAGTGTTCATGTTTGTTCATTACATACCCAGGAGTGGAATTTCTGGGTCATTGTCTCCATACATATTTGGCTGTGGTTGATAATGTCAAAGATGGTTACAAATCTGTTGTTCGTATTTACATACCCCCCAAAATTGTAGGATAATTTAAATTACTTTATATATTTGCCAAACATTAATATTAGCATTCTAATTTGGGGGCCCCTGGATGACTCAGTTATCTGGAAGAAATGCATATTCTCTATTATGAAATGCCTACTTGAATTCTTTGTCCATTTATTATATTAGATTGTTAGACTTTTCTTGTTAATTTTAAGATAACCAAGTGCTATGCTAAATACAGGAATTGTAAACAACTACTCTAAATATGTGGCTTGATTTTTACCTTATTAATCCTGCCTTTTGCCTTTTCATGCAAAAGAATAAAACAGGACCACTTTCATACACCATACACAAAAATAAATTCAAAATGATTAAAGAACTAAATGTGAGACAGGAAACCATCAAAATTCTAGAAGAGACCATAGGCAGTAATCTCTTTGACATTGGTCATGGCAACTTCTTACTAGATATGTCACCAGAGACAAGGGAAACAAAACAAAAAGAAACTATTAGGACTTCATTAAAATAAAATGCCTCTGTTCACCAAATGAAATAATCAACAAAACTAAAAGGCAACCTACAGAATGGAAGGAGACATTTGCAAAAGACATATCTGATAAAGGGTTAGTATCCAAAATATATAAAGAACTTATCAAACTCAATACCCAGGGATCCCTGGGTGGCGCAGCGGTTTGGCGCCTGCCTTTGGCCCAGGGCGTGATCCTGGACACCCGGGATCGAATCCCACGTCGGGTTCCCGGTGCATGGAGCCTGCTTCTCCCTCTGCTTGTGTCTCTGCCTCTCTCTCTCTCTCTCTCTTTCTCTCTGTGTGTGTGACTATCATAAATAAATAAACATTTAAAAAAAAAAAACAAACTCAATACCCAAAAAACAAAAAATACAATTAGAAAATGGGCAGAGGACATGAATAGACATTTTCCAAAGACATCTAGATAACCAACGGACACATGAAGAAATGCTCAACATCACTCATCGTCAGAGAAATATAAATCAAAAGTACAATGAGATACCACCTTACATCTATCAGATGGCTAAAATTAACAACACAGGAAACAATAGATGTTGGCAAGGATGCAGAGAAATGGGAACCCTCTTACACTGTTGGTGGGAATGCAAAGTGCTCCAGCCATTGTGGAAAACACTATGGAGGTTCCTCAGAAAGTTAAAAATAGAACTACCCTACAATCCAACAATTGTGCTACTAAGTATTTACCCAAAGCATACAAAAACACGGATATGAAGGGATACAAGCATACACGCACTTCAATGTTTATAGAAAAATTTTCAACAATAGTCAAATTATGGAAAGAGCCCAAATGTCTATCAACTGATGAACGGATAAGGAAGATGTGGCGTGTGTGTGTGTGTGTGTGTGTATATACATATATATACACATACATACACACATGTATATACATACCATATGAGTTATGTATATATATGTATATGTATATATATATACATACAATAGGTGTGTATGTGTGTGTGTGTGTGTGTGTGTGTGTGTGTGTATATATATATATGCTATGCTTTCTCCTAGTAGTTTTATTCATTTTACATTTCCCATTTAGATTTAACATCAATTAGAAATTGATTTTTTATATGCATGTGGCTTATGGTAAAGGCCAAGATTTATTTTTTGTCCCATACTAATATCCAAATGACCATACATCAGTCATTGAAAAGATGTGTTTTTTCAATGTACTACCATGTCAAGTTTTTCAAAGTGCCTGAATATATGGGTCCGTTTCTAGACACATTGGTCTGTTTTGTTAATCTATTTCTCTGTCCTTGCAAACATACTATATTTTCCTAATTATTACCAATGTGTAATAACTTTTGATATCTGGTAGTGATGTCCTCCAGCTCTATTCTTCTTTAAAATTATCTCCAGTATTTTTTGGATAGTGATTGTTTTGAAATATCTAGATCAACTGGGGAAAATTCATATCCTAAAAATATTGAGTCTCCCAGTCAAAGGCACATGGTATGTTCCTTTATTTATCTAAGTCTTTTTTTTTTTCAATGATGTTACTAAAATCAACCTTTTGGGTTGATTTTATTTATGTTTTTTGAACTAGTTATTTCTCATTTATTATTGATACACAAAAGACAGTTGATTTTATATTTGCCTTTCATCCAGTTATCTAACTACATTTACTTATTAAATAAAATATTTTATCTATATCATTAGAAATGTTATTCTATCCTACCAATAATTTCATCTGCACATAACCACAAATTTAATCCCCCTTAATTACTTTTTTTTCTTCCATATTGAATGGTGAAGAGCTTCATACAATTGAGTTGTTCATTGGATCTCATTGGAGATAGCATATCTCATTTTTTACAAAGGCATATTTTGTTAGCCTCTTACCTGGCATAACTTTATGATTCAGCAAATATCTTTTTGTTTTTTGATTCAGCAAATATCTTAAAGAAAATTTAGGTAGAGTGTTTGTGGTGGTTTATAGCATCTCTGCAAATGGCTTTGTATTTATTCCATTGAACAGTGAAGCATTTGTCCTGGGTGCTCTATGACTGCTTCAACAAATAGTGTGTGGCAGAAATAAAGCAGTAGGTTATACAACACCTTACAATTTCATTTGGTTCATCTGGGAAGAAATATGACTACCCCAAGACACTAGAGAAGGACTTGTATAAGTTTTTGGCCACCAGATTCAGCTGTACTCTCAGGTGATAGAGTATACTGCAATGAGATCAAGACATATAAGATGCCCAGTCTAATACCAGATGACTGTAGCTTAGCTGAAAACTGACCACAAGCACATTAGTTACTCTAAGCAGGTGTTGCCAGTTGAAGGTCTCTTGAACCTCAAATATGTAAACTCATATTCAAAACACCAGTTGAAGGTCTCTTGAACCTCAAATATGTAAACTCATATTCAAAACAAAATAGTTTCAAAATAAATTACTTGAAGGTACTAAGTTGTTTCTTTTTGTTTGTTTTTTTAAGTAATAACAACCATAACAATGTCAGCTCTGTATTCTGTTCCTATCTCTTTGTGTCTCCTTAGGCCTTTAATATTTCTGCCTCTTACCTACTCTGTGAGCTTCCATCTACACTACTTACCTGGAATCTGAGTCCATTACCTTGTAACTAGCATTACCAAAATTCCTGAGGGGGGAAAAATATAGCTAAATGCGGCTCATCGGGATCCCTGGGTGGCGCAGCGGTTTGGCGCCTGCCTTTGGCCCAGGGCGCATCCTGGAGACCCGGGATCGAATCCCACATCAGGCTCCCGGCGCATGGAGCCTGCTTCTCCCTCTGCCTGTGTCTCTGCCTCTCTCTTTCTCTCTGTATGACTATCATAAATAAATAAAATTAAAAAAAATAAAAAATTAAAAAAAATAAATGCGGCTCATCTTTCTAAGACTGTTTTACTCTGGAATATTGGTCTCTCAAATCCTGTTTCTTGTACAATTTTCCTTATCTTTATATAATTTTGGTTTGTTGCATTTGTTTTAAATGTGATTTTGCTTTCTAGTTGTTTGTAGTGGGAACACTGATCTACAGAATACTACTTTTCACCAGAAGCAAAATTATTCTTTAAGTAATAGGGTTAATTATAAAATCATTATTGACTAAATTATTTAATCATGCACAGGGAATTTGGCTCATATTGACATAGGCAGGCCAGGTCTAAGGACCCAGAAGAGGTCTTGCAGGACCAGCCAAGAGGGTTCTTGGCTTCAAGAAGTATAGAAATCAAACATGAACCAGGAAGAAATGAAAGCAAAGTTTATTGAATAGCATAAGTGATAGAGTATAGTAGATGGTGTGTCAAGATGACTAGGAAAGGAAGGGAAAGTGCATCTTTGTGTCACTGTGGTTAGGGGTTTACTTTGGAAAGGGGTCTAGGGTATGTGTTCCTTCAGGAATCCAGGGTAGGGTCTGAAACAAGGTAAGTGACAGGTGAACAATAAGTGTTATTTCATAAATCATCAAAGGCAGGCTGTATTTATGCCAGTATCAGCCAAGGTTTGTTCAAAGCTAATGTCTAGAAACATGTTTGGGATCCAATTTTTCTCAAATTTCATCAGGTGTTTGGAGGCCTAGGACCAAATTAGAGAATGATTAATTTTCTTGCTTTCCCCTTGGAGGGGGAATATAGCTTCTTTGGTTTATTCAGATGCAAGGTGAAATGCAGAACATGAGCAAATGTGGCCCAGCAGAAAAACAACAATGATAGTCTTCCTAAAAATTGAGTCCCTTCACTTTCTCTATCTCAGTATTTGAGTTCAGATTTTTATCTTAACCATGAATTATTCAGAAGTGTTCTTCTTCATAATATATACTCTCCATTCACAACCCACCTCCTTCAAAACTTTTCAATCTAGAATTAACATTCATCACCATTAAAACCTGCTCTACATCTTTCCTTATTTTAGTCAGCCTGTGTTCTTCGGAATGAGAACACTTGCTTTGCTGTGGAGCCAGCAGTCCATGCAGACCATCCAAAGCACCCCCTCCACAGTCTTTATCAGCCCCTTTTTGCAAATCCTCAATCTGAGATCAGTCACATATTTCTCTTTGTACTTTCACTTGGAATTTCAAGTGAGTTAGAAAAATGTAACAACATGTAAATTGAAGCTAAGGCAAACGGACAATTCTTGGTCTGTACTTAGGTAATAAAGCCTTCAGTATTCTGCTAGTCTTTTAGTTTTATGTTTTCTATACAATGTTGAAGGTTGTAGATAGTGAAGTGAGTCAGGGGAAGGCTACAGATATTGAAAAGGAAGAAACAAAATTTCACTTTGCAAAATAACATGACTGACTTTGTACAAAATTCAAAAGAATACATATAGTAAGTTTCAAATTAATATGACTTTATAAATCATAGATAAAAGTAAAGAAACATGCATTGTATTAGTCTACTGCAATAACAAACTTGAAAATTAAATATTAAAAAGAACAGTTAAAATTTCAAATACAAAATATCTAGGAATTAATCAAATGAAAGTAACATACCATCTCTTTGGACAAACTATGAGATACTATTTAGAGAAATTTAAAAGTAAGTTTATGAAGAGCAATGCTATGTCCAGATTTGGAAGTCTTATTTTTATTTTTATTTTTATTTTTTTAGATTTTATTTATTAATGAGAGAGAGAGGTAGAGACGCAGGTGGAGGGAGAAGCAGGCTCCATGCAGGGAGCCCAACATGGGACTCGATCCGGTGGCTCCAATATCAGGCCCTGGGTGAAGGTGACACTAAACCGCTGAGCCACTCAGGCTGCCCTGGAAGTCTTATTTTTAAAAGATGTCAGTTTCATCAAAATTAATATTATAGTTCAAATTATAATAGATTTTTAAAACCTTATCAAGATTATTTATAAAAATTGAGGTCAAAAAGATTCCCTTGAGGAAGAAAAACATGGCAAGATTTGTTCTACAGATACAGTTCTTCCATATAAAGTACAGTATTTAGCTTAGTGTGGTTAGTCTTGGTTGGAAAGACAGATAGGCCAATGAAATCAAATTCAGATACCTAAAAGAGACCATACAGACATCTAATTTAACAGAATGAGAACATCACTGAGAAGTGGAAAATCACAATCTTTTTAGTACATATAATGAGACAATTGGGTGTCCTTATCTGAAAAAAAAGGAAGTTGAACCCCAACTCACATGATTCAAAAATAATTTCCATGTGGACATAGAACAAAATACAAAAAACAAAACACTTAAGGGCCTGAAAGTTAATATGGAAAGTTAATATTTATTACTTCAAGGTATATCAATATTCTAAACAACCCAAAAATCACTAATCATAAAATTCATCAAAATCAACATTTGGTCATAAAATTTGATCACAGTAAAGTGAGCTAAAGTCAGAAAACATATTTGAAATATCTTACAAATAAAGACTTATAACCAAAAAAATATAAAGAATTACAAATTAATAAGAAGAATATAAGCAGACCCTCCCAAAATGCAAGACATTTGAATAAAGAAAAAATTTGAATGTGTAATCAACAATTGAAAAGCAGTTCGATTTCTTTAGTCATCAAGGAAAAGCAACTTAAAGGTCCAACAAATTGTACCCAAAAGAAGGGATAAAATTAAATTCCAGGTGTTAGTGTGAATGTAGAGAAACTCAACCATTACTTTGAGGGAATGTAAATGTATAAAACTGCTTTGGAAAGCAGTTTGATATTATTTAGCAATTTAAAGACATGCAAAACTCAGCAATTCTCCTCCTAGGTATATATATATAACAGCAGCAATGTATTCATATGTGAACTCAGAGACATGTGCAAGAATATTCATAGCAGCATTGATCATAAAATCCCTAAACTTGAAATTACCCAAATGCCCATTAGTAGGAAAACTGATATATAAATTGCAGTATATGCATATCCCGAAAATATTTTACAACAATCAAAAGAAAATAGAACTACAGATATACACAATAATATAATCTCTTAAGTATGATATTGAGCAAGGGAAACCAGACCTAAATTAATACATAATGTGTAATTCCATTCACATAATGCTCAAAAATAGAATCAAATTATTTCATTTAGGTATGTATCTTAGGTAGTAATACTACAAAGTGAAAGGGTGATTATCTTTAAATTGAGGATAGTGTTGCCTTTAGAAAAAAAAGAGCAGTTTGTGATTGAGATGGGACTTTCAGGCTACTCATAACATTTTATTTCTTGACCTTGAGAGTGGTTATAGGTACATTTAACATAAAACAATTTTTATTTCTTGACCTTAAAAGTGGTTATAGGAATGCTTACTATATAATACATTCTCAGTTGTGCACTTAGATTTTATGCATTTTTCTGCATATATTTTAATTACATTTTAAAAGAGTTTAAAACTGCTGTCAACATCTCATTTCCTTTATGTTGTATTTTCATCTTTTCCTTCATCAACCTCTGCCAATTAATTTTATTTAAAACTAGGAGAAAAGTTAATTAAAGGAACAGGGAAAAGAATGAAATCCATTAAAGAGGTGCTGTGGAAACTCCATATGGGAAGGGAAATGTCATGACAAATACTCACTGCTGCTTCAGTTGAGGGAGGTCATGTTTAACTAGCCTTCTGGAATTATTTGAAAATATTACATCCATAATAGATGATAGAAATTCAATGATGTAGTACCCTTGTATTTTTCTTCAGGCAAATAGCCATGTTACACATGAGAAATTAATGACTATGGTAACAAGTTAAATAAGTTAGAAATAGTGCTGGATAGAAAACTGACAGTAGCATTCTTTTTACTCAGTCTAAAGCCATAAAACCCTTCTTTCTCCAATGTCTTTTTCTTGAGTAACCTAATAATAAGAGTCCAGCCATCATGTTGGAGCTGCTGAAACCTTGAGGATTAAAGGAATGAATCAAGGAAGCCAAGATTCATTTAAACTTCTACCCCTAGGGCCACCCCATTCAAAACATATGCTGATCTCTCTCAATCTCTGTCTGTTTCACACATATGCACACAGACGCATGCACACACATGCATTTTTCTCTCCTTATCTTCTTTATTCATTTCTTTCTTTTTGAATCATATTTTTTCCATCTCCCTGCCTACAGGAGGAGTGGGGGGAGAACACTCCAGAAGAGAGAATTACTTGACAGTTATTTAGCAATTCCGCTCCGATGTCTCAAGATTCTGGGAGTAAGGATTGTGAATATACATTTAACTTGTTTCTGAAATTTAGAGACAGGCATAATTTGGATGAGAAAAAAATTTCAGTAAATTTTTTTCATTGTTTTGTGTTATAATAGTAATTTTCTTACAAGAGGAATATGAGGGAGGTATGTCAGCCTCCATTTAAGCATATTGCTTTAATAAAGAACAGGAATAAATGATTTAGCAATTATCTAAGCCATTTAGACAAGAACATTTTAAAGACACCATGTTAATTAATTAATTGAATTTAAATAAACTAAAAATAATAAATAAATGAAGACAATGTAGAAATCAGTTTAGCCAGTGTTGTTGGGTTTAGTGGTCTGTTAGAATCACACATTCTCACTTTGTTTTTACTTCTATGACTGGTTTCTGGGATCTGTTTGTTAGAGCTTAAACACACACACATGCACACCTATATTCACAAACATATACTACAAAAAGTCCCAAATATACTAATTTTGACACAATGTATCAGGCTAATATTAAGGATAAACCCTCACATAAGAACTGATTTTCTTTACACATTTTGAATGAAACCATCTTTGAAGCGCTGACATAAGTTTGCCCATAACTTGCTTAGGACATTAGATTCATAATCATACATTTTCATCGTTAATAATCAACTGAAGGAAAAATTTCTATATCAATGAATATAAATAACAAAACCCAAATTAATCAGTGGTTTTCTGTGTATATTACCATGTATGGAAAATGCAGGTATGTCACTTCTAGGAATATTATCAACCAAGGTTGGGTTTGTTGCCTGTATTGTGTGCACCATTTATCATATTTCACTACTAATGTCTATCTGATTTTCATTGCCTCCTCATGCCAGTATTGCCCCATGGTACATTCTATGATGATGGAAATAATCTACATTTCTGCTATTCAATAGGTTAGCTACTAGCCACACGTGGCTATTAAGCACTTGAAATATGGGTAGTGCCAATTGAAATATATTGTAATGTAAACTACAAATCACATTTTAAAAGTTTAAAATATCTCATTACTTTTTTTTTTACAAAGAATGCATTTTAAGATAATATTTTGGATACACTGAGCTAAATAAAATATATTGTTAAAATTAATTTCATCCATTTTTTTCTTTTTTTTTAAATGGTGACTAGGAAATTTAAAATTACATGTGTGGTAGCATTTGTGGCTGTTTTGTGTTTCTAGTGAGTTGAGTTCTTTTAGTTTTCAGTTAGCAATAATCATGCCTCAGATAAACCTCACTGGCTATGATTACTGCCACTGTGCAAAGCTTGAGATGAGCTCTTTTAAAATGTCTGCGAAAAAAATCTACGTCGTATTTCTTAATACCATTGTTCTAAGATTCACATTTTTTTAAATATCTTATTCATTTATTCATTAGAGACATAGAGAGAGGCAGAGACACAGACATAGGAGAAGCAGGCTCCATGCAGGGAGACTGACGTGGGACTCGATCCCAGGACTCTAGGATCATGCCCTGGGCTGAAAGCAGGTGCCAAACTGCTGAGCCACCCAGGGATCCCCAAGATTCACATTTTTAATTGTTATATTGTATTAAATAGATACTGACATATCTCATAATCAATAACAATCATAATTTATTTAGGACCTCCTGTCTTCTCAGTGTTTTGAGTTTTTCTTGTTTTAGTGCACCTTATAATTGACTATGTTAGTTCTAATAACAATGTTTTATTATTAAGTTTGCTATATAGAAGTGTAGTAAAAATCAGTTGATTCTTAGTCCTTTGAAAATATCTTCTAGTACTTTTTGGAAAATAACACTTTATTTTGAAACTGATTGAGGTAAAATGTGCTTGCAAAAAAAGATAACTTTTCAGAAGAGAGTATTAGCAAGTACTTAAATAAACTACTTAAGTAAAATACTCTATGAAATTAATTGAAGTAAATAATAATCTTCTTTCCTAGAAATATTTTATAACCATTTCAAATAAATATAAGTATTTACTTTAATTAGAATAATTGAAAAGTTTAAAAAAGAATAATTGAAAAGTTTAATTGTATCTCAAAGTTTTACTGATAGTAATATTTCTACTAAGAATAACATGACATATTTTGTTGCATATTTTGGTTGGTGGAAAGAAAAGGCTGGGGAAATATGAGGGAAAAAATATTTAAGAAAAGTGAAAATAGGGCAGCCCAGGTGGCTCAGCAAGTTTAACATCACCTTCAGCCCTAGGCGTGATCCTGGAGGTTCGGGATCAAATCCCATGTCAGGCTTCCTGCATGGAGCCTGTTTCTCTCTCTGCCTGTGTCTCTGCCTCTCTCTCTCTGTGTCTCCTGAATAAATAAGTAAAATCTTTAAAAAAGTAAATATTAAAAAAAAAGAAAAGTAAAATTTTACAAAAACTTCAATGCTATTATTTATTGTTTGAGGAGGCTTTTGTCTTAAATATATCTGATATAAAAAGTAGCAGATGATGTCAAATCAAATATCATAGCCAATCTCAGAGTTCCTACACTTATGGATGCCTCTTCAGGCAAGGGGAAAAAAAACAAAGGAAAACTACTGGATTGAACCAAAATAAAATGCTTTTGCACAACAAAGGAAACTATTAACAAAACTAAAAGGAAACCTACTGAAGGGGAGAAGATAGTCACAAATGACATATATGATAAAGGGCTAGTACTCAAAATATGTGAAGAACTTAAACTATTCATCACTCAAAAAACAATGCAATTAAAAAATGAGCAGAAGAACAGACATTTCTTCAAAAAAGACACCCCAATGGCCAACAGACACATGAAAATGTGCTCAACATCACTCATCATCAGGGAAATGCAATCAAAACTATAATGAGGGATCCCTGGGTGGCGCAGCGGTTTGGCGCCTGCCTTTGGCCCAGGGCGCGATCCTGGAGACGCGGGATCGAATCCCACGTCGGGCTCCCGGTGCATGGAGCCTGCTTCTTCCTCTGCCTGTGTCTCTGCCTCTCTCTCTCTCTTTCTGTGACTATCATAAATAAATAAAAATTAAAAAAAAAGACTTAAAAAGAAAATATTTTTTTAAAAAAACTATAATGAGATGTCACCTCACGTTTGTCAGAATGGCTAAAATAAAAAAAAACACAAGAAACAAGTGTTGGAAAGCAGGTGGAGATAAAGGAACCCTTTTACACTGTGGGTGGGAATGAAAGCTCGTGCAGGCACTATAGAAATAATATGGAGATTCCTCAAAAAATTAAAATAGAACTAGCCTATCACCCAGTAATTGTACTACTGGATATTTATCCAAAGAATACAAAAAGACTAACGTAAAAGGTTATATGCACCCATATGTTAATAGCAGCATTATCTACAATAGCCAAATTATGGAAGCAGCCCAAGTGTCCATCAATAGATAACTGGATACAGAAGATATAATGTAAATGTATACAACAGAATATTACTCAGCCATAAAAAAGAATGAAACCTTGCATTTGCAACAACATAGATGGAGCTGGAGAGCATTATGCTAAGCAAAATTAGTCTGAGAAAGATGAATACCTTATGATTTCACTGATGTGTGGAATTTAAGAAACAAAATAAAGTGAAGAAGAGACAAACCAAGACCAGACTCTGAACTATAGAGAATAAACAGATGGCTACTAGAGACGAATGAGTGGGACTTGGGAGAAATAGGTAATGGGGATTGAAAGTACACTTCTAATGAACACTGAGTAATGTATAGAATTATTGAATCACTATATTGTACACCTGAAACTAATATAATACCATATGTTAACTATATTGGAATTAAAATTAAAAAGTTAATAAAAGAGACAAGAAATAAAAAGTGTTAGGATGTGGAGAAAAAGAGAACACTTACACACTGTTGGTGGGAATGTACATTGTTGCAACCACTGCAGATAACAATAGGGAGGTTCATTAAAATATTAAAAATATAAATGCCATATGATTCCGAAATTCCACTACTGAGTATTTGCCCAAAGAAAATGAAAGTACTAATTTGAAAGATATATACATCCCTATGTTTATTGCAGCATTATTTACAATAGCCAAAACATGGAACCAACCCAAGCATCCATCAACAGATAAATGGATAAAGAAGATGTGGTATGTAAACACACACATGCACCCAAACACACACACACACACACACACACACACACACTGGAATATTACCCAGCTATAAAAAAGAGTAAAATCTTCTCATTATGACAGCATGGATGGACTTACAGATATTATGCTAAGTGAAATAAGTCAGTGAAATAAGACAAAGAAAGGCAAATACCATGATTTTACTTATATATGGAATCTAAAAATAAAACAAAACCAGACACAGACTCATAAATACAGAGAATAGATAGGTGATTGCTGAGGAGATAGAAGTAGTGAAATAGGTGGAAAAGATTAAAAAGCCCAAACTTCCAGTTATAAAATAAATAAGTCACATAGATGAAAACTACAGCATAGGGAATACAGTCAATAATAATGTAATAACTCTGTATGATGACAGATTGTTACTACACTATCATAGTGAACATTGAGTAATACGTTCAGTTGTTGAATCATTATGTTGTACACCTGAAACTAATATGATATTGTATGTAAACTGTACTTCAATAAACATTGAAAAACTTTTAAAAAATAATAAATACATATGTGTCAAATCAGATATCACAGCCCATCATAGAGCACCTCCCATTTCCCTCCCCAGTGCCAACTCTTTCAATCTTTGTAATTTTGACATCTCTGATGGCCCTCACTTAACTCTATATGTTGTTGTTTCTATTTTGTAATTTACCAGCTTTAACAAAAAATCCATTGGCTCCAAACAATTAAAGATAAAAACCTGAGTCAAACTGACCACTATTTTCCCTTGACATCTTTTCACAGTCAATAGTTATGCTATGTTTAATTTACTTTCATGTAGATTACCTTAGCACTTTGAGAAAAATATGATAATATAATGTTAGTATAAGGTAGTATAATGTAAATATATCACCATAAGATAACATAACCTAGTTATATAAATGCTTTCATTACATCTTATAAATTGTTTCATAAACTTATAACAGTATTTCTTAATTCACCATATCCTCAAACTGGAAAATGAAGGTCATCATATTTCTATATCAGTTCTTCCTGCTCTTTATATCTTCCTTTTCCCTTCTCATTTCTGTCATTTACATTTTAGATTGCTAACATAGAGGCACCTGGGTGGCTCAGTTGTTTAAGCATCTGCCTTTGGGGGTGCTGGGATCCAGCCCATGTCTGCCTCCCTGCTCGGTGGGGAGTCAGCTTCTCCCTCTCCCCTCTGCTTGTATTTTCTCTCACTATCTCTCTTTCTCAAATAAATAAATTAAATCTTAAAAAAATAAATTGCCAATATATTTCACATTTACTTTCTTTATTGCAACCAAGACTGTTTCAAGTATTGATTCTTCCATAGGTTCTAAAGTTGAAACCCATTACCAACATGTACACCATTATGATTATGGAAATATTATTCACAACCAAACTAAATCAAACTCTAGGACTATCTAAAATAAAAGGAACATTTCTTTCAATGCATGGTAACTCAGTTACAGATTATCTAGCCCATTTATGTCCTGTTTTAATAATGTGTTAAATCGAAAATGGAATGAGATAGGGCTTATGAAGATGAAAGCAATCCAGAGGACACCAGGATGGTTGAAATTCTTGAAAATGCAACAGTCAGGAAGTGAAATGTTCCTTTTCACCTTGTTTTTTTTTTTATTGTTTATTGTTTGTTTGTTTGTTTCTGAGAGGGAGAGAAAGAGAGAGAGAGAGAGAGAGAGAGTACAGAGGTGGGACAGAGGGAGAGGGAGAGAATCCCAAGCAGGCTCCATGTCCAGCACGGAGCCCCACTTGAGACCTCATCTCATGACCTTGATCATGACCTGAGCTTAAGTGACTGAGCCACTCAGGTTTCCCTTGCCTTGGGATATTTAGAAATAGAAAAAGGAAGTCTAGGAGAAGAAAACAGAACATGAAGCATATGGAGTGATTAGGAGAAATAAAAGAAATGCAAAATCACCATGGGAAAGAGTTGCATTCTAGCATCCCCTATCATGAAATTGTGTGGTATAGATGCTCACTCCCCAAGCAGTGTTGTGCTCCACATGTTGCAGGCACTCTATCAAGGTTGTTGACAGACTGGAAACAAACTTCAAAACTTTGGAGTCTATTTAGCATGTCAAAGTGAGAATTTATCTCTAAATACAACATTTGTTTCTAGTTAAAACTGAATGCTATTTTCACCTATTCAGAAAATCACAGTTGCAACAATTCCCTACAGAAATATTTCTTCACATGAGTGAATTTTTACATGGACTTATTTTATTTTATCGTGTTAGAGACTTATAGACTATGAGAGTGTTTTTCTGTAGATGACTACTTTACATAGTTGTGAATACCCAAGAGATGCTTCTATAAATTATTTAATTCATAGAATCAAATACAAAAAGTATAATGATTATTTTACAAATTTAACTAAAATTGGGGAGCCTGGGTGGCACAGTCAGTTAAGTGTCCAATTCTTGGCTTCAGCTCAGGTTGTGATCTTGAGGTCGTGGGATTTAGCCCTGCACCAGCTCTGGGCTCAACATAGAGTCTGTTTGGGATTCTTTCTCTTTTGCCCTCTACTCCTCCCCTACTCCCAATCTTGCACTATATCTCTCTCTCCCTCTCTTATAAATAAATAAATAAATAAATAAATAAATAAATAAATAAATAAATAAATTTGAATAGAATTATGAAAAAATGGAAAAAATCTAGGAGAACAATTGATATACTTTAAATCAAATACTGATCATTACTGAGCATTTTGACATGCAGAATCTACATACATCATAAAACAGCAAATTCAAGCTTCATATCTATCAAATACTCCCCAATTTATCACAATCACAGAAATTCATCCATAGAATAACATCCTGCTGATATTATATACAATGTGTAGGGTACTCACTTATTCTAATATATTTTTATGTTAGCTAATATATTGGTTCACTAGAGGCAACAGAACCTATGAGACCATAGCAAATACATTTCTTATGCAAAAAATGCCTTATTACTGGCAGCGATTCTGGTAATTTTTTCCAGGACTTTCCTTACAGCAGGACTATTTAAAAAAATACAAGCAGGCTAACATCTAGTACCATTAGTCACTACTGAGTAAATATCTTAAAACAGCTCAGAATCCTAGCACTCTGTGGATACTGTAGTATTATGGTAACAAAACAACTTACAGCTGGATATTATTGTTAGCTTTTGCTGTGTAGCAAACTTAATGGCTGAAACGTTTATTAGCTCACAGTAATGTGGGTTTTAAGTATAGGCTTGGATTAGTTGAATAGTTTTTCTATTGATAATGCTTGGGCTTACACATTTATCATCAGTCAACTATAGGCTGATTTGTCTAGAGTGAACTAGCACATGTATCCAAAGTTAGTACTATCACCTAGTGTTATTCCAGCAGACTAGTTTGGGCTTATTTTCATGATGGTGGTCACAGTTTTCACCGAACAACAAAGTATGACAAATGCCAGAGTATAAGCACTTTTCAAGTCCCTTTTTGTCTCACACTGTCAAAAAAAAAAATCAGATGGCAAAGTCGAGTATAAATGAACTTTAGTCTTTCTAAGAACATGGCTATGGACAGTTGTAAATAATCCAGGGGCTAATACTATTACAACCCATAAACGCAGGATAATGGCTTGCTAATAAAAAAAAAACAAAACATATCAGATCTATACGAGTGCTCTAGTTGAGCCAAATTAATACATTAATTAATACATGCATTTTTCTTTATCCATTAATTTAATATATTCAATTATTGAGTTGTAAAATTCATGGTAAAAGGTAGAATGTAAACACACCAGTTAGAATTATGTCTTAAGACAAGCTTTTTGTTCTTTCCTTCCCCACTGCAATTTAAATATTTTCAAAGGAATGCTAGGTATACAGCAGAGAGAGTGAGAAAAAAAAATGGCTGTCCTAAAGTAGTCCTAAAGTAGCACCCTGAATCCACACACACTCCCAGGTATACGAATTTAGAACAAAAAGAGTCATAATAAAACATAGGAAAAAAGGATTGTAAGATATAGAACAGCAGATGGGCATCCTAACTCAAATGCACAATAACCCCATACACTATTAGCTATGCCCTTATCCAATTAGAAAATTCTCTTTGGGGCACCTGGGTAGCTCAGCCTTCGACTCAGGTCATGATCCCGGGTCCTGGGATGGAGCCAGACATTGGGCTCCTGGCTCAGCATGGAGTCTGCTTCTCCCTCTCGCTGTGCCCTTCCTTCCTGCTTATTCTCTCTCTCTCAAGTAAATAAATAAAATCGTTAAAAAAAAAGAGAGAGAAGATTTTCTTCATATAACTAGGAGAGTGGAAGAGGTTAGGCAAAGTGAGACTAGGTTTAAGAAAGAAACGAAAAAAGGAGAAAGAAATGAAAATTTTCACCTGAGAAGTAATTGCATAACCAATATCATTTTTAGGTGATAAAACCGAGTGCTGCATATACACCGTGCTTAGGTAAAATGGTAAAATATGTGTAAAATGTAGTGAGGATACCCAGAAAAGATGAGAAAATGTCACTATATATCAACAACTCCACACTTAAGATATTATCCTGATTATTCAACACAGGATTCTCCATCTGTAACAAACCATTTTAAGAAACTGAAAGCAATTTTAGAGAAATGGTTTAAACTATAATTTAACATCAAGATAATTAGGTAGCCATTAAGGTAGTAATTATGAGGATATTCAAACGTAGAAAATATTTAACAGATAAGTAACATTGAGTGAAAATGCTAGTATATATTATCATCCCTATGTGTTTTATATACACCCAATTATATGTCTATATGTAAAAAAAAAAAACAAAAACAAAACCCAAACTGGTGAGTTAGAGTGGTTGACTTCATGGATAATTATTTTAAAAGAGAAAGTATTAATATTTCTATGTATTAAATTTGACATACGATAGCACTCCTTAAAATAACTATATCCTTATTCTTTAACCAAATTCATATAATCTAAAATAAAAGTAGAATATATGAAACCAGTTTTATACCTTAATTATCAATTGTTTCTATTCAATGTCATTGGCTTTGGCCTGTACATTAGTTGGTTACATAGTACAGTGGGTCAATCTATTAAGGTTTGTATAGTCTCTTTTTTTGTGTACAAAGTTACTCAAAAAATAAAGTAGAAAACATAGAAAATTATAATTATATTTATAACTAAAAAATAATATTTAAAACTAAAAAAGTTCCAATAGCCCAATCAAGCAAAATGCTTAGTTAATATGAATAGACAGGATAATTGATTTCATAGCTTACTTTTCCATGTACACACAGTCTAAGAAGATAATACACCCAATCCTTTAGTTATACCGATAAGGCATAAGATTCTCAAATATCATTAAATAAATTTCAACTTGACTTTCAAACCAAATTATTAGTATTTCCAGAATATCCATCTCCTTTGCCCTGCTATAGAATTACTCAAAATGTAACTGTAAGTTATCAAGCTTAGGAAATTGAAATGGAAATTGAGATGTGGACTGTTTTTCAGCTCAGTTAGGAAGCATGCAATTGCAATTGAATGCTCAGCAGCAGATATTGCTTGAGCCTAAAGGCCTTTCAAATTTTTGTTAAGCAACTCACGTAAATGATTAAAGCATATGGCAGTGCCGTCTTTTCTTTCCTCCATAAATAAGAGAAACGTTAGTAGTATCTAACTTTGACCCAGAAACACAATGCTATTCTCATTGCAAAATGTCTGTGCCATTTATGAAGTTTAAGACAGATATTTCAGGGCAGACTTGCATTTTTTTAATTGAACAGAAGTGCTGAGCAACCTGTCCCATTTAAGAAATACATATATCGGAATGCTTAGGAAAGAATAATGTTGATTTACTATTTGATGTTTAAAACTTTTAAATTTTACTTAGCACAAAGAAATGCAATTGAAAATAAGCAAAGTGGGTAGGAGAGTTAATTGTGGAAAAGGTTTCAGAAAGTGAATTCTTATCTGTTGTGTAGGTTTTGAGACATCTCTGGACACCAAAAAAAATTATACTTCCCAATACATTTACCAGAATTTTGATGTCTCAAGAGTCCCTATATTGTACTAGCTTTTGAGGAAATTCAAAGAATTTAAATATCTGAACACCAAAAAAAATTATACTTCCCAATACATTTACCAGAATTTTGATGTCTCAAGAGTCCCTATATTGTACTAGCTTTTGAGGAAATTCAAAGAATTTAAATAACAATTCATTCAACTTTGCTTGAAACAAAAATAATAGTGACATAATGTTAGTTTTATAATATGAATATCTAATTGATTAGCAAGGAGGGGGAGCAGAAGAAAAATGACTGGAATAATAAACATTTCACATTTTTTGTATGTCCTGACTCTGCTGAAACTTGCTCCAGAAATCCTGACAAATTTTTTGAGAAATCTGGTATTTTTGAAATATATTCTCTATATGTTTAAATTAGAGTTGGAAAAAAAATTAGAGTTGGTTGTCCTTTGCCTCAAAAAACCGTAACTTGAAAACATTACGTCAGAGTAGATTGAGGGCAACAGACTTAGAATCTAGTATTGGTTTCTGGTCTAGGTTTAAAGTTTAATTAGTATTTTTTAAAAATTAGATTTGGCATCCTATGACTTGCAAGTGGAAACATGTATTACAATTGTCTATAATGAACTAGGAAGACCAAGCCCTGAGAATGGAGGGGAGGGACTCACCACTACTATAAGAGGATATGCAGGACATGAGAAACAGAATCCCTATGGAGTGATGGAGAAGAAACTAACATTCTGGACAGCTTCAAGAAATAAAATAACAAGTTCAAATTGCCATAAAGATTTGCACAGTGTGGTTGATCTCTCTCATTCCTGCTACTCACCCTGACAAAAACATCTCAGCATTTGCCATGAGAAAAATATGCTCTGGATATTTTTCTGGATTTCCACCCAGCTGGGCCAGGGTGGATGTGATAAATGTAATAGCAAGTGTGAACCAGATCTAAACACATAAACAAGCTAAAGCAGAGCCACCCACCCATGCCCAATCTAGATTAGGATAGTCAGTCTGCAGTACATGAACATGGGAATCATCTTTCTTGGTAAGCCATTGAAGGTCTGAGATTGTTTGTTGTGCAGCATTAACATGGCAATAGCTGGATAATTTGATGTCAGATTTGGCAGCCTGAAGTCACGTGGTTATTTTGTCAGTGCTATTACAAAGAAGTGCCTGGAACAAAACTCTGATTAGAATGGATTAAAGAAACAATGGAGGACAATGCAAAAGGATGTGTAGCAAAGTCTTTTGAGAAATTTATATGTAAATCTAGAGAAAAGAGAGGGCATGAATTGGAACATGAATACGGAGTAAAAAGTTTTCTTACTTTCTTATTTCAAAGTGGTATAATCGTGGGCTATCTTCTACAATTGAACTTAAAAAAATATTTTCATTTCTCAAACAAGCCTACATTCACAGGTAATATCAAGAAAATAAAAGTTTTATTGATCTGGTCTACATCAGCTAAAACTGAGCCCTGGGGATGATGAAAATTTCTAAAACTCAGAACTATGTTGTATCAGTAGCATTATAATCCATGTAATCTTTTCTGATTTCCTCCACTTAGTTACTTAAAAAGAAAGCCATTAGGGAGAAAAAAAATCCCCTGTTATCAACTTCTCCTTTATATCACTCCCAGGATTATCTTTGATTTAGGGCAAAATTCTGGCTGCAAAAGTATGTTAAGAGATTTAGTTAACAAAAAATTATATGTTATTGCATATATGTCAATTATTAAATATATCCACAGAATATAAACACAGAAACATTAAGCAATCTTGCTTTACAAAACCCATTTGCCAACACACTAAAATAGCAATTTACCCTTTCTTGAGCAGATAAGCAATTTCTGTGATAATTTGCAGATGCTGAGTTTGAGAAGTGCTCAGAATTCCTTCTCCTTGGCGACTACATACAAGTAGAGTAAGAGCAAAAAGATTTCCCCATTTACCCTTTACACCTCTGGCTCCTCCCCCTTGGTTTGGCTGGTGATTTGCTGCCCAAATGTCCTGCCCTAGACAGGGCATGTGGATAAGATGTGTGAATGAACTTTATAAGCTTGAGGAAGATCTCTGGATTTGCCAGAATAATGAGATAATTAGTATGAGCCCTCTTCAGGGAGGAATAATACAGCTTTCACCCAAACCACTGAAATCCCATATGCATGACAGTTAGGTATCCTTCCTGGGAGATAACTTACCTACTGGGCTTGAATTTGGAATGTTTCTATCCATTGCCCTATTGTTTTTGCTAGTGAGAAAGAGATTCTTTTCATCTTTCTTATGTTATTCTGAAATTCAAATATAGAATATATTCAAATATGGGAATAGCACCAGTTATCTCACCTTTTTCAGAAAGTAATCCAGTTGATCAGAAGATTTCTAAATGAATAGCAGGCCAAGTGTCCTTTGTGATTTGTATATATTTAACCCTCCACAGACAATATTGAGGTTACAGATATGTCTTTATTCCACAGAACAATGCATTATTGAGCACATTGGTGAACTAAATAACATAATCCCTATATTCATGAAACTAACATTTCAGTGGTAAAAATATATATATACAAAGGAATAAAATAATTTTAGATAGTGACAATGTTATGAAAAATTAATCAGAGTAATAGAATTCAGCTAGTGATGAAAAGAAGTTGCTATTTTGAGTAGTTGGTCAGATAAAAAGGTTTTTGCAGAGATAATTGAGCTGAGACATGGCTTATGATAAAGTGCCCGAAAGGCAAAATCTGTGAGAAAAGCATTCAGAATAAAAGGAACAGCAAATGGAAATGCCCTAAGAAACAAATAACCTGGCCTGTTCTAGATAAAAATTTAACACTACTGGATTGTGATGAAAATGGAGAAAGTATTAGGGCATAGATTGTGTATGAAATTTGCAAGATGAGGGGTGCCTGGGTGTTCAGTCACTTGAGCATTTGACTCTTGGCTTCAGCTCAGTTCATGATCTCAGGATCATGAAATCAAGCCCCAAGTTGGACTCCCAGCTCAGCGGAGAGATTGTTTAAGATTCTCTCTCCTTCCCTTTGCCCCCCGCCCTCTGCCACTTGTGTGCACTCTCTCTCTTTCCAAAATAAATGAATATTAAAAAAAAAAAGAAATTTGAGAAAAGGTATATAGTATTAGGAAAGTTAATTCACATTGCTACATCACTATAGACATTACAAAGGCTGCCTCCATATGGTATAAAAGCTAAAATGAATATCTGGGATGTAAACAATCAATGTGGGAAACCCTACATTAGCTATATGGCTTGTCTATATTATTCCAGATAGCTGCATTTGGGGGATGATCTTATGTTCCATTTTTTAAAATAAACTTTTTATCTTAGAACATTGTAGATATACTAAAAATTTTAGATGGTAGTACAGAGTTCCAATATAGCTTATTCTCTGTTGCCCCTATTGTTAACATTTTATATTACCGTGGTACATATGTCAAAATCAATAAACCAGTAGTGAAACATTATTATTAACCAAATCCATAATGGAATCAAATCTCCTTACTCTTTCCCTAAAATTCTTCTTTCTGTTCCAGCGTCTCAACCAGTTTACCATATCACATTTAGTTGCCGTGTCTCCTCTTGACTACAACATGGACTTTCCTTGATTTCAATGACCTTGAGGCTTTTGAAAAGTACTGGTCAGCCTCTTCTTAAAATATGTACCAATGTGGATTTTTCTGATTTTTTTCATGATTAGGCTAGATAGATAGATAAATAGATACATAAATATAGATATAGATAGATATATAGATACATAGATATAGACATAGGCATAGAGACAGAGACAGAGATAGAGATAGAGATAGAGATGATAGAGATAGATAGAGATAGAGATAGAGATAGAGATAGAGATAGAGATAGATAGAGATAGAGATAGAGATAGAGATAGAGATGAGATAGAGATAGAGATGATAAATGGCTTTCAGAAGAAGTCCATAAAGGTAAAGTGCCATTTTCATTGCATCACACCACCATGACTTATCAGTATTGATGTTCACCTTGATTATCTGGTTGTGGTAGGGTTTATTCAGGCTACTCCACTGTAATATTTCTCCCCTCCCTGCTTTCCATCCTGTACTTTTTAGAAGAACGACACCCTGTACAGCCCATACTTATAGAGAGAACTTAGGCCCTGCCTCACTGAGGGAGATGTAACTGCATAAATTATTTGAAATTGCTTTACATGGGAAATTTGTCTTTTCTCCCCATTTATATATTCATCCATTTGTTTATATTAGTATGAATTCATGAATATTTATTTTATAGCTTGGGCTTATAATCCAATACTCCCTTTATTTTGTTGCTAAAACTGTTCCATCTTTGGCTATTTGCACCTTTCTGTTTGTTCATAGTTCCTTTGACCTGCCTTATCATTATGAGTTTTTGTTTGTTTTTCCCTTCCAAATTCTTATTTAAATTCCAGAAAGTTAACATAGGTGTAATATTTGTTTCAGGTGTAGAATTTAGTAATTCAATACTTATATACCACTGCCAGTGTTCATCACAGCAAGTGTCCTCCTTAATCCCCATTGCCTATTCCATCCATCCCTCCTTACTGCCCATCTCCCCTCTGTAACCATCAGTTTATTCTCTATAGTTGATAATGTTTCTTGCTTTGCCTCTCTTTCTCTTTTTCCCCCCATGCTCATTTGTTTTGTTTATTAAATTCCACATATGGGTGAAATCATATGGTATTTGTCTTTCTCTGACTGACTTACTTTATTTAATATAATATTCTGTATCTCTAACTCCATTCACTCATTGCGATGGTAAAATTTCATTCTTTTTTAGGGCTGAGTAATATTCCATTATGTATGTGTGTGTGTGTGTGTGTGTGTGTGTGTATATGCCACATTTTATAGATATTTTATACATATGCCATATCCATTTATTCATTCATCAGTTGATAGACATTTGGACTTTTTCCATAATTTAGCTATTGTTGATAATACTCCTAATAAACGTTGGGGTGCATGTTTGTCTTCAAATCTGTATTTTTTAATCTTTTGGATAAATACCAAGTAGTGCAGTTGCTGGATCACAGGTAGTTCTATTTTTAACTTTCTGATGAACTTCCATACTGTTTTCCACAGTGGTTGAACCAGGTACATTCCCACCAGTAGTGTAAGAGGGTTTCCCTTTCTCTGCATCCTTGCTGACACCTGTTATTTCCCTGTGTTGTTGATTTTAGCCATTCTGACAGGTGTGAGGTGATATCTCATGGTAATTTTGATTTGTATTACCCTAATGATAAATGATATTGAGTATCTTTTCACGTGTCTGTTGGCCATCTGGATTTCTTCTTTGGAAAAATATTTCCTCATGTCTTCTGCCCATTTTCTATTTGGGGTTTGGGTGTTGAGTTTGATAAGTTCTTTTTCTTTAAAGACTTTATTTATTTATTCATGAGAGACACAGAGAGAAAGGCAGAGACATAGGCAGAGAAAGAAGCAGGCTTCCTGCAAGGAGCCTGATGTGGGACTCGATCCCGGACCCTGGGATCAGGTCCTGAGCCAAAGGCAGATGCTCAACCACTGAGCCACCCAGGCGTCCCTGATAAGTTCTTTATATATTTTGTATACTAACCCTTTATCAGATATGTCATTTGTAAATATCTTCTCCCATTCTGTTAGTAGCCTTTTAGTTTTCTTGATTGTTTCCTTTGCTCTGCAAAAGCATTTTATTTTGATGAAGTCTCAATAGTTTATTTTTACTTTTATTTCCCTTGCTTCAGGCGACATATCTAGTAAAAAGTTGCTATGGATGATGTCAAAGAGGTTACCTTCTAGGATTTTAATGAATTCCTATTTCACTTTTAGGTCTCTATCCATTTCTAATTTATTTTTCCTATTTGATGTAATAAAGTGGTCCAGTTTGCATGTTGTTGTCCAGTTTTCTCAACACGATTTGTTGAAGAGACTGTATTTTTTTCCATTGGATATTCTTTCCTGCTTTGTTGAGAATTAATAGTTGTGGTTCATTTCTGGGTTTTCATTCTGTTCTATGGATCTATGTGTCTATTTTTGTGTCAGTACCATACTGTCTTGATCTCTAGTGCTCTGTAATAAAATTTGAATTCTGGAACTGTGATGCCTCCAGCTTTGCTTTCCTTTTTTCAAGATTACTTTGGCTATTCAGGGTATTTTGTGATTCCAAATAAATTTGAGATGGTTTGTTCTAGCTCTGTGAAAATGCTGGTGATATTTTGATAGGGATTGCATTAAAATGTGTATATTTCATTGCATAATATAGACACTTTAACAGCATTTGATCTTCCAATCCATGAGCACGGAAAATATTTTCATTTCTTTGTGTCATCTTCAATTTCTTTCATCAATATTTTATAGTTTTCATTGTATAGGTCTTTAACCTCTCTGGTTAGGTTTATTCCTTAGGTATCTTATGGGTTTTGGTGCAATTGTAAATGCAATTAATTTCCTTGATTTCTCTTTCTGCTGCTTCATTTTTGGTGTATAAAAATACAACAGATTTCTGTATATTGACTTTGTATCCTACAACTTTACTGAATTAATGTATTAGTTCTAGCAATGTTTTGGTGGAATATTTAGGGTTTTCTATAAAGTATGTTGTCTAAAAATAGTGAAAGTTTGACTTCTTCCTTGCTAATTTGAATGCCTTCTATTTCTTTTTGCTTTGTGATTGCTGTGGCTAGGACTTCTAGTACTATGTTAAATAACAGCAGTAAAAGTGGACATCCCTGTCTTTTCCTGACCATAAGAAAGAATTCTGTTTTTCCCCATTGAGGATGATATTAGCTGTGAGTTTTGTATATATGTCCTTTTTTATATAGAGGTATGTTCACTCAAACCCTACTTTGTTGTGGATTTTATCATAAATGGATGATGTGTTTTGTCAAATGTTTTTTTCCAACATCTGTTGAAATGATGATATGGTTCTTGCCCTTTCTTTTATTGCTGCAGTGTATCACATTGATTTGTATTTAAACCATCCTGCAGCCCAGAAATAATTCCACTTGATGATGATGAATAATCCTTTTAATGCACCATTGGATTTGATTTACTAGTATTTTATTTAGAATTTTTGTATCTATGTTCATCAGAGATATTGACCTGTAGTTCTCTTTTTTGTGGTGTCTTTATCTGGTTTTGTATCAGAAAAATGCTGACCTCATAGAATGAATTTGGATCTTTTCCTTCCATTTCTATTTTTGAAATAGTTTGAGAAGAATGAGTATTAAATCTTTTTAAAATGTTTGGTGTAATTTGCCTGTGAAGCCATTTTGTCCTGAACTTATGTTTGTTGGGGGAATTTTGATTACTGATTCAATATTTTTTGCTCATTATCAGTCTGTTCAAGTTTTCTATTTCTTCCTGTTTCAGTTATGGTAGTTTATACATTACAAGAAATTTCTCCTGGATTGTCCGTTTTGTTGACATATAGTTTTTCATAACATTCTCTTAGGTTTTGGATTTTTGTGATGTTGTTTGTTATTTCTCCTCTCTGATTTGGGTATTTATTTGGGTCCTTTCTCTTTTCTTTTTGATAAGTTTGGCTAGGGGCTTATCAATTTTGTTAATTTTTTCAACCAATAAGCTATTGATTTTGTTGCTTTGTTCTATTGTTTGTTTAGTTTCTATATCATTTATTTCTGTTCTAATCTTTATTATTTCCCTTTCCTCTGGCATTAGGCTTTGTTTGTTGTTCTTTTTTAGTTCCTTTATTTGAGATTTTTCTTGCTTTTTGATGTAGGCCTGTATTGCTGTATACTTCCCTCTTCTGACTGCTTTTGCTACATCCCAAAGATTTTGTACCATTGTGTATTCTTTTTCATTTGTTTCCAAGTATTTTTTTATTCCTTCTTTGATTTCCTGACTAATCCCATTCATTCTTTAGTAGCATGTTGTTTAATCTCCATGTAATTATGGTCTTTCCAATATTTTTCTAGTTGATTTTGTTGCATAGCCCTGTGATCAGAAAATATACGTGGTGCAATCTCATTCTTTTTGTGCTTGTTATGGCCTGGTTTGTGACCCAGTATGTGATCTGCTCTGGAGGGTCTTCCATATGAACTTGAAAAGAATGTCTCTTCTGATGCTTTAGGATGGAATGCTCTGAATATATCTGTTAAGTCCATCTGTTCCAGTGTGTCATTCAAAGCCATTGTTTCCTTGTTGATTTTCTGCTTAGATGATTTGTCCATTGATGTAAGTGGGGTTTTAAAGTCCTCTACTATTATTGTTTTATTATCAATGAGTTTCTTTATGTTTGTTACTAATTCTTCTAATGGATATATATTTGTATATATTTGGATGATCCTACATTGGGTGCCAAATATTTACTGTTGTTAGATTTTTTTTTGTTGGATAGTCAATTTTATTGTGATATAGTACCCTTCTTCATCTCTTGTTACAGTCTTTATTTTAAAGTTTAGTTTGGGGGGATCCCTGGGTGGCGCAGCGGTTTAGCGCCTGCCTTTGGCCCAGGGTGCGATCCTGGAGACCCGGGATCGAATCCCACATTGGGCTCCCGGTGCATGGAGGCTGCTTCTCCCTCTGCCTGTGTCTCTGCTTCTCTCTCTCTCTGTGACTATCATACATAAATAAATAAAAAAATAAAAAAAAATAAAGTTTAGTTGGTCTGATATAAATATGGCTATTCCAACTTTCTTTTGACATCCATTCACATGATAAATGGTTCTCCATCCCCTCACTTTCAACTGGGTATCTTTAGGTCTGAAATGAGTCTCTTTTAGGCAGCATATAGATGGATCTTGGTTTTTTATCCATTCTGACATCATATGACTTTTGATTGTAACATTTTGTCATTTATGTTCAGAGTAATTATTTGTAGACATCTATTTAGTGCCATTTTGTTACTTGTTAATTTGTAGTTTCTGGAGATTTTTCTCTGTTCCTTTCTTGTCTTTGTCACTGTTGGTCTTTATATTCCACTCAAAAGGTCCCCTTTAATATTTCTTGCAAGGCTGGTTTAGTGGTCAGGAACTCCTTTTGCTTGTGTTTGGGAAATTCTTTATCTCTCCTTATATTATGAATGATAGCCTTACTAAATAAAGTATTCTAGGCTGTAGATTTTTTCCATTCAGCACGTTGAATAAATCTGTCACTCCTTTCTGGTTTGCCAAGTTTCTGTTGAGAAATCTGCAGAAATCTTATGGTTTTCCCTTGTAAGTTAAGGACTTTTTTTGTCTTGCTGCTTTTAAGGTTATTTGTTGCTATATTTTGCAAATTTAATTGTAGTATGTCTTGGTGTTGGCCTGCTTTTGTTGATTTTGATGGGAGTTCTCTCTGCCTATTGGATCTGGATGTCTGCTTTCTTCCTCATGTTAGGGAACTTTTCAGCTATTATTTTCACAAATAAATTTTCTGCCCCTTTTCCCTCTCTTCTTCTGGGACTCCTGTGATACTAATATAATTACATTTGATGGAGTCACTGAATTCTCTAAGCCTATTTTCATGTTCCATAATTCTTCTTTCTCTCTTTTGTTCAACTTCATTATTTTCCATTATTTTGTCTTCTATATCATTATTTATTCTTTACTTCTCCCAGCATTGTATTCCTTTGCATCCAGTCTGTTTCCAATCTCAGTTATTTCGTTTTTCATTTCTCAACGATTGGTTTTTACTATTTTATCTCTTCAGTAAGGGTATTGCTGAAGTCTTCCATGTTTTCTTAAGCCCAGTGAGTATCCTTGTGGTTGTTGCTTTAAATTCTCCAGCAAGCATTTACTTATATATCTGTTTTGCTTAGATATCTGGCTGTGACCTTATCTTCTTCTCTCATTTGGGATGAATTTCTCTGTCTTGGCCTTTTGCCTTCATCTTTGCATTTTTCTCTGTGCTAGAAAAGCCTTTGGGGTGGCTTATTCAGTTAAGCATCTGACTCTTGATTTTGGCTCAGGTTGTGATCTCAGGATTGTGAGTTTAAGTACCATATCAGGCTCTGCACTGGGCATGGAGCCTACTTGAGATTCTATCTCTCCCACTACCCCTCCCACCTCTCTCTCCCTCTTTCTCTAAAAACAACAAAACAAAACAAAACAAAACAACATCTTTATGAGAAAAAGGTCCTATATTGTCCAGGGCCTGATACTTCAGGCAGTGTCTCTGGTGTGTGCTGCAGGTATTTTGCTGCTATATTTTGGCTGTTCTATCCATCAAGCCAGTCATCTCCAGAGGTTCTCCTTGTCTGCAGTGGACAGTGTGTGAACCTTGGCCAGAGTGTGGTGAATTTTAAGTAGGTGTGCTGTAAGTCTGGCTTGTTAAATGAGACCTGGGGCTACTTCTCCTAGTACTGAAGCCTTGCAGAAACCTCTGGTCAGGAGATGTGGTGTGGGCAGGTTTTTCTGCTAATCTTCTTGGGAAAGGGCCCTCCTCACTGGGACTGAGGCAAACTTTAATGAAAAGAGCACTACTAGCATAGTGCTAGGGTGTAAGACTTGGGTTATCCTGCCACCCCAAGTAGGCTCCAGGGTACTCTTTTTTTTCTTTCTTCTGTCAAGTCACTTTCTTTTGGTGGCTGTTGTCACCATGATGGCTGTGAGTTTTGGGGACTGGAGACAGTTTGTCCCCAGAACCACAGCATAGAGTCCTTGCCAGGACACAAGGATATCTGATGCAGAGGTTTTGCTGTACCTGGGGTAAAAGCCTGATGGTCAACTCATCATTTTCTCACATTCCACGTTACAGAACATATTCACCACAAGAAGGATCTGTTGGAGGTGGATTTACCCCTTGTTTTACAAAGGATCATGTAAAGTCATTGAAGTTGTGAAAGTCTATTTTTTCCCGTGTAAATCTATTTTTCACAGAATATAAGAAACATCAATGATCTGATTTGTCCTTCCAAAGTCCTCTTTCCCCTTCACCTAAGATCCACATTCCAGTTTGTATTGTCTCTGTGTCTAAAGTAAACTAGGTGATTTATTTGTGTAAAATGTTATTTTGCCACCAGAGACAGTAATAAAAGATCTTTCATAGTAAAACAACAACAAGAAGAAAGAAAAATAACCCTGCAGGTTAGGCAGCCAGGATTGGTGCTATGCAGTGAACAGTTGGTTCTGTGCTTATGCTGAGGGAGGGGGGAGGGAAATGGGACCAACCAGCTTCTTTGGCCACTGAGAAGGATTTCTGTGCTCTCAGGAAAGCACTCTAAAAAGATTGAATATTCTCCTCACTGTGTGTTCCAGGCATTTTTCATATTGCCATTTTCACCCTGTCTGTCTCTCAGTTTTGGCCTGCCTTCCCTCCAGGAAAAGCATAGCCGACTCTGGGCTCCATCCCAGTCAAGCCTACTGATTTTGAAAACTGTCTTGGGCAGCCCGGGTGGCTCAGCAGTTGAGCGCCACCTTCAGCCCAGGGCATGACCCTGGGGTCTCGGGATCAAGTCCCACGTCAGGCTCCCTGCATGGAGCCTGCTTCTCCCTCTGCCTGTGTCTCTGCCTCTCTGGGTTCTCTCATGAATAAATACATAAAGTCTTTTAAAACAAAAGAAAACTCCTGTCTTTAGGGACAAGGTTTGCACTGGGGCCTGCATTGCTCTCTTGGGTCTCACTGTGCTGGAACTGAGGGAGGTTCTACTGAGAAGGGGAGTCATGCCAGAGTGCAGAGGTATGAGAGCTGGAGCAAGTAGGCTAGGTAGCCAGTCTCTGAACTAGCGGCCCTCAGCAGGTGGCTCTGCACCAATGCTGAGGGGTGGGGTAGGGACGTGGTGCCCACCTGCAATTTTGTCCCAGGAGAGGCATCTCTGTGAATGCTGTCTCTCACAGCTGTGCTCCAAGAAGAGCAGATAATCTCCCCACAGTGTGCTCCAGGTCTTCCTCAGATCAGGCCCTGGCTCCCAAGTTAGCTACCTGCCTCTCTCCAGGAGCAGACAGTGCCCTAAGGGCTCCATCCCAGCCAAACCTGCCAAGCTTTAAAATTCTAGTCTTCAAGCCCCACTGGTTGCAAGAACTCACAAAAATCAGCCCCTCTTATTTTCCCAGCCAATGGCTTTGGAGAAATGTTTTCCTTGTGTATTCCCCTGTGTGCTCCTCTCTCTCACCTTTCTACATGACCAGGGCTCCCTGCCCTCTGTAGGACTCACAATCCATTTCTTTCCCATGCCACATCTCCTCGCTTGCTTCTTTCCTCCAGTTGGACTCTTCTCTTCTTCTACATGTGGAGTGTGTTTTGTCAGTCCTCAGGTTGATTTCTTGGGTATTTGGAATGATTTAATAGGTACCTAGTTGTGTTCAAGGGACAAAGGGAGTGCAGGATCCTCCCACTATGCCAACATCTTAGCTCTCTCCAGTTGTGCTTTTTCTTCAGGGGAGGGGGAGATTTCTTTCCTTTCAAGCACCACAAGATGCTTCATGCTGATTTTGTATGTCCTTTTTTTTTTTTTTAATTTTTATTTATTTATGATAGTCATACAGAGAGAAACAGGCAGAGACACAGGCAGAGGGAGAAGCAGGCTCCATGCACCGGGAGCCTGATGTGGGATTCGATCCCAGCTCTCCAGGATCGCACCCTGGGCCAAAGGCAGGCGCCAAACCACTGCGCCACCCAGGGATCCCTGATTTTGTATGTCCTTATCCAGTCTTAGAATCAGCCATTTAGGCAAGAATCCTTGGGTCCTTTTATTTCTGAATGGCATCAGAAACTAAGGTTTGGCATTTGGTAGGATCCCTTTGATAAGGATGTTCTTGTTTTTAGGCCCTCTCAGGAAACAGAAAGAGAAAATATATGTGCATGTACTAAGATATTAAATACATGCACATATACTAACATATATATACTCACATATATATAAATTTTAATTTATGTAATCACCGTATCAATATATATAGCTAATCATGATTTCATACTGATGTCTCCAACTTTAACCCATTACAACATGGACAATTCCAGTCTCTTCCTCTTCCTTAACTGTAACCTCATAACCTCATATTCTCTAACAGTGAGAAATGTGGCTCCCACAATATGCCATTCATTTGCTTAATTGTTCAGTTCCCATACACATGTTTAATGGTATCAGAATTGTTATCCTGTACTCCCCTGGGAAATAACATCATGAACTGGAGTATACTACTTGGATAAGGTGTCTCTTGCTTTTTATCTTACAAACTCTGCTTTTTTCTTACATTTCTTAGATCTACATTTTTACTCCATCCCTTTCAGTTGGGTTATTTTATACATTTGTTATACAGTTGCATCCCCTTCTCGCACTTTATATTTCCATCCTAGATTCCTTTGACTTCCTAAATGATATGTTTAAATTTGCATATACAGAGATTCACTCCTTGTATTGAAAATTTCACCCTAGAACCTCCCTTATACTTCACCTATTCAATCCTATCACCTGAGAACCAGGCAACCTTGTCTTATTATAATTGCTGTAGTCTTATAATTGAATCATTGTCTATAATCTGGTAACCTGTTTTCCTTGGGGAGTAGGCCACTGTTATGGAGAACTCTGTGGGCATTTCACAATGATTAATCTTCTCTCCTATCTGAGCTCTAAGGGGATCTTTTCTGAATTTTGACTGTGAGAATTCAGTGGGACTCCTGGAGGTAAAATCTGAGAAAGTAATAGCCCTCCTCAAGACTGTGACTCCCATAATGTCTCATTCTATACTCAACCTCTGAGAGTTGGTCAAAATTAAGATTTAGTGTTACAACCAGTATATGACCCCAGTGGCTTCTGATTTAATTTTGATTACAATTTACAATAGCTCCATCTAGTGAGTTATTGTTTGACATTGATTTTCCTTTTGGATTTCAGAGAGGAAGTTGGCCTAGCAATTTCAGTTCTCTGTTGAGTTTAAAAAGTTGATTTTTACTGTGTTTAGATTTGTTATATTGTAAACAGTGACGGCAACTCTAAGTTCTTTCCACATTGGGGCTCAAACTGGAAGTCTTTTTTCCTATTTTTTTAAATTAAATAAATTAGGACCTCTCAGCAAACAAGATACACCCTCTCTGACACCAGGATATAACCAGTGATTTTTTAAAAATTATTTATTTTGAATTTTTTAAAACATGTTTAGCATAACGCTAAACATTCTCAAGGAGCCTAAATAAATTCCTCCATCTTTATGTCCTACACTTTCTTTTTATTCTACTCTTTCTTTTTGTCTTTCCTTTGGTCAGATGAATGATTAATTCATTGATATATAATAAACAAATGTAGGGATCCCTGGGTGGCGCAGCGGTTTGGCGCTGGCCTTTGGCCCAGGGCGCGATCCTGGAGACCCGGGATCGAATCCCACATCAGGTTCCCGGTGCATGGAGCCTGCCTTCTCCCTCTGCCTGTGTCTCTGCCTCTCTCTCTCTCTGTGACTATCATAAATAAATAAAAATTAAAAAAAAATAAATAAACAAATGTATAGGATGAGAGTAAAGAATTCAGTCTTTATCCAATAAAGAAATGCCATGCTAATTTAAGTTTTAAAATCAATTTTATACTTAACGTTCTTTGTGACATAAAGCAATGAAAATGATATCATTTTAAGCAATCATAACCTATGCTGTAGGCTAAAGCAACCTTGTAGAGTTACCAAGGTGACATCTCACACATCAAAACCTATTGTCTATCACCCATAGAGACTTTATGAAGGCCAGCCTGGGAACTAAATGAGTAAAATAGAGAGTACTTTTTTGTTTATTTATTTAACAGAGACCCTTACCACTTGCTGACATTCACTGTGAAAGTTGTAAGAAATTTAATAAGGCTTGAGATACATTTTTCATACAAAAGCAAAAATATAATCCATTTCTAAATAGTGATAAGGAAAATCTCTGAAGTCTAAACATTAAATGGTACACCACACATTCTGTTCATTTTAATTTCTTCCTCCTATTATACAAGAATAGTTTTCTTCCTAAAATATAATAAAAGCCAAGTAAATCATTCTAAAATATAGCACTGTTACTTTGATCCCACATTCATATTCATTGTTAAAGGTGGTATGTTATAGCAAAGCTTGTCTCATGAAATAAAAAAGAACACATTTTAACATCTGAGTCCCTTACTGGCTTTGACCTTCATTGTACTTCTAATGAAATCAAGCTTCTCCAAAAATATTATGTTTTCTTCAAATGAATTGGTGACAGAAAAGCTCAGGATCTCAGCACATCTCCAACAAGAAAAAATTTTCTATAATATCACCTAAGTCAGTAAACTATTTTATTTATGAAGTTTCAGGTTCTCTTATTATCAGGCAGTTTTAAAGAGATGACTTTAGGAAAAGTAGTAAGTCTTTTAGACTGTCTAAGCTCTGAATGCATTGAAGAAAAAACACAATTTTGACTTAACTTAGGAACAATGTGATATAATGCAGTGTATATTGAAAGGAATTCTGAGCCCCAAATCACTGGATTTAAAGCTGATTCTAACACTGATACAGTTTTGGGGTCTTCATTTATGCATACATAACAGATGCACATGTGTGCCTGTGCACACAAATTTGATTCAGATGTATGCTAAGACTATTATTTTTATTCATCCCATAGATTTACCAGGTTTCTCATGTCATCCTCAGTAATTGGGTTCATATGGTAAGACATAGTCTTTAAAAGGCATTATGTTATTGGTGTCCTTCATGATATTTAGGTCATCCGTTGATCCTAACAATTATGCTATGAAGGCTATGGTTTAATTTTGATTACAATTAACAATAGCTTCATCTAGTGAGTTATTGTTTGACATTGATTTTCCTTGGCTTTAAATATAATGTTACCAAAGAAGAGGAAGTACTTGTGATGACTCAGTTCATTTTTGTTTGTAGATTCTCTCAACTCTGTCCTTTTTTCCATGATGCCTCTTACATGAGAAACATCTCCAATCTTTCTTTTCATCTATTACATTTGTAATATTTTCCTATGTAGAAGTGCATTTTCCCATGTAGAAGTTAATTCATTGGTGGAGTGGTAATAATCTAAAATGCATTGGTTCATGCTCTTCTGTTTAGTAGAGTTAAAGCGTAACAGTATTACTATTCCCAAATGCCTTGCCCTTTTCCTGTTTTGTTTTGTTTTTTTGAATTGCTGAAAATTGGATACCTTAACAAACCCAATTCCAAGACTTTTGGGCAAAACTTAGGACCTGCCTTCTTAGTAACACAACTATAAAACTCATCTCTTTTTGTCTTTTTAAATGTGTCTCATTTGAGAAAGGTAACATATCCTATTGGATAAAGTCAGTATTGTCTACTGTACTCTATAAACATAATTTTCCTCATGGGCAGACCCCAAGATCTAACTTACATATGTATAAATATATATGGCAGCAAGAAATAAATGTTCCTAGCTACAATTCTAAGTCAGACTCTCCAATTTTGATTTACCATGCCAAAACTAATAAATGTTTTCAATTTCCCATAATCTAATGTTTATTCTAAAACCCCAACCTGAAAAAATATATATCATGAATATAGAAGTACATTTCTAAATTACTTGAACAAGAGTTCATAGACAAAAACTTAGGGAATTTTATTCTAACTACATATTTATTATTTATATACTTATATTTTAATATGACTTACACAAATATTAACTTGTTATAAGTCAACAAGTTGATCTAAATTGCTTATTTGGTTCTACATATTTTGTTATATAAAAGCACACACATTTCTATACATGCACTATAGGAAATTACAAATAAATCAGTTAAAAGTTGATAGAAATACACGTCTCCAGTAATTCTTACTAAATTGTATTATTTCTTTTGTAGATATCACATTCCAAAGTGTAACTCTAATTATTTTTCCACTTGTGTTTAAACTAAAGCACTTACTTTTATAGCCCACATTTTAAATGTGGTTGTATATAAAAATGTTGGTCAAATTTGTTCTCTAAAAAAAAAAAAAAAAAAAAAAAAACCAACTCCTTTAATGCTGCTGGAAAATTCAGTGAAACCATATAATTTGAGATAGATACAACACTAAAACAATTTCTCTAGGGAGAATTATCAACACTAATTATAGGACCAATTACTACAAGTTGGTGAATTGTTACAATGTAGAAATGGTGTGTGGTCCTATAACCATCTCCAGGGGGTTCCAGGCTATTGATAACTATCACAGCTGGAATGATGACTATAAAGACTGATTAGAATGAGCATCAAAGACACACATAATTTGATCTAAGCTTAGTTTAGTGGTTACACAGATCTTGCAACCAAGTTGATTCCATCATTCTCCCTTGACCACTACCTACCAGTCTCTGTACCTCTTTCACCTCTGCTTTTATTATTCTTTCTTTTAAAACTCTTTTCTTTTTTTCATGAAGCACAATGGAAAGGTTGCCCCCCAAATCCAAATTTCATTGCTGAGCACTGATTGGCAATTTCTGAAGAGAGTATAGAATTGTCACAGCTTGATGTTAGTGTTTACAGTCTGCCTTCAGAGGGGAGAAAAAGGGGAGGAAAGTGGACAGGAGGTGGATAATTTCAAGTAGTTTAATAAGACAAATGTAGCTAAATGTCTGAAACTTACTACACCAAAATGCTAATGATGGAAAGTAGGATTTTATTTTAAAAATATATTATTTAGCTGTATTTTATAGTGCTTCTATTATAATCATGTCTATTTTTAAAGTTCTTTTGTAATCAAAGAATACCAAGATTAAATTTAACAGATTATCAATTTTATCAGGTTGGATAAGTTTTTTAAAAAATAATAAAAGACAAAGGTAATATTATTTAAGAAAAAAGAGGATGCTTATACAACGCTAAAACAACTTTAAACAATTATAATCATTTTTCACTGGCAATTTGGTAATATGCATCTGAGTCCATAAGTCAGTGAATTCTTTCCATAATTTTACCCAAAGGAAAACTAAGACTGCATACACTAATACAGAAAGAAAAATACATATTATATTACTGTTTATTATAATAACAAGGAATTGGGGAGATACGTTTCTTCCTATAAAATTTGTAAAAGAAATAGTTGTGTTGAGTTATTGTAGTAAATTCTATGCCATCATTTTAAATGATAGTAAGGAAAACCTTTCAGTACATGAAAAATAAATCTCTATTCATTTTTAAGTTAACAGTTTATGATATATTTTGTGGTGTATTATCCATAATGTTTTTGAAATAGGTAGGCTTTAATTTTCTTATGATTGGCATTTGTATAACTACATATTTGTGTTTTCATGACAAATTGTTTATCTTAATCTGTCTTGTTAAGGAGTTAGCCAGTTTCAGGACACCTGGGTGGCTTAGTGGTTGAGAGTCTGCCTGTGGCTCAGGGTGTGACTTTGTGGTCCTTGGATTGAGTCCCTCATCAGGCTCATCACAGGGATCCTACTTCTCCCTCTGCCTGTGTCTCTGGCTCTCTCTGTGTCTCTCATAAATAAATAAATAATAAATAAATAAATAAATAAATAAATAAATAAATAAATCTTAAAAAAAAAAGAGTTAGGCAGTTTTGTTCATTATTTCAAAAACCAAACATCTTTAATCCCTTCTATTTGCTTCATTTTTAAATTTATTTCTACTCTTATTGTCACTTCTTTTCTTCTATATATATTGTAGTTAATACTGCCTCCTCCAGCAGCCCTGGTGGCTCAGTGTTTTAGTGCTGCCTTCCGCCCAGGGTGTTATACTGGAGACCCAGAATCGAGTCCCATGTTGGGCTCCGTGGAGCCTGCTTCTACCTCTGCCTGTGTCTCTGCCTCTCTCTCTATTCTCTCTCTCTCTCTCTTTCCTCTCTCTCTGTCTCTCATGAATAAATAAATAAAATCTTAAAAAAAAAATCTTAAAAAAAATATTGCCTCCTTAGTCTGGCTTCACGGGGTGGGACCTTAGGTCATTCAATTCAATTTTTTTTTTTCCTTTTGAAGGAACAAACATGCACTTAATTTCACCATACACAAAGATAAACTCAAAATGGATGAGAGATCTAAATGTGAGACAAGATTCCATCAAAATCCTAGAGGAGAACACAGGCAACACCCTTTTTGAACTCGGCCACAGTAACTTCTTGCAAGATACATCCACGAAGGCAAAAGAAACAAAAGCAAAAATGAACTATTGGGACTTCATCAAGATAAGAAGCTTTTGCACAGCAAAGGATACAGTCAACAAAACTAAAAGACAACCTACAGAATGGGAGAAGATATTTGCAAATGACATATCAGATAAAGGGCTAGTTTCCAAAATCTATAAAGAACTTATTAAACTCAACACCAAAGAAACAAACAATCCAATCATGAAATGGGCAAAAGACATGAAGAGAAATCTCACAGAGGAAGACATGGACATGGCCAACAAGCACATGAGAAAATGCTCTGCATCACTTGCCATCAGGGAAATACAAATCAAAACCACAATGAGATACCACCTCACACCAGTGAGAATGGGGAAAATTAACAAGGCAGGAAACCACAAATGTTGGAGAGGATGCGGAGAAAAGGGAAGCCTCTTACACTGTTGGTGGGAATGTGAACTGGTGCAGCCACTCTGGAAAACTGTGTGGAGGTTCCTCAAAGAGTTAAAAATAGACCTGCCTTAGGACCCAGCAATTGCACTGTTGGGGATTTACCCCAAAGATTCAGATGCAATGAAACGTCGGGACACCTGCACCCCGATGTTTCTAGCAGCAATGGCCACAATAGCCAAACTGTGGAAGGAGCCTCGGTGTCCATCGAAAGATGAATGGATAAAGAAGATGTGGTTTATGTATACAATGGAATATTACTCAGCAATTAAACGACAAATACCCACCATTTGCTTCAACGTGGATAGAACTGGAGGGTATTATGCTGAGTGAAATAAGTCAATCGGAGAAGGACAAACAGTGTATGTTCTCATTCATTTGGGGAATATAAATAATAGTGAAAGGGAATATAAAGGAAGGGAAAAGAAATGTTGGGAAATATCAGGAAGGGAGACAGAACATAAAGACTCCTAACTCTGGGAAACGAACTAGGGGTGGTGGAAGGGGAGGAGGGCGGGGGGTGGGGGTGAATGGGTGACGGGCACTGAGGTGGACACTTGACAGGATGAGCACTGGGTGTTTTTCTGTATGTTGGTAAATTGAACACCAATTAAAATTAATTAAAAAAATAAAGTAAAAAAAATGCACTTAAAGCATAAATTTCCTTCTGACTGTTGCTTAAATTGAATCTCTCAATTTGAATTTTTGCATTTTAATTACCAAACGGTTCAGAATATTGTTCAAAATATTTTAATTTCTTTTTTTTTTAAGATTTTATTTATCTATTCATGAGAGACAGGCAGAGAGGGAGAAACAGGCTCCACGCAGGGAACCCAATGTGAGACTCGATCCGGGAGCACGGGATCTCGTCCTGATCCTAAGGCAGATGCTCAACCATTGAGCCACCTGGGTGTCCCTATTTTCTGATTTCTTTTGTGATTTATCCTTTGACCAATAAGTTGTTTGGAACTGTGTTATTTATTTTAATATATCTGGAGACTTTTGGTATCTTAATATTATTGATTTCTACTTGAATGTGCTTCTTGATTTATAATTGATTTCATACTCTTAGAGTATATTCTCTGTAATATTTGGCTTATTAATGGAAACACATTCTATACTCCACCATATGATCAATATTGGTGAACATTATTTATGAATTTGAGAGAACAAGCATTTTGTCCAGATTGTGTGAAGTGTTCCAAAAATAACAATTAGTTCAAGGTGGCTAATTGTTTTGTTCACATTTTTATTACTATTATTGACCTTTTTCCATACTTGTTTTTATCAGTTAATAGGAGGTGTTAAAATGTCCAGCTCAGATAATGGGTTTGCATGTTTTTGCCTTGAGTTTTCTCAGTTTTACTTTCTGTATCTTAAGGTTCTGTTGTTTGATATTGATACATGTAGGACTGTTCATTCTTCCTAAAGAATTGAGCCTTATATCTTTACTGATGTACCAGTTTTTCTCTGGTAATGCTTATCTTTAAGACTATTTTGCATGATATTATTAAAACTCTTCCAGACTTTATACACTAGCTTTTTGCATTGAGTATACTTTTCTATAATTTTAATTTTTTTTTTAATTTCAATTCAACTAACATATAGTGTAGTATTAGTTTCAGGGGTAGAAATAAGTGATTCCTCAGTTGCACATAACTCTTGGTGCTCATTCCATCAAGTGTTCTCCTGAGAAGTCAGCTATAATGCATATCATTTCCATATATATAATATGTCTTACTTCTCTAGTCCCACAATGCACTCTCTGTTTTCATATATTTTTCAAATTCTTTTAATATTCTTCAGATTAGGTAGTTTTATTGACCTATATAGTCAAGTTCTCTCACTCTCCAGTGTCTGTGGAATGCAATCTTCCATTCAATATAATAAAAAATAGTCATAATTATAATTCTTAATTTTACATGTGATTATTTTACAGATTTTATTTATTTATTTGTTTGTTTATTTATTTATTTATTTATTTATTTATTTATTTATTTATTGAGAGAGAAAGAGAGAGCTCAAGTGGGGAAGAAGGAGAGAAGCTTAGGCAGACTCTGTGCTGGCACAGAGCCCAATGCAGGGCTCGATCTCATGACCCCAATATCATGACCTGAGCCATAATTGAGAGTTAGTCACTTAACCAACTGAACCATCCAAGTGCCCGGATTAATATTTATACTTTCAATTTTTTGCCTAATTACCAACTTCTTCATAGAAAATGACCGTATTTATATTTATGTCTGTCAATATAGTAAAATGATTACTTTTTTATCTTTTAATTCAATACGTAAATTATCTAATGTCAGTTTCTATTGGCTTTTATTTCCTGGGTCTTTGTCAAATTTTCTCACTCTTTTGTATGCCATATACCGTGGATGTTATGTTACTGATAATGTAAATTTATTTTTCTTGATTTATACCTTGTGAATTTTGCTCTGGCAGCAGTTAAGTTTCCTGCTTTTGAAACATCGTTTTTAATTTTGTTACGTCAGTCCCAGAATTGTTCCAAATCATTCTGGCCTTCATGACCTCATGACTTCTGGTGAAGCAACTGTGGGCTCTCAAATCATTGTTTCCAAATATGCATTTTCTTTAAATATTTTTTTCCTTTTTTCTTTTACAATTGATTTTAATGTACTTAGGCATGATTTCCTTGAGTTCCTCTGATTTGAGGCTCACTGAGATTTCTAAATCTATAAATTTGTCTGTTGCTAAATTTAGAAAATACTCTGCCGTTATTTTTTTTTCTGATTTATTTTCTGTCTGATTATTTTCCCCTATTCTGTGGGACTCCAATTACAAGCAAGTTATAGCTCTTGATTTTGTCTCAGATGCCTGCCTGAGACTGTGACTTTTTTAATGTGTTTCTTTATGTTCTTTCTATTGAATAATTCCAGTCTACTGACTTTTTTCCCTGCTATCTCTATTCTGCTACTGAGTTTCAGTGAGACTTTTCAACAAATTTTAAATATTGCACTTTTTAGTTCTAAAAATAGATCTTTTGCTTCTTTTTATAGTTTCCATTTCTCCACAGGTGATTTTCATAGATTTATTTATTGCTCATGTGCTTTCTCTTATCTCATGGAGCATAGTTATAATATCTGATTTGAAATTTCCCTGACAGCTTCAACATCTGAACTGTCTGTGACTGATTATCTGTCAATTAATTTCCCCTTGAAAATTGGCCACATTTCCCTGGTTCCTTGAATGGTGGGAATTGTGGGTTGTATCCTGAATATTGTGTATGTTTTATTGTGTAGTCTCTGAGTCCTAGTATCTGAAGAATATCAATATTTTTATTTTTGTGGGCATTCATCTGGTTACATTAGAGTACATATTCTCTCCTGTCTTTGTAGGCAGTGGTTCAAATCTCATTTCTGTTACCTAGACTTTGTTGTACCCTCTTATCATGCACAGTTTAAAAGTCAATCTGAGACTTGAGTGTATATGACACATATCATTTCTGTTCCTAAGCCTTTATTCTGCTGGTTTGGATTTGGGCTGCACATGTGTAGATCATGGGTTAGACAGGAATTTGTGTCAATCAAACATGAAAAGTCTCCTCTCTAGAATCTTCCATATGCTCTTCAGCACACAGAAGTCCTTTTTCCTGATTTCTCTGGCAAGACATATGGGACTCTCTTGGATTTAAGCTTCTTGTGCCACTGTATCACCCCTTGTGTGAAGCCTGTGCCTGGAGCAAAATCACAGGGCAAAAACAACAAAACACACAAACAAAAGCAGAAAAGTCACTCTTACACAGGTCACTTCTCCGAGTTTTTACTTTTTTCCAATATTGCTACTTTTATCTATTTCCATAATTTTCAGGTGGTTGTTGCTTAGGGTTTTGCTTTATTTGCTATAATTTTTACTTGTAATCAGTAGAAGGGACAAGTTGTAGTAAATTTATAACCAAGTGGAGATGAAACTGTGTAGATTTTATTTTCTGATTTTATGCATTTGTAGTTTCAAAATTTCTACTCTAAGTTTACATAACCTATACATTTTAAACCAAAAAATTATTACTCATACAATTTTATTCAGCAATGTAATTAACAGTAATTAATCCTTTAATAATTAGGATATATATGTATCAATGATACATATATGTATATATCTATAATATAATGATATATATGTATCAAATTATAATGATATATATGTATCAAAATTTCCTTTCAAATATTTATTTTAAAAATGGCAGTAAAAGAAACCAACTCATAGGAAAAGGTTTGAATAAATAATAGTGCATACATAAAACAAAGTACTAGCCAACAATTAATATTTGTGTTGAAAGCATGAATTACTTAGAATTATCTTCACTTAGTTTTAGCTAAAGCATGTATGTTAACACTCAGACATGAATAGGGTCCATGTTCACATATTCATACTCGCTGTGGTAGACGCTGTCCTTTGGCTTCCTGCAAAGTGATTCCCAAAATGTTTTTATATTCCCTTACTTTCCGATGTTATAAAGGGTTGAAAAGTTCCAACATTAAGTTTCCCTGACTTTCCTATAAACTAGTATGTCTGCATGACCTAGTTCTGGCATGTAGTCTTGAAGACAATATATTTTGGACCTCTGAGAAAGTATTTTACAGTCTCTTAAGAGTAAAGATAGAAAGCTCATTCATGACATTGGCTACCTGCTGGCTTCCCATCTTTAGTTGAAATCCAAAGGATATAAGATGGAAGCTGAGCCATACGATTTGAAATTACTAAAAGTTCAAGAAATCATAGACAGTGACCCAAACCTGATTTCATAAATCTGCTTAACTACAGCTGGAGTTCTACCTACAAACTATTAATCAAGTAAACAATATGATTTTGTTTTTATGTTTTAGCACTCTCTATTGGATTTTTCTCTTGTGCACCTATTCATCTCACACACCAATATATACACTATATAGCTATGCATTTTTTATATTTTTTATTTTTATTTTTAAAGATTTTATTTACCGATTCATGAGAAACACAGAGATACAGAGAGGCAGAGACACAGGCAGAGGGGGAAGCAGGCTCCCTGTGGGGAGCCCGATGCAGGACTCAATCTCCAGACCCCAGTATCATGCCCTGAGCCAAAGGTAGATGCTCAACAGCTGAGCCACCCAGATGTCCCTATGCATTGTTTTAGAAAGCTCTACAGCAGCTTGTAAAAATGTACATCTGAGTGATAGGATTGCCATTTAATAATGTTTTCTACCTGGTGCATGTTTTCTATATTTTCTAAAAAGAATTACTTTATAAAAATATAAGAAATGGTCTGTTACCCTTAATTGAACCTTTTCTATGTTGATTATTAGTTTTAATTTTTTTTTACTGTTTAACATTTTATATTAACAAAATATTAATTTGGATCTTTCCAGTAACAAATATTGTTCAATATTTTCCACATGTTTGTGTTAGGTATAATTCCCCTTTAGTGAACTAAAGCTTTATAGCCTTTGCTCAAGTTAATATAAAAATGCAAATTCAAGTAATATTTATTTAGATTTAGAAACTATCAGAAATAATCAAAATTATTTTAAAATGTTTATGCAAGTTAACATCACACAAATTACTATTTCAAATGCCAAAAGTTACAATCTGGATTTTATAGTTGGATGAGATAGTGAACTAAAATTTTTGAATAAAAAAGATTTTTATAACATAAACTACTATACTAGCCATGCTTATGGCATTACATAATAATCTAAACATATTTTGTGAATCTGATATAGAATTGACAGCATGAGAATGATACTAAAGGTGAGAGAAAAAAGTAGAAATTATGAGCAATCATTGAACAAATAATAAACTTTTTAATTGTTCAAAAATTATATTTTCTCTTTAATGTAAACACACCTTATTAATGCATATATATTTATGCATTAAAATATTTAAATATATACACCACTATATTAAAATTTACAAGCTCAGTTTTATTTGAGGACCTGTTTAACTTGATTAGTTTTTTTATTTTATTTATTTATTTATTTAGTTAGTTAGTTAGTTAGTTTTTTTAATTGATTGTTTAATATCCTAGATGCTATATATCCCCTGAAACTCTGTAGTAACAAAAATAAATACAGCATAGTGTAAAAACAGATCTTGATGTATTTTAGGCCCAAGAGATTTGTTCTACACTTTTCCTTTAATTTAATATAATTCCTTTCCTAAGGTCAAAATCAAATATGTGATATCCTAATTTTTTTTCTTTCTTTTTCTAATTTTTTCTTAAAGGAAAGTCAAATTATATTTTTATATTCATTTAAATATCAAGGTCTAAGGACTTGAATAAAACTCTTATACAATGATTATAAGTTTATAATGCATATATTTATTCTTGCATTTACTTTTTTGACCTTCAAAAACTATTTTAACTTAGTCAAATTTCCTTCTTTTATCTCCTGACCTCTCATCTTCAGAATTTGGATAGGTGTTTCTTTTCAATTTTTCACAAAGAATTATTTCCATGTCATAATTTTTCAATAATTTCATACACAAACCAGTTAAAATGTACCCTTTACTACAAAATCTGTATTTTTTCCTCAACATTGCCAATAAGCTGTCCCAAGGCCATTTAAAGAAGAATTCTTCCTTTCCCTGTTGCCTTCTGTAGTATATAACAAATTCTCGCATATGGTAAATCTAGCTCTAGGCTACTTTTTCCCACTAACAGCAAACTTTGTCTCATTTACCTAACTACACTGTAACTATTCTCCAAATAACCTTATTTCTGCCCTTCCTAATAGAACTCTAGTCTATAGAACTCCTTTAGATGTCTATATTCAATAAATGGTAATCAGATCCATTTTGGAACAAATTCAATAATTCCAAAGATTTTTAAAAGTTCATGATTCTGGCTCCATGTGAGTTATAGTGGTTTACATGGACAAGGTCTATCTCAAAATGTACCAAATAGCCCCCTATGAATAAAAATGAATTGCATAGATATCCAAATTTAGCAGTGAATCCAAGAAAATTTAACAGCTTTTGTTAAGCAAAAGTGTCATCTGCCATAACAACTCCCACAATCATAACACACAAACTGCAGACAAAACTTCTTTCATGCTCCAATGTGTATGTTTATGCCTTAGGATCTGCTAACACTTCTCAAGTGGAAAACATTTGCTGTTGAAACAAATAGTTCCTCTATAAATTTCCAACTGGGCCGTTAAGACACTGACAATTCTGTTGATTTTCGTAATGATTATCATTCATGTCTCATCCAAGTAAAAATATGTTATTTTTCCGTAGAGAAAGCTATATTATCTAAGTATTAAATTTAAGAGAAAACATATTCCTTTAAATAAACATTACAGTCATATACTAACTTATTCATTTATTTTTTTATACACAGTGTTTGTCTACCCTGTGCAAATCACTTGTGATACAAAAATGAGTGAGGAAAAAGCAGGTAAATAGTTTGCATGACTCAGCCTTCAGGTAAACAGACTGAATGTGCATGAGTATATACTCATACTAGAATATACTAGAATGCATAGTATATACTCATGCTTACATCTGATAATTGCTAGGATAAAATGACATCAGTTATATCCTAAATTTGGTTCACATAAGGAATTCTACTAGGAATTCATTACAGAATCAACAGTTAAAGATGGAGTATTTATACAGAAATAGTGAAACTTGTAATGGCTTTTGAATGAAGTTTTGGACTTAGATGACAAGAGAGTCTTTTAGGCAGAAAATCACAGTAAAAAGAAGCATAGTTAGAATTGTATATGAAATATGAAAGGGAAACTTGGTAGAACCATTTGGCTAAAGGCTAATATGAATTGTTCATAGGAGACTGAGAAGTATTGTTGGATTTATCAGTAGTAGCTATACTGTAGAACACTTGAACACTGCAATACTAAACAGTATTCACTAAGAATATTAGAGACCTAAGGTGTCAACTAAGAGACTGAGGTGGGAAACTAGCAGCAATGTGTTTAGTATGGAAATGGATGAGATAGCAAAGTAGTGTTGCCATAGCAGTGATCTAATTTTAACATTGCATTAGTTTTTCCAAGAATGTTTTCATTTTGTTTGTTTGAGAAAGGAGGATTTTTTTTTTTTTTTTTTTTTTTTTTTTTACTTTTCACTATTTAATTTTTGAAAATGGAAACTATAGAAGCAGCAGAATAGGCACTTCAGGTTAGGCTGGCATTAAACAAGCACCAATTCATTGTGTGCGGAAAATGTCTAGATGACGTCATATGAAAAGAGATGTTTTAGATGTAAAAGCTACATCATCTCCTTAATAATACTAGTTTTACTGGAGTCGACATTTTAGCACTCCAGAAACTGATTGTATTTTCTAATACATTTTCTAAAACTTAATTTCTAGATCTCCAGTTTTAGAATCATATGGTGATACTTGAAAATGCAGATTCATAAAACCCATTTCATACCTACTACATCAGAATCCCTCTCAATGGAGCACAAGAATTTATTTTTTCAATAATAGATAGTTCTTAAGGGCATAAGCACATATTCAGACTCAGCCTTGGGTGAGTTTTCTTTTTCTTTACCTTTTTTTTTTTTCCCTGTGTAGAGTTTAAGACATCCCTCTGCTATGTTGTTACTTCTGGAGGAGTGTAGGAAAGTTGTCTTCAGGTGTATGTGCTATTACTTAGCCAGTTTATTTAAGCTTTAAAACACGGGAGTTTAAGAACAGATACTCTTACTGTGGGAAGGTAATATCAAAGTGATAATTTTCACAATGAAAGAGAAATCATTAAAAAATAAAACTGGGGGCACCTGGGTGGCTCAGATCATGATCCTTGGGTCCTGGATGGAGCCCCACTTGACTCCCTGCTCATTGGGGAGTCTGATTTTCTCTCTGCCCTTCCTCCCTGTTCTCTCTCTCCCTCCCTCCCTCTCTCTTTCTCTCAGATAAATAAATAAAATCTTAAAAACAACAACAAAACAAAACTGCCTTAGAGTGGTGTTGGTGTTTATCTGAGTCACACCATTAATCTACACATGATAAGAAGACTAGATAACATAAATGTTAGAGAAGTCCAGAGAAGTAGTCTCTCTGAAGAGCAGAACAAGTTCATAGAGTCAGACTGCATCCTATGCCTTAAATGAAGAGCTATTTTCATTGTTAATCAACTTGGAAAAAGGACGGGGAAGGTAGAAAATGAGGATTGCGGGCAATGGTCACCTAGCAAAAAGGGAATATATTCCCTTCTCCAGGGCTTGATTTGCCCTGATTTTTAAATGTGGAAATGATCAAGCAATTGTTGGCTAGAATTCAGCTGTCTTGTACCATAGCTTGCCTGAGAGTTATCCAGAGAGGAGATCTGTAAGAGAATCTGAGGAAGTGTGGAACATCAGTGATTTCTACAGGACATCTGTGCCCCGCAGAGAAGCAGCATCATGAGAAATCACAAGCAGAGGCAGTAGTGGGGTTGCAGAGTAACTCAGTATTAGTGGAAAAACTTATGAAAGATATATTTCTGAGCACACATGAGGCAATACCACAGAGGAAAATGAGTGGAGACATTTTTTAAGATTATTTCTTATTTGGGTTTGGACTTGTATAATTTGAAATTTTAAATTATGACTTTATTTTGGAACAACAGGTTAGTAAGATCAATGACATTTAGTTAGATTTTGTTACCCTAGTTTAAGTTAAAACACAATATCATGACCCTGTTCACTAATTTTCAGAATTATAACTTTCTTTTTTGACCAACTCTGTCAAACACAGCTCATAATATCTAAGAAGAAAATAGTCAGGTTTTTACAACTTTTCCTCCTAGCATGTAAATAAATCTTTTGGGAGGATTGTTCCATGACACGAGATCATATTCATAAATGCATAATACATGAGATTTGCAGGTGGGGACTAAACAATCATTTAGAAAACTTTCATTGCTTCAATGTCTATTGAGAACATTTACCATTACTGAAGGAGCATAATAATGACAATGATAGGTTTCCTTAAATAATTTCCCCCATATATTTTCTGAAGTATAGTAGGAAGGACAACCTCTAAAAATCTCCCCATTGGATATGTGGGGTCAAATAAATTTGGAAATAGTGCACACCTGGACTCTGA